>NC_137838.1:47102500-48352500 GCF_948465745.1 Chenopodium album
GTACCTTGGACACCCAAGCCTTTTTCGACCTTAGAATGGCAATACGTGAATCTTGACTTGTGACATGCTTATGTGATTATGTGACTATATGCAACATGTTAGGATAGTCTTCTTTCTTTTATTTTTCTTTTTAGTTCAGTCTAGGTTCCCAATTACGAAGTCGTCTCTTCGTGATTTAGAGTCATATTCGAAGGGTAACATAAAAAAAAATAATGATGCAAAAAAAAAGGGAAAACGAAAAAAAGCGCTCGAATTAAAAAAAAAAAAAATCATACGTGCAGGTGGCGCGCGCAACTCACTAAGTTGCGCGACCGCTCCTAGCGCAAGTCATTTCGTTGCGCTCGACAACCACGCGCAACTGAATCACTTGCGCGCGCCCACACTGTACGAATCAATTTTGATTTTTCAAAAAACAAATTGACTCGTCAAAACGATATCTTTATTCAAGAATTGTTAAGGGCGATGTTATCCGTTCGAATATATCTTGCGGAATTTCCTTTTTTTTATTTTTCTTTCTTCCCCTTCTAAGCAAGCATATCGGTTTACTTATTCTTTCGTACATCTTTTAGGGCCGGTTTCCAATCTTGGGAAAGAAGGCACTCGCCTTCTACGTTTACCACTCAAAGATCTATCCCTTTCAAACCATTTTCCTTCGACAACTAGTCGTAGTCCAACAACAATGTCAACAATTGAAGAACTTCAAGAGGAAATTCTTCATTTGAGAGAGGAAAAGGCTCAAGAAGCTGAGGAGAAAAGAATTATGAGAATTGAAAAAGGCTAATAAGAAAAATGCTGAAGCCTTAGCCTTGTAAGAAAAGATGGAACCATTATCCATCAAAGAAAAGTCGTTGGAGAAGCTAGTTCTTTGTTCTACAATGGGGAACAAGTACTTCGACGCAGAAAAGTTTGCTCTTCCCGCAGGACTTGCTTTACCAGAAAAGTTCGTAGCTACAGACTTGTCAATATTTAAGGTGACCAATAATCCACAAAATCATTTAATGTGTTTTACTGGCACCATGGCATTAAAGGGAGTTGATCCTAAGCTTTACGCTTTGACTTTCCCTTTATCTCTAGACCCAATCGCAAGAGAGTGGTAATATGAGCTAGATCTTAAATTCAAGGCAACATGGGAAGATGTAGTTTCGGCTTTCATTACCTAATATGAGAGTAACGTAGAGTTCAAATCCACTCTGCGTGAACTCGAAATGCTTAAGCAAGGCGACGATGAAGGTTTCCTTGCTTTCTATAGTAGATGGCGAGAAAAGGCGGCCCACCTTGCCCAAAGGCCACCCGAACTCGAATTAGTACAAAAATTCATTGACAATTGTCATGAAAAGTACAACAAACATCTACGTTACCTTGGTTTAGACACTTTACAAAAGGTCTATTCCGTGGCTACTAGGATTGAAGATGATCTTGCTAAAGAAAAAGCAATTAAACCCCATCATCATCATCAGCCTAAAAATAACTACAAGAAGGGGAATGATAGCACATCATCTTTTATTGACGTATTTGCAACCACCACGCAATACAATAACACAAATCAATATAATGATCCTAGGAAAACATGGACAAGAGAAAGAAAATTTACACCATTTTTTATGAGCTATAAAGAATTGCTAGAGAAATTAAATGAAAAAGGTTTACTTGCACCAACAGAACCAACACCACCCACTCCACCAGAAAGAAGATTTGCTAATTGGGATTGTAATGCTTATTGCACTTATCATAGAGGCAATGGACACGATACTAAACGTTGCTTTGTCTTAAAGCATAAAATACAAGATTTGGTAGACGATGGGAGAATTCCCACGCCTAAACCTAATAATAATGCATCCCCCTTAGGGGTGTTTCACATCAATGAGGACCATATGGGAAGCGATAAGTTCAATCCTTTGAGCTATATCACACCTATAGGAGAACCTCTATCCATAATACTCATAGGGGCAACTAACGACGTATGTGGACTATGGGACGACGACTTTCAAGACTTATATGTCTTTAAGTATGCCGTCGTCCCACCTCCATGATGTTTACAAAATGAAACAAATGGAGCTCTTGATTAGGATCATTTCTTGGGGAAGTCACAAGACTTATCAAATCTCTCCTTGGATGAACAATGGCATCAAGCTCAACTCATGGAACATCTTGAAATGGAGGCACGCTTAAAGCCTCTAGAAGAAAGTTGGTTTATGACTCCTACAACTAATCCAAACGAGATAGATCATCTAACTCGTTCTAGGCGAGTTTACCAGGCACCACCACCAAATGGATCTTCGACCACACAAAATCAAACTCAAGGTCAAATGTAAAATACAATACCACCTCCATTTGAGGTGGAAGATCCATTGGTCAAACAACTTCGCCAATCCAAGGCGAATGAATGCTCTGACGGCTTTGTCTGTAAGCACAGACACAACCCCTCAAGATCTCGTTAGCTTTCTTACTAGCGAGAAATCTGACAAATTAATCATTTTCACTAATGATGATTTGCTTTCAAAAGACACTACCCACAAAAATGCATTATATTTAACTGTGGGGTGCAAGGGATACAACATCCCTCTAACTTTGGTAGACAACGGGTCAGCTGTGAACGTGTGCCCATTGCGAACTGCAAAATACTTAGGCCTTAATCCAGAAAAATATTTTCAATCAACAACACATAGCATTAGGGCCTATGACAATTCGAGAAGATCGGTGTGTGGAACTGTTAAGCTACCAATTACCATAGGCCCAATACAAAAGATGGTTGAATTCCACGTTATGAACATAAAACCTACATTCAACCTTCTACTTGGACGTCCTTGAATACATGAGCTTGGTGCAATACCATCCTCACTTCATTAAATGATAAGGTTGAACTATCAAGGTCTTCCTATGACTATACATGCTTCTCCACTTAAAATAGCAATAAATGATCAATCACTCTTATAAATAAACCACGATAATGATGAAGAGGACATGTGGGGATTTTCCGCCGAGCCAATCTACACAATAGTAATGTAAGACGACTTGGAAGAACCTTTTAAGCTTGATCCATATTCCACCTGGATAGAAAACAACATCTTACTCAAGAGTAGTTACTTTCCTGGGATGCCTTTATAAATAGGAATGAAGAAATCTTTCTTACTTCCTATCCCAAAGAAAATCTTCTCCTTTGGATTGGGATATAAACCAACCAAAGAAGAATTGAAGTCTCACGATGTGAAAAGCAAAGCACGTAGAGACAACAACAAGAAAGGGATAGTCACTTTACTCCCATCCTACCAACAAACCCTTAATGGACAATTCAGTAGGGAGGGAGAAGGCTACCCATGCTACGACTTTCCAGAACCACTAGTTTAGGAAGGAATCAAGAAGCCTGGATTAGAAATATTTCACGATTGCTACTTCTTGGATGACGATTTTAGTATCGTTAAATCAAAATACCCAATTCTAGGGTGCTATGATAGGCAAGCATTTAACATGCTATTTGGACTAGAAAAAAATCATGTCGCTGCGATGACTAATCAAAATGCCATCCAAGATAAAGCTTTTGACCCAACTTCATTGATCACCCCTTCTAATGTAACCTTGGAGCATGGGTGGAGAAAACCTTTCAAGTGGACCAATCAAAAAAGGCGATAAGCTGAAAATCGTCACTGGCGAAGGGAAGATGTCTGAAGAATCGGACGACAAATCTATTATACACTCTAGGGAAGCTGTGAATCTAGGCCTTGTGGCCATTACTAAGTCTTTTTTTTTCTAGTTCTAAGGATAAAGATCCCAAAAAGGATTCTTCTCTTAATGTACTTTCTTTTGATTCTAATAATATGAGCTCTATTTCCGAGTATATGCCTTCTATTGAATCTTTCGAATGCTATAATAATCAATCTAATGAAGATATTAATAAGTTGGTTGAACTAATGAATGAACGAGAACAAAAGAACCCTATCATAAAAGAAACTGAAACAATTAATATAGGAACTAATGTAAACAAAAGAGAAGTCAAAATTGGCTTAACTCTAAATCTAGATGAGCGATCGACCCTCATATTGACGCTCAAAGAATTCGAATATGTGTTCGCTTGGTCATACAAGGACATGCCTGGAATAGATTGGGAAATTGCGGAAAATACCATTCCCTTGAACCGTATCTCTAAACCAGTAAAACAAAAACTTCGACGAATGAAACCTGACATCGCGTTAAAAATAAAAGAAGAAGTACAAAAATAATTCGACGCAGGTTTCATTCGCGCATGTAATATTCCATAATGGGTAGTGAACATCGTCCCATTACCTAAAAAGGATGGACGAGTTTTCATGTGTGTCGACTTTAGGGACCTTAATAAGGCTAGCCCTAAAGACGATTTTCCTTTACCACATATTGATATATTGGTAGATAACACGGCTGAACATGGGATGTTATCCTTTATGGATGGATACGTAGGTTACAACTAAATTTTAATGGCAAAAGAAGACAAAGAAAAGACATGCTTTATCACCCCTTGGGGTACGTATTGCTATACAGCCCTGCCATTTGGTTTAAAAAATGCAATAGCTAGGTACCAAAGAACGGCTACGACTCTCTTGCATGATATGATGCATAAAGAAATAGAAGTGTATGTGGATTATATGATTGTAAAGTCAAAATATAGAATGGGAAATATAAAAGCTTTACGCAAATTTTTCACTCGCACAAAAAAATACAACATGCGATTAAATCCACGAAAATGCATCTTCGGAGTAAATTCTGGCAAATTACTCGGATACGTAGTAAGCACTCGCGGTATTGAGATTAATCCTTCTAAAGTAAAAGAAATTGTTGCCATGCCTCCCCCTCAAACAGAAAAAGAAATTTGGGGGTTCCTTGGCAAATTGCAATACATTAGTCGATTTATCAACAAATTGACTATGACTTGTGAGCCAATATTTAAAAAATTGAAAAAAGAGGAAAAACATGAATGGGACGATCAATGCCAAAATGCTTTTGAGAAAATCAAAGATTATCTCAAAAATCCACCAATTTTAGCACCACCAGTACCCAAACTACCTCTTAGGCTATACATTACAGTTACAGACACGGCCACGGGCGCCATGTTAGCACAAGAGGTAGAAAATGTTGAGCGCGCAATATATTACATAAGTAAAAAATTCATCCAATATGAAACGAAATATAGAACCTTAGAAAAGAAAAGTTTAGCATTAGTGTGGGCAACTACGACATTATACGCTACCACACACTACTCATGTGATTTCTAACCAAAATTTGATAAAGTATTTGTTTGAAAAACAACCTATACAAGGAAGAATATGCAAATGGTTGGTGATGTTGGCCGAATTTGAGTTAAAATATATTTCAGAAAAATCAATGAAGGGAAAAGTAATTTCCGACTTTCTGGCTCAACATCCAATTCAAACAAATCATGCAGAAACTACTCATCTTCCGGATGAAGAGATTCTCATTATACAAGACGAAAAATGGGTAATGTACTTCGACAGTGCATCCAACCAAAAGGGATGTGGCGTAGGAGTCTTACTTATAAGTCCAGAGGGGGCACATACTCCAATATCTGTCAAACTAGACTTTGAGTTTACTAATAATGCTGCAGAATGTGAAGCGTGCATTATTGGATTAGAAGCAGCAGCCATCCTAGGTGTGCAAAAATTAGAGGTATATGGAGATTCCAGTTTGATTATAAATCACATACTGAAAAAATGGAAAATATTAAACTCCACAATGATATTATACCAAGCGCACCTAGAGCAACTCATTAAGCATTTTGAACATATTGACTTTAAATATCTCCCAAGGGATGATAATCAATTTTCCGATGTGCTAGCCAAATTAGCCTCAATGATCAATATTCCAGATCACCTGAATATGATGCCATTATGCGTTGGTAGAAGAGAAGAACCATCATATTGCAACGCAATAGACGAAATAAATGACATCGAAGGAAACAATCCTTGGTATGATCGTATCCTCCAATATATTACTCATGGCACATATCCCGAAAATACTTCATCGAAAGACCAACAAGCCTTACGAACCCTTGCGGCTCAATACGGTCTATTAAATGGTCAATTATGCAAAAAAGGACCTAATGGTCAAATTTTATTGTGTATAGACCAACCTGAAACCACACGCCCAATGGAGAATACTCACAAAGGTGTTTGTGAACCTCACATGAATGCTAAAATGCTCGCAAAAATAATTTCGCGACAAGGGTAATATTGGTCCACTATGGAACATGATTGCATAAAATATGTCAAAAAATGTCCAGAGTGCCAAATTGATAAGTGACTTTTATGTCACTTTTAGGGTGTTTATTGAGTCGCAAATTTCCGGCTTATTTTACAATAATTTAGCCCATTTTGTTCTTTATTTCTTTTATTTACTCATTTTCTCGTCTTTTATCTTTATTTTGAGTATTTTAGTAGTTTTTATTAATTTTTAGTTTACCTTTGTAGTTTTAGTTAATAATTTCCCGCTTCTCTAATTTATTTTTTTTCTTTTAGTTTCTAGTTTGTTTTATTTTATTTTATTTTATTTTATTATTTCATTAGTTTTAGCATTTTATTTTACTTTATTTATCTTATTTTATTTATTTTAATTTTATTTTAGTTTTTGTCCCTTTTTCTCTCGGTTTTCTTGGTTTGTGTAGGATTGTGCTCGGAGGTCCAAGGTTCGAGTTTCAATATACGTGTCTCAAGTTTTGAGTCATAAATGGAGTCTCGAATTCAAGCCAAACATCATTCACAAGCCGCTGCCACCAATCCACACCCAATTCAGCCCACCAATAAACCAACCAAACCAGCCCCAACAACACCAACACCAACATGCTCCAAGCTCCCACACACCAAGCAACCACCTACCAACCTCCACCGTCAGCCACTAAGCTCCCCTACTCCACCAATTGCAGCTCACCTCCATTTCCTTTGCTCCCTGACCACCCATCAACCACCACACAATCCCACACCTTAATTCGACTCCAATTCACACTCACCATCAACAGCCACCACAACTACAACCACCAGCACCTCACCTCCAATACACCAACACCCAGCAACCCCTGCTCCCTCAAGCAACAGCCGCACACCACCACCTTCAGCCACCCAAACCACCATCTCCACCACTGCTTTCCCCCAATTCACCAACACCAACAGCAATAACCGCACCTTCCACCAGCCACCAAAATCACCATCAAACGCAACCCGCTCCCACAACAACCAATTAAACCCCCAACACCACCTATCAGCCCACCACAACCGCACCAGCACTCCACTCCAACTAAGACCACCGTCAGCCACTTCTAATCAACAACAACCACCCAAATCACCACCAAATTACTTACCTAATAGCCAAGCAACTCACAGAGCAACCAATTCGCGGACGCGCAGCCTTGTCAGAAAGCGCACAAATTGGAGTCCAAAATCGAGGTGAGGCAGTAGCTTTGCGCGACTTGCTGTACGACTTCTGTGCGGGCGCGCAAATGTTGGTCAATCACGAGCTTTTCACGTGATTTTAATGAAAATCGGACGGTCACGATTCCTTCAATTAATCCAAAGGCCGAGATCTGGTGATGCTAGATGATTGTGGTTGATGAACGGTGGTGATTGAGTGATAATTGCGGATGATGATGGAGTATGAATGGTGTTGATGATGCGTGAAGGGGTGATGAAAAAGTTCAGAGCAGCCACAAAGAGAAAGGAAGAAGAGGGTAGTCTGATGTTTCGTGGTTTTGGTGGGAATTGTGGGTTTTGGAATTTCTATTTTCCTTTTCATTTTCATTTATTTTATTTTATTGTAAGTTTTGTTTTTATTGGTTTTTAGTTTAGTTATTTTATTTGTTTTATTTAGTTTTATTTCTTTTTAGTTTCTTTATTTTATTTTATTTTTTATTTAACTTGTATTATAAATACCCCTTTGGGGTTATTTTCAAATAACGGGGAATAAACATTTTATTTTAGATAGATTAGATTAGTTTAGCCTTTATTTTCTCTCTCTTAGGGTTAGTTTAGGAGTAATGTAGAGAGAGAAAGCTTGGATTTCCATGGAGTTTTTGAGAGGTTGAAGAAGCAACTTTGTGGAACTTCTTCTCATCTATTCAATGAGCATTTTCTAACTTTCTCTCATCTTTATTTCTTTGCTTAATTCTTAGTTTTTTGCTTTTTATTTGTTGATTTGAGTAGATTAATTAGTTTATTTGTTTAATCTTATTTTTATTCTTATTTTACCTTGTTTTCCATGTCTTTCTTCATTATGTTAGCTTAGATTTTGTTCTAGGGAAATGGATGAAGTTTATGTTAATAAATTGAATGATTGATTGTGATTAGTATGGAATTTTTTCTTCATTATGGATTAGAATCTTTCTAGCTAATTGATTCTATGTTCTTAATTGAGCTTTCAATCGATTGTGCGAGAGTGAGTTGGTTGAGAGCCCTAATTTCTTCCATACCTTTGCTAGGCTAGTTGCACAAGAGTGAATTAGTTTAGTAGGATAATTAACATGCTTAATTGTGCGAGAATGAGTTAAATGTGTTGATTGTTCCTAATCAAGGTCATTTTCATATAATTGTATGATGTTATTGAATGTATTGATGTAATTGGATTCCACTTTCCCTAGTTTTAGTTATTTGTTCTTAGTTGTGTTTAGTTTAACCTCCCTCTATCTCACAAGCTTTCCTAGTAGTCTAATTAGCACAAATTGATACACTTAGTCCTTTTGGGTTCGACCCTTTACTTGCCACTAACTAGTTTAGTGTAAGTTTGGGTATTATAAATTTCTAATTTGGTTAGGGTAGTAGTCCCAACGACCTCGATCACAAATGTTTGCTAATTTACAACACCTTTCACCATCCGAACTATATAATCTCACTTCCGCTTCGCCCTTTTCAACTTGGGGAATTGACATAATTGGAAAAGTCTCTCCAACAGGAGCAGGAGGGCACGAGTACGTATTGGTAGCCATCGATTACTTCACCAAGTGGATTGAGGCTGCTTCTTACGTGAATATCACTTCTAAACATGTCACAAAGTTTCTCGAACGAAACATATTTTGTAGATATGGAGTTCCACACGAACTAATTAGTGATCAAGGATCTCAATTCAAAGCTGAAGTCGAGACCCTGTTAACTTGATATAAAGTAAAACATCATCACTCATCCCCATACATACCTCAATTGAATGGAGCTATAGAATCGTCAAATAAAAATATAACAGTCATCATTAAGAAAATGGCAGAAAATTATAAAGACTGGCTGAATAATCTACATTTTGCACTATTTTGTTATATAACGTCTTTAGGAAAATCAATAGGATTAACTCCATTCTCCTTAGTTTTCGGAATGGACGCAGTTCAACCAGTCGAACTGGAAATACTATCCCAACTTGAAAGTAAGCTATTGGAAGCTTAATGGGTAAGAGCGAGGTATGAGGAGCTTTTATTTCTCGATGAATGTCGATTAAGAGATTCGCATAATGTAAAAGTCTACCAAAGGCGCATTGCGCGTCATTTCAATAAAAGAGTAAAACCCAGAAATATAAAAGAAGGTGACTTTGTACTAAAAGAGGTTAGGGGTCCACCTACCGATGCAAGAGGGAATTCAAACCTAATTGGATAGGTCCCTACCGCGTAATTGAAAACCTATCAGGAGGAGCCGTTAGATCAATGGACATTGGAGGAGACGAAATTCGCCAATTAATAAACATTGATCGAGTTAAGAAATATTACATATGAAATCCGGATTAACTCGTTCATTCATACAACTAACTTTAATTAGGATTCAATTGAAAGATTCTAAGTGTTATGTGTTTTACCGAATGACACGATTAAAGACTTAACACTTGGGGGTAATTTAGAAATAATAAACCGTTCTAAGTGTTTAGATTTTTTATCGAACTTCACGAAAAAAAATCTTCACACTTTGGGGGGTAATAGCACAGAAATAAATTTTTTTTAGAAACACTCGTAGTAAAGGTGTCGCGCACAAATGGAAAAGTTGTGCGCGGATGTCAAGCGCAACTCATTCAGTTGCATGAAACAGGTTCGCGCAACCTTAGATGTTGCGCGCGCCACCTGATCGTAAACTACGATCCCGGACTTTTTTGTTTGAACAAAGTTGCAACTTCTACTTACGATAAAAGGAGGGCGTTTCGTGAATATAAACATATACTCGGAAAATATAAAAATTAAACTTTGATTTAATTCTTTTTAAACAATGTTTGATTAATTTTTTCATTTAATTTCTACCTAAGGAGTTAAAGAAAAAAAAAATAAAAAATATATACATAATAAAAGAATTAGAACTACGCAATGACCTGATTTCGTGATACGAATACGTAGGCGATCTATATGATTCGGTCATATAAAAATATCAAAACATAGAGCTCATTTTTATTTCATTCAAATTAAAAAAAAAGGAGACATTGTTGAACAAGATCATAAATAAAGAAAAGGGGCATAGTAGTGATTAAACTAAATTAAAAAAAAAAAAAAAAAAAAAAAAAAAAAAAAAAAAAAGAGAACATAGCAAAATTGTGTAACACTCTAAGGCTTCACTATATCCTCGATTGTCACGTATAATGGAGGAGTAGTTTCCATCACAGTATTTTCAGAAACCTTAGAGCTTTCTCCTATAGTCTTCTTCTTGACCCATACATTGTTCTTCAATTTAGGAATAGGAGCCTTTTCAACCCTTTTTCCCTTTTCCGAAGCTTTTGTTAGAGTCCTCTTTCGAGTTTGTTGCGAAGGTTCCTTGATTATCACACCTTTTTGTGCGGGTTTGGAGGGAGCTTTCCTTTTGGATTCCTTCGAACGCGCCTTAGGAGGTGAGAAATCCAATTTTCTTCTCACTCCTTTGTTTTGGCCACTAGGAGGGGTAGTGGTGGCCGAATGCATTAAAGGCTTAGCCGTGGCAGTTTGATATTGAGATCAGGCCTTATTTAATTTGCCCTTATCCGCCGCATTCATCCAAGCTTTATAAAAGGAAGATAATACAATACTCGCAGCAAGATTTTGTACTACCCACCTTGGAAGACTTGACCAATATATACTCTATCCAACGAAAAATTCGCTCGGGTCTAAAAGTCACATATTTTGGTGCATCACAGTTTTGCGGGGGAATAGTTTCATCCCGTATTGTCTCATTACCCTGCAAGGAAAAATGTAAGTAGCACTAGATAGGCCTAAAAGCCTAATGTAAGGGCAATTGAGACTACTCCCAACCATACTATGTATGTTCCATCAAGGAATCAAAACGTATGTTAGGAACCCCGTGACAGAAAAGCGACGTTCATTCCTCTTCATTCTTGTGCTTGTAAAGGATTGACGTCCATGGAATGTCCGTACTCCATTAGCCTCGATATTTTGTGGCTGATCAACTATTCGCAAACGCTCCATGAGCAAAATCTGCAAAAATAATAATAAAAAAAATCAGTTTTTACACGAGCAGGTGGCGCGCGCATCAGAATAAGTTGCGCGCGCCATCCGCGCGCAGCGTAGAAGATTGCGCTGGACATACCAGCGCAACTTCATGGCTTGCGCTGAAAAAAAAACGATGAAAAAAATAAAAATAAAAATAAAACCTACGTGTAATAGGAGTGGACTTCCCGTGAAACCATTTTCGTTAGGGTCTCCTGTAAGGTGATTCAAGCATAAAATGGATTCTTCCAAAGCCAAAGGAGCGGGTGAATGACATCCCTCTATTTGATCTACTACAAACACCATGGAATAATCTCCATATTCTTTGCCTATCCTAAGTAAACAATTGACAACAAGACAATAGCATAAAGCACGAATTTTAAAGCGTTGTTTAGTCATGTTGTCACCATGGGCTACGAAATGTTCAATAAATTAAATTAAATTCACGCCTTCTTCAGTTCCAATATTGGTCATATCATTGTCGGACAAGCCGAAAAATCTTTGGAATATAGGTTTAGGATCCGACAATGGGGGCGAATAAGTCACAGGGAGAGTATTTGTAGGGAAGCCTAGCAAGGCCTCAAACTCACCAAGAAGGGGAATAATTTCAACCCCTTTAAAGAAAAAGAGATGGTAATTGGAGTCCCAATGGTTAACTGCGGCATGAAGGAAATCAAAATTAATCACTAATTGCATATAATTCAATAGAGGGTCTAGGTGATAAATATTGAAAGACATTTTGTCCTCGTTTGAAAGAGAGGTAACCCATTGCTTCAAACTCTGTTCACAGGTCTTCACCATTGTTCAATGTAAAAAAAAAAAGGGGGAGAGTAAGAATTTAGAGAGATTTTTCTTTTTAGTTCTTATAATATTACTAAGCCAATGAATACGAGATAATAAAAAAAACCTACACGAAACCGTGCTTAAATAGACCCAAGAGGAGCATATTTTCGGCAATTTTCGCCCAAAGGAAAGTTCACAAACAGGTGGCGCGCGCAACTCATGAGTTGCGCGCGACATCCACGCGCAACTACATCACATGCGCGCGACAGCCGCGCGAAGCTCTTCCAGTTGCGCGCGTCTTCTCTGTCACGACATGTGGTTTAGGTTTATTTTTGTATTTTGGCTTACATAATGACGAAATCTTAAGACAAATCCTACGCTTGCCTTTTTCTAACTCTTGTGTCCTTTTTCTTTCCTTTTATTTGTTTTCTTTTTTATTTTATTTTATTATTTTCTTGTTCTTCTTTTCCTTCTTCCTTATTTCCCCTATTTTCTTTTTTCTATTTTCTTTATTTCGTTTTAGTCTTTTTTTTCCCTATTTTCCTTTCCTTTGTTATTTTTTTCGAGGCGTATAAGTCGGGAACCCTTTCCCTCCCTCGGAAATTTTTTTGCTTTTTTTCTTTTATATGCTTACTCATGGAAACAAAAAATAATAATAATATAAATGACATATACAAAAAAAGTGTCATATGTACAACAAAACAAAATAATATTTACATTTGTTTCCTAAAAATATAACAAAATGTGTACAAAATGATCAGGGTGCTTTGCGACTGCTAGACGATTGCTGTACATCTTGCAAAATCCCAAAACAAAGATTAATACATGAAATGTAATTACTTCGTCGAAAAAGTTACGAGGGCTCTCTGATAAGCAGCTCGGAAAGAACTTATAGTCCTCACCATGCCGTTCAGGGTCCCCCGCGGAACCTGATCCAAGAATACAAGGACAGTTAGTAAATAAATGTATATGAAGCAAAAAATATAAATATTTTAAGTAAATATACAAAAAAAAGACACACCGACTCAACCGTCTCAAGAATGAATGGTATCCCCTCATCATCCTCCGTTGCTGGAAGGATCACACGAATTACCGACCCGACAGCATCGGTATACGTGATCTCCGCTGTAGGAGGCACCCAACCGCCTAGCTCGACCCGCTAAAAAAAAATAATAATAAATAATAAAAAAAAGGGGGGTCAAAGTTCCGAAAAATAAATAGAAACAAAAAAAAAGAAGAAAAAGAGAGAATTGAGATACTAACCGGAACAAAAGCTGGGAAAGGAGTTATCCTAGATGCAATGAAAGCCGGATAAGGATCATCCGGTAGCACCAGCTAATCCGCTGGATAACCAAGGATCGCATGATCTCAATCCTCGGTCGACAGAAAATCCGGACCTAATATCCGGATCGGAGGATCAACAGGAACCACAGGCTCCTCTGACGAATGCTGCCAGAGAACACGCTCGCCTAAAAACAAGAGTCCGTCCTCTAGAGCACCGGGAGTCCCCAGTAGAGAGCCCGGAACCGGCAACGAACCATGCCAGACCGGATATCCTTAGGGACTCCGATGATCAAACTCCAAGGACGGAGATCGATATAATGCAATCACATAAAAATCATCAAAACAAAATAATAATATGTAAAGAAAGATACACATGTGTTGTCAAAATACTCACCGACGCACGGGTCGCCGAAAGAATCCTCTGGCGAAAGTCGCCTGCTGAAGAAGCTCGCCTTTTACTAATCGTAGCCAGTCAATGGTCGATATGAAAGCAAGCAGCCCTAAGCACTCTACGGGCTAGGAAAGGGAAGTACGAGTATCCCCAAGCCTAAACAAAAGAGAAATGGCTTAAAAAGAGAAAAATAAATAATAAAAAGTTAAAAGAAAGTTCAAAGTACGTACCTCAAGAATACGACCATGCCTTGTAAGGGAGATCCGAGGCACCTCAGTAGCTGCCGCGGGATCCACTACTCGGGTCGCCTTGCCCATAGCTCTAAGCATACGGCCATACGACACCTCCGTGAAGTTCAGGTTATTTACCTGCCCCAAGTCTATGAGGCAAGTAAGTAACCCGATAGGGAAACGCTCCCCCCAATCACTCAAGAGAGTGACGGAAAAAATGTGGGCAATGTATATCCGAGCCAACTGCTTAGGTGTACACTGCCGATGAACCTCGTCAGCCAACAACTCGTCGGTAAGAATCAAGTACGGACAAAACTGAGGATATACGTGAAGGATCGCCGCTAGACGATCCCCCACGAGATCCCTCAGTCTCAAGTCTTGCCCCGTTACGACCTTTATAACTACAGGCTCACCTACAAAAGGAAAACCCGTAATCATAGAGAAGTCGGAAGGGGTGACCGTCATCTCTCCCCACGGAAAGTGAAAAGTGTTGGTTGAATCCCACCAAAACTCTAGCAATCCGCGGAGGAAAGCTGACGAAGCAGACTGACTTGACAAAACCCGAAGAGCCGCTAGCGCGCGACCGATCCCTGAAAGCTCCCCAATCTCCTTTACCTCGTCGGGTAAGCTCGCAAAACGAGTCCGTAGGTCACCAGAGCCGTATAGACGGATGCTAGACTTACTCTAAAAAAAACGAGAGAGAAAAGAGAGAGAGGGCCAAAATAATGAAAAAAACTGTTATTAAAAGAAAAGAGGGAAAGTAAAAAAAAAAGAAGGCGTAAGAAAATTACGATGCCGCGCCTCCCTCAAACCGAGACGTGATGGTCTGGATCCCACTTAAGGAGCCTAGGGTCCTAGTTAGGAGGACCCTCCCAGATCACATCCTCCTGGCGACGTCGATCAGCAGCGGCGCGTTGCTCTCGAACCTCATCACGAGGCCGGGTCACCCTCTTTCGAGGGCTAACTACCTCATCAAGACCGACTAGAATCTCCTCAGGGTCGACAAATGGAGGCGAATCCATGCTATGATAGACGAGATTTCTCTATTAGTTCATTTTTTGTTAAACTAATAATCATGTTCTAGATCCATTTCGGCAGCATAACGGCTGCCGATAGGACAAAACACAAAAATCGAATGCCATCCATACTTTGGGGCTACGATACCTTTAGTCAAACTTAGTAAATGGGGGCTTTTAACACCCACAAAATCCATCCTATACCAGTTTCAACTAAGCATTCAAGGGATTATGTTTCAAAATCTCAAAGGATCAACTATTCCAAGACGAATAATAGTAACAACAACACAATTATTGTCTACCAAACAATCTTGAAGTTCGAATATGGCAAAAACAAGCTAAGTATACACTTCGCACCATTTTTTCAATTTTTAAAGTTGCAAAATGTGAATTATAAAAGTAATATTAGTTCTAATACTACAATCTACTTCATAATCAACAAGTATAACCAAAATGAGCAAGAAAAGCAACAGATTTGAGCAAAAAGAGCAAGAACAAACTTAAACAAAGAAATACTCATACAAGGTTCAATACTTAACCATTTTTCCTGAAATTTGTTGAAAAACACTCTTTAAACATAGCATAACAACATGGAACAAACCATTTCAAGAATAATGGACCGAATAAAAAATCCCCAAATTTTAAATTTGGGATTTTACGATTCGAAAAACGCTCAAATGCCACCCAAGAATGACAAATTTAAGCAAAAAAGTTACATTGGATTTTGGTAAATGTGAATTAAGAGAAAGATTTGCTTCCTTCAGCTTAAAAAATCGCAAAAAATGAAGGAGAGAGAGAACGAAATGAAAAATCACATTCGCGATTTTCTTTTTGCTGAACTGAGTGTCTCGCGCAACTCCAGAAGTTGCGCGTGACGTAGCAGCGCAACTCAGAATGATGCGCGCGCCTAGCCAGCGTGACCCACTGAGTTGCGCGCGGATACTGGTCACTAAAATGACCGGTATCCAGATTTTGATTCGTTTAATCTTATTTTCAACGGTTTTGCTCGTTATTATAAGTAATGTCGCTCAAATTATCAAAGTCCTTTGAATTGCTATGTATTTGTAGTTTATTTTCTTCTTTGATAGTTTTTTGCATCATTTTGCATGCACACCGTGCTTTGTGCCTTCCCCAAGCATACGTTTTGAACATTTTTCGTAAGCGTGCCTTAAGACGTTCCGTGGTGGTGCTTTACATAAAAGCACCCATAGACAGGTTTGTCATTTTACTGTACTGACGTTATAAGTGTCCGGGTTTTCTTCTTTTTCACGTCCGAAGCAAAAGCAAGGCGTTTTCATGCAGCGTAAAAATGCAAATAGCATAGCGTACAGCGTAAAATTGTACGGCGTAGGTGTTGCGTAAAATTTCACCTCAGCCCAAGCTTTGCGAGATCTACCTCTCGGAAATAAAAGGTAGACTATTTATTATAGGCGTTAGCTCACGAGTTGACAGGCACGCCGAACCTTCAAGAACAGGAACTTCTTAATTGGAAGCAAATACGGTAGTTAGTGAGCTTACTAACTTACCAGACAGTTAGGGTGTCCGTCCACCCCCTGTATAAAAAGCGACGAGATAGTGTCGCACCCATATAGTCACGTGCCCCCAGTCCTAAGACGCGTATACTCATCTAGTGGACAAACTGCTGAGAGAGTTGCTGACTTTCTTCCCTCTCACTGGATTTGGATATATGCCTCCAGTCCTGAGACATGTATTTTTATCTTTTGGACATCCGGTTCGAATACCGGACCCGGCTCGAATGCCGGACCCTTTTCGGTTCGAATATCGAAAACCCCTTTTTAATTCTTTTTACTTTGTTAAAGTCAGGCTAAAGTTATCGAGGGACGTTAGACAACCAATGACATTATTAAGAGAAAATCATCCCCTTTTATTCTTTTTAAAACCGATCTCTTCTCATGACTTGACATCACCCAGAATACATTTACTTGTAAAAGTATTCTACAATTGCAAAGGATCAATCTAGATTCTTTAGCGCTTTAAGACTAGGGAAAACTTTCTCTAGCCTTAATAGCTACTTGTTCATACACTTAACAAACCGAGGACTGTTTCGACATCCTTAAACATTACTGAAAGATTCTCTAACCTTAGAGAACTTTGCAGAATAAGTCTCGAGTTTTTCCTTGACTATTTTTTCATCGTCTATACTAGACTCGATCAAAGTGGGGGCTAACTGTAGACATCTACTTTTGGCCTCCTGTCTCGACAGGAAGTGCAATGACGATAAATAAAGGCATCTTCGTGTTAGATCAAAGTGAAGAATACTTGTGGATAACTTGTTAAGCCATAAAACACAAAAGACTAGCCCGAATAAATGAACAAGGCCAATACAAGGTCCAATTAACTAAACCCGATCATAATTAGGCTTAATCCCGTGCTTAAAACCTAATAATGACAGATTTAGGAGCGTCTAGGTTAAAATTTAAGCTGCCGCGGAAAATGTCGCGCGCATCTCACAAAGTCGCGCTCAGCTGTCGCGCGCAACTTATTCAGTTGCGCGCAGCACTCTGCGCAACTTCTGGAGATGCGCTCGCGAAAGATTAAGAATATGAAAATATTGGAAAATCGAATCTTACCATAGAGCTGCGCGCAAGACAAATAACTGCGCGCATCATCCGCGCGCGACTTCTTCACTTGCGCGTGACAGCCGCGCGCAACTCATCCAGTTGCGCGCGACACCTGCTGCGGCAGAATGCTCTTAACCCTAAACCTAATTATTCCCTATAAATAAGACCCTAATCCAAGGCTTAAACATACATAAAATAACCAAAAACGGTGACAGAATACTTATGAACGTGTGCTTCCTAACCCTCTTGTCCTAAAGAGTCACCCCTTTTGATATTTTGTTACTACGGTGGAGCTTCCCCAACAAGAAGGAATCCAAAAGTGTTCTAAACGGAGATATAGCAAAGCGAAGTGGTAAATTTTCGAGCACTTAGTTAAATCAGATTTATTTTTTATTTTAAAAAAACCTTAATTAATTAATTAGTGTTGTTTAATCACCTTTAAAATAATTAATTAATCAATTCCATATAGTATCTTTTTTTAAATAAAGATTAGAATTGAATAAAATAATTGTTGGTTGATCACTTAAGCCAAGGCAAATATTATTTATTTTCTTGTTCTTTTCACGGATTTAATTAAATAAGAATAACGACCTTACGATGTAATTCCTACGTGAATTGATGTGTGTAAATAAAATCAATTAACATAGTTTTAGGTATCATGTTGCATATATTGTTTGGTGATGAAATTGTGCAAAGGAAGAGCTATTAGATGTTGCACTAGGGATAGGATCGCAATTCCCCTCGAAAGGGAACGTTATCTTGGTACCCTCGCTCCCGAACTCATTTCTGAATTATGTAGACCAATTTGGGAATGGGTAAACTTATGATTCATTCTTAATATCCCTTGAACTATACATGGGAGAAAGGCGTTAAAGAGGTTTATGGGTTTTCCTAAAACTCATTGGCGACTCCTACTTGTTCCTTACAAAAAAGCGTGTATGATAGAACCATTTCTAATTCAAGGTCCCCCAAACAGTCAGGAATTCAAATCCTAATACACCCTAACAAGTGTAAAGTCCTAGGCTTGTAAAGGGCCAACACAAATCTTGTATGATGTATGACAATCTGATTTAGGGAAAGGTGTCAAGGCCACGTAACAATCCATCCTTGGAAATGTTGTTACGATGAAGCGACAATTCGTATATCGGAAAATTTGCCAAAATCCAATTTTGGGAAAAGTTGCTAATGCTTCGTAACAATCTGTTAAAAGAACTTTGTTACGATCGACAATCCACATCTTGGAATATAACTCTTGAAAGCAATCCACCCTGAAAATTTGCCAAAAATGAGTCGATCGACAATTAAATCTTGGAAAAAATTTTGTTTGAAGAAGATGCGCGACAACCCATATTTTGGAAATATTGTTATTTGGAGATGACAATCAAATCTTGGAAAAATTGTCGTATAAGTAATGCGCTTGCTTTTGAACCGATGCCTTGGTGTTTGTAATGAGCCAATGCTTAGGCTCTTAAGCTATGTGAGACGCTTTTTTGTCAGGTCAATCACTTACTACGATTGTAATTGAGCCAATTACTAACCATCTCAATTTGCTTATAGGGGTTAACTAGCGTACCAAGGAACCCGAAATAGTTGTATGTGGTCGAAATAACCATTCTGAAAGGCTTCGAGCTCTGTCGCTGCTAAAATATCGCTGGGGCCAAGAATTGGCTCTGTCTCCAGACGCTGGGATCTAGCGCTGGGCGCTGAACTTTGTCGCTAGACGACAGATGTTGTCGCCATGCGCTAGAGTCGGGTCTTCCCTATTATGCTCTTGCTGCTGCTGTTACTTGGTTTTGCTCCGAACTTTGAGCTTGGTTGTTTCCTTTCAACCAAATGCGCTCAAATCTTTTGTAAATTAAAGCTCTTCATCTCTAATATACTGATCTATGTAACTCCTCTTATCTTGGAGGAATCTCCTATGTCATATTCGTGGTTTTTTTCAAAAAAAATCCGGGAACGCCCTCGCTTGTTGGGATGCACCTGGATTTATATTTTTAACTATAGGACTTTTCCCTTGTTTCTTTAGGGTTGACCTAATACTTAGTGTTTCTTGACTCATTGACTTGACATGACTCAAGGTATAAACTTGACTCACTATGATTGACTGACTCGAGGTTGACTCGACTCGATGTGACTCGTGTGTGCTTAGTGTTAACTCATGAAACTCGATATGCACTGATAAAAGACATTTATGTCACTCCTAAGGAGTAGTTTTAGAGTCTTTTTCGCGTTTATTTTATCTTATTTTCCTTTCTTTCTCTTGTTTTCTCTTTAATAAAGTTTCTAGTTTATTTTGGTAATTTTGTCGTGTTTTAGTTCTTTTTGTAGTTTTTAGTTTATTTTCGTATTTTATTTGCTTTTGATTTGTTATATTTCGTTCTTTATTTTTCCTTGATAGTTTTCTAATTTACTTTTATTTATTTTAATTGGTTTTGAGTCTATTTTATTTCACTTTCTTTACTTGTATAGTTTTATTTAATTTTTATTAGTTTAGTGTTATTTATCTTATTTTATTTTACTTTATTTTACCTTTATTTTATTTTATCTCTTAGTAATACCCTCGTGTTTTTGGTTGTAGGTGTCCCGGGTTTCAAGGTCATGTTCGTGTTCGGAGGTCCATGGTTTCGAGGCGCAAAACTTGAGCCAACTCAAGCTGCTGCCTCCTATCCTTCACCCCATCTCTTTCTTAACCTCCACCACACAAACCTTTCTTCTGATGCCTCCCTCACGCAACACAAAAGCTACCAAACGTCCACCAAAACCAAACACAACAACAACCCAGCCAATCCACTGCTGCCTCCTTCCACCACAATCAGCCACACCGCTGCTCTCTCACGCACCCAATCCACGCACCTGACCACCAACGACCACCGCAGCCACCCTCACCTCGCAACAACCACCAATTAACTCCCCTGCTCCCTCATGCACACAGCAGCCCGCCAAACCCCAACATCGCAAACCACCAGCGCACCTCCATTAGCACCAACAGCAGCAACATTGCGCAACCAACCTCCGCCACCTTCCTCTGTTTCCACTCACAACAAAAACAACAACAACCAGCAGCAGCAATTTGCGCCACATCAAACCACCAATTCACACAAGCATCAGCTTAAAATAGAGCAAAATTAGAGTAAATCACAAATTGATCGGGTTCGGGCAAACCGTTGGTGGTTCGGTCGAAGTTTGAGTCAGAGACTTTGTGGGTTTTGTTAATCAAAGAGGAGTGGTCGAACATACCCATGGTTCGACCGAACCAACCCCGTAGTTCGGCCGCACCAACCCATGGTTCGACCGAACCGCTCCACGAGCTTCACACATGGGTTTTAATGAAGATGAACGGTGGTGATTAAGATGATTGCTTGCTGATGGTTGATGATGATAGAGCAGCCATGAATTTGGAATTAAAGGGGAATCGGGGTAGCTGATGTTTTGGGGGATTTTGGTTTTATTTTTCTTTTTCTTTTATTTTGATTTCTATTCCTTTTCCTTTTCTTATTTCTTTTCTCTTTTATTTCTTTTCTATTTTATTTTTCTTTTTATTTTCCTTTTCTTTCTTTATTTTATTTTCCTTCTTTTATTTTTCTTACTTTGGCTAGCTTAGTATAAATACCCAATTTTTGGGTTAATTAAAAGGACATGGAATAACTATCTATTCTCCTCTCTAATTAGTTTTTAGTTTTAGGTTAGGTTAGGATTAGTCTTCATTGGTAGAGACAGAAAGTGTGGTTTTCTTCATTAATGAACTTGGATCTTGAAGAAGGAGCTTGTTCAATCCTTTGTATACCTTCATCTTCAATTAATGAGCAATCTCTTACTCTTTCTCTTTACCTTTGTTCTTGGTTTTGTTTATTTGCTTTTATTTTTCTTCTTTGCTTATTAATCATATTGATACTTATTGATTTGATGATTGATATTGTTTTCAACATGATTTGTGAGTAGTCAACCTAGCTAAGGGTATGGGGATGGTGTAGTTGCTAATTGTTCATGCTTTTAATGTTGGGGTTATGTTAATGGTGATTAAAGTCTTTGCATGTTTGATATTCTTTGGTCTTTCTTGCAAGTGCACATTGTTAGTTGATCAAAGATGAGTCTTTACTAACAAGTAACGGAAGTTGACTTAGTTGAGATTCATTACTATCGATTGTTATTTAATAGTACCTCCTAGTATATGGTTCTAATGTGGAAACATAGAGGCTATGTTAGGAGAAGCTAATTGACCCCGGAAGGCGGCTAGATTGGACCCTTTACTTCGATATTCATCCATGTTTAGTTTACTAGTGATATGCTACTTTGTTATTGTATGGTCAAGCGTCAACTTCACCTACCCATTTCCCTTGGTGCCTTAATGTTTTATTTCTTGTTTTATCATTTTTAGACTTTAGTTTATTTATCTCCTATTCTGGACTAGCTTAATTGTCGATAACATTTGGTGTTGTTTACTGTTCTCTGTGGTTCGACCCCTATGCTTGCCTTATACTCGTATTAGGTTTTTTTAGGTTGTATAAATTGTATTTGATCTAGGGATAGACAATTGACGACGCGTTTATCCCTTGTCAAATTGGCGCCGTTGCCGGGGAACGGCTTCCATTACCTTTATGTTATCTTATTGAGACTAGTCCATTGTATATATTTCTTTTGATTTATTTTTGTTCTCTTTGTTTTGTTTTTGAAAAATGACACATTTTTCTTTTCCTCAATATGATGATGAGCCTTTTTGTGTCTACTTCCATTGACTTGTGGGGTTTTTGAACTATAATGGTTGTAATCCTTGTGAAGCTTGTGAGATTTGTTACTATGGCATGAATGAACAAACGAGATATGAAGTTGAAAGTAGGTTTAATGGCGAATTTCAAGCATTATCGGTTCATAATGCTTGGAGCTTTTTTGTACGGTTTGCTAAGGAAGTACGCAATAGGGCATGTAATGTTGCTAATTTTGATTCTCAATGTTATAATAGTTTTATTAGTGGCATGCATCCCCATGATTTGTCTTGTGATCCTATTTGTGAACCTAGTACAAGTGATTTCAACTCTTTTTCTCGTATTGTTGATAATGAATCTCATTTGCTTGATTATGCCCCCTTTCCCCAATATGATGATGCTCATGTTTATAATGTGAATGATCCTTCCTCCTCATCTTCTTGTTCTTACATGACTTCAAATGATTTCCCTTATGCTTCTAATGAGTCCTTTTATGAGGGTAATTCTATGGAAAGTTTGAAGGAAGAGAAGATAATGAAGATAATGGAGATGATGGAGAAGTATAACGAGATGAGGGAAGTTGAGAATAGGGAGACGGAAGCTAGAATGAAGATGCTTGAGAGCCAAATTCTCCAACTAGCCAACTCTCAAGAAAATGCCCTTCCTTCTTCTTCTCCTCCCCATATGAGTGAGGAACCCATTAGAGAGCATTCGAGTGATGGTGAAGGAGTTGAAAATGAAAAGAGTGTTGATTTTGAAAATCCTAATCCTTCTTCCCATCTTGATGAGTCTCAAGTGTATGTTTGTGACCCTTCAATCTATGAGTATATAGACTCTTTTGAGGTAATGTCCCACATATTTTTTGAGAGTCATATGAGGACTTATAGATTATTGGATGATTTCATCGAGAACGCTTCTTGGGACTTAGATGAGTTTGAGATGAATCTACCTCCATTCATGCACGATTTTGGGACCTTGGGTTTTGAGATAGTTGAAGGAAAGGTTGTCTATTGTTGTGAAAAGGAGGATAAGGTTGACTCCCTTGGAGTTTTTGAGCTTGAGGGAGGTGTAGATCGTGATTGCCCTTCATTTGAGGATGCTATGATTGATTTTCATGCCCTCATTGGCGATGTGAGACCTTGTGGTGAGGGAGTAGCTACCCCTTTTCCCGTTTTTCATACACCTTTTTCCCTAAGGTTCGACCACATCCTTCCTTACCCTACTTCTCTCCCTTCCTATCTCAAACAACCTATTGGGAAGCCGCCCTATATGGATGATTTTCATGTCCCTCATTCCATCATCATTGAGGAAGAGAGGAATTTTGTCAACCAAAAATTAGGTGATGAGGATTTGCCTTTTTCCTTTTCTTTCCACTATTTTTTTCCTTCTTCTACTTCTTACTTTCTTGAGTTTCCTTTCGATCATTCTTCTTCTTTCTTTTGGCATCTCCCTCTTCACTTGCGTGCAATGATTTTGTTGCACGTTCTTATTCCGTCATTTGCCTATTTACACCCCCATGAAATGTGTAGTAGTGCATTTGACAAGCTCTTGCGTGCGTTGAATTATTATTTCCTAGAGCGGTCTCGCTTGGACGTTAAACAAGCCTTTGCGGGAAGTAACCCGTGTTTTATAGCTTTCATTTTCTTTTGTTTTTAGATTAGATTTTCTCACATGGACGTGTTTGTGTTCCTTGCTAGGTACACAACTTGATATACTCTTGCGCATTGGTGATGATCAAGAATCAAGGAAATGTGCCTCAACTTACCTATCATGTGGAATTCAAGCCTTATTTGTAGAGATTATGGCTCATATGAGGTTATTTCGGGTTTTTTATGTGATTTTGCATTTATCCCATATCCGGTAATATCCTTATTTTCCCTCTCTCTCTTACTTATTGTGACTTGAAGATCATGTGTTGGTAATGTTGGATTAATTTTTCCTTGAATTCCCCTCCTTGGTTTCATTGTTTATGATTTGAAAGCTTGGTTTCATTCAAGCTTGGGGGAGGGTATTCTATCATGTTTGGTGGTATGTTGATTCATATATGCCATGCACGTGAGTATATGCATTTCCATATTTTTCATGCTTTTGGAAAATCCAAAAAGATTTTTGTTTACTTCTAGGCAAGTTTAGCAAAATTGTGTTTTGTTTGTTCTTAATTGGACATTATATCTTTTGGATTTGTTTACTCTTGAATGCCTTTCTTCCTAAGTGGTTAATGTGTGCACGATTTGAGAGTGTCATTGGTTGACTCTAGGATATTACATGCTAAGGTAGCCGGGTTAAGAACTTTTAGGAATCCATGAAGCCCTAGTTCACGGGTATGTGGTAAGATGGTGTTGCTCTCTATAGTGGATTTGGCACCCTTAGTTGGTATTTGCTTAGTTATAATCCCGTGTGAGGTAACATTGTTCTAGCCTTCATCACTTTGTTGTGTGGCACATTTGGATCCTTAGCTATGCATGTCTTGATCCTTGTTTTGACTTATAGCTCCCAAGATCGTGGCCGAAGCACTCTAGAGGAGGAAAAGGGCACTTCTTTCTCATTTTTTTTCTATATCTTCTTTTTGTTTTGTTACAAATTTGATTTTCTATTTTGCATAAACCTACTTGCTAACCAATTTGAGCCTTATGTTTCCCGCTCTTGTTTAAACCACATTACAAACCTAATGGCCTATGTTTACCAACCTTTTAGTTAGTGAAGCATTGGCATGTGAGGTTTAAGTTTTGAGTTGTTGATTATAAACAAGAAGCAGTATGAGATTTGGTTAGAGTTGAGCTTGTAAAGAAATATGCAAATTTATGAAAATCAAGTGAAGTTTCAAGAAAAAGCCGTCCAAAATTAAAAAAGGCAAGGACAATGAATAAAGTTAAAAAAAAAAAGAGAGAAAATTGGAAAAGAAACAAAAACAACAAAAATATTTTAGATGGAATCATTTTCTTCCTTAGTCTAAGCATTGAGGACAATGCTTTGTTCAAGCTTGGGGGGAATATTGTGTGTTGATGTTGAATAAGCTTGGGGGAATGGCATTAGTGGTATTTTTGCTTGATATTTAGTGAATTCTTGAGTTATTTTTGAGTGTCGGCCGCACTTTTTGCTTCACTTAGGAATTATCACCAAATTTTAAATTTTTACCCCGCCTTAACCCTTAGCCTTACGTTACAACCAATAAAAAGACCCTTAGACTCTAGTGGTTTAGGTTAAAAGAACGGTGGAGGGAGATAGACTTCAAACCTATGGAAAGAGTATGCATAGTTGAGACGTCGGGATTACCTTCTCAAAGTTTTTCATTTCTTTATCTTTTTCCGGTTCCTTCGTGGAATCTTGAGAAGCTAGTTTAAGGGTTGATTTGAAGCTAGTGGAGAGAACGTGGCCCGATTGGTTGGGGCTAGGGTGGATTGAGTCCTAAGTAGTTCTCTATGCTTAGCATGTGTTATGTTTCAATCAACCATTGACATCTTGGAACGTGCATTCATTTGTCCATTTAGAAAGGTTTGCATCCATTAGTACTTGTCCTTATCTCTTGTCCGTATACGAACTTGTGTTTTGCTTTCTCTCTTCGTGTTAGTTTTCCTTTGTTTCTATTTTGTTTCTTCTGCCTTAAATAATTCCATCTTGTTCTCTTTTGCCTTAGCTTTGCTCGAGGACGAGCAAAGGTTTAGCTTGGGGGAATTTGATGAGTGACATTTATGTCACTCCTAAGGAGTAGTTTTAGAGTCTTTTTCGCGTTTATTTTATCTTATTTTCCTTTCTTTCTCTTGTTTTCTCTTTAATAAAGTTTCTAGTTTATTTTGGTAATTTTGTCATGTTTTAGTTCTTTTTGTAGTTTTTAGTTTATTTTCGTATTTTATTTGCTTTTGATTTGTTATATTTCGTTCTTTATTTTTCCTTGATAGTTTTCTAATTTACTTTTATTTATTTTAATTGGTTTTGAGTCTATTTTATTTCACTTTCTTTACTTGTATAGTTTTATTTAATTTTTATTAGTTTAGTGTTATTTATCTTATTTTATTTTACTTTATTTTACCTTTATTTTATTTTATCTCTTATTAATACCCTCGTGTTTTTGGTTGTAGGTGTCCCGGGTTTCAAGGTCATGTTCGTGTTCGGAGGTCCAAGGTTCGAGGCGCAAAACTTGAGCCAACCCAAGCTGCTGCCTCCTATCCTTCACCCCATCTCTTTCTTAACCTCCACCACACCAACCTTTCCCCTGATGCCTCCCTCACGCAACACAAAAGCTACCAAACGTCCACCAAAACCAAACCACAACAACAACCCAGCCAATCCACTGCTGCCTCCTTCCACCACAATCAGCCACACCGCTGCTCTCTCACGCACCCAATCCACGCACCTAACCACCAACGACCACCACAGCCACCCTCACCTCGCAACAACCACCAATTAACTCCCCTGCTCCCTCACGCACACATCAGCCTGCCAAACCCCAACATCGCAAACCACCAGCGCACCTCCATTAGCACCAACAGCAGCAACATTGCGCAACCAACCTCCGCCACCTTCCTCTGTTTCCACTCGCAACAACAACAACAACCAGCAGCAGCAATTTGCGCCACATCAAACCACCAATTCACACAAGCATCAGCTAAAAATAGAGCAAAATTAGAGTAAATCACAAATTGATCGGGTTCGAGCAAACCGTTGGTGGTTCGGTCGAAGTTCGAGTCAGAGACTTTGTGGGTTTTGTTAATCGAAGAGGAGTGGTCGAACATACCCATGGTTCGACCGAACCAACCCCATAGTTCGGCCGCACCAACCCATGGTTCGACCGAACCGCTCCACGAGCTTCACACATGGGTTTTAATGAAGATGAACGGTGGTGATTACGATGATTGCTTGCTGATGGTTGATGATGATGGAGCAGCCATGAATTTGGAAGAAAAGGGGAATCGGGGTAGCTGATGTTTTGGGTGATTTTGGTTTTATTTTTTCTTTTTCTTTTATTTTTATTTCTTTTCCTTTTCCTTTTCTTATTTCTTTTCTCTTTTATTTCTTTTCTATTTTATTTTTCTTTTTATTTTCCTTTTCTTTCTTTATTTTATTTTCCTTCTTTTATTTTTCTTACTTTGGCTAGCTTAGTATAAATACCCAATTTTTGGGTTAATTAAAAGGACATGGAATAACTATCTATTCTCCTCTCTAATTAGTTTTTAGTTTTAGGTTAGGTTAGGATTAGTCTTCATTGGTAGAGACAGAAAATGTGGTTTTCTTCATTAATGAACTTGGATCTTGAAGAAGGAGCTTGTTCAATCCTTTGTATACCTTCATCTTCAATTAATGAGCAATCTCTTACTCTTTCTCTTTACCTTTGTTCTTGGTTTTGTTTATTTGCTTTTATTTTTCTTCTTTGCTTATTAATCATATTGATACTTATTGATTTGATGATTGATATTGTTTTCAACATGATTTGTGAGTAGTCAACCTAGCTAAGGGTATGGGGATGGTGTAGTTGCTAATTGTTCATGCTTTTAATGTTGGGGTTATGTTAATGGTGATTAAAGTCTTTGCATGTTTGATATTCTTTGGTCTTTCTTGCAAGTGCACATTGTTAGTTGATCAAAGATGAGTCTTTACTAACAAGTAACGGAAGTTGACTTAGTTGAGATTCATTACTATCGATTGTTATTTAATAGTACCTCCTAGTATATGGTTCTAATGTGGAAACATAGAGGCTATGTTAGGAGAAGCCAATTGACCCCGGAAGGCGGTTAGATTGGACCCTTTACTTCGATATTCATGCATGTTTAGTTTACCAGTGATATGCTACTTTGTTATTGTATGGTCAAGCGTCAACTTCACCTACCCATTTCCCTTGGTGCCTTAATGTTTTATTTCTTGTTTTAGCATTTTTAGACTTTAGTTTATTTATCTCCTATTCCGGACTAGCTTAATTGTCGATAACATTTGGTGGTGTTTACCGTTCTCTGTGGTTCGACCCCTATGCTTGCCTTATACTCGTATTAGGTTTGTTTAGGTTGTATAAATTGTATT
This sequence comes from Chenopodium album, assembly GCF_948465745.1. NCBI lineage: Eukaryota > Viridiplantae > Streptophyta > Magnoliopsida > Caryophyllales > Amaranthaceae > Chenopodium > Chenopodium album. The sequence goes on from NC_137838.1 coordinate 47,130,900, forward strand.
TGATCTAGGGATAGACAATTGAAGACGCGTTTATTCCCTTGTCATGCACATGACTCGAAATGCGGAAAAAACAAAAATTTCCGTCATTTTTTGTGGAGGGTACCGACTTTCTTCTGAAAAAGAAAGACGCAAAAAAAAAAAAAAAGAAAGAAGCGAAGTTTTTGAAGGTGCATGTTGAATGAGCTTAATCTATTAATGTTGTCTCTCATAGTACAAGGATTGTAACATCTTAGACTATCCTAGTTGACTCAATAATGAAATTATGTAGGTAACTTAGGCACGGAGGCTAAGCACTTCATACTACGTGATGCGATAACGATTACAAGTGATGCGATATTTTGATATGACAAGGTATGCTTCAAGGTCGTGTTAAGAACTCATGACAAAGGGTTCCTAAGGAGAAGACTATTTGGTCATGTATCCGTGCAGTGTGGTGACACTAAGGTTAGGCTGAAAGGGCTAAGTGTGTGGAAAATATATTGAAAAGAGTCAAATAATGGTGACTCTTAGGCTGGGTAAGCTAATGATATAAGGATCAAGCCCCAAGTCTAGCTCTAAGTAAAAAGGAAGGAGCACAGGGATCCCTTGATATGATCATGATGCATGTTAATTACGACCGCACTTCGATGTGAGGTTGCCTACATATCCGTTAGGAATCAGGCCAAACGTAGCTCTAGCCGAACCTTGCACTAGTGTGTGTATACCTCAAAAAGGTCTCTTTAAGGGTTGTAACGTGATTAGGCTAAAGGTTGAAGAAGAAGGGGATAAAAGGTCAAGACCCTAGATAAGCCCCCTAAGGTGTGCAACCTTGCTTTTGAATCTTTATATTTTTATGCTTGAGGCTTTCTACTCTTTTTTAGCTCTCATTTTTTCTTTAACATTTATTTTATTTTTATAAGTGTGGGAAATCCCGACATGCGGTCTATTACTCACTTGGCATTCATGTTTCTCGGGCACGGTATCGAGCACTCGATAAGAGACGCAATCTGATACGTGTTCATATCAAAGACATATTCATGTCAAAGATATTAGTGCACTTGCTCTTTTGTACACTTTTATTATTATTATTATTATTATTATTATTATTATTATTATTATTATTATTATTATTATTATTATTATTATTATTATTATTATTATTATTATTATTATTATTAATTTTTTTTTGCTATTTTAATCTTTTGATGTCACTCAAGCTTTTTATGAAATTGAAAATTGCATAAGTTGCACACAATCCCATCCCAAAGTTAGGTAGATATGGGTTGAAAAAATGAAGGGTCTATCGTTAGACGAGGCTCAAAGTTGTTTACCAACAAAGGATTGAATATTTGAAGGGTGAAAGGTGATATGATGTGGCTACAAGGGGTGCCTCAAATCATTGGTATACCTTGTTCTTAGTTGGACATGGTTTTTTTTTATTATTTTTAATTTTTAATGCAATATAATGAAATGATCATATATAAGGGAATAAATTCTAATTTTATAAAAGGGGAAAAAGAAAGAATCTACAAAATTAATCTAAGGGAAAAGAAAGGTGTCTATGCTAGACTAATTGGGGAAAGGAAAAAATGAAAAAGAAATAGAAAAAAAGGTCATGAAATCTTGTCGTTGAAGCTCGCCTCTTGTCTTGTGTTGTTTGCTTCATCATCACCCAGTCTTCTCGTTAGCTAGAGGCAATGGGATCTTATTTGCTTCTATGAGATCTTGAATGCAATTTTGAAACCCGTAGCATTCATCAGTAGTATGACTGCGTCCTCGATGGAACTTGTAATAAGAGTTGGGATTCCATCTCGAAGATCGATTTTTTGGCGTTGGATCCTCGGTAGAACCAATAGGTTTGATTAATCCTCGATCATAGAGACAATCGAAAGCAGCATAGTAGGTCATTCCAATGGGTGTGAACTCTCTCCTGGGTTTCCTTTTAGATCCTTGATTGTCCATGGTTAAGACACCATTATGGTCAATGGTACTAACATTATTACTAGAGTGGGCATTTTCGGAATAAGAAGGATTATCGTTCTTCTTTCCTTTCCAGCCACTGTGGTTACCATTGTTAGTAGCTTTTTGTTTTGCGAGGTCATCTTCGATTTCAATTCCGATGTCCTAAACGGCCTTGAAAGTATTCAGATTGTGTTGATATTTTAAATGCTTTGAATACTTTTCTTAGAGATTCTTGATAAACATCCTCACATATTCTGTTTTAGTGGGCACGTCAATCATCTTAGCGGAAGTTTCCCTCCACTTATTGAAGAAGGAAGTAAAGCCAACATTCTCTTTCCATTTTAACATCTCGAGTTGTCTATAATCAATTTCGACTTGAATATTACACTTATATCTATTAATGAAAGCGCTTACAATAGCATCCCAAGTAGAGGTTTTTTCTTTATTAAGAGAAAAGAACCATTATTGACAAACAATTTCAAGAGATAAGGAAAACAAGGAATGAAAGACTTTCCTATCAATCCCCTTAATGTTCATTATAGTTTCAAAGGCCCTTAAGTGAAGATAAGGATTATTTATTGCCTTGAACTTAGGGATGTCAGTGGCATTGAACTTCTTCGGAAGAAGCTCCTTGTCCAGCAAGACCCCTTGTGAACTTATGCCCTGGAATTTGTAGTCACTGGATAGCTTGGTCAAGCTTTCTTTCATGAGCTCCATTTGTTGTTTCTTCACAGGGTCATTGATTTGAAGGGTTAAGTCATCAACAGCTCGGTTACATTAGTCAATTGATTCCTGAGTTCGTTGACTTCTTCTTGACCTGCCATTATCTTTTTAGCTTTCCTCTATTGACGAATCGGTTTATCAAAAAGTAAGACTTGAATAAAGAGGTTATCCTTGATTAATAGCCCTTCTCTCCTCGACCAAGTGTTGTGGAAAGGGAAATTAGGGATATTCACTGTTCATTATTTGACTGAAACTCTATTCAACATGCAATGGATGGAAGAAGGTAGAAAGAATGAAGGTCGTGATATGGAGAAAGCATGTAGATGGGGAAATATAGAAGAATTTAGGATTAGAATGTAACCGAAACTCAAATGACGGAAAAATCCGACTCATGCATGAACCTAAGACATGGTCATGGTGTATATACACATTAGTGGGTGCTTTATTGTGATGAGTGCAAGTGACATTCTTTGACTCTTGTGTAAGACCATGAGACTTAGTGCCTAGACTCGATTAAGGACTTAAAAAGGTATTATAAATAATAAAAGTAATCGAATTGATTAGCAAACTGTTTAATTAGACGCAAAGTGATGACTCGAGCAATATACCGAACTGTCGCCAAAACGATAGGACTGGCCCCGCACTTTGCAGTGTAGCACCAGACGACAGAACTGTCGCCAGGCACTACACTCCACAGAGTGGCGCTATAGTCAAAATCGCGGCGCCATTGCTGGAACGTTGATTTGGGACTACTTTCAGTATTATTACTCTACAAGGTATGCCTGAAGTCGTACTAAGTTAGTTCTGATTAAATTATTAGACTTTAATTACTCAAATTAATTAATTAATTCATTAGGAAAATTTCTTTTAGTCATTAATCAGTTTATTTAGTCTTAACACAAGTCAAACAAACAGTTAGGAAAAAACACATAGAGTATGCACAACAAATAATGCATAATTAGTTAAGTAGGCACAATAAAATGCAATGAGTTTGCAACCTAACCATGGCTCTAGTTCTCTAAAATTCGGGATATGGGTTAGTAAAAAAGGGTCCATGGTTAATTGTCCGGATGCACCGCGCGGAAGCCTTACCTTTGAAGGGTTGGCGCGAGTGGATGGGACATCGCGAGTTAAAAACTCGCTTCCATGGTTTGGTGAATTCAACATTCTCGAATGTACCCTTTGTTGCTCAGAGCGTTCAATCAGGTAGATGGAGCATGAATTCCAAGGGGGTTATGTCCATATGTAGAACACATATGGGTTTCAGAAAAGTGAGAAAAACTCAATAAAGAAGTAGGATCGAGCAAACAGTGCTAAAAACTGGTCGAAATTAGAACGCATATTTCTGGCTCGGTATTGGAAGAACACGGCGCCAGCAAACAAGAGGCCGACGTCGCGATTTGGCTTTGGCGCCTGGCGACTGGCGCCAAAGTGAAATGCTTGGCGCTAGACTCTATTTTCCGACGCTAGTTCCTAAATGCCTCGGCATCTTTTTGTGCTCGATAAAATTTTACAATTTCGCACAGCATTATTTTGATTCAGTTATGAAAGATATTCCTCAAATTTCCTACATGTAAAAATCCTATGTCTTTCCAATGAGATCTTTTTTATGCATATGACAAATAATGTTAATCAAAATTAAGCACATGAAATACTTAGAACTTTTCGAGTCTCATCCACTCATTCTAAATCATTGCCAAAATAAATTTTAGGAATTAAAATAGAAATCCTCCCTAGCAGAGTCGCCAAAAAACTGTAGGGAATATTTCAAGCATTACCCAAAACTTGAACCCTACTGTGATCATACACTTAGTAAGGTGGCGTCCAAAGGGAAAGAAGATAGAGAAAAAGAGTCGCCAACAAGTTTTAGGAACTTGTAAACCGTTCACAAGGTGAAGGTTACACCCCTTTACGATGCAGGAGATCGTTAACTCCAATAGGTTTGGAACCGTGACTAGAAGTTGGGGGATGAAGGTACAAATCCAACGTAAAAGAGATTGAACCTGGGAAATTCAACACCAAAAAATCTCGCATCGGCCCTAATAATAGGCCCTTACTTTATTCTGATCGTATTCATGTGCGCTTTTTGACTAACATGCAATCAATATGTTTACCCTAAACCTGTTTAATCTATGTTTGTTGAATTTTAATGCACAAATAAAACTATTATTGGCGATCACTTGAATTATAATCAAATTAACCCTAAACAAGATTATTAATTATCTTATTAAGCGTAAATACAAGTATCAATTCCCTTTAAACATGCATAAAAGGTGTGATCAAGTAATAACAGTAAATAATATAATGTATCAAGCAACATAATAATAATAATCATAATAATCATATCATAATTACAATAATCATAATCATGATCATATTGATAAGTGATATTTATGTCACTCCTAAGGGTAGTGTTTAGGTTAATTTCGTGTTTATTTTTCCCTTATTTTACCTTTTATTCTCTTGTTTTCTCTTTAATAAAGTTTCTAGTTTATTTTGGTGATTTTGGAGTGTTTTAGTTTATCTTTTTTATTTTATTAGTTTTAGTTTATTTTCGTATTTTATTTTATTCTATTTGCTTGCGTAGTTTTAATTATTTTTAGTTTAGTTTTATGTCTCTTTTATATTTTCTATTTTATTTCATTTTATTTTATTTATTCCTATTTTATTTATTTTATTTTATTTGTCGTGGTTTTGTTTTATTTCGTCCTTTGTTTATTTTCATTTTATTTAGTTCTATTTTATTTATCTTATTTTATGTCCCGATTCTCCAATGTGTATTTTTGGTTGTGTAGGTATGTTTTCGGGTTGAAGCACGGATTTCAAAGTCAAGTGGTTTGCATTGGATGTTCGAGGTCCAAGGTTCGAGGTCCGAGGTTCAAGGCAAATGCACAAGCTGCTGCTCTTCCCTAAGTCTGCTGCCAGCCTAACCATCACCACACCCTTCACTAACCTTCACCACACACACTCTTCACACCAGCAACCCCTGCTCCACAACTCACCTTCCCCTGCTGCCCACCACATACCACCAGCCACAACACAAACAACACCACGCAACACCACCAGTTCCACCACACTGCCCTGCTCCTTGCTTCACCCCACGCAGCACCACTCACCACCAATCCCCGCAATCACACACACAACATACATCACAGCCACCGCAATCCCAAACGCTCACTCCCCTGCTTCTCCACCGCAACCAACCACCAATAATCGCAGCCTCCCAAACCACCACCAATTCGCATCTCCAACCAAACAGCCGCGCCACCATTCTCACTCGCGCAACCCCACAACAACCACCAGCAATCATCACCATCAATCTCCGCAACCACCACCAACAACAACAACAACGAACACAACAACAACAACAGCAACGCACCTGCTGCCACCCTCACAACCCACACCAATTAACCTCCTCCGTCCACCCTTCGCGCACAGCAACACCACCAAAATCAGAGCAGCCCGCAGCCCAGTCGCAAACTCCAAATCAGCCCAATTTCGACTCAATTCACAATACCCTTTAGAGCGGACGCTCACTCCTCTGAAGCGGCCGCTCCATTCTTGGTTTAATTTCACCAATTTGAGGCAGAAGATCAGAGCGGACGCTCCGATGAGTATGAGCGGCCGCTCCGAGTTTCACGTGTGAGATTGTACGGATTAATGAATTTGAGCGGCTGCGATTCCTTCCATTAATCGAACGGTGGCGATTAAGTGATGATTGCTGATGATGATTGATGACGGACGGTGAAGATGATGGTTGATGATGCTTGATGGTTGGTGATTGAATTAGAGCAGCCAAGAAGATCGAAGAGGAAGGTCGTGGGTCTGATGTTTTGGGGGGATTTTGGGGTTTTTATTATTTTTCTTTTTCTTTTAGTTTTATTTTTTTTGTTTCCTTTTCCTTTTCTTATTTTTCTTTTCTCTTTTTATTTCTTTTCTCTTTTATTTTCTTTTTATTTTCCTTTTCTTTCTTTATTTATTTTTCTTCTTTTATTTTCTATTTTTCCTAGTTTTATGAAGTTAGTATAAATACCCATTTTTGGGGTAAATAGAAACAACAATTATTGTCCATTATTCCATTCTCTAATTTAGTTTTAGGAGAGCTTCTCTCTCTAGGTTTAGATTAGATTAGAGTAGTTTAGAGAGAGAAAGTAAGGGTTTTTCCATTGATGAACTTGGATATTGAAGAAGGAGCTTGATTGAATCTTTGCAAATCTTCATCTTCTATTAATGAGCAATCTCTTACTCTCTTTCTTTATTTTTGTATTTAGTTTTATTTGCTTATTTTGATTTCCCTTCATTGCTTGTTGATCATGTTAATTCTTGATTATTTGTTGATTAATCTTGTTATTATCATGATTAGTGAGTAATTTTCCCCATTGAGGGGATGGTTGTGGTGTAGTTGGATCTTGAGCATGTTCTAGGTTTAGAGTTGATTTATTTGTGATTAAAGTCTTTATATGCTTGATATTCTTTAATCTACTTGCAAAATGCATGTTGTTAGTTGATTAAAGGTGAAACTTTGCTAACAAGGAACGGAAGTTGACTTAGTTAAGGTTCATTAGTATCGATTGTTATTTAATAGTACCTCCTAGTATATGGTTCTAATGTGGAAACATAGAGGCTATGTTAGGAGAAGCCAATTGACCCCGGAAGGCGGCTAGATTGGATCTTTTATTTCGATATTTGAGCATGTTTAGTTCATAATTAATTCAACTTCTATGCTTTTGTTTATGTTCAAGTGAATGCTATACCTAAACCATTTCCCTTAATGTTTTATCTCTAGTTTTAGTTTGTTTAGACCTTTAGTTTACCTTCCCTTATTCCGGACTAGCTTAATTGTTGATAACATTTGGTGGTGTTTAACCGTTCTCTGTGGTTCGACCCCTATGCTTGCCTTATACTCGTATTAGGTTTGTTTAGGTTGTATAAATTGTATTTGATCGAGGGATAGTCGTTTGACGACGCGATTATTTCCCTTGTCAAATTGGCGCCGTTGCCGGGGAACGGCTTCCATTACCGTTGTGTTATCTTATTGAGACTAGTCCATTGTATATATTTTCCTTTGATTTATTTTTTTTTCTCTTTGTTTTGTTTTTGTTGATGAAAAATGGCACGTTTTTCTTTTCCTCAATATGATGGTGAGCCTTTTTATGTCTATTTCCATAGACTTGTAGAGTTTTTGAACTATAATGGTTGTAATCCTTGTGAAGCTTGTGAGATTTGTTATTGTGGCATGAATGAACAAACGAGATATGAAGTTGAAAGTAGGTTTAATGGTGAATTTCAAGCATTAACGGTTCATAATGCTTGGAGCTTTTTTGTACGGTTCTCTAAGGATGTGCGCAATAGGGCATGTAATGTTGCTAATTTTGATTCTCAATGTGATAATAGTTTTATTGGTGGCATGAATCCCCATAATTTGTCTTGTGATCCTATATGTGAACCTAGTACAAGTGATTTCAACTCTTTTTCTCCTATTGTTGATAATGAATCTCATTTGCTTGATTATGCCCCCTTTCCCCAATATGATGATGCTCATGTTTATAATGTGAATGATCCTCCCTCCTCATCTTCTTGTTCTTACATGGCTCCAAATGATTTCCCTTATGCTCCTAATGAATCCTTTTATGAGGGTAATTCTATGGAAAATTTGAAGGAAGAGAAGATAATGAAGATAATGGAGATGATGGAGAGGTATAACGAGATGAGGGAAGTTGAGAATAGGGAGAGGGAAGTTGAGAATAGGGAGATGGAAGCTAGAATGAAGATGCTTGAGAGCCAAATTCTCCAATTAGCCAACTCTCAAGAAAATGCCCTTCCTTCTTCTTCTTTTCCCCATATGAGTGAGGATCCCATTAGAGAGCATTCGAGTGATGGTGAAGGAGTAGAGAATGAAGAGAGTGTTGATTTTGAAAATCCTAATTCTCTTTCCCATCTTGATGAGTCTCAAGTGTATGTTTGTGACCCTTTAATCTACGAGTATATAGACTCTTTTGAGGTAATGTCCCACATATTTTTCGAGAGTCATATGAGGACTTATAGATTATTGGATGATTTCATCGAGAACGCCTCTTTGGACTTAGATGAGTTTGAGATGAATCTACCTCCATTCATGCATGATTTTGGGACCTTGGGTTTTGAGATAGTTGAAGGAAAAGTTGTCTATTGTGGTGAAAAGGATGATAAGGTTGATTTCCTTGGAGTTTTTGAGCTTGAGGGAGGTGTAGATCGTGAGTGCCCTTCATTTGAGGACTCTATGATTGATTTTCATGCCCTCATTGGCGATGTGAGGTCTTGTGGTGAGGGAGTAGCTACCCCTTTTCCCGTTTCTCATACCCCTTTTTCTCTAAAGTTTGACCACATCCTTCCTTACCCTATTTCTCTCCCTTCCTATCTCAAAGAGCTTATTGGGGAGCCGCCCTCTACGGATGATTTTCATGTCCCTCCTTCCATCATTGTTGAGGATAAGAGGAATTTTGCCAACCAAAAATTTTGTGATGAGGATTTGCCTTTTACCTTTTCTTTCCATTCTTCTTTTCCTTCTTCTACTTCTTACTTTCTTGAGTTTCCTTTCGATCCTTCTTCTTCTTTCTTTTGGCATCTCCCTCTTCACTTACGTGCAATAATTTTGTTGCACGTTCTTATCCCGTCATTTGCCTATTTACACCCTCATGAAATGTGTAGTAGTGCATTTGACAAGCTCTTGCGTGCGTTGAATTATTATTTCCTAGAGCGGTCTCGCTTGGACGTTAAACAAGCCTTTGCGGGAAGTAACCCGTGTTTTATTGCTTTCATTTTCTTTTGTTTTTAGATTAGATTTTCTCTCATGGACGTGTTTGTGTTCCTTGCTAGGTACACAACTTGATATACTCTTGCGCATTGGTGATGATCAAGAATCAAGGAAATGTGCCTCAACTTACCTATCATGTGGAATTCAAGCCTTATTTGTAGAGATTGTGGCTCATATGAGGTTATTTCGGGTTTTTTGTGTGATTTTGCATTTATCCCATATCCGGTAATATCCTTCTTTTCCCTCTCTCTCTTACTTATTGTGACTTGAAGATCATGTGTTGGTAATGTTGGATTAATTTGTCCTTGTTTTCCCCTCCTTGGTTTCATTGTTTATGAATTGAGAGCTTGGTTTCATTCAAGCTTGGGGGAGGGTATTCTATCATGTTTGGTGGGATGTTGATTCATTTATGTCATGCACTTGAGTATATGCATTTCCATGTTTTTCTTGCTTTTGGAAAATCCAAAAATATTTTTGTTTACTTCAAGGCAAGTTTAGCAAATTGTGTTTTGTTTGTTCTTATTTTGGACATTATATCTTTTGGATTTGTTTACTCTTGAATGCCTTTCTTCCTAAGTGGTTAATGTGTGCACGGTTTGAGAGTGTCATTGGTTGACTCTAGGATATTACATGCTAAGGTAGCCGGGTTAAGAACTTTTAGGGCGCCATGAAGCCTTAGTTCACGGGTATGTGGTAAGATGGTGTTGCTCTCTATAGTGGATTTGGCACCCTTGGTTGGTATTTGCTTAGTTATAATCCCGTGTGAGGTAACATTGTTCTAGCCTTCATCACTTTGTTGTGTGGCACATTTGGATCCTTAGCTATGCATGTCTTGATCCTTGTTTTGACTTATAACTCCCAATATCGTGACCGAAGCACTCTAGGGGAGGAAAAGGGCACTTCTTTCTCATTTTTCTTTATCTTCTTTTTATTTTGTTACAAATTTGATTTTCTATTTTGCATAAACCTACTTGCTAACCAATTTGAGCCTTATGTTTCCCGCTCTTGTTTAAACCACATTACAAACCTAATGGCCTACGTTTACCAACTTTTTAGTTAGTGAAGCATTGGCATGTGAGGTTTGAAGTTTTGAGTTGTTGATCATAAACAAGAAGCACTTTGAGATTTGGTTAGAGTTGAGCTTGTAAAGAAATATGCAAATTTATGAAAGTCAAGTGAAGTTTCAAGAAAAAGCCGTCCAAAGTTTAAAAGGCAAGGACAATGAATAAAGTTGAAAAAAAAGAAAAAAAAAAAATTGAACAAAACAAAAACAACAAAAATATTTTAGATGGTTTCATTTTCTTCCTTAGTTTAAGCATTGAGGACAATGCTTTGTTCAAGCTTGGGGGGAATTTTGTGTTTGTGTTGAATAAGCTTTGGGGAATGGCATTATTGGTATTTTTGTTTGATATTTAGTGAATTCTTGAGTGTTTTTGAGTGTCGGCCGCACTTTTTGCTTCACTTAGGAAATATCACCAAATTTTAAATTTTTACCTCGCCTTAACCCTTAGCCTTACGTTACAACCAATAAAAGACCCTTAGACTCTAGTGGGTTAGGTCAAAAGAACGGTGGAGGGAGATAGACTTCAAACCTATGGAAAGAGTATGCATAGTTGAGACGTCGGGATTACCTTCTCAAAGTCTTTCATTTCTTTATCTTTTTCCGGTTCCTTCGTGGAATCTTGAGAAGCTAGCTTAAGGGTTGATTTGAAGCTAGTGGAGAGAACGTGGCCCGATTGGTTGGGGCTAGGGTGGATTGAGTCCTAAGTAGTTCTCTATGCTTAGCATGTGTTATGTTTCAATCAACCATTGACATCTTGGAACGTGCATACATTTGTCCATTTAGAAAGGTTTGCATTCATTAGTACTTGTCCTTATCTCTTGTCCATATATGAGCTTGTGTTTTGCTTTTTCTTTTCGTGTTTCTTTTTCTTTACCTTTGGTTTTGTTGCCTTGCTTTGGTTTTTGTCGAGAGTTGTGGGGTAAGCTCTTAGGAAACCCTCACGAGACCTCACTCGTCCTCATAGGCGACTTTGGGGTTTTAAGGGCTTGTTGTAGCTAAAAACAACCGTGATTCCTACGACAGTGAGTTAGTGTATATTCTTTCTCTTTGTTTCTATTTTTGTTTCTTTTGCTTTCAATAATTCCTTCTTGTTCTCTTTTGCCTTAGCTTTGCTCGAGGACGAGCAAAGGTTTAGCTTGGGGGAATTTGATAAGTGATATTTATGTCACTCCTAAGGGTAGTGTTTAGGTTAATTTCGTGTTTATTTTTCCCTTATTTTACCTTTTATTCTCTTGTTTTCTCTTTAATAAAGTTTCTAGTTTATTTTGGTGATTTTGGAGTGTTTTAGTTTATCTTTTTTATTTTATTAGTTTTAGTTTATTTTCGTATTTTATTTTATTCTATTTGCTTGCGTAGTTTTAATTATTTTTAGTTTAGTTTTATGTCTCTTTTATATTTTCTATTTTATTTCATTTTATTTTATTTATTCCTATTTTATTTATTTTATTTTATTTGTCGTGGTTTTGTTTTATTTCGTCCTTTGTTTATTTTCATTTTATTTAGTTCTATTTTATTTATCTTATTTTATGTCCCGATTCTCCAATGTGTATTTTTGGTTGTGTAGGTATGTTTTCGGGTTGAAGCACGGATTTCAAAGTCAAGTGGTTTGCATTGGATGTTCGAGGTCCGAGGTTCGAGGTCCGAGGTTCAAGGCAAATGCACAAGCTGCTGCTCTTCCCTAAGTCTGCTGCCAGCCTAACCATCACCACACCCTTCACTAACCTTCACCACACACACTCTTCACACCAGCAACCCCTGCTCCACAACTCACCTTCCCCTGCTGCCCACCACATACCACCAGCCACAACACAAACAACACCACGCAACACCACCAGTTCCACCACACTGCCCTGCTCCTTGCTTCACCCCACGCAGCACCACTCACCACCAATCCCCGCAATCACACACACAACATACATCACAGCCACCGCAATCCCAAACGCTCACTCCCCTGCTTCTCCACCGCAACCAACCACCAATAATCGCAGCCTCCCAAACCACCACCAATTCGCATCTCCAACCAAACAGCCGCGCCACCATTCTCACTCGCGCAACCCCACAACAACCACCAGCAATCATCACCATCAATCTCCGCAACCACCACCAACAACAACAACAACGAACACAACAACAACAACAGCAACGCACCTGCTGCCACCCTCACAACCCACACCAATTAACCTCCTCCGTCCACCCTTCGCGCACAGCAACACCACCAAAATCAGAGCAGCCCGCAGCCCAGTCGCAAACTCCAAATCAGCCCAATTTCGACTCAATTCACAATACCCTTTAGAGCGGACGCTCACTCCTCTGAAGCGGCCGCTCCATTCTTGGTTTAATTTCACCAATTTGAGGCAGAAGATCAGAGCGGACGCTCCGATGAGTATGAGCGGCCGCTCCGAGTTTCACGTGTGAGATTGTACGGATTAATGAATTTGAGCGGCTGCGATTCCTTCCATTAATCGAACGGTGGCGATTAAGTGATGATTGCTGATGATGATTGATGACGGACGGTGAAGATGATGGTTGATGATGCTTGATGGTTGGTGATTGAATTAGAGCAGCCAAGAAGATCGAAGAGGAAGGTCGTGGGTCTGATGTTTTGGGGGGATTTTGGGGTTTTTATTATTTTTCTTTTTCTTTTAGTTTTATTTTTTTTGTTTCCTTTTCCTTTTCTTATTTTTCTTTTCTCTTTTTATTTCTTTTCTCTTTTATTTTCTTTTTATTTTCCTTTTCTTTCTTTATTTATTTTTCTTCTTTTATTTTCTATTTTTCCTAGTTTTATGAAGTTAGTATAAATACCCATTTTTGGGGTAAATAGAAACAACAATTATTGTCCATTATTCCATTCTCTAATTTAGTTTTAGGAGAGCTTCTCTCTCTAGGTTTAGATTAGATTAGAGTAGTTTAGAGAGAGAAAGTAAGGGTTTTTCCATTGATGAACTTGGATATTGAAGAAGGAGCTTGATTGAATCTTTGCAAATCTTCATCTTCTATTAATGAGCAATCTCTTACTCTCTTTCTTTATTTTTGTATTTAGTTTTATTTGCTTATTTTGATTTCCCTTCATTGCTTGTTGATCATGTTAATTCTTGATTATTTGTTGATTAATCTTGTTATTATCATGATTAGTGAGTAATTTTCCCCATTGAGGGGATGGTTGTGGTGTAGTTGGATCTTGAGCATGTTCTAGGTTTAGAGTTGATTTATTTGTGATTAAAGTCTTTATATGCTTGATATTCTTTAATCTACTTGCAAAATGCATGTTGTTAGTTGATTAAAGGTGAAACTTTGCTAACAAGGAACGGAAGTTGACTTAGTTAAGGTTCATTAGTATCGATTGTTATTTAATAGTACCTCCTAGTATATGGTTCTAATGTGGAAACATAGAGGCTATGTTAGGAGAAGCCAATTGACCCCGGAAGGCGGCTAGATTGGATCTTTTATTTCGATATTTGAGCATGTTTAGTTCATAATTAATTCAACTTCTATGCTTTTGTTTATGTTCAAGTGAATGCTATACCTAAACCATTTCCCTTAATGTTTTATCTCTAGTTTTAGTTTGTTTAGACCTTTAGTTTACCTTCCCTTATTCCGGACTAGCTTAATTGTTGATAACATTTGGTGGTGTTTAACCGTTCTCTGTGGTTCGACCCCTATGCTTGCCTTATACTCGTATTAGGTTTGTTTAGGTTGTATAAATTGTATTTGATCGAGGGATAGTCGTTTGACGACGCGATTATTTCCTTGTCACATATTTATCATAATCACGTTAAAGCATAACAACAATAGCAAGATCCTAGGCATAATACTAACAAGATTAATAACAAACCCTAGCATGTCACTAAACAATTAAAATCAAATATATAGCCCTAACATGCTATTAGGAAAGAAAATAGGAAGCATCATAACAATCATACTTGATTTAAGGAACTTATTCTTTACCCTAAACATAATACTAGGAAGATTAAAACACCCTAACTTGACGCTAGGAATCATAATAACAACCTAGACATGATTTCTATATCATAAAATCAATAAATCAATTAAAGGACTTACTTGGATGCCTCGTACCTCTTTCTAATAACAAAATACACACGTTAGTAACTTCAAGGAAAATAATGAAAAAAAACAATTAAATTAAATAATTGAAATAGAGATTTGGGACTAAACCCTCAAAAATCAAAACCTTTCACGTCTAGGGCAAAGGCAGTTTTAAACTTGGCTAGGTGTTTCTAGATCTTGTGAATGCGATATTTTATATGCAAAAGCTAGTTTTGAAAAGAGAGAGAGAAATCAAGAGAACCTTAAAGAGAGTATTTAGAAAACTAGAGAGTTGATGAGAAGAATTGATAGTTGTTGATGATTGAAAACGGAGGTTTTAGGAGGCTATTTATAGAAAATAATCATCCGGATGAATAAAAAAACGAATCTGAGTTTCGAAGAGAATAAAACAAATTGGCGCTAGACGCTAGACATTAGCGCCAGACGCCAGGGCTAGCGCCAGACGCCTGGCGCCATTGTCGTCACACGCTAGAAAACAGTTTCCACACTTTTTCTTAATTTGATAAATTTTAGCCTTAGAGGAGGGCAAAATCGTATTTTCCTTAAAAACACTTCTTTTATTTTGATTAAAACTCTAAAAAGTCAACTAAAGTCAATTTATCAATGCTAATTAAATTAGGAATGAAAAGAACTTTCTAGAAAAATCTAGAAGACTATAATCAATTCTAATTGCATTAGGAATAATAAATCAATATTAAGCCCTCCTCTAGATCATTGGGCCACATATAAATATCAAACCGAGCCCAGTTTAGTAATTTAACCACAACTTCCTCATTATTCATCGGAATTGGGCTTATAATATATCGTTGGAAAGCTCTTTTCGAACCCGACCCAACTACACTATTATTGGACCCTTTTCATGGAGCAAACCAAACTGGATTGGCTGCTTTCTTAAAAATAGGTTTTCAAAAACAGAGAGAAAAAAAAAATTAAAAACTAACCGCAACACTAGACTTTCAACACTTTCACTTCATTCGATTATGATTCGACGCGAAAAGTACTCATCACTGGGTTTTGTTTTGGGGAGACACAAATGTGTGTCTACACTTGAGATGTAGCAGCATTGACCGGTGGCGTTCCCTAGCTTGTGGAGGGTTGTCACAAACAACTGGAGGTGATTTTAAGAGAAGTTATCTTCAATGGTGTTCCCTAGCTTGTGGAAGGTTGTCACAACAACAAATGCAACAATCGGTAACCTCCAGAGACGTGTGCTCCTTTTTAATA
Organism: Chenopodium album; assembly: GCF_948465745.1. NCBI lineage: Eukaryota > Viridiplantae > Streptophyta > Magnoliopsida > Caryophyllales > Amaranthaceae > Chenopodium > Chenopodium album. The sequence goes on from NC_137838.1 coordinate 47,146,709, forward strand.
TTCCAAACATAATTAAACACGTAGTTTAATTAATCATGCCTTCTAACATGCCATAAATAAAATTGTGGTTCAAACGCAACATGCCCAAAATATAATCTTCCAATCTAAAACCATCACAAATAATTCATGCTTCACAAATTCAATCACAAACACCATAAATTCACAATTCCATACATAAACCTTAGCATGATACTACTTGTAATTGATTGAAATCAAACCTAGCATGATTCTACGTCATCAAAATATGCTAAGTACGCGAACGTACCTCAATTAAGCCCGTAAAGTAGCCAATTACACTACAACAATTCCCGAACCAAGTCTCCTACATAAAGGGACAATAAACCTATATTTATTACCTTAGTATACAAATTTCCAGCAACTTTTAAACATTTTAAAACCTCACTAAAAAGCTGAAATTTTTGTTTAAAACCTTTAAAACTCTCTCTTTAAGATAGTAATTAAAACCACAAAGTGAAAACTCAATTATAGTGTTCATATAAAATTTCCAGCATACTTTTTAAGGCTTAAACCCTTTAAAAAAAACTTTGAAAATTATATTAAAACCACTTAAAATATTATCTACTTATGGGTAATCAACTCCCTTTAATTAATACACAAAAGTAGTATGTAAATAAAAATTCCAGCATTATTCTATTAACAAAAACCCATTAAAATTTCATTAAAACTTCATAAAGATACAATCTTTAAGATTTATTACCACTTATAATCAATGGGTATATAAAACCCCCAAATCAATTGTAAGTTAGAACCCTAAAAATCAACACTTTAATAATTAAAACCCTAACTTATAATTTTATGAAATCTGAAAATAAAACACTTTATTATTTAAAATTTACAATCTTTAATCACCAAAACATAATTATGATACTAATCAAACATACTTTGAATAATTAAAACAAAAACCCATAAATAAAATCATCAAAATAGCTAGAATGAAAAGAGGAGAGAAAAGGGAAGAAGAAGGTGACCCGTGGTGGTGGTGGTCGGCTGGTCGCTGGCGGCTGTTGGGGCGGCCGGAGTTCCGACTTGACTGCCGGGCAGCAGTGGGTCGGTGGTCGAACCCACGTCATTTTTGGCTTGGGGTTCCTACGTGAAAACAAAGAGGAAATTAAAGGAAAAAAAGAAGAAAGAGAAAAAGAAAAGAAGGAAAAGAGGAGAGGGGGCGGCGCGGCTGCTGGGGTCGCCGGCAGTGGCTGACCGTTCCCGGCGGCGGCAGCGCGGGGTGATGTGGCTGCTCTGTTCTCACGGGAAGGAAGAAAGGGGAAAGAAAAGAAAAGAAGGAGAAAAAAAAAAGAAAAGAAAAGGAAAAGAAAAGAAAAGAAAAGGAAAAATAGTCCATTTTGACCATTTGACTTTTTGTGTGGGGAATTTTGGGGATCTAGTAGATATATATAGTGTAGGGTAATTAGTGTAGGTTTGGGCTTCATATAGTCATGGACTTAAAATAGTTAACCCAAATTCAAAAGTAGGATGAATTAGTTTATTGACTTAAATATCAATACTTGCTTTATTAATAATCCAATAATTAAAATAGCTTGACCCAAAAATATATTTTATAATTAAATAAATAATTTATAAAATACATTAAAAATACGGGGTATTACATCGACACACATGCAAACTCGTCTTTAATTTTTAGGGAATGCGACTATGTTCGCTACCCATTATGGGTAATAACATAAACTAATGAAACCTGCGTATAATTGCTTTCGTACTTCGTCCTTTATTTTCAAAGCGACATCAGATTTCATTCGTCGAATTTTTTGTTCTACTGGTTTAGAAGTAATGTTCAAGGGAATAGTATGTTCTGCAATCTCCCTATCTATTCAAGGCATGTCCTTGTATGACCAAGCGAACACGTCTTTGGATTCTTTGAGCGTCGATATGTGGATCGATTGCTCTTCCGGATTTAAAGTTAAGCCAATTTTTACTTACCTTTTGTTCTCATTGGTTCCTATATCGATTGTTTTAGTTTCTTCAATTATAGGGTTCTTTTGCTCTCGTTCATTCATTAATTCAACAAATTTATTAATATTATCATATTCATTAGATTTATTGTTATAACATTCAAAAGATTTAAGAGAAGACATATACTTGAAAATAGAGCTCATTTTATTTGAATCAAAAGAAAGTCCATCATGAGAAGATTCCTTTTTGGGATCTTCATCCTTAGAACTACAAAATAAAGACTTAGTAATGGCCACAAGGCCTAAATTTTCAGCTTCCTTAAAATCTAAAGTGGACTCATCATCAGATTCTTCAAACATCTTCCCTTCGCTAGTGATGATTTCCAATTTATCACCTTTATGATTGGTGCATTTGAAAGATTTCCTCCATCCATGTTCAAAGGTCTCATTAGACGGGATGATCAGCGAGGTTGCGTTTAAAGCTTCTTCTTGGATGGCGTTCTGATTAGTCATTGTAGCAACATGATTTTGCTCTAGTCCAAAAAGCAAGTTGAATGCTTGGTTATCATAGAACCCTAGAGTTGGGTGTTTTTATTGAACGATTTCAAAATCGTCATTCAAGAAGTAGCAATCGTGGAATATCTCGAATCATAGCTTCTTGATACCTTCTAAAACTAGTTGTTATGGAAAGTCATAGCATGGGTAATCCTCTACCTCCCTAATGAATTGTCCACTAAGAGTTTTATTGTAGGAGAGTAAAGGATTATTCCCTTCTTGTGGTTATCTCTAAGTGCTTTGATTTTAGCATCGTGAGATCCTAGTTCTTCTTTGGTTGGTTTGTATCCCAATTCAAAGGAGAAGCTTTTCTTTGGGATAGGAAGTAAGAGAGATTTCTTCAATCCTATTCCCAAAGGCATCCCCAGAAAGTAACTACACTAGAATAAGATGTTTTTACTATTGGGGTGGAGTATGGATGAAGCTTGAATGGTTCTTCAAGGCCCTCCTCCATTTCTATTGTGAAAATTTCCTTCGCGGAGAATCCCATCATGACCTATTCATCATTTTTGTGGTTTATTTCTAGAAGTGATTGATCGTTTATTGCTATTTTTAGAGGTGAAACATGTATGGTCATAGGAAGACCTTGATAGTTCAACCTAATCATTTGATGAAGTGAGGATATTGTTGCACCAAGCTCATGTATCTAAAGACGTACAAGAAAAAGATTGAATATAGATTTAATATCCATGGCATGAAATTCAATCATCTTCTTAATTGGGCCTGTGGTAATTTGTAGCTTAACATTTTCACACACCGATCTCCTCGAGTTGTCGTAGGCCTTAATGCTTTTGTGTTGTTGATTGGAAGTCTTTTTATAGATTAAGGACTAGATATTTTGCAGTTCGTAATGGGCATACATTTAAAGCTGACCCATTGTCCACCAAGGTAAAAGAGATGTTGTATCCCCGCACCCCACAGTTAAGTATAATGCGTTGTTGTGGGTACTGTCTTTTGAAGGCAAATCATCACTAGTAAAAATGATTGGTTTGTCAGATGTCTCACTAGTAAGAAAGCTAAGAATATCCTGGAGTTTTGTCAATGCTTACAGAAAAAGCCGTTAGAGCGTTCATAAGAGAATTCTTATGTTCTTTAGAAGTACTTAGAAGTTTCCAAATGCTAACATTTTCCTTGGATTAGCAAAGTTGTTTGACCAATGGATCTTCTACCTCAAGGGGAGGGGGTATTAAATTTTGAGTTTGACCTTGAGTTTGATTTTGAGTGGTCGACGATCCATTTTTGTGGTACTTGATAAACTCACCCGAAAAGAGTTAGATGATCTATCTCATTTGGGTTAGTTATAGGACTCGTGAACCAACTTTCTTCTAGAGGCTTTGAATGTGCCTTCATTTCAAGATATTCCATGAGTTGTGCTTGATATCATTGTTCATACAAGGAGAGATTTGATAAATCTTGCAATTTCCCCAAGAAATTATCCCAATCAAGCGCTCCACTTGTCTCATTTTGCATACAAGGTGAAGGTGGGACGGCGGCGTACTTATAGACATATAAGTCTTGAAAGTCATCATCCCTAATCCATACACTTCGATAGTTACCCATACGAGTATTATGGCTAGAGGTTTCCCTATAGGTGTTATATAGTCCAAAGGGTTAAACGTATCACTTCCCATATGTTCCTCATCAATGTGAAATACCCTAATGGGGATACTTTATTGTTGGGTTTAAGTGTGGGAATTCTCCCATCGTCTCCTAAATCTTGTACCTTGTGCTTTAGGACATAGCAACGTTTAGTATCATGCCCAACACCTCTATGATAACCACATTAAGCATTGCCATCCCATTGTGCATATCTTTTTTCTTGTGGAGTGGGTGGCGTTGGCCTTGTTGGTGTAAGTAAACCAATTATTGTGCATATCACTCGTTTGACAATGATATGACCAACATTGGAAGTGAAGAAGGTATGAATTTGATCCAATTTATTGAATAATTTGTCGCCCCTCATGACAACGTGACTAAACAACACTTGAAAATTCGTGCTTTATGTTATTGTCTTGTTGTTAATTGTTTGCTTAGGTTAGGCAAAGAGTATGGAGATTATCCCATGGTGTCCATAGTAGAGCAAATAGAGGGAAATATTCACCCGATCCTTTGGCTTTGGCGGAAACCGTTCTATGTTTGAATCGCCTTAAGGGAGACCCTAACGAAAACAGTTTGACGGGAAGTCCACTCCTATTACACGTACGTTTTTTTTTTTCATGAAGTTAGGCTGGAATGACAAGCGCAATCTTCTGTAATGCGCGCGGTTTGCGCGCACAACTGGTTTTGATGCGCGCGCCACCTGCTTATGTAAAATCGCAAACTATTTTTTTTAGATTTGTCTCATGGAGCGTTTGCGAATTGTTGATCAGCCACAAAATCTTGAGGCTAATGGAGTAAGGACATTCCCTGGACGTTGAATTCTTTACAAGCATAAGAATGAAGAAAAATGGATGTCGTTTTTTTGTCACGGGGTTCCCAACATACGCTTTGTGATTATTTGGTGAAACATAAGTAGTATGGTTGGAAATATCTTTAATTTCCCTTATATTAGGCTTCTAGGCCTATCTAGTACTACTTATATCTTTCCTTGTAGGGTAATGAGACAATACGGGATGAAACAAATTATTCCCCCGCAAGATTGTGATGCCCCTAAAGATGTGATCTTTAAACCCGAACGAATTCCTCGATGGATGGAATATTGGTCAAGTCTTCCTAGATGGGTAGTACAAAACCCTTCCACGAGTATTGTATTATTTTCCTTTTACAAGCTTGGATGAATGCACCGGATAAGGGTGAATTAAATAAGGCTCGATCTCAACTTCAAGCCACCACAGCTCGCAATCCACCTAAGCCTTTGATGCATCCGGCCACTACTACTCCTCCTAGTGGCCAAAACAAAGGAGTGAGAAGAAAATTAGACTTCTCATCCCCTAAGGCTTGTTCGAAGAAAACAAAAAGGAAAGCTCCCTAAAAACCCGCGCAACAAGGTGTGAAGATCAAAGAACCTTCACCGAACACTCGCAAGAAAGCTCCAATCGTCAAAGGGAAAGGAAAACAGGTTGCAAATGCCCCAATTCCTAAATTGAAGAACAATGTTTGGGTGAAAAAGAAGAGTGTAGGGGAAAGCTCAAAGGCTTCTGAAAATACTGCGATAGAAACTATTCCTCCATCATCCGTGACAATCGAGGACATAGTAAAACCTTAGAGTGTTACACAATTTTATCATTAAGTTTAATTTGAATAAAGTGTAATCACTACTATGTTTTTTTTTTTTGCTTTTGTCATTTACTATCTAATTCAATAATGTCTCTCTCTTTTGGATTTTGAATGAAATAAAAATGAGCTTTATTTTTTTTTACTTTTGATAAGACCGAATCATAAAGATTGCCTACGTATTCGCAATACAAAATCAGGTCTTTGTGTAGTTCTTCTTTTTTATTTATTATATATTATTTTATATATATATATATATTTTTTCTTTAATCTCTTGAATAGAGATTAAATGAAAATTTTAATCAAACTTTGTTTAAAAAACATTCAAATCAAAGTTTAATTTTTTTATTTTCCGAGTGTATGTTGTATTTAAGAAACACCCTCTTTTTGTCGCAAGTAAAAGTTGAAACTTTTTTCAAGAATTAAAAATACTGGCTTGTAGTTCATCGCCAGGTGGCGCGCACAACATCCAAGGTTGCGCGAGCCTGTAGAACGAAATTTGTTGCGTGTGACATCCACGTGCAACTGTACCAGTTGCGCGCGACACCTATGCTACGAGTGTTAAAAATAATTTTTTTGCAATATTACTCCTCCCCCCCAAATATGAAGAGTTTTTCGTGATGTTCGAAAAAATTTGAACACTTATAATGATATTATTAATTTAAATTACCCCAAAGTGTTATGTGCTTTGCCGTGTTATTCGGTAAAGTGCATAACACTTAGAATCTTTTAATTGAATGCTAAAAAAGATTTATTTAATGAATGAATGAGTTTATTCGGGTTTCATATGTAATATTTTTTAAGTCGATCAATGTTTATTAATTGGCGAATTTCATCTCCTCCAATATCCATTAATATGACGGCTCCTCCTGATAGGATTTCAATATTGCGGTAGGGACCTATCCAATTAGGCTTGAATTTCCCTCTTGGATTGGTTGGTGGACCCCTAACCTCCTTTAGTACAATGTTACCTTCTTTAATATTTCTGGGTTTTACCCTTTTATTAAAATGACGCGCAATGCACTGTTGGCAAACTTGTACATGATGCAAATCTCTTAGTCGTCGTTCATCGAGGAATAAAATCTCTTCATACCTTGCTCTTACCCATTTAGCTTCAGGTAGCTTACTTTCAAGCACGATGCATAGGGATGGTATTTCGAGTTCGACTGGTTGAAGTACGTCCCTTCCAAAAACTATGGAGTTTGGAGTTACCCCTATTGATGTTCGTATGGATGATCTATAACCCCATAATGTGAAGTGTAGTTTATTCGGCCAATATTTATAATTTTCCGCCATTTTCATAATGATGACTATTATGTTTTTGTTTGCCGATTCTACAACTCCATTCATTTTAGGTCTGTACGGAGATGAGTGATAATGTTTTACTTTATAACAAGTTAAGAGAGTCTTGACTTCAGCTTTGAATTGAGATCCCTTATCACTAATTAGTTAATGTGGAACTCCATATGTACAAAATATGTTTCGTTTAAGAAACTTTGCGACATGTTTAGAAGTGATATTCACGTAAGAAGCAGCCTCAATCCACTTGGTAAAATAATCGATGGCTACTAATACGTACTCGTTCCCTCTTGCTCCTGTTTGAGAAATTTTACCAATTACGTCAGTTCCCCAAGTTGAAAAAGGCAAAGGGGAAGTGAGGTTGTATAGTTGGAATGGTGGAAGGTGTTGTAAATTAGCAAACATTTGTCACTCTTGACATTTTTTTACATATTGTATGCAATCATGTTCCATAGTGGACCAATAGTACCCTTGTCGTGAATTTATTTTTGCAAGCATTTTACTATTCATGTGAGGTCCACAAACACATTTGTGAGTGTCTTCCATAAGGCGTGTAGATTTGGGTTTGTCTATACATGATAAGCTTTGACCATTAGGTCCTTTTTTTCATAATTGACTGTTTACTAGACCGTATTGTGCCGCAAGTATTCTTAAGGCTCGTTGGTCTTTCGATGAAGTATTTTCAAGGTATGCGCCATGGGTAATATATTGGAGGATATGATCATACCAAGGATTATCTCCTTCAATGCCATTTATTTCCTCTATTGCGTTGCAATATGCTGGTTCTTCTCTTCTATTGACGCATAACGGAATCATATTTAAGTGATCTGGAATGTTGATCATTAAGGATAATTTTGCTAGCGCGTCGGCAAACTGATTATCGTCACTTGGGAGATATTTATATTCAATATGTTCAAAATGCTCGATGAGTTGGTCTAGGTGTGCTTGGTATAATATCATTGTAGAGTTTTTTATTTTCCATTTTTTCAGTATATGTTTTATAATCAAACTAAAATCTCCATATACCTCTAATTTTTGCACACCTATGCTAGCTGCTGCTTCTAATCTAATAATGCACGCTTCACATTCCGTGGCATTATTAGTAACCTCAAAGTCTAATTTGACAGAGATTGGAGTATGTGCTCCCTCTGGACTTATGAGTAACACTCCTACGCCACATCCTTTTTTATTGGACGCACCGTCGAAGTACATTATCCATTTATCATCTTGTGTCATGAGAATTTCTTCATCCGGAAGATGAGTAGTTTCTGCATGACTTGTTTGAATTGGATGTTGGGCTAGAAAATCGGAAATCTTTTTTCATTTCATTAACTTTTCAGGAATATATTTGAGCTCGAATTCGGCCAACATCACCAACCACTTAGATATCCTTCCTTGTATAGGTTGTTCAAACAAATACTTTATCAAATTTTGTTGAGAAATTACATGAGTGGTGTGTGGTAGCATATAATGTCGTAATTTTTTAGTTGCCCACACTAATGCTAGACTCGTTTTTTTCAAGGTGCTATATTTTGTTTCATATTGAATGAACTTCTTACTCATATAATATATTGTACACTCAACTTTTTCTACCTCTTGTGCTAACATTGCGCTTGTGGCCGTTTCTGTAATTGTGATGTATAGCCTACGAGGTAGTTTGGGTACTGGTGGTACTAAAATTGGTGGGCTTTTGAGATAATCTTTGATTTTCTAAAAGGCCTTTTGGCATTGATCGTCCCATTCATTTTTTTCCTCTTTTTTCAATGTTTTAAATATTGGCTAACAAGTCATAGTCAATTTGTTGGTATAACGACTAATGTACAATAGTTTTCCAAGGAACCCCCTAATTTCTTTTTCTGTTTGAGGGGGAGGCATGTCAACAATTGCCTTTATTATAGAGGGATCGATCTCAATACCACGTGTGCTTACTACGTATCTGAGTAAGTTGCCAGAAGTTACTCCGAAGGCGCATTTTTGTGGATTCAATCGCATTTTGTATTCTTTTATGCGAGCGAAAAATTTGCGTAAAGCTTTTATATGTCCCATTCTATCTTTGGACTTTACGATCATATCATCCATATACACTTCTATTTCTGTATGCATCATATCGTGCAAGAGAGTCGTAGCCGTTCTTTGGTACATAGCTCCTGCATTTTTTTAACCGAATGGCATGACTGTGTGCCAATATGTACCCCAAGCGGTAATAAAGCATGTCTTTTCTTCGTATTCTTTTGCCATTAAAATTTGGTTGTAACCTGCGTATCCATCCATAAAGGATAACATCGCATGTTCAGCCGTGTTATCTACCAATATATCAGTATGTGGTAAGGGATAATCGTCTTTAGGGATAGCCTTATTAAGGTCCCTAAAATCGACACACATGCAAACTCGTCCATCCTTTTTGGGGACTAGGACGATGTTTGCCACCTATTCTGGGTAATTACATAAGCAAATGAAACCTGCGTCCAATTGTTTATGTACTTCTTCTTTTATTTTTAACGCGACATCAGGTTTCATTCGTCGAAGTTTTTGTTTTACTGGTTTAGAGGTAGGGTTCAAGGGAATGGTATGTTCCGCGATTTCCCTATATATTCCAGGCATGTCCTTTTATGACTAAGCGAACACGTCTTCGAATTCTTTGAGCGTCGATATGAGGGTCGATCGCTCTTCAAGAGTTAGAGTTAAGCCAATTTTGACTTCCCTTTTGTTTTCATTGGTTCTTATATTGAATATTTCAGTTTCATCTATGATAGGGTTCTTTTGTTCTCGTTCATTCATTAATTCAACCAATTTGTTAATGTCATCATCTTTATTAGATTGATTGTTTAGCATTCGAAAGATTCAAGAGAAGGCATATACTCAGAAATAAAGCTTATATTATTAAATTCAAAAGAGAGTACATCAAGAGAAGAGTCTTTTTTAGGATCCTTGTCCTTAGAACTAGAAAATAAAGATTCAGTAATGGCCACAAGGCTTAAATTTTCAGCTTCCTTAGTCTATGATAGATTCATCGTCTGATTCTTCAAACATCCTCCATCCATGCTCAAAGGTTTCATTAGAAGGGGTGATCAACGAGGTTGGGTCAAAAGCATAATAATAATAATAATAATAATAATAATAATAATAATAATAATAATAATAATAATAATAATAATAATAATAATAATAATTATAATAATAATAATAATAATAATAATAATAATAGTAATAATAATAATAATAATAATAATAATAATAATAATAATAATAATAATAATAAAAATAATAATAATAATAATAATAATAATAATAATAATAATAATAATAATAATAATAATAATCATTATCATAATAATAATCATGAGTCATGTTAAAGCATAATAAAAATAACAAGATCCTAGGCATGATACTAACAAGATTAATAACAAACCCTAGCATGTCACTAAAAATATAAAGATTTTATGACAAAGGGTTCCTAATGGAAGGTATATTTGGTCGTGTATCTGTGCGGTGTGTGAAAGTGACACTAAGGTTAGGCCACAAGGGCTAAGTGTGTGGAAAGATATTAAAAAAAAGTCAAATGGTGGTGACTCTTAGGCTAGGTAAGCTAATGATGTAGGGATCAAGCCCCCAAGTCTAGCTCTACATGAATAGGGATGAGCATAGGAGATTCCTTGATATGATCATGGTGTATGAATGTGAATATGAATGCATTTTTATTACGGCCGCACTTCAATGTGAGGTTGCCTACGTATCCGTTAGGAATCAGGACGAACGTAGCTCTAGCCGAACCTCGCACAAGCATGTTTACCTCAAAAAGATCTTTTTAAGGGTTGTAACGTGGTTAGGCTAAAGGTTGAAGAACAAGGGGATAAAGGCTCAAGACCCTAGATAAACCCCCAAGGTGTGCAACCATGCTTTTGAATCTTTGTATTTTTATGCTTGAGGCTTTTGACTCTTTTTTTTTTAGCTTTTTCTTTTGCTTTAGCACTTATTTCATTTTTATAAGTGTGGGCAATCCCGATCATGCGGCCTATCACTCACTTGGCATTTATGTTTCTCAGGAACGGTACCGAGCACTCGACAGAGACACAATCTAAGACGTGTTCATATCAAAGACATGTTCATGTCAAAGACATTGGAACATTTACCCTTTTGTACACTTTTATTTATTTTTTTATTGCTTTTTATTTATTTTGAAATCACTCAAGCTCTTGAGATTGCATAAGTTACACACCATTCCATCCCAAGGTTAGGTAGATGTGGGTTGAAAAAAGAAAGGTCTATCGTTAGACAAGGATCAAAGGGGTTTATCAAGAAAGGATTTTAAATTAGAAAGGTGAAAGGCAATATGATGTGGCTACAAAGGGTGCCTTAAATCATCGGTATACCTTGTGCTTAATTCGACATGGAATTTTATTTATTTATTTATTTTTTTGATGCAATGCAATGAAATGATCATATGTAAGATAATAAATTCTCATTTTATTAAGAAAGGGAAAAGAAAGAATCTACAAAATTAATCTAATGGAAAAGAAAAGGTGCCTATGCCAGACTTATTGGGGAAAGGGTAAATAGAGAAAAAGAAAAAAGATGTCATGAAATGTTGTCGTTGAAGCTTGCCTCTTGTCCTGTGTTGTTTGTTTTATCATCACTCGCTCTTCTTGTTAACTGGAGGTATGAGAAGCTTGTTATTATCAATCAAATGTTGGATAGCGTCCTCTAGCTTCCAACAGCTCTCAGTAGCATGACCCCTACCTTGATGGTACTTGCAGCGCACATTTGGATTCCAACTAGGCAATCTCTTCTCAAGCGAGGGATCTTGAAGAGGTCCAATAGGAGTAATGAGTCCCTTGGCATGGAGTCGATCGAAAGCGTCATCGTAGCTAATTCCAATAGGGGTAAAATCCCTTTTTTGTTGCTTTCTAAATCCTCGACTATCCATGGCTAGGATCTCACTAAAGTCGAAAGTACCCACACTGTTGCGAGTGTAGGTGTTTTCGGAAGAAGAAGGATAGTCGTTCTTCTTCCTTTTACAGACACTGTTGTTATTGTTACTGATCTTGACCTTCTTGTCACACGGAGGAACATGAAGGAGATTTGAATCAATGATGTCTTGAACATGATCCTTGAGGGCGAGACACTTTTCAGTAGTGTGACCGTGACCTTTATGGTATCGACAATAGGAATTTAGATCCCAATTGGGAAAACGTTTTTCATGTGGAAGGTCTTTATTGGGTCCAATGGAGTGAATATGACCTTGATCGTGAAGACAGTTAAAAGCTTCATTGTAAGTCATTCCTATTGGTTTGTATTCTTCAATGGTTCGTTTTGCCCGTGGCTTAGGAGCATTGAGTTCTTCATTAAACCCTTGGCGAGGATTTTGTTCGATGACCATCAACCGATTTGCTAATTCTTCTACCACGTTTATGAGCATGGCAACGACATCTTGCAATTTTCGAACGTCCTCTTTTAGACTTAACGAGTCTTCCCTGGTACTATCTATGAAAAGACTTCCATCCTCCCCAATCATGGCCACTTCATCGAGAGAGGTTATATAAGCTGTCTCAATCATGGGCTCTCCTACAGGTGTGATAAGAAGTGATGGATCGAAGGATGTTTGATCATCTTCGATGGCTAGAATCTCTGAAGTTTCATTGTTATCGATCAGATCTTGAATAGCTTCTTTGAGTTTCCAACACTCCTCAGTGTTGTGACCCTTTCCTTGGTGATATTTGTAGTACTTATTGGGGTCCCACTTAGGTGGCCTGGCTTCAGGAACTGGATCTTTGATGGGCCCTATGGGCATGACTAGTCCTTTGTGGTGTAGCTTCTTGAAAGCTGTTTCATAACTCATACCAAGTGGAGTGAACACTCTTTTCGACCTTTGGATTCGTGATTTAGAGGCGTTCGTAACAAGTACTTCATTAATGGGAGAGGAGGAAGAAGGATGGTCGTTCTTCTTTTCTCTCGCACTATTATCTTTCAGAAGGTCATCTTCAATGTCAATACCTATATCATAGACAGCCTTGAAGGTATTCAAGTTGTGTTGGTACTTTATGTTCTTTGAATACTTTCCTTGGAGAATCTTGATAAACATCCTCACAGATTCTTTTTTGGTAGGAGCCTTGACTATATTAGCGGAAGTTTCCCTTCATTTATTGAAGAAAGAAGTGAACCCTTCGTTTTCTTTTTGTTTTAACATCTCAAGTTGTCTATGGTATTTTTCGTCTTGGATCTTGCACTTATATCTATCTACGAAAGCGTTTGCTATCGACTCCCAAGAAGAGGTTTTCTCTTTGTCAAGGGAAAATAACCATTGTTGGCAAACGGTCTCAAGAGATAGAGGGAACAGAGAGGGGAATACTTTCTTATCGATACCCTTAATGCTCATTATAGTTTAAAAAGCTCTTAGATGAAAGTAAGGGTTATCTGTTGCCTTGAATTTAGGGATGTCAGTGGCGTTGAACTTATGAGGAAGAAGTTCCTTGTCCAGCGAGACCCCTTGTGAAATCATGCCCTGAAATTTATAGTCACTAGACAGCTTTCTCAAACTTTCTTGCATGAGTTTCATTTGTAGTTGCTTCACAGGGTCATCAATTTTGAGGGTTAAAGCCTTTAACACCTCAGTCACGTCATTCAATTGATTCCTAAGTTCATTAACCTCTTCTTGACTTGCCATTATCTTTTTAGCCTTCCTCTTTTGACGAATTGGTTTATCAAAAAGTGAAACTTGAATAAAGAGGTTGTCCTTGATTAATCGCCCTTCTCTCCTCGACCAAGTAATGTGGAAAAGGAATTTCGGGATATTCATTGTTAAATATTTGACTCAAACTTTATTCAACATGCAATGGATGGAGGGAGTGAAGAATGATTGGAATAGAATGTGAAGGAAAATGATGTAGATGGAGGGATATGAAGAACTAGGAATAGAATGTATCCCCAACTTAAATGACGGAAAAAACCGACTCATGCATGAATCTAAGACATGGTCATGGTAACATATACTCAAAGTGTGTGCTCAGACTAGTGAGTGTAGGTGACATGTTTGGACTCTTGTGTAAGACCATGGGACTTAGTGCCTAGACTCAATTAATGACTTAACAAGGTATTATTGACAGCGAAATTCAGCCGAATTAATTAGCAAACTGGTTAATTAAACATTAGGTGATGACTCGACCAATAATCCGAACTGTCGGCAAAACGATGATGAGTGTCATTTATGGCACTCATAGGGTAGTCTTTTAGGGTTATTTCTTTCACTTTTTCATGCTTTCTTCTCTTATTTTTGGTCCTTTTTCCTTTAGTTTCTCTTTCTCCTCTTTTCTTTATGGTTCTCGTGTTTTCCTCGTGTTTTCCTTTTATTTGGCTTTTTTTCCTTTTATTTCATTTCTTTGTTTGCTTGTGTAGGTATTTGGAGAATCACCTTTGCAAAGGAATAAAATTGGGACCTTAATGATCAAGTAAGGAAGAAGCATTTGGCTAGAGAGGGCTTAGAGAGGCCTTGGAGAGGCCTCGGAGAGGTCTCCAAGGTATTTCCAGCTGGCCGCGGGCGCGGGCTCAAGAAGAGCAAATTGCAAGAATTTGGCAGGAGCTTCCCGCGGTTGCCCCGCGGGCGCGGGAAATTTGGAGAGGGCGCTCCATCTCAGAGAGACCGCGGCCCCATGATTGAGTTTTGGGAGCAGAGATTAGCCGCGGGCGCGGGTTTATCTTGCCGCGGGCGCGGGTGTTGCCTAGAAAGCCCGCGGAGGGTTCTGTACCCATTTCTCCGCGGCCGCGGATTCATCGAGAGAGGCCGCGGGATTTGCCGGTTTCTTCTTTACCTATAAATAGAATTGTAATTCCTTTTTGAAACCAACTTTTTGATAATATTTCATTAGCTTAGTTTTAGAGAGAGAATTTAGAGAGAAGTTAGAGAGAAGTTCTTTGTTTTGGATTTGTAACTCAACATTTGATCAATCAAGTTTAGATTTCTTCATTTTCAATCATTAATATTAGTGAGAATCTATTCCTTCTTTCATCTCTTACTTACTTGCTATTTGATTTATGCTTGTTGCTTGTTTTTCTTTGGATTTGAATTTGATATTGTTGAATATTTTGATTTCTTTTAGATTTTGATATAGAATGAAGATTAATGCAATTTCAAGTTATTTGTTCTTGAATTTCACCATGATTAGTGAGTAGGTTAGTTGCTAGGGAAAGGGGGAAGCATGTTTGATTAATGAAATTGCTAGTTGATGCTCTTTGATTGATTGATTTGTTGCAATTAAATTGGTTGACATAGTTTTGCATGTGATTGATTAGACAAGGAGTGATCAACCTATAAGATTAATCTAGATTGCATTGCAACTCTTAATGACATGAACAATTGAATTGAAAGTTGCTCTAATTGATTGGGTTTGCTTATGATTCTTCTTGATTTGCCTTTCATAGTGATTCCTAGATTGGCCTATAGGAGATAGCATTTGAACTCTCTTGATTGCTACTATTATTTGTCCATTGCAATACTTGAATTAATTGATTGAGCTCTAAATTAGCATTATCATTGAACTTGCATGTGGAACCCATATCCCTAGTGTTTAGACCTTTGATTTACTTGATTAGACTTGTTTTAGTTTACCATAGTGCCAACCATAATCTCAACTCCATCTTCGGGGTAGCTTGACTTAGACTCTAGTTTTCATCATTGCATTCCCTAGGGATCGACCCTTAACTTGCCCTATATTCATATAAGGTTGGTTAGGTATTTACAAATTTAGTTTAACTTGGAGGAAGGGTAGATAACGACATACATTTTCCTCTTGTCAAAATGGCGCCGTTTCCAGGGACTGCTATTGGTGCTTAGCTTTTGTTGTTGAGTCTACTTCATTTTAATTGAAAAATACAAAAAGATTTTGTTTCTTTAGGCTAGACTTGTAGCCGTGCTACTAATATTTTCTTTGATTTTTGCATGCATAGAGCTCGTGATCGATCCATTGTGCCTTTTGACCCGGAGATCGAAAGGACTCTCTCAAGGAGAAGAATAGTTAATCGATCCTTGGGGTATAGTTCTTCAAGTGAAGAAGAGATTCAAGAAGAGCAAGGCATGGGAGAACATCCGAGAGTGGCCTTGAAGGAGCTAGGAATACCCAGTGCTTATAGGTTTGAGAGCGGCATAGCTCCGCCTACAATACCGGCAAATGATTTCGAGATTCGGCCGGCCATGATCACCTTAATTGAGAGGAGGCAATATAGTGGGGCTAAGAATGAGAGCCCTTTGAACCATCTTAAAGAATTTGAGAAATATTGCAACACCATCAAAGTCAACGGAGTTTCTCAAGAGTTCATCCGCCTCAAGTTGTTCCCCTTCTCTCTCATAGGAAGATCCTTAGAGTGGCTAGATAAAGAGGTGAAGCCCAATTCCTTGAGAACATGGGATGATGTTACAAAGGCCTTCTTGTCCCGCTTCTACCCTCAAAAGAAGACGGCAGAGGCAAGAGCCTTGATTCAAGGGTTCAAGCAAAGGCCAAATGAAAGCCTTTACGAAGCATGGGAGAGATACAAAGAGTATCAAAGGGAGTGCCCTCACCACGGTATCCCAACATACCAAGTGGTCCAAATCTTCTATGGCGGTTTAAGTCCCCAAGGTAAGTCATGCCTTGATGGGGGGGCCGGGGGTCCTATCATGAACAAGACCGAAGAAGAAGTGGTGGACATTATTGAGGACGTGGTGACGTACTATAGAGATTGGCAAGATGGGGAGAGAGACTCTTCAAGCAAGCAATCTTCATTGTACTCGGTGGACCATCTGAATGCGATCAATAACCTTTCCTCCCAAATGACAAACTTGGGAAAGGAGATGACCGCAATCAAAGCCAAGTTGGAGAGCGCTTCTTCTTCTTCCCAAGCTTCGAATCTTCCCTCCCAATTTAAGGGGAGAGGTACTCTTTCTAACTCTCAACCCCCTCCCTCTTCACATAATATGCCTATGGGTTGTTTGTTTTGTGATGCATGTGGATCGTATGATCATGACTCTAGTAATTGTCCTAATGAATGTGTTGATGAGTTTGATAACAATGAGAGTGAGCATGTGAATTATGTGTCAAATAATAATGTTCAAAGGTTTGATAACCAAAGAGGTCAATGGAATAGGAATTACCAAAACCAAGGCAATTTTGACAACTATAACCAAGGTGGTGGTTATAGAAACCAAGGGAACCAAGGTTCTCGTGGTAGCTATAATAACCAAGGTTATAGTGGCCAAAATCAAAGCCAAAATTATGGTAATCAAAGCCAAAATTATGGTAATCAAAACAAAGGTTATGGAAATCATAGCCAAGGTAGTGGTAATCATAATCAAGGTGGTGGTAACCATAATCAAGGTTATGGTCAAAATCAAAATAGGGGTACTTGGAACAATCAAGGGAGGGGCAATTTTCAAAATAATGCTCAAAGAGGTCCCCCACCCGGATTTGTTCCAAGGACTCAAGGTGAAAATTCCTATTCACAACCTTCTTCACCTAGGACCAATTTGGAAGAAATAATTGAGAATCAAACCAAGTTGTTGAACACATACATGGCCGTTAGTGATAAAAAGTTCAATGAAATGATGACCCACAATAAAATGCTTGAAAACCAAATTTCTCAACTTGCTAATGCTTTGAAAGATCATGCAAGCTCTTCTTCTTTGCCTTCCCAAGGTCTTGATCCCAAGAACCCCGTGAATGCTATTGTTACAAGGAGTGGTAAGGTTCTTGAGGAGAGATTGCCTAGGAAGGGTGAAGATAAGGAGATTCCTAAGAAAGCCTTGGTTGAGAATGAGGGGGATAGGGCATCATTGGATGAGGTTGTGGTTGAGACACCTAGAGAGGTGAGAGTAGAGAAAGAAATTGTGAAACCCAAGCTCCCTTACCCACAAAAATTCATGAGACACAAATTGGATGAACAATTTGGGAGATTCATTGATATGCTAAAACAACTTCATCTTTCTCTACCTTTTAGCGATGTAATCAACCAAATGCCAAATTATGCCAAATTCCTCAAGGACATTTTGAGTGGGAGAAGAACTTGTGAGGTTGTGGAAACTATCAATTTGACCGAAAATTGTAGTGCTATCATCACGAACAAAATGCCACCCAAATTGAAAGACCCCGGAAACTTCTCCATCCCTTGTGCCATTAACAAGATGCAAATTGATAATGACTTATGTGACTTGGGAGCTAGTGTGAGCATAATGCCATATTCGGTTTATCAAAGACTTGAAATAGGGGAACTCTTACCTTCTAACATTACCTTGCAATTAGCCGATAGGTCAATCAAGTTTCCAAAAGGTAAGGTAGAAGATGTTCCATTGAGGGTTGGGAAGTTTGTGTTCCCGGTGGATTTTATTGTGCTTGAAATGGATGAAGATGCTACTATTCCAATCATTTTAGGTAGACCCTTTCTTGCTACCTCGGGTGCTATGATTGATGTGAGGAGTGCAAAGATTTCCCTTAAGGTAGGAGATGAGGTCATTGAATTTGATTTAAATGAAAGCATGAAGTATCCATGTTCTTCTCAAGAAAATTGCATGATGATTGATTCACTTGATCATGTTGTGTCTTCCATGCATGAGCACTTGCTCACCTCTAACGATGCTCTTGAGAATGTTTTGTTGAACAAGGACAAAGTAGGTACACCATGCCAGGAAGTGGCATTCTATGAGGAATTGCTCAATGGAAGCATGGAGGAAGTGGATGAGCAAATGTGCTTGAAAATCTCAAGCCAAGAAGCTTTGCAAGCGGCCACATCAAAGGAAGGTAATGGTGTGCCTATGGTAGAGCTCAAACCTCTACCATCACACCTTAGGTATGAGTTCTTGGGCCCTCATTCCACTTACCCCTTGATAGTTAGTGCATCCTTGAGCGTGAGCCAAGCTCAAGCGTTATGTGGTGTTTTGAGAAAACACCAAGGTGCTTTGGGGTACACAATTGATGATCTTAAAGGTATAAGCCCCGCCTTGTTTCAACACTACATAACACTTGAGGAAGGCGCCCTTCCTTCTATCGAACGACAAAGAAAACTACATTCCCAAATGGGAGAGGTAGTTAAGAAGGAGATCACCAAGCTATTGGATGCGGGAATCATATTCCCCATCTCTAGCTCAAGGTGGGTCTTGATCGAGGTTCAATAGGTCGTTGGTTCTACTGACCCTAATCAAATTAACAATTTATAATGCCTAAACTTACACTAAACTAGTTAGTGGCAAGTAATGGGTCGAACCACTAAGGAAGCTCACTCGTCCAACATCATTATCACTAATGCAAGAGTCAAGAGGGGAAATATTTTTGTTGATATATTGGATAAAAAGCACTAAAACTACGAATAAGCAAAGATAAAGATGAATAAAATCAATAGAAAATTACGCTAGGGATTCGGGGGTGTCCAATATGATTAGAAAGAGGAGAATAACGGTGATTGTCATGAAACATATGCCACATAACTCAAGGTTATACCTAAACAATTCATTCTCATGCAATAGTCTAGGCAAATCAATGAAAGAGGTCTCCCCTAATAAGGATCATTCTCATGCATCCTATTAGTTATAACCAAATCAAGGGAATAAACAAGCACAATCCATAAAAACTCCACTTTAATAACTCATTCTCATGCAATCGTTAAAATAGAGGTGATCCTAATCTAATTCAAATCACTTTCATGCATTTGAACTAGAAAATATCAAATAGAGTGCAACAATAATCCCAAGCTAATAAAAATCATGTCTTTCATCAATATATGGCATAAGTTCGATCCAACCATCATCATTCATCCATCATTCAATACATATCTTCCACCCCCTTCCCCTAGCTAAGAGTTTAGCCTAGAGAAGGGAGATTAAACATAATATCAAAACTAGAAATAAACACAAAAAACTCAAAGCAAGGCATGATTGAAATATATGAAATCAATAACAACAAGATGAACTAATAAGATAGACAAAAATAAGTAACAAAAAAAAACATAAATAATGCCAAAGGAAAGGAGAAGATATTACTAAAGAAAGGATTGAAGAAAGATGAAAACTTTGGTGCTTGCTTGATTGATGGAAGATTAAAACTTGAGCAAAGTTGAATACAAAGGAATCTTGAATAACAATCTCTTTTCTCTCTCTAGATTAGTCTAGTGTTCTTTGGAATTAGTACTAAGTATCCCCTTTTTTACAAAGAGTCCCGTCTATATATATGTGGCTCCACACAAAAGAAAGAGACTTGGACAACAAGGCGCAAATAAATCGTAAACCCAGTCGTGCGCGCCCGCACATGAGTCCTGTGCGCCCGCACACAATGTGTGTGCGCCCTCTCATCGTAGTGTGCGGCCGCAACTTTGTGGGTACGGGGAAAACGAGCGCGCCCGCACATGAGTCATGCGCGCCCGCGCAAAGGTATGCGCGCCCGCGCAAAGGTATGCGCGCCCGCGCAGTGGTCGCGCATAGGGTCGCGCAAACTCTCTGGTTTTGCTCTGTTTCTTCAGTCTGGCTGTGCGGGTTCTGACAGGGCTGCGCGCCCGCACAGCCTCACATGTGCGCTCGCGCATAAGCCGCATAGCACCCCGCGCGCAACAGATAACTTGGCTTCTTGATATCCTCATTCTTTCGGCGCATAATACCTACAAAACCAAAGCATGGAGATCAAAATAAAAACAAAGCGAGAAGACTAAGAAAAGGGAAGATAAGGGAGAAAAGGAAAGAGGAAGCAAAACTAAGTAAAAATGCTTAGAAAAAGGGCCAAACAAGCGCAAATGAGGAGAAAATCCTTAGAGAAAAAGGATAAAAGAGTGGCATAAATGCCACTCATCAGGTCTCCCCCGTGCATGTCGTTCTAAAGAAGGGGGGCATGACCGTGGTTGAGAATAAGAAGGGTGAGCTCATTCCAACTAGGACGGTCACGGGTTGGCGGATGTGTATAGACTATACACGTCTAAACACATCCACCAAGAAGGATCACTTCCCTCTTCCATTTATTGATCAAATGCTTGAAAGACTAACAAGGCACAAGTTTTATTGTTTCCTCGATGGATATTCGGGATTCTCCCAAATCCCCATCCACCCCAATGATCAAGAGAAAACTACCTTCACATGTCCTTATGGGACCTTTGCCTATCGAAGAATTCCCTTTGGGTTATGCAATGCACCCGCTACATTCCAAAGGTGCATGATGAGTATTTTTGGGGATATGTTGGAGGAGGAAATGGAGGTCTTCATGGATGACTTTTCGGTGGGGGGTGTCTCATTTGAGGAGTGCCTTGTGAACCTTGAGAAGTGTTTGGAAAGATGTGTTAAGGTGAATCTTATTTTGAATTGGGAGAAATGCTACTTCATGGTGGAGGAAGTTATAGTGCTTGGGCACAAGATTTCAAATAGAGGCATTGAGGTGGATAAGGCAAAAATAGAAGTGATTGAGAAACTTCCACCTCCGGTGAATGTCAAGGGTGTGAGATCGATCCTTGGTCATGCGGGTTTCTATAGGAGATTCATCAAGGATTTTTCACTTATTGCTAAGCCCCTAAATGACCTTCTTCAAAAGGATGTTAAGTTCATTTTTGATGACAAATGCTTGAAGGCATTTAACAGATTGAAAAAGGCCCTAATCTCCAATCCTATTGTTCAAGCCCCAAGGTGGGATCTTCCTTTTGAATTGATGTGTGATGCAAGTGATTGGGCTATTTGAGGTGTTTTGGGACAACTTGTAGACAAGAAGCTTCATGTGATTTACTATATGTCTAAGACCCTCAATGGGGCTCAAAAGAACTACACAACAACAGAAAAGGAATTTTTAGCAATTGTGCACACTTTTGAGAAATTTCGTTATTACTTGTTGGGTTCCAAGACCATAGTCTTCACGGATCACGCGGCCCTCAAGTATCTCTTTGCCAAGAAAGAGTCCAAGCCTAGGTTGATTCAATGGGTGCTTGAATTGCAAACTTTTGAGATTGAGATTAGGGACAAGAAGGGTGCGGAGAATGTTGTGGCGGACCATCTTTCTCGCCTTGAGGGTGATCAAATTCATGATGATGGTTCACCAATTGAGGATAGAATGCTTGATGACTTCTTATATGCCATAGAGGTGAAGGAACTCCCATGGTATGCCGACTTGGTGAATTTTCTAGCATGTGGGGAGTTTCCACCCTCCTTCTCAGAGAACCAAAGGAATAAAATCAAAAGGGAGTCAAGACATTAATTGTGGGATGATCCAATCTTATACAAACGAGGGGTTGATGGCTTACTTAGGTGTTGTGTTACAAATGAAGAGGTGCCTAGTGTTTTAAGGATGTGCCACTCGGACCCTAGGGGTGGGCATATGGGTGTTTCCAAGACCGCCACCAAGGTTCTTCAATGTGGTTTGTGGTGGCCGCATCTCTTCAAGGACTCATGGGGCTTTGTGAAGTCATGTGACCGATGTCAAAGGGTTGGGAATATCTCCAAGAGAAATGAGATGCCTCAACAGCCCATTCTTGAGTTAGAGGTGTTCGATGTTTGGGGGATTGACTTCATGGGACCATTCCCATCTTCATATGGTAATCAATTCATACTTGTGGTTGTGGACTATGTTTCTAAATGGGTTGAGGCCATTGCCTCCCCTACTAATGACCACAAAGTAGTGTTGAAGTTGTTCAACAAAATCATCTTCCCAAGGTTTGGCGTGCCTAAGGCTATGATAAGCGATAACGGATCTCATTTTGTTCACAACGCCTTCCAAAAGATGTTGAGGAAACATGGAGTGCATCAATGGTTTGGCCTTCCATATCATCCTCAATCGAGTGGCCAAGTCGAGGTCTCCAATCGTCAAATAAAGCTCATTCTTGAGAAGACGGTTGCAAGGAATAGAAAGGATTGGTCGGACAAGTTAGATGATGCTCTTTGGGCTTATAGGACGGCTTTCAAGACGCCTATTGGTACCACTCCCTATCGCCTTGCCTATGGAAAATCGTGCCATCTCCCGGTAGAGCTTGAACATCGTGCCTTGTGGGCCATCAAGAAGATAAATTTTGACTTAGCTAGTGCGGGGGAAAAAAGGTGGTTGGATCTTCATGAGTTAGAGGAACTTCGACTAGATGCTTACGATTGTGCTAGCACCTACAAAGCTCGCTCCAAGGAGGTTCATGACAAGTTGATTGAGAAAAAGGAGTTTTGTGTAGGTGACAAAGTCCTCCTCTACAATTCAAGGATGAAGTTGTTCCCCGGAAAGCTCATGTCAAGATGGAGTGGACCATTCTTTTTGAAAGATGTTTTTGATAATGGTGTCGTAGAGATTTCTCCTTTGAACTCCTCATCTTCATTTAAGGTTAATGGTCATCGGCTCAAGAAGTACTATGATGGAGTGTTTGTTGGACTTGTTCACAAAACGATTCTTTTTTAGCCACCTTTAGATGGTTGTGCACGTCGAGCTAACGACGTTAACCAAACGCGCTTACGGGAGGCAACCCGGATTCTCATCTCATTTCTCTTTCCTTTCTTTTCTTTTATTTTTCCTTGATTGGTTTTTGAGTTAGTTTTGTGTTTGTTTTGTAGGTCGCCTATTATCATCACTTGTTGGAAAGAAGGGGTTTGAAGAAGAGTTTAGAGTGCAGGGGAGAGGGCTCCCCGAGGGCGTGGAGAGACCTCGAGGGCCTTTTCACCTTTTTGAGACATTTCGATCCAGGGACTTCCCGCGGTTGCCCTACGGTCTCTCCGCGGGCGCGAGAAGTTTTGGAGAGGCCTCGGAAGATTTGGAGAGGGCGCGACCCTCATATCAAGAAAAATTGAATTTCATTCCAGGGACTTCCCGCGGTTGCCCCGCGGTCTCTCCGCGGGCGCGGGAGGTTTTGGAGAGGGCGCGTCATGTTTGGAGAAGGCGCGGCCTAAATTCAAGCTCATTTAGAAATCCATTCCAGGGACTTCCCGCGGTTGCCCCGCGGTCTCTCTGCGGGCGCGGGAGATTTTGGAGAGGGTGCGGCTTTTTTGGAGAAGGCGCGGCCCCCCGTCAGGTATAAAATTCACAAAAATTCCAGGAGCTCCCCGCGGTTGCCCCGGGGTCTCTCTGCGGGCGCGGGAGAGTTGCCGCGGGCGCGGCAGATTCGGGAGAGGGCGCGGCGATCAGGGTTTGTTAAACCCGGGCGCGCCCCTCTTCTCTCTCTCTCCTCTCTTATTTTCCCTTCTTCCCCTTATTTTTACCCTTTCTCTCTCTACGTCCTCTCAAACCCGAACCCCAAAACATCAATTTTTCACAAATTTCTTCAACTTTTGCCTAAAATTTTCACAAATTCTTCCATATTCCTCCATTTTCAACACTCCTACTGTTCTTTCTCGTGGTTTTTCGGGAAACTTCGGGTCTTTGAAGTGCTTTGAGTTTAATTTGAGTCTCCAATCTTGGTATACTTCTAACCTTTGTAATTTTTTTATTAATTTCAATTGATTTCTTTACATTGGTTTGTTTACCTAGATTTTGAGCATGATTTTTATGTTTTATGGTTGATTTATGGGAAATTTGGTATATTTGGGTGATTGTTACTTTTTCTTGTTGATTCATGATTATATTGAGGAATGATTGTTGATATTGTTGTTTGTTGTTGGATTTTGGTTGTTGTGTTGATTGTAACAGGTACCTTGTAGTTTTGTGGTGGTTTGGTTGGATTTGTAAGGAGGGTTGTGAGCAATTTTGGTGGAAGTTGTTTTGTTTGAGGAAGTTTGTGTTGTTCTTGTGAGTTGTGTTAATTTTGTCAACATGGATTTGATAAGACGAGTCAAAAGTAGCAAGAAGCGCTCAAACCAATCCCCCGACCAATCTTCTCAAGGCCAATCCTCAAACCCTCAACCCCAACCGCATTCCACAACTCAAGATGATGCTCCTCCTCCTCCTCTTCCCCCTCTCAAGTTTTGGTACCGGTCTAAACAAGCCCCCATCTATAACAAAATGAAAGACCGGAAGTTTAGACCCTCCCGCCATTACTTTCGTGAGGACATGGCCAAGCTAGGAATTGAAAATGACCTTGACATCCTTCTAAATAACCTAAGCTTGGGTGAATTTCTAAAGTCGGCCCCTAGAACCTATTTGGAGCCTTCCATTGAGTTTTTCTCCACATTTGAGTTCAATAAGGTGGGGGAAACCGACTTTATTATTTCCTTCCAACTCTTCAATGTCAAACACACCATGAACCTAGCCGAGTTCAATGTAGCCCTTGGTTTCAACCCCAATGTTGATATCTTCGAGCCCCTTATCTCCCTAGTCCAATCTGAGTTTAATGAGGTTTCTTGGTGGAGAACCATAGCCAACAAGAGGGAGTTTGATTCGAAGAAGTCTCTTGCTAGTGAGATTATCCATCCGGCCCTTAGGATCCTTCATAGAATTCTTGGGTATTCGGTCTTCAATAAGCAAGATTTGGGGAAGTTATCTCGAGAGGAGATTATGGTGTTATGGATGGCTACCAAGCCGGAGTTAGGGTCAAGGATTAATTTTGGCTATATCTTCATGAATTGTTGTAAGAATATAATGCATGGGGTCAAAACGGGGGAAATTCATTGTGGGGGCATGGTGACACGTCTTGTGTCATATTTTAAGCAAGAGGGGTTCTTGAAGTCTTGCACTCCGGTTGGAAGGAGTGAAGACGTGTGGATTAGTTTGAAGCAAGTTAACACTTTGCGTTTCATAACTAGCACTAGGAGAACCGATACTTACTATTGGCTAGTGAGAAATACCCACCATTGCCTACTCCCTAACCCGGCCGCCACCTCCATCCTTCGTGAGGCTAGAAACATTTGGATGGTCCCTAGGGACAATGGGAGGATTGAAGATGAGATGGAGGAGGATGATGAGATTGATGGGAGCGATGAGAATGATGAGGAAGAGGAGGAAGGAGGAGGAGAAGAATATGATGAAGAGCAACAATAACCGCCACTGCAACAACAACATGAGCATTTTCATGATGATGCTCAAAGAAGAAGAAGAGAAAGAAGACATCAAAGACAACAACACCAACAAGATTTCCAAGGAGATGCTTATCTCCAAGAGATGGAGGCCATGAGAGACAACATGGAGCGCATGCAATTGAGCATGCAAGGTATGTATTCGGACCACCAAACTTTGTCTTATCAAACTAGCGCCTTGTATGACGCTAGTGTGCGTAAGGGGGAGGTCACACCTCCGGTCAACTACCCCTATGTGCCGCCCCAACAAGGGTCGGTAACTTCATGGGGTGGTGACAACCTCCCTACGTACCCTTATTGGCCCGGGGTTGAGGACCCCAATGTGCCAAGGTGCGACTTCCCGCCTTATGATTATAGGGTCTCGGGGGGAGTGATTATCGGGGTGATCCCGCATACTACTATGTTCACCCCCATCACCCCGAGCCCCTTGTTCAGCGTGAGCCCTACGACCAATTGACCCGATCCCAACTTGACCTATTCAAGGGTCACTATGGATTTCCTCCCAGTTACACCGGAGGTTGGGATACGGGTGATGATGGTGTCGTCCCTAGTGGCCAATAGTCCCCTTATGCATGTTTGTTTCCCTTTTTGTTCTCCCCCTTCCCTATTTTGCATGTTTGTAGGCATCGCGGTCGATGCCTTTATTTTGTGAGGGGGGAGGGTCAAAAAGGATGTTTTATGTTGGTTTGGGGGAGGCACCTGGGGCTCGGTGGGAAGTCTTTTATAAGGCTTTTGGTGGATTTTTGCTAATGGTCTCGTTGGCCTGTTGGTTGTTGTTGTTTTGTTTCATTTCTTGATGTTTTTGGGAGTTTCTTGAAAAAAAAAAAATTTGATGATGATGGTGTCTCTAGGTTTTTGTATATAGTTTGTGTATAAGTGTTTTATCGTTTGCTTTTGTTTGGAAGTTACTAACAATTTCATTTTGTATATATAGTTTTTTTTTCTTTACCTCACCTTGCTCGTAGCCTATGCTTTGGATTGCAGAACCTTTTGGTGAAGCACGTTCCTACTCTTTGGGTACTTTAATTTAGCACGGATGCTTGGTGAGGCCTTTCTTATTTTACCTCTTTATTTTCACTTCTTCATTTTCTTGGTTGCTTAGATTAGGATTAGATTTAGAAGAAGTTGAACGGTTCGAGGATGTATGAATTTAACACCTAGTGTGTTTGGGGTCTTTGGCGATGTGGCCATTAGACCGCTTGTAAGTCAATTGAGATAAACGTGTTATGATTGCATCTTTGCCCTTTTCCTCTTTCCCCTTCTTGTCCTTATCTAAGTTTTTCCATCTTCTCTTTTCTTTTCTTTCCCTTTCTTTTATTCTTGTTTGCGTGCATAACTTTTTGAGGCTTTATTTTCATTCTTTCTCTTTTTGAAAATTGGACTTGTATGCAATGGAATTTTTCTTTTGAATAATAGTCTTCCTAGGTAATAATGGTATGCACGGTTTGAGATTACGTTTGGTTGATTCTAGGATAAAGCATGCTAATATAGTTGTCTAGAACTAGGGGGGATCATGAAACCGGATTCTACTCGTTTGTGGCATGTTGGTAGTTGCTCCCTATTTGTGATTGGACAACCTTAGTGAGTTTTTGCTACAACCATGTGAGATGCATATTTGTTCAAGCTTTCATCAAATTCTTGCATGAGCGGCATGGATCCTTGATTTTCGCAAACCTAATCTAAAATCTTAGTGTATGATTCCTAAGACCGTGACCGAACTACCTAGGGAGGACAAAGGCAATTTTTTGGGGAGGTATTTTCTTTTTTCTAGGATAGTCCCTTTATGTTTACTTTTCTTTTATTGGTTTGGGATACATTTGCCTACTTGTTACCCCTTTGAACCTTTTTCCCTCTTTTCAAGCCGCATAATTAGATATCTTGAGCCTTTTGTTTCGTTCTCCTTCTTTTTGGTTTTTGTGAAGCAAAGGTCAATGTTTGGTGATTTTGGTCTATGAAGTTGGAGTTTGGTTCGAATTGGTACACATAATTGAGTTGTTTATATTTGGTAAATAATGGCAAATGCTTATGTAAAAGCCGTCCTTGGTAAAAGAGGCAAGGATGCTAATAAATGAAAATTTGAAAAAGCCGTCCGAATTGAAAAAAGGCAAGGACTAATGCTTTTAAGGAGTACGAGAAAATACAAACAAACTTATAAATGAGAAAATGCAAAAAAAATATAAAAAGAAAAACCATAAATATTCAAGTGTCTGTCTCCTCTCTATGCATTGAGTACAATGTTTCTTTTAGCTTGGGGGGAAAAGGGTTTGCACTTTTTGTTCTTATGTTTGTAGATTGTTGCTTTGAATAAGCTTTGGGGTGTTAATACGTTTTTGTTTGGTGATTACTTAAGTTTGGTGTTGAGATTTGGCCGGTCTTTGCTTCACAATTTAGGATAACCACCAAATTTTAAATTTTAGCCTACCTTAACCCTTCTTGCCTTACGTCTTTCATCGGTGGAGGTAATCATGGGTTGTAGACTAAGGAAAGGGGATGCGAAATCAAGATGTCGAGTAGCCCAAAATGTTGATCTTTTTCCGGTTCCTTCGCGGAATCTATGAGATGCTCACTAAGGGGAGACATGAGATTAGTTGGGGGAACGCGGTATGACCGTTTGGGATGAAAGTGGAATGTGATAACTAGTTCCTATGCTTAGCATATTTATGTTTCAATCAACCTTAGGTATCTTATAACGTGCATACCATAATTCACTTTAGAAAGGTTGTTATTCATTTGAATTATAGTCTCTTTGTAAAGTCCATTTCGTAAAGATTTTGTTTCCTTTTTCCTCTTTCTTTTCCTTTTCTGGTTTGCCTCTTGCGGGTTTGGTGGAGAGTTATGGGTAAACTCTTAGGATACCCTTACGAGAGCATCACTCGTCCTCTAGGGTGATCTAGGGGTTTAAATGCTTGTTGTAGCTAAAAACAACCGTGATTCCTACGACAGTGAGTCTTAGTGTAAATTCCCGCCCCTCTTTTTTTTTTGCTTCTAATAACCCCTTCTTATTCCTTTTTAGCCTTTGTTTTGCTCGGGACGAGCAAAAGTCTAGCTTGGGGTGAATTTGATGAGTGTCATTTATGGCACTCATAGGATAGTCTTTTAGGGTTATTTCTTTCCCTTTTTCATGCTTTCTTCTCTTATTTTTGGTCCTTTTTCCTTTAGTTTCCCTTTCTCCTCTTTTCTTTATGGTTATCGTGTTTTCCTTTTATTTGGCTCTTTTTCCTTTTATTTCCTTTCTTTGTTTTCTTGTGTAGGTATTTAAAGAATCACCATTGCAAAGGAATCAAGTTGGGACCTTGATGATCAAGTAAGGAAGAAGCATTTGGCTACAGAGGGCTTAGAGAGGCCTTGGAGAGGCCTCGGAGAGGTCTCCAAGGTATTTCCAGCAGGCCGCGGGCGCGGGTCAGTGGAGCCGCGGGCGCGGGTCAGTGGAGCCGCGGGCGCGGGCTCAAGAAGAGCAAATTGCAAGATTTTGGCAGGAGCTTCCCGCGGTTGCCCCGCGGGCTCTTTGCGGGCGCGGGAAATTTGGAGAGGGCGCTCCATCTCAGAGAGACCGCGACCCCCTGATTGAGTTTTGGGAGTAGGGGATTAGCCGCGGGCGCGGCATCTTTGGCTGCGGGCGCGGGTTTATCTTGCCGCGGGCGCAGGTGTTGCCTAGAAAGCCCGCGGAGGGTTCCGTACCCATTTCTCCACGGCCGCGGATTCATCGAGAGAGGCCGCGGGATTTGCCAGTTTCTTCTTCACCTATAAATAGAATTATAATTCCTTTTTGAAACCGACTTTTTGATAATATTTCATTAGCTTAGTTTTAGAGAGAGAATTTAGAGAGAAGTTAGAGAGAAGTTCTTGGTTTTGGATTTGTAACTCAACATTTGATCAATCAAGTTTGAATTTCTTCATTTTCAATCATCAATATTAGTGAGAATCTCTTCCTTATTTCATCTCTTACTTACTTGCTATTTGATTTATGCTTGTTGCTTGTTTTTCTTTGGATTTGAATTTGATATTGTTGAATATTTTGATTTCTTTTAGATTTTGATATAGAATGAAGATTAATGCAATTTCTAGTTATTTGTTCTTGAATTTCACCATGATTAGTGAGTAGATTAGTTGCTAGGGAAAGGGGGAAGCATATTTTATTAATGAAATTGCTAGTTGATGCTCTTTGATGGATTGATTTGTTGCAATTAAATTGGTTGATATAGTTTTGCATGTGATTGATTAGACTAGGAGTGATCAACCTATAAGATTAATCTATAATGAATTGCAACTCTTAATGACATGAACAATTGAATTGAAAGTTGCTCTAATTGATTGGGTTTGCTTCTGATTCTTCTTGTTTAATTGATTTTGTAATTTAGCGCTTTTAATAATTGAAGCTCCCAATAAATTCCGCATCCATCTTAATTAATCCAATTAATTAAGCCGGTAAACCCAAATATTTTAAAAAATTTAATTTTGCAAATGTCGCTCAAGACCGAGGCCCAGACTCAAAATTTTTGTAAATCGACAAAACGCAAAATACATAGCCCATACATAGCCAATCAATTTCTTGTGCCTAGCAAAACGCAAAATTAAATTAATTAAAATCGGCAAAATGCAAAATACATAGCCCAACAATTTTGTGTGCCTAGCACCAAGCAACAAGGCTTTATTTGCTTGGCACCAAGCCTTGGCAGGGGTGCGAGGCTGCTGCTGCTCACAAACTAACCTTGTTGTTGTGATGGGTTCGTGCTGCCTAGCAGTCATAGCCAGCACAGCCCTTGCGCACCCAGCCTACACGCATCAAGCAGCGCATGCACCACACTTAGTTGCACACACCGCACGCACAGGTTGTCGCACCAAGCTGCTGCCCCATGCGCACACCTCGCACGCACACAACACGTGAGACGCCTAGCAGCCTTGGCAGCCTCATGTGGACTACGCTAGCAACCCAATTGGCCGAGAACTAGCTTGGGGTCTTAGGCCTCGATTTATGTGCTCGTGCCTCAAGAAAAATTCTCGATTTTCGTGAAGATTTGTAACTAAATTTAATTTAATTTTAGAATCAATTTATTAAGAAAAATGAAAATTATAACAAGTCCATCTTAAATGAATTCATTCAAGTGCACATTACATAAATTATTTCTAAAAACTGTTCTTTAATAAAATTGGTTCAACTTGATGCAATAAAATGAATAAGGGAAACACTCACTATTAATTTAATTAATTTAAATTAATCATGAGATTTTGACAAAATAAAAGGGAGTCGGAAATATGAACACAAAGTTCAATTTAAAGATTCCAACTTTAACACTTGTGAATCCTTGAAAATTATATCTTCCAATATGAAGATAAATGAAATTTCTATCACAAGATTCAAACTTTATGATTCCAATCAACTAAATACATGATTAAATCAAAATTTCAACTAAAAATTTATAGAATTTAGTAACTCAAAATTTCAATCATTTAAAATAATTATAAGATTGAATCTTTAGTACTTAGAAGCAACAAAGAACAAATTTTTGACACTTTAATGCAATGGATTTGCAATTATGTGAAAAGAAAAACAAAACTTTAAAGCACAAAATACTACCAAGTAACCATTCTTAAAGAGGTTTTTAATTGCATATAAATTAAGGAAAGAACCAAATACATAACCACAATAAATATGCCATTAAGATTTAAGGTTATAAAGACTTACAAATTTTCGTCAAATGAAAAATCCCTTAAAAAAAGGCATTTCTGGACATTTTTTGGCTAAAAACATAGTCTTAAAAGGATAAAACCATTTCTAGTACACCTTTTCCACCAAAAATTAACTATTTTTGGGCAAAAATCTAGGTTCGGGGTTGAAATAAGCTATAATACGGGCTTCAAAATAATAAAATCAAGCTACTAATCTAATTAGAAACATAAAACAAGAAAAATTAAGCCATAAAAATACCTGTAAAAATATGATTATAAAAATAAATGGGCAACGCTCTGATACCGTTGTTAGGTTTCGATAAGTCTGACTCACCACGGAAAGAAACCCGAGCCAAGACCTCACTCACAATAATTATAACCATATATCATAATTAACTCATACAATAATATTAAGAAAGAGATTAATACCTTTCGCGCGTGCTTCTCTCACTAATAGAGCTCTTACTTCGAAAGCTCTAAGCCCCGCTCACACGAGTACCTCCTAGGAAGTCCACTAGCAACACGAGCACCAAAAGTTGTCCAATGCTTAGGAGTTAGCTCAGCCAGACTTAAACTCGAGTAATTAATTGTGTTGTCAGGTTTTCATAATGGTGATGCCTTTTTTAACACTTACTCAAGTGAACAATCCTAAGGCATGCCTTGGGTATAAATAAAGAAAGCTTCCTTGTTGATTCCACTCATCTTTCAATGTAGGACTTTTTCTTAAAAAGATCTCACATGGAAATATTGGTGAATTCAATCCTCATTCAGTCATTCAAAGAAACCAAGGAATAACTAAGTAACAGTGTCACATGTTTAAGTAAGGACCACTTCCTTACTTGCTCCCCAAGGCAACTCACATACAATGTGAGCTAACCATGTGCCACCCAACCTTGATCCCCTAATTGGGTTTGGTTGGGCCACTCACTTTTTGGCCCGTGTTCATGACACTTTGCCCGGGTCCACGGCCAATGCCACATGGGGCTGCCACCGTGGCACGCTGCCACATGGCGCGCGTCCAACATGGCACGCTACCGCTTGGCGGGTGCCAACGTCGCTTAATTGTGGCCGTCACATGGTACTGGTGTTCGTATTTGGTAAGTCTAACTTACCGCGGAAACAACCCCGACCTAAAGAATAACTCTCAATTAATAAAACCATAAAGCATAACAAATAATCATAAAAGGATAGAATCGTAATTTACCATTGACGCGTGCTTCACCCTCAAAGTCGAGCTCTTACTTAAAAGCTTTAGCCCCGCTCACACGAGAGCCTCCAACGGTATCCACCCACAAAGGATGAACACAAACTTTTTAGGTCCGCTACCTTGGAGTTAGCAAGGTCCGACCAAAACCCGAGTAATTAAATAAGGTCAAAGGTTTTCACAATGGTGATGCCTTTTTCAACTCTCACTCAAGCAAAGAATTTTCAAGCCATGCTTTGGCTATTTATAAGGAAGGATAGCTTGTGAAAAAATCCCACATGGAAAGATTGATGAATTTAATCCTTAGTTAAATAAACCAAGGAACAAGTAACAAGTGTCACATGGTTAGGTGAGGACCACTTTCCCACTTGGTCCCCAAGGTATTTCACATGCAATGTGAACTAACCATGTTTCACCCAACCTTGAGCTCCAAGTTGGGTTCGGTTGGGCCATTTTTTTTTGGCTTCTGTCCATGACCCGTCACCCGGGTCCACGGCCTCTTGCCACACATGCCGCCACCATGGCGCGTTGCCACGTGACACGCTGGCAACGTGGCACGCTGCCACTAGGTGGCTGCCAACGAGGCGGCTGCCACTAGGTGGCTGCAAACGAGGCTACTATAACTAGGTGGCTGTCAACGTTGAGGCTGCCACTAGGTGGCTGCCATGTGTGCTGCCACATGGCGCTTTGCCATGTGTGCTGCCATGTGGCACGCACCTATTGGGCGCGCTTTCCTAGACTTTCGCGTGGCTAGGATTTCACTTGTTACTTGAAGCATTTTTCCGTCTCGCCAAATCCAAAAATTTTGCTCGACATTCAAGATTCTCCGACGCTCGGTTTCGACGCTCCAAGCTCAATTTTCCGACGTCTAAATTTTTAACACTCGGGCGACGAATTTATTTCTTCCGAATTAATTGGTCGAGTCGGTTCGTATATTTTCTATGGTTTGACCCAAAGGGTTCAGTCAAGATTAAGCCGTAATATTAATCATACATTAATATTATTGATTGGAAGCGGCCTCCACCCAGGCATTCCGATCACTTGTCCTTACGGAATATATTAGCTTTCTAATAATTCTAAACCCGCTATCAGAATAGTACACTTGTTCGAAGGACACCATTCCTTTCAATCTCCCACTTGTCCTTCCGGACAAGTGCGCATATAGTGTACAACCTTTTTTCTATATCTCTTCATGTCTCTTTAAGAACTATAAGGTAAGATTATTTCGTCATCCTTATTACGTCCAGAAGTGTTTCTCAATTCCGAGTCCGTCTGTCAATAAACAGATAATTTCTAAAATCCATCCGAGTACGGCCATGCATTTTTACAGTCTCGCTCTACGAGAGGCCTTGTATACAACAAAGACATCTTCCCTATTTTAGTAGGGGGGCATTCCCAGTCTTGTAATGTAGTTCCTCTTACTAAGAGGACCTAGCCGCCCGAGTGTTGCAGTTATAATCCCCTATTACGGCAGACGTTTGACAACATCAAAGCGGACTAGTACTCAACAAGAGAACTCACAATACTCATGGTCAAGGAAATAGATTTCGATAGCCATAATGAGAAGTATACTTATGACGATTTTTAATCTCTTAAAGTATTCTCATAGGTCAAACCAGTATGGTTCTAAACTAATACCTATGCAAATGATTTATGACAATCATGTCCTTGTAGCACAAGAAACGGTGCTATAAATCAGACTACACACTAATCTCGATTGGACATTAATCGTTCATCGTTTAAATGACCTCGATTAGGGATAATTTTCGATTATAATATTCAATGTTCACTTAATAGGTTTTTCCTTACCAAGAATGGTCTTTATACCATATTTTCAATATTCCAAGAATCGAATGGACTCATTATTTAATTCTAAACAACAATTTAATAGCAAACTTAGTGATAAAAATTGCATGAAATTATAATTTACTCCAAAACCTGAATGGTTCATCATATGATAAATGGTTTTTCCGAATGTTTTAAGAGTATCATTCTTTATAAAACATCTATAGAAATCACACCCATATCTAATACGTTTGATTTCTTTCATGCAATTGTGAATGCTGTCGTTCACTTATTGCATAGGTTTAGTCATAACTACTCTTCTAATCTTAGCATCTTCATTACTGATCACTTTCATAATAAGATGATAAAATTTGAGAGTGTCATGGATTATATGTGATTTAGGATTTATTATCCAAGTGATGTCTCCCACTCAATTTCATGATTGAGACTTTCAACTTGACAACCTACAATCATTAACGTTCAACAACAAACTTTCCATAGAACATCTTCTTTATTATCGCCAATAAGGAAACAATATTCTCAACATATATTTTAGTAGACTTCCTGATGATGCATTGCTTGGGTTTCATTCCAAATAGCTCACAATGGTTTTGGATACCCTAATCACTTGTGATCATGGAAATTTTTCCTTAAATTCCTGCACATTACACAAGGATCCACGTCCATGTTACCATTCTCAAGCCATGACTTATTGGTAGCTCGTGCTTATAAATGGCTTCCTTGTTAAGGATCTAATCCTTGTTAAGGCTTGTGCTTGCAACATCAATTCTCAAATTGTATTTGTTTCCACAAGTCAAGAACTCAACCTGTTACTTATCCAAGTACTTTGGATGTTCTTGGCCATAATCTATCGATCTATTACATAGATTCAGGCTGATTGGTACTACATACATACTTCACATGCTCTAAGCAAGTAAGTCTTGCGACGATTCCATATCAAAACATACATGATGGATTAAATTGCAGAGTAATTCTCAATCTTATTTCATCAATTTGTCATTTTAGCTCATTCAGTTTCACTGAGTCTTTGCTAAACAGTTTGCTCTGTGATATGGTTGAAAGTCTCTATTAGAGTCTTTCATGTTTGACTTAGTATTTAGCCTAGCTTATACTCAGTTCAAACATTTACTTAGTTTTATTCATATGGGTCGAAAGTCTTTCAAAGTCCTTCAATTCATGTTTGACACGGTAAACTCCTTTACACGTTCAAACATTTTATCAAGTCTATACAACAGAACTTAATACCCAATACGTACTAAGTGTCGTCTTTTTGTTGGTCCATTGTCGAAAATACTTTCAAATCTAAGAATTTAGCATTTGATAGTTATTTAACAATAGAGTTCGCAAACTTCTCGTTGCACCTTTACTTTTTCTCCCACTAAACTTCTTATTCATCAGAATTTCTATGTTTCTTCATAAGCTAAGCCTCTTATTAACTTTATGAGAAAATGCGTTCCAATTCCTATATGCAATGCTTCCTTAAATCCCATAACGGATTCCTTGAGCTTGCTTTCAAATCTAGCATTATTTAGATTTTCAAAACCCTTAGACTATTCCATAGTCACTTCCAAAATCTTATTTTGGGAAGGCGGTTTTGGTATCTATTTTTCCATATTTCATATGAGCAATTTTGCTAAAACAATCACGAAAAGACTTTAGCATTCCTATTGGTGAATAGGTTTTTATTAAAATCAACTCCGTGAATTTATTGTATCCTTTTTATCCAATCTAGCTATGTATGCATATACATTTCCACATTTGTTAGTTTTCTCC
Organism: Chenopodium album; assembly: GCF_948465745.1. Taxonomy (NCBI): domain Eukaryota; kingdom Viridiplantae; phylum Streptophyta; class Magnoliopsida; order Caryophyllales; family Amaranthaceae; genus Chenopodium; species Chenopodium album. The sequence continues at coordinate 47,183,049 of NC_137838.1, forward strand.
TTGAAAATTTATTTGCAATCGATGGGTCTTTAACCCTTTATGCAAATTAATCAAGTTTGAAACATGATTTTCAAACATGGGGTCTGTTTCGGATTTTCATGGCCTCTAACCATTATTCGGAATTTGGATTTGTCGTAGCTGTCTTACAAGACATTATTCCTTTACTATCTAATAGTAAATAGTATGCTTGTAAGTCTTAGGTTTATTTCTAACTTAATAGAAATTTATAGGATTCAATCCAAGCCTTTGGTGAATTCTATACCTATACAGGGCAATTGCATCAAACACTGAGTTTCAAGGCGCTTCCAAATCCCTTTTATTATATTGATCTTACTCCATCATTTCTGATGTTTTGTGAGTAATGAATTCTCTTTTAAGGCACTTGTAAAGTCCTTTTGAGTATTCTTGATCAAGCATTCTCACGAAGCCCTTTTAAGGTCTTCCGAGATTCTCAGTTCTGGTTTGTTGTTGCTAAGCTCGATAGTCATCGAGTTCATTTTACTCCCACTTGTCGTTTTGGAAACATGTTACTTTCCAGAAAGACACCACTTAGAGGAACAAAAACTATGTTCTCAATTAGGTTGTGGAGGTAATGCCCATGGTCTCACTTGAATTCTTACAAAGAGACATGTATATTGTCTTTGGGTAAAAGTTCGTTGTAATGAAACAAACAGTTAGCTCCTACTTGAGCTATCTTAGCCTTTAATGAGCCATTAAGCTCCCACTCAATCACCTAGGTCTTGCTAAGCTGGTGAGCTCCCACTGAGTCACTTAGCTCCCACTGAGCCAATGAAGTCCTATTGTGGCTAAGAGTTTTAGACATATACTTGAAATGATATTTAGAAGATAATTCTATGCATAACTGAATATGGCGTCCTTTCTTAGCTTCGAAATTTTGTTTAGTGTAACATTAGTCCTTCATGCAAATCTTAAGAACTTTATGGGAAGGGATGTGATCTATCATTGTTCGAGTCGTTTTAAAATGGCATCGAGGTCTCTGTGAAGACACACTATGTTCTTTGTGGAGTTATTTATGAAAATTTCATTTTCATAACTTTGTGATGGTCACGCTTGGCTCAAGCAAACATCACTCGATCTAATCTAGACGTTTTGATATCTTGTCAAGTCGATTCTGTACTTCACTAAACTCTTGAACTATTCAAGGTCATGTGTTGTTCACATTTAATGAATATAGCCATATTCTTTCAAATTCTTTAAGAGACGTTAAACTAAATGAATCCTCTTTAGCTTTCGGAGTCAATTGTCTATACCAAGAACAACAGCTCTTTACTTTGTCGGTTTCAACAAGTAAAACTTGCTTGTCTTAGAACGATTCCGAATCGATCAACTATCAAGAGCCTATGTAATAGAGCCTTGAGTACGTTCTTGTCGATGTGACATTGCTAAAGATGTTCGGAACACCAATCATGCCCATGAATTTGAGCTTTTGCTAGTTTATTATGTTAAGATAATGTTTGTTTATTATCAAGCATTCTTGACTCATGGTTTAGACAACCATGCCATTCAAATAAATTTGCAACTATTGCTCATTGCTTTGAATGTGAGTCTTTCCGTGTGTAAACGGATCAATTGCTGATTATGGAACACAATAACCATTTATTTGTTCCAGCCTTAGCTTAAAGGTCTTTAAACAAAGCATACGACTTTACAACTGATGTAGCACCACTTGCTTCATTCTTAGCTTGTAAGTCGATAACTTATCTTATATTCAATAGTTTGAGGTCACTTTCAAAGTGGAACACTCAAGCAGTATCCGATACTTGTGAAGATAACGAATTGCTAAGTTAACTACAATAATATGAACTCATGGGTTGAAATGGAATCTTATTCCTTTTCTTCATTCCTCGTTTCCTATATATCTTATCATACTTAATATCATAATCTTTAAGAACCATTTCTTTAAGAGTCTTTGACTTTTATACTTTGTTAGGCATAATTAAGCATCTAATGCACCATAAAACAAAGTTTCATCTTTTCCTTTAATTCACGCTTGAATTACTACATCAATGAGTCCTACTCATCTATGTATTAAGCGAAAAGATATGTTGGTTGTCAATATTGACAATTTGAGTTTGCAACTCAATACTTCATGTTTTATCAAAACTACCTAGTATTTTGAATATATGATGTCCAACCGTCCTTTCGGACTTTGTTATAAAAGCCATTTATGAGAATTGTATTTTAGAAATGCTTTACTTTTCTTTGAGAACTATTCTCAAAGATTTCCTTTACCAATCATGGAAAGCAATACAGTTTGATTTGGAATCCTACAAATATAAGTGCAAAGTATAACCATTTATCAAGTAAATAACATAATAAGTTTGAAAATTAAAAGGTATTCATGCAAATCTTCAATCTTATTAAAGGTCTTATCCACGCATTAAAAATGTCCCCATTTGGCGAGAATAAGTCGATTCCAAGATCCGAAGAAACAAAGAGTGGTTAAGCATGCTTTGGCTTGTCTTAATACTTAATCTCCTAAGGTAAGCAACGCTTTGCTAATGGATCCAAGCCACTCTTGGTTGAATAAATCGTCGCATCTAATGCTCTCTCAACCATTTATTCACTTTGCCACGACATGTTAGGACTCAATCACTCATATCGTTGAGTACAACCAAAACCAACTCGCATACCCGATATGCCTTACTTCCTAGGAGAGGTATTGATGCCTCGCTTTGGCGTAGCCCACCACTACCCTCGTTTGGCCGGTAATTGTTGTTTTGGAATGGCAAATTTTTACTCAATATTTAGGGACCTAGGGTTTCTATGTTGGTTGATTTAAGTGAACTTAATTAATCATCACAACATTCGAAATCCTAAACATGCATCTAACATATAATTCATATACATAAACATATATATATATATCGAAAAACATATATATAGATGCATTCGGCAACTAGCATGACCCCTTGAGAACTTCAAATCTTCAAAAGGTCTTCATTGCAACTTTCATGGCTACGTCTTCCAAGAACCTCCATCTTCAAGACTTGACCATAATTAAATGCAACTACTAGTATCTACGATCAGGACTAATCTAAATATTACGGTACAAAAATACTCAACGGTACGCAGACCGTATTTAGATTTACAAAAATACATCACGGATCGCAGTCCGTATTTTCTATCCTAATCGGGCCCCACTAGTTGCCATTTCATAAAACTTGTGAGAGAATATACATTCCATTCATCAATTCACTATTTGTGAATGGCCCATGCATTTTACAATGATAAACAAGTAACAATGCATAAACACGCGTGAACTAGTAACTAATCTAGGTGGTTAATCCAATTAACACGCCTAATTAAAACTAGTCAAAGTTGTTTTAACCGGTTATGTAAATAAGCGCAATTAATATTTGAAGCTCCCACTAAATTCCGCATCCAACTTAATTAATCCAATTAATTATGCCGGTAAATCCCAAGATTTGTCAAAATAAATTTTTCTAATGCCGCTCTAAACCGAGGTCTAGCCTCCAAATTTTATTAAAATAATAAAATAATTTAAATAATTTAAAATAAACATAACGGCCAAAAAGCAAAATTAAAACCAAGAGAAAAGTGCATCGACTACCCAAGGCTAGCACCCTTGAGCACTCACACGCACGCAAGTGCTAAGCCCATGCCTAGCAGCCTCAGCCTTGCGTGCTGTGATGCTGTTGGGCGCTGCTTGGCAGCGCGCACTCGATGGGCGTCTAGCTGCAGCTGCCTAGCATCATCTCGCACTCCCCTTATGCACCAAGTCAGCACACAGCTCCTCGCACACACCTAGCACCATACACACCAAGCGCATCAGCCTCGTCCCTCGGCAGCCACATGCGGGCTGTGCGAGCAGCCCAGCTGGCCGAGGGATGTACATGGCTATTATGCCTTGGTTTGCATGCTTGTGCCTCGGGAATAATTCCCGATTTTTTGTGACATCTCTAATCAATTCTAAATTAATTTTAGAATTAATTCATTGAGCAAAAATGAAAATTTAAACAAGTCTAACTTAAAATAAAATTTTCAAAGTGCATATAACCAAAATAATTCCCAACAACCATTCTTTAATTAAATTGGTTTAACTTGGTGCAACAAAAATAATAAGAGGGCAATTACTCACTATTAATTTAATTAATTTAAATTAACCTTGAGTTTTTGACAAAATAAGAGGGAGTTGGAAAAATTAACATAAGTTCAATAAAGATTCCAACTTTAATACTTGTGAATCCTTGAAAAATTATATCTTCCAATATGAAGATAAACAATTTTTCTATCACAAAGATTCAAACTTTATGATTCCAATCAACTAAAAAAAGATAAAATCAACACAGTTTAACAAAAATTCATGGAATTTAGTAATATAAAGTTTCAAGCACTTAACTTAATTAAAGATTGAATCTTTAATACTTAGAAGCCTCAAAGAACAACAATTTCACACTTAATGCAATTAGTTTGCAATTATGTGAAAAAATAAAACCAAGCATTCAAGCACAAATTACTACCAAGTAATCATGCCTAAACAGGTTTAAAATTGCATATAAAATATGTATTGAACCAATTACATAACCACCATAAATATGCAATTAATTTTCAAGGTTAGAAAGACTTAAAAAATATTCGTAAAAATGAAAAATCCCTCAAAAAGTGCATTTTTGGTCATTTTTTTGCTAAAAACCGAGACCTAAAAGGTTAAAACCATTTCCACAACGCCTTTTCCACCCAAAATTCACTAATTTTGGGTTGAAATCTGGGTTCGAGGATGAAGGTAGCATAAATACTAGGTTAAAATAGATAATACGAGCTACTAATCAAATAAACAACTTAAACCAGAAAAATTAAGTCATAAAAATCACCTTGAAAAAAAAATATTATGATTTTCAAAATAAACGAGCGTGGCTCTGATACCGCTGTTGGGGTTTGGTAAGTCCAACTTACCGCGGAAACAACCCTGACCCAAAGAACCACTCACAATTAATAAAACCATAAAGCATAACAAATAAACAAAAAAGGATAGAATCGTAATTTACCTTTCGCGAGCTTCTCCCTCAAAGTCGGGCTCTTACTTGAAAGCTTTAGCCCCGCTCACACGAGAGCCTCCAACGGTATCCACCCACAAAGGACAAACACCGACTTTTTAGGTCCACTACCCTGGGGTTAGCAAGGTCCGACCAAAACCCGAGTGATTAAATGAGTTCAAAGGTTTTCACAATGGTGATGCATTTTTCAACTCTCACTCAAGCAAAGAATTCTCAAGCCATGCTTTGGCTATTTATAAGGAAGAATAGCTTGTGAATTCCACTCATCTTTCAATGTGGGACTTTTTCACAAAAAGATCCCACATGGAAAGATTGATGAATTCAATCCTTAGTTAAATAAACAAAGGAACAAGTAACAAATGTCACATGGTTAGGTGAGGACCACTTTCCCACTTGGTCCCCAAGGCATTTCACATGCAATGTAAACTAACCATGTGTCACCCAACCTTGATCCCCAAGTTGAGTTCGGTTGGACCATTTTATTTTGGCCCGTGTCCATGACCGTCACCTGGGTCCCAACCTCTTGCCACACGTGCTGCCACCATGGCGCGTTGCCACGTGACACGCTGCCACTAGGTGGCTGCCAACGTGGCGGCTACAACTAGGTGGCTGCAAACGTGGCGGCTGCCATGTGTGCTTCCACGTGTGCTGCCACATGGCGCTTTGCCATGTGTGCTGCCACATGGTACGCACCTATTGGGCGCGCTTTCCTACCCTTTCGCGTGGCTAGGATTTTACTTGTTACTTGAAGCATTTTCCCGTCTCGGCAAATCCTAAATTTTGGCTCGACACTCGGTTTCGACGCTCCAAGCTCGAATTTATGACGTCTAAATATTTAACACTCGGGCGACGAATTAATTTCTTTCGAATTAATTCGTCGAGTCGGTTCGTATATTTTCTAGGGTGTGACCCGAAAGGTTCAGTCAAGATTAAGCTGTACTATTAATTATACATTAATATTACTGATCGAAAGCGGCCTCCACCCATGCATTCCGACCACTTGATCTTACTGAATATATTAGCTTTCTAATAATTCTGAACACGCTATCAGAATAGTACACTTGTTCGAAGGACACCATTCCTTTCAACTGCCACGTGTGCTTACATGTATGCTGCCACGTGGCACTCTCCTATCTGGCATGCTTCCTTAGCCTTTCGCGTAGCTAGGGTTTTTAAATTGTTACTTGAAGCATTATCCCGTCTCGCCAATTCCTACATTTTTGTCTGACTTTTGACGCTCGGATTCAAAGCTCCAAGCTCGAATTTCTGACGTCTAAATATTAATTCCTTCCGAATTAATTCGTCACGTCGGTTCGCTAGTTGCTTGGGTGTGACCCGGAGGGTTCTGTCAAGATTAAGTTGTAATATTAATTACTCATTAATATTACCGATCAAAGTGGCCTCCACACAGGCATTCCGATCACTTGACCTCACTATATAATTACCTTTCTAATAATTCTGAACCCCTCTATCGGAATAATACACTTGTTCGAAGGACACCATTCCTTTTGACAATACCTTGGTTAAGACACATTTCAAAAGGTCTATACTATGGGAACATTAATTGAAAGGGACTTGATAAATGAAACCATGAATCATATACATGGACATGATTTTTAGAGAGGATTTCACCTTCTTTGGAAAGGGACAAAGCTCAAAAACGCAATCTCAAGAAGTTGTTAGCAATTCAAGATGTTGCACCCTAGGTCTTGTTTTGTAACTTACCTTTTGTTTTTTTTCTTTATGATAGACTAAGAGATTCATGCAGTCGAATCTACTTATTTTGTAGTCTCATTAATTAATGAATAAAAATAATATTTTCAAGTACGTCTATCTTTTACACTTTTCAATCTCTTTATTGTAATTAGCTCAAATTAAATGAAGCTTATACATACATACAAGCAATATAAAAAAGGCATACATACTCAACACTTTAAGAATCTTGATGAGTTCTGGCTTACTAGATTTATCGAATGAAAAGAGGCACATTTTTTGCCAACAAAGAAAGGATATGATGATTTCACTAACACAAGAGCCAACTTGAAGCTCCACAAAGATAATCCTATGTCCTTAACCTTAGATAAAATCCATCTTTTTGGCAGCCCTTTTGAGCCTTTTTAGTTGAGCCTTAGTTATCCAACCTACATTATTCCATACCTTGGGATGAGAATGGTGCAAAGAGATACAAATAGGAAAATGGAGAACGAAACATAAGAGGGGGACGCAAAGTTAGTCTAAACCCAAAGACCCAATGCAAAAGAAAGAAAAAATCGTTCTAAACCCAAAACAAAACTTGTAAAAAAAAAAAGATAGAAAAAAAAAAAAAGACAAGCAAGGAAAAGGCACCTAATGTAGGATTTTCCTCACAAAGCGAAAAAGTTTTAATTTGAGAAGCTTCAGAAGTAAGGGGTTTTTGGAGTATACTTAAGCCTGTCCATTCTTCGTAACTCCAAGCCTAGTCACGTTACTACGTTGGAAAGGCCCTCCTTGAGGTAGACCATACCCATATACCAAAATCATCATTCCATGAAAATATGGCCAACCTTAGGCCTTTGCACATATGGACCTACTATTGAGTAGTCATGCCCATACACAAAATGCATAAAGTGTTGAGTAATGATTACAGAATCATAAAAAAAAAAATCAAATAATTTTGATGATTTGACAGCCATAGGCTTGATTACATCATGCTAGTAAAGCAATCAAATCAAACTAAATTCGATGTTTTCCATATCTTTTTCCAAGAAAAATGAGATGACTATTACTTTAAAAAACAATCATCTTATTTTCTTTTCATAATAGGGATATTTATTACAAAGGTAATTCAAGTTCTATATACATTACCTAGAAAGAAAACGAGTTAATACGGTAAATTGATTTGATATATTTAAAGCCTCAATGTCAACTTTAGATGTCTTTTAAAACTCTTGAGTATTGGTCTTCTCACTTATCATGAGTGAATAACTTGTCCGCCTGAGTGGGATTTCTTCATCCTCTCTAAGCAAGGAACATTCATTAAACATGATCGCTACATGAAAAAATGATCGTTGTCATTATTACACGTATACCTCACTACCAAGTCATCATCACAATGATTTAGCTATTCAGTCAATAATCCTTGTATTTGAAAACATGTCTAATTCTCTTTCTTTATACTTCTACAGGAAAGTTGGATTCCCTTTCCATTTTATGAGAATTCGTCTTTTTTGTTCATTTCTTTTTTAGGGGTAAGTTGGGATGATCCCTCCCATTTGGCAACTAAAATACTTGAAAATTAGTATAATTTTTTCAAACTGGGGGCTAAAAAGCCAGGACATCCCCACTTTCTTCTATTTACAAATTTGAACACGCTATTTATGCTACAAAATAAATGTCATGCAAACCTTATTACGAACCATCTTAATAACTTTAAAAGACAAAGGGAAGAATACCACTTGATAATATTTGACAAAGATAATTAATTATGTTACTTGATCAAACAATTCATGATTATATTCCACAAATTGAAAATACAAATCTTGAGGCTTCAAATAAACATTTAGAAATACCCCCAAGCATGTGTTTACATGAATTGGAAGAGCCACCTAAGGTTACACTTGGGGGCTACAAAAATATAGGTCTCAACCCAACATTAGTTTTGAAATAAGACCATATTTTTTAGAGTGATTAGAACAATTTTATAAAATATTCTAACATTCCACCAAACCTATGTTTGATAAACATTTATTTTCAAACTATGGTGCTCATTTAATTGAAAGGACTTCACTTTCAATTAGCAAAACACGACAATGATGACAAAATCTAAAAAGAAAAACATTAACAAAATTAGATATACGAAAGTTTGCTCACATTTTCATATCTTTGTTGAAATAAGTTGCAAATTAGAAATTACCTTCATCAATCTTGGACAAAAAAGTCACACTCAATTATGAGGTAGACTTTTCTTTCCATTTTGGGTCCAGTTTTGAAAATAATATGATTATGTATTTTGCCTACTAGAAAAGTTGCTTCATTTTATTTTCAAAAAAAAACTTTCATAAAATTTAATGGACTTCCCCTATAAATTTTGAATTCTAGTCCAAAATGACATAGTCTAAAATTTTCATTTCTTAATTATTGTATCATTTTCTCAAATAAATAAAATTTCAAATTTTCAATAACCGTTTGGATAATACATGTATATACATATATATATTTCCAAAAGGAACAAACTAAGATTAGACTTCTTCTTGACTAGAACTTGTTCTAGCTTAGTCATGATGCGAATATTGGCTTAGTGATGGTAAACGAACCACCTACAAGACCAAAATAAACGATTGATAAGAACGATGAAATATTTGATGTCACTACTACATTTTTCATCAAATGCCACGGCCTAAAAAAGACTATTACAACGGTATTTAATTGCCGTTGCAATTGAGTAGGCTAATGCGACGGACGGTAGATCTATTACAACGACTATAATGAACCGTTGCATCAGCCTAGATATATCAATAAAAAGGAAAGCTATTGCAACGGTATGTGATTATGTAATGGAAAAATTAGGAGGCGCGCCGAAAATTTCAGCTTCCCTCTACTTTTTTTACCCAAATATTTTGAACCCTTATACTATTCCAAGGGCAAAAAATAAGAAGAAAAAAAAAAGAAAATCAAAAGAAATATTTCCCCCAATTCTATCGTACACTATCATTTAGACTAAGATACTTCCCCCAATTCTCCATTTTCTCCATTTAACCGAATTATCCATTTCCCCAATTCTCCATTTTCTCCATTTTCAAAAACTTCAAATTCTCAATTTTCCCCAATTCTCCATTTTGAGGCCAGAAATTACTCAAAAATACTGAGAGGAAAACTAATTGAAATTGAGAGGTGGCGAAGTAGTCGAAGGCAGAACTCAAGAGGTGGCTAGCTGTTCGAACTTCAGGTGACGTCTGGTTGCTCAAGAGGCGGTGTAAATTAATTGGAGAAGTTCCATTTTCATCTTGCATGTGGCTGTAACTCGAAATTGAGTTCAAGCCCCTTCAAGCTAAGGTATACAATGTTTTTCATTTATGAAATTTCATAATTGAAATTTTTGTTGTTGCATTTTGATAAATTTAAATTTAAATTTTTATTGCTGTATTTGGGAATTTGTATTTAAGTCCATGGAAGTACTTTATCTTTGAGTTCGAATTTTAAGGTTTTTTTCCTTAAATTTTATTGCAAAAATGCTATATATTGTTGGGCTATGTTTGGTTGAATTTATAGTTGTTTTTGCTTCAATTATATTGGAAAAAAATGTTGTGATTTTCTGGTGTATATTGTGCTCGAAATTTGGGGTGAATATTGTGCTCGAATTTAATGGGTTTCTTTTAGCAGTATTGAATTTTTTTTTTTATTTTTTTTTTTTTATTATTGAAACTTAGTAGTACTGAATATTATTGGTTTTTTTGGGGAAATTTCATATAAATGCAATTATTTAGTTCTTTGTATTTACGAATTATATTTCTTAATCTTATTTTTTTTAGTTCTGTTGAAATATATTCTGGTTATATTACTCTATTACTACTTGTGTAGACTTTATATTACTCTAAGTTTGTTGAGCTTAAAGGGCAACTTAAAGTCTACTTATATTGCTACTGCTACTGCAATGAAAAGCCAGGACTACTTGTTGAATCCTCATGAAGATTTATTTTGGTGAAATTGATAACACAATCATACATAGAGGGTTGGGTGAATTTTAACTAGTTTTAAGTCTTGGTTTTGCATTATGTTAAACATTTTTCAGTTCTGCAATCTTAAGGAAAGTTTGTGAGAATGTTATAGTTGATTGGTTGTATCCCTGAGTTATTCTCCATGAGTTTGTGGCCTATTTATGGTGATGTCAAACTTCTTGCACTTTATAAATAGTTGCAGTTTTTTGAGTACTTGAATCTTATTTTAATGTTAGCTTATCTGTCACTTGAACTATTAATGTCCAGATTTTTCTGCTAATCATACAAATGAAGTGTCAATGAAATTGAGTAGTCCTCATTCCAATAGTTTAATATACAAAGTGTTACTAATTGACAGGTTTCATTGGGAACATGGTTTATGAATAATTGGAGGGCATAAACTCAGTTTTGTAATTTAAAATTAAATGTTTAACAACTCCTAAGACTAATATGGGACATAGAGATTATACACAATGGTAATTCAGCAGAAGAATTTGGTTTCACAAAGAATATTCAACCGTAATCGGAAACTCCAACTAATGAGCTAACTTTTTTTAACTAAATTTGATTTTGAGACCAGACTTTGACTTGTACACCTGAATAAGGAACTGATTTCAGGTCCGATTTTTAATCTATTCTAGACCAGAGATGACTTATATCTTTCGAATCCACATTTGGGCTAATGTTCTTGCTCACTCCTACTTGTAACTAGTTTTTGCCTTTATAGATGTAAAAGCACGCTTCATTATCCATGGTACACCTCTAACACCTATCCCATGATTTTAATTCAAATAAAGCATGAAAGTGTAGGTGGAAAGCAACCTCACATTTTGCCCTATGGTCATGAACTACACCACCCATGCTAATTAATCTAGAAAAGCTTTTACCGTAATCTATCTAATATATATTGTTGAATAATGAAAGGTATCAATTTCTTTTGGACTTTTGAATTGATCATGTACATGAAGGACTCTTAAGTACTTTCTTTGTTGCTGGTACTGATAATGAAAGGTTTCTTTGAGTTGCTGGTTAAGGCAGCTTTGTTTGTTGGAGTATATTGGTAATTTGTTGACGATTTATGATATATTTTTATTTTCAAATAAAATATAAATTTCTCATGGAAATATATGTCTGAAAATGCTCTTATGTATCACAACTCATGAGTCATGGCTACAATTTAAATTGTGGAGCAGAAGTTTATTTTTTACTAGTCCTCTTTCTTCCTGGTTGTTGTAAAGCAGATTTAATGTCCGTTATTTCTAATTGATTAAAGTGACTCTCTTAATTCTTAGTGAATTGATTAAATGTTTTTATTGTTATTTTAAGTAAAATAACCCTCTTAATTCTTACCCAAAGGTATGGATAGTGGAACTAAAGAGTGGTGGATGTTTGCCAAATGGAGTGATGAATATGAACGGGGAGTAGATGAATATGTACAAAAGGCTATTGCTTCTAAGTCTCAAGGAAATCAAATTTGTTGTCCTTGTGAAAGTTTTCATTATCGTTTTTGGCGTCATGAAGGTGTTGTGAGAGATCACCTTATTTGTAATGGTTTTGTTCCACAATCGGATAAGTTATTAGAGTTAGGGATCAACTTAGAAAGGGAACAAATTGTTTTGGATAATGAAGAATGGTCAACCCCAAATGATTTTAATGATGGTAGAATTGTTGCATGATGCACGTGATGCTTTTAGAAAGGGGCCAAATGACGAGGCAAAAAAGTTTTTCAAGTTAGTTGAATAGGGCCAGGAAGAATTGTTCCCTGGTTGTAAAAATCATTCAAAACTTTCCTTCATGATCCGACTTTTTATTTTGAAGTGTAATCATAAGCTAACTAATGTTGCTTTTGGAGATATATTGGAGCTTATAAGGGAAGTGTTACCTGATGCAAATCTGCCAGCTTCTTTTAATGAAGCAAAAAGTGTTCTGAAAGTGTTGGGGTTGGATTATACTAAGATAGATGCGCGCCCAAATGATTGCATGATATATTGGGAAGAGCATGAAAATCCAACAAGTTTCCATGTTTGTGAGACGCCAAGATGGAAATCAAATGACACAAAGAATGAAATACAAAATGAAAATGGAAAAACCTATAGGATTCCTCAAAAGATTCTTAGGTACTTTCCAATCAAGAAAAGGCTTCAACGACTATTTTTGTGTCAAGAGACGGCGAAATACATGACTTGGCATGCTGATGGGCGTGAAAATGATCATCTTTTACATCATCCTGTTGATGGTCAAGCTTGGAAGGAATTTGATTCTTTATACCCAAAGTGTGCTGATGACCCACGCAATGTGAGGCTTAGGTTAGCCACAGATGGATTTAGCCCATTCACTTCAATGAGCATTGCCCATAGTACATGGCCAGTTTTGTTGATTAATTATAACTTGCCTCCTTGGATGATTATGAAGCTTGAGTTTTTAATGCTAGCCTTACTAATTCCCGGCCCGTCTTCCCCTGGCAATGACATTGACATATATTTGCAGCCACTTATCAAGGACTTGCAGGATATTTGGGAGTTTGGGTTGGAAACTTATGATGCTTCGACTAATTAAAGGTTTGACATGCATGTAGCATTGATGACTACCGTGAGTGATTTTTTGGGTTATGCAATGTTATCTGGGTGGAGCACAAAAGGATACTTAGCATGCCCTGAATGTCATTATGAAACAGATTCTGAGTGGTTGCCTTTTAGTGGTAAGACTGTGTATAGGGCAAATCGTAAATTTTTGGATCCATATCACCCTTGGCGTCATGATAAGAGGAATTTTGATGGAAAACTTGAGGAAAGAAGTCAACCTATTCCATTGAATGGAATTGATATTCAGAATATGTTGCGTGATTTTCCAAATGCATTTGGAAAGAAGTAAAAGTAACCAAGGCGTGATGTGGATGATTCGAATCCGTGGAGAAAGATACCGATATTTCTTGAGTTACCATATTGGAAGCATTGCTCTAATCGCCATAATCTTGATATAATGCATATTGAGAAAAATTTCTTTGATAATATCATTGGGACATAATTAGACATTTCTCCAAAAACCAAGGATAATGTGAGTGCTCGTCGAGATTTGGTAGAACTTAATTTGATGCCAGAGCTTCAACCAATTGAATTGGAAGATGGTAGTGAAGAATTTCCAAGATCTCGCTTTTGGATGTCATTGGAGTAAAAGCGTAAGTTCTGCCAGGTTATAAAAAATGCTAAGCTTCCTCAAGGTTATGCTTCCAACCTTAGTCGTTGTGTGCAAGTTGGAGAAAGGAAAATAGCAGGCTACAAAAGTCATGATGCTCATTTTATGATGAATTATCTTCTTCCAATTGATATGAAGACAACACTACCCAAAGATGTTGCTAGTCCTTTGATAAGACTTTCTGCTTTTTTCAAAGGTATATGGAGTAAAACTATTGATCCTTGAGATCTTGACAAATTGCAATATGAGATAGTTGAAACTCTATGCCTACTTGAGAGGATTTTTCCACCTGCTTTTTTTTTATATAATGGAACATTTACCCATACACTTGGTTGACCAAATTAAGTTTGGTGGACCTGTGAGTTCAAGGTGCACGTATGGAATTGAGAGGAATCTTCATGAAATGAAACAAGATGTTCAAAACAAGATGGCAGAAGGATACCAAGCTAAAGTTGGTGTTGTAATCTCTAATATCATCAGTTGGTGTTGTAAACCTGTTGTAAATGGTGTTGTAATCTCTAATAATTCTTGATGATTTTTTTGTACCAAGAAAAGTAAAACAAAGGATTTTTGCACAACAAGACATAAATTGTATATTTTTCAACCCATTGGTGGGTCTGTGCTCTTGATTCATCACACATCACTTTCTTATAATAATATGTTAAAAGGTATAGTTGTATTATTTTTATTGTTGTGCTTTATGAATACTGCAATTTTGTTGTGCTTTATGAGTTTCCTTAATTCGGTTCTATTATTTAGTTAAATTATTTAGTCACATTATTTTTCTATTGTTTAGTTCTATTATTTTATTGTTTTTTATGTGTAGGTGCATGGTGAGCAAAATGGAGATGAAGTATAGTGACTAGATGACTAGCTAGTCATCTAATAAATGGTGCAAATATTTTGGCGACTCCTACTCTATTAAGTTCAAGTTGTGAAGATTTCAAAAATCCGGCTTATATATAGGTTGGAATTTGTATTTTGGACTATTAAATTAATTATGTAACTTTAGTTTATTAGTAGGGTGTCATACCGAAAACAAGTAAGTAATATTTTGTAATGTACGTATTTAGCATTATAATTATTATATATAAATTTAATGAATTTTTGTTTCTCTTAGCTAGCTTGTTAGTATATTTAGATTTGTAGTGACTAATCTAATCAGTGATTTAATTTACAACTAATATAACTCATATAATATTATTTTACCGTTCCATTAAAAAAATAAAATAAATATAATAATAATAAGAAAAAATTGCTCCCATTAATCAGAACTTTGCCTCGTCCGCCGAAAATAATCCCAACTTTCGTTTATTATCTATTGCACCGAACTTTGGGGGGTATTAATTTTTGTTGCACCCAACAGGTCATCTAACCTGATGTAGCAAGTTACCTAGACACGTGTCAGCGTATGATCGGCTTAATTTTTTTTTTTTTTTTAAATAAAAAACAAAAAAAAAAAAAAAAAAAACCCAAATCACCCACGCCCAGCGGCTTCCACCACACCCCCACCCCCACCACGCCGGAAAATCACCCCCACCCTCGAAAAAGCCCTCCCCTGCTGCCGGAAACCGCCGCCCAGCCTTCCCCCTACCTCGAAACCCACCCTTTCCCTTCCCCCACCCCCGAAAACCATTCCCCCACCCCCGAAAACCCCTCCCTCACTCCCGGAAACCGCCGCACAACCCTTCCCCTTCCCTCAAAACTCCCCTTTTCCCTTTCCCCACCCCCGAAAACCCCTCCCCCACCCCTATTTCCTCCCCTCTCCCCCGCCGTTTTCCGACCCGAATCCCCTTCCCCTTCCCCTTCGTTTTCGTCGTTTCCCCCTCCCCGTCGTTTCCGCCCCCTTCCCCTTCGTTTTCGGCAGGTAGGGAGTGGTGGTCGGGGGTGGGGGCGATTTTCCGGTTGCGTGGGGGGTGTTTTCAGGTGGGGTCTGGTGGAAGGGGTGGGGGAGGGCTGGTGGATGGGGTGGTTTGGGTGGGGGGCTGGTGGTTAAGGGGGAAGGGGTGGGTTTATGTTTTGTTTTTTTTTTTTTTTTTTAATTTTGGTTTTTTTTTTTAAATTTTGTTTTATTTATTTTTTAAAATTTTGTTTTTTTTTAAATTGTTTTTATTTGACCATTCATGTAGTGACACATGTCCAAAAAAAATGTAACACGCAAATGTTGACCGGATTAACCGGTTGCAGGTAAGTTGGGTGCAACGAAAATTAATACCCCCCCAAAGTTCGGTGCAATAGATAATAAACGAAAGTTGGGATTATTTTCGGCGGACGAGGCAAAGTTAAGATTAATAGGAGCAATTTTTCCTAATAATAATAATAATAATAATAATAATAATAATAATAATATGTAGATCTCAAGCCTTACAATTTTTGAAAGCATCACAATGATTTTATAATAATTTTGTTCCTTTGAAAACTAAGTTCACAACTAAACTTGGCCGTAGAAACTAACTACAAAGATAAAACATATTCAAGACATTTTGAAGTTCAATTTCAAACCCTAATCTTAGTGCATAATGGTCGTTTCGATACTTAAATTTACTCTAAAGGTTAGAGAGTATGACTAGTATAGACCAAAAGAAACAAAATCATGAGTTTCAAAATAGAATTCAAATGCATAAGCTCATACGAAAGTTTAAAACTCAATCAGTCATCATGAAAATTGTATCAAAACACTCCATTAACATAAGACAAACAATTTCATTATTTAGAACAAGAGACTCCTAAATTCTAAATAAGAGCCGATCATTTTTCTCCATTGTTTCACACAAGGAGGATAACACCTACTTTCTCGAGTTTCAAATCAGTAGCAAAATTTAAACTCAAAAGAAAGAATTCGAAAGTAGCGAGAAAGGAGGAAAAAATTGAACAACATTTTATTTTCCCTCTCACTTGTTCTGCTGAACGACCAATATTACTAGACTTAGAAAATTTCGTTTGTTAAAACTATGAATGGTCAAAAAAAAAAATTAGCACACTCATTTAGACATTTCAAAGATCCTAGTTATTGTAACAATAAGACAAATCATGAGATTTCAAGACCCATTTCAAGCGACACGAAAGGGTATAATTATTAAAAAAAAAACAAGCAAGCCATCAAAGTCACCCAACACTGGGGGCTACAACATTCGAAAATATAAAATGGGGGCTTACAAGCGTAAAATATAACCAAGCTACACTAGTTCGATGATGTCTTCAAGAATTTCCTAAACCAACTACTTTGGTGCAAATCTTCAAATCACAGTTTTATAAGTGAATTATAATAAGGAAATTTTAGAAAATAACACCACAAAAAAACCCAAATTTTGATTAAAACACCATAACAAAAAAAAAAAACTTTTGTAATAACACCACAAAAAACCTCAAAATTTTGATTCCACCAACTATTGCTAACGCCATCACAAAAACCGTTAATGGACCCTACATTATACACATGGCAGTAATCTATTGGATTAAAAAAATGAAAAAATTAAAAAAAAAATTAAAACCCTAACCCAGCCACCACCTTCACCACCGGTGCCGATTTCCCCTAGCCCCACCACCGTCACCCTAACCCCCACTACCGGCTCCCCCATTCGACCACTCTCGACTAACGAAATCCGCCAAGCCGACCACCTGAACAACGACGCACCACACTGTACCCAACCCCAGCCTAGCCACCAAGCCCACCACTGGCGTTCACCCCCATCCTCCTTAACCAACCCTGAAAAGCCTATCGTCCACCAGACGCACCGACTAACCTAGCACGCAACTCCTTTTAACCTAGCTACCACCGAAAACGACCACTTCTAGTAGAAATCGGCCGGTTTAGGGCCGAAGTGGTCAAATTCGACCCTAAAGTAGCCGATCTCAACCGCTAGTAGCTATTCCGGTGGCTGGAAAGTGCGAATTTGATTTGGTGTTGTTGGAGCTGTGAGGCAAGGCGAAGCTGCGGTGGTTTTCGGGGAGGGGGAGGAGAGGGTTTCGCCGGTTTAGGTGGGGTAGGGGAGTCGACGGTTTGTCTTAGGCTGTTGGTGGTGGGGGACGTACAGGTACTGCCGGTGGTGTAGTGGGCTGGGTTAGGTTGTTTAGGGTTTTTTCTTTTTTCTTTTTAATTTTTCTTTTTTTTTATTATAATTTTTTAAAACCAATAAGTTATTGACACGTGTCTGTTATGGGCTCCACTAACGGATTTCATCTACAAATCCGTTATGTGGTGGTGAAATCAAATTTTAAAAATTTTATATGGTGTTATAATAAAAAAAAATTATTGTGGTGTTATAATCAAAATTTGGGTTTTTTTGAGGTGTTATTTTCTAAAATTTCCTAATAATAACTATCGGTTATTTTTATCATTGTTAAAACCAATTTTGCAACTTAGGCATGGAAAAAATAACATGAGTCGCGATAACAAATTCATGCTAATATCAAAGTTCAAAATTTCATTTATAATTTCAATTCATAATTGTTGTTCTAAATAATTCAATTTACATTAAAATTAAAAAGTATAGTCTATGTGAGCAAAAAAGAGAAATAAATTTCAAACAAAAATTCAAAATTAAAATGAATAAAAGAAAAACACGTATATCCTAGTACATGCTCATACAAGATCAATGCTTTACCACATCACTTTGTAATACACTAAACATGTCACAACAAAACAAACAGATTCATGAAAACAAGTCAAATAAAAAACCCTAACTTCTAGATAGGATTCTTCATTCGGCTTTCTTCATTTTATTGACCAAGGTTTAAGACTAGTAAAATAAAAGGAGCAAGATTTACTTTCCTTAGCTTCAAACAACAACCAAAAAAGGAAAGAGATCGAAATTGAAGAAAGAGCAGAAGAACGAGTTGCAGATTGCGCTTCTCCAACTCTTTTTATTAAATAAAATGTTCCACGCAACTCATCATGTTGTGCGTGGAATCCCAGCGCAATCAAGTTTCTTGCGCGTGCCAGGCCAGCGCAACCTACAATGTTACGCACGATCACTGGTCATTTAAAATATCGGTACATAGATTTTGATTCAATTTGAATTTTTTCCAACGGTTTTGTACGTTGTTAGACGTAATAATGCACGAATTATCAAAATCTTTTAAATTTGCTTTGCATCTAGTAGTTTCTTTTCTTCTTTGATAGTTTTTGCATCATCTTGCATGTACACCTGTAGACACCCAAATGTGTCTCCCCAAAACCAAACCGAATGATGAATATCTTTCATGTCATATGATTATCGAACAAGGTGAAAGTGTGAAAAGTCTTGTGATGAGGATGTTTTTACTAAAATATCTCTTCTTTCTGTTTTGGAAAATATTTCTTTTCTTATACTGTTTATGAAAAACGTGCATTATATTTTAGTTTGGTCCAAGATATGGGTCCAATAATGGTTTAGTTGGATGGGGCTTGAAAAGACCTTTTCAACGATATATTATAAGCCCAATTCCGATGAATAATGAGGAAGTTATGGCCAAAATACTAAACTGGGCTCGAACTGGTTTTTACATACGGACCAATGATCATGTGGAGGGTCCAAAGTTCTAATCATATTCCTAAACTAATTAGGATTAATTAGAAGCTTCTATGTGTTTCCAAAATATCTTAATTATCCTTTTTGAAAAGATAAGATTAAAGATTTTGAGTTAAATAAAAACTTTTCTTTTTTAAAACTTTCCTTTTCTTAAACATAATTCTATTCGAATTTAAAGAAGTTCAAAGACAATCAGATATTATTTTCGTGAATCATAATCATTATCCAAATCTTATGTGGTTAGATATATCTTGAAATTATCTTTCCAATGATATATTATAATATTAATTCCAAGCTATAACGAAAAAGATATGAATGAGATACAAAACTCTATCCACAACTGACACCGTCTCACTATTTCGGCCATATCGTTTTATCTACAAATAAATTTAATCTGATTCTAATTGGGTTGGAAATTAGACTTCAAGAGCTTTCTGACAACACATTATATGCCTTTTTTCGACTTCTTGATCAAAAGATATGATAAAAACAAAATCCTAAAAAACTGTTGTCCATCGAGTTTTATTTCGATTCGAATTCGGATTCTTTTCTTATTCTTCAACCCTCTTTTTTCTCTATAAATAGAGGTCATATCTCCCCTTTTTCAATCACTAACTCTCATCAAGATTCTTTTGATCTCTCTATCCCTTTTTCTAGCCTAGCATTCTACAAACACAATTCCCCATACATTAGCACTAGACACACCTAGCAAAGTTCGAAGTTGCATTCGCCCTAGACGTGAAAGGTTGTTTAATTTCTGAGGGTTTGGTCCCAAATATCTCTTTTAATTATTTAATTTAATTATTTATTATTTTCCTTGAAGTTACTGACGGGTGTATTTTGTTATTAGAAAGAGGTACGAGGCAGCCAAGTAATTAAGTGCTTTAATTGATTTATTGATATTATGATATAGAAATCATGTCTAGGTTGTTATTATGATTCCTAGTGTCATGATAGGGTGTTGTGATCTTCCTAGTATTATGTTTAGGGAAAAGATTATAATATCAAATATGCTTATTGTGATTCCTGCGATGCTTCCTATTTTCTTTTCTAATATATCATGTTAGTATCATGTTAGGGCTAAAGCTTTGATTTTTATATATTTATGACATGTTAGGGTTTGTTATTAATCTTGTTAGTATCATGCCTAGGATCTTGCTATGCTTTAACATGATTATGATTATTTTAATCATGATTATTATTATTATTATTATTATTATTATTATTATTATTATTATTATTATTATTATTATTATTATTATTATTATTATTATAATTGTTATTTTTATGAACATTATGTTGCTTGATTATATTTATTGTTATTGCTTGATCACACCTTTTATGCATGTTTAAAGGAAATTGGTATTTGTAATCACAATTAATAAGATAATTAATAATCTTATTTAGGGTTAATTTGATTATAATTCAAGTGATCACCAATAATTGATTTATTTGTGCATTACTATTCAACCAACATAGATAAACAAGTTTAGGGTTAATCCTATTGATTGCATGTTAGTCAGAAAGCGCACATGAATACGATCAGAATGAAGTAGAGGCCTATTATTAGTGCAGGTTGAATCTCTTTTAGGTTTGATTTGTACCTTCATCCCCGAACTACCAGTCATGGTTCCACACCTATTGGAGTTAACGATCTCCTGGATCGTTATGAGGTGTAACCTTCACCATGTGAACGGTTTACAAGTTCCTAAAACTTGTTGGCGACTCTTTTGCTCTAGCTTCCTTCCTTTGGACGCCACCATGCTTAAGTTTATGATCACAGCGGGATTCAAGTTTTGGGTAATGCTTAAAATATTCCCTACAGTTTTTTGGGGACTCCGCTGGGGAGGATATCTATTTTCCTGAAATTTATTTCGGCAATGATTTAGAATGAGTGGATGAGACTCGAAAAGTTGTAAGTATTTCATGTGCGTAATTTTTATTAACATTATTGTCAGATGCATAAAAAAATATCTCATTGGAAAGACCATCCGTAATGAGTTAAAAACATAGGATTTTTACACGTAGGAAATTTGAGGAATATCTTTCACAACTAGGATCGAAATAATGCTGCGTGAAACTGGAAAATTTTATCGAGCTCAGAAAGCTGATGAGGCATGTAGGGACTGGCGTTAGAAAACAGAGTCTGTCGCCAACGATTTGACTCTGTCGCTAGGCGACAGATCCAAATTGCGGCGACGACCTTTGCTCGCTGGCGTTAAGTTCTTCCAATACCGAGCCAGAAATATGCGTTCTAATTTTGACCAGTTTTTAGCATTGTTTGCTCGATCCTACTTCCTAATTGAATTTTTCTCACTTTTCTGAAACCCATATGTGTTCTACATATGGACATAACCCTTTGGGAATTCATGCTCCATCTACCTGATTGAACGCTCTGTGCAACAAAGGGTACATCCGAGAATGTTGAATTCACCAAACCATAGAAGCGAGTTTTTAACTCGTGGTATCCCATCCACTCGCGCCAACACTTCATAAGGTAAGGCTTCCACGCGGTGCATCCGAAAAATTAACCATGGACCCTCTTTGACTAACCATATCCCGAACTTTAGAGAACTAGAGCTATGGTTAGGTTGCGAACTCATTACATCATATTGTGCCTACTTGACTAATTATTCATTATTTATTGTGCATACTCTATGTGTTTTTCCTAACCGTTTGGTTTGAGTTATGTTTGTAAATAAGTCTTAATAAACTAATTAATGACTAAAGGACTTTGCTTAATTAATTAATTTGAGCTAATAAATATGTCTAAAATCGAGTCATAGTCCCTTTAAGTCAACCCGGATTTTTATTCTCGTATACTGCACAAGCATCAACTTGTTTTGACCGGAGTTCTAGGAAGAACTACGAGTCGTACAAACTCTGACTCCGTAGCCTCGAGTTTTATCTTTAATTTGGAGTTGGTTTCATTCCAGTCAGAGTCACAGATCGAATGTAATGATTAAAATACCACAGCCTATCCAGTTTAATGCATATACGTGATGTCTTAACTTAGTCTTTGTTCGAGTCGAGTCACATAGTCTAGCCACATGGTCATGACACGAGTCTAAACATGTTACCTACACTCACTAGTCTTAGCACACACTTTGTGTATATGTCACCATGACCATTTCTTAGGTTCATGAATGAGTCGGTTTTTTTCGTCATTTGAGTTGGGGGTACATTCTATTCCTAATTTTTTCATGTCTCTCCATCTATATTATCTTTCCATTCTCTACATGCTTTCTCCATATCACAACCTTCATTCTTCTTACCTTCTTTCATCTATTGCATGTTGAATAGAGTTGAGTCAAATAATAAACAAAGAATATCCTTAATTTCCCTTTCCACAGTACTTGGTCAAGGAGAGAAGGGCGATTAATCAAGGACAACACCTTCATTCAAGTTCAGCTTTTTGATAAACTGGTGAGTCGGAAAAGAAAATCTAAGAAGATAATGGCAAGTCAAGAAGAAGTCAATGAACTCAAGAAGCAGTTGACTGACGTAACTGAGACATTGAAGGCTTTAACCCTCAAAATCAATGACCCTGTGAAGCAACAACAAATGGAGCTCATGCAAGAGAGCTTGAGCAAGATATCCAATGACTATAAATTCCAGGGCATTAGCTCACAAGGGGTCTCGGTGGATGAGGAACTTCTTCCGCAGAATTTCAATGCCACTGACATCCCTAAATTCAAGGCAACAGATAATCCTTATCTTCCGTGTTTTCTTTATCTCTTGAAACCGTTTGTCAACAATGATTCTTTTCTCTTGATATAGAGAAAACTTCTACTTGGGATGCTATTGTAAACGCTTTCATTGATAGGTATAAATGCAATATTCAATTCGAAACCGATTATAGACAACTTGAGATGCTAAGGAAAAAAGAGAATGAAGGCTTTACATTTTTCTTCAATAATTGGAGGGAAACTTCCGCTAAAATGATTGAGGTGCCCTCTGAAAAAGAATCTGTGAGGATGTTAATAAAGAATTTAAAAGAAAAGTATTCAAAGCACTTAAAGTATTAACACAATTAGAATACTTTCAAAGTCGTCTATGACATAGGCATCGAGATTAAAGATGACCTCGTAAAGCAAAAAGCTACTAACAATAGCAACCACAGTGGCTGGAAAGGAAAGAAGAACGACAATCCTTCATCTTCCGAAAACGCCCACTCTAGTAAAAATGTTATTACCTTTGATCTCAGTGAAGTTTTAGCCATGGATAATCAATGATCTAAGAAGCAACTAAGGAAAGATTTCACCCCCATTAGGATGAGCTACAATACTGCCTTTGATCGACTCCATGTTAAGGGACTCATTACTCCCATTGGACCTATTCAAGATCTTGCACATGAAAAGAGATTACCTAGTTGGAATCCAAATGCACATTTCAAATATCATCAAGGTAGGGGTCATACTACTGAGAGTTGTTGGAAGCTAAAGGAGGCTATCCAACATTTAATCGATAATAACAAGCTTCCCATGCCTCCAGCTAACAAGAAGAGCGAGTGATGATAAAGCAAAACGACATAAGATAAGAAGCGAGCTTCAACGACGAGATTTCGTAACCTCCTCTTTTCTATTTCTTTTATTTACCCTTTTTCCAATAAGTCTAGCATAGGCACCTTTTTATATTCTCCTTAGATTTATTTTGTAGGAACATTATTTCTTCTCCTTTCAATAAAATGAGCATTTATTTTCTTACATATGATCATTTCATTACATTGCAATAAAAAATAAAATAAAATAAAATAAAATTCCATATCGAACTAAGCACAAGGTATACCAATGATTTAAGGCACCCCTTGTAGCCCATAATATTATCTTTCACTCTTCAAATATACAATCCTTTCTTGATAAACTACTTTGATCCTCGTCTAACGATAGACCTTTCTTTCTTCAACCTACATCTACCTAACCTTGGGATGGGATGGTGTGTAACTTATGAAATTTTCAAAGAACAAAAGCTCAAGTGATTCAAAAGATCAAAATAAATAAAATAGCAAAAACAATATAAGTGTATAAAAGGTCAAGTGTTCCAATGTCTTTGATATGAACATGTCTTTAATATGAACACGTCTCAGATTGCGTTTCTTATCGAGTGCTCGGTACCGTGCCTGAGAAACATGAATGCCAAGTGAGTGATAGACCGCATGATCGGGATTGCCCATACTTATAAAAACAAAATAAATAAATCAAAAAAAAAAAGAGCCAAAAAAAAAAAGTTAAAACCCTTAAGCATAAAAATATAAAAATTCAAAAGCAAGATTACACACCTTGGGGGGCTTATCTAGGGTCTTGAGTTTTTATCCCTTTCTTCTTCAACCTTTAGCCTAACCACGTTACAACCCTTAAAAAGACCTTTTGAGGTATATACACACTTGTGCGAGGGTTGGCTTGAGCTACGTTCGGCCTGATTCCTAATGGATATGTTGGCAACCTCACATCGAGGTGCGGCCGTATTAAAAATGCATTCATATTCACATTCACACACTCACACAATGATCATATCAAAGGATCTCCAATGCTCATCCCTATTCCTTTAGAGCTAGGCTTGGGGGCTTGATCCCTACATAATTAGCTTACCCAGCCTAAGAGTCACCACCATTTAACTCTTTTCAATATAATTTTCCATACACTTAGCCTTTGCGGCCTAACCTTAGTGTCACTTTCACACACATAACAGATACATGACCAAATATACTTCCCTAAGGAAGCCTTTGTCATGAAATCTAAACACAACGCTAAAGCATGCCTTATCATATCATCATCAATCATCATTGCATAACGAAGTGTGAATTAATTAGCCTCCGTGCCTAAGTTACCTAAATACTTTCAATATTGATTCAACTAGCTTAGGATGGTCTAAGATGTTACAATCCTTGTGTTGTGAAAGACAACGTTAACGGATTAAGCTCATTCAACATGCACCTTCAAAAAATTTCGCTTCTTTCCTTTTTTGCATCTTTCTTTTTCGGGAGAAAGTCGGTACCCTCCACAAAAATGATGAATTTTTTTTTTTTGCATTTTCGAGTCGCACGATAACAACTCTATACACACACGAGTCACACGAAGTGAGTCATCATTAAGTCAAGTCAACCTTGAGTCATGTCGAGTCAATGAGTCAAGCAACACTAAGCCTTAGGTCAACCCTAATTACATGAGCAAAGTCTTATAGTCAATGATATAAATGCAGGTACATCCCAGCAAGCAAGAACATTCCCGGATTTATTAAAAATATCGGGAATATGGACACATGAGATTCTTCAAAGACGAGAGGAGTTTGAGTAAAATTACGTGGATCAGTAAATTAGAGATGAAGAGCTTTAATTTACAAATGATTTGAGCAGATTTGGTTGAAAGAAAACGACCAAGTTCAAAGTTCGGAGTGAAACCAAGCAACGAACAGCAGCAGCAAAGGCCAAATAGGGAAGACCCGACTCCTGCGCCAGATAACAAGGCTGTCGCCTAGCGATGACATCTGTCGCCTGGCGACAGAAGCAAAGTGCAGCGACACATTTTCCAAGAAGGCGCTGGTACGGAGACACAATGTGTGGCCCCCATATTA
Source organism: Chenopodium album (assembly GCF_948465745.1). NCBI lineage: Eukaryota > Viridiplantae > Streptophyta > Magnoliopsida > Caryophyllales > Amaranthaceae > Chenopodium > Chenopodium album. The sequence continues at coordinate 47,209,053 of NC_137838.1, forward strand.
GATTATGCGGACCTAGTGCAGCAATTTCCGGGTTCCTTGGTACGCCAGTTAGCCCCTATAAGGAATTTGACATGATTAAGTAGTCTGTTTGATTACAATCGCAAATAAGTGATCGACCTGACAAAAGATCGTCTCACTTAGTTTAAAGCACCTAAACATTGGCTCATCGCAAAGGTACCAACACAATGGTTCGTATACAGCAAAGCACCGACGTACTGTTCAAGAGCAGCAGAAGCGCCGACGCACTGGCCAAAGTAAAGTTCAAGCGAGCTTTACAGATCAACAAGTGTTGATCTTCGGTAATTTTCTTCGGAATATTATTGCAACAATTGAGGATGACTTCAAGTGAAGTTATTTTCGATAGCATTCGCTAAGATTGTGGACGTTGTCACCAAATATTTGAGAAGATAGCATGAGATGGGCAGTGTTCGACAGCATTCGCGAAAATTGTGGGCGTTATCACCCAAGATTTGAGAAGATAACACGAGATGGGCGGTCTTCAACAACATTTGCTAAGATTGTGGAGGTTGTCACCAAAGATTTATTTGAGAAGATAACATGAGATGGGCGGTCTTCGACGGTATTCGCTAAGATTGTGGAGGTTGTCACAAAGATTTGAGAAGAGCGGTTCGTGATGAGGCGGTCTTCTATGACTTTTGCTATGATTGGAAGGTTGTCACTATGATTCAAGAAAAAAGGTTCGAGATATAGCAGCATTGATCGATGGAGTTCCCTAGCTTGTGGAGGGTAAACAACTGGAGGTGATTTCAAGAGAAGTTATCTTCAATAGCGTTCCCTAGCTTGTGGAAGGTTGTCACAACAGCAAATGCAACACAAATCGGTTACCCCTAGAGACGTGTGCTTGATGGTGCAAGATACGCGTTTCGTAACTCTTTAATCTGTTTAAACTAACGCTACTTTGCAAGTATCGGCGTTATAAGAGTGATTTAGGATCGCCAAACGATCTGAATCATTCTTCGTCCCTATCGCTACTTTGACTTTTGTTTTCAAAACTTGCGTTTCTCCAAACTCAGTCAATGGGGGGCTTCTGTAGACACCCAAATGTGTCTCCCCAATACCAAACCTAGTGATGAATACCTTTCATTTCATTTGATTATCGAACGAGGTGAAAGTGTGAAAAGTCTAGTGATGAGGATGTTTTTATTAAAATATCTCTTCTTTCTGTTTTCAAAATATTTCTTTTCTTACCCAATTAATGAAAAACGTGCATTCCATTTTAGTTTGGTCCATTATATGGGTCCAATAATGGTTTAGTTGGATGGGGTTGAAAAGACCTTTCCAACGATATATTATAAGCCCAATTTCGATGAATAATGAGGAAGTTATGGCTAAAATACTAAACTTGGCTTGAACCAGTTTTTACCTACGGCCCAATGATCATGTGGAGGGTCCAAAGTTCTAATCCTATTCCTAAACTAATTAGGATTAATTAGAAGTTTCAATATGTTTCTAAAAGATCTTAATTATCCTTTTTGAAGAGATAAGATTAAAGAATTACATTTAAATAAAAACTTTCCTTTTCTTATATCCTAATTTTATTCGAATTTAAAGATGTTCAAAGACAGTCATATATTATTTTCGTACCTCATAATCATTATCCAAATCTTATATGGTTTGATAGATCTTGAAATTACTTTCCAATGATATATTATAATATTAATTCCGAGCTATAACTAAAAAGATATGAATGAGATACAAAACTCTATTCAAAACTGACACCGTCCTACTAATTTAGCCATATCTTTTTATTTACAAACGATTTTGATCTTATTCAAATTGAATTGTAAAGCAGACTTCAGGAGCTTTCCAACGACATATTATATGCCTTATTTGGACTTCTAGATCAAAAGATATGATAAAAACAAAATCCGCAAAAACTGTTGTCCATCGAGTTTTATTTCGATTCGAATTCAGATTCTTTCTTTATTCTTCGACCCTCTTTTTTTCTTCAATAAATAGAGATCATATCTCCCATTTTTCAATCACCAACTCTCATCAAGATTCTCTTGATCTCTCTCTCCCTTTTTCTAGCCTAGCCTTGTACAAACACAATTCCTCACACTGTAGTACTAGACATACCTAGCCAAGTTCGAAGTTGTCTTCGCCCTAGACGTGAAAGGTTTTTTAATCTCTGAGGGTTTGGTCCCAAATCTCTCTTTCAATTATTTAATTTAATTATTTATTATTTTCCTTGAAGTTACTAATGCGTGTATTTTGTTATTAGAAAGAGGTATGGGGCATCCAAGTAAATGCTTTAATTGATTTACTGATATTATGATATAGAAATCATATCTAGGTTGTTATTATGATTCCTAGTATCATGTTATGGTGTTTTGATATTCCTATTATTATGTTTAGGGAAAAGGTTATAATATCAAATATGATTATTGTGATTCCTGCGATGCTTCCTATTTTCTTTTCTAAATATATCATGTTAGAATCATGTTAGGGCTAAAGCTTTGATTTTTATATGTTTAGTGACATGCTAGAGTTTGTTATTAATCTTGTTAGTATCATGCCTAGGATCTTGCTATGCTTTAACATGATTATGATTATTTTAATAATGATTATTAAAGTTATTATTATTATAATTGTTATTTTTATGAACATTATATTGCTTAATTATATTTATTGTTATTGCTTAATCACACCTTTTATGCATGTTTAAAGGGAATTGGTATTTGTAATCACGCTTAATAAGATAATTAATAATCTTGTTTAGGGTTAATTTGATTATAATTCAAGTGATCGCCAATAATAGATTTATCGGCTATTTCACCAAATGCCACTGACAAATTTAAAAATTCATCAAATGTCATCGCACTTTTCAGAATTTACCAAATGCCACTCACAAACAATAAAATGTCATGTCGTGCCATTAATGAGGTCTGGACGTTAACAGTCCGTTACTAGGATTCTTAATTCACAAAATTCCACTGACAAATTAGTAATTTTCATAAAATGCCACTACTTTTGTAAATTTTTTCACAGTAACCCTCTAATCAAATGAATACTAACGGCTAGTTTATTTGAACATTTTTGAAATATTTTTGGGGTAAAATATGAGACTTAAAACACACATTGCATCCCTCTACATGCATAATCATGAGTTTGTTATCAAACACATCCTCCTCCACATACGAGTATGCATATGTAAGAGTTCCAAACAAGTTTTGCGTGAAAAGTTCTCAATTCTATTATGAAAGTAGGAGTTGTTATGTGTGTAATAGTTGTGATTGTAATGATGAAGTGAACAACAATGTAATTGCAATGAAAGTAAATAAAGTGGTAATTTGAACATTTCTAGTATAATTATTCATGTTGCAATCATGTTCATCCAAAAAATTATGGCTACTTTTTTCTGTTCATCTCAAAATAAAATGCCCTTGCTGACATAATTCAAAATTTTTCCCAAAAAAGAAAACACTTAGGTACAGCACACAGTGGAATATTAATGTTCAAAAATGTGAATTTCATTAAAAAAAATATTCTGTGCATTCAAAAGGGCAGGGCTGTGGAGTTTATGCAGCTTTCTTGTATCTCTTCTTGGTCTTTGAAGTGCTTGCTTCAGCCTCACATTGTTGTTGATTGCTGCAGTTGTTGCTTCAGGCTGCTAAGTGTTGTTGTTTGCTGCACTTGTTGCTTCAGCTGTTGCACTCTTTTTCTTTGTTGCACATGTCTCCATGTTGTGGCCCAATTCTTTGCATAGGCTGCACTTGACTGTACTATGTCTCTTTCCCTTTCTTGCTTCATTTGCCCCTCTTCTTCCCTGTTTCTTGGGTCTGCCTGCTGATCTTTTCACTAAGGGTGGTAGTACGTCAGGGAGGTTGAATGAAGGCCACTGAGCTTGGTCAGGCATTGGGTGCATATGCTCTCCATAAGTGTTTTTGTATGGACTCCCTTTGAAATAAGGTGATACAAAATCTGTAGCCTGCAGCCTTTGGTGGTAAGTCACCCTGAGCACATGCTTACATGGGATCCCTAAATGTTTCCACTTCCCACAACCACAAGTTCCAGCCCCTAGTTTGATGGGATAGTACACATGTGCATCTCTCACCTAAAACTCATCACCCCCACATGGTGTAGCATAGCAGAACCTGGACTCATCTGATCTTGTTTGCAAGATCTTTGTTGCATACTCAGTGAGTTCCCCATCCCCCATTGAAGTTGCTTTATCAAACTTTAGAGCCATCCTTTTCATGCACCATTGCCTTATAGCTGCAAAATTAAAACCAGTTACACACAGCTAGGTTGAAATGGCATTTGCAAAGTGATAAAACATGAGAAAATGCTTGTTTAAACTTAAAGAAGCTTTAACACAAGTAGATCTCTGTATGGTTTGGTGCAAGAGTAGAATGATTCAACAAAATCTATTGTGTTATGGTCACAACAGACAACTGGGTCAAACTTATGCCTTGACCAAACTTCTGTGGTACTCTCCAAATACTGAACAACATTTGGATTTTAGGAATGAATCTTCTCCATTGCTTTGTTGAAAACATATGGATTATAAGCATCAGCAGCAACCCAAAACAGTTTGTGAAATGTTGTTCCACTAAAGCCTTTTGTTTTGCAGTTGATGTACAAGTGTTGACATCATATTCTTCTACTAGCTCTGGGAAATGTCTCCATAATTGCTGCATAAAGTCCCTGCAAAACCATATAACAAGTGAGGAAAGAGTAATGTAAAGTAATAAAAAAAAAAGAAAAAAAGTGTATGCAAAAGAGACTGATTTACCTTCATCCTGTCAGAAAGAAATGTCCAATCATATCTGTTGCATCCCTCTTTCTCAAAGAGGCACTTTAAATTCCTCATAAAATAACCCTAAGTCACAACACTCTTTGTACTGACTATGCCATAAGCAAACACAAATATCTCATTGTTCCCATCAATTCCAACAGCTGTTAGCAGTATCCCTTTATAATATCCACTAAGATGGGCCCCATTAATGCCAATGATTGGCCTACATCCTCTCAAAAAACATCTAACTTGTGCATCAAAAGAAAAGAAGCATGCGTTGAACCTAGGTTGGACATTTGCAGGTACTTGTGTCCATGTCACTAGTGTATAACTCCCTGGATTGATCTGCTTGACCACCTCAGCATATCTTGGAAGGAGACTGTAGGACTCTCCAAATCCACCATGAATGAGCTCCTTGGTAATTGCTTTCACCTTGTAAAATAACCTTTTCTTCACTTGAATTATGTACCTTTCCATACAAATTCTTTGCATAGACTCAACTGGAATGTCTGGATTTGCTTGAAATCTGATTGCAGATGTCTGCAAAGCCAATCACAGCCAATAATTGGATTTATCTCAAGCCTGCCACAAGTTGCATGCTCCCTTGTCAATGTCTTGATTGCCCATCTCACTTTGTCAGCCATGGTTGATTCATGGATTCTCCGGTTGCAACCATCTATAGCACATCCTGCTATAAACCTGGTAGGGTCACTCTTTTCAACAAAAACTCCAAAACCTTCTTGTACACAAAAATCCTTAAACACTTCATAGAATGACTCTTTGTCTGCAAAAATCAACCATGGCTCCATTTTAATGCTTCCAAATTCACAATCCCTCCAAACCTTGCAATTCATGTATGTCTTATCCATTGCTTGGGTCCCATCAAGGTAATCTTTAAATTCTTTGGGTGGGATGTCATCATACAGGCATTGTACTTCTTCCTCATCTTCTATGAAGTCAGCAAGATCCAAATCATCATCATATTGTTCACTGCCAGATTGAATGTAATCTGAATCCTCATTGTCATCATCATTAGAGCTCTCATCCTCACTACTTTCAACCCCAACTGGTGGCTTTTTGTGTCTTTCAGATCTCCTTAAGCTCACACCCTTATCATTACTCCCCCGAGCAACCCTTTTTCCACAGCTCTTTTTAGTTCTAAATCCTGGTGGCCTTACCCTATAAATTTTTTTAGGTTTCTCAGACATAGAAGTAGCTGGTTCTGATGTTTGATTGACATTAGTTTGAGCTGGAACTGATTCTGCCTGAGGAACAGGTTCTGATCTTGTTTGTGGTGGAGGTGACTCTGCTTGGTGAGCTGAAAGAGGTGGTGATCTTGTTGTGGTCCAGGTGAATGTGGTGCTTCAGGTGAATGAGGTGGTGAGTCAGTTTGAAAATTTGGGTTATCAGTTTGAGGTGGTGAGGTTGAATGAGGTGGTGAGGTTGTTTGAGGTGGTGAGGTTGTTTGAGCTGGTGAGGTGGTTTGAGCTAGTGAGGTGGTTTGAGCTGATGGCTTTTTTTTGGGTGTTCTCTTCCTTTTACTTGGGGTCATTTTCATCCTCACACTTGAGGTTTTGGGTTGGTTGAGAGGAGAAGTTGGTTGACAGTGTTTGGGTGGGGTAGATGTTTAAGTATTTTGCTCAGGCTCAGGCTGAGATTGCCTAGGGAAAACCTCATCAGCTAATGGAGTCTCAAACACTCTTACATACTCATCCTCACCCCATCCACATTAGCAACAATGTTGTTTTAATTAATACTACAAGAAGGGGGGGTTGAATTGTAGTATGAGAATTTAGCCAAACTTTTTGCGGAATTAAACTTAAGTTAGCTAAAGGAACTGAGAGATCAACTAAAGGAACTAAAGAATGCAAGAGAGATTTTACGTGGAAAACTCCTTGCCCCTAACAAGGAGAAAAACCACGACCACTTGGGATTTTGGGAAAAGAATCTTCACTATAATAGGGCAAATGATCCTATTACAAGCTAAAGACTCAAACTCAAGTTCCTCTACGAACTTGAGACCCTGAGGAACAAGTCACCCAACTTGTTACTCTTCTCTTCTCTTTCTCTCTTCTCACTTCTCTGTTCTCTCTTCTCTTTCTCTTCTCTTTCTCTTCTCTTTCTCTTCTCTCTCTCTCTTCTCTTTCTCATACACAAACGTTCACTCGAACTTCCCCATTCCCAATTACAACTCGAAAGAAAAACAAACTCTAGTATAAGAACATTTAGAACACTCTAATAGACTTGTATGGAATTGGACTCTTAACTCGAATAAAAGATGAAAAATTATGTGAGCAAAGGGTCAGTTTTTCCATCTGAAATCAACAACTATTTATAGACCAAAATTTGTTTAGGAAAAACTTCTTTGTGCAGCAAATCCATTACGCCACTTCTCATACCCACTAAGAAGATCATGTCCCTAAAATTAAGGGACCATGAACACCTCAATGTGCAAGACCATGTCTAGAAGAAGAACATGGGAGAGTAGGCCGCAAGTTTAGAGAAAACATGGAGATTTTATTTTGTTAAAAACATTTTCCGAAAATCCGAAAAAGAAAATAAAATCTTTTTAATTTAAGAAAAAGATAAAATTTAAATTGCAACAGTTTTCCTAAAAACTAGCATGCACAATATTTTATCCTAAGACCAATTCCATACTGATTTTTCGAGTGTAACTAACTTTCTTATACTTACATAAATCCTAAGATATATAAAATATTTAGTCTTCATGTTTCTCTGATGAAGCTTCTACTCCGAGGCTTCTGTTCCTTGGAAGGAACTTCTCTTCTTCAGTCTTCATTTCTGAAGCGCCAGTTCCTGTGAGGGAACTCTTCTCTATGGCTAGCTCTGCTTCTGGCCTTCTTGTTCCTCATGGTTCTTTTTACAAGACACTTCATTCTCCTAGTCTTTGTAACTGAGTACACACTTAAACAATCAAGCACTTATTAGTTTGTAAGTAAGTGAGGTTGTGTCATCATCAAAATCATTAAGTCCAACAATATTCCCCCTTTTTGATGATGACAAACAAACCAAACTTACTTACAAGGAAACAGAGATAAACCATTTTATTCCTAAAGAAAGAAAATGCAAAAGTAAGATACAATGCAGAATAGAAACTAAGTTAAGAAAATAAAAACAATGCATAAATAAATAACTTAAGGAAAAACTGAAAAACTTGAAAAAACTTGTATATACATTATACATGCTTGTAGAGATTTGGCAGCTTGTGAAGATTTCGAACAGAGACCATAGAATGATTAAGTTTCCTTGATAGTTTGCATCCTTTTCCCCCTTTTGGCATTATCAAAAAACTAACACACAAGTATATAGTATACCATAACACAGCACCAACTAGTGGTTTAGTGTTAAGACAAGAAGCAAGCATAGAGAGAAAATATTCACAAAGCATATAGGCAAAAGAAACATAGACATTCATCATCCAAAACCGATTAAAAACATCGGCCAATGTACCAAATTTTCAAGTTCAACAAAAGAAGTTAAAGTGCCCAAAATATTACAGACCAAATTTTAAAAATTGTTTCCCAAAAGCAAATAAACAGAAGGTTCATCAACATAAAAAGGCTGCAAGGAAAGAGAGATTAGGAAGAAGTGCTCTGGTCATCATCAACAGCAAGATCCTCCAGCTTCTTGCTGATTTGAGACACAATGTCCCTCACTGTGGACTGTCTCCCTTGTTCTGAGCTCGTGACCAGTTTCTTCAGATCAGCATCAAGAGTGAGCACACTCTTCTTCAGTTCCTCCATCTTCACCTTTGTGTGCTCTTGTTCCTTCAGCACCCTCTGGAGCATCTCCTTCAACTCCTTCACATCCTCGCTGGGAACCTTAGGTGGGGAACTAAATGCTGCAAAACCTGAAGTAGATGCATTCTTGCCCGAAGTAGGAGAGGTGGTAACTTTCTGCAGATAGGTTCTGGGGCCTCCTTTTTCTTCATCAACCTCAAACTCTTCCTCTTCTTTCTTCCCCCTGTCTCAATAACCTCTTCCACTTGCCTTTCCTCTACCTTTTCTTGTTCCTAAAACTCCTGAACAACATTCCCAATGGCCTCTCCTGCCTGATCTTCTCCTACTTCCCCCTCAACTGGTCCACCTACTTCTTTTGGCCTCTTATCTTCCTGCACAACTTCAAAATACCCATCTACAACTTTCATCTTATGGTTTTCAAGGAAAATGGGTTGTATATATTCGGTGTTTTTGAGGGGCAGGGGTTCTTTGTCAGCAAAGGAAATGCCAAAACTTTCAAACACATAAGTAAGCAGGTTACCATATCCAACCTTCCAACCTTTAGGAACACAATGAGACAGGTGTTGGATCATGATAGATGGGAAATTTATTTGGATCTTTTAGGCTAGAAAGTAAATTAAGACAGAGTCAAGCTTGTTGGCACTGTCTCTCTTTTGAGAACGAGGGATTATGTCATTGAACACAAATTTCAGCAGGATTTTGTCAAGAGGGGTTAGGTCATTGTGATTTATGTAGGTTTCCTCCGGGTCACCACCTAAATACTCCACTATTTCATCAATATTGGCATCAGGAAGAGGGTTCCTTATCACATTACTCTTAAAATATAAGTCATATCCAGTATTAGGAACATCAAACAATTTAGCCAAGTACATCGCATCAAACTCAATTTCTTTTTCATACACACAGCAACGAATAACACCTTTAGAATATTTGAAACTTTTGCAAAAATCCCTCATAGCATCAACATACATACTCCGATTAAAACACTCACCCAACAGATTCACCCAATTTTGAGCTTCAAACAAATCCAACAATTCATAAAGCTTAACAGATTTACACCAAGGTAAATTAAGTGCCAAACCTGTCACGAAGTGGTCACTGATTTTCTCCTGTTTCTTCATAGAGGCAGGCTTGTCTCGATAGTTGACACCCATCTCCGAAACGCTTTCCTCCTCTTCTTGCATGTCCTCGATTTTTCTTTTTCGGGAAGAATTGGACTCAGTAGGAGATTCCTTCTTTTGAGGCTCAGAATTTTGAGTTTCGGGGATGATTTCCATGGTGATTTCTGGAATAGGGTTTGTGTGTTCTTCGGCTTTAGTTTGGGTTTTTGGTGAGACAGACATTGGAGAATAGTTTTGATCGGAGTGATGAGAGAGAAGGTAATTTTTGTGTGGTGTAAATTTATGTGAGGCTGACATCTTTTATGGTGGAGGTAAATTGGTGAAGTGAGGTGTCGCTTGGGAGGTGAAGTGAATTTAGTTGATTTGACACTCATATTTATTGCTTAGGGAAACGCAAACCGTGTTTCAAGAGAGTAGTGTAAGTGGGCTACTTTTTGAACAAAAGATAATGATGAATTTAGATGCATTCATCCGATTTTTGTGTTTAGATAAAAAGAATTTGGAATTTTGAAAAATAGATAAACACAACAATTTTATCTTTTGAATATTATCAGTAAAGAACACTTGCAAATACAACTTGATACACGGAACAAATCAACAAGGCTCATGCAACCAATTTTGGACTTTTCATATTCTATGTCTTTCAAATTTACATGCCCTTAGTAAATATTACTCCTGCTTACAACCTGTCTTAACTATGTAATTAAACATATAACACTTGTGCACAGTATACAACAGATTAAGCATGTCAGTTTGAGCTTCATACCTGAGGGAACTTGATGCATTTTTCTCAGTATAACTTAATCATCCCAAGTTCCATTCTCATCTTCTCATGCATTTCTCTATTCAAGGGTTTTGTTAATATATCTGCAATTTGATTGTCAGTTTGGCAGAAATCTAATTTAATCAAACCCTTTTCAACATTATCCTTAAGGAAATGATGCCTTATATGAATATGCTTAACTCTTGAATGATGGACTAGATCTTTAGATATGCAAATTGCACTAGTGTTATCACAGTAGATAGTAATGCAATTAAATTTAATACCAAAGTCACGTAACTGTTGTTTTATCCAGAGGATTTGAGAGCAACAAGCAGCTTCTGCTACATACTCAGCCTCTGTAGTAGACAATGCAACAGTATTTTGTTTCTTGGAACCCCAAGAAACTAGACAAGAGCCAAGGAACTGAACCATACCTGAGGTGCTTTTCCTATTGACTAGGTCACCTGCATAGTCAGCATCTGTGAATCCTCTAAGCATAAAGTCATCACTTCTAGGATAGAACAGACACAGGTCATCTGTTCCTTTGAGGTATCTCAAAATTCTCTTAACAGCCGTTAGATGTGATTCTTTAGGATTAAACTGAAATCTAGCACACAATCCAACGCTAAAGGAAATGTCAGGCCTACTGGCTGTTAGATATAACAATGAACCAATCATACCTCTGTAAGTGGTTTGATCCACACTTGTTCCTTGTGGATCCTCATCAAGTCTTGTTGCTGTTCCCATAGGTGTATGATCTGTCTTGGCATTTTCCATGTTGTACTTCTTCAGAAGTTCCTTGACATACTTCTGTTGGTGAATCATTATTCCTTCAGCTGTTTGCTTTATTTGAAGTCCAAGGAAGAAATTCAATTCACCCATCATGCTCATCTCAAATTCACCACCCATTAGCTCAGCAAAGTACTTGCACAGACCATTGTTAGTAGCACCAAATATAATATCATCTACATAGATCTGCACAACTAACAAATCAGTTCCTCGAGATTTAAGAAAAAGAGTTTTGTCTACTTTTCCTCTTTTGAAATCATTTTTCAGTAGGAACTTTGAAAGTCTTTCATACTAGGCTCTTGGAGCTTGTTTAAGCCCATAGAGAGCTTTATCAAGGTTAAAAACATGATTTGGAAATTTAGGATTTTTGAAACCTGGAGGTTATTCAACAAACACCTCCTCATTTAAGAAACCATTTAGAAAAGCACATTTCACATCCATTTGATAGAGTTTGAAACCCATAAAAGAAGCAAAAGCCAGTAGGATTCTAATAGCTTCTAATCTAGCTACAGGAGCAAAGGTTTCATCGAAATCAATACCTTCCTGTTGGTTGTAGCCCTTCACAACCAATCTAGCCTTGTTCCTTACTATGGTGCCATGTTCATCAAGCTTGTTCCTGAACACCCATTTGAGCCCAATTACCTTCTTTCCCTTAGGCTTTGGCTCAAGGTGCCAGACCTTGTTCCTTTCGAATTCACTGAGTTCCTCTTGCATGGCCACTATCCAATCAGCATCTCCCAAGGCTTCTTGATGATTTCTTGGTTCGAGAATGGACAGAAATGCATAGAATGCGCAGTAGTTCCTCATCTGTGATCTTGTTTGAGTTCCTTTTCCTATATCACTGATAATTAGATCAGTTGGATGGGAACCTCTGGGTTGGAATTCCCTTGCTGGAACTCCAATTTGAGGAGCTTTTGTTTCTGTTCCTTCTGCTTCTTTTGCTTGTTCCTCATTCACCTGTTCATCTGGTTGAGGAACCTCTCCATTTTCTTGATGATCCTCTTCTGGAGCAGGCTGCTTTTCTTTGGTTTGCTTTTGGGTCTCTTCTTCATCCCTGTCTCTTATTAATCCAATTCCAAAATCATTATCATCTTCTTGTTCCTGTACACTCACAAACTGATTAACTTCATCAAAGATTATATGAATGCTTTCATCAACACACATTGAGATTTTACTGTAAACTCTATAAGCTTTGCTATCAGAGGCATATCCTAGAAATATGGCCTCTTCACTTCTTTCATCAAATTTCCCTAGGTTTTTCTTACCATTGTTATGTACAAAGCACTTACAACCAAAGGCTCTAAGATGAGATATGCTTGGCTTTCTTCCCCTGAATAGTTCATAGGGAGTCTTGTTGATGATACTTCTGATTGTTACCCTGTTAAGGACGTAACATGCTGTATTCACGGCTTCAGCCCAGAAGTTCCTTGGCAATCCACTTGCAATCAGCATCGTTCTAGCCATTTCCTCAAGGGTTCGATTCTTCCTTTCTACAACTCCATTCTGTTGGGGAGTCCTTGGAGCTGAGAAGTTATGATTCATGCCATTTTCCCTGCAAAACTCATCGAATCTTGAGTTCTCAAATCAGTTCCGTGATCTTATCTGAGATGGACTGTGGAGTAACCACTGATTCTCTGTATTTTCTTGGCAAAAGCAACAAACTCGTTAAAAGTTTCATCTTTACTAGCAAGAAAAATAACCCAAGTGAATCTAGAATAATCATCAACAATAACCAAAACATATTTCTTGCCACTCCTGCTTTGAATTCTCATGGGACCACACAAATCCATATGGATTAATTCCAAAGGCTTTGTAGTGCTCACCATTTTCTTCAATTTAAAAGATGAGCGAACATGCTTGCCTTTCACACATGCATCACAAACTTTGTTCTGTAGGAACTTGATAATAGGAAGTCCCACAACCAAGTTCCTTGACCTTAGCTTGTCCAATAATGAAAAGCTAGCATATCCAAAACGTTTATGCCATAGCAGGGGATCATCTTCAACAACACTCAAACATGTAAGGTTGTTCCTTGGGATTAAGTTGAGGTCAACTGTATAAGTGTTCCCTCTTCTAGTTCCTTCTAGAACAACCTTTCCTGACTTGTTGTTGATGATGTTGCAAGAGTCAGAAGTAAAACTTACAGAATTTCCTTTATCACAAAATTGTGATATACTAAGCAAATTGTGCATTAAGACCTCGACCAGGAACACATTATCAATGGAATGAGATTTTGATCTACCAATTTTGCCTTTTCCAATGATCTCGCCCTTCTTATTATCCCCAAGGGTTACTGTTCCTCCAGGGTAGTCTTCTAGTGAGAGGAATTTTGATTTATCACCTTTCATATGCTTTGAACAACCGCTGTCGAGATACCACGAGTTGTTCCCCCTCACTAGGACCTGCAAGAAAACTAAGCATTAGGATCAGGAACCCAGGTTTCCTTGGGTTCCTTAGACGTGGATGCAATATTAGTTTTCTTGACCCACACTTGTTTTATATTTCTTTTATCAGCTTCTTCTCTTATCCTACACTGTCCATAGAGATGTCCAGTCTTACCACAAAAAGTGCATACCTTCATGCTAGGAAGCTCAACATATTTCTTTTGCTTACCTTTCTTGGTCATATAACCAAGACCTTCAGTTCTTTTTCCTTGAGCTTCAGCTATCCACTTAGGTATGACTTTTGGGTCAATACTTCTATCCTTTCTAGCATTCAGTTCCGATTCAAGTTGATCCTTTTGGGTTTTTAAAGTAGAAAGCTCATTTTTCAAATTTTCAAAATCAACATTGAATTTAAGCAATTGATCGCTTGAGGAACTGCTAGAACTGATATCAGAATTCATGAGCTTATACTGAGTTAATTCAACATTCAGAAGAATACTTTCATTCTTAATTCTATCAGCTATCTCGGTTATGTGTTTGTATTTAAAATCAAGTTCTCTTAGTTTGCTTTGAGACTTGGCATAGGTTGTTTCCAACCAAGCACCATGTTCTTTGCAAACCTTAAGAGCTTTTTCACATTTATTCAATTTTACACATGTATCTCTAAAGAATTCTTCTTCTTCTAGACATATATCTATCAAGACATCTTTAGAGAGAGTTTTAAGCTGTTTAGGATCAAGAAATACCTCTTTCTGGAGTTCCTCAAGGTAAGCCTTTTCATCATCTGATTTGGCCATTAAACTGAGATTGGCTGTCTCCTCTTCTGGCTGGTCATCATCTTCTTCTTCACTCTCTGAGTCTCCCCAGATTGCTATCATGGCCTTCCTCATGTCTGACTTCTGATAGTTTGCTTTGCTGAATTTTTCTCTTCCCTGTTCCTTAGCCTTCTGACAGTCTCTGATAAAGTGATCTGGGGATCCACACTTGTGGCAGCTATAGTCAGGTTTTTGATTTGAGGTCTTTTTCCCGAAGTTCCTTGAGGTTCGGCCTTTCTTGAACATCTTTTTGAATCTTCGCACAATTAGGGCAGCCTCATCCTCGTCCACTTCTGAGTCTTCCTCCTCATCAGCCTTAAGAGCCAATCCCTTGTTCCTCATGGGTTCATTGTTGACTCCAAGGTGTAGCTCATGAGTCATGAGAGAACCTGCTAGTTGTTCAATATTGAACTTGGTAAAGTCCTTCGTTTCATGAAGGGCTGTCACCTTAGCTCTCCACCTCTCATCTTGTGGAAGACTTCTAAGAACCTTCCTAACCTGCTCATCTGTAGGAATCTGTCTACCAAGGGAAACCAACTCATTTATGATGTTAGTAAAACGGGTTAGCATCTCTTGAATGGTTTCCATAGGCTGCATTTCAAATCTTTCATACTTGGACATAAGTAGATCGATTTTTGAGCGTTTAACCTCATTAGTTCCTTCATGAGTAATCTGCAGCAAATCCCAGATTTCCTTAGCGTTCTTGCACCCCATAACACGATTGTGTTCATGAGGTCCAAGTCCACAGTGGAGCAATTTCACAGCCATAGCATTTATTTCCATTTTATCAAAATCCTCTTTTTCATATTCAGACATAGGCTTAGGAATTACCTCATTCTGAGCATTAGTTTTGGTGACTTCGAAATCACCAACCTCGATGACCCTCCAGACTTGGTAGTTCTCTGCCTTGATAAAGATCTCCATGCGGTTCTTCCAGTAAGTATAGAACTTGCCGTTGAACATAGGAGGCCTCTGTGTTGAGTATCCTTCCTCGAGCTTCTCATGAGTATTCATTTTCTCCAAGACCTTTCTTCTTCAGGGTTTCCTGATTTTCCTAGAAGTTAGGCTCTGATACCAATTGTTGTTTTAATGAATACTACAAGAAGGGGGGGTTGAGTTGTAGTATGATAATTTAGCCAAACTTTTTGCGGAATTAAACTTAAGTTAGCTAAAGGAACTGAGAGATTAACTAAAGGAACTAAAGAATGCAAGAGAGATTTTACGTGGAAAACTCCTTGGCACTAACAAGGAGAAAAACCACGACCACTTGGGATTTTGGGAAAAGAATCTTCACTATAATAGGGCAAATGATCCTATTACAAGCTAAAGACTCAAACTCAAGTTCCTCTACGAACTTGAGACCCTGAGGAACAAGTCACCCAACTTGTTACTCTTCTCTTCTCTTTCTCTCTTCTCACTTCTCTGTTCTCTCTTCTCTTTCTCTTCTCTTTCTCTTCTTTCTCTCTCTTCTCTTTCTCATACACAAACGTTCACTCGAACTTCCCCATTCCCAATTACAACTCGAAAGAAAAACAAACTCTAGTATAAGAACATTTAGAACACTCTAATAGACTTGTATGTAATTGGACTCTTAACTCGAATAAAAGATGAAAACTTATGTGAGCAAAGGGTCAGTTTTTCCATCTGAAATCAACAACTATTTATAGACCAAAATTTGTTTAGGAAAAACTTCTTTGTGCAGCAAATCCATTACGCCACTTCTCATACCCACTAAGAAGATCATGTCCCTAAAATTAAGGGACCATGAACACCTCAATGTGCAAGACCATGTCTAGAAGAAGAACATGGGAGAGTAGGCCGCAAGTTTAGAGAAAACATGGAGATTTTATTTTGTCAAAAACATTTTCCGAAAATCAGAAAAAGAAAATAAAATCTTTTTAATTTAAGAAAAAGATAAAATTTAAATTGCAACAGTTTTCCTAAAAACTAGCATGCACAATATTTTATCCTAAGACCAATTCCATACTGATTTTTCAAGTGTAACTAACTTTCTTATACTTACATAAATCCTAAGATATATAAAATATTTAGTCTTCATGTTTCTCTGATGAAGCTTCTACTCCGAGGCTTCTGTTCCTTGGAAGGAACTTCTCTTCTCCAGTCTTCATTTCTGAAGCGCCAGTTCCTGTGAGGGAACTCTTCTCTATGGCTAGCTCTGCTTTTGGCCTTCTTGTTCCTCATGGTTCTTTTTACAAGACACTTCATTCTCCTAGTCTTTGTAACTGAGTACACACTTAAACAATCAAGCACTTATTAGTTTGTAAGTAAGTGAGGTTGTGAAATAATCAAAATCATCATGTAAGTAAGTCCAACAAACAGGAACCGCAACTGCAACTTTAAAAGGTTCCAGTTCCTCCAACCCTCTCTCATCATGGGCCTTTTCAGCTTCTAACCTAGCCTTCTCAGCCATGGCCTTAATCCTTTTTTGCCAATTATCCTCAGCATCCTTAAACATCTGCCTATGACTTTCTTTTTCCTCTAAATAGATTACTATTGTTTCCTTATGTCCAAACCACTCCCACATTTTCATCATATCCCTATTAGAACACAACTCCAACTTCCTATTGGTTCTAGGTGGCAGTACATACAAACTAAAGTACTTTGGAAGGATCACATTTTGCTTAACAGAGTCCTCAAACATAAACTCATACAAGTCCATTGAACTTGTTCTGTCATTATCATCAACCAATACATCAAACCCCTGATCTCTATAATGGACATCAATCCACACTTTATTCATCCTATAAACAAAAAATTACAGACACATTACTATACTGAACATCAACACATATGATTCATATCAACACATATGATTCATAACAACAACGACATACCAAACCATAACATACCAGTACACAAAATTGCAAAATATGGAATTCAAAGACCTCACAATCACAAAATATAACAATGTCAAATCAATACCAACAAATAACAATTTTAATATGAAATTTAACATTAATTCACACAGTCAATTCAAGTAATCACATTTAACATGAACGTTTCAGAAAACCCTAACCCTAACTCAATTTTCGCAAAAATTGCCAGATTCAAAACGCGAATGGAAATGCAAAAGAGCGATTATTACCTTGATTTCTATGTCGAACACCCCAAACACAAATTCAAGAGATTTTGCTTCTACTTCCTCCCCTACTTGTCACTGGTCTACTGGTTCGCGCAACTTCAATCGCAAAAAAAGATTCAATTTTTAGGAGTGTTTTGTTCAAGTGTTAACGAAAGCTTCTAGTTTGAGTATGGATTTGAGAGTTTGAATGAGGGTGAAAGTTCAAAGAACAGGGAAGAAGAATGATGGAGTTTTTTATCTAAATTGAAGAAGTCAAAGAGTCAATGAGCATTCACGCGCCATTAACCCCAAATAAGGTTATAATGGTCAGTTCGCATTAACGGACTGTTAACGTCCTGACCTCATTAACGGTACGACATGATATTTTACTGTTTGTGAGTGGCATTTGGTGAATTCTGAAAAGTGCGATGGCATTTAATGAATTTTTAAATTTGTCAGTGGCATTTGGTGAAATAGCCGTAGATTTATTTGGGCATTAATATTCAACCAACATAGATAAACAGGTTTAGAGTTAATCCTATTGATTGCGTGTTAGTCAGATTGCGCACATGAATACGATCAGAATAAAGTAGAGGCCTATTATTAGGGCAGGTTTAATCTCTTTTGGGTTGGATTTGTACCTTCATCCCAGAATTACCAGTCATGGTTCCAGACCCATTGGAATTAACGATCTCCTGGATCCTTAAGGGGTGTAACCTTCACCCTGTGAACGGTTTATAAGTTCCTAAAACTTGTTGGCGACTCTTTTGCTTTAGCTTCCTTCCCTTTATACTCCACCCTGCTTAAGTGTATGATCACAGTGCGGTTCAAGTTTTGGGTAATGCTTGAAATATTCCCTACAACACCGTCATTTGTGCCTGCCCTAAGCATACGTTTTGGACGTTTTTCGCAAGCGTGTCTTAAGACGTTCCGTGGTGGTGCTTTACGTAAAAGTTCCCATTGACAAGGTTGTCATTTTACTATACCGACTTTAGAAATTTCACGTTCTTTACTTTCTTGTTTGCATCCACAGCAAAAATGGATGGTGTTATCATACAACGTAAAATTTTAAGGCGTTATCATATGGCGTAAAAATTTATAGCATAGGTGTTGCGTAAAATTTTACTTCTTCCTAGCCAATGTGATCTACCTCTTGTAACTAAAACAATATAATTACTTTACTTTCTTTATTTAGGCGTTAGATAAAACGATTCGAATGGCACGACGAACCATTCGAGAACAAACACTTCTTGATTGGAAGCAAATACGATAGTTAGTGAGCTTTCTGGCTTACCAAAAGTTAGAGTGTTCGTCCACCCCTTGTATAAAGAGCGACGTGCAATGTCGAAGCAAAAACGGTAGTTAGTGAGCTTACTGGCTTACCGGACAGTTAGGGTGTCCATCCACCCCCTATATAAAGAGCGACGTGCGATGTCGCTTCTATTTAGGCACGTACCCCCAGTCCTAAGACATGTGTTTTCATCTTGTGGACAAAACCGCGGAGAGAGTTGCCGATTTTCTTCTCTCTCACTTGATTTGGATAGATGCCTCAAATCTTGAGGTATGTATTTCTATCTTGGGGACACTGAATACTTCATTTTGACAAGTGAGTGTCGAGGACTTTATTCACGTATTTGGCTATGAATGCCGAAACACCTCCCCTTTATCATCTCTTTTAACTTGTTAAAATCAGGCTAAGGTTTCAATGACATATTGAGAGACTTTAGATCAACGATGCCATGATTGAGAGGATATCATCCCCTTTAATCCTTTTTAAACCGATTTCTTCTCATGACTTGAAATCACCTAGGACAGCCTTTACTTGTAAAAGTGTTCTACATTTTCAAAATAATCAATCTAGACTCTTTAGCGCGTTAAGACTAGAGAATACTTTCTCTGGCCTTAACATCTACTTGTCTCGAACATTTAGCGAATCGAGAATAGTCTCGTTATTCTGAACACTATTGAAAGATTCCTTATTCTTAAGGAACTTCATAGAATGAGTCTCGGATTTATTTCCTTGACTAATTTGATCATCGTCTATTCTAGACTCGATCAAAGTGGGGGCTAATTGTAGAAACCTACTTTTGGCCTCTTGTCCTGAAAGGAAGTGCGATGATGTTATAAAAAAACCGTTCTTCATGCTAGATCAAAGTTGAAGTGTTTATGGACTATGAAATGCATTATTAAATAATTTAAAACTCATATTTGAAACAAATTTATCTTATATCATTTTCCGATTACTAATTAGGCCTAAAACATGATCATACATGTTTAGACATGACTAATAACGGACCCAAATGCGGAAAATGCAATGATTCAATCCAATAGATCTTACATTGTTGAAAACCGAGAAAAAAGATAAAAAAAAAAAAAAACATCATATCTCCGTGCATGGTCCATACAAATGGATAGCCCTTTCAAAGAGCTTTCCAACGATATATTAAAAGTCCAATTCCGAGCTAAAATAAAGAAGTTATGAGCAAAACACTAAATTGGGCCCTAAAAACGACACCCTTGTACTCCAATGAACATATCTTTTGATCCATAAAAATTTTAACCTAATTCCAATGGAATTGGAAATTAGACATTTAGATATTTATAATTATATCTCACACGCCTTAATCCAACTTCTAAATCAAAGTTATGGAAGTTTTAAAAACACGTTTATGTGTAAGGTAAACCGCATCGCGCGCAACTGTCAGAGTTGCTTGCGCTTGCCAAATGCAAGTCAAAGAGTTGCACTGGGCATACCAGCGCGACTCAAAGGGTTTTGTGCACAACCTAAAGGCGTGGCTCTAAATCACTAAACTTAGATTCCTATGCCTATAAATAGGGGTCTTCGTTCAAACCTAAAGGGGACCAAAAAAATCATAATTCTAACCCTAGGAATCTTAAAACCCTAATATCTCAAGTTCTCTTACTATCATACTACTTTTCTCCTCTCTTCCCAAATAATTTCCAACCCTAATTGAATCCATTTAAATCATTGGAGGTACGAAGAAGAAAGAAAGTCAATAAACGCATTAAACGAAGATTTAACAAAAAAGAAGAACGGTCGGTTTCCTAAGCACTTTGATAAATAACTGTTCTTTTATGATTTAAATAACATTTATTGAATAAATAGTGTTTTTTAATCACTTTAAACAAAATTTTAATTAATTTAATTAATTGATTGTTTTATCACCTAAGTCAAGGTGAACATGGTTTATTTCTTGTTCTTTTCACAAATTTGATTAAACAAAGAGTAACGACTTTTGCAATGTAATTCCTATGTGGTTAATGTTTGTAGATAAAAAAAAAAAAAAAAAACTTAGATTTGAGTAGCCACGTTGCATATATTTTTTTTATGATGAAATTATGAAAAAAGAAGATATAGTAGAGGTTGCACTAGGTATAGAATAGTGATTCCTCCCTGAAAGAAACGTTATTTTCGTACCCTTGCTCCCGAAATCATTCCCGGTACACGTAGACTAATTCGGGTAAGGGTAAACTTATGATTGTTGCAAAATATCCCTTTAACTCTACTTGGGAGAAAGGCATTAACAAGGTTTATGAGTTTTCCTTAAAACTCATTGGCGATTCCTACTTGTTTCTTACAAAAAAGTGTTATGATAGAATCAGTTCTAATTCATGGTCCTCCAACACAGTCAGGAATTCAAATCCTAATACACCCTAATAAGTGTAAAGTCCTAGGCTTTGAATGGGCCATGGGCATTTAAGGAAAAAGATCCCCTACGATGTGAACACCATCCTTATAGTTGGGATACATTGCAGTTTACAGGGAGAGGGGAGTTGTTTACGGTAGGGTGGTAGGGAAAAGGGAGGTTTCTAGCTAAGCAAGGGGAAGGGGGTTTCCGGCTGAGCTAGGGGAAGGGGGGTTGGCTCTTGGCTAGAATGGCAAGAGGGTTCGTTTTTATTTATTGTTTTAGTTTTTATTTTTTATTATTTGATATTTTACCACTCACATGATGCCACATGTCACCTTAACCTGCTTTACTTGGATTATGACCGGTTTGGATAAGTGAAGGAAAATGCATATTAAAGTTCAGATTATTACATAATGATTAAAGATTGGATTATTTAAAGTAAATCACCCAAAGCTTGGATAATTAAAGTGAATTTTCTTAATAAATTCATATTTAACATTCAAAGAGTACCTTAATATTTTTTTTTGTAAAAAATAAAGTATAATACTAATAGTTATACGTTCTAGACTAATTTTTTATAACGCGTTGTAGACTTTTACCACAAATGAGTAATTGTAAAAATTATAATATATATATATAACAATCCAATAGTATAAGTTATTTTTTTCATTTAGATAATAGTTTTAACAATTCTTTTAGTTAAATGATATTAATTATTCATGCTTGAGGTTTGTAAGAAATTAAAAAATTTAAGTACTCATAAGAAAATATAATATCTCTTGTCATATACTTTATATTATTATGATGTGTTATATGTGATTTTACAAATTATAATGTTTTTTTTTTTGGAATTAAGTCATAAATAATTTACTCTCCCATTTCAAATTGTTTGTCTTACTTAAATTCTTTGGTGAGACAAAATTCGTCAAAGTAGGAAGAACAATATGAAACTTTATTGCTAACAGATTTATGACATAAAGAATGTATTTTAAGTGATTAAGAGGAGGAGTGGATTGAATTTAAATAGTATAGGATTGACACTTACTTTTGGCTTCATATAAGTTGATTAGTGAGGTAGATTGTGAAGGATTTATGATTTCGTCAAGTGCAATTACTAGATATATAATGATTAAATTATAGAGATAATTAAGTTTGTTCTTTTAGGTTGTCATTATCTGTTGCTAGACATAATTAATGATCTTAGAGCTAGTCAAATAGTCGAAATTCCAATTGAATTGATCCAATAAGGCCACACAACAAGGTGATGGATTGATCAAAAGAAAGATTCCTATTATTGGGCGTCATGGAGTGGTCGGCCATAGGGTTTGAAGAGGGAATAGTTGGGCTTGGTTTAGAATCTAATTAAACTTATGATTTATAAATAGAGGCCTTGCCTAAGGTTTGATATAACACACTTGAGCAGTTAATTAAAAATAGAATGGCAAGAAAACAAACCCTAACCTCACGCAATCTCTCTCCTCACTCCCTCCCTCATGTCCGTACAACCGTACGGTCCGCTAGTGCAAGGTGGCGCAAGGTGGTGGTGTTTGTGGTTGATTTCCTCCTCCCCTCTTCGTAGAAGGTGGTTTGAAGTGTTTGTGCCCAAATACCTAGAAGTAGTGGTGGTTTAATCATATCCAGCGAACTAAGTAGAGGAGCAACTGATGGGTGTCATAAATGGCACTAATTTAATGAGCATTAAGGTTGTTTTCACCTTTTTTCATGGCTTTCATGCTTAATAAATTCTTTGTTTTATGCATTTGGTCTTGGTTTTACCTTTCATATCTTATTTTGTAGCTTTTATGTATTTTGTTGGTTTTTCTACTCTTTTCTCCTTTATTTGCTTAATTTTCATTGTTGTAGGTATTTTACGAGGTTCAGGTCTTGTTATTGGTGAATTACTAAGGTGGGAGATGCTTTTGGAGCAAGCTCATGGCAATTGGAAAGCTCAAGACACAAGGAAGTGGATTCTCCAAGTTCTAGCTCTTGCGCTATCAAGACGTGCTCTCATGAAGATGGGGTGTTGAACCCACAATCAAGTTCTTTTGGGACTGCCTCTCTTAGTGTTCATTATCATCATGTTGTGCGTTCATTCGAAGACCTTAGCGAACACATGAAGCTGCGAGAAGATCCGAAGAAACCTAGAAGAGCGAGAGCACGCTGCCCTGCTTCGCAGGCGCGAAGGCCTGCTGTGCGAGCGCGCACTGTTGCTGCGCGAGCACTCCTCTGCGGGTTCCAGCCTCGCTCTTCTTTGTTTCACGCCTCTTATAAATACCCTTTTGAACCCAATTTTTGCAGCAAGTTTCATTTTAGATTTAGATCATATTCTTAGCTTATTTGAGAGCATCCCTCTATAGTTTTAGGGTTAGTTTTAGGAGTATATTTTAGAGAGAGAAAGTGAGGAATTTCAATGGTGATTTGTGTGATTGCAGATTCAAGGTAACAATTGTATTGAAGATCATCAAATCAATCAATGAGGATTTCTAACTCTATCTCATTTTATTGCTTTGTTTGATTTCATATTTGTTTGGTTTGATTTTGATGTTTGATTGTTGATTAGTGCAATTGTTCTCCATATTTTGTTGATTCTTGATATCTTTAGTTGTTTGTGTATTAGATGATGATGTTTGAGTAGTTGTTTGGCTAGGGATTGGGTGAAACTTGTATGATTGATTGATTGTGCTTTATTTGGGGATTATGTTGATTAATTGTTGAGATTAAAGTGATTGATCGAAGTTTGCATGCGTATAATTCGATTAGGCCTTGAGAATTATGCTAGATTGCATTGTAGTTTCTAGTGATACGGACCATTGATTTAGGAATTGCAATTGTCGATTGAGCTTGATTAGTGATGCTCCTAGTTAGAGTGTCTCGTAGTTGTGCTAGTTTGACGTCTAGGAGATGGCTTGTTCACTCTTTGATTGAGCTAGCCATTAGTCTTCACAACCATTGATTGGCATATTGTTCCCGAGTTGCTACAATTGTCATGATTACTTGTTGATCCTTGTTCCTAGTGTTTATTTGTTTTGTTCTTCATTTTGTTATTTGGTTATAGTGTTTACCTTTTATCCTTAAACTTCTACCTAGCTTAGGCGCATAAATGAGAGCGCTTGAACATTACCGTTCCTTTGGGTCTGACCTTTGACTTGCTCTATACTTGTATATTGGTTTATTAAGTGTTTATAAATTTAGTTTGACCGAGGGAGGATTAGTTTCAACGACCTAGTTCCACCCCTCGTCATCAACGCTTAGGGCTTTATTATCTCTCTAATTGACAACTAATCGGTTGTTGAAAAAACAAGTCAAATGTATGTATTATGTGATTCTTTATGTGTTACTCATTTAGATCATGTTTAGGTGTAAACAATTATGATTCGTGAAATTCCGAATTATAGTGGTATCAGTTAGCCTCTAGCATTTACAGATATTGATCCTACATCTTTGATGTTCATAAATTTTAATTCAATTAAGGGAGGAATTTAAAAATGAATTGAATAACATAATTAAAATAGTGAATTTAATTAATTGGAATATGTTAAAATGGTGATTGTAATTACTCAAATTTTTCTATCCCTCGTCGTTTTGTTCCTTGTCGTGTAGAACCCTAGTTTTTGAAAATTTTTGTTCATTTGATGTGTAATTTAATTTAATAAAAATAAAATATACATTAAATTAATTCTTGTATAATTTATTAATTCATTTAAAAATGTTTTATTTGTATGTTTAAAATAAATTATTAAGTGCCTTGATCAATTGAAATGTTGCAATATGATCGTCAAATTCAAGATAAGATCTAGTTTTTATTTTAATTAAATCAGTTTTCTAGGTGTAGGCGTTACTCGAAGTGCGCCTACGTTAAAGCATGTTGTGAATATGCTTGGCCCTCATAGGAAGTGGGAATTGACATAATACGATTAGGGACAAATAAAGTAGGGAGCAGCCAACAAGTTTTTAAGGAACTTGTAAACCGTTCACGGATCATAAAAGGCAACCACGATAAAGGGACAACGAAGGCAACAACGATTGACCCGTGAAGGTTACACCCCATTCATAATCCATGAGATTACTAACTCCATATGGTTCGGAACCACGAAAAGAGGATCGAGGATGATGGTACGAAGTGAGTCATGGAGTCACATTCGCCCGTATTGGCCTCTACTCGATTCTTATATTGAAAAGTAATTAATGCGATCTCAAAGGCATACAAACAAAATATTCAGTTTGCTCCAAACTATTATTAAGCTAAATTGGTTGAATATTATTGCAACATATAATTCTAAAATATCGTGACCACTTGAATTAAATAACAAGATTAAAAAAGAACCTAAACCGGTTGTACAAATTATCTTATTAGGCGTGATTTTCAATTACATATTCCCTTTAAACATGCAATATGGTGATTAATAAAAAAATAATAGAATAAACATTAATATTGGAAGCAATTTAACAATAAATTGTTATTCAAATAAAATAATAATAATAACCTAATCATGATGCTAGCAATATAAAAATAAAATAAGAGTAATTAAGTGAATAATTACTCACTTTCCGCGTTTCCTTGAATTGCTACATCATGAATAAACCGTTAGTAACTTCAATAAAAATATAAATCAAATGGAAACAATTAAACTAAATAAAAGTAGAGTTAATTTAGTCCAAACCCTCAGTTAATTATACCTTTCACGCCTTGGTTTAAGTATAGAACTTCGGGTATTGTATGAACTCCTAGGAGTGCTTAATTAGGGGAAGTATTTAGAGAATAGGGTGGCTAGTATTTAGGCTAAAGAGAGAGAAGAGAATGATTTGATGATCAAGCTTGTTGATGACTCAAAAAGGGGTGATTTGACCTCTATTTATAGGGAAAAAAGAGAGTCGAAGAATCAAGAAAAAGATAAGAATTCGAATCGGATAAAACTCTTGCGATAGACAGCAGTTTTTGCGGTTTTTGTTTTTATCATATCATTGGAACCAGAAATCGGAATAAGATGAATAAGATATGGTTGGAAATCTCTTAAAGTATCATTTTTAACCCAATTGGAATCCGATTAAAATATTTTGTAGAACAAAAGATATAGCCGAAATAGTGAGACGATGTCAGTTTTGGATAAAGTTTGACATTTTATTCATATCTTTTCCGTTATAGCTCGAAATTGATATTATAATATATCATTGGAAAGATAATTTCAAGGGCTATCCAACCATATACAATTTGGATAAAAAATATGAGGCACGAAAATAATATCTGTCTATCTTTGAACGTCTTTCAATTCGGATATAAATAGGATTTTCAAAAAAAGGATTTTTATTCAATTTCAAACTATTTAATCTTATCTTTTCAAAAAGGATAATGAAGATCTTTTAGAAACTTATATAAGCTTCCAATTAATCCTAATTGGTTTAGGAATGGGATTAAATAATTTGGACCCTCCACATTATCATTGGGTCGTAGGTAAGGTGGGCTTAGGTTCGGTTTGGGCTCGGTTTAATATTTTGGCCATAACTTATTCGTTATAACTCGGATTTGGGCTTATAATATATCTTTGGAAAGATCTTTTCAAGCCCCATCCACTATTTAATCATTGGACCCATATTATGGACCAAAATAAACTGGATGAAACGTTTTTATAAAAAGGACACGAAATGAATGATTTTAAAGGACACGAAATGAATTATTTTGTGTTTAAAGGCACGAAAAGAGGAAAATAAGTTATGGTTTGGGGAAATGGGCTAGGAATTGGGTTGGTTTATGAAATGGAAATATGCATTTAAGCACTCCAAAAATTAAATACTCAACCCGACCAATAATGGCGGTGAAAGGATGTTCATCATCGGGTTTGGTTTTGGGGAGACATTTTTAGGTGTCTACACTAGGCATAGAACTGTTTTATGTTGAATAATTCTCTAAGACTAATAAATAAATAACACAAAAGTTGTTTTAATAAATTATCTAAAAAAAGGGTTTAAGGAAGGGTAACCGTGGCTGGGTTGAAGAACCACCATCTGGTGGACCACGGCGGCAACCATACTGGTCGAAGGGAGGCGGGCAGAAGGTAACAGTAGCAAATTGCAACCGTTGCACTATTGCATGTTGAAGCCCGGCGTTCACCTAGTGGCTGGGCTTCAGCCTAGCTGCTACGATAGCCCTAAGACGACGGCAGTGATTTCTGGTGAGAGTAAAGGCATCTTCACTAAGATAATTGTAATTTATGACACTCATATGGTAGAATTTTAGGATGTTTTTCTTATATTTTATAGTTGTTCTCTTCAAATAAAGCTTTAGTTTTAATCTTTTAATATTTAGTTTCTTCATTCCCTTTATTTTGCGATTTCTTGTATTTTAAGTGTATTTTCGTCTTTTCCTTTTTACTTGCTCTACTTTCCTTCATCACAGCACTTGCTTTGGCCTCAATATTCATATTGGAAGGCTCTCCAAGTTATTAGGATTCTTAGGAAAATCTTTCGCATCACTAGGTTGGCATATGTTCAAGATAAGAGGCAAGCTCCTACTTTTGGCTTTAGCGCTCTTGTGCATCACCATCATCGCATTTCCTAGTTATGAATAAACAAAAATGGAGTTTTCAAGGCTTCCCTCCTTGCACGCATCACACGAGAGAGTCGACTATTGGGATTCATTGGAGCTCTAGGATCAAAGCATGACACAAAGAGGCCACGAGCTAGCAACAAGAGAAGCCATGCGCCAAGAATGCACCAGGGGTACACGCGCACAAACCTTCTTGTATGTGCGCGTAGGTCCCTCTGTGGGTGCGCACCACGGCCTCTTCTCCCCTTGTTTTTCTTTTAATACAAATACCTTTGACCTTTCTTTTTTGAGGATGACATTTTTTTCTAGTACTTGATATATATTTTTCAGATTTAATAGAGAGAAAACGTAGAGACAGAAACACTTGAATACTTGATTTGTAATTCAAATTACTTCATTAAGCTTGGATTTTCTTCCATAATAATTTATAATTACTAAGATTGTCTCCCTTGAATTTACCTTTTGCTTGATTCTACCTTTTATTCTTTTATGATTGATTGTTAATCTTTGGTTTGAAAGTTCTGTTTGATTTGATTTCTTTTCTTAATTAACCTTGAAATGATGATGTTTTTTATTCACTGAATCATTTCCATATGTCTAGCCCGGTTTAAAGCTGCTTTAATCTTAGCCTTTTTGCCATCAGTTTGCCTTTAACCGGTGGCAATATAGGGGTGCCCTTTGCTGTTTTTCTACTAGTGTTTCGATCTTATTATGTCTAGTGAGTAGATTAATAACTAGGGAGAAGGGGAAGCATGCTTGCTTGATGATCATTGCTAGTTTATGATTCTTGATTGATTTAATTGTTGCAATTAAATTAGTTAACATAGTTGTGCATGTGATTGATTTGAATAGGAGTGACCAACCTTGATGATTAATCAATATTGCATTGTAATTTTCAATAACATGAACCCTTGATTTGAGAATTGTTTTAATTGTTTAAATTTTATTGTGGTTTTACTTGTTATTAAAAAGTTTCTGGAGCGCACATTATTCAAAAGTTTCTTGAGCGCACAAAAACGTGGGGTATTTTCATTTGGAAAGTTTCTCGTGTTCAGGATTGGTTTTTGATTCCAAGCAAGGAGGCCTCCAATCGAAGGACATAGAACAACACTCTTACAAAGATTGATCCTTCCCTTTGGCGAAATACGAATCATTCGCGCACCGATTCTGATGATGTACCTTTAGCGTATTTTCAAGCTTTGCCCCCGGATGAGCGGGGAGGTATCTCTATTCCTTCTTATACTTCTTCCTCTCCTCTTATATCACTTTACTTATCTGTAATTTGCATACCAAGATTGATTATATTGCTAATGTTTTATCCCCTACGCCTTTAGGCATGGTTTTGTTCTTTTGTATGATTACCACGCTCGTCAAGTGTATGATCTACATGTTAGGAGAGGTGACATTGCGCGGTATTTTTTTTTTAGTGTGGTAATCATACAACATGCTCCAAGGTGTCCTAGCTGCTATCACCTTAACCATCACCACCCATTTCCCTATCCTACACCACACTGTCCTGCTCCCTGCATTCCCCCCTCGGTCTAATAAAGGCATATCCCCTAATGGGTCTCCTATGATCCTATCTAAGGACCTTCTCTTTGTTACCCGTATTGGGAAGAGTCTCATATTCCTTCTAGTGCTATCATTGGCACCACCTCAACCACTTATTATTATAAGCGGCAAGGTTAATGCGATTTTACCTATGACCTTTCGAACCTTATGCCCTTTCCAAACCCCAAGACCTACGGTAGGTGGCATCGATCGGGTGAGCCGATTTTGGATGATTGGTCTCATTTTTTCGAGGTAGATAAGGCTAGGAGGGAAAATAGGTTGAGGGGTAAGGCTCCCTTTGAGATAGTTCATTTTGCTAGCTCTCGGTGAGGGGAGTACATATTCTACCCCTTACCATAGTGTCGAGTGATTCCATTTTCACTACCCCCCTTACTTGTTTTCTCTATTTGATGTCTTTCTTATGCCTATTTGCTATTAGGTTTTGAGTTTGGAGTGTAGGTTATTTCAAGATTGTGGTATAATATGATTGATAATTTTGTGCTTCACTTTTTCCCCCTTCACTTTTATGGTTCACTCTGGTCTCTTATATATGCTATTGATGATGGTTGTTAACTCATATCTCATACTTCTCTATTCTTCTGTTTGGTTGCTATTGGCTTCTTGATAGCGGATTATTTGCGATGATTCCTTTTATTGGTTATTATTGTTCGCTTGGTTGTTGTCTCCTATGCTCTCTGCTTCTTAATGATTTTTTGCTATTGTCTCACATATCTGAATTCCTTGTGTCCGAATTTCTTTGTTACAGTTTAGCTTTTTCTCTTTTATTTCTTTTGTTTATTTCATCATGAAGTTACTAACATATTTTTACTTTGATGTGGATATTTTTCTTTTTCTTTCATGTTATCTCACTTCTTTGGTCCTTGATTGGAGCATTCGACGCATGAAATTTGGAAACAAATTACTTGTTAACATGCTTGTTCTTTCACGTCGAGATCGCTTAATTTATGAGACCTTTCTATTTTTTCTTTATTTTCCTCTTCCTTTTGTGTTCATAGTTTAGGCTAAGATTATGAAGAGTTGAACGGTTCAAGGTTGCTTTCCATTAACACCTTAGTGTGTAGGGGTCATTGGCGCTACAGCCGAACGACCGTTTGTTTGTCGATTGGGATATTATATGCTTGGTTTTCTTCCTTGTGTTTTTCTTTCCTTTTCCTTTTTCCATCTCTTATTTCTTTTTCTATTTCTAATTTTTTTCTCTTCTATTTTCTTTTCTTTTTTATTGTTTTTCTTTTCCTCTTGTCTACCCCTTTTCTTTTTTAAATACGTTTTACAAAAAAGCCTTTTCTTGGAAAAGAAAAGATTTTTTTAAGGTAAAGTTCTAGTTTCTTCTTGTTTTTGCTTTTGCTTTGGACTTAATATCTTATGGACTTGTATTTTTAGATATTACTCTTTCTAAATGGCAATGGTTTGCATAGTTTGAGAGTATCTTGATTTTTTGATCCTAGGATAGAATATGCTAAGGCAACCCGGTTAAGAACTTTTGAGGACGTTTGAACCCTTAGTCCACGAGAAAGTGTTAAGATGGTGTTGCTCCCTACAGGTGAATTTGAAGCCCTTTAGTTGATATTTGCTATTTTCCCATCCCTGTGAGGTTCACTTTGTTCTATCCTTCAATTCTTATTGTGTGGCTTTATATATCCTCTACTATGCATGTCTTAATGCTTGTGTTATCTTTTAGCTCCTAAGACCGTGACCGAGCATCTTTAAGGAAGGATGTAGTCACTTTTTCTCATTTTTCTTTATTTTCTTTTTATTTAGTTACATATTTCATTTTCTATTTAGCATACACCTTCTTGCTAACCACTTTGAGCCTCCTATGTTCCCGATCTTGTTTATACAACATTACAAGCCTTATGACCTACGTTTACTGACCCTCTTAGTCAGTGAAGCATTGGCATTAGAGGTATGAGTTTTGGATTGATTGAATATAAACATGAGCACTTTGAATGTTTGTTTTATGTGAGACTTTTAGAGTTTGGTTGATTTGTCTTTAAATGAAAGTTTCATAAGCAAGTTATGTTCCAAAGAAATCAAATGTTGTTTAACGAAATGAAGATAAATGTTAGAAAAAGTCGTTCATAGTTAAAAAAAAAAAAAGGCTAGGACACCAAATAAGTGCACATAAGTGCATTATTAAAAAAAAACAAATATCTCAATAAGATTTTACTTAGTTTTTTTTTTCTTCCCTACTCTTCGCTTTGTCGGAGGACAATGCTTTGTTCAAGCTTGGGGTGAAACGTTACTTCGTTTTGGTATATATTGTGTATTAGTGATGAATAAGCTTGGGGAAAATTGTATTAGTCAGTATTTTTTTTTTTTTATGTTTGGTGATTTTTTTAGTGTATTTTTTGAGAGATGGCCAGTCTTTTGCTTCACTTATGAATTATCACCAAATTTTCAAATTATTTCCCCGCCTTTACCCTTAGCCATGACATTACAACCTTAATAAAGACCCTTGGACTTTAGAGATGTTAGGTCATTTACTCGGTGGAGGGAGATGAATTTCAACCTTATGGAGAGAGTATGCATAGTAGAGATGTTGGGATGACGCTATTATTCCTCAAAATGAAATCTCTCCGGGTTCCTTTGTGGAATCATGAGAAGCTACCTAAGGGTTGATTTGAAGCTTATAGGGAGAACGAGGACCGTCTTGGAGGGGACTATAGGGGGGAGAATGAAATCACTAGTTTTGTATCCTTAGCATGCATTATGTTTCTATATACCTTGGATATCTTGGAACGTGCTTACCCTGTTTATTTAGAGTGCTTGGTATCTACTTGTGTTTTGTCTATTTGTAAAGGTACATTGTGAAAGCATTTTTCTTCTTTTTGGTTTTAACTTTCTCTTTTCTCCTTTTTGTGATTTGCCTCGTTTTACTTTGAGAGTAATAGGGTAATCTCTTTTGGAAACCCTTACGAGACGTCACTCGTCCTCATTGGCGACTTTGGGAATTAGAGGGCTTGTTGTAGCTAAAACAACCGTGATTTCTACGATAGTGAGTTAGTGTATATTCTCGATATTTTTCTTTTCCTCTTTTTATTCGAATAAGCTATTTTAGGAGTATCATTTTCTTTCTTATTCCTTTTTATAGCCTTTGTTTTTCTTGAGGACGAGAAAAGTTAAGCTTGGGGGAAAAGTGTCATTTATGGCACTTATATGGTAGCTTTTTAGGAAGTTTTTATTTTATTTTATTTTAAAGCTTTTCTCTTAAATAACGCTTTAGTTTTAATCTTCTATGATTTAGTTTCTTCTTTTCATTTTATTTTGCGATTTATTGCATTTTAAGAATATTCTCGTCTTTTCCTTTTTACTTGCTCTACTTTCTTGGGTTATAGAGTTGGTTTGGCTTCAAGATTCATTTTGGAAGGATGTCCAAGTCTTTTGGATGCTTGGGACAAGCTTTCGCATCATTCGATTGGCATATGTGCAAGATAAGAAAAAGCTCCAATGGTTGGCATATGTGCGAAATCACCATCATCACATGTCTTAGTCATGAACACGCAGAAATGGAGATTTTAAGGCTGCCCTCCTTGCTGGAATCACACAAGAGCGTCGAATATAGAGATTCATGAGAGCGCTAGGATCGAAGCATCACGCAAAAGGGCCATGAGCTAGCAACAAGAGAAGCTACACGTCGAGCATGCACCAAGGGTGCGCGCGCGCATACCTTCCTATGCGTGCGTACAGGACCCTCAGTGCATGCACATGGGGGGTGTTGGGCGTGCGCACCACGACCTCTCGTCTACTTGTTTTTCTTTTGCTATAAATACCTTTGACCTTTCCTTTTTAGAGGATGATGTTTTTTCTTGTACTTGATATGTTTTTCTAGATTTAGTAGAGAGATAATGTAAAGAGAGAAACACTTGAATACTTGATTTGTACTTTAAATCAATTCATTGAGCTTGGATTTTCTTCCTTAATCAATGATAATTAGTAAGATTTTCTTCCCTTCAATTTACCTTTTGCTTGATTCTACCTTTAATTCTTGTATGATTGATTGTTGATCTTTGATTTGAAAGTTTGTTTTATTTCATTTCCTTTCTTTATTAAGCTTGAGTTGATGATGTTTGTGATTCAATTTGTTTTGTTTTTCAATCTTATTATGTCTAGTGAATAGATTAGTAGTTAGGAAGAAGGAGAAGCATGCTTGATTGATGACCATTGCTAGTTGTTGATTCTTGATTGATTGAATTGTTTCAATTAGATTGGTTAACATAGTTGTGCATGTGATTTATTTGAATAGGAGTGCTCAACATTGAAGATTAATCTAAATTGAATTGTTATTTTGAATGAGATGAACCCTTGATTTGAGAATTGCTTTAATTGATTGAATTTGATTGTGATTTTCTTTGTTAGTCATTCATAGTGAACCCTAGCTTGACTTATATGAGATAGCTATTGAATCCTATTCATTGCAACTATTGCTTTCCTTTGCAACGTTTGAATCGATTGAGTTCTTCCTCATTTGGCATGATCATTGAGCTTGCATGTTGAACCTTAATCCCTAGTGTTTGCTATATTGATTTTCTATCATTGCTAGTTGATTAAACCTTTAAATACACCTTAAATGTACTATAATACTTCGAAGTAACTTAACTATATGCTATAACATTCTCCCCCTCATTCCTCGTGGTTCGACTCGGACTTACACTATATTAGGAGTAAGTTTGATTTTCTTAAATTTTTTATTAGTGGTGCTTTATATTCCAACGACCTAAGCTACCACACATCAGGCGGTCAGAGCCCACTGAAAAGCTGACTAGAAATGTTCCGGTTAGGCTGCTGTTTTTTGGTGTGTCGTAGCTGGGTTTTGTTCCTGTTTGTGGTTGGGACCCTGCAGGAACAACTGCTGTGTTGGTTGGGGATTATTCCCTGGCTGAAATGGCATCAAGTTTTAATAAAAAAATTGTTTTCTTACAATTATTTATTTTATGTTAACTTTAGATAATATTTTATGTTAACTTTAGATAAAATGTGATTTATCTAAGATAATTTTAAAAATTAAAAGATAATTTCACATTTTAAAATATGTTTTAGTCGTTGAAATAATTAAGGAATAATGGTGATTGAATTGATAAGGGATTATCTTCATATTTAGTTAGTAATTGATTTAAAATTGTGATTGGCTAGTAATTAGAATAGAATCTCTTAATTTTGTCGGGATAATCTTTTAGGATAAATATTATTTATCTTTTAAAATTAGAATAAGATTTAATTATATCTCATGCCTAATTTAAAATATAGGGAAATTCTACATGGTGGCCTCCAGGTTTTAATTTTTCTACGTGGAAGACACACTTTTTTCCAACTCTCTCAAGTGGCACTATGGTTTTGCAAAATTATGTATAGTGTCCTTTTTTTTAGTTTATGGCTAACTTTTATAATTAAAATGGTTAACCTTAGGTTTTTTGGTTTAAAAATTAATTAAATTATATTTTAAAATAATAAAAAAAGATTTTTTTTTTTTTGAAAAAAAATCCCAAATCCACGACCACTCTCCCACCACTACGTCCACCATCCACAACCCCAACCCCCATACACCACTGGCGCCCAGAATCCCTTTTTACCGCGTCGGCGGCCCCGTCCCCCTACCTACTGAACCCACCACGACACCACTTGAACCCCATATCTCAAACCCAAAACCCCCAAATACCCAACCCGAAACCCCTTAAAAACCCTCTCCCACCATTTAAATCCCGAATTAGACCCTCCCCTACCCTTGAAACTCCGACGCCCAAGGTTTTGAGGGTGGGAAAGGTCCTTATTTTGGGGTTTAACGTGGCGGGGGTGGGTTTATTCAAGTTTCGGGTCGGATATTTGGGGGTTTCAGGTGGTGAGTTTAGTGGGTAGGGGGACGGGTTGGTTGTCGGAATGGTGAAGGTTGTCTGGGTGGCGGCGAAGGGTGGGGGAGGGCTGGGTTGTCGGAATGGTGAAGGTCGCCGCCTTTCGGGATGGTGGTGGTGGGGAGGGTGGTCGTAGGTTGGGGGCTGTGAAGAATATGAATTTTTTTTTTTTTTTTTGAAGAATTTGATGCCACTTTAAGTGTTATGTTTGCTTAATTATGAACATTTGATGTTGTAGTTTAGGCAAGCATGATGAGTGATTTGTTATGTGACAATTTTATGATATATGATATGATGTTTGTATATAATGACAAGTATGGCCCAGTAGATTGCTAAGTACAATCTGCGCATTGTGATGTATTTTTGTAATCTAAGTACGGTCATGTTATGTCTTGTTTATGCATTCAGTATTTTATGCATTTAGTATTTTATGCATGTTAGATTTTATTGACGTTAATGATGATGCACTAGAGCTCACTAAATTAATCATAACATAATAAATTTTAGTCCTGATAATATTGAGATTGCTTTTCCAATTAGATACCCAACAATCCTTCGATCGTAAGCTTAAGTAATAGGTCGGCCTCTGCAGAGTGTCACTTATTATCTTGGGGTAATTTTGTATAGGTCACGTTCTACACATTTAGTTGGTTGTAATCAACAAGGTTGCTTAAAAGTTTAGAACCTTGAAGCAAAAGGCAATAATTAAACATGAGATTATTAATTATTCAACCAAGAGTTGTAGAGTCGCAATCAGTTAAGAGTTACTCACCTTAAAAATGTAATGCTTGATGGTAGGTCCTGACTTCGGTCAACTATTACAAGAATAAAGGATCTTGGAATCACTTAATTCAATTAGGACATATATTACGAATAAAGTATTGAAGTAACCTATATTTTTAATTTAGGTACTTCAAAGATAAACATTGTTTTTGGTGTTTTGTGTCCCTTGGGATTTGGGAAAGTTACATCTTGAAGACTGGGTCCAATGAAGCCGCCTGTACCTGCAAAATAACGGAGCTCCGGTTGTTCGGAGGTCCGCCTCCGAAGATTTAGTTAGTATGGATTCGGAGTAAAACGTGCAAAAAGTAAATATCTTCTCGGATTCCGAGATTAGGTGTTCTTTGTTTTCGAGAGCAATAAATGATGTAATGATTAAGACGTACCCTAATAAATGGGCGAATCTCCCTATATATTGGGTCCTAGAAAGGTGTGCCTTGTCCTAGGGTTTGATGACCTAGGATTTAGGGCAGCGCCGTTTTGCGGCTCCCTTGGGATTTGGGCCTTGAAGGCCGCCATTCACAGAGGCCATATGTGCGTGACAGTGTCAACATCTCGGAGGTCCATTTGGACACCTCTTTCAGTGACACGTGTCGTGCTCTTATTGAGCCACATGGTTGGGTAGATATACACTAATTATTTACCCCTCACAAGGGTGACGTGGCAAGCCACTAGACGCCTGTGACAAGTGTCAATCTTTCACATTGGTTTGGCTTTTTACCGTTTACCATGGGTAGAATCTAGGGCTTTTACCCTAGACTTTTCACCCTTTCTATAAATAGGGGTTTACCCCTTTATTATGTTCACACGTTTACGTGAATCTTGAGAGAGAGAATCTAGAATCTTTGACTTAAGAGAACAAGTCTCCTTTAGTGATTGCATCCGACACTCGGCCACCAGTCCGCTTGTAAGTACACGACCAGATCTTCCAACCGGCTCCTCGTACCTTCACTTAGCAAGGTAACCGTCTGCTCTTCTATTTTAATCTTTGTGTCTTTTCTTTTTTTTGAAAAGTGTTCCAAACGCACCTGGCACGACCTAGTTTAGCGGTTAGCCGGTCACCAGGGACAGCTGAATCTAGAACTAGGAGTGCCAAATGCTTATTCGAGGACTCCGCTTTGAGAACTTCTCCAAATACGACCGTGTCTGTTCTTGTGCAGGACACCATGAAAAGAACGAAGCAAACTAGTAGGACATATAAGACGGATGGTCCATGGTACTATTCAAAAAGCTTGACCGTATATTCGGAAGGCTTCGTTAGGGCGCCTGCTGCCGAAATTCGTGATCATCCGCCCAACACAGTTTGTACCCTGAGCTCTTTGATTTTTGAGGAGTCGACTGTTGAAGAACAAGTTCCCGAGCCTAGTGATTCGGTGCCGAATGAGGAAATGGGGGAGGAAATTGCTAGCATTAACAAGCAGACCCCCAACTTGGACGATAGCTTTGATGATGACTTTGATTCATCATCTTCTGGTGGCGCCTCCATTGACTCGGAGGAGGCGTGATCTAATTTAAATTCTACCAGAGAGTCCCTCTCAGTTGATAGGGGCGAAGGATGAGCCGGACCGTCTTCCTCGCGCCAGCTGCAACATGTGCCCTATTATTTGCATGTTCCCAAGGGCAGACGGGAGAAAATGATTAATGAATTTGGGAAGTTCATCTCCAACCCTGTCATGGGACATGAGTTTCTACTCTTTGTGTCGGGTGCTAAGGATACAGTTATGTGGCCAGAGAAGGCCATCTACAATTACTAATGCTTCGGCTGCTATAAGGCGGCCATTCAAGCTGGTCCGCACTTCTCTCTCTATCCGACCGTGGAGAGGATCCAATATGGATACCAACTGGGCATCTGGCAACTAGCCCCCAACTCTTGGGTCAACATAATGGGCTATGTTGTCGCATGTCAAATGATGGAGATGGATCCCACCTTTTAGGCATTTTCCCAAATAAATTATTTAAGCCAGATCCACAATCAAGCTGAGCCAGATGGTTCACCTTTACTAGCCGTAAGGGGTACTTGATGGTAATGGGGAAAGAGTCCAAATGGAAGCACTGGAGGAAGAAATTTTACATAGTCTCCTCCTCCGACCGCCTGCGCAACAAGAAATACAACCGGTGGAACTAGGAACCTCCTCTTCTTGCTGGGAAAAAGGCCTGCCGCCTATACTAAGACGGGTGCAAGAGCAGATTATAGACCGCGACCTATTTACAGTGGCCGTCAGGACCAATGAGCAGACGGGCGGAAATGAGGTAATCCTTAAATCTACATTTGTCATCATGAGTGGCTATCTGATGGGACGTACTTGGCCGCTTGCGGTCTTAGTTTGGAGAGGCCAAGAGGTAGTAAGTCGTTTGGTCTTATTTTTATGTTAGAAGTTGATTTTATTTGTTTGTGTCTAACTAATGTTTTCTTGGTGCAAATATTGCCATGGAAAAGCTCTTAGCCAAAAAGAAGTCGGATGCTCTCCCAGTGGCCTAGTACCGTTTGTCTGTTTTGGGCAAACGGCGTAACGAGGAGCCTGAAGAGGGCAAGACTTCCAAGGAAGAGAATTTAACGTCTTATAAATGTACAAAAGTGCTTAAGCTTCTCCTGCTGTCCTAACTTCGTTTAATTTGCGTAGGGCGGTTCGTCCAAGGCTTCTCTATCTGTACATCCAGACCCTAAGCTTTAGAAAAATACCGGTGGGGATGTTTTTGGCAGGGCTAGAAATCACATTGCTTTCCATCCTTGCAGGAAGGAAAGGGACGGCTCCCACAACACATCCTAAAAAACCGAAGTAAGGCCAAATACCCCAAGGGTATCGAAGAGTGGCAAGCCACTTAACACTGCTGTCGGCACAACTGGTGGTGGGGGTAAAAATCCCCTTGAATAAGAGTCAGAAGGTATATTTGCATTCGGCCATTTACCCTATCCTTGTAGGGTAAAGTAAAATAAATAGTCATCTAGCACCTCCAAAGATACCCAATCATTTGGCTGGATATCCAAATATACTTACAAAACAATGACTTTGCAGATGCTTCTCCTCAAAGGCAAGATGTCTAGAAGTAGGCCAAACTGATGATGAGGGCCCTCAACCCTGACAAGAAGTCGACAGTCAGAGGAGTCGCCTCCCTCAATCTAGACGTCATTTTGGCACTTCTCTGCAAGGTATTACTTGTATAAGATTGCTTTTGTTTTTCTTTGAATAGCTACTATTGGCCGCTTGGTTATAATAGTTTTCCATATTTGGCCGAGTGCATTCTATGCTGCTCGTGAACGGGCTTAAAGGGTCGCTCAATGAAAAGAACAAAGAGGTTAAGGATGTAAACGCTCGGGCCGCCTCTTCCCTTGATACTGCAAGTTTTGTGATTGCTCAAAACAATCTTCTAACCCTTGATATGATGTATTCCCAAGCGTCTGCAAATCTTCATGTCATGAAAGACTTGGACGGGGCGAGGGGGCGAATCACCTAGCTTCAAGATGAGGTGAAGGTCCTCAAGGCCAAGCTGGAGCCTCTAGAGTAGGCAGACTGGCTGTAGGTACGGGTTGACAAGCTGACGGGCCATCTAAAAAACTAGGAAACCAACTTAAATCAAAATTCAAGTCTTCGTTTGAGGAAGAGAAGGAAGCCCTTGTTAGACAAATGAAGGACGATAATGACGTCATTTTGAAGATGGCCTGGGAGGCGGTCCATCCTAGTGCTGACTTCAAGACATGGAAGACCAAGTTTGATGCTACAAGCGATGAGTTCAACGCCCAAATCCAGAAGAACACTGAGGTGTCCGCCTCCACAGAGGACTTAACCTCTGAGGATGAGGAAGATCAAGAGGAGAAAATGAACAAAGAGTCTGGTGAGCAGCTGACTGGAAGCCAGAAGGACAATGCGGCTGCTCTTGCTGACTACTCTTCAGCTGATGCTTATGCTCTTAGGGGTTCCAATCTACGCTCGGATGGCCAAATTTTTTATTTTCCGGCCGGCATGCTGAGTATTTGTGTATCTTTACCGACAAGGAGGTCCTGTGAATTAACAATTTCTCTTGTTTTACCGGCTAACTCTTCTAGTCGTCCATTGAGGCGACTGTTTAATTTTAATGAAACATCCAATTAATCTAATCCGGTTTTGATTTTTCTGACATCTTGATTTAAAAATTTTAAAGCTTTCACCTTAATTTAATATGCATAGATTTTAAGCTAAGTATTTAACTTGCATGTAAACTATGCGATTATTTGCTTTATCGAATGTCTTTGCCCCTGGCCGGATGTTCGTTTGGTTTCGAAAATGGGTTGACTGACTTAGAAATTATTGATACTTTAAAGTGTATGGTAGGTTTTTAATTCAATTAATCACTATGGTGATTTCCTTAAAAAAAGAGACAAGCGACCATCTTAAGCAGACGGATAAGCATTGAAAGTATCAGGTCAAATGCCTATTGTCGTTTAGACGCTCTTAAGCCGCTAAGTCTATTAACTTAACATATTTTAATAAGCATAGTACGTCTGTCTGTATTGCTCCAAAGTAATAATAGGCGATGATACATAAATGGTGTAGCCTCTAAAATAAAATTGTAGCCGCGTTTCGTCTATATTAGAACAGTTGAAAAACTTAACACTTTTCAGATTTCAAATTAGATTAGGTCAAACGGATGCAAGCGTTATCTTAATCCAAACACTCAATAGGGTTGTTTGTTTTATATTTATAGAGTAATATACCACCCAGATGGGAGATGCCCTCTTCGACGAATCCTCCTAAATGGACATCGCTGGTTGTCTGACTCATGTTGGAGTAGACGGCTTTATAAAACATATTTGGTCTTCGGCCTCTATAAGTAAATTAGTTAGCGACCATGTTTTTAACACTTAGCTTATAAATGGTAAGTAGGATCTGGCTATCTGCACATTGTGCGGGTGGTGGTATTAAGCACAGGTATTTGGGCCAACTACTTATGGTGTAGTCGATCATTATTGATGCACTTTACCGAATGTTGTGTGAGGTTTAGCCGTCTGCACATTGTGCAGGCGGTTCTCACGAATATGGAAAAATGTTTGTTTTAGGCTGTCTGCACATTCTGCAGGCGGTACCCTCGAATGTAATAAAACGTTGAGCTTGGTTCGTCTGCACAATGTGCAGGCGGTGCTCTTAAATGTGAAAATAAATAGACATAATTTGGGAAAGAAGGTAAATTTCTCATTAATGAGTTTGAATAAAAAATTTAAAATTTTTTAGAAATAGTACTTTTTGAAGTTATCTGCATTCCAAGTTCTTCCCAGTAGCCTGTCGTCTGATGTCTCTAAACGGTAGGTGCCGCCTCTTACTTCTTCATAGATTCGGTAGGGGCCTTCACAATTTGGGGTTAGCTTCTCTTCCTCATTCGTCCTACTAACTGCCATCATTTTTCGTAGCACAAAGTCCCAAACCTTAAGGGGCTGCTTGCGCACTCTCTAATTGTAGACTCTTATCATTG
Organism: Chenopodium album; assembly: GCF_948465745.1. Taxonomy (NCBI): domain Eukaryota; kingdom Viridiplantae; phylum Streptophyta; class Magnoliopsida; order Caryophyllales; family Amaranthaceae; genus Chenopodium; species Chenopodium album. Next base: position 47,250,358 of record NC_137838.1, read on the forward strand.
TCAGACGGTAGATCTCATGGCGTAGGGCGGCATTGCCCTTGTGCTCTTAAAGTGAGTCCAATGCTAGCCGCATGGCCTCTTAATTTGCCTCTTCGTCATACAATATGATTCGAAGAGTCGGCTCATAGTGTTCGATGGGCAAGACGACCTCTGCACCATACACCATGAGGAATGGGGACTCTCTGGTTGCCCCTTTCGCTGTTGTTATATGGGCCATACGACGTGTGGTACTTCATCTGCCCATATGCCATCGGTTCTTTCAATCTTCTTTTAAGTACCGTCTCAGATTAACTTGTTGAAGGCTTCAACCTAACTGTTTGCTTGGGGTCAGCCGAATGATGTAAATAAATGCAAGATCCCTTGATCTCCCAACTAAGTCTTGAGTTAATGTGTCTCGAACTGAGGACTGTTGTCAAAAACCATAGACTTAGGCACCCCGAACCGGGTGATGATATTCTTCCATATGAAGGAGATGACGTCCTTAGTCTTGATATTTTTTACTGCTTCTGCCTCTATCCATTTAGTGAAATAATCCACGGCAACAAATATATACCGCCTTTTTCCTAACGCAGAAGTATATGGCCCCAGGATGTCCATGCCCCACTTGGCGAATGAAACTGGGCTATAAATAGCCGACAATGCTATGGCCGGACGGTGTATAAGCTTGCCAAAATTTTGGCATTTATCACACTTTTTCATCAATGTCATGGCATCTTTCACAAGGATAGGCCTAAAATAGCCCTGCCGCCTAGTCCTCTCTGCTAGAGACTTGCCGCCTATATGTGAGGCACAAAAGCCCGCATGTAGATCTTCCAAAATTTCATGCCAATTTTAGGGGTAATGCATTTTGAGAGGGGTTGGAAGAACCCTTTCTTAAAAAGCTCTGCTTTACGAATTTCATATTGGCTGCACGCTTTTTTAGTGCTATCCATCCAAGTAGAAGTTTGGTTAAGTACTCCAATGGGATCTACTTCAATGCTTCATTTTTACATTACTTCCCAGAAGACTAACCGAGGTTTATTACATGTGGCGAATGATGCCAGCTTAGACACAACATCCGCCTGGTTGTTTTAAGACTAAAGCACTTGACTTAGATTGAATTCTTCAAGTGTCTCGGCCTCAGCTTTGACTGCCTAAAAGTATTTTATCATAGCTAGATGGGTGGCTTCATAATCACCATGGTATTGGCTCACGACTGACCTAGGGAAAATTTTGGTCATTTTCTACCCTCCCCTAAAGCCAAACAAAATTTATAAACAGTCAACCAACCTAATACGAGTATATGTTAAATCAAGTGGTCGAACCAAAAGGAATGAGTAGGTACAAGCTATAGCCTAGGTCAAGCTACTTCGAAGATTGTAGAAAGATATGGTTGGTAACTAAGGTATCAAAAAGCTAGATTGTAACATCCTGACCCCAAACAAATTAGGGAGGGGCCTATTGTAACGAAATGCGCATCGAAGGCCAACAACTGTCCCCACAAACTAACACAAGTCCTTCCGGCGCATTTTTTCCTCACCCATGCGCACCCCGAGAAAACTTCCCATGAGGTCACCCATCCCAAGACTACTCCTAGCCAAGCACGCTTTACTATGGAGTATTCTTAGCATATGAGCTCCCTAAAAGGAAGATGCATCTTGTTAACATGAGTAGTATATCAAACTCCTTTAAAGAAATCATGAGGGGTATTACATAGATAAATCGAGAAATTCAATATACTAAACACTAGTGATATAGGTTCCACATGCAAGCTCAATGATTATGCTAATTGATGGTTCACTTAATCGGTTCAAACATTGCAAAGGACAAATAATAGTTCCAACTAATAGAATACAAAATCTATCTCTTATAAGCCAAGGTAAGGTTCACTATGAATAGCTAACAAGGAAATCCACAATCAAATTCAATCAATTAAAGCATTTCTCAAATCAAGGGTTCATGTCATTGAAATTTGCAATGCAATCTAGATTAATCTTATAGGTTGATCACTCCTTGTCTAATTAATCACATGCACAACTATGTCAACCAATTTAATTGCAACAATTCAATCAATCAAGGATTATCAACTATAAAAAATCATCAATAAATCATACTTCCCCTTCGCCCTAGCAACCAATCTACTCGCTAATCATGGTGAAATTAAAAACAAACAAAAAATTGAATCACAAACATATTCATTTCAAGTTTAATCAAGAAGAGATTTGAACAATCAACAATTTCTATACTAAAGATTAAAATTGAAATAAACCATTCAAGAATTAAAGGAAATTGCAATTAAAGTAAATTCAAAGGAAAGAAATCTCACAAAATTTCATTGATTTGATGAAGAAATCAAAGATCAAGTTGAAATCAAAGATCAAATTAAAGTACAATCAAGTAATCCTAAGCTTTTCTCTCTACTTTTTCTCTCTTTTGTTTCTAGAAAATAAGTGTCGATTACAAAATAAGGTCGTCTCCCTAAAGAGGAAAAGTTTAAATCTATAAATAACAACTGGAGCGAAGGGAAGCTGAGGCCTCTGTGCACACGCACCACACATGCCGCGCGCGCGGACAGTAGGGTCTGCGCGTGGACACCCTTGCTGTGGTGCTCGTGGCTGGCCTCCTTTGCTTGCCCGATCTATCTTCGCACTCCCAAGCATCCCTATCATCGGTCCACTCGAGGCGATGCCCACGAAAAGGGCAGCCTTTTTTTTCTCCAAGCACTTGTACACTCGGAACCAAAACATTTCTTCCATGGTGCTTGTGTTTGCGAAGCTAGCTTGAATTGCATGATTGGATTCTCGAACTTAGCTCCATAACCTTCCTTGAATTTTCTCAAGCTTCCTCCGCAATAGTTAAACCTTGGGAAACACAACACACCTACAAAAAAAGTCAAAGAAACAAAGAAGCGAGAGAAATAACCGAGAAATGTATAAAATAATAAGAAAACCATCAAAACCACTCCTTTCACTAAACTTACACACAAACACGCAAAAAAAGCATTATTGTGTAAAAACACGACATAAAAGACTAAAAAAAAGAATAAAACTACAATGAAAATGTAGCCTAAGAGTGCCATAAATGACACTCATCAATGACCAACTAAGAGTTAGAGCAAGCGTCAATCTTAGTTGCCCCTGTCGCCTTGCATATTTAATTGCCGGCTAGTAGGGATTCATATACTGCCTCATTATTTGAGGCTTGGAACTTGAACCATAGTGCATGCTCATACTTATTCCCCTTAGGGACTGATATATAACTCCTGAACCAAAGTCGTTCATAGTGGAGCTCCCGTCCGCATACACTTACAAAACTTGATAAGTATTATACGGCGCATCCGGCCTTGTCATATTTTCAATAAAGTCAGCAAATTCCTATCCCTTTATTGCCTTCCTTGGTTTTTTTAATGATTTTTAGACTCTAAATTCAATAGCCCATTTGAGTATTTGGCCTGATAATTCTAGGGTCGTTATTGGATGCTTAATCGGTTTGTTAGTGTAGATCACTACCGAATGTGCCGAGAAATAAGGTTTAAACTTCTTGACAGCCATGTAAGGATCAGGCAAAATTTTCAACCATAGGGTACCGAAACTCTGCGAACGTGGCTAATAAAATAGACAGGGAGCTGGATGTCGTCTCTTCCAACAAGGAGAACGACACTGAGGGCATGATTTGAGACAGCCTGGCACATGTATAGCGTCTCTTTGGGTAGACGGTTGACTTGCCTTGGAAAAGAGTGCAAATATTTCTTTAATTTTTTATGCCGCCTCAGCATCATCCCTTTATTCAAACATATCCATATTCCTAAATGCCTGGAAGAAGTAGTGGCATTTGTCACCTGACCGACTGAGGAATCTTCCTATGGCTGCAAGACAACCTGTTAATTTCTATACTTATTTGACAGTGCGGGGTGACCGAATTTCAATGACCGCCTGTATTTTTCAGGGTTGGCTTCTATCCTCTATTGATCAACCAGGATTCCGAGAAACTTTCAAAACTCAACACCGAAGACACACTTCTTAGGATTGAGCATGACCTTGTGCCGCCTGAGTTTGATGAATGTTTCTTGTAGGTCAGCAAGGTGATGAGCCTTTTGCTTGGATTTGACTATTATGTCATCGATGTACGCCTCTACAGTCCTCCCAATCTTATTAATGAATACTGTGTTGATCATTCGTTAGAAAGTAGCAGGCGCATTCTTCAAGCTAAACGACATCACAGTGTAACAAAATAGCCCCTAATCAGTGACGAATGCTGTCTTTTCTTGATCCTTTTCCACAGGGATATCCAGTGAAATCTTGAATAGGCGTCCGTAAAACTCATCAAGGAATGTTCGGTTGTAGAGTCGACAAGATTATCGATCTTTGGAAGTGGATAACTATCCTTCGGACATGCTCTATTCAAGTTAGTGTAATCAATGCACATATTCTAGGTACCATTCATCTTCTTCACGAGCACAAAATTTGCAACACAGACATGGAAGTTACATGGTCGATTCAACCCAGCATCTAACATCTTTTTTACTTCGGCGGCTGTCGCCTGACTTCTCTCCTCGCTGTGATTTTTTTCTTTTGCCGGATGGGCTTCTTTATTGGATCCACGGCGAGTTTATGGACAGCAAGATCAGGCCTGATGTCTGGCATCTCTTCCAATTCATAGGCAAAAATGCCTTTTAATTCTTTCAGCAGATGGTGTAGGTCTGAACCCATTTTTGCAAAAGCAACCGTCCCCACCTTACTAGTTCACTCTGGACGGCTGTCTTTCGAAGGAATATCAATGTGCTCACAAGCCGACTGGGGACGGAGGTTGTCTTACCGTTCCCTTGTCAATGATTGCTATTGCTTTTCTGTTTTTACCACAACCAGCTGATCAGTCTTCCTTTTCTTTGCGGCTGGTGGGGTCGGATGTTCATCCTTGATATCATCAAGGTCTACTGGCTCCTTCCCTTGTATGGCTCATGCAGTTGCAGGTTTAACGTTGGAGAGATAACACTCTCTTGCCGTCTTTTATTCTGCGTGTAGGGAGCTAATAGAGCCATCATCCCTCTCATACTTGACCAGTAAGAGAGAAGGGATGATGACGGCCTTGCACTCTTTTAGAGTGGGTCGACCTAGAATTAGATTGTTGGATGTCAGCTCTTCGACCACAAAAACGGGATGGTCATGTGCCGTCTTTTTCCCTTTTCTCGCAGCTAAACGGGGAGATCTATATGTCTTATTGGTTGCACCACTCCTCTCCCAAATCCAACAAGAGGATGGGAGACATCATGCATGCTATCCAGCTTATACTTGACGTATGAAAGGAATTAGTAGCAGATGACGTCGAAGGAGCTACCTGTGTCAATCAAAATGAAGCCAACGTTTTGGTTAGCCACCTTGCATTTGATGACCACAGGGTCATCATGCGGCTTGTGGAATTTTCCTTGGTCCTTCTCCGTGATGACAACTTCTGGGGAAGGCAGTGGTGCTAGACGCCTATCCCACTTCAATAGAATTGACCATCTTTCTCAAATGATCCTTGGTACCCCGCATGGTCGGGTCACCTCTAGCAAATTCGCCTGCTATAGTGTAGACCAGCTCCTCATCGGTTTCCAAACTACCAGTAAGCTGGGGAGTTTTTTTGGAGGACTACTATAGCGTCCGCTTGAGGTGGAAAAAGTTGTTGGTGTCATGGCCTATGTTTTCATGTTCAATGTTTGTTTTTGTTCCGATTTTTAGCGAAACCTTTTATTGAAGTCAGTTTTTCAAGGGTCAGCCGATCCTTTATCTTCATGAGGATGGAGTAGTTGTCCTTGTTAAACTCATACCTTGGAACGTACGATTTTCATTCTTTTTTCTTTTTCTAGGCCGGCAGATCAGAGTTATCAGCCGCCCAGATGTTGTTTTTCTTCTTGCATTCTTCAGGTTTTTGAGAAGATTGAGAAGACCGACTCTCCTTCTACCTGTCAGAATTTTTAGAATCCGACTACTTATTTTAGGACCAGAGTTCGGTCGCATATATATAAGCTTCCGCCTCCATCAGGGCGTCTTGAAGGTTAAAGATTTTCTTGTAGACGAAGTCAAACGTGAAAGTCAACCTGTACGGAATATTTCAAGCATTACCCCAAACCTGAACCCCACTGTGATCATACACTTAAGCATGATGGCGTCCAAAGGGAAGGAAGCTAGAGCAAAAGAGCCGCCAACATATTTTAGGAACTTATAAATCGTTCACGAGGTGAAGGTTACACCCCTTAACGATCCAAGAGATCGTTAACTCCAATAGGTCTAGAACCATGACTGATAGTTCGTGGATGAAGGTACAAATCCAACCTAAAAGAGATTGAACATGCCCTAATAATAGGCCTCTACTTTATTCTGATCGTATTCATGCGCGCTTTCTGACTAACATGCAATCAATAGGTTTACCCTAAACCTGCTTATCTATGTTGGTTGAATATTAATGCACAAATAAACCTATTATTGGCGATCACTTGAATTATAATCATATAAACCCTAACCAAGATTATTAATTATCTTATTAAGCATGATTACAAGTACCAATTCCCTTTAAACATGCATAAAAGGTGTGATCAAGCAATAACAATAATATATATCAAGCAACATAATAATAATCATCACAACAATAATCATATACATGTTAAAGCATAATAATAGCAAGATCGTAGGCATGATACTAATAAGATTAATAACAAACCCTAGCATGTCACTAAACAATAAAAATCAAAGTTTTAACCCTAACATGAAACTAACATGTTGTTAGGAAAGAAAATAAAAGGCATCATAGAAATCATAATAAGCATATTTGATATTAGAAATTTTTAGTTGTTATCCTAAACATGATACTTGGAAGCAATAAAACATCCTAACATGATACTAGAAAGCAATAAAACAATATAAGCAAGATTTCTATATCATAATATCAATAAAGCAATTACAGCACTTACTTGGATGCCTCATACCTCTTTCTAATAACAAAATACACACGTTAGTAACTTCAAGGAAAATATAAATCAAACAATTAAATTAAATGATTGAAATAGAGATTTGGGACCAAACCCTCAGAAATTAAAACCTTTCACGTCTAGGGCGAATGCAACTTCGAACTTTACTAGGTGTTTCTAGGCCTTGTGAATGCGGAAGTTTGTATGCAAAAGGCTAGTTTAGAAAAGAGAGATAGAGAGTAATCAAGAGAATTTTGATGAGAGTTGGTGATGGAGAGAATTCATGATCGAAAACAGAGGTTTTAGGAGGGTATTTATAGAGAAAATCAGCCGGATGTGATTAAAAACGAATTAGAGTTTCGAAAAGAATAAAACACGATCGCAGCGCCAAACACGCGCGTGGCGCAAAATGCTGGACTCTAGCGCCAGACGCAAGTCCTGTCGTCAGACGTTGAAAATAAATTTCAACGCGTTTTCTTAATTTGATCAAATTTAGCCGTACGAGAGGGCAAAATCGTATTTTCCTTAAAAACACTTCTTTTATTCTATTAAAACTTTTAAAAGTCAACTAAAGTCAATTTATCAATGCTAATTAAATTAGGAATGAAAATAACCTTCTAGAAGAATCTAGAAGACTATAATCAATTTTAATTGCATTAGGAATGACAAATAAATATTAGGCCCTCCTCTAGATCATTGGGCCACATATAAATATCAAACCGGGCCCAGTTAAGTAATTTGGCAATAACTTCCTCATTATTCATCGGAATTGGGCTTATAATATATCGTTGGAAAGCTCATTTCGAACCTAACCCTACTATAATATTATTGGACCCTGCTGTTTTCTTAAAATAGGTTTTCAAAAACAGAGAGAAAGAAAATAAATAAAAACTAACCGCAACATTAGACTTTCCACTCTTTCACTTCATTCGATTATGATTCGACGTGAAAGGTACTCATCGGTGCCCTTTGCGTTGTAAAAAATTACGTCGGTGCCTTTTGTATATGTATGAACCATTATGTCGGTGCCTAAGCCAATGTTTAGGCGCTTTAAGTTAAGTGAGAAGATCATTCATCAAGTCGATCACTTAATGCGATTGTAACTGAGCCGATTACTAAATCACGTCAAATTGTTTATAGGGGCTAACTGGCATACCAAGGAACCTAAAATTGCTATACGAGGTTGAAATAATAGTTCTGTGTGACTTAGAGTTCTGTCGCCGCTGAAACGTTGTTGGCGCCACGATTAATCAATGTCGCCGGTCGCTGGATTCTAGCGCCAGGCGCTGAACTGTGGCGTCAGACGCCAACGCTTTCGTTTGGTGCTAGAGACGGGAATTTCGTATATATTCCCTTTTCTTCCTCATTTCCCCGCTGCTGCTTCTCTATTTCGGAAATTGCCGCGAAACTTCGTTTCACTCGTTCTTGCTCATTTCTCAACCAAATTTGCTAGAATTTGTTGCAAATTAAAGCTTTATTCATCTGCTTTCCCGATCTATGTAAGTTTACTTCAAACTCACCCCGGTTTTTTTTTAATGATTTTTACATTCTTGTTCGCGGATTTTTTAAAAGTTCGAACCTTAAATTGATTAATTCGTTTTGTTTGTCAAATTTTATGCCACGAAATTGCTTGATTATGTATGTATATTTCCTTGGGAGTGTTTTGAGACTCGTTTGACACAATTTGGTGAAGAAACAAACAAATCACCATTGTTGGACCTCTTAAGTTTGGGAAGACAATGTGGCTTGTTCTTGATATTTTTGCTAGCAATTCTTGTCCAATTTGTCACAATAATTATCATAGTATTGCAAGAATTTGTTTGGACGCTTGAAGAATGCCGCTTATGCTTGAATTGAAATTGTGCTCTGTTTAGTACTACGTACTCTATTTTGCGAACATAGTATCATGCGGCTAGGCGTACCCTTAGATGCTATAGAAGCTTAATTTATGTTGATTTTGCACAATGTAGTATAGCTAGAAAGCGAGGTTCGGGTTCACGGTCCCGAGACACACGACGGGAGCATGAGCCCGTAGAAGAGGACGCCCACCCGTCCACTTCTCTCGGTCCCCTCCCTGAGTGGGATGAGCGGACTTTGTACTTCTCCCCCAACCACCACATTTCCGAGAGGGTGCGTCGTGGGATTACCGCTGGTAGATCATGTTGTCATGGCTCAAGCAAAGATACTCTAGGCAATCTGTATAGGATGTTCATTAGCGTCGACAGTGAGTTGGGACTTCTCTGGGAGTCTTGTGGGCTGACTGCCATGTTCGAGGCCGCGGAGGCCATGATTTCCTCTAACAGAAGTCACCACGTGGCTCGCGTCTTGGTGGAGTTCTTCTGGGACACCACCAATACTTTCCACTTCCCTTGAGATGAGATGATGGTCACCTCAACCGACTTCAGTCTCATCTCAGGACTGGAGTACAGTTCTACTGCGCTGCCGTTCGACAGCAACATCAGCATCTACTCTCATGAGGTTGATGAGCTGCTGGGTCTGATCGCTGTTCGGGTCCGTGCTGAGGTGGAGTCATCACAGTTCAGCGCCAAGGGTATTTGCCGGTCGACACTGCCGACAACTTTCGATAATTATGCGGCCACCCGAGAGCAGCGGGTGCGCATCTTTGCGCTTATCTTGCTGTCAAGGACGTTTTCCCCTGACAAGGGTAGTAGAGTGCTGCTTTACTACTTTCCTGCAGTCCGCTATCTTAACCTGATCGGGACTTATGACTGGGCCAGCTTGGCCTACGCCGATTTTGTTCGAGCGTTACGAGACTTGTGTCGACATCGGTTCCACACGGGGAACGTCGCTCTGTCCAGCTTCTAGATAGTTGTAGAGGTATACTTTATCTCCAATAATTTTAGCTCTAATCTTTTTGTTAGCCGCACTTTTTGATTTTTTTTGTCTTTTGTAGATTTGGTTCTACGAGTACTTTCTTTCACTCGTGCCGACAAGACCGTCGCCACGCAGGTTTCCAGTGAGCGCCTGTTGGGGAGGTCGCCACGTTCGGGCGTATATCACCCATGTTCGAGAGCACATCCTCTCGGTATGATTTTTTGCATAATTGAACACCTTTGTATTGCTTTTGGTAGATTCTTATCTCATAAGCATTCTTCGCAGGAGCCTGATGTGCAGTACCGGCCATGGAACGGCTGGGTTGTCCCTGGGTTAGCCGCACAGTAAACTACTGAGCGTTGCTACTTCTTAGGGACGTATGGGGCGGTGGCATACCTGGGAGAGAGAGTTGTTATTCAGCACTCCTCAGATGTTTTCGTCGTCCCTGCTTCTCCGCCGCGTCACATGTTCAATGACGCAAGGCTGCTCAACATGTCAGAGAGGGCTAGTACCCCTTGGCGATCTCATGCGATCCCAGGGTAGTTCTATGAGGAGGAGTTGCTATCGTCGTTAGCTCCGGGCCCTATTCTGTCTGAGGAGGCGGCGGTATGATTTTCATCTTTTACCTTTTGTTAAGTAGCCCCCAAGTGATATTTTACTAGCTTTGGTTTACTTTTTGTCAGGCTAGGCCTACAGAGTGCGTGCCCCCTCGTATGTCCATCCATTACCAGGGGAGATACGGGCCTATTGAGGAGACGATTCCTCCGGCTCCCGAGGATCATTTTTTTGTGGAGCGATCGATTCCTCGCCACCAGACTCGAGTGAGTTTATTTACTTGTAATTTGTACATATCTTTCATGCATTGTTACTGACGTTATTTCTTCAAAAGTTCTCGCGCGAGGTAGTCACGGCGATGGCAAGGTGTATAGACGCCTTCCGGAGCCAGCTCGTTCGGATGAGGAATGTGGCTACGTGTCGTCGCGACGACGTTGTTTAGGACGTAGCCTTTTCTCCTTATTTCCGCGTTGTTATTTTTCTATTTTGATTGTTTTTTACTTGGTTTCTTCTTGCAGGATCAGCCCATCCCTTCTCGTACCCGGACGAGACCTGAGGTCCGGAAAGAGCCGGCGAGGTCTAGCTCAAGGCATCGCCGCACTGATTTTAGTGGTCGGGGTGGTCGATTCTGAGGCTGCCCGGACCGAGGCGGTGGAGGGCTCGAGCTCTTCATCTGAGGGCGCACGTGCTGAGCCGGTAGGCCAGGGAGAGGCTACCTCGGCTCCTAGAGGTGGTGGGATGTACGAGGTGGGCTCGTCATCACAGCAGCCTTGGCAGCCTCAACCTCTATTGGTTCATTAGGGCGACCTTGGCAGCCTCAACCTCTCTTTGTGTATAGGAGTTGTGATTTCATCTAGAAAGTAGAAATCTAAGAAAATTTCAAATCCCGGTTGCCTTATGCCATTTACAACAAAAGGTTCAAGAAATTCATAGCATGGATAGTCCTCTCCTTCTTTTATGAATTGTCCATTGAGAGTAAAAGGATACTGATCCATTGGGATTGCTTTCTTTTAGATGCAAGCGTTCCTATGCGCCTTAGACATTTCCTGGGCTCGCTTAATATCTTCCCGAGTCGGTTCGAAACCAAGTCCAGAAGTATCTAACTTAGGGAGGCTAGGTAAATTCAGCTGTTTTGCTATTCCCTTCTTCTCTCCTAGAGTCATTCTAGGATAATGCCCTTGTTTCTTAAGAATAGCATTTACCTTCATATTGGAGTGGGGGTCGTGGCAGAGAGGGGTCCTTTCATCCTCCTCGATTAAGGAGACCTCTTCATTAAAGCTCCACAAGTCTTCATCGTGCTATACATTAATGATTGGATTTTCCACAGCTTAAATCCTCATGGGTGAAGCATCGATTGTGATAGGGATTCCTCCAACTAAGAATTTTACTAGTTGGTGGAGAGATGAAGGGACGGTCTTTAGATCATGAAGCCAAGGGCGTCCCAATAATAAGTTGAATGAAGCTTTAATATCTACCACTTGAAAAGTAGTACCATGTTCTATTGCTCCCGCCGTTATGTTCATGGTAATCTTACCTAGAGCTTGGCGACATGTGTTGTCATAAGCTTTTATTGCTTGTGTTGAAGGGGTTAAGTCTTCATCCCTTATGCCTAACATTCTCGCAGTTCTGAGTGGACAGACATGAATTGCCGATCCATTGTCTACAAGAGTCATTGGGACGTTCATTCTCTTGCAAACCACTGTGAGGTTTAGTGCCTTATAATTCTTGTCACCTTCTGGTGGTAAATCTTTGTCAGGAAAGGTGATCAAGTGGATAGGACTAGGGAGATCACTCGTAAGGAAGTTAGCCAACTGATGTGTCTAATTTATATAGTATTTTACCCTCGTCCCTTGGTCGTAATTAGTAGTGTTTTTGGCTCTTTAGAGACACTTTTATTACTAATTGGTATTTTCTAGTGTTTTTGTAGTTTTGCTTCAGTTTTGTAGGAAATTGCACTTTTGGATCATTTTCCCAGGTTTTCATAGAGCAACTACGGACATTAGAGGAGCACGACCGTTTTTGAAGCCCAAGGCCGGCTAGAGTCATCAAGTCGGTGATTAAGGGCTCGGTATATGTGATACCGCGGAATTTGGATCAAGTATTCAAGACCCAAAGAGGAAATCCGAATTGGACCGAAGAATAAAAGCCCAATCAAAGTCCAAGCCTCGAGGTGGAATCGGGCCCGATCGGGCAAGCATACGCCCGATCAGGCGGGCACGTAACAAGTGATGCTAGCAAGGCGCGCCATATGGGGTGAGCATTAGCTCGATCGGGCGCGGCTGTTTAGAAGAGAATGCGAAGAAAAAGGCGGGCCCGATCGGGCGCGTGTTTTTGGAGCACCTGATTTGCCAAATTCTTAGTTTCTAATTAGGAATGTTTTAGAGTTTGTTTAAGTACGATTTAGTACTTGATTTTTGTTTACCTCTTTTTCTTAGACGTTCTCTGTCAACTAGATTATTTCTCTCTCTAGAATTCTCTCAACTTTTACTCTTGATCTTAATTCAACTTTGTAGTTTCATTGATTTTGGTAACGCTTTCTTTTCTATTAATTTCAGCAATTTTATTCCTTTATTCTCTTCTGACTTGCTTAATTGCTTTATTTAGTTTAGATTTAATTATGTGTGAGTAGTTTTATTTCTAGGGTTTATGGGGATCCAATAAATAATATGAAGAGGTAATTTATGATTGTTGGTTATCAATGCTTATTTTTTTTCCTATTAATTGATTTAATGCTATGCAATTAGATTATGCCTGGTTTAATTGTATGATTTTAGCAACATTGATTCGCGATTCGAGAGATGAGAATTGATGTTTAGGCTTAGTTTCCATAGGCGGGCTAATTTATAAATGGTTAAGTCGAGATTCGAGAGATGAAATTTAATACCGGTAAATTAACTCTGTGATTGTAATACGTAGCGAAAGCCCTTTATGATCTGATTAATTGATGCATTGATGATTGATTGTTATGTTTTACCCTGGAATATTGTTTATTGGTGAACCTATGCCCTAGGATTTTATTTCATTGAATTCCCTCTTACTTTTATTCCTTCTTACTCATGCTCTTAGTAGTTTAATTACCTTTTATAACAAGAATTTGGTAACTTGATAATTTAAATTATTTTGATTAATTAGGAATAAAATAACTCGTTTCCCTGTGGTTTGACCCTTCTTCCCTATCTAAATAGTTAGTGTATTTAGGTATTATTTTTTATTGGGTGATTATGACTTGAGCCTGTCAAAATTTGGCGCCGTTGCCGGGCAAACAATTTTATTTTTATTTTCTGATTATTTTTGTAGTCTAGATTATCCCCACTTGTCTTAGAGAACGTTAGTTCTTTGAGGCAATTCTCATATTTTTATTTTATTTCTTTGTTTATGCCTAAGTGTTCCAGATCAGGTTACATTCCATTCGATCCTGAGATCGAGCGCTCGTTCCATAGATAAAAGAATCTCTAAAGACAAATCCTGGCGGATTCTGAGGAAGACAGTAATCGAAGAGACCCTCCAACTGATTCCAGTGACTGAGAAATTCCTTCAGATCTAGAATCAGAGAGGGCGGTACCTAATAAACTCAGTGATTACTCGCAGCCAAAGCTTACAGATTTTCCACACCTTACTCCCACTCCGGCCCTTGATGGAGTGCAATTTGAAATCAAACCCCAATTTATCACACACTAGTAGAAAAAATGCTATTTGTAACGCCCTATTAATAATTGGCGTATATTATGCTAGTTACAGAAGCATCAGGACTAAGATAATGTCAGTTACAAATTCCATGACATTAGTAACCAACATAGTAAATGTTAGTTACTAATATGTGGTTTTATCTTTATTTGAAGTTTTATTAGTAACTGCCTAAATAAATGTCAGTTACAAATGTTAAGTCACAAAAACTTTGACTAAAAATCTTGTAACTAGCTTACAAACGCCAGTTACAAATACTTAGTCAAAGAAAATTTGACCAAAGCGTTTGTAACAAGCTTATAAACGCGAGTTACAAATATTAAGTCAAAAAAGTTGACCAAAACATTTGTAACTAGCTTGAAACGCCAGTTACGAATAATAAGTCAAAGAAAAGTTGACCAAAACATTTGTAAGTAGCTTACAAACGCTAGTTACAAATAATAAGTCAAAGTAAATTTGACAAAAATTTTGTAACTAGCTTACAAACGTTGGTTATAAATAATAAGTCTAATAATAATTTTTGTTTTTTGTAAAAGCAACAAATATTAAGTTTTTAGTTTTCTACTTTCCATTAATTTTTATTTATTTTTCATTATTTTTTTTTTGGAAAGTAATTTTCATTTAAATTTTGATTAATGGTTAAAAATAAATAAATAAATTAAGGTAGCTAGTATTATTCACGTAAATTCGCAGAAATAAAAAAAACCACTAACACTTTCGCTCCAATACAAACTGCTCCTCCTTCTCCTTTACCCCTTCACTGCTCCTCCTTCTCCTTCACCGCTCTTCCTTCTCTTTTGCTGCATCTCACTCCATTAATTGTTGTTTTGGTTTGTTCGAATTTGGGATCAGCTTTAGGGGATTTTTATCAAGGTTTTGAGGTATGTGTTCCTTTTGAATTAGGGTTCTTGTACTTTCAAATTAGTGGTTTTACATGTAAATTCGAATTGATTATTGTTGTTTTCAATTACTTGATTAATTTTTAATGAATATGATTATTAAAAGCCAAGGAAATTAGGTTTTGATGAATAATTTCGAACAAAAAAAATTAAGAAACGATTATTGTTTGTGTTACTGCTTTGTGTGTGTGCGACTGCTGTGTGTGTGTGTAAATCTTGTATTGAATCAATCACTTTGATCTATTAATACATTTATCTCTTCGTCTAAATTGCTAATTTGAATTTTGGTGGTGAAATAATATTTTACTATATGGATTTGTTGGTGGGATGGTATAGATCTGCCAGCCATTCCAGACCAACAATGTACTTTGTTATATATATTGCAAACATTATTGTCTTGGAAAGTTGAACTATAATCTAATAGCATCGTTTCTTGCTGTTAGATTACATGTCTGCTAGGAATTTAGTCAGGTGTTCTGTTGTGCTCACTTATGCTAGAAGGCAGCTAAGAGTATTAGGAGAGCTCATCTCTCACAGATTGGGAATTATCTTGTATTGAATCAATCACTTTGATAACTTTGATTCTTGTTGGTGAGTTGTATGATCGATTTTAATTTGTTTATGGCTTTGAGAATTCATGAAGATGCGATTATAACTGGGTATTAAAATTGGGTTAGTTATTAAAACATGTTTCCAGATTGATTGATAACGGTTTTAGGTCATGCTTTGATAATGCTTTAATGTACATTTTTGTGAAATGGTCAATTAGTTACACAATTAGGTTGATAAGCTGTTTTTGTAGGGAAAGGCAGTTCTTTTTTGTATTTATTCTACGAAAATGAAGTTAGCATGGTCAATTAGGAAGCTTTCACATTTGTAAATTGTGATTATATTGGCCCTCTTCATATCCGCTTAATAGGAGAGGTACCTAATTACCTGGAAAAAAAAGCAGATGGAAAATTGTTTTTTGTGGGCTGTTTTTGCCCCAGAATAGCGAAACACTTTTCAGTCCTTATTTGCTTTCACAATTGTCATTTTGCTTTGTGCTAGTTTGATTAGTCAACGAGTCACCGTGATCCATTAAAGCTGCATCATGGAGCAGTCTTGTAACACAAAAAATTATTATATTTAACTCCTTTCACTTGTTTCATGTTTGCCTTTCCTACCTCTATACTTTCCTTTTAGGATTTTGATACATGACTTGTATAGAGCTCAGACTTTCTGATAATGGATGTTTAGAGGGGAGGAGCTTGAGCTTTATACTTTAACGGCTTTTTAGTTGAGGGTAATTGAGAATAGAAAAGCTAATTATCAACCTAAAATCCCTTTGTGAGTGTTTAGTGGACATTTTCATATATTTTCCTTGTAAGTGTTGAGGGTAACCGAACCCCTTGGTGGAGTCCAGTCCCCCGGAGGACTTAATAGCACTACATAGTGACTAGGAGCAGAGAGCCCGTTGCGCCTTGTTTTTTTGACCGGCCCATCTTCTTTCTATAAGCAAGCTCCCTCTGGCCGGTAGGTACCTGAGCATGTTGGGAGATTAGGCGGCAGTTGAAAGAGCTGCTCGAAAGCTTTACGAACAAGCGAAAAGGCCCTTCTTTTTCTACAAGCAGTTGAAATGGAATTAAATCTCTTTCCCCTCTACACCCAGACAAGATGGATCAATGAAGGAGTTTTTATACTATTCCTTTCGTTTCTCTTTGTTATTTCCTTTCCTCATCTTCAAATCAAACTGCCCCTTTATTGTTATTAAATAGTGATGTAAGAAGGGTCTGGCAAGCGGAAAGACCAGGAAAGTGAGAAGACTGAGAACTTGGTGTGGCTGCTCATATATCAATTATTAAAGGAGGTGTATGTATCCTTGAGGCGTGTCATAGTAGAAGATATGAACAGTTTATAAGCTTGAAAAGCAGCATACTGACATTGAATTTCCTTCATATTTTTCTACTATAAGAAGGAAAGTGTCATTAAAATTGTTGTACAGTAAGTGATGAACTGAAAAGTAACAGGTAATTGGTAATTTAACTTTGTAATGCCATGGAAAATACGTAGAAGATTACTTATTATTGTATTTATAAAATAAGATCAGTAAGACAATAACATAAGTGAAGAGATTGAGTGTAAAAGTGGCCTTTGAAGGCTCTGAGATTGATGAGATCAACTAATTGTTGGACTTATATTGGGACTTTTGATCATAGATAAATATTGGTCCACCACCTGGTTACCTTTAAAGAACAATTTCTTTCTTTTTTCAGTTGTTAACCTGATGTCATTAGTGTGAAGTATGAGTCTTGTGTGTGAGTTATTCGAGTTGTGTGGAACTATTTATTACTTTAATTAGTACCTCCGTTACAGGTTATGTGCAACGATTAGACATTTTTTCTTTCTGCTTTATGTCAAATCGTTGCACATAACCTGTAACTGAGGTAGTATGTGAATTATTGAAGTTTTAATTGTTTTTGTTGGAAATTAAAGTATAGTTAATTTTGTTGTATTGTATGGTTTTGGATGAATAACTTGATTTGTGTGGAACTATTTAGAGTGTTTGTATTGTATGTTGCGGGTAAATTTAAGTTCTATGGAAGTATTTGGAGTACGTGTTTTGTTGGTTAAATTGTAACAGGTTATAACCCATTTAACGATGCATGGGTCGTTTGGTATTCGAATCAAATATTTATAAAAAAATAATAATTATTCATTAGTATCTGGCGTAATCTTGTGCTAGTTACTAATAGTATTTTTTTTTAAATAAAAAATATATTCGTAACCGGCGTTATGATTTGTCAGTTACTAATAATACCCTTATTGTAACCGACGTAACTTAATGCCAGTTACAAATAGTGTGATTTCTTAATTGGAAAATAGACTTTTTGTAACTGGCGTTGGATTAAGCCAGTTACGAATAATACATTATTTGTAACTAACATTACCCGGTTACAAATAATTTTCACTAGTTGTACCGGTGACATTCGCAACCAACAATGCCAGTTACCAAAAGTCAATTTCGCCGGCTACAAATAGCACTTTTTCTACTAGTAACAATGATAGAGAGGAAGCAATTCAGTGGGGCTAAGGGTGAAGATCCTAATCTTCACATTGCAAATTTCTGCCAGTATTGCAACACCATTAGACAAGCCGGGGTCACGCAGGACCAAATCAGGGAGATTCTTTTTCCCTTTTCATTATGTGGAAAAGCTAAATTATGGTTTAATGGTTTAATTGAACTTCACTTGGTATTACAAACTGGGAAACTCTTGCCTAGAATTTTTATCATAAATATTACCCTGTAGAGAGAACAACCGTACTAAGGAGTACTATTCAGAAATTTGCCCAAGAGACCGATAAAATTCTATATGAGGCTTGGGAGAGGTTCAAGGATCTACACAGAGAATGCCCCCACCATAATCTAGCACAATGGCAATTAATCCAAGCCTTTTACAATTGACTTGGAAATTCATCTAGATCAGTTCTAGATTCTGCATCTAGTGGGAGATTCATGAATCTTAATGTGGAAGATGCAGGACATGTTATCAAAGATATGGCAATACACAATTCTCAATACGGGAATCCGAGAAGGTTTGCTAACAAAGGAAAGCATAATGTCGATTCTGTATCCTTTTTGCAAGCTCAGTTAACATCTATTTCTCAGAAACTAGATAGTCTTACTGTTGCTCCTAACTCTGTAGCTAATGTTTTTGATGTTGCTAACAATGAAGCTTTTTGTGAAAATTGTGAAACTGTAGAGCATTGGGAGCAAGATTGTACGAGTTCCATTGAGCAAGTTAATGCCTTTCAAACCTATAGGCAAAATAACCCATACTCTAACTCTTATAATCCTTGTCTCCGGAACCATCCATATCTTTCTTACCGGAGTACCAATGTACATACAAAACCCTCCACCTTCACAACAAACACAACAGCAGCCTCCACCACAACAGAAATATTACCATCCTAAATATGGCCAGAAAAATCAAGCACAACCCTCCTCATCTTCTGACCCTGTTATGACAGAAATTAGAGCAATTCTTACAAACATGCAAAAGCATATGGAGAGTAGGAATGCACAAATTGATTCAATTATAGCTACAATAAAATCATGGATAATCAAATTGCGCAGATTTCATCTACTTTACAAACCCGTCAGTAGGGACCTCTACCATCGCAACCAATCCATCCCACAGGTCATGCCAATACAATCACTCTAAGGAGTGGTTAACATTATGATGGACCTCCTATGCCAAAGGAAGATGGACCTGTTCCTGATCTTAATTCCTCTATTCTAAACGCTAATCCGGTTAACCTTGCAGGGCTAGAAAAAGATACTAACCTTTCTATTGTTTCTTTGCAGGGTAAATCTCAGGATAAGGGAGAAGATGTGCAGAGCCCAGTTATCAAACTACCATTCCCCAATAGACAATTGAAGAGTAAGTTTGATAAACAATTCGGTAAGTTTTTAGAGGTTGTGAAAAACTTGCGGGTCACAGTTCCTTTAACTGATTTAATCACTCAGCCTATGCTAAGTTTATGAAAGATATTTTTACTAGGAAAAGGGTCTTTGATGATGTGGAAACTGTAGCTTTTACAAAGGAATGTAGTGCTTTATTGCAGAATAAATCCCTCCTAAGTTAAAGGATCCTGGTAGTTTTTCTATCCGTTGTCAAATAGGAAATGTCTTCATTGATAAAGCTTTGTGTTATTTGGGTGCCAGTGTCAGTGTTATGCCATCATCTGCTTTTGCTAAGCTTAATATGGGTGATTTAAAATTTACTAATATAACTTTGCAAATGGTAGATCGTTCCGTTAAGTACCCTTTTGGTATTTTAGAGGATGTCCCTGTCAGAGTTGGTAATTTTTTTTATCCCTGTTGATTTTGTTATTTTAGACATGGCTTAGGATACACAAATCCCCATTATATTAGGTAGGCCTTTTCTCCATACTGCAGGAGCCATTATTAATGTCAAAAATGGTAAACTAACCCTTTCTGTTGGTGATGATAATGTTACTTTTAATTTAGGGAATGTTTTGAAAGGACCTATGCAAGAGGAAAATTGTTGTTTAATTGTTGTGATAGATATAATGGATGATATTTGTGATGATAGCTTACCACAGCTTCTTGCAAGGGATCCCTTAGAGGAAATTCTTTGTGGAGATTTATCTGCATATAATGCAGGTGTGGGGTAATGAAGTAAATGCCATTGAAAAAGCTCTTTCCCTATAAAAGTTAAACCCCTAAAAGACCATGAAGGTAGTTAATTTAGTTCAGGAATCAAAACCTGCAGAGGTTAAGAAAACCTGAACTAAAACCTCTCCCTTCTCATTTAAAATATAATTTTCTTGATGAGCAGGAACTATACCCTGTGATCATCAATACTGCACTTGATGACCTACAAACTTTCCAACCTCTACAAAACCATAAAAGAGCAATTGGGTACAATATTGATGATCTTAAGGGTATTAGCCCTGATTTTTGTATGCACAGGATACATTTAGAGGACAACTATTAGCCCTGCATTCAACCCAGAGAAGGTTGAATCCTAATATGCAAGAAGTAGTCAAGAAAAAGGTTATGAAATTACTTGATGTAGGTATTATCTATCCTATTTCTGACTCTAAATGGGTAATTCCTGTAAAGGTAGTTCCTAAAAAGGGTGGGATGCTTGTGATTAAAAACGAGAAAAATGAATTGATTCCCATCAAAACTGTTACAGGGTGGCGTATGTACATTGATTATCGTAGATTAAATATCGCCACTAAAAAGGATCATTTCCCCCTTCCCTTTATAGATCAAATGCTTAAAAGGTTAGCTAATCATAAGTTCTTTTGTTATTTGAATGGGTATTCGAGATTTTTCCAAATTCCAATTCATCCTGCAAATCAGGAAAAGACTACATTTACATGTCCTTATGGTACTTTTGCATATCGTAGGATGCCCTTTGGTTTATGTAATGCCCCCGCTGCCTTTCAACGTTGCATGATGAGAATTTTTCCTGATTTCGTAGAGTCTATTATGGAAGTCTTTATGGATGATTTTAGCGTGTATGGTTCTTCATTTGATGCATATTTAGTAAATATCGCTAAAATTTTGAAACGATTTGAAGAATGCAATTTGGTTCTATATTGGGAGAAATGTCACTTTATGGTGACAGAGGGAGTAGTTCTAGGTCATATTGTATCTGATAAGGGTATACAAGTAGACAAAGGTAAGATTTCAGTGATTAAACAATTACCTCCTCTAGTTAATGTTAAGGGAGTTAGAAGTTTCTTAGGTCATGCGGGATTTTATCGTCGTTTTATCAAAGATTTTTCTAAAATTGCTAAACCACTAACTCAACTTTTACTCAAGGATGCCCCTTTTGTTTTTACTGACGAGTGTCTTGAGGCTTTCAACAGGATAAAACAGGCTTTGATATCGCAACTCATCATATGTGCCCACGATTGGAATCTTCCCTTCAAGATTATGTGTGATGCAAGTGACTTTGCACTAGGAGCCGTGCTCGAACAGAGAAAGAACAAAGTTTTGCATGCTATTTATTATGCAAGTAAAACTTTAGATGAAGCCCAAGTCAACTATGCCACCACAAAGAAGGAGTTTCTTGCTGTGATTTATGCTTTAGAAAAATTTAGATCATATCTTGTTGGTTCTAAAGTTATTGTTTTTACTGACCATCTATGAAGTACTTGATAGCCAAGGCGGAATCAAAGCCTAGGCTACTCCGTTGGGTTCTTTTGCTCCAGGATTTCAATATTGAAATAAAGGATAAAAATGGTGTAGAGAACGGAGAACGTAGTGGCAGACCACTTGTTACATATCAGGTATGATGAGGGTAAGGATTCTCTTCCGATAGATGATTCTTTCCCTGATGACAACCTGTATGCAGTTGTAGAGCAACACCCTTGGTATGTTGATCTTGCTAATTATTTAGTGGGTAGTACTCTACCTTCTGACTTATCCTACCAACAGAAAAAGAAATTTCTTTCTGATGTTAAACATTATTTTTGGGATGATCCTTTTTTGTTTCGTGAGTGTGCAGATGGATTATTTCGTAGGTGCATTCTCGAATGGGAATTTCACGTCGTATATACTAGTTGCCACACCTCACCTTCTTGAGGACACCATGGACCCACCAAAATAATGGCAAAGATTAATGAGTCAGGTTTCTATTGGCCTACTATGTTTAAGGACCCTAACACTTTTGTGCAGGCTTGTGATTCTTGCCAAAGGACTGACAACATCTCGCGGCGGCATGAGATGCCTCAAACTGGGATTTTAGAAGTTGAAATTTTTTATGTTTGGGGTGTTGATTACATGGGATCGTTCCCTTCTTCAAATGGGAATCACTATATACTTGTCGTCGTTGACTATGTATCCAAGTGGGTTGAGGCCATCGCCGCTCCTACCAATGATGCCAAGGTGGTCCATAAACTTTTCAAAAAGATCATCTTTTCAAGATTTAGAGTGCCTAGAGCTATAATCAGTGATGGAGGATCCCACTTTTATGAGCGGAAGTTTGATACCCTCCTCAAAAAGTATGGTGTTTACCATAAGACAAGTTTAGCCTACCATCCCCAAACTAGTGGCCAATTTGAAGTTTCTAACTGTAAGATCAAGACCATTCTAGAGAAGGTGGTGGCAAAATAAAGGAAAGATTGGAGCGATAAGTTGGATGACATCCTTTAGGCATACAAAACTGCATTTAATACCCCAATACGTACTACTCCATATAGACTTGTACGGCAAAGCATGTGTACGACAAAGCATGTCATCTTCCTGTGGAATTAGAATACAAGGCATATTGGGCTATTAAGGAGCTCAATTTGGATACTAAACTAGCGAGAGGAAAGAGGTTACTTCAACTTAACCAACTTGATGAGTTTAGGTTGACGACCTATGATAGTGCACGTGTCTACAAGGAGAAGACTAAGAGATAGCACGACAAGATGATCCATCCGAGAGAGTTCAAAGAGGGTGATAAGGTGTTGTTGTTCAACTCTAGACTTAACTATTCCCATGAAAGTTAAAGTCAAGGTGGTCGTGTCCTTTTGCTGTCAAAAGGGCTAACAAATTTGGTTCTGTGGAATTATTCGATGATCATGGAAATGAGTTCAAGGTTAATGGCCAAAGACTTAAGCTATATCATGAGGGGGCTACGATTGGTACGGCTGAACTACTTCACCTAAGCGGTTTCGGTTCATCTTGAGCTACAATGTGGTAAGAGGGTCGTGCATGACCTAGATAAACCAGCGCTTTGCGGGAGGCAACCCGTATTTCTTGCTTTCTAGACTAGTTGTTCCTTTTTTTTATTATTATTATTTTTTTTGAAAAGGTGAGGAGAGTGCAATTTTACCTTTCCAAAGTGTTTTTTGTACAGGTATTGAATCAACACGTAAGGAGATTTAAAGAGAAAAGGTAGAAGAATTGCATACTCCGAGAAGATCGGGCGAAGCTCGCTCGAACGGGCGCGCATGTAAAGGTCGAAATCGAGCAAAAATATGCCCGATCGGGAAAGGAGTCCCGATCAGGCGCTCAAGCGAAGAAATTTCGGAGCTTTATTTCGCCCGATCGGGCGAGGCTTGTCCGATCAGGCGCATGTGTAGGAAAGAGAAATTTCGTGCGAGGCTCGCTCGATCGGGTGATTTCAAGGGAGAAAATTTGTTTGAGTTCGCGCCCGATCGGGAAGAGGTCACCCGATCGGGCGTGCACATTCAATATTCGGAATTACTTTCTTCGCCCGATCAGGTGGAAGCTCGCCCGATCGGGTGCACCTATTTTTCACCGGCCTTTTTCTTTCTTTTTCTCCTCCCTTCTTTTCTTTTCCTCCTTATTTCATCTTCTTCATTCACACTTTCTCTCTCTAAAACCTCCATTTTCATACCTCCAACTTCACTTTCTTTCAAAGATCTCCTCAAATTCATCCATTAAAACTCCAAAATTTTTACATATTTTTCATCCTTTCACCTTCCTCTACATTTTTCACCAAATTTCAACCAGTTTCTCTCAAAATTTTTCAAAACCCTAAGAGAGAGAAAGCTTCAAAATACTATCATTTATACTCAAATGGCTTCCAAGAGATCAAGGCAACAAAGGGGTGAAAGTTTGAGGCAACAACAACAACCAATGGTTGACCTGGAACTTTAAATTTCGGGGTGGAGCGAAGTGGTAATCACCTCAACTGAGCAAAGGACTAAGATGCTTAACCTCATTGAGAGGCAGGTAATTTCTACACACTTTGTTCATCACCCTACGTTGTCTAGATTAGGACTTGATTAACCGGTAGAAAAATTATTCAAGGGTATTGGAATGAGTGGCTTTTTTCAAATGCATTATGACACTTATGATTATTTGACTTTGGAATTTATTTCTAGTTTCAATGTGATTAAAACTAATGCTTTGATTACTCATGTTCAATTTCGATTTCTTATTAATGATGTTCGTATAACTTTGAAAGAATTTGGTAAATTGTTTGAGCTAAAATTGGATAAACCCATTGAACCTTCTCAAGACCACATTGCCGTGGTCTATAGAAGACTCACCGGGGAGGGTTTAACTAACCTTCAACATGCCAAGGGGACACGTATTCAACATCCCGTCCAAATGTTTTGGCAACGGTTTGTTGGCCTCACCATCTTTGGGAGGCACGAGCCGGCTATTGTTAGGAGGGATGAGCTAGAGTTGTTTTCCTCCTACATGATTCCTAGTGCCAAACAATTGAACATACCGCATAGGATAACCCAACACTTCCAAATGGCGGCCAACGCGGCCGAGGGGGGTAGGTCTAGGGCTCCTATCTATTTTGGGAGGTTGGTTACCCACATAGCGGTATAACATCTAGGTTGGATCCTAACTGGCCATAGGAAAGTAAAGGGTTCTACCCTTATGGATTTTGCATACCTAGGAGGCCTTAACTGTATCCAACCCATGGGTGGTGAGGCATGATGGATAGTCCACCAAGAGTCGGGTAGAAGAGACCAAGCCTTTAAGCTACCCAACCCCACCTTGACCAAATTTGAGAAGGGAAAGCCTTCATACACTTTTGAGATAGATGGTCAAGGAAAGGCTCAAGCGGCCCACCATACACTACCCCACCCATCACCTCAATTCCAACCACCACCCTAACCCTACACATATGACATCCATACCTCCCCCGTTGATTACAACATCGACCCTCATGCCCCATATGACTTTTCGGCCTTTAGGAGCCAACTTGATACGATTGAGAGGGGGCAGGGGAGAGCAGAGGGTATGGTGCAAAATCTGGACTCTAGAGTAGGTTCTCTAGATAGGAAGGTTGGGTATGTGGAGAGAAACCTCTGGAAGGGTTTATACCCCATGTACGATGATTATACACGCCGATGGGCTATTCCCCCTGAGGCTCTTGTTCTCGACTGGTTTCAATACCCCCAAGGAGGGTATTCGACCCCCGGTGCCTATGGTAGTTACGTGGACTATTCTTCGGTCCATGGTTGTGGGGCCGATGCTCCTTTTGGTGGGATGGGGGGGGAATGTAGGCCCTAACTACTTTGCAGGTAGTTCGGGTTATGGTGGCGTTGTTATGAGCCATGGAGGCGGCTACTCGAGGATGGATGAGGATTATGATGAGGAGTAGCTACTCCTAGCTACACCCCCAAGTCAATGAGGGCATTGCTTGATTTGGCTTGGGGGGAGATGATCTTGTACATATGGTAACTCTCTCTCTTTTCTCTATTTTTTGCTTTCTAGTGTAGATTTAATTGCTTTTTAGTGTAGTTTTTATTGCTATCCTATATGAAAAATACAAAAAAATTTGAAAAATAAAAAATCTAAAAAATACGTTCCAATGAATTGTAAATCATGCTTCCCTGTGTCCAATACTTGAAAAATATTGTTTTGATTCTCGATATATGATAATGAGCATTGTGAATTTAATGGTCATGATTTGAAGTTTAATTGTTCGTATGCCTAAACATGCGTCAATTTTGCCAACCATTTGTGAATATAGTGCTTGACTAGTTTATTTGATTAGGAATTGTGTGATAGTTCCTGTATGTCAAGGAATTTGAGTATTGGTTTGCAACTATTAGTAATGTTTGTATGACTTAATATTATGCACATTGAGGAGGACGAAGGCATTTGTTCTTTTAGGTAGCCTTCCGACGATATTAGATACATTTGTTCCCTTCTTGCTACCCATGTTGTTGCTTGTGCCCTTTTTATTGATTATTTAGCCACATTACCAGCCTATATGAGCCCCATTGGTTACTAGTCCCAAGGTTGGCTTGGGGGAGCTATTAGTTGGTGAGGTGAGGGAGTTGTGATGTGCACTTTATTTGCACAATGTTGTAATAAAAGAAGAGTGATTGTTCTTTTGATATTGTGATTTGAAAAATGTTGATATTTTGTGTTTCAAAGTTGAAAATTCCAATGTGGGATAAAAAGAAAAAAAAAAGAGCAAAGAAAAAAATTGTTTCAAGTGTTCAAATGTTCTATGTGAAGGTTGCTCAAGTAAAAAAAAAGAAAAAATTCATGAAAAAAAAAGAAGTTAAAGTTTGAAGAAAAAAAAGAGAATGAGTTCAAAGTTTGTTTTAATTCACTCTAATTATTTATTATCATATTTTTGTGAGTGAATATGTAAGTGTTGGGATTGTTGTTATGTATGGATTGTTGTTATGTATGGATTGTTTGGTGAACTTTTGTGGAGTTAAGTTATGATTGGAGATGTTTTGGTCATTGTTTATTTTGACCTTGGGTTTTGTTAGGATATGGCTCCCTTAAGCATGGCTTTTCTCTCCATTTTCCTAAATTTATCCTACCCTTTACCCTAGCCTTACATTACAAGCTTTAAAGACCTTTCGACCGTTGTGCATAAAGTTGTATGAATGTGAAAGTGTTGTTTATCAATGCAAGTTATGATTTGACATATTTCGAGTCGACTAGTAGGTTTATTGTACATCTTTTTAAACACACGAGAGTGTGAGTTGGGAGGGCATTATTCACATTAAAGGGGTTGGTTGGAGAGCGATCGAGTACATCTTTTACTCGCCACATAAATGAAAGTTGAGTGTGTGAGCACTAGTCTTGAATTCTATATGCTCATGTGGTTTGCTCTACTTGACAATTACTGGGGAGGAAGAGTGATTAGATGAATGAGATTGATTGATATTAAAGCATGTTTATTAGATTTGTTTTGAATCATTTGTGCTTGATTTTGATTACATGGGATGAGGCGTATTTTATATGTTCATTGATGGGATCTTTGCTTAGGGACAAACAAAGGTTTGGCTTCGTGGAGTTTGATGTGTCTAATTTATATAGTATTTTACCCCCGTCCCTTGGTCATAATTAGTAGTGTTTATGGCTCTTTAGAGCCACTTTTATTACTAATTGGTGTTTTCTAGTGTTTTTGTAGTTTTGCTCGAGTTTTGTAGGAAAATTGCACTTTTGGAGCATTTTCCCGGGATTTCATGGAGCTACTACGGACATTAAAGGAGCACGACCGTTTTTAAAGCCCCAGGCCGACTAGAGTCATCAAGTCGGTGATTAAGGGCTCGGTATATGTGATACCGGGACATTTAGACCAAGTATTCCATACCCGAAGAGGAAATCCGGATTGGGCCAAAGAATTAAAGCCCAATAGAAGTCCAAGCCTCGAGGTGGAATCGGGCCCGATCGGGCAAGCATACGCCCGATCGGGCGGGCGCGCAACAAGTGCTGCTAGCAAGTCGCGCTATATCGGGTGAGCATTAGTTCGATCGGGCGCGGCTGTTTAGAAGAGGGTGTTAAGAAAAAGGCGGGCCCGATCGGGCGGCCCTTCGCCCGATCAGGCGTGTGTTTTTGGAGCACCTGTTTTGCCGAATTCATAATTTCTAATTAGGAATGTTTTAGAGTTTGTTTAAGTACGATTTAGTACTTGATTTTTGTTTACCTCTTTTTCTTAGACTTTCTCTCTCAACTTAGATTATTTCTCTCTCTAGAATTCTCTCAACTTTTATTCTTGATCTTGATTCAACTTTGTAGTTCCATTGATTTTGGTAACGATTTCTTCTCTATTAATTTCAGCAATTTTATTTCTTTATTCTCTTATGACTTGCTTAATTGCTTTATTTAGTTTATATTTAATTATGTGTGAGTAGTTTTATTTCTAGGGTTTATGGGGATCCAATAAATAATTTGAAGGGGTAATTTATGATTGTTGATTGTCAATGCTTAATTATTTTCCTATTGATTGATTTAATGCTATGCAATTAGATTAGTCCTGGTTTAATTGTACGAGTTTAGTAATATTGATTCGAGATTCAAGAGATGAGAATTGATGTTTAGGCTTAGTTTCAATAGGCGGATTAATTAATAAATGGTTATGTCGAGATTTGAGAGATGAGATTTAATACCAGTAAAATAACTTTGTGATTTTAATACGTAGCGAAAGCCCTTTATGATCTGATTAATTGATGCATTGATGATTGATTGTTATTTTTTACCATGAAATATTGTTTATTGGTGAACCTATTCCCTAGGCTTTTATTTCATTGAATTCCCTCTTACTTTTATTCCTTCTTACTCTAACTGTTAGTAGTTTAATTACCTTTTATAACAACAATTTGGTTACTTGATAATATAGATTATTTTGATTAATTAGGAATAAATTAACTCATTTCCCTGTGGTTCGACCTTTCTTCCCGATCTACATAGTTAATGGATTTAGGTATTATGTTTGATTGGGTGATTACGATTAGAGCCTGTCACCAACCCCTCAGGAGTGGTGTCAGAATCTATCCCTATCTTATCTAAGTCCTTAATCATTGTCAACCTATGTTCTCGAGATGTAGCTAGAAGCTTCCATACGTTCATCTCGACCTTGGTCTTTTTGAATTGCTTGACAATATCATTGTCTTCTATGATAGGTATGGGAACTTGTTGTGTAGTGGGCATAGGTTGTGTTGTGATGGGAGTTTGCGTTCTCCCAGATCTTATGAGGACGTCTATAGGTGAATCCTATTCATCCCGGAAATCATCTACTTAATATAACACTGACAGTGGAGATCTTTCCATGTCTTTTAGGTAGACATCTTCTTCATCGCTGTCCCAAACCCCATTAATGCTTATATTTTCTTCTTGTGGGATTTGAACTACCTTCTTACCATCAATCATTTTCTGAATTAAATTTTTAAATTTAAAAGAGTTTTCAATAGTGTGTCCCCCTGATTGATGGTATTGACTATAGAATCTATCTGTCCTCTTTAGCGGTTCAAATGGTCTCGGTTCCAGAGGTTTGACCTTAACACTTTCGGAGAGCATTTGGAACATTTTAGCATATGAAGTCCTAATTGGAGTATAGAGTTTATTACTCTTCTTGGGTCCGTCAATTACTTGTAGAGAGAAGGCTTTCTTCTTCGTGCGTGGAATTTTGTCACACTTTTTTTGAAGCTCCTCTGCTTGTTTCTTTGCGAATTCGAGAGTCTCACGTAGCAAATCTGTTCCCTCCCACATGGACCATATAAGCATTCGTACGTCTTCCTTGCTTGCCGGTTAAGGAAAGTCATCCATGGCATCGAATAAGATCTCCTCCTCTTCTTCGATAGCATGAATTTCTTGAATAGACTTGATGAGAGATGAGGAATCAACCTCGTTTTCCTCATCAGAGATGGACAAGGAATGAGCGAGAGGTGCGTTGTCAACGCTTGACTTCTTAGTGGCAGGGGGCAATGGTAGTTTTTTATTATCAACTAAATCTTGGATAACTTCCTTAAGCTTCCAACAATTTTTAGTGAGATGGCCCCTACCTTGGTGATATTTGCAGTGTGCATTGGAGTTCCAATTAGATGTCCTCTTTTCAACTGGTGGGTCCCCAAATGGTCTAATAGGAGTTATAAGACCTTTTGCATTTAATCCGTCAAATGCGGTGTCATAACTCATACCTATAGGAGTAAAGTTCCTCCTAAATGGTTTCTTTTGTCCTTGGTAATTCATAGAAAGGACTTCACTCAAATTAAAGGTGCTAACATTGTTTGAGTGGGTGATTTTGGAAGAAGAAGGATTGTCGTTCTTCTTGCCTTCCAGCAACTGTTAGATTTATTGTTAGCAGCTTTTATCTTAGCCATGTCGTCTTCAATATTAATTCCAATGTCATAGACGGCCTTGAAGGTATGTAGATTATTTTGATATTTCAGATGCTTTGAGTTTTTCTCTTGAAGGTTCTTGATGAACAACCTCACAGATTCTTTCTCGCTTAGTACTTCAATCATCCTAGCAGAGGTTTCTCTCCATTTGCTGAAGAAAGAAGTGAAACCTTCATTCTCTTTCTGCTTAAGTATTTCAAGTTCCCTATATTCAGTTTCAACTTGAATGTTGCACTTGTACCTATCAATGAAAGTGTTTACTGTTGATTCCCAAGTACAGGTTCTCTCTTTGTCAACGGAGAAAAACCAAACGGTTTCAAAAGATATAGAAAATAAAGAGGGAAATACTTTCTTACCAATACCCTTAATACTCATTATTGTTTCAAAAGCTCTTAGATGAAAATAAGGGTTGTCAGTTGGCTTGAATTTCGGGATGTCGTTGGCATTGAACTTCTGCGGAAGAAGCTCCTTGTCCACCGAGACCCCTTGTGAACTAATGCCTTTAAACTTGTAGTCACTAGATAGCTTGCTCAAGCTTTCTTGCATGAGGTCCATCTGTTATTGCTTCACAGGATCATTAGTTTGAAGGGTTAAGTCTTCAATGCCACAGTCATGTCAGTCAATTGATTCCACACTTCATTGACTTTTTCCTGAGTTGCCATTATCTTCTTAGCTTTCCTTTTTCGAGCAATTGATTTGTCAAAAAGTTGTACTTGAATGAAAAGGTTGTCTTTGATCAAACGCCCTTCCTTTCTTGACCACGCGCTGTAAATTAAACCATTTATTTTATTGACTTGACTCCAATTAACTTTGACTTTACTGGTTTGTAAAGAGAGAGAAAAAAGCAAAAATAGGATGTATATTTTTGGGAATCAAGTATAGGGTTCAAACAAGTGGTTTAATTGGAGGATTAATATCCGAATTACCTCCTTAAAAAAATGACGGAAAACACGCGCATACAAGACTCTCTTAGACATGGTCAAAGTGTACATACATATTAGTGTCTGCTTTACATTGTGAGTGCAAGTGACATGCTTTGACTCCTGTTTAAGACCATGGAACTTAGTGCCTAGACTCGATTAAGGACTTAACGAGGTATTATTATTAATAAAATAATCGAATTGATTAGCAAACTGTTTAATTAGACACAAAGTGATGACTCGAGCAACATACCGAACTGTCGCCAAAGCAACAGGACTGTCGCCACACTTTGCAGTGTAGCGCGAGACGACAGAGCTATCGCCAGGAATTGCACAATACAGTGTTGCGCTACAATCCAAATTGCGGCGCCATTGCTGGAATGTTGATCTGGGACTGCTTTCGGTATTATTACTCTACAGGGTATGCCTAAAGTCGTACTAAGTCAATTCTGATTAAATTATTTGACTTTAATTACTCTAATTAATTAATTAATTAATTAGGCAAAGTTCTTTAAGTCATTAATCAATTTATTTAGGCTTAATCACAAGTCAAACAAATGGTTAGGAAAAAACACATAGAGTATGCACAACAAATAATGCACAATTAGTCAATAGGCACAATATGATGCAATGAGTTCGCAACCTAACCATGGCTCTAGTTCTCAAAAGTTCGGGATATGGGTTAGTAAAAGAGGGTCCATGGTTAATTTTCCGGATGCACCGCGCGAAAGTCTTACCCTTTGAAGGGTTGGCGCGAGTGGATGGGACACCGCGAGTTAAAAACTCGCTTCCATGGTTAGGTGAATTAAACATTCTCGGATGTACCCTTTGTTGCACTGAGCGTTCAATCAGGTAGACGGAGCATGAATTCCCAGAGGGTTATGTCCATATGTAGAATACATATGGGTTTCAGAAGAGTGAGAAAAACTCAATCAGGAAATACGATCGAGCAAACAGTGCTAAAAACAGTGCTAAAAACTAGTCAATCAGGAAGTAGGCTCGGTATTGGAAGAACTTGGCGCCAGCGAACAGAGGCCAGCGCCGAAATTTAGCTCTGGTGCCTGGCGACAGGAGTGTTGACTGGCGCCAAAGTCAAATTTTCGTCAACAGACTCTATTTTCTGACGCTAGTTCCTACATGCCTCAGCAGCTTTCTGTGCTCGATTAAATTTTCCAATTCCGCGAAGCATTTTTTCGATCCTAGTTGTGAAAGATATTCCTCAAATTTCCTATGTGTAAAAATCCTATGTTTTTAACTCATTACGGATGGTCTTTCCAATGAGATCTTTTTTATGCATATGACAATAATGTTCATCAAAATTACTCACATAAAATACTTAGAACTTTTCGAGTCTCATCCACTCATTCAAAATCATTGCCAAAATAAATTTTAGGAATTAAAATAGAAATCCTCCCCAGCGGAGTCGCCAAAAACTGTAGGGAATATTCCAAGCATTACCCAAAACTTGAACCCTACTGTGATCATACACTTAAGCATGGTGGTGTCCAAAGGGAAGGAAGCTAGAGCAAAAGAGTCGCCAACAAGTTTTTAGAACTTGTAAACCGTTCACGAGGTGAAGGTTACACCCCTTAACGATCAAGGAGATCGTCAACTGCAATAAGTCTGGAACCATGATTGGTAGTTAGGGAATGAAGGTACAAATCCAACCTAAAAGAGATTGAACATGCCCTAATAATAGGCCTCTACTTTATTCTGATCGTATTCATGCGCGCTTTCTGACTAACATGCAATCAATAGGTTTACCCTAAACCTGCTTATCTATGCTGGTTGAATATTAATGCACAAATAAACCTATTATTGGCGATCACTTGAATTATAATCATATAAACCGTAAACAAGATTATTAATTATCTTATTAAGCCTGATTACAAGTACCATTTCCCTTTAAACATGCATAAAAGGTGTGATAAAGCAATAATAATAATATATATCAAGCAACATAATAATAATCATCACAACAATAATCATAAACATGTTAAAGCATAATAATAGCAAAATCCTAGGCATGATACTAACAAGATTAATAACAAAACCTAGCATGTCACTAAACAATAAAAATTAAAGTTTTCACCCTAACATGATATTAACATGTTGTTTGGAAAGAAAATAAAAAGCATCATAGAAATCATAATAAGCATATTTGATATTAGAAATTTTTAGTTATTACCCTAAACATGTTACTAGGAAGCAATAAAACAATCTAAGCATGATTTCTATATCATAATATCAATAAAGTAATTAAAGCACTTACTTGGATGCCTCGTGCCTCTTTCTAATAACAAAATACACACGTTAGTAACTTCAAGGAAAATACAAATCAAACAATTAAATTAAATAGTTGAAATAGAGATTTGGGACCAATCCCTCAGAAATTAAAACCTTTCACGTCTAGTGCGAAGGCAACTTCAAAGTTGGCTAGGTGTTTCTAGATCTTATGAATGCAGAATTTTGTATGCAAAAGGCTAGTTTAGAAAAGAGAGAGATAGAGAGAAATCAATAGATTCTTGATGAGAGTTGGTGATGGAGAGAATTCTTGATCGAAAACAGAGGTTTTAGGAGGCATTTATAGAGAAAATTAGTCGGATGTGATAAAAAACGAATCAGAGTTTCGAAAAGAATAAAACACGATCGCAGCGCCAAACACGCGCGTGGCGCCAAACGCTGGACTCTAGCGCCAGACGCCAGGTCTAGCGCCAGATGCCAGGTATGGCGCCAGACGTTGGTCCTGTTGTCAGACGCTTGAAATAAATTTCCACACGTTTTCTTAATTTGATAAAATTTAGCCGTCCGAGAAGGCAAAATCGTATTTTCCTTAAACTAAAGGCAATTTATCAATGCTAATTAAATTAGGAATGAAAAGAACCTTCTAGAAGAACCTAGAAGACTATAATCAATTCTAATTGCGTTAGGAATGGCAAATCAATATTAGGCCCTCCTCTAGAACATTGGGTCGCATATTAATATCAAACCGGGCCTAATTTAGTAATTTGGCCATAACTTCCTCATTATTCATCGGAATTGGGCTTATAATATATCGTTGTGTAGGCGTCGTTCGAAGTGCGCCTACGTTAAAAGCATGTTGTGAATATGCTTGGCACTCATAGGAAGTGGGAATTAACATTACGATTAGGGACAACGATTAGGGACAAATAAAGTAGGGAGCCGCCAACAAGTTTTTGTGGAACTTGTAAACCGTTCATGGATCATAAAAAGGCAACCACGATAAAGGGACAACGAAGGCAACGATGATTGACCCGTGAAGGTTACACCCCATTCATAATCCATGAGATTACTAACTCCATATGGTTCGGAACCACGAAAGGAGGATCGGGGATGATGGTACGAAGTGAGTCATGGAGTCACATTCGCCCGTATTGGCCTCTACTCGATTCTTATAATGAAAAGTATTCCTGCGATCTCAAAGGCATACAAGCAATAATTCAATTCGCTCCAAACTATTATTTAACTAAATCGGTGCAAAATTAATGCACACATAATTCTAAATATTTGGTGATCACTTCAATTAATAACAAGATTAAAAATGAACCTAAACCGGTTGTCCAAATTATCTTATTAGGCGTGATTTTCAATTACATATTCCCTTTAACATGCAATATTGTGATCAATATAATAGAATCAATATGAACATAAAAAGAACCAATTTAATCATAATTCTAACAACAGAAAAATTGTTAGAAAAATAATAATAAAAAGAGCATAACTCTTACTTTGAATCTGTTTGCTTGCAACTACAAAATAATAAAACGAGTTAGTAACTTCAAGGAAATAATAAAACAACAATTAAATTAAATTAAATAAAAACAAGGTTAATTTTGGGGCCAAACCCTCAATCGATTCTACCTTTCACGCCTTGGTTTAAGGACAGAACCTCGAGTAAAATATGGACTCCTTTGAGTGCTTGAAGAGGGAATTTTGAAGTGAAAAGGGTAGGCTAGCGTTTAGGTTAAGAGCATAGAGGAAAGGAAAAATAAGAATAATAGAATTCTCGTCGCCCCGTACATCAGAAATGAGGGGGTATTTATAGGGAAATGTGCCGAGGGAGCACACGGAACCCTAAAATGATAAAACCCTAAAAAAGTATCCCGTGACACGGTCAGACTGTACCGTGACACGGTTAGACTGTACCGTCAGACGGTACAAGTTCCCGTGACACGGTCAGTCTTTGGAGTGTCGCGGGAAATTTTTAGAAAACGGAACGAAAAACGCGTTAAGGGTTTACGCGGAAAGGACACGGAACTCCCCGTGTCACGGCAGACCTCCCGTGTCACGGGAAGTCCCACCGTCAGACGGGAAGAGTTCCCGTGACACGGTCAAGCCTGACCGTGACACGGTCAACTCCAGTCTACTTTTCCGTCTAAATTCATTTTTAACCCTAATTTCTTTCGGTTTTTTTGAGTGCCGATTGATAATTACGGGCTTTTTTCTGACTTTGAATATTCGGGCTAAAATAATAAATAATAAATAAAATATTTGGGCCAAAAATAATAATAAAATAAAAAAGGTTTGGGCTTAAATTAAAACTATGCTTTTACCAAACACCAAGACTGATCCATGGACCTTTCAAAAATATGAATTTAATAAAATACGATTTTTTAAGCACTCTCGGGATTAAATACTAAACCCGACCAACAGTGGCGGTGAAAGGTTATTTATCATCGGGCTTGGTTTTGGGGAGACATTTTTAGGTGTCTACAGAAGCCCCCACTTTGACTGAGTTTGTAGAAACGTCAGTTTCGAAAACGATAGTCAAAGTTGTCGATAGGGACGGAGAATGATTTAAGACGTTCTGCGATCCTAAATCACTCTATATACGCCGATACCTGCAGAAAAATGTTAGTTCTACAGATAAAAGAGTAAAGGGATAGAATGCGTATCTGACACCAGTGTGTTGGTGACAAACGAGTTTGGTATTTTCCTATGCTTGAAGGAATCTACCGAGTGACATTGGTTGAAACGCTTTCCATGCTTGAGGAAAGCTGACTGAAGAGTTTGGTACCTTTCTAAGCCTGAAGAAAGCTATCGGATAATACTTTCCATGCCTGAGGAAAGTCGACAAACGAATTTGGTGTCATTCTATGCTTGAAGAATTCCACCGATAATGCCTTCCATACTGGAGGAAAGCCGACAAAGGAATTTCGTGGTTTTCTATACTTGAAGAAAAATCCACGGATGATGCTTTCCATGCCTGAGGAAAGCCGACTTGGCGGTTTTCTATACTTGAAGAAAAATCCACCGATAACGCTTTCCAAGCCTGAGGAAAACCGACTTGGCGGTTTTTTACACTTGAAGAAAAATCCACCGATAACGCTTTCCAAGCCTGAGGAAAACCGACGGTTGCTGAAAATTGATAAATGTATGGTGGTTTGATTATCCCCGAACATGGGCTATAAGTGATTCACAATTTGAAACCGATTATCCGACCATATTAAATGTTTAAAATGCCGCAAAATAGGCTTTGACGCTTGCCAGGGGTAAAATGGTAATTTTAGTCCCCCTTAAACATCAGTTGGGATTTTCCGCGTAACTGTAGCGAAAATAATCTCCCAATAAACCCGGAAAGTCAGCCAAACTGGTCAAAAAGCAAGGAATATTCCCTAACCAGAATCGGATTTGCCGCGCCACGTCAGAAGGTTCCCGTGACACGGTCATGGATTCCCGTCTGACGGGACTAGTATCCCGTGTCACGGGACACATGTTTTCCTTTTTTTTTTTTTTTTTTTTTTCTTTTTTTTTTTTTTCATTTGCGCTGTTTGAATCAGTCAACAACGGCTCTTTTCTTTTTGTCCTTTTCTGCCTTTAAATTCGCATACTTGCTTTCACACTTCACCATTTCACACCTCCTCTCCATTTTTGCTCCTTGCTTACCAAAATTGCCGAGCCACGTTTAAGGTGAACCGCCAGCCGTCAAAGCTTACCGTGACACGGTAAATGGCAACCGTGACACGGTTGTTCTGATTTTTGTTTTCTTTTTTCTTTTTTTTTTTATTTTCTTTTGTCGCGTTTTGCTGCTGCCTCGCTGCTGTTGTTTGCTTCTGTTGTTGCTGTGTCCGCCGGAACTGCCGCCTAAATCATCGGAGCTCCGTTGGCTTTGAAGCTCGCCGTGACAGGGAACTGCTTCGCCGTGTCACGGTTGTTGTTGACCGTGTCGCGGCAGTCGTGCTGGTGGTTGGAAATTTTTTTTTTTTTTTGAATTTTGGAGTTCGATCTCACCAATTTGCTGTAATTCTTCGATCTTCTCCTCATTTTCGACTTTTACACACATCCATGTAAGTTCCCTTTGATTTTTGCTTTGAATTTGCTTCACATTAACAATTTCATGACAAACCCTAAAAAAATCAATTTGGGGGT
Source organism: Chenopodium album (assembly GCF_948465745.1). Lineage (NCBI taxonomy): Eukaryota > Viridiplantae > Streptophyta > Magnoliopsida > Caryophyllales > Amaranthaceae > Chenopodium > Chenopodium album. The sequence goes on from NC_137838.1 coordinate 47,287,653, forward strand.
TTTTGATTTTGAAGCTTTATGTTGAAATTCTTGCCATGATTTTATTTGTATATGTGTACATGTGTGTTTGTGAGAAATTCGAGATAAAAATTGCATGATTAGATGGAGAATTGAGCAAATCACCATTTTTGGGTGCTACTTTGTGAGATAATGTTCATGCTTTGAAATGGTGAAAAAATAGTGATGAATCTTGCGAAATGATGTGTTGATGTATATGTACTATATTGTCATGGAGAACATAGTATCATGCGGCTAGGAGCACTGTAGTATTAGTTTGTCATGGAGAAACTAAATACTATAATTTTTGCCAATTTTTAGCCTTGAGGTAAAAATTTAGCGTATAATTCAATAAACAATTAAATAACTCAGGAAATGATGCCGAGTATTTAGATTATTATTTTGCAATTTAAAATGTTTAGGAAATGATGCTAAACATTTAGATTTTGATAAAATTTAGCATATAATTCAATAAACAACTAAATAGCTTAGGAAATGATGCTAAGTGTTTAGATTTTATTATAAATATGCAATTTGAATTAAATGTTTAGGAAATGATGCTAAACATTTAGATTTTGACAATAGCATGCCTAGACGACGAGATTGCGACATTTCTACCCGCGGTCGGCGTCGGGCTTTTCGGGAGGACACTCCCACTGTCCCTGAGGGCGTGGACGACGACGTCTTGGAGTCCGAGCCTCGGACTTCTACGAGTAGGTGTAGGTGGGTTCCACCTCCCTGGACTCCAGACCAGTTGGTTTTCTGCCGTGAAAACCACGTTTCTCATCGTGCACTCTCCGGCATAGTCGATGGCACACTTCGCCAACATGGTTCCGGGGCCGGTGATTTGATCCCTCGACTTCACCAGGTCATTACGGAGGATCCTGCTACGAGCGCCCTATGGGAGTCGTCTGGCTTGGTCGATTTCTATGCGGCGATTGTAGGGTTTCGCAGCCCCCGGGGTTGCGGCGCGACGGTTGTTCGTGCGTTGTTGGAGTATTTTTGGGATACTACCAACACGTTTCACTTCGCCTGGGGGAAGATGACGGTGACCCCTTTAGACTTCAGCATGATCAGCGGGCTGCGCTTTACCGACCGGGCAGTAGGCCAGATGTCTGATCTATCCTGGACATCGGCTGAGGTAGCTGATTTGTTAGGTCCGATCGTTCAGCACATCAGGACTCGTCCGGTGTCACGAGGTGGTCCTAGGAGTGGACGATCGGAGTCGGCTTCAGTTCTTGCTCGCGGCTTCGATATGGAGGACACGACGGCCGAGCAGCGGGTGCGGATCTTCATCTTGATCCTGATCTCTATGACCCTCTCTCCTGACAGGAGTTCACGCGTGCTCCTCTGTTACCTCCCTTCTTTGGCCAGGATTCCCGAGATAGGATCCTACAGCTGGGCCAGTCTTGGATACGCGGATCTTCTTCTATCTCTACGTCATGGCTGCCGTCAGCTGAATGACGAGTCCCCTGTCACTGTTTACGGCCTGTGGAGAGTCGTAGAGGTGATGATCTCTTCCCTTTCTTGTTCCATTTCGGCTTTTCGATTCGTATGCTGAATGTTATTTTTGTTGCAGTTATGGTTCTATGAGTACTTCCCAGGCTTGGCTCCTCGCCGGCGTCGGGGAGTGGTCCATGACTTCCCCGTCGGGGCCAGCTGGCGTTGTAACACCCCCGATTTACTAGCTAATAATAAACAATAAATAAAGGAAAATAAACAACCTTTAAATAAAATTGCGGAAGCATACACCTAAATCGGAGGTATTACCGCCACACTCGACAATCTGTCAAGTGCTAAGGCTTACAAAATCCCAATAATTACAACCCAATAATCTAGGTGAGCTATTTGTACAACTTTACAAACTTGTTATAACAAACTAATCGAAACACTTGAGCTCCTTTAGCTGCGATCACTTGATCAACCTGCTAAAACAATCTCGTCTGCTCACCATTAAGGACAAATTCCAAAATAGATCGTCGCAGGGCCACCATAAGAAAAAGACATGACCGCAGACACAAGTAGCACAACAAAATAACACACACGTCAGCAAAAAGCTGAGTAATCACCATATATAAGAATACAGAGTATAATAGAATAATTAACATTACGAGCTCAATTAAATAATGTAGTTCAAAACTACATAACACATTGTACTCTGAAAATATTCTTGAATAATAATACGAACCTTTACTCAATTAACTGATCATACCCAATAAGTGTGCCATGCTCTTTGTTCTATACCTAGCCTTGGACATGGGTAATTCGAATAAAACCAACAAGTATAAAAAACTTGAATACTCCCAATAATTAGAAAACACCTTGAACCAGACCACATACGGGCCAATTCCCACTGTAGGGGACCATAGAAAAATAAATAATAAAGATTGTACCTCATTCTTAACTCATGATCATTATCTCCTTACCAACATGCCAAGGACTAAGGTTTATAACGCCGAGCCTCAAACCAAGAATAAAATAATAATTTCTCAACCTTTTGATCTCATACTTGATCAAATAATCATTCACAACTAATAATGTATATCTCAACAATGGCACAGATTCCCAAATAACATAACAATTCGATTAATAAATATCTCAACTCTTAGGGTAATAATACTAGCACCCAAAATAATCAAATCTCAACCCAAAAATAATACTCTGCATTAACAACCCTAAAACCTCAATAAAACAATACTCCCTATAACAACAACATTAAAAACCCTAGAAATAATTGTACAATCAATTATATACAACAAAAGTAATATGATATTCAAATCAAATCAAATCATACAATATCATAATAATTAATCATATATACAAGGAGTACCATTAATAAACCATATCACACATAATAATAAAACGAAATATAATACAAACATCTCTAAATTTTGTGTGATTACACATAACAAATAATACAATCAAATTAATCAAACATCTCCAAATTGATAAAGTGTGATTACATAAAATAAATAATACCATCAAATTATAAACAAACGATCTAATTAAGAGTTGATAGTGTGATTACCTTTCAATAATTATGATAGAACTACGATAATCAAAGTAGCCTTCCTTACACAAAATATGGTGGGAATCTTTAATTTATAAAATGATAAGAAGATAATGGAGATTGGAGATGAAATAGAATTTTGTTTACAAGAAATCAATGTTTGAGTTTGGTTAATATATGAATATCACGGCAGATTGAAAGCGGCTGCGACTGCTTTTCTTTTTTTTTTTTTTTATCAAATACAATAACTTTATTAGGGTTTAAGATAAATTATAGTTGTTGATAAAAGGAGTCCTATTTAAATTAAAATAGGGTTTTAAAACTTTCCGAACTCTAAAATAAAATATGAGAATAGGAAAGTTATTTAATAAATAAATATAAACTATATATAAAATCATAAAATATTCGGGTATTACAATCTACCCTCCTTAAAACAAGTTTCGTCCTCGAAACTTAAAACAGAAAAGTTTAGGGTATTACAATCTACCCTCCTTAAAACAAGTTTCGTCCCCGAAACTTAGAGTAGAAAAATAAGCACTAAATCAAACTTTTCTTAATAAAATATATATAGATAGAGTACTAAAATATTAGGGGTATTACATACTATCCCCTTAAAAAGGAGTTCGTCCTCGAACTCAAAGTTAGTCACATAAAAAGGAACACATATAACAAGCATGAGCACATAAAGAAACACTCTTGAAACGGCTTAACCTTTGTCAATTTTAATCCTAATTCTTAATTAACAGGTTCATCCCTAAACAAGAACCACGCTGGGATATGAAGATCCCTGCGTAAATCCCACGAGCGGTTAGGCTCTTGATACCAATTTGTAACACCCCCGATTTACTAGCTAATAATAAACAATAAATAAAGGAAAATAAACAACCTTTAAATAAAATTGCGGAAGCATACACCTAAATCGGAGGTATTACCGCCACACTCGACAATCTGTCAAGTGCTAAGGCTTACAAAATCCCAATAATTACAACCCAATAATCTAGGTGAGCTATTTGTACAACTTTACAAACTTGTTATAACAAACTAATCGAAACACTTGAGCTCCTTTAGCTGCGATCACTTGATCAACCTGCTAAAACAATCTCGTCTGCTCACCATTAAGGACAAATTCCAAAATAGATCGTCGCAGGGCCACCATAAGAAAAAGACATGACCGCAGACACAAGTAGCACAACAAAATAACACACACGTCAGCAAAAAGCTGAGTAATCACCATATATAAGAATACAGAGTATAATAGAATAATTAACATTACGAGCTCAATTAAATAATGTAGTTCAAAACTACATAACACATTGTACTCTGAAAATATTCTTGAATAATAATACGAACCTTTACTCAATTAACTGATCATACCCAATAAGTGTGCCATGCTCTTTGTTCTATACCTAGCCTTGGACATGGGTAATTCGAATAAAACCAACAAGTATAAAAAACTTGAATACTCCCAATAATTAGAAAACACCTTGAACCAGACCACATACGGGCCAATTCCCACTGTAGGGGACCATAGAAAAATAAATAATAAAGATTGTACCTCATTCTTAACTCATGATCATTATCTCCTTACCAACATGCCAAGGACTAAGGTTTATAACGCCGAGCCTCAAACCAAGAATAAAATAATAATTTCTCAACCTTTTGATCTCATACTTGATCAAATAATCATTCACAACTAATAATGTATATCTCAACAATGGCACAGATTCCCAAATAACATAACAATTCGATTAATAAATATCTCAACTCTTAGGGTAATAATACTAGCACCCAAAATAATCAAATCTCAACCCAAAAATAATACTCTGCATTAACAACCCTAAAACCTCAATAAAACAATACTCCCTATAACAACAACATTAAAAACCCTAGAAATAATTGTACAATCAATTATATACAACAAAAGTAATATGATATTCAAATCAAATCAAATCATACAATATCATAATAATTAATCATATATACAAGGAGTACCATTAATAAACCATATCACACATAATAATAAAACGAAATATAATACAAACATCTCTAAATTTTGTGTGATTACACATAACAAATAATACAATCAAATTAATCAAACATCTCCAAATTGATAAAGTGTGATTACATAAAATAAATAATACCATCAAATTATAAACAAACGATCTAATTAAGAGTTGATAGTGTGATTACCTTTCAATAATTATGATAGAACTACGATAATCAAAGTAGCCTTCCTTACACAAAATATGGTGGGAATCTTTAATTTATAAAATGATAAGAAGATAATGGAGATTGGAGATGAAATAGAATTTTGTTTACAAGAAATCAATGTTTGAGTTTGGTTAATATATGAATATCACGGCAGATTGAAAGCGGCTGCGACCGCTTTTTTTTTTTTTTTTTTTTATCAAATACAATAACTTTATTAGGGTTTAAGATAAATTATAGTTGTTGATAAAAGGAGTCCTATTTAAATTAAAATAGGGTTTTAAAACTTTCCGAACTCTAAAATAAAATATGAGAATAGGAAAGTTATTTAATAAATAAATATAAACTATATATAAAATCATAAAATATTCGGGTATTACAATCTACCCTCCTTAAAACAAGTTTCGTCCTCGAAACTTAAAACAGAAAAGTTTAGGGTATTACAGGCGTGACCGAGGAGAGTCACGGGTGGAGTCTGTTCCGGCGCTTCGTGGGGTACTACGCCGAGGCACCTCTTCCGTTGGCGTAAGGATTAGCTTTGTTGCGTTTTTTCCTTCTGATGTTGTTTATGTCGTTTCACGCCTAACATTTTATGGTTTTCAGGTTCCCATTGATGTTCAGTATCGTCCTTGGGCCGGGATGACTGATCTGCCCGAGGCCCTACGTCTTTCAGTGTACCGTACCATTTTGGTTGGTACTGGGCGCTTCGTCTGGTATTTGGGGGAGCGAGTCGTCCGTCAGCATAGCGGCGATCGCTTTGTGGTGCCTTCTTCCCCGCCAGAGTCGATGCTGGACTCCCGCTTGATCAGAGGGTTGATCAACAGGGGAGAGCGCTACACTTTTCCGTGGCAGGAGCTTGTTCACATGGAGAGTGACTACGCGCGGGATTTGCTTCCCTCTCTGGCTCCTCCACCCCGTCTTCCCGAGGTATGATTTCGAGAATCTTCTTTACTAGTCTCTTTTTTAAATAGTCGAATAACTTGATTATTCGATCATATTTTCAGACGACCATTCACCCTGTGGGGAGGATTCAGATTCCTCCTCAGTCTGTCCGCTACCCTGGGCCGATCAGTATCACGGAGGACCATATTGCTGACGCGCCGGAGGGTTATAGACAGGCACAGGAGTCAGTGCCTGAGGCTTTTGAGCCGGTGAGTTTTCTTCGACGTATTATCCACTCTTTTAATGCTGCTTATTACTGATTTTTCTTTGTTTTGTCCTCAGCCTAACCGCCCGGAGGTGACGGGAATTATGAAGCTGGTGGACGCGCTGAAGTATTGCATCATCAAGCTTCGGCGTGGTGCGAGTTGTCGGAGCTCTAGCGACGTCCTTGAGGTATCACTTATTACTTTTTCATTTCCACCATTTGTTTTGTTTTGCATCATTGACGCCTTTTGATTTTGTGTTTTTTCAGGAGCGACGGAGGTCCCGCTCGCGCTCGAGGCCCAGAGGCTCGGACGAGGAGGTGCTTGGTCGTAGTAGACGATCTCCTGAGGCTCACCGACGTTCTGAACGAGAGCCGCGGACTACTCAGCCATTCCAGGAGGCTCAGCAGGGGCAGTCTTCTCAGCGTCCGTCATTTTCACAGCCTCCAGTTCCTGAGTTTGGGTCTCCTTTGGATCCTGGTTCATTCTCGGCCCCATTATCCGGGGTTCCTCCACCATTGTCGGGCCTATTCTCAGTTCCGCTATATAGGACGATGCCTTCGCCGACGATTCCAGTATCTTTGGGCCAGTCTACTCCGCTTTCCGGCTGGACGGGTCCTGCTTTGAGCTTGACTACTACTGGGCCTGCGGGGACTAGTAGGGACGCTACTCCCCGTACTCGGATGGTCGAGGGACTCTTTGGTTCGCCGTTTCCATACACACAGGGAGGTCCACATGCACAGGGACAAGATGAGACTGATTCTGATTCTAGAGATTTTTGACCAAGGGTTTATGTGCATACTGTGATAACACCTGATACATTTGTGTATTATGACTCTTTGTACATTATTTACAGTTTATATATCTACTATTGTGTGTGTTAGTGTGTGTTTTGAGACTCTTTGTGTGTGATTGTGTACTTAGTAATGACACGATGAAAGAAGACATAAGTGGAGTAATGGAGGGTACCGACCTTCCCCAAAAGAAAAGAAATAAAATTACCTTCCCCAAAGAGAAAAATAAAAAAATAAAATAAAATAAAATAAAAAAATAAAAACCATCGTAAAATAAAGATAAAAATAAAAAATAAAAAGCATCGGAAAATAAAAATAAAATAGAAAGGTGAGAATTTTATTAGGAATAGATCTCTCAGAAAAGACTAAAAAAACAAATGTTAAAGATAAGAAAATACAAAAAAAAAATCCGGATAGATACGGAAAAGATGAAACAAACGCAGGCGCGTAAGGTGCCGTGACACGGCACTGTTCACCGTGTCACGGCAAAACCTGCCGTGTCACGGCAAAGGTTCCCGTGACACGGTGGAATTTCCCGTGTCACGGGAAGCTTATTATTCAGCAGTTTGTTTTACGCGTGCGAAAAGATAAATTCTGGGCAGTTCCGAGCGCTTTTGCTATAAAATAAGACCAGATTATTCATGATATGCATAATTACGAAACACAAAATAATTTAGAATTTCATATTTCAATAATCATGTCTCATAATTTTGATAATACATTGCGCGACTGGTCTTATTCTTTGACTAATGCTGAAAAAAAGGAGTTAGAACTATTTCATGTCAGGGGTTTGCTAGCCCTGCGACATGTAGCTATTGAACATGATTTTCTTAGGGCAGCATTAGATTATTGGAGTCTAGAAACGCACTGTTTCAAATTTGATTATGATGAAATTTGTCCTCTACGGAGGAATTTGGCGCAATTTTTGGATTTCCTGGTAGGAATCTTATAGCCATGCCTACCTTACGTGAATACTATTACCAAGACTTTGAACGCCATCTGAATCTAACAGATCCAGATTTAAATAGAATTGTTTGTGGTAATGAAGTAGACATAGAAAAACTTGCTAACTTATATTTTAATCGCCCTGTCTCTGAGTCTTATCATGTGTATCGTAGAAGGGCATATATTTTTTGCATGTTTAGCAAGCTACTTTTTGCAAACGGTAAGGTAGGACATGCTTGTCTAGCGTCTGTGCTTGAGCATGTGGAATCCGGAAGATCTCCTATGCCGACGTGCCTTGGAGAAACATTTCGTGGTTTAGATCAGGCAAAATCTGACCGGAAAGCCATCAGGAAGGGCTCTCTGGTACTATTACAGGTAAAAATACGCTCTGAATAGCCCCCGTGACACAAAACAGTCACCGTGTCACGGTCAGGTTCTGCCGTGACACGGTCAAAACTGCCGTGTCACGGGAATCTGCATATTTTTTTTTTTTTTTTTTTTTTTTTTTTTTTTTTGACGATTAATGGTCCTGTTGTTTTCTTGTTTTGCAGATTTGGTTGATGGAGCGTTTGGAATTATTTGAAGCCCCCGATGACATTGAAAAATATGGCCCTAACGACTTAGTCCGTAGGAAGAAGAATTATTCTGCGAACATGTCGTATGAAGATTGGAAAAATTTCTTTGCAAAGAGAGAATTTTCCATTCGTTGGGTGGTGCCTTGGTGGAGGCTTACTAGGATGGTTGGCACGAATGAAACACCATATTGCCGTGTTCCTAGTATCTCCAAATTGACCTTTTACTGTCCCTCTCGACTGATGCGGCAGTATGGACTTGAACAAGTAATTCCACGCTATAACGATAGTCCTCGTGAAGTATCGTTGCATGAAAGTAACGTTCACAAGTACGAGACTTATTGGATTGGAAGACCTTTGTGGACCGTTTCTGCAAGTGACCAAGCTCCTCCTCCCTTATCTAGTGCATACAAGGCATGGTTGAACCCTAGAAGCAAGAGGGAACGATTCGGATCACGCAAGTCTGATGTGAAGAGTCGTCTTGGAGATAAGAAAACTCCTCTTAAAGATCGCCTAGGTCCGAGAACACAAGGAATTGAGTTTAAGACTCCTAAGATGCCAAGGAAGAAGACCTATGTGAAAGGAAAGGGTAAAGAAAAGATGGTGTATAGGGAAAAACAACCAAAAAAGTTCAAGAAAGGTGAAAGGGGCGAAAGCTCGACTAGGGGTGTGAAGGTTCGGGCTACAAAAGACACACTAATGGTGAGGGCCGACCTAATTGAGCAAGAGAAGGATGTTCCTAAAGAGAAGAGAGATTAGATCAATAGTGCTTTGCATTTTATTATTTAATTTTTATTTAAAATAAGGCGTATGATGCCAATATTGTAGTCGCATTTATTTTAATAATAATAGCGCATTTATTTCTTAAATAAAAATTACGATGACTTTTATATATTATCCGAGTCAAGGAGTCGGACGCAATGGAAGAACAAAGCTAGAACCGGAAATTCGCAACGAATGCGCCAATAAATATAAAAAACTGCCGTGTCACGGTCAAAAGGTCCCGTGACACGGTTGAAGTTCCCGCGTCACGGCAAAAACCCTTTTTTTTTTTTTTTTTTTTCAGATTTTGCCGTGACACGGGATTCTCTCCCGTCAGACGGGAATTCTTCCCGTGTCGCGGCATATGTACCCTCTTTTTTTTTTTGTTTATTTTTTTTTTTTTGAATTTGCCGTGACGCAATGTTGAACCGGGCACATATTAAATCAATGGAGGGAGCATTTTTTTATTTTAGTGTGGCCGGGCCCCCTTGAGGGGTTGCCTACGTATCCTAAAAAGGAATCAGGCCAGACGTAGCTCTATTGGGTCATGAACCCATGCGACTAGGCGTAGAACTTTTTGAGTTGATCCAAGTTGGTTAAATTATGGAAGCCGTTACCGTCCATGTCTACCAATTGTGCCGCTCCGCCGGACAGAATGGCTTTAACAATGTACGGTCCTGACCAGTTTGGTCTGAATTTTCCTCTTGGATCTAACACATTTTTGCGGAGGGCCTTAAGCACTAGGTCACCCTCCTTGATGTTCCTGGTCTTGACTTTTTTATTAAAATGTCGTGCCATACGCTGTTGGTAGGTTTGGACATGATGCAAAGCTGCCAAGCGTTTTTCATCAAGCAAGACCAGTTCGTCGTATCTTGCTCTAATCCAGTCGACTTCATCTAGTTGGCTTTCCAATGCGATTCGGAGAGAAGGTATCTCGAGCTCGATTGGTTGTACCGCTTCGACGCCATAGACCAAGGAAAAGGGGGTAGCCCCTGTCGATGTACGGACAGAGGTTCGATAACCCCAAAGGGCGAAATGTAGCTTATTTGGCCAATCTTTATAATTTTCCGTCATCTTTTCGATGATGATTTTCACGTTTTTGTTGGCCGATTCGACTGCTCCGTTTGTTTGTGGTCTGTAAGGTGATGATCGATGATGTTTGATGTGATATTTCTGCAACAATTCCGCGCATTCGGCTTGGAAATGTGTTCCATTGTCACTGATCATCTCATGTGGTACCCCATAGCGGCATATAATATTTTTCTCAATGAATTGAGCTACATGTTTTGCCGTCAGCTTGGCATATGAGGCTGCCTCAACCCATTTGGTGAAGTAATCGATTGCTACGAGAATGAATTCATGCCCCCCTTGTCCTGGTGGTGTGATTTTTCCAATGATGTCGATGCCCCAAGTGGAGAAAGGCCATGGAGAAGTATACGTGTAGAGAAGTGAAGGTGGAACATGCTGTAAGTTTGCATAGATTTGGCACTTCATACATTTTTTGACGTACTCGTGACAATCTCGCTCCATAGTAGTCCAATAGTAACCTTGTCGTTGAATCTTTTGGACTAACATCTTTGCATTCATGTGAGTTCCGCATATACCAGCATGAAGGTTTTCCATGGTTTTATGTGCTTCTTTTTTAGTTACACATAAGAGATTCCTTCCTGTTGCGGTTCTCTTATGGAGTTCTCCCCTGATGAGCACATACTGTGAGGCCAGGAGCCTCAAAGCACGGCGTGCCCTTTTATCAGTATTAGGAGGATACTCTGTTCTTGTCACATAATTGAGGATGTCTGTATACCATGGTTCTTCATCTTCTTCTTGTTCATCATCAAGTGCATGAACATAAGCTGGTTCATATCTTCTCTCTATGGTAAGTGGCATTCTGATCGTGTCAGCTGGAATTCGCACCATTGATGCTAACTTAGCTAGTGCATCGGCGAACTGGTTTTCTTCTCTTGGAAAATACGTATATTCCACTTCATCTAGTTGCTCCGTGAGAGTTTCCAGATGAGCTTGATACGTAGCGAGACTTTAACTCCTCACTTTCCATCTCTTAGAGATTTGGTTAATGATTAGTGAGGAGTCACCATAGATTCTGAGTTTCTTGATTCCCAAGGCGACAGCTGTTTCTAATCCCAAAATGCATGCTTCATATTCTGCGGCATTATTGGTGACATCAAAGTCGAGCTTCGTGGAAATTGGGATGTGTTCTTCATTGGGCGATACGAGCAAGACTCCCACACCACATCCCTTTTGGTTTGAGGCTCCATCGAAATAGAGTGTCCAACTATCGTCTTTGGTCATGAGTAAATCTTCGTCAGGGAAATCGTACTCATCTTCTTCTTTTTCAGCTTCTTCTAGCGGAAAGTCTGCTAAGAAGTCAGAAACTGCAGAACCTTTGATGGCCTTTTGTGGTACGAATCTCAAGTCAAATTGAGCTAGATTGACTATCCACCTTGATAATCTGCCGTTGAGTGTTGCTTTCTCGAACAGATATTTGAGAGGATCCATCTTAGATACGACATGCACTGTATGAGTGAGCATGTAATGTCTCAGTTTTTGTGCGGCCCATACAAGTGCGAGACACAATTTCTCGAGTGGCGTGTATCGCGTCTCATATCCTTGGAGTTTCTTGCTCAGATAATAGATTGCATTCTCCTTGCTTTCGATCTCTTGTGCTAGCATCGCCCCCATCGTTTCTCTTGTGACCGTAAGGTAGAGTCGAAGAGGAAAGTCAGGTATTGCCGGCGCTAGCACGGGTGGGTTTGCCAAATACTCTTTGATTTTGTCGAAAGCCTTTTGACAGTCATTATCCCATGTGACTGGGACATTCTTTTTAAGCTTCTTGAATATAGGTTCGCATATCGCTGTGAGCTTTGATATGAACCTACTTATGTACTGCAACCTTCCAATGAAGCCTCGAATCTCCTTTTCATTTTTGGGTGGTGGCATGGCCATGATCGCTTTTACTTTTGAAGGATCTATTTCAATCCCTCGAGAACTGATCACATATCCAAGTAATTTGCCTGACGTGACTCCGAATGCACATTTTGCTGGATTTAATCTCATGTTGTACTTACGGAGTCTTGCAAAAAATTTGCGAAGTGCGACAATATGGCCTGGGCGATCTTTAGACTTGACAATCATATCATCGACATAGACCTCCACCTCTTTATGCATCATATCATGTAAGAGTGCTGTAGCTGCTCTTTGGTAGGTGGCACCCGCGTTTTTCAACCCGAATGGCATTACCGTATAGAAATATGTACCCCACTGTGTGATGAATGTGGTTTTCTCCATGTCTTCTTCGGCCATCAGTACTTGATTATATCCGGCGTAACCATCCATGAATGATAGGAGTGCATGATTTGCTGTATTATCGACCAGAATGTCAATATGAGGTAGAGGGAACCCATCTTTTGGGCTTGCTTTATTGAGATCCCTGTAATCAACACACATTCTGACTCTTCCGTCCTTCTTTGGAACTGGGACCACATTTGCTATCCATTCCGGATACTTGGATACTCTGATGAAACCTGCGGCCAATAGCTTCCTGATTTCTTCTTTGATTTTGAGAGCCACATCTGGTTTCATTCGGCGCAGCTTTTGTTTGACAGGCTTCATACCTGGGATGAGTGGTATCGTGTGCTGAGCTATATCCCTGTCAATTCCTGGCATATCTTGGTATGACCAAGCAAATACATCAACAAATTCACTAAGCAAGTTAATTAGCTCTTTGTGTTCATCTTGACTTAGCGTTAATCCAATTTTTACTTCTTTAACAGTCGTATCATTGGAAATATTAACTGTTTCTGTATCTTCAATAACTGCTGTTTTATTTTCGTGTTCTTCCATTGCTTTTATTATTTCTTTGTCATTTTTATCATTAGCAAAGCAATATTGATCAGGGCTAGGGAAATGGCACACATCGTAAGCAAAGGTATTCATTTTATTGAATTCACTGGCTAAAACATCAAGAGAGGCAAGGTCAGCTGCGACCTCACCAGAATTATTAGGACTAGAAAGATAAGGCTCAACAAGAGACTCAGGGCTGAACTCTATAGCAGAAAGAGGGTAGGCCTCAAACTCTAAGGACTCATCTACAGACTTAGACTCAGACTCGGACTCGGACCCAGATGATTCAGACTCATTAAACATAGGACCCTCGCCAGCGGTTATTTCCAACTTCTCTCCACTTGGCGTAGTGATCCTCAATGTCTTGCGCCATCCCCTTGAAATGTTGTCAGCTTGGACGATTAACTCGGAGGGATCAAACTCCTTGTTTGCTATGACCGCTTGAACGAGCTCAGAGTTATCATTGTAGACCGGCTTGGATTCATTTTTCTCCAGTCCAAAAAGAAGATTAATTCCCAGATCATCAGAGTTCAGGTTGGCTGACTTCTCGACTGTGGAGAGTTCTTCATCGAGGAAGTCACAATCGAGGAATACTTCGAATCCTGGTTCACGGATCCCATCATGGGCAAATGGCTCGGGGAATTCATAGCACGGAAAGTCTTCCCCTTCTTTGATGTACTGGCCGTTGAGAGTGAACGGATATGGATCCATGGCCATTTCTGTCTTCGTGATTCGAGCATTGTTGCGAGCCTTCAATTTCAAGGCGGCCCGTTTCAAGTCTTCCTTTGTTGGTTCGAATCCTAAGCGGAAAGTGTCCTTCTTGATTGCACCAGGATGGCCCCAAGATTTAGCCATTTTCTTCTTGAGCCCAAGGGTCATTCCAGGAAAGTGACCTTGCTTCTTCATAATGGCGTTGATACTAGTGTTTGAATAAGGATCGAAGTCGAGATGACACTTTTCCTCTTCTTCGATCGCAAGAACATCATCTAAAGAAAAACCCCACAGATCTTCATCTTCCTCGTCGTGTTCAACATGGACGATAGGGGTATCAATAACTTGAATGCGCATAGGAGAAGCATCGATAGTAATCGGAATCCCTCCCACTATGGCTTTCACTTTCTGGTGGAGCGATGACGGAATCGCCTTTAGCTCATGAAGCCAAGGGCGTCCTAACAGCAGATTGAAAGAGGCCTTGATATCCACCACCTGAAACTTGGTGCGACGCTCAACGGTCCCAGTGGTTATATTCAGTATGATAGTACCCACGGCTTGACGACGAGTATTATCGTAAGCGCGAATCCCCTGAGTGGAGGGAGTCAACTCTTCATTCTTTATACCCAACTTCTTTGCAGTACGGAGTGGGCACACATTGATTGCAGAGCCATTATCAACCAGGCTCATAGGAACATTCATCTGCCTACACACCAGAGTGAGGTGTAAGGCCTTATTATGTTGATCCCCTTCCGAGGGTAGATCCTTATCAAAAAAGGAAATCAGATTGCTGGTACTCGGCAGCTCAGTAGTGAGGAAGTTGACCAGTCCTTGGGGAGTCATGTCGTCATCGACTCCTATCTTCACCAGAGCATTCATTACAGCCTTTCGATGCTCGTGGGAAGTGGCCAAAAGCTTCCATACATTCATCTCCACCTTGGTCTTTTGTAGCTGTTTGACCACATCACTATTCACAGGGTCGATGGGATCAACTATCGGATTTGATTGTGGTGGAGGTGGAGGTGGGTTAGGTTGTTGCAACCGTCCACTTCTAGTGAGAACCTTGACCTCAAGGTCCCCCCAAACATCTTCACTGGTGCCGAGAGACGAACAGGCTATATCTTTGAGATAGATATCTTCATCATCGCTATCCCAAATCCCATTCACTTCTTCAGTGCTTGAGATAAATACAACTTCTGGCAGAGGTTCATTCACAGGTTGAATGAGTATTGACGGATCAAAGGAGACTTCATCTCCCATGATAGCCAGAGCATCAGAAAGAGGACCTGTTTGAATGTTAGGCTTCTTGCCCCCCGGAGGGACAGGAAGTTGGTTAGCATCTATCAGGTCTTGGATTGCGTCTTTCAGCCTCCAACACTTCTCAGTGTTATGACCCTTGCCTTGATGATACTTGCAATAAGCATTGGGGTCATAACTAGCGGTCCTATTCTCAGGTCGAGGTTCGGGGAATGGTCCAATTGGCATAATCAATCCCTTACTATGAAGACGGTCATAAGCAGCATCATAAGTCATTCCCAAAGGCGTATAAATCCTCCTTTGCCTTTGGAATTTTTGAGGAGGAGCATTAAGGGCCAGCACATCACTAATGTCGATGTTGTTGGTAGCATTATTGGGCTTAGAAGACGAAGAAGAAGGAGTGTCGTTCTTCTTGTTTTTCCAAGTGCTGCTGTTATTGTTGTTACCAACAGACTTCATCAGTTCATCTTCGATATTGATTCCAATATCGTATACAGCTTCAAAGGTACTTAAAGGCAGAAACTTCAAGTGTTGCTTGTATTTATGCGTCAGATTGGAAATGAACAAGCGAACCATTTCCTTCTCCTTGGGAGGGTCTACCAGGAGTGCAGCTGTTTCTCTCCACCTACTTAGGTAAGTAGTGAAGCCTTCATTCTCTTTCTGTTTGAGAATGGAGAGTTCACGTTCAGAAGTCTTGGCCTGAATGTTGCACTTGTATCGGTTCATAAAGCTTTCAGCAACATCTTCCCAGGTCGCGACATGCTTGGATTCTAGGGAATAGAACCACTGTTGACAGGCATGCTCTAAGGAAAGAGGAAACACTGTAGGGAAGAGTGTCACATCTACTCCCTTAAGAGCCATGGTTGCAGAAAAAGCCTTCAAATGGAACAACGGGTTATCAGTAGGCTTGAACTTGGGAATATCAGCAGTTGAAAATTTTTCAGGGAGTTTCTCTCTTATGGACGAGGAAGTGACAGGCTGTTCCACATAAGTGAACTCTTCTGAAATCTTACTCATCTGTTCCTTGATCTTGTCCATCGCAGCAGCAGTAACACTGTTTTGCTTGTCTTGCTCTACAGTGCTGACTCTAGTAGTGAATGTCTGCATCATGTCAGACAACCTTTCGATTGTCCTGTTGAGGTTCTCGATATCTTCCTTAGTGGCCATTGGTTGAAAGTAGACTGGAGACGGATCTTGTGGAGATGACTGAGGTGGTTTCCTTGTACGCCTCTTTGGTACGAGAGGTTGTTGAGGTATGGATTCGAACCGTAACAATCTACCCTTGCTTCTTGCCCAAGCGCTGTGACACCGAAACAAATACACCTTTTAATGACCACACTTAACCTTAACCCATCCGGATTAAAAAAAAAGAAAAAGAAAAAAAAATTGAAGTTCTACTTAAAAAGCATTTTTTTTTTTTTTAAAAAAAAAAAAAAGAAAAACATGGGAGGATACCATCCGACTTACTCCGAAAAAAAAAACGACACAAAAAACGAGACTTCCCTAAAACACGGTCAAAAGTGTGTACGACTAAAAAGAAAAGTGTGTGGACATAACATGTAAGTGATTAGGTGAGGTTATAGACGCGTGTTTTGACCATATAACTAGACACGACTCAATACTGGACACAAAAATCGAGAAAAAAGACTGACGGTACACTTTACTGGGCACCGTGTCACGGTGCAGACTGGAGTGACACGGTTAAGACTTACCGTCAGACGGTAGCCTTTATCGTGTCACGGCACTGTTCACCGTGACACGACAAAAAAAATGCCGTGACACGGTGCACAGTTCCAGGTCAGTTTTGTGATTTTTTAGATTTTAATCGATTTTAAGTCCGTACTAATTACTATGTGAGA
Source organism: Chenopodium album (assembly GCF_948465745.1). NCBI lineage: Eukaryota > Viridiplantae > Streptophyta > Magnoliopsida > Caryophyllales > Amaranthaceae > Chenopodium > Chenopodium album. Next base: position 47,304,774 of record NC_137838.1, read on the forward strand.
AAAAACCCTCGGTCATGGGTCAAACAAAAAAGCAAACACATTAGGGTTAGCACCGAACAAACACATAGCATGTAGGCACGATGATGTAAAAAAAGTTCGCAACCTAAAGTCGAGGTCTATGTTCAACTATTGGTCAAGCTTTGAGTGTCAAAAGGGTACCATGGTTAAGAGTTTGGACGCGTTAGCAAGGCAGCCTCCCTTGAGGGTGTATGCCAACGGGCGGCTCCGCGAGTTCGTGATGAAATCGAACTCGACTCCATGGTTTGGGTGGATTTAATAACTCGGATGAACCCTTATTGCCATGAGCGTTTTTGGGTTGATAGAGCTTAAATCCCCCGGGGCTAAGACGCATGTAGAACACATACGTTTTTTCAGAAAAATCGAAGGAAGTCGACTGTGGAAAAAGAAAATAGGTCACCGGACAGATTTTAGGACTGCCGTGACACGGCAGAAATTCCCGTGTCACGGTACAGTCTACCGTCAGACGGTACTCAGTACCGTGACAAGGCAGACTCTGCCGTGACACGGCAGTCAGAAAATCTGACTGGTGCCCTGTTTGCTTTTGCGCGCAACCGAATTATCCAATTTTTCCTACGGGACAGACCTGAATGTGACGTTAAAACGTCTATGCAGATGCAAAAAATGCCAAATTAATCACAGGAATACTTTTTCAAGAATCTTTCAAGTCTCATCCACTCATCTTAATTAAATACCGATCACTCAAATCGATAAATAATTAAGAATCCTCCCCAGTGGAGTCGCCAAATTGTAGGCGTCGTTCGAAGTGCGCCTACGTTAAAAGCATGTTGTGAATATGCTTGGCACTCATAGGAAGTGGGAATTGACATTACGATTAGGGACAACGATTAGGGACAAATAAAGTAGGGAGCCGCCAACAAGTTTTTGTGGAACTTGTAAACCGTTCACGGATCATAAAAAGGCAACCACGATAAAGGGACAACGAAGGCAACGATGATTGACCCGTGAAGGTTACACCCCATTCATAATCCATGAGATTACTAACTCCATATGGTTCGGAACCACGAAAGGAGGATCGGGGATGATGGTACGAAGTGAGTCATGGAGTCACATTCGCCCGTATTGGCCTCTACTCGATTCTTATAATGAAAAGTATTCCTGCGATCTCAAAGGCATACAAGCAATAATTCAATTCGCTCCAAACTATTATTTAACTAAATCGGTTCAAAATTAATGCACACATAATTCTAAATATTTGGTGATCACTTCAATTAATAACAAGATTAAAAAGGAACCTAAACCGGTTGTCCAAATTATCTTATTAGGCGTGATTTTCAATTACATATTCCCTTTAACATGCAATATTGTGATCAATATAATAGAATCAATATGAACATAAAAAGAACCAATTTAGTCATAATTCTAACAACAGAAAAATTGTTAGAAAAATAATAATAAAAAGAGCATAACTCTTACTTTGAATCTGTTTGCTTGCAACTACAAAATAATAAAACGAGTTAGTAACTTCAAGGAAATAATAAAACAACTATTAAATTAAATTAAATAAAAACAAGGTTAATTTTGGGGCCAAACCCTCAAACGATTCTACCTTTCACGCCTTGGTTTAAGGACAGAACCTCGAGTAAAATATGGACTCCTTTGAGTGCTTGAAGAGGGAATTTTGAAGTGAAAAGGGTAGGCTAGCGTTTAGGTTAAGAGCATAGAGGAGAGGAAAAATAAGAATAATAGAATTCTCGTCGCCCCGTACATCAGAAATGAGGGGGTATTTATAGGGAAATGTGCCGAGGGAGCACACAGAACCCTAAAATGATAAAACCATAAAAAAGTATCCCGTGACACGGTCAGTCTGTATCGTGACACGGTTAGACTGTACCGTCAGACGGTACAAGTTCCCGTGACACGGTCAGTCTTTGGAGTGTCGCGGGAAATTTTCAGAAAACGGAACGGAAAACGCGTTAAGGGTTTACGCGGAAAGGACACGGAACTCCCTGTGTCACGGCAGACCTCCCGTGTCACGGGAAGTCCCACCGTCAGACGGGAAGAGTTCCCGTGACACGGTCAAGCCTGACCGTGACACGGTCAACTCTAGTCTACTTTTCCGTCTAAATTCATTTTTAACCCTAATTTCTTTCGATTTTTTTGAGTGCCGATTGATAATTACGGGCTTTTTTCTGACTTTGAATATTCGGGCTAAAATAATAAATAATAAATAAAATATTTGGGCCAAAAATAATAATAAAATAAAAAAGGTTTGGGCTTAAATTAAAACTATGCTTTTACCAAACACCAAGACTGATCCATGGACCTTTCAAAAATATGAATTTAATAAAATAAGATTTTTTAAGCACTCTCGAGATTAAATACTAAACCCGACCAACAGTGGCGGTGAAAGGTTATTTATCATCGGGCTTGGTTTTGGGGAGACATTTTTAGGTGTCTACACGTTGGAAAGCTTTTTTCGAACCCGATCCAACTATACTGTTATTTGACACTTGCCATAGACCAAACCAAACTGGATTGGCTGTTTTCTCAAAATAGGTTTTCAAAAACAGAGTGAAAGAAAATAAATAAAAACTAACCGCAACACTAACTTTCCACACTTCCACTTCATTCGATTATGATTCGACGTGAAAGGTACTCATCACTGGGTTTGGTTTTGGGGAGACACAAATGGGTGGCTACACAACCTGTCCTTCAAACCCCTGAAGAAGTCTGTTTATGCTACCTCGTCATACAACCCTTGAATCTAGATTCTCACTAGATTGAACCGCCTGACGTATGAGCGCAATCCTTCGCTATCTCTCTGATGCACATTTCTCATGTCGAGACTTGTTTTCATTGCAGGAAGGTTCAACGAGAAGTTTAAAGCGAAAAAGAACGCAAGAGTCTTGAAGCTGTGTAGGGAATATTTCAAGCATTACCCCAAACTTGAACCCCACTGTGAGCAAAAGAGTCACCAACAAGTTTTAGGAACTTGTAAACCGTTCACAGGGTGAAGGTTACACCCCTTAACGATCTGGGAGATCGTTAACTCCAATAGGTCTGGAACCAAAACTGGAAGTTCAGGGATGGAGGTACAAATCCAACCTAAAAGAGATTTAACCTGCCCTAATAATAGGCATCTACTTTATTCTTCTCGCATTCATGTGCGCTTTCTGACTAACATGCAATAAGTAGATTAACCCTAAACCTGTTTATCTATGTTGGTTGAATATCAATGCACAAATAAATCTATTATTGGCGTTCACTTGAATTATAATCAAATTAACCCTAAACAAGATTATTAATTATCTTATTAAGTGTGATTACAAGTACCTATTCCTTTTAAACACGCATAAAAGGCGTGATCAAGCAATAACAATAATATAAGCGTCAAGCAACATGATAATAATAATAATTATTATAATAACAATTATAATCATAAATCATAAAAATAATCATAATCATGTTAAAGCATAATAATATTAGCAAAATTCTAGGCATGAGACTAACAATATTAATAACAAACCCTAGCACGTCACTAAACAATAAAAATCAGAGCTTTAACCCTAACATGATACCAACATGCTATTTGGAAAGAAAATAAGAAGCTTCATAGTAATCATAATTGATATAAGCAAATCATCCTAAACATGATACTAAGGAAGACATCCTATCATGATACTAGGAATCAAAATAACAATCTAAACATGATTTCTATATCATAATATCAATTAAACAACTAAAGCACTTACTTGGATGTCTCGTATCTCTTTCTAATAACAAAATACACACGTTAGTAACTTCAAGGAAAATAATAAACAAAGAATTAAATTAAATTTTGAAATACAGATTTAGGACAAAACCCTCAGAAATATTAAACAATTCACGTCTAGAGCAAAGGCAACTTCAAACTTGGCTAGGTGTGTCTAGATCTTGTGAGTACGAAATTTCGTTTCTAAAAAGTTGGTTTAGAAAAATAGAGAGATAGAATATCAAGAAATTCTTGATGAGAGTTGGTAATAAAAAACGAAGGTTTAAGGACGCTATTTATAACGAAAACAGTCCAGAATATGATAAAAAAGAATTAGAGTTTTAAGAAGAATAAAACACGACTCCAGCGCCGCAAATGCCTTTGTCGCAAGGCGACAGGCTGTTGTGCGGCTCTGAAGGAAATTTCCCACGCGTTTTCTATTTTTTGATAAAATTAAGCTTCCGTTCGAGGCGTAAAATCGTAATTTCATTTAAAACACTTCTTTTATTCTAAATAAAACTCATAAAACTCAATTATCTATGCTAATCACATTAGGATTCAAAAGAACCTTCTAGTAGATTCTAGAAGACTATAATCAATCCTAATTGCATTAGGAATGATAATTCATAATAGGCCCTTTTCTAGATCATTGGGCTGCATATAAAGAATCAAATCGGGACCAGTTTAGTAATTTGGCCATAACTTCCTCATTATTCATCGGAATTGGGCTTATAATATATCGTTGGAAAGCTCTTTTTGAACCCTATCCAACTATAGTTTTATTGGACCCTTGAAATGGACCAATCTAAACTTGATTGGCTATTTTCATAAAATAGGCTTTCGAAAACATAGAGAAAGAAGAGAAATAAAAACTAACCGCAACACTAAACTTTCCACACTTTCACTTCATTTGATTATGATTCGACGCGAAAGGTACTTATCACTAGGTTTTGTTTTGGGGAGACATAAATGGGTGTTTACAGAATCCCTCACTTTGACTGTGTTTGGAGAAATGTATGTTTTGAAAATAAAAGTCAAAGTATCGATAGGGACGGAGAATGATTCAGAACTTTCTGCGATTCTAAATCACTCTTGTAACGCCAATACCTGAAAAACTAGCATTACTTAAACAGATAACAGAGTTAAGAAACGCGTATCTTGTACCGTCGAGCACACGTCTTTGAAAGTAACCGATTTGTGTTGCATTTGCAGTCGTGACAACCTTCCACAAGCTAGGGAACGTCATTTTGTTGTTTTTGTGCTCACTCGTCTTTAAACAATGGAGCTTTTTCCGATATGTTCACGCATCTCTTCACAAAGAGATTTTTTCTTGAATCATAGTGACAACCTTCTCAATCATATCAAAAGTCGTCAAAGACCGCCTCATCACGAACCGCTCTTCTTAAATCTTAGTGAAAACCTCAACAATCTTAGCAGATGCCGTCGAAGACCGCCCATCTCGTGCTATCTTCTCAAATCTTGGCGACAACCTCCACAATCTTAGAGGATACCGTTGCAGACCGCCTATCTCGTGCTATCTTCCCAAATCTTGGCGACAACCTCCACAATCTTAGCGGATGTCGTCGAAGACTGCCCATCTCGTGCTATCTTCTCAATTCTAAGTGACAACCTCCCAATCATAGTGAACGTTGTCGATCATAATGCAGCTTGAATTTTGCTGTTGTAGATAATTGCTGAAATTGCTGTTGTGCCAGTACGTCCGCGCTTTTTCTTTTTGTGAACCATTACGTCGGTGCCTACGATGAGCCAACTCTTAGGCGCTTTAAGCTAAGTGAGACGATCTTTGTCAGGTCGATCACTATATGTGATTATAATCAAGCCGACTACTTAATCATGTCAAATTTCTTATAGGAGCTTAAAGGCTTACCAAGGAACCCAAAATTTCTGCAATAGGTCTGCATAATCTAATATGGGGGACACGCATTGTGTTGCTGCACCAGCGCCTGCTGGAACTATCTATCGCCGTGGTCTGGCGCTGAAGTCGGGTTTTCCCTATTTTGCCCTTGCTACTGCTGTTCGTGGCTCAGTTTCGTTTCGAACTTTGAACTTGGTCGTTTTCTTTCAACCAAATCCGCTCAAATCTTTTGTAAATTAAAGCTCTTCATCTCTAATTTACTAATCCATGTAACTCTTCTCATCTTGGAAAAATCTTATGTGTCATATTCACAGTTTTCCGAAAAAATCAGGAAATGTTCTTGCTTGCTAGGATGCACCTGCATTTATATTTTGGACTATAGGACTTTTCTCATCCTTCTTTAGGGTTGACCTAAGACTTAGTGTTGCTTGACTCATTGACTTGACACGACTCAAGGTATAAACTTGACTAAATGATGACTCACTTCGTGTGACTCGTGTGTGCATAGTGTTGACTCGTGAAACATGATATGTACATGACTCGAAATGCAGAAAAAAAAATTTCAGTCATTTTTGTGGAGGGTACCGACTTTCTCCCGTAAAAGAAAAATGTGAAAAAGAATCAAAGTGCTTGAGGGTGCATGTTAAATGAGCTTAATTTGTTAATGTTGTCTCTCATAGTACAAGGATTATAACATCTTAGACTATCCTAGTTAACTCGATAATTCAAGTATTTAGGTAACTTAGGCGCAGAGGCTAAGTACTTCATACTTTTTGATGCAATGATGATTGATCTTGATATGACAAGGCATGCTTCAGCGTTATATTAAAATTTCATGACAAAGGGTTCCTAAGGGAAGTGTATTTGGTCATGTATATGTGATTTGTGTGATGGTGACACTAAAGTTAGGCCGCAAGGACTAAGTGTGTGGAAAAAGATATTATTTCAAGAAGAGCCAAATGATGGTTACTCTTAGGCTAGGTATGCTAATGATTTAGGGATCAAGCCCCCAAGTCTAGATCCTAAATGAATAGGGATGAGCATTGGAGATTCTTTGATATGATCAGGGTTTGAGTGTGTGAATGTAAATATGAATGTATGTTTATTACGGTTGCACCCCTTTGTGAGGTTGCCTACGTATCCGTTAGGAATCAGGTCGAACGTAGCTCTAGCCGAACCTCGCACAAGTGTGTGTATACCTCAAAAAGGTCTTTTGAAGGGTTGTAATGTGGTTAGGCTAAAGGTTTGAAGAAAAAGGGAATAAAGGCTCAAGACCCTCGATAAGCCCCCAAGGTGTGCAACCTTGCTTTTTGATGTTTATATTTTTATGCTTGAGGCTTTTCATTCTTTTTAGCTCTCTTTCTTTTTTTTGCTTTTGCATTTATTTTATTTTAATAAGTTTGGGCAATCTCGATCATGCGGTCTATCACTCACTTGGCATTCATGTTTCTCAGGCATGGTACCGAGCACTCGATAAGAAATGCAATTTGAGACGTGTTCTTATCATAGATATTTTCATATGAAAGAAATTGGAACACTTGCCCTTTTCTACACTTTATTATTTCTATTTTTCTATTTTAATCTTTTAAATCACTCAAGCTTTTGTTCTTTGAAATTTGCATAAGTTACACACCATCCCATCCCAAGGTTAGGTAGATGTTGGTTGATGAAAGAAAGGTCACTCGTTAGATGAGGCTCAAAGTGGTTTATCAAGAAAGGACTGCATATTTGAAAGGGTGAAGATGATATGATGGGCTACAAGGGGTTCCTCTAATCATGGGTATATCTTGTGCTCAGTTCGACAATGATTTTTTTTCCAATGCGATGTTATGTAATGGTCATATGCAAGAAATAAAACGCTCATTTTTATTATAGGAAAAGAAAGAATTATCCTACAAAATAAATTTAAGGGGAATAAGAAAGTGCCTATGATAGACCTATTGGGGAAGGGAAAAATAAAAGATAGAAAAAAAGAGGTCACGAAAGCTTGTCCCCTGAAGCTTGCCTTGTGTTGTTTGCTTTATCATCACTCACTCTTCTTGCTAGCTGGAGGTATGGGAAGCTTATTATTATCGATCAAATGTTGGATAGCCTTTTTTAGCTTCCAACATCTCTCACTAGTATGACCGTACCTTGATGGTACTTGCAATGTGCATCTAGATTCCAACTAGGCAATCTCTTTTCAGCTGCATGATCTTGAATAGGCCCAATGGGAGTAATGAGTCCCTTAGTATGTAGTCGTTCAAATGCAGTATCATAGCTCATCCCAATGGGGGTGAAGTCTTTCCTTAGTTGTTTCTTAGATCCTTGGTTATCCATGGCTAAAACTTCACTGTGATCAAAGGTACTAACATTGTTACTAAAGTGAGCGTTTTCAGAAGAAGAAGGATTGTCATTCTTATTTCCTTTCCAGCCACTATGGTTACTATTGTTAGTAACTTTTTTCTTTGTGAGGTCATCTTCGATCTCGATGCCTATGTCATAGACGACCTTAAAAGTATTCAAGTTTTGTTGATATTTTAAGTGCTTTGAATAGTTTTCTTTTAAATTTTTTATGAACATCCTCACGGATTCTTTTTCAGTAGGGACTTCGATCATGTTAGCGGGAGATTCCCTCCACTTGTTGAAGAAGGAGGTGAAACCTTCATTTTCTTTTTGTTTTAGCATTTCAAGTTGTCTATGGTCGGTTTCAATTTGAATATTACGCTTATATCTATCAATGAAAGCATTTTTTATTCCATCCTATGCTGAGGTCTTCTCTTTATCAAGGGAGAAGAACCAATGTTGACAAATGGTTTCAAGTGGTAACGAGAACAAAGAGTGAAAAATATTATTATCAATCCCTTTAAGGTTCATTACAGTTTCAAAGGCCCTTAAATGAAAGTAAGGATTGTCAGTTGGCTTAAATTTAGGGATGTCATTGGCATTAAACTTCTGCAGAAGAAGCTCCTTGTCAAGTGAGACCTCTTGTGATGAGCTAATGCCCTTGAATCTATATATTCATTGGATATTTTGCTCAAGATTTCTTGCTTGAGCTCCATTTGTTGTTGTTTCACAGGGTCATTGATTTGGAGGGTTAAAGCCTTCAACATCTCAGTCACGTATGCCATTTGCTTCTTAAGCTCATTGACTTCTTCTTGGCTTGCCATTCTATTCTTAGCTTTTCTTTTTCGACCGACTGGTTTATCAAAAAGTTGTACTTGAATAAAGGTGTTGTCCTTGATTAATCGCCCTTCTCTCCTTGACCAATTACTGTGGAAAGGGAAATTAGGGATATTCACTGTTAATTATTTGACTTAAACTCTATTCAACATGCATGGATGGAAGAAGGTAGGAAGAATGAAGGTTGTGATATGGAGAAAGTATGTAGAAAATGGAAAGATGATGTTGATGGGGATATATAGAAAAATTTAGGAATAAAGTGGACCCCCAACTCAAATGACGAAAAAAAACAACTCATGCATGAACCTAAGACATGGTTATGGTGTACATACATATTAGTGTGTGCTTTATTTGTGAGTGTAAGTGACATTCTTTGACTCTTGTGTAAAACCATGGGACTAAGTATTTAGACTCAATTAAGGACTAAATATGGTTACTTCCATTAACAAAATAACCAAACTGTTCAATTAGACTCGTCGTGATGACGAGCAAAAATCTGAACCGTTACCAAAGCAATAGGACTATCGCCGCACACTGCAGTGTAGCGCCAGACGACAGGGTTGTCGCTCGGTGTTGCACAGTAGCGTTTGGCGTTGCAGCCTAAATTTCTCCGCCATTACTAGAGCATTAATCTGGGACTGCTTTCAATAATTTTACTCCACGCGACAGGCCTAAAGTCGTACTAAGTCAGTTCTGATTAATTTGTTAAACTTTTAATTACTCAAATTAATTAATTCGGCAAAGTCCTTTTAGTTATTAGTTAGTTTATCTAAGGCTTAAACACAAGTCAAACAAACGGTTAAGAAAACACATAGAGTATGCACAACAAATAATGCACAAGTAGTCAAGTAGGCACAATATGATGCAATGAGTTTGCAACCTAACCATGGCTTTGGTTCTCTAAAGTTCGGGATATGGGTTAGTCAAAGAGGGTCCATGGTTATGAGTTCGGATGCACCACGCGGAAGCCTTACCTTGGGAAGGGTTGGCGCGAGTGGATGGGACCCCGTGAGTTAAACTCGCTTCCATAGTTTGGTGAATTCAACATTCTTGGATGTACCCTTTGTTGCTCAGAGCGTTCAATCAGGTAGATGGAGCTTGAATTCCCAGAGGGTTATGTCCATATGTAGAACACATATGGGTTTCAGAAAAGTGAGAAAAACTTAATCAGGAAGTATAGTCAAGCCAACAGTGCTAGAATTGGTCGAAATAAAGAACTTGTATTTCTGGCTCGGTTTTGGAAGAACGCAGCCGCCAGCCAACAGGGACTGTCGCCGCGATAAAATCCATGTCGCCTGGCGACAGAGCCTTATCTTCGGCGGCAGGCTCTGTTTTCTAGACGTCAGTTCCAACATGCCTCAGCAGCTTTTTGTATTCTTAAATTTTCCATTTTTTCGCAGCATTATTTCGATTCTAGTTGTGAAAGATATTCCTCAAATTTCCTACGTGTAAAAACCCAATGTTTTTGACTCATTACGGATTGTCTTTCCAATGAGATCCTTTTTATGCATAAGACAATAATGTTATTCAAAATTACGCACATGAAATACTTAGAACTTTTCGAGTCTCATCCACTCATTCTAAATCATTGCCAAAATAAATTTCAGAAATTAAAATAGAAATCCTCCCCAGTGGAGTCGCCAAAAAACTGTAGGGAATATTTCAAGTATTACCCCAAACTTGAACCCCACTATGATCATACAATAAAGTACGGTGGTGTCCAAAGGGGAGGAAGCTAGAGCAAAAGAGTCGCCAACAAGTTTTAAGAATTTGTAAACTGTTCACAGGGTGAAGGTTACACCCCTTAACGATCCGAGAGATCGTTAACTCCAATAGGTCTGGAACCAAAATTGGAAGTTCGAGGATGAAGGTACAAATCCAACCTAAAAGAGATTGAAATTGCCCTAATAATAGACCTCTACTTTATTCTTCTCGCATTCAAGTGCGCTTTCTGACTAACATGCAATCAATAGGTTAACCCTAAACCTGTTTATCTATGTTGGTTGAATACCAATGCATAAATAAGGCCCCATTCTTTAGAGTTGCTTTGTTCAGCTCTGCTCTGCTGAAATATGCTTTGCTTTGCTGAAATCTGCTCTACTCTACTTCAATCTGCTCTACTCTGCCATGCTCTACTCTACTTGATATTAATACTTAATATTGAATTATTATAATAATAAATAATATTTAAAAATAATAATAAATAATTAATAATTAATATTTAATAATAATAATTAATATTTAATAAGAATAAGAATAAAAAATTAATATTTAATAATAGTAAATAATCAATATTTAATAATATTAATAATTAATACTTAATAATAATAATAACAATAATTAATTATTGATATTTAATAAATATAATAATAATAATTAATTACTAATATTTAATAATAATAATAATAATAATAATAATAATAATAATAATAATAATAATATATTATTAATAATTAATAATAATAATTATATAAATAATAATAATTATAATTAATATTTAATAATAATAATAATAGTAATTATACTAATAGTAATAATATTTTTATAACTAATAATATTAATTAAAATAACAATAATTGATTTTTATAATAACAATTAATAGTAAGATAATAACTTATATTTAAAGATAATACTAATTATTAATTTTGAATAATAATAATAATTAAATAATATTTAATAATAATTATTATTATAATTAATATAATAATAATTAATATTAAATTTTAAAATTTAATGATTATAATAATAATGAGATAATATTAGTAGTAGTAGTAGTAGTAGTAGTAGTAGTAGTAGTAGTAGTAATAATAATAATAATAATAATAATAATAATAATAATAATAATAATAATAATAATAATAATAATAATAATAATAATAATAATAATAATAATAATAATAATAATAATAATAATAATAATAATAATAATATTAATATTATTATTATTAATAATAATATTAGTAATAATAATAATAATGATAATAATAATAATAATAATAATAATAATAATAATAATAATAATAATAATAATAATAATAATAATATTAGTAATAATAATAATAATAATAATGATAATAATGAAATCTGCTATGCTCTGCTCTGCTTTGCTCTACTAAAATCTTCTTTGCTCTTCTCTGCCCAGAAGCTCAGAAGAACAGGGCCTAAATCTATTATTGGCGATTACTTGAATTATAATAAATTAACCTTAAGCAACATTATTAATTATTTTATTAAGCGTGATTACAAGTACCAATTCCCTTTAAACATGCATAAAAGGCGTGATCAAGCACTAACAATAAAAGTGTCAAGAAACATGATAATAATCATAATAATTATAATAACAATTAAAATCATAAATCATAAAAATAATCATAATCATGTTAAAGCATAATAATATTAGCAAAATTCTAGGCATGAGACTAACAATATTAATAACAAACCCTAGCACGTCACTAAACAATAAAAATCAGAGCTTTAACCCTAACATGATACTAACATGCTATTAAAAAAATAGGAAGCATCATAGAAATCATAATTGATATAAGTAAATCAGCCTAAACATGATACTAAGGAAAGCATCCTATCATAATAATAGGAATCAAAATAACAATCTAAACATGATTTCTATATCATAATATAAATTAAACAATTACAGCACTTACTTAGATGCCTTGTATCTCTTTCTAATAACAAAATACACACGTTAGTAACTTCAAGGAAAATAATAAACAAAGAATTAAATTAAATAATTGAAATAGAGATTTGGGACCAAACCCTCAGAAATATCAAACCTTTGACGTCTAGGGCGAAGACTACTTCGAACTTGGCTAGGTGTGTCTAGATCTTGTGAGTGCGGAATTTTTTTTGTGAAAAGTTGGTTTAGAAAAAGAGAGAGAGAGAGAGAATATCAAGAAATTCTTGATGAGAGTTGGTAATCAAAAACGAAGGTTTAAGGACGCTATTTATAACGAAAATAATCTGGAATATGATAAAAAAGAATCAGAGTTTTAAGAAGAATAAAACACGACTCAAGCACCGCAAATGCCTCTGTCGCTGCGCGACAGCCTGTTGTGCGGCGCTGCAGGCAATTTCCCACGCGTTTTCTATTTTTTGATAAAATTAAGCGTAAAAGTCCGTACGAGGGGTAAAATCGTAATTTCATTGAAAACACTTCTTTTATTCTAAATAAAACTCATAAAACTCAATTTTAAATGCTAATCACATTATGATTTAAAAGAACCTTCTAGAAGACTAAACTCAATCCTAATTGCATTAGGAATGATAATTCATAATAGGTCCTCCTCTAGATCATTGGGCCGCATATAAAGAATCAAACTAGGTCCAGTTTAGTAATTTAGCCATAACTTCCTCATTATTCATAGGAATTAGGCTTATAATATATCGTTGGAAATCTCTTTTCGAACCCAATCCAACTACACTAATATTGGACCCTTGCCATGGACCAAGATAAACTTGATTGGCTATTTTCATAAAATAGGTTTTCGAAAACAGAGAGAAAGAAGAGTAATAAAAACTAACCGCAACACTAAACTTTCCACACTTTATCTTCATTCGATTATGATTTGACGCAAAAGGTACTCATCACTAGGTTTGATTTTGGGGAAACACAAATGGGTGTCTACAATCTATTAATTTACCTAGTCGGCAGGTTGCTGAACCAATGTAGGGCTATGCCCTCAGGGTTGCTGGGAAGCAGCAACACTAAGCGGCATCATCTAACTCTTGTAAATACATGAGGTGGGTGTATGTTAGAAGGTGATCTTCAAGGTTGGAGGTACCATCATAGGTTCCTACCAACACATTTTTTACCTTGGTCGGATGTTTGGCCTCGGTTATCTCCCTCGATAACACAGAGGGTTGTTCTCCAAGGTTTTGTAGCCGAATCTGCCAGTCCATAGGCTGGTAGTTGTATGCCTCCTGTCCTCCGAAGAAGGCAGGCTGGATGTAGGGTAAAGCAGACAGCCTGTATAATGGCTGGACAACATAATATGCCGAGTTAATTACATGGGGTCCCGTGTGGACAGAAGGGCCGCCTGACGGAGTCCCATGTACAGATTGTGAATTCCTCATTGTGGTATTCTTGATGCTATCCGGATATGTCGAGCACTAGAGAAGGTCTTTTTGCTGCCATTCGGCTGCACATGCAAGATGATCATTCTTTTTTCCATTTTTGGGAAACGGAGTTTGGAAAGATCAATCTGGGGCCGAGTCTTCTCCTTTGTAGCATGGTGAGGAGTAGGACCCTCGGTCCCTAACTGACTTTGCTATCAGAGCTTAAGCTAGTTTTTTGGCCGACTGTTCCTTCCTAGGATCAGCCGTCCTATTGGTGATTAATTCCAGTATTTCACAGCATTATTACATGATATGATGATATGATTGTCAAGTCAAAAGATTGGCCAGGCCACATCATTATTACATGATATGATCCATAAAGTGTAACACCTCGTATTTTCTAACCACTATTTTATGTGCATTTAAATCTATTAAACCTAATTTCTTATTTAAATCCCAATTTCAAAAGTAAAATCTTTATTTAATTATTAAAATTATTAAATTTGTTATTTTGGTTTAAGGGTCATTATAAACTTTTGAAACCTTAATTATAATATTTTGATAAAGAAATTGAAATTATTATTTAAATAGGTTTTATACTTGATTTTTAATCATTTCAATTATATTTGACATGTCTGAATTGATATTAGCTTTAAATGGTGATTGCTTAAGCTTAAGCGTCAATTCAGTAAGTGTTTCTAAATTATATGTAATATCAATATTTAACTTATCACAATTGATACGGGTCATCATGGGTGGTTCCTTGACTGAAGTGCCAATTTGATAGGTATAAAATGAATCTATGGTTTTAAAGACGTTTTACGTTCAATCGTATCAATATCGATGTATAAAGTGGTATTGGGTGATTCCGTCAACTTGATTATCGAATTGATATTGTTTACAAAGTATTCTTTAATTTATAATTATAGAAATCATTATAATGTCCTTTGTTAATTAGGTCATTATAAGTGAATAATATTATTGGTTTCGCATATCGCCTCCTTATATTGCTTTTCTGTAAAATAGGAACTTTATATATTTTTTTGTTTTGTGATTTAAATTATTGTTTTCATTATTATTATTGTAATTACTATTTATATTATTATTGATTTATTAATAATATAATCTATATTATTTTTTTTTGTAAACATACTTTTAAATCGCCTCTCGTTACATCCCTTTACTAGTCTAGTTTCGGGCCAACTAGACTTTGTTTATTAGTCAGGTTTCGCCTCAACACTTTCATGACTAAATAGATTGATATAGTCTTGTTTATTAGCTTCCTTAAACCAAATTTTAAGCTAAAATAATCATTAAATCAAACCCAAAAGGGAAGCCTTGAATCCTAGCTTTGTATGGCCTTTTCGTAAGCTCAATTTGAGCTCATTCCTAATGATTCTCATGGCAGCAATCAAAGGGTAAGAGGCTGATATTTTTCACCCTAGTAACCCCCTCTTAAATTTGTCTTAGTGGCCAATCAAAAATCTAATGAAGGCTTCCCAAAAGACTCCTCATTCCCCATAACTTTTACGTTCAAATATCAGTTTTCCCCATCACAAAAGAACGCAGCACAACTCCTCCTTTTCTCTTAAATATTTTCTTGCATTCAAGGGGTAATGGGTTATTTTAACCCTAGTTTCTGCTACCAAGGGTTCCTAATTCATTCCATATTCATCCCCTTTTGAAGGATTACAATTAGAAGAATAACAAGGGTGTTTATATTAGAGGGTTATTTTAGGCGTGATCTTACGCGAGGGTGGTCTGATCTCATGGCTCTTCTCTTTGCTCTTCTTTATTTTATTTTCATGCTCTACATTCAAGGTAGCTATCTTTACTCACTTAGTTTAGAACTATTGGATTTGAGAGTTGAATTGATAGGTAGAAACATGGCTAGGATTAGGTTTATTTGTAATTTTCATTCTCTTTGTGGCTGCTGTAAATTGTGTGACATAGAACGTGAATTAGTTATATTAATCCTTGTTTTTATGACCAAACTTTATTGATAGCAAACCCTTGATGTTGTATGATCTTTGTATGATGTTTTTAACGAGTTTATACATGGTTTTGAAGCACAAAATGCACCATAGGTACTGTGGAAATGTTACATACCTTCTCATGAGTTTTGTTGTGGTTGTGAGGCATGTTTAACCTATTTTATTGGGCTTGTTCTTGCTTTTTAATGTGTAGTATAATATTAGGGATAATAAGGTATAAGTTCCATGTGTTAAACTTTGATTTTGGGCATGTTTTGTACTTGTTTTTGGGCAAGAAAAGCTGAAATCCGCTACTAGAGTTATAACATGTTGGGCGTGTGTTTAAGATCTTAAATCTGATTTTATTGATTGATTTTATTTCCTAATTTGATTTAGTATCATGTTAGGATATCCCCTAATTAATTTGGAATGATTACAAGAAAGAGTGATTTGTTTTAATGGCCTAAAAGTAGGTATAGGAGCTGCTGTCATCCATTGTGAAGGTTGTGTGATTCGAGAGTTTTTTTGATATGTTTTACCTGATTTGTAATCCCAAATGCATGGTTGACATGATCTATTATGTTTTTAGAGTGTTTACTAAAATGGGCTAAGCTTCGTTTAAGGTTTGTTTTTGGGGTGTTTTATGTGAATGGTACTGCTGGAACCTAAGTTGGGGCTGCTATGTTTATGATATTATTTGAGCATGTTAACCCTAGAAATTTAAGTCCAAAATGGTTTTATATGGTGCTTATTGATTATATGTATGTTCCCTAATTTTTATTTTGCATTTGAAGTATGTTTAATTGGGTTTTATGATGATTTTTGGACTTGCATTCTGCTGCCCCATTTTGGTTGTTTAATGAAATGGTAGTTTGGATTTTTCGTTTGTATAAGCGATTTTTATGTAATTTTTATTGCAAGTATTATATATTATATTTTAAATAAGTAATGTGTGAATTTCGGGTATTATAAACCCTAAAGTAAATATTTTGATGTGTGGTTGAATATGGGTGAGTTGTAATTGTGAACATCAGGCAAGCTACTTGGCTATGTGATCAGTTCTCGAGAGATTGAAATAGATCACACAAAAGTCAAAGCAATCATGGCCATGCCACCACCCAAGACTGAGAAGGAAATTAGAGGTTTTATCGGAAGGTTGCAATATATAAGTAGGTTCATATCCAAACTCATTGCGATATGTAAACCTATATTCAAGAAGCTAAAGAAGAATGTTCCAGTTACATGGGATGATGACTGCCAAAAAGCTTTCGACAGTTAATATCAAGGATTACCTGGAAAACCCACCCATGCTAGCGCCAGCCATGCCTGATTTTCCTCTTCGACTCTACGTTACGGTCACAAGAGAAATGATGGGGGCAATGCTAGCACATGAGATCGAAAGTAAGGAGAATGCAATCTACTACTCGAGTAAAAAGCTTCAAGGCTATGAGACCAGGTACACACCACTTGAAAATTTGTGTGTCGCACTTGTGTGGGCTGCGTATAAATTAAGACATTACATGCTCACTCAAACAGTGCATGTTGCGTCCAAGATGGATCCTCTTAAGTACTTGTTCAAAAAAACAACACTTAACTGCGGATTATCAAGGTGAATAGTCAACCTTGCTCAGTTTGACATGAAATTCGTACCACAAAAGGCTATCAAAGGTTCTGCGGTTTTTGACTTCCTAGGAGATTTCCCAGTAGAAGAAGTTGAGAAAGTTGAAGAAGAGTATGATTTCCCTGATGAAGATCTACTCATGACCGAAGATGACAGTTGGACGCTCTATTTCGATGGAGCTTCGAACCAAAAGGGTTGTGGTGTAGGAGTCTTGCTCGTATCGCCCAACAAAGAACACATCCCAATTTCCATGAAGGTCGACTTTGGTGTCACCAACAATGGTGCAGAATATGAAGCATACATCTTGGGATTAAAAACAGCTGTGGCCCTTAGAATTAAGACGCGTAGAATCTACAGCGACTCGTCACTGATCATCAACTTGATCTCCAAAAGATGGAAGGTGAGGAGTGAAAGTCTCGCTACGTATCTACTTCATCTTGAAACTCTCACGGAGAAACTAGATGAAGTGGAATATACGTACTTGCCTAGAGAAGAAAATCAGTTTACCGACGTGCTAGCTTATTTAGCATCAATGGTGCGAATTCCAACAGAAACAGTCAGAATGCCATTGACCATAGAAAGAAGATATGAGCCGGCTTATGTTCATACACTTGATGATGAACAAGAATCACAAGAAGAAGATCAAGAGCCATGGTATACATATATCCTTAACTATGTAACGAAGGGAGAATACCCTCCTAACACTGATAAAAGGGCACGTCGTGCTTTGAGGCTCCTGGCCTCTTATGTGCTAATCAGGAGAGAACTCCACAAAAGGGCCGCTCAAGGGAGATATCTCCTATGCATAGCTAAAAAGGAAGCGCACAGAACTATGTAAAACCTTCACGCCAGAATATGTAGAACGCATATGAATGCTAAAATGTTACTCCAAAAGATTCAACGAAAAGGTTATTATTGGACTACCATGGAGAGAGACAGTCACGAATATGTAAGGAAATGTATGAAAAGTCAAGTTTACGCAAATTTGCAACACGTTCCACCTTCCCTTCTCTACACATATACTTCCCCATGGCCTTTCTCTATGTGGGGAATCGACATCATTGGGAAGATAACACCACCGCGACAAGGAGGACACAATTTCATCCTTGTAGCAATTGTCTACTTCACCAAATGGGTCAAGGCAGCTTCATATGCTAAACTTACAGCAAAACATGTAGCTCAATTCATAAGTAAAAACATCATATGCCGCTATGATGTACAACATGAAATGATCAGTGATAATGGAACGCATTTCCATGATGAGTGCGCAGAACTACTAAAGAAAGATCATATCAAGCATCACATATCATCACCCTACAGACAACAATCAAATGGTGCGGTTGAATCGGCCAACAAGAATGTGAAAACTATCATCGAAAAGATGACGGAGAATTACAAGGATTGGCCAAGTAAGCTACATCTCGCCCTTTGGGGTTAAACTTCTATTCGTACATCAATGGGGGCTACCCCTTTCTCTTTAGTCTATGGAGTTGAAGCTATAGAACCAATAGAGCTCGAAATCCCTTCTCACTAAATAGTGTTGGAAAGCCAACTAGATGAAGTCGACTTGATTAGAGCAAGATATGATGAACTAGTCTTAGTTAATGAAAAACGCTTGGCAGCTTTTGCATCATGTCCAAACCTACCAACAGCATATGGCATGACATTTCAATAAAAAATTCAAGACTAGGAATATCAAGGAAGGCGACTTGGTGCTTAAGGCACTTCGCAAAAATGTGTTAGATCTAATGGTAAAATTTAGACCAAACTGGTCAGGTCCAAACATTGTCAAATTCATTTTGTCCGGCGGAGCGGCACAATTGGTAGACATGGATGGCAATGGTTTCCACAATTTAACCAATTTGGATAAACTTAAGAAGTTTTCTGCCTAATTGCATGAGTTCATGACCCGATAGAGCTACGTTTGGCCTAATTCCTTTTTAAGGATACGTAGGAAACCCTTTAAGGGAGCCCGACCACTTTAAAAAATAAAACCCCTCCTTCGTCGACCAACTATAACACACAAGACAACAAAATGGAACTAAACCAAGAAAATCCCACAGTAGCAGCCACCGTGCCATGTCATCGGCCACCGTGCCACGTCTGCATCCACCGCGATACGCTAACTTCCACCATGGCACGACAGATTATTGCAGCAAAAATAATGTCGCGCCACTTTAGTCTCCAACGCCCAACGCTAGATTCCACCGTAACACGATGGGATTTCCAACTACAAAATGCAGTAGACGATCCCCGCGTCACAGTATTTACTAGCGTGACGCGGTAGAATTTTCCGTGGCGCAACATAATACGATTTTACAAATTATGTTATTTTTATTGTTTTACGAATATTTTATTCCACGATTATTATTATTCATCCATTGCGTCAAGGGATAATAAATAAAAAAATATAATAATGATATCGTAAGTTTTAATTAAGGCAAAAAAATAAATATGCTATTTATTGATGATATAAATGTCTCAAAAATTATTGACATCATATGCCTTATTTTAAAATTAAAACTTAAATCATGAAAGCAAATCAATATTGGTTTAATCCTTCTTCACTTTAGGAACCTCCTTCTCTTTTTCAACTAGGTCGGCCTTCACCATTAGTGCATCTCTTGTAGCTCGAAATGTCACACCCCTAGTTTAACTTTCATCTCTATCACCCCTTTTATAGTCCTTAGGTTGTTTTCCCCTATAAACCATCTTCTCTTTACCCTATCCTTTGTGTTAAATTCAATCCCTTGTGTTCTCGGACCAAGACAATCTTTAGGAGGCGCCTTCTTGCTTTCAAGTCGTCCCTTTACATCAAATTTACATGATCCAAATCGCTCCCTCCTACTCCATGGATTCAACCATGCCTTGTATGCACTAGATAAGGGGGGAGGAGCTTAGTTACTCGCAGAAATAGTCCACATAGGCCTTCCAATCCAATAGGTCTCATACTTGTGCACATTACTTTCATGCAACGATACTTCACGAGGACTATCATTATAGCATGAAACTAATTGTTCAAGTCCGTATTGTCGCATCAATCGGGAAGGGCAATACAAAGTCAACTTTGATATACAAGGAACACGAAAATATGGTGTATCATTCGTCCCAACCAGCCTACTGAGCCTCCACCATGGAACCACCCATCGAAAGGTAAATTCTTTCTTTGTAAAGAACACCTCCCAATCATCATATGACATGTTTGCGGAGAAATTCTTCTTCCTACGAACCAGATCATTAGGACCATATTTTTCAATATTGTCGGGGGCTTCAAAGAGTTCCAAATGCTCCATCAACCAAACCTACTAAAAAAAAAGCGCAAAAGAGCACCGTGACACGGCAGCTAGTACCGTGTCGCGGCAGACATTAGCGTGACACGATGCCAGCCCCTGTGTCACGACAGGTAAATAGATTGCGTTTTTACCTTCCTAATGGCTTTCCGGTCAGATTTTGCTTCGTCAAGGCTACGCATAGTTTCTCCAAGGCAAGTAGGCATAGGGGATCTTCCAGATTCAACATGTTCAAGCATAGACACTAAACAAACATGTCCTACTATACCATTTGAGAATAAAAGCTTGCCAAAAATGAAAAAAAATATAAACCCTTTTACAATATACATGATAGGACTCAGAGACAGGACGATTGAAATACAAATTTGCAAGCTTTTCTAGAATTACTTCATTACCGAACACAATTCTATTTAAATCTGGATCCGTCAGATTTAGATGACGTTCAAAATCCTTGTAATAATACTAACGGAGAGTAGGCATTGCAACAAGATTTCTAGCAGGGAAGCCAAAGATAGCACAAAATATCTCCGGCAGAGGACATATTTCATCATAATCGAACTTAAAACAATGGGTTTCCGGACTCTAATAGTCTAAGGCTGCTCTCAAAAAATCATGATCAATCGCTACATGTCGTAATGCTAATAAACCACTGACGTAAAACAATTCTAGCTCTCTTTTGTCCGCATTGGTAAAAGAATATGACCATTCACGCAATATATTATCAAAATTCTGAGACATTATTATTGAAATATGCAATTTAAACTATTTAATGTTTTGTAAATATGCATATCACGTGTTAACTGGTCTTAATTTATAGCCGAAAGAGCCTAGGAACGTCAAATATTTATCCTGTCCCACGCTAGACACACCACTGCGTTATTCGCATGCCGTGACACGATAAATTACACCGTGTCACACAACAGACTGGCGTGACATGCCAGATGTAAGCGTGATGCGGCAAACTCACACGTGACACGACGCTCACGCTTTATTATTTTTTATCCTTGACCTAGTTTTCTCCGGACTTATCTTGTATTCCTTTAACCGTTTATCCGTCAAACAATTTTTTTTATTTTTTTTCGAGAATTTTATTACTCATAAAATTCTTCCTTTATTTTGTTTTTAATTTTCCTTGTTTATTTTTATTTTATTTTTATTTTTGGGGAAGTTGTAAAACTTGTCCCATTTTTATTTTTATTTTTATTTTTGGGGTAGTTGTAAAACTTGTCCCATTTGTATCCTTTTTCTTCTTTTTTCTTTTGGGAGAAGGTCGGTATCCTCTACTTACGAAAAAATAAAGTTATTTTTTTGCGTTATTAATTCTCAAGCACACACTAACATACACATTAATTAATTAAATAATGTTAAATGCATAACGTGTTAATAAAATATAAAAAGTAAGTCACAATACATAGATAGTGTCAAGTGTCATCAATCAAAATACATAATAAAAACCCTCGGTCAAAACTCTTCAGATCAAGAAAGAGCTAGGATAAGTGTCATCACGAGTCTGCGAATACGGGAATGGTAACAAATTGTCCCTCCATCATCCGGGTACGAGGAGTAGTATCCCTACTAGTCCCCACAGGTCTAGTAAAAGACATACTCAAAGCAAGACCTGTCCAGCTAGTAGACAGCGTAGGCTAACTCCAAGATGTAGAAAGGGTCAGAGGAGGCAGCGTCCCAGGCAATGGAACTTTAAAATAAGCCCTGCGTCGGAGGAGGCAGCGTCCCTAACAATGAAACTTAGAATAAACCCTGGTCCACGGGGGTAATGACTGGCCTAAACTCAGGCTGTGAAGGTGGGAATGGCTGGGAAGATGAAGGAAGCTGCCACTGAGCTTGAAAGTGCTGGAATGGCTGAGAAGACTGGGGTTGCTGCTAATGAGCCTCCTAAAACGGCTGAGGTAGCCGCCGCTGAGTTTGAAACCCTGGAACTAGCTGAGAAGTCGGAGGCTGCTACCACTGAGACTGAGAATGCCGACAAACCTCAAGAGATCATCTGCGGTGACAAGGCTTCCCCTCGTTCGAGCCTCTATGCCTCGAGCATGAGTGAGACCTCTGTTGCCTTCGTCGCTCCAAAAAGACAAAAATGAAAAAGGTGTCAATAATGAAAGATATAACAAATGGTAAATATGGGAAAACAGGTGAATATACCTCGAGAACATCGCCAGAACAACTCTAACAACTCGCACCACGTCGGAGCTTGATGACACAATGCTTTAACTCTAACAACTCGCACCACGTCGGAGCTTGATGACACAATGCTTTAGAGCATCAATTAACCTCATAAAGCCCATCATGTTCGAGTACGTGACCTGAAAGCAAAAAATCAGTAACAAGCAGTATTAAAAAGGATGAATGATGTGTCAAAAAGCTTACAGGCTCAAACTCATCTGGCAGAGATTCCTTCCCCTGTCTAAAGCCCTATGGTGCGTCTGCAATATTATCCTCAATAATACCGATCGGCCCCGGGTAATAGATAGACTGAGGCGGGACCTTAACCTTTTTGCTACGACGAGCAGTCGTTTGAAAACATGATCGAATGGTCAGGTTATTCGACGGTTTAAACAGAGACTAGCAACAAAATTCTCAAAGAAAATCAAACCTCAGGAAGACGCGGCGGAGGAGCCAAGTAAGGAAGTAAGTCCAGGGAATATTCGTTGCCATACACACAAGCTCCTGCCAAAGAAACTGATACTGTTATCTCCTGCTCAGCAGCTCGTCCAACAAGCGTAAGTGCAACATCGACTCAGGTGAAGGCAATGGCACCACAAAATGGCAACACTGTGCTGACAGGCTACACGCTCTCCCAAGTACCATACACAACGTGATGTACCAAAGAAGATAGTACGATACACCAAACGCTCCAAAGCCTAGGGAAGGTTGGTCAAGCCAGCCCAAGGCCGATACTAGATATCAACTGGGACATAAAGACCATAAAAGAATGCGATGAATACAAAAAAAAGTAAAAGTGAAAGAAATACATTGTAACGTCGATACTTACGCCAACAACAGTGCTGCCTCGATGCAGCGATCCCGCAAACTTGGTACTGACTCCAATCGAGACTCACCCCGGTCACGCCAGCTGGCACCGATAAGAAAATCATGGACTGCTATGGACTGCTTCCCGACGCCGTCGAGGGGCTAGACCCGAAAAGTACTCGTAGAACCATATCTGCAATAAGAACAGTCTTTAAGTACATGAGCAAAACTAGTAAAGATAAAACAGGAAGAAGATGAGATTCTCACCTTTACAACTCTCCAAAGACCATAGACAACAAAGGGAGACTGGTCATTCAGTTTCCTACAGCCATGACGTAGTGTTGAGAGCAGATCAACGTATCCTATACTAGCGTAACTAAGGGATCCTATCTCAGCAATCCGGGATAAAGACGACAAGTAACAAACGAGCGCGTGAGAATCCCTATCAGGAGAAAGAGTCCTATAAATAAGGATCAAGATGAAGATTTGTACTCGCTGCTCAGGTGTCGTCTCGGCTATATCAAAACCATTGGCGAGAATTGAAGCCAACTCTAATCGCTCACTCTTGGGACCACCTCGAGGCACCGGTTGAATCCTGATATGGTGAATGATAGGACCTAATAACTCCATTGCCTCGTTCGCTCCCCAAGTAAGGTCAGGATTCTGTTGGACGACGTAAGCCACTTATCATATTGAAATCAAGAGGAGTCATTGTCATCTCCCTCTAAAAAAAGTGAAAAGTGTTGTTAATATCCTAATAATACTCTAACAGTGCTCGGAAAACTATCAAACCGCAGCTTCAGGGGATGCAAAATCCCACAACCGCTGAATAAAATATCTCAAACCAGCAAACTCCCACAAGGCGCTAGTGACAGGATCCCTTGTGATGAACCCATGTAGCCTGGGAATCAAGTCTCTAGCTCCCGAGCCATGATGACGAAGTACACAATCGACTATCCCAGTAAGCGGACAATGAGAAACATGGTTCTCACAATAGAAAACCATCTCGTTTGGTGTCCACGAAGGAGGAACCCACCTACTCCTACTCATAAATGAGCGAGGCTTGGTGTCCAAGACATCATTGACGTCCTCGGGAACCGTAGGAGTGTTCTCTCGGAAAGCCTGACGCCGAGCATGAGAAGAAATGTCTCGGTCTCACTGTCTAAGCATGCATGCTATTATAATAAAATAAAAAAGCCTAAATACTTAGCATCATTTCCTTGGTTATTTAGGTATTTTATCTCAAAACATCTTAACATTTACTTCATGTTGCATTTTCTGTTAAGCGCTAAATTTTCCCTCAAGACTAAAAATTAGCAAAATAATAGAATTATATCCAGTACTTGGTTTCTCCATGACAAACTAATACTACAGTTCTCCGAGCCGCCGCATGATACTATGTTCTCCATGACAATATAGTACATACACAAAAACAGAGCATGTTTTGAAATTACACAAAAATAATAGATCGGTATATCATAGCATACTTTACATGATCTACAATGATTATACCATCATTTCAAGTGCAAAGAAACAATGAGAACAATAAGAACACCATCTCGTGCACAAAGTAGTACAAAAAATGGTGACTTGCTCATTTCTTCACCAAATCAGGCAAACATTGTCTCAAATTGCTCACAAAGAAATATACATTCATACACAAGATAATTCATGGAAAGAATTTTGACATAAAAACTTCAAAATCAAAAATCCCCAATTTGATTTTTAAAGAGTTTTCACGTGAAATTACTCAATGGAAGCAAAATTCGAGATGAAAGATGAAGAAACATACATAGACCCTTGTAGAGATTTGAAAATGAGGAAGTTCGCAAGAAATTTTAGTGAAAATGGTGAATAAATGAGTGAGAACAAGCTTGAACAATGGCGGTAGCAATATACTCGAGCTCAAACAACAACAATAAAAAGTTGAATTGAAGGAGGCCAAAAATCTGAAGTTTAAAGGCATAATAAAGCACCGTGTTATAGCGTCATGCCGAGTGTCACGACGTAATTCCGTGAGTCACGGAAACTGTACACACCCATTTGTGTCTCCCCAAAACCTAACCTATTGATGAGTACCTTTCACGTCGAATCATAATCGAATGAAGTGAAAGTGTGGAAAGTCTAGTGTTGCGGTTAGTTTTTAATTCTTTTCTTTCTCTCTATTTTTGAAAACCTGTTTTATGAATATAGCCAATCCAGTTTGTTCCATGGCAAGGGTCCAATAATGGTGTAGTTGGATCGGGTTCGAAAAGAGCTTTCCTAAGATATATTATAAGCTCAATTCCGATGAATAATGAGGAAGTTATGGCCAAATTACTAAACTGGGCCCGGTTTGATTTTTATATGCGGCCCAATGATCTAGAGGAGGGCCTATTATAATTTATCATTCCTAATGCAATTAGGATTGATTATGGTCTTCAAGAATCTTCTAGAAGGTTATTTTGAATCCTAATTTGATTAGCATTGATAATTGAGTTTTAAGAGTTTTATTTAAAATAAAATAAGTGTTTTTAAGGAAATTACAATTTTACCCCCTCGTACGTTTAAATTTTATCAAAATAAAAAAATGCGTGGAAAAACTGATTGCAGCGCCACAATTATAGTCTGTCGCCTGGCGACAGACCTGGCGTCGCGGCGACATGTCAGGCGCATGGTGACAACCCTGTCGTCTGGCGACAGCGGCGTGTTTTATTCTTTTCAAAACTCTGATTCTTTTTTTATCATATCCGGCTGATTTTTTTTATAAATAGTCTCCTAAAACCCCCGTTTTTAATCATCAACTCTCAACCAAAAACTCTCTAATTCTTTTCTCTCTCTAAGCTAAAGCTTATTCTCTCTCTCCCTTTTTTCTAAATCTAGCCTTTTACAAACACAATTCCTCATACATTAGCACTAGACATACCTAGCGTTGTTTGAAATTGCCTTCACCCTAGACGTAAAAGGTTTGATTTCTTAGGATTTGGTCCCAAATCTAATCTAAACTTTCTTAATCTCTATTTCAATTTTTTAATTTAAGTGTTTGATTTTATTATTTTCCTTCAAGTTACTAACGTGTGTATTTTGTTATTAGAAAGAGATACGAGGTATCCAATTAAGTGTTTTAATTGTTTTTATTGTTATTGTGATATAGAAATCATGTTTAGGATGTTATTTTGATTCCTCGTATCATGTTAGGATGCTTTTCTTAGTATGATATTTAGGGTGATTTGCTTATATCAATTATGATTCCTGTGATCCTTCTTATTTTCTTTCCTAATATGCATGTTAATATCATGTTAGGGCTAAATATTTGATCTTTGATGTTTAGTAACATGCTAGGGTTTGTTATTAATCTTGTTAGTATCATGCCTAAGATCTTGCTATTATTATGCTTTAACATGATTATTTTTGTAATTGTTATAATTAATATTATGATGATGATTATTGTTGTGTTGAATTATATAATTTAACGTAATTTGTTAATTTGCAAATTATTTTACGTAATTTGTTAATTTACGAATTATTTTACGTAATTTGTTAATTTACGAATTATTTCATGTTAGTTGTTAATTGACGGATACCTTATATATAATTTGTTAATATCATGTTGCTTGATGCTTATTAATATTTATTGTTTGATCACATCTTTTATGCATGTTTAAAGGGAATTGGTACTTGTAATCACGCTTATATAAGATAATTAATAATTTTGTTTAGGATTAATATGATTATAATTCAAGTGATCGTCAATAATAGTTTTATTTGTGCATTAAATTCAACCAACATAGATAAATAGGTTTAGGGAAAACCTATTATTGCATGTTTGTCAGAAAGCGCACATGAATACGATCAGAATAAAGTAGAGGCCTATTATTAGGGAAATTTTAATCTCTATTAGGTTGGAGTTTTTCCTTCATCTCTAAACATCCAGTCATTGTTCCAGACCTATTGGAGTTAACGATCTTCCGGATCGTTAAGGGGTGTAACCTTCACCCTGTGAATGGTTTACAAATACCTAAAACTTGTTGACGACTCTTTTGCCTTAGCTTCCTTCCCTTTGGACGCCACCATTCTTAAGTGTATGATCATAGTGAGGTTCAAGTTTGGGGTAATGCTTGAAATATTCCCTACAGTTTTTGGCGACTCCACTGGGGAGGATTTTTATTTTAATTCCTGAAATTTTTTTCGGCAATGATTTAGAATGAGTGGATGAGACTCGAAAAGTTCTAAGTATTTCATGTGCGTAATTTTGATTAACATTTTTGTCATATGTATAAAAAAGATCTCATTGGAAAGACCATCTGTAATGAGTTAAAAACATAGGATTTTTACACGTAGAAAATTTGAGGAATATCTTTCATAAGTAGAATCAAAATAATGCTTCGAAAAAGTGGAAAATTTTATCGAACACAGAAAGTTGTTGAGGCATGTAGGAACTAGCGTCTAGCAAACACAGCTTGTCGCCGATAATATGGCTTTGTTTCCAAGCGACACTTTTGTCGCCAGGCGACAGGGCTATATTGCGGCGACAGTCTCTGTTGGCTGGCGCTGCGTTCTTCCAATACTGAGCCAGAATTATGAGTTCTAATTTCGACCAGTTCTAGCACTGTTGGCTCGATTCTACTTCCTGATTGAGTTTTTCTCTTTTTTTGAAACCCATATGTGTTCTACATATGGACATAACCATCTGGGAATTCATGCTCCATCTACCTGATTGAACGCTATGTGCAACAAAGGGTACATCCGAAAATGTTGAATTCACCAAACCATTGAACGCTATGTGCAACAAAGGGTACATCCCTTCCACTCGCGCCAACCCTTCCAAAGGTAAGGCTTCCGCGTGGTGCATCCGGACTCATAACCATGGACCCTCTTTGGCTAATCCATATCCCGAACTTTGGAGAACTAGAGCCATGGTTAGGTTGCAAACTCATTGCATCATATTATGCCTACTTAACTAATTGTGCATTATTTGTTGTGCATACTTTATGTGTTTTTCCTAACCGTTTTTTTGACTTGTGTTTAAGCCTTAAATAAACTAATTAAGTAAAAGGAATTTTCTTAATTAATTAATTAATTGATTTGAGTAATTAAAGTCTAATAATTTGATAAGAATTGACTTAGTACGACTTTAGGCATGTCCCATAGAGTAAAAATACTAAAAGCAGTCGCAGATTAATGCTCCAGTAATGGCGCAAAAATTTTGGCTGCAACGCCAGGCGACAACTCTGTCGTCTGGCGCTGCACTGCAGTGTGCGGCGACAGTCCTGTTGCTTTATCGACAATTCAGCATTTTGCTCGAGTCATCACAACAAGTCTAATTAAAAAGTTTGCTAATCAATTCGATTATTCTGTTAAAAACATTACCTTTGCTTAGTCCTTAATTGAGTCTAGACACTAAAACCCATGGTCTTACACAAGAGTAAAAACATGTCACATACACTCACTAGTCTTAGCACACACTTTGTATATGTCACTATGACCATGTCTTAGGTTCATGCATGAGTCGGTTTTTTGTCATCTGAGTTGGGGTTACATTCTATTCCTAATTTTTATATCTCTCCATCTACATCATCTTTCCATTCTCTACATGCTTTCTCCATATCACAATATTCATTCTACCAACCTCCTTCCATCCATGCATGCTGAATAGAGTTTAAGTTAAATAATTAACAGTGAATATCCCTAATTTCCCTTTCCACAGTACTTGGTCAAGGAGAGAAGGACGATTAATCAAGGACAACACCTTTATTCTAGTCTTACTTTTTGAAAAACCGATTTATCAAAAGAGGAAATTAAAGCTAAAAAGATAATGGCAACTCAAGAAGAAGTCAACGAACTTAGGAATCAATTGACTGACGTAACTGAAGTGTTGAAGGCTTTAAGTCTTCAAATCAATGATCCTGTGAAACAACAACAAATGGAGCTCATGCAAGAGAACTTGAGTAAGATATCTAATGATTATAGGTTCCAGGGCATTAGCTCACAAGTGGAATCAATGGACAAGGAACTTCTTCCGCATAAGTTCAATGCCAATGACATCCCTAAGTTTAAGCCAACTGACAATCCTTACTTTCATTTAAGGTCCTTTGAAACTGTAATGAACATTAAAGGGATTGATAAGAATATTTTTCACTCTTTATTCTCACTATCTTTTCAAACCATTTGTCAACATTGGTTCTTCTCCCTTCATAAAGAGAAGACTTCTACCAGGGATGGAATAAAAAATGCTTTCATTGATAGAAATAAGTGTAATATTCTAATTTAAACCGATCATTGGCAACTTGAGATGCTAAAACAAAAAAAAATGAAGGGTTTACCTCCTTCTTCAACAAGTGGAGGGAAACTTCCGCTAACATGATCGAAGTCCCTACTGAAAAAGAATCCGTGAGGATGTTCATCAAAAACTTACAAGAAAAGTATTCAAACCACTTAAAATATCAATACAACTTGAATACTTTCAAGGCCGTCTATGACATAGGCATCGAGATCGTAGATGACCTCGCAAAGCAAAAAGCTACTTACAATAGCAACAACAGCGGCGGGGAAGGAAAGAAGAACGACAATCCTTCTTCTTCTGAAAACTCCCACTCTAGTAACAATGTTAGTACCTTTGATTTCAGTGAAGTTTTAGCCATGGATAACCAAGGATCTAAGAAGAAACTAAGAAAAGACTTCACCCCCATTGGGATGATCTATGATGCTGCATTCAATCGACTCCGTACTAAAGGACTCATTGCTCCCGTTGGACCTTTTCAAGATCCTGCACCTGAAAAGAGATTGCCTAGTTGGAATCCAGATGCACATTGCAAGTATCATCAAGGTAGGGGACATACCATTGAGAGCTGTTGGAAGCTAAAAGAGGCTATCCAACATTTGATCGATAATAACAAGCTTCCCATACCTCCAACTAGCAATATGAGCGAGTGATGATAAAGCACACGACACAAGACAAGAGGCGAGCTTCAAAAACAAGATTTCGTGACCTCTTTTTTTCTTTTTGTTTTATTTATCTCCCCAATAAGTCTAGCATATGCACCTTTTTTTTATCTTTTCCCTTAGATTTATTTTGTTGGACCATTATTTCTTTCCTTTAATAAAAATGAGCATTTTTTTTCTTGCATATGATCATCTCATTACATAAAAATAAAAAAAAAATAAAAAATAAATTCATTGTCGAACTAAGCACAAGGTATACCAATGATGTAAGGCACCCCTTGTAGCTACATCATATTACCTTTCACCCTTTAAATATACAATCCTTTTTTGATAAACCACTTTGAGTCTCGTCTAACGATAGACCTTTCATTTTTCAACCCATATCTACCTAACCTTGGGATGGGATGGTGTGTAACTTATGCAATTTTCAATTTCATAAAAAGCTTGAGTGATTTAACAAGATCAAAATAAATAAAATAGAAAAAACTATAAAAGTGTATAAAAGGGAAAGTGTTCCAATGTCTTTGACATGAACATGTCTTTGATATGAACACGTCTCAGATTGCGTTTCTTATCGAGTGCTCGGTACCATGCCTGAGAAACATGAATGTCAAGTGAGAGATAGACCGCATGATCGGGATCGCCCACACTTATAAAAATAAAATAAATGCAAAAGCAAAAAAAGAGAGCAAAAAAAAAAAAGAAAAAAGAAAGAGCTCAAAAGTGAGAAAACTCAAGAATACAAAGATTCAAAAGCAAGGTTGCACACTGTAGACACCCATTTGTGTCTCTCCATCCAAAACCAAACCCGGTGATGAGTACCTTTCACGTCGAATCATAATCGAAAGAAGTGAAAGTGTGGAAAGTCTAGTGTTGCGGATAGTTTTAATTTCTTTTCTTCTCTCTGTTTTTGAAAATCTATTTTAAGAAAACAGCCAATTTAGTTTGGTTGGTCCATGATATGGTTCCAATAGTAGTGTATTTTGATGGGGCTTGAAAAGAGCTTTCCAACGATATATTATAAGCCCAATTCAGACGAATATTGAGGAAGTTATGGTCAGATTACTAAACTGGGCCCGGTTTGAACATTATATGCGGCCCAATGATCTAGGGGAGGGCCGAATATGGATTTATCATAATTACGAATGGTTTTAGTCTACTAGATTCTTCTCGAAGGTTCTTTTCATTCCAATTTCAATTAGCATTGATAATCTGACTTTTTGTTGACTTTTTAGAGTTTTAATCAGAATAAAAGAGTGTTTTTGAGGAAAATACGATTTTATCCTCCTGTACGGTTAATTTCTATCTGATTTTAGAAAACGCGTCAAAAACCTGATTAGCGCCTAACGCTTGAATTAGCGCCTGGCGCTAGCATTAGCGTCTGGCGCTAACTCTGTTTTTTCAAGTCAAGACTCTGGTTTGATTTTCTATCTTTTTGGCTGATTTTCTCTATAAATAGCCTCCTAAAAACTTTGTTTTCAATCATCTAGAATCATTAACTCTCTATTTTTCAATTCTCTTCTCTCTCTAAGCTAAAGCTTATTCTCTCTCTTTTCTAAATTAACCCTTTTGCTAACAAAATTCCGCATTCACAAGATCTAGACACACCTAGCCAAGTTCGAAGTTACCTTCGCCCTAGACGTGAAAGGTTTTTATTTCTGAGGGTTTGGTCCCAAATCTCTCTTTCAATTATTTAATTTAATTGTTTGATTTATTATTTTCCTTGAAGTTACTAACTCGTGTATTTTGTTATTAGAAAGAGGTACGAGGCTTCCAAGTAAGTGCTTTAATTGATTTAATGATATTATGATATAGAAATCATGTCTAGGTTGTTATTATGATTCCTAATGTCATGTTAGGGCGTTTTGATTTTCCTAGTATCATGTTTAGGGTAATAATTATAATTTCTAATATCAAATATGCTTATTATGATTTCTGCGATGCTTCCTATTCCTTTCCTAATATTCATTCTAGTATCATGTTAGGATTAAATCTTTGATTTTTATTGTTTAGTGACATGATAGGGTTTGTTATTAATCCTGTTAGTATTCATGCCTAGGATCTTGCTATTGTTATGCTTTAACGTGATTATTTTAATTATGATTATTTTTATAATTGTTACACTAGTAGAAAAAGTGTTATTTGTAACTGGCGAAATTGACTTTTTGTAACTGGAATTGTTGGTTGCGAAGGCCACCGTTACAACTAGTGAAAATTTTTCGTAACCGGCTCATGTTAGTTACAAATAATGTATTATTCGTAACTGGCATAACCCAATGCCAGTTACAAAAAGTCTATTTTCCAGGTAAGAAATTACACTATTTGCAACTGGCATTAAGTTACGTCGGTTACAATAAGGGTATATTCGTAACTAGCATAACCTAACGTCAGTTACAAAAAGTCTATTTTCCAAGTAAAACAGTACACTATTTGTAACTGGCATTAAGTTATGTCGGTTACAATAAGGGTATTATTAATAACTGGCAAATCATAACGCCGATTACGAATATATTTTTTATTTTTTTAAAAAAATACTATTAGTAACTAGCACTAGATTACGCCAGTTACTAATAAATATATATTTTTTTTAAAATATTTGATTCGAATACAAAAATGGTAGTATATCCTACCAAATGACCCATCGTCAAATGGGTTATAACCTGTTACAATTCAACCAACAAAACACGTACTACGAATACTTCCATACAATACAAACACTCTAAATAGTTCCGCGCAACTCGAATTATTCATCCATAACCAATACAATACAAAAAAATTAATTATACTATAATTTCCAAAAAACAATTAAACTTGAATTAAAAAAGCATTGATTTATAATTTAGAAATGTAATAACAATAACCAATAGGCTAAATAAAATTAAAGTAGATATATAAAAATGTGTTATATCATTTTATTAAGCTAAATGCGATAAATCATAACATCGATTAATAAGATAACTAGTCTTTCAACAAAAAATTCAGCCTAAAAAACTTAGCCCATTGTTCTCGAATCTCATCCAATTCTACATCGTTGTAGGCTACAAGTCTTGCCAAATACTCCTGAAAAAAAATACGTGTATATATATTATACTTTATAAAAATAAAACATCAACAAAAACTCGTAATATATCTCATCACTAACCTCTTTCAAATTACCCTTGCAATCGCTATGGAAAGATACTATCTCATACATATATCTCATCACATAATAAGCACATTCGGTACCACCACACTGTTGAGCACACTAATTCAAATTAACATAGTACAATTATTTAATATATAAAATATACTTTCATTACTAATAGAACGAAAAGGCAAAAATTATACGCTTACGTCCATTCTTATGTGTAGCTAGTAATTGTGGCATACTCGCTTTGAAAGCATTTCTTTTAAGGTGTGACCTATATACATTGTAAGGTCTAAAAAAAATCATAAAAATCATTAGATTAAACGAATGAAAAATAAATTTTAATCACATGCATATGAATACATAGTACTACGAATGTTGTGTACTAACATCTTCATTACTTTGGACAACTCTGAGTTTCGAGCGTTCGGAAGTGATTGAATAATAGAATCAAACTCGTACACAAGACTCATACGCAAATCAATCACATAGAGTACCCAATGATTCCTACATTTTAATAAACTTGTTCGTATTATTCACATAATTAAAATAATAAAATTATGAAAAAGTAAAGATTTCAAGGATCAGTAGTACATACGCTTCCATATATGGAGCCAAAATGAATTTGCATTGTGCATCCTTTTTCCTTAACTCAGTAAGAAAAGCATTTTTCAAATACATTTGGACTTCAAGGAAATCTTTCTTGATTTCAGCTGCAGAAATTTTTTGGGGGCACAAGAATTTGATTCTAGTCTTCTGAAATAATGAGATATGCTCTTCAATTAAGTACCTGCATTTTACAGAAAAAAAAATAATTAGTATAATCAATGGATCTAATAAAATATATTTCATAGTAAAACAAATTCAAATAACTTAAATGAATGTTAGTATTTACAATATGTAGACATGGATTAATGAAATATTAGCCCATGCTCCTCGTAGTAATTCAGAGACATCATCACTAGTAACATAAATTTGCGTGTCTTCCTTTTGATAAAACAATGGAGCCTTCAATGGAATTGTCGTAGTATCATAATCTCCACTTCCTGAAGTCATGCAATAATACAACATAGAACACTGTTCACCAAGAATCTCAACAATATTTTCCGGAATAGTTATGCCTTTGCCTTTAATAGTTGAATGCTCTGAGTTGATAGGTCCGCAACTATCAACTTTCTCTTTGGTTTGCACCAATTCATTATCCGTCTTTTTTGCCAAAGTCATAACCTTCAAGAAAAGATAAATATTAATATAATTTAGTTACCAATATCTTAGATCATTACATAGCATATCAATGAATTACCTCATCAGTAAAGAAGACTAAATCTGCCGGCCACCCCAAAAAATAACCTTTCGCCTCACCCAACTTGGTGATACCGTCATCAGTCTCTTCTGGGAGATTTAGGTGAGAATAATCACTGTAAACATGGTTAACACTAACTCTATAAATGTCACAGTTCATTTTCTTGTTATGAATCACTCCACTAGGACAAGGTTCTGCCGTTCCATCGGCCACAATCACTGAGTTCTCACTGAACTCATCAACTAAAGCAAGACGACATTTAGTTAGGACCTACATAATTGATCATGTCGTAAGAAACATGAAAGCATAATCTACAGTTAACAACTAATAAGTATGACAAATAAAAGTAGGTACT
This sequence comes from Chenopodium album, assembly GCF_948465745.1. Classification (NCBI taxonomy): domain Eukaryota; kingdom Viridiplantae; phylum Streptophyta; class Magnoliopsida; order Caryophyllales; family Amaranthaceae; genus Chenopodium; species Chenopodium album. The sequence continues at coordinate 47,340,193 of NC_137838.1, forward strand.
TAATGGACAACCTCCGCAAAATTCACAGTATGATGTATTTGCAGAATATATATATATCACAAAGCAAGAGGAACGAAAGAAAGAGGAACTTTGAACTAAGGAAAAAAAGAATCTAAGCTGGCTAATATCATGCCAAACTTAAAATACCCTCATCATGAAGTGGCAAACCAACATGAATACACCAAGGGTCAATTGTGAGAAGCAACAATGAGCATCTGTGAGAAGCAACAATGAGCAACAATGACAAGCTCATGTCAAAATTGTTGCTAATATGTCTCAGGTTTTAATGTTAAATCATTAGAAGAATACACCAAACCTACTCCATGTTGATATGGTCTATCTGATAATAATATTTCTCTGGGATTTACATTGAAATTGCTCATAAATAACAAACATTAGCACCCTAATTAAATCCATTGGACCCTGTTCCACCTCCAATCTGATAGACTCCAAACACCCTGTCACACCTCATATGTTTAATTTATCAAAGTCATCCTTCTTGGTTCAAATTAATAATAAAACTCAGGAATTAAGTTGAAATTACTCGTAACATTGACAAACACTAGCACCCTAATCCAATCTATTAGACATGCTACAATCTCCAACTCTCTATATATGAATATGAAACTGAGATTATGCTTACAAGATTATGCTACTGTGAGTTTTTTAAAAGCTAACTTTATTTAAGGACTAGAATATCTTGAATGCTATTCTTGCTCCACTACTAATCTTGTGCTTTGTGTTGCATTTCTTGAAGGCTAAATAACATCATTCCAGATATGAATGAGTGAAATCATAAATCATTTTGCAGTTTTAACACATGTGAAGTTAAATTCTCACAGATATGAATGAAAAAGCTTAGATACAAAATTAAGAAGCTTAGATACAATCCATTGTATGAACAACAAAAGGACAATACACCAAGGGTCAGTTCTGAAATCAGTTCTGAAATCAGTTTTGAGTTTCAGCTCTGAAATCAGTTCTGAAATCAGTTTTGAATTTCAGCACTGAAATCAGTTCTGAGTTTCAGCACTGAAATCAGTTCTGAATTTCAGCTCTGAATTTCAGTTCTGAATTTAATCTCTGAAATCAGCTCCGAGTTTCAATTTTGAAATTAGTTATGAGTTTCAACTCTGAAATCAGTTTTGAATTTAGTTCTAAAATCAGTTTTGAATTTCAGCATTGAAATCAGTTTTGAGTTTCAGCACTGAAATCAATTCTGAATTTCAGCTTTGAATTTCAGTTCTGAATTTCAGCTTTGAATTTCAGTTCTGAATTTCAGCTCTGAAATCAGCTCTGAGTTTCAGTTCTGAATTTAGTTCTGAAATTCGAGTTTAATTCAGTTCTGGTTATCAATTCTGCATTCAGTTTAGAAATTCAACTTTGAATTCAGTTCTGATTATCAATTCTGCATTCATCTCATGTGATAATAATTAAGAGTTCAATCTCAATCAAATGAAGGTTTACCTCTAACAAGCGAGGACTTAGCTCTGTTGGATTGGTTGAGGAAGATGGGGAAGGTTGAGCATCATTTACTTGCAAATCATTAGTAGTAATGTGTGGTATGAAATCAGAAAGATAAGAATTTACAGCTGCTGCAATGCCTTCCTTTAATTTTTCTTCAAATTCCCGAGTTAAGTTCTCTTTAAATTCATCTAGTTCTTGTAATGAGCAACCACTTTTAGACATGTTTTTACCTTTTACCGGGCCAAATGCTTTTCTATAGCCGACACCAATCCCACATCAACCAAGTCCTTTCACAAATCCACGAGGGTCCTTTTTCCCAAATGCTAAAGTAAGGACATCAACGCCTCGCTCTGATTGTTTACACCCTCCTTCCTCAGATTCCTTTGCTTGTTTTTGCAAGTTCTCTTCCTGTTTGAAAAAACATAGAAAAAGTTAATTAGATGACCAGAAATCACTAATTCCAGTAGATTTCTTTGTTTTGATAAACTATGACATACAACTATATTGGCAATTCGAATAGTCTTCGTATCTTTTGGGTCGATGCCCCATGTTCCATCTGGCAACCACTTTTCATGAGCTAAAACCCACTCAAGAGCTCGACGATCAAAAATAGAACCAGTTGATGTACTTCTCTTGGAAGTGTTGCCAGTAGTTGAAGATTCTGCCAGAGCAGGAAATCTATTTTCAAGTCTCTTTTGCTTATTCCAAATTATCCGAGCTCTTTGAAAACTGTTTCGACCCAAGTGATGGCGACATTTGTTTAGCTTTGCATTTTCCTTCCCCTTTTCACTCTTTTCCTGTTTTTTTGTTTTTTTTTAAAAAAAAAAAAGAAAAGAAAATAGAGTTAAACATTATCTTATTCTTCACAATCAGTTTTTGTTTGATTAATTAACAGTGCATGTGAATATGTAGTTACCTTGAATTCTGCTGATTTACTATATATTTCGAACCTCTTTCATTTCTCCTCTGTAAAGTAACCTTCATACACTTCCCATGGCTTCATATTTGCTTTAGGAGAAGTGGCCGGGTATGGGTTTTTAAAAGTGATGAATTGTGCCCTTAAATTCGACTTGTGACAGCTGAATCGCGAAGCCATAACACTATGAAACCTTTTTTGCCTTTCTCCACTTGGATCCTCAATGTGGAACATTCGCTGTGGATTAAAAAAAAAGTTAACTAATATTTTGAATAGCAACATGACTAACTAGTAAGTGACTAGTTTATACCTTTGTCTCCTCCCATATATTTTCCCGATCCAATTTATCTATTTTTGCATACTCATTCACAGTGATATCTAATCTCTTAAAACATGCACCAATTTGTAACTGGCATTATCTTAGTCAGTTACTACTGATGCTTCTGTAACTAGCATAATATACGCCAGTTATTAATAGGGCGTTACAAATAGCACTTTTTCTACTAGTGTTATAATAATTGTTATTATTATGTTGCTTGATTACTATTATGATATTGCTTGATCACGCCTTTTATGCATGTTTAAAGGGAATTGGTACTTGTAATAACGCTTAATAAGATAATTAATAATCTTGTTTAGGGTTAATTTGATTATAATTCAAGTGATCGCCAATAATAGATTTATTTGTGCATTAATATTCAACCAACATAGATAAACAGGTTTAGGGTTAATCCTATTGATTGCATGTTAGTCAGAAAGCGCACATAAATACTATCAGAATAAAGTAGAGGCCTATTATCAGCACAGGTTCAATCTCTTTTATGTTGGATTTGTACCTTCATCCCCGAAATACCAGTCATGGTTCCAAACCTATTGGAGTTAACAATCTCCTGGATCGTTAAGGGGTGTAACCTTCACCTCGTGAACGGTTTACAAGTTCCTAAAACTTTTTGGCGACTCTTTTGCTCTATCTTCTTTCCGTTTGGACGCCACCATGCTTAAGTGTATGATCACAGTGGGGTTCAAGCTAAGGGTAATGTTTGAAATATTCCGGACAGTTTTTTGGCGACATCGCTAGGGAGGATTTCTATTTTAATTCCTGAAATTTATTTCGGCAATGATTTAGAATGAGTGGATGAGACTCGAAAAGTTCTAAGTATTTCATGTGCCTAATTTTGATTAACATTATTGTCATATGCATAAAAAAGAATTTCATTGGAAAGACCATCTGTAATGATTTAAAACATAGGATTTTTACACGTAGGAAATTTGAGGAATATCTTTCACAACTAGGATCGAAATAATGCTGCGTGAAACTGGAAAATCTTATCGAGCACAGAAAGATGCTGAAGTATGTAGGAACTAGCGTTAGCGAACAAAGATTAGCGCAAACGTTTTGACTTTAGCGCCAGACGACAACCTCTGTTACCAGGCGCTAAAGCCAAAAAGTGGCGCTGGCCTCTATTTGCTGGCGCCAAGTTCTTCCAATACCGAGCCAGAAATATGCGTTCTAATTTTGACCAGTTTTTAGCACTGTTTGCTCGATCCTACTTCCTAATTGAGTTTTTCTCACTTTTCTGAAACCCATATGTGTTCTACATATGGACATTACCCTTTGGGAATTCATGCTCCATCTACCTGATTGAACGCTCTGAGCAACAAAGGGTACATCCGAGAATGTTGAATTCACCAAACCATGGAAGCGAGTTTTTCTTAACTCGCGGTGTCCCATCCACTCGCGCCAACCCTTCACGGTTAGGCTTCCGCGTGGTGCATTCGGACAATTAACCATGGACCCTCTATTGGCTAACCCATATGCTAAACTTTAGAGAACTAGAGCCGTGGTTAGGTTGCAAACTCATTGCATCATATCGTGCCTACTTCACTAATCGTGCATTATTGGTTGTGCATACTCTATGTGTTTTTCCTAGCCGTTTGTTTGACTTGTGTTAAGACTAAATAAACTGATTAATGACTAAAGGACTTTGTTTAATTAATTAATTAATTATTTTGAGCTAATAAATATGTCTAAAATCGAGTCATAATTCTTTTGAGTCAACCCGGATTTTTATTCTTGTATACTGCACATGCGTCAACTTGTTTTGATCATATCCAGAGTTCTAGGAAGAACTACGAGTTGTATAACCTATGGATCTGTAGCCCCCCATTTTGTATTTTATTTGGCGTTGGTTTCGCCCCAATAAGAGTTACTGATCAAAAGTTATGACTAAAATACCACAGCCTATCCAGTTTAATGCATATACGTGAAGTCTTAACTTAGTCTTTGCTTTAGTGTAGCCACATAGACTAGCCACATGGTCATGACACGAGTCTTAACATGTCACTACACTCACTAGTCTTAGTACACACTTTGTATATGTCACCATGACCATGTATTAGGTTCATGCATGAGTCGTTTTCCGTCATTTGAGTTGGGGGTACATTCTATTCCTAATTTTTTCATATTGATCACTCCATCTACATCATCTTTCCATTCTCTACATGCTTTCTCCATATCACAACCTTCATTCTTCCTACCTTATTCCATCCATTGCATGTTGAATAGAGTTTGAGTCAAATAATTAACACGGAATATCCCTAATTTTCCTTTTCCACAGTACTTGGTCGAGGAGAGAAGGCGATTAATCAAGGACAACACCTTTGTTCAAGTCTTACTTTTTGATAAACCAATTCGTCAAAAGAGGAAAGCTAAGAAGATAATGGCAACTCAAGAAGAATTCAAAGAACTTAGGAATCAATTGATTACCGTGAATGAAGCATTGAAGGCTTTAACCCTCAAAATTGATGACCCTGTGAAGCAACAACAAATAAACCTTATGCAAGAAAGCTTGAGCAAGCTATCAAGTGACTATAAATTTTAGGGCTTTAGTTCACAAGGGGTCTCGCTAGACAAGGAACTTCTTCCGCATAAGTTCAATGCCAACGACATTCCAAAATTCAAGGCAACAGATAACCCTTAATTTCATCTAAGAGCTTTTGAAACTATAATGAAGATTAAGGGAATTGATAAGAAAGTCTTTTATTCCTTGTTTTCTTTATCTCTTGAGACTGTTTGTCAACAATGGTTCTTTTCTCTTGACAAAGAGAGAACCTCTACTTGGGAGTTAATAGTGAACGCTTTCATTGATAGGTACAAGTGTAATATTCAAGTCGAAACCGATTATAGACAACTCGAGATGCTAAGACAAAAAGAGAATGAAGGCTTTACTTCTTTCTTCAATAAGTGGAGGGAAACTTCCGATACGATGATTGAGGTGCCCTTCGAAAAAGAATCTGTGAGGATGTTTATCAATAATCTCCAAGAGAAGTATTCGAAGCATTTAAAATATCAACATAATTTGAATACTTTCAAAGCCGTTTATGACATCGGAATTGAAATCGAAGATGACCTCGCAGAGCAAAAAGCTACTAACAATAGTAACCACGGTGGTTGGAAAGGAAAGAAGAACGATAATCCTTCTTCTTCCGAAAACGCCAACTCTAGTAATAATGTTAGTACCTTTGACCATAATGGTGTCTTAGACATGGACAATCAAGGATATAAAAAGAAACCCAGGAGAGAACTCAAACCTATTGGAATGACCTACGATGCTGCTTACGACCGTCTTTACAATCGAGGATTAATCAAACCTATTGGCCCTACCGAGGATCTAACGCTAGAAAATCGATCTCCGAGATGGAATCCCAACCCCTATAGCAAGTACCATCGAGGAAACGGTCATACCACTGATGAATGCTACAGGTTTTAAAATCTCATTCAAGATCTCATAGAAGCAAACAAGTTCCCATTGCCAGTAGCTAGTGAGAAGACTGGATGATGTCAGAGCAAACGACACAAGACAAGAGGCGAGCTTCAATCACAAGATTTCATGACCTCTTTTTATATTTCTTTTTCATTTTTTCCTTTCCCCAATAAGTCTAGCATAGGCACCTTTCTCTTCCCTTAGATTAATTTTGTAGATTCTTTCTTTTCCCTTAGATTAATTTTGTAGGAACATTATTTATTTTCCTTTAATAAAATGAGCATTTATTTTCTTGCATATGATCATTTCATTACATTGCAAAAAAAAAAAAAAATCATTGTCGAATTAAGCACAAGGTATACCAATGATTTGAGGCACCCCTTGTAGCCACATCATATTGCCTTTCACCTTTCTAATGTACAATCCTTTCTTCATAAACCACTTTTAGCCTCGTCGAATAATGATAGACCTTTCATTTTTCAACCTATATCTACCTAACTTTGGGATGGGATGGTGTACCACTTATGCAATTTTAAAAAGTTTGAGTGACTTCAAAAGATCAAAATAAATAAAAAAAGTAATAGAAAAAATAAATAAAAGTGTACAAAAGGGCAAGTGTTCCAATGTCTTTGACATGAACATGTCTTTGATATGAACACGTCTCAGATTGCATCTCTTATCGAGTGCTCGGTACCGTGCCTGAGAAACATGAATGCCAAGTCAGTTATAGACCGCATGATCGAGATTGCCTACACTTATAAAAATAAAATAAATGCTAAAGCAAAAGAAAGAGAGCTAAAAAAGAGTAGAAACTCAAGCATAAAAATACAAATATTCAAAAGAAAAGTTGCACATCTTGGGGGCTTATCTAGGGTTTTGAGCCTTTTATCTCTTTCTTCTATAACCTGTAGCCTAACCACGTTACAACCCTTCAAAGGACCTTTTTGAGGTATACACACTTGTGCGAGGTTCTGCTAGAGATACGTTCGGCCCGATTCCTAACGGATACGTAGGTACATCGAGGTGCGACCGTAATAAAAATGCATTCTATTCACATTCACACACTCACACCATGATCATATCAAGGGATCTCCAATGCTCATCCCTATTCACTTAGAGCTAGACTTGGGGGCTTGATCCTTACATCATTAGCTTACCTAGCCTAATAGTCACCACCATTTGACTCTTTTAAAAAATAATATCTTTCCACACACTTAGTCTTTGTGGCCTAACTTTAGAATCAATATCACACACATCACAGATACATGACCAAATAGTCTTTCCCTTAGGAACCCTTTGTCATTAGATCTTAACACAACGTTGAAGCATGCCTTGTCATATCAACATCACTCGTCAATCAATCATCATTACATCACAAAGTATGAAGTACTTAGCCTCCGCGCCTAAGTTACCTAAATACTTTCATTATCGAGTCAACTAGGATAGTCTAAGATGTTACAATCCTTGTATTGTGAGAGACAACATTTGATTAAGCTCATTCAACATGCATCTTCAAAAAACTTCACTTAGATTCTTTTTCGTGTCTTTCTTTTTCGGGAGAAAGTCGGTACCCTCCACAAAAATGACGGAAATTTATGTTTTTCTGCATTTCGAGTCATGTCCATATCGAGTTTCATAAGTCAACACTACACACACACGAGTCACATCGAGTCGAGTCAACCTCGAGTCAATCGCAGCGAGTTAAGTTCATACCTTGAGTCATGTCAAGTCAATGAGTCAAGCAACACTAAGTCTTAGGTAAACCCTAAAGAAAGATAAGCAAAGTCCTATAGTCAAAGATATAAATGCAAGTGCATTCCAGCAAGCGAGGACATTCCCGGATTTTTTTTTTAAAAAAAAACCGTGAATATGATACAGGAGATTCCTCCAAGATAAGAGGAGTTACATGGATCAATAAATTAGAGATGAAGAGCTTTAATTTACAAAAGATTTTAGCGGATTTTGTTTAAAGGAAACAACCAAGTTCAAAGTTCGAAGCAAAACCGAGCAACAGCGGCAGCAAGAGCAGAATAGGGAAGACCCGACTCCAGCGCCAGACAACAACATCTGGCGTTTAGCAACAGATTTCAGCGCCTGACTCTAGATCCCAGCGTCTGGCGACAGAGCCAATTCTTGACGCCAGAGATATTTCAGCAGCGACAGAGCTCGAAGCCTGTCAGAATGGTTATTTCAACCTCATACAACAATTTCGGATTCCTTGGTACGCCAGTTAGCCCCTATAAAAAAATTGACATGATTAGTAGTTGGCTCGATTACAATCGTAGTAAGTGATTAAGCTGACAAAAAATCGTCTCACTTAGCTTAAGCGCCTAAAACACTGGCTCATTACAAGCACCAACATATCGGTTTAAAAGCAAGCACTTAAACGACAATATTTCCAAATACGGATTGTCACGCATTCTTCTTAAACGACAATATTTCCAAATACGGATTGTCGCGCATTCTTCTTAAACGACAATTTTTCCAAAAATTAGATTGTCATCCCCAACTGACAGTATTTCCAAAAATGGATTGTCGTGCTTCTTCTTCAACGACAATTTTTCCAAGATTGGATTGTCATCTCTGGCAAAGTTTCCAAGAGTGGATTGTCGTGCTCCTTCTCTGTTTGGCAATTTTTTCCAAGTTTGGATTGTCATCGCTGGCATGTTTTCTGAGATTGGATTGTCATACACCCAGTTCCCTGTGGCAAAATTTCCCAAAGGATTGTTGTAGGACTCTATTCATCATAAATTTCGGCAAAGGTTCATCAACATGGATTGTCATTCAATTTAGTAAGTGGAAAATTTTCCCAAAGTGGATTGTCGGTCGACTCATTTTTGCAAATGTTCCAAGACACGGATTGTCAAATGTTGCAATATTTTCCTAAAAAGATTGTCGCATAGCGTTAGCAAATTTCCAAGGTAGATTGCTTTCAAGAGTTATATTCCAAGATGTAGATTGTCGATCGTAGCAAAATTCTTATGACAGATTGTTACGAAGCATTGACAACTTTTCCCAAAAATTGGATTTTGGCAAATTTTCCAAGATACGGATTGTCGCTTCATCGTGGCAACATTTCCAAGGATGGATTGTTACGAAGCATTGACAACTTTCCCTAAATCGGAGTGTCATACATCATACAAGAGTTGTGTTGGCAACTATTCCCGAAGAAAAGAGGATTGTCATCACATCAAAAGCACCGACATATAGGTTCAAAAACAGCAGAAGCGCCGACGTACAGGCATAGCGGAAGCAAAGTTCAAGCGAGCTTTTAAAGATTGATAAGCGTAGGTCTTCAGTAATTTTCTTTGGAATATTATCACAATGAATGTGGATAACTTAAAGCAAGGATATCTTCGGTTGCGTTCCCTAGCTTGCGCAGAGTTATCACAAACAACTGGAGGTGATTTCAAGCGAAGTTGTCTTCGATCATGTTCCCTGGCTTGTGGAAGATGGTCACAAAGTGCTAGAAGGTCGTTTCAAGCGAAGCAATCTTCGATGGGGTTCTCTAGCTTGCAAAAGTCTATCATTGCGGAATTGGAGACAGTTACAAGCATAGCAGTCTTTAGGCGGCATTCTCTAGCTTGCAGGAGGTCGTCAAAAATAAAAAAAGTAAAGAAATGCAGCAACAAATCGGTTATTTTCAGAGACGTGTACTCGACGGTGCAAGATATGCGTTTCTTAACTCTTTTATCTGTTTAACTAACGCTAGTTTGCAGGTATCAGTGTTATAAGAATGTTTTAGGATTGCCAAACGTTCTGAATCATTCTCCGTCCCTATCGATACTTTGACTTTTGTTTTCAAAACTTGCGTTTCTCGAAACTCAGTCAAAGTGGGGGCTTCTGTAGACACCCATTTGTGTCTCCCCAAAACAAAACCCGGTGATGAGTACCTTTCACGTCGAATCATAATCTAATGAAGTGAAAGTGTGGAATGTCTAGTGTTGCGGATAGTTTTAATTTCTTTTCTTTTCTCTCTGTTTTTTAAAATCTATTTTAAGAAAACAGCCTATCTAGTTTGGTTGGTCCATGATATGGGTCCAATAGTAGTGTATTTGGATGGGGCTTGAAAAGAGCTTTCCAACGATATATTATAAGCCCAATCCCGATGAGTATTGAAGAAGTTATGGCCAGATTACTAAACTGGGCCTGGTTTGAACATTATTTGCGGCCCAATGATCTAGGGGAGGACCTAATATGGATTTATCATTCCTAACGCAATTAGGAATGGTTTTAGTCTTCTAAATTCTTCTAGAAGGTTCCTAAATCATGTCTAGGTTGTTATTATTATTCCTAATGTCATGTTAGGGCGTTTTGATCTTCCTAGTATCATGTTTAGGGTAATAACTATAATTTCTAATATCAAATATGCTTATTATGATTTCTACGATGCTTCCAATTCCTTTCCTAATATTCATGTTAGTATCATGTTAGGATTAAAGCTTTAATTTTTATTGTTTAGTGACATGCTAGGGTTTGTTATTAATCTTGTTAGTATTCATGCCTAGGATCTTGCTATCGTTATTCTTTAACGTGATTATTTTAATTATGATTAATTTATAATTTATAATAATTGTTATTATTATGTTGCTTCATTATTATTATGATATTGCTTGATCACGCCTTTTATGCATGTTTAAAGGGAATTGGTACTTGTAATCACGCTTAATAAGATAATTAATAATCTTGTTTAGGGTTAATTTGATTATAATTCAAGTGATCGCCAATAATAGATTTATCTGTGCTTTAATATTCAACCAACATAGATAAACAGGTTTAGGATTAATCCTATTGATTGCATGTTAGTCAGAAAGCGCACATGAATACGATCAGAATAAAGTAGAGGCCTATTATTAGGGCAGGTTCAATCTCTTTTATGTTGGATTTGTACCTTCACCCCCGAACTACCAGTCATGGTTGTAGACCTATTGGAGTTAACGATCTCTTGGATCGTTAAGGGGTGTAACCTTCACCTCATGAACGGTTTACAAGTTCCTAAAACTTGTTGGTGACTCTTTTTCTCTATCTTCTTTCTCTTTGGATGCCACCATGCTTAAGTGTTTGATCACAGTGTGGTTCAAGCTAGGGGTAATGCTTGAAATATTCCCTACACACACCTTTGGGGTTTATCTAGGGTCTTGAGCCTTTATCCCTTTCTTCTTCAACCTTTAGCCTAACCACGTTATAACCCTTAAAAAGACCTTTTTGAGGTATACACACTTAGGCGAGGTTCGGCTAGAGCTACATTTGGCCTGATTCCTAACGGATACGTAGGCAACCTCACATCGAGGTGCGACTGTAATAGAAATGCATTCATATTTACGTTTATAATTGATCATATCAAGGGATCTCCTCTTCTCATCCTTTTTTATTTAGAGCTAGACTTGGGGCCTTGATCCCTACATCATTAGCCTACCCAGCCTAAGAATCACCACCATTTGACTCTTCTCAATATATTTTTCCACACACTTAGCCCTTGCGGCCTAACCTTAGTTTCACTTTCACACACTGCACAGATACATGACCAAATATACTTCCCTTAGGAACCCTTTGTCATGAAATCTTAACACAACATTGAAGCATGCCTTGTCATATTAACATCACTCATCAATCATAATCATCATTGCATCACGAAGTATGAAGTGCTTAGCCTCCGTGCCTAAGTTACCCAAAAGCTTTCATCATTGAGTCAACAACTGAGATAGCCTAGGATGGATTAATCCTTGCATCTTGAGAGATAGTATCAACAACATTTGACTAAGCTCATTCAACATGCACCATTAAAAACTTCTTCCTTTTTGCGTCTTTCTTTTTGAGGAGAAAGTCATTACCTTCCATGTAAGGAGGGTGATCCCATTGTAAGGGGTACTCTCCTTAAATTCCCTTGGCCACTTAAAAGCCTAGGACTTTGCACTTGTTAGGGTGTAGCAGGATTTGAATTCCTTACTGTGTTGGGGGACCTTGAATTAGAATTGATTCTATCATTACGCTTTTTTTGTAAAAAACAAGTAGGAGACGCCAATGAGTTTTAGGAAAAACTCATAAACCTTGTTCATGCCTTTCTTCCATGTGAAATTCATGGAATAATTAGCACGAATCATATGTTTGCCCATGCCCAAATTAGTCTATAAACCAGAAATGAGTTCGGTAGCGAGGGTACTAAGATAACGTTCCTTTTAGAGGGGAATCGTCATCCTAGCCCTAGTATGGCCTCTACTAGCTCTTCCTTTTTTACAATTTCATCACCAAACAATATATGCAACACGATACCTAAAACTATGTTAGTTGATTTTATTTGCAAACATTAATTCACGTAGGAATTACATTGCAAAAGTCGTTATTCTTATTTAATAAAATTCGTGAAAGAACAATAAATAAACAAGATTCGCCTTGGCTTAAGTGATCAAGCAACAATTATTTTATTCAATTCTAATCTTTATTTAATGCAAGATACTATGTGGAATTGATTAATTAATTATTTTAAAGGTGATCAAACAACACTAATTAATCAATTAAAGTCCTTTTAAACAAGAAAATAAAGGTGATTTAACTAAGTGCTCGGAAATTTACCACTTCACTTTGCTAGATCTCTGTTAAGAACACTTATGAACTCCTTCTTGTTGGGGAACCTTCACCGTAGTAACAAAGTATCGAAAGGGTGAGTGTTTAGGACAAGAGGGCTAGGTTGCACAAGTTCACAAGTTATTTCGCCAGAGTTTTAGGTTAATTTCTGTCTCTTTAAGTTTCGGTTTAAGCTCGTATTTATAGGGAATGATTAAGTTTAGGGTTTTGAGCATTCTGCTGCAGCAAGTGTCGTGCACAACAGAGAGAGTTGCGCGCGGCATCCCAGCGCAAGTTATAGAGTTGCGCTGCTATGTGTAGCTCAACTAATTGTCTTACGCGCGGTTTTATGGTAAGATTCAATTTTATATTTTCCGTATAATTCCGATTAACTCGATTTTAAAGTTGCGCTGGATGTCACGCGCAACTGAATAAGTTGCGCGCGGCAGCCCAGCGCGACTTTGTGGCGCGGCTTTTTCTACTGCAGCACTAAGTTTAAACCTAGGCGCTCCTAAATCCTTCATTGTTAGGGTTTAAGCATGGGCTTAAGCCTTATTAGGATCGAGTTTAGTTAATTGGACCTTTGTTTTGGCTTTTTCTGTAATTTAGGCTAGTCTTTTTTGTTTTGTGGCTTAACCAGTTATCCATGAGCATTCTTCACTTCGATCCAACACAAAGATGGTTTTATTTATTGTCATTGCACTTCCTGTCGGGACAGGAGGCCAAAAGTAGATGTCTAGAGTTCACTACGTGAAAATGTGAAACTGGCATCGGTTAAAACCAAGCCTAAGGCACCGGTTTGAACCAGTGTCAATGTGGGGGGTGCCAATAAGTGGATGAAAAAGCCACCGGTTCAAACCGGTGGCAAAAATCAAAATTGGCACCAGTTAACCGGTGCCAAAAAAGCCCGCAAAAAATTATTTCAAAGTTTTTGGCACCGGTTAATCGGAGCCAAATAAGCCCAAATAATCATTTTTTTTTCACTTAAAAATCAAATTGACTAAAATAAATAAGAACAACAAAATATTAATCGAATATCATTGAATATAACCAAAAATTTATAGTATATAATCAAGAAAAAATTACAATATACGATCTATAAAATTAAACAATTACAACATATAAGTAAAAAAAAAAAAACGACAATATAAATAAAAAAAAATTACAACATCACAATAAAAAAAACCCCAAACATCTAAATCAATATTCTTGATTCTTTTATTATGTGCACTATTTTGGGCTTGCAAAGCAATAGTATACCTACGCCAATTCAAACATAAAAAAAAAAAAAAACGATTAAAATGAATTAGCTGCGAAAAAAATTAAACAAACCCACAAAAAAAAATCGAATTAAAATTGATTAAAAGAAAAAAAATCGATTAAAATAAAAACAAAATTGAAAATTAGTTAAAAACCCAGAAAATTATAAAAAATTCGAATTTAAGTCGATTAAAATAACAAAAAAAATCGATTTAAATTAAATAAAAAAAACAATTAAAATAAGTTAAAAATCCCAGAAAAAATCAAATTAAAATAAGCTAAAGCATCAATAAAAACAAACTAGAAAAGCTAAAACATCGATTTAAACCCGGAAAATATATATAAAAAAAGAATTAAAATCGATTAAACTTAAAAAAAATCGCATAAAAAATCGATTAAAATAAAAACAAAAATCGATTAAACCCTATCTTACTCATGCATGTGTTCTTCGTGGACTAAAACAAAAAAAATTCGAAGAAACCTTGAAAAATCAATTAAAATAAAGCCCAAAAAAATCAATTTACATAAATCCCAGAAAACTCAAAATTGAAATCAAAAAACAAATACCTAGAAATCGAAGAAAAATAAATCAAAATAAAAAAAAAACTATTAAAATCGAATAAAAAAACCGGTAATCAAAAATAAAAACCAAAATAAAATAAAATAAAAATCAAAGTTGAAATCGAAAAAAAAATCCCTGAAATCGCAAAAAAAAATGAAAACGAAAAAAAAAACCAAGAAATCGATTGAAAGAAAGTAGGACGGTGTCGCATGTTGGAATTCTTCGAATGATAGAAGGGAGGAGGACACCAGGAAGAAGGAGATGAGGGAGAAGGAGATGAAGGAAGAGAAATAGAAGGAGATCGAGAAAGAGGAGGAGAGGAGAGAGAAAGAGGAAGAGAGGAGGAAAGAGAAAGAGAAACGGCTAAGAGGAGGAGAGAATTAGTGAATATGTTAGGGTTGGGGGGATTTAATGCGCCGGTTTTTTTAAAAAAATATTTAATGGCACCGGTTCACTTCAAATCGGTGCCCTTTTATGTTTTTGCCACCGGTTTGAAATGAACCGGTGCCATATATCCTGGTTCAACTTCCCACCAATTTTTAAGGCCATTTTTGCCATCGGTTTGGACTGAACCGGTGGCAATTAGGGGGTGCCTTTTTGATTTTTTCTACTAGTGGTTAGCCCCCACTTTGATTGAGTCCAGAATCAACGTGATCAAAGTAGTCAAGGAAATAAATCCGAGACTGATTCTGCGAAGTTCTCTAAGAGAATCTTTCAGTAATGTTTAAGGATGTCGAAACAATCCTTGATTCGCTAAGTGTTTGAAACAAGTAGTTATTAAGGCTAGAAAAAAGTCCTTCCTAGTCTTAACGCGCTAATGAATCTAGATTAATCCTTTGCAATTGTAGAACGCTTTTACAAGTAAAAGTATTCTGGGTGATGTCAGGTCATGAGAAGAGATCGGTTTTAAAAGTATGAAAGGGGAGGATTTCCTCTCAATCGTGTCATCGTTGGTCTAAAGTCCCTCGATATGTCATTGAAACTTTAGCCCTCACTTTAACAAAGTAAAAGATGAAAAAAGGAGTTTTCAGTATTCGAGCCGAAATGGTCCGGTATTCGAGCCGGAAGTCTACAAGATAGAAATACATGTCTCAGGATTGGAGGCATATACCCAAATTTAGTGAGAGGGAAGAAAGTCAGCAACCCTCTCATCAGTTTTGTCCACAAGATAATTACACGTGTCGCAGGACTGGGGGCACGTGACTACATAGGCGCGACATCGTCTTGTCGCTTCTTTATACAGGGGGTGGATTCGACACCCTAATTGTCCGATAAGTTAGTAAGCGCACTAACTATCGTATCCATTCAAGAAGTGCCTGTTCCTGAAGGTTCCGCGCACCGGTTGACTCGTTGACCTAACGCCTACAGTAATTCTCTACCTTTTAGTCCCGAGAGGTAGATCTCGCAAAGCTTGGGCTAAGTAAAACTTTACGCAACACCTACGCCGTACAATTTTACGCCATACAATTTTGCGCCGTACGATACGCCATTTGCATTTTTAAGTTGCTTGAAAACGCCTTCCTTTTTGCTTCGGACGTGAAAAAAATAGGAAAACCCGAACATTTCTAACGTCAATACAGTAAAATGACAAACCTGTCTATGGGTGCTTTTACGTAAAGCACCATCACGGAACGTCTTAAGGCACTCTTACGAAAAACGTTCAGAACGTATGCTTGGGGAAGGCACAAAGCACGGTGTGCAAGCAATATGAAGCAAAAAGGAAGGCGCGCGCATCTTTCTTAGTTGCGCTGGTATGTCAGGCGCAACATCTTAAGTTGCGCGCGACATTTATGTCAGTAAAGTTAAAATCGCAGACGCGATTTTTCACTTCACGATTTCTCCTTCTTTTGCTACTTTCGACTCTTTCTCTCTCTAGGAAGTTCAGTTTGTCGTGATTTTCAAAGCTAAAAGAAGAAAGTTTCGTCCTCAATTCATATTTGTCGTAATCCAATGTAAGGTTTTTGCTAAAATTTGTTTTTTTCGACTGAATTCGAACGATTTCCGAATCGTTAAACCCCAAATTGCAAAATTTGGGGTTTTTGATTCGGTTTATTTTTCATGAAATTGTTTGCTCCATGTTGTTATGCTATGTTTAAGGAGTGTTTTGCAACAAATTTCATGAAAAATAGTTAAGTATTGAACCTTGTATGAGCATTTCTTTGTTCAAGTTTGTTCTTTCTTTTTTTTTTAGAGTTTTTGATTCATTTTATTGCTTTTTATGCTCATTTTGGTTATAATTGTTGATTATGAATTATATTATAGGTATGGAATTAATAGAACTTTCATAATTCACTTTTTGTGAATTTTGAATTGTTGAAAAATGGCGTGAAACATACTCTTAGCTCATTTTTCCATATTCGAACTTCAAAATTGTTCGGTTGACGATAATAATGTCTATATTACTGTTATTAGTCTAGAATTTGTTGATTCTTTGAGATTTTGGAATATAATCCCTTGAATGCTTAGTTGAAACTGGTATATGATGGCTTTTTTGGGTGTTAAAAGCCCCCATTTAATAAGTTTAACTGCAGCTATCGTAGCCCCCAAGTATGGGTGGCGTTCGATTTTCGTGTTTTGCCCTATCGGTAGTCGTTATACTGTCGAAATGGGTCTAGAATATGTATTTTAGTTTAGTTTAGGAAATAAAATAAACTAATTAAAGAAATTTTATCCTTCATAGCATGGACTCGCCTCCGTTGGTCGATGCCAAGGAGGTTCTTGTTGGTCCGGACGAGGCGATTCGCCCTCGAAAGATGGTGACCCCTCCTCGAGAGGAGGTTCGATAGCGCCGCGTCGCGGACGATCGACGTCGCTAGGAGGAGGTGGTTTGGGAGGCTCCTCCCGACTGGGACCGTAGGGTCCTTAAGTAGGACCTAGACCACCACGTTTCGTTCCGAGGGTGGCATGGCATCGTGAGTTTTCCGCGCTTTTGTTTCTTTCTCTTTTCTTTTGTTTCTCCTCTTTTTTAAAACATAACCCTTTTTTTTTATTCTTTTATTTAGAGTGAGCCTAACATGTGTTTGTACGACTCTGGTGACCTATGAGCCCATTTTGAGAGTTTTCCTGAGGTGGCAAAGGAGATTGTAGCACTCTCTGGGATTGACTCCCAGCTAGCGGCACTTCGGGATTTATCGAGCCAATCTGCATCGCCAGCTTTCCTTCGTGGATTGTAGGAGTTTTGGTGGGATTCCACCAACACTTTCCACTTTTCGTGGGGAGAGATGACGATTACCCCTTTCGATTTCCCTATGATTACGGGTTTCCCTTTCGGAGGCGAGCCCGTAGTTATAGAGCTCATTAAGGGGTCAGACGAGAGATTGTGCGACCTTGTAGGGGACCGTCTTGCGTTGGCCCTTCACGTGTACGCACAATCTTATTCGTACTCAGTTCTTGCCGACGAGTTGTCGGCTGACGAGCTTGACCAGCAGTGTACACCTGAGCAGCTGGCTCGGATATACATTGGCCACGTTCTTCCGTCACCATCTTGAGTGATTGAGGAGAGCTTTTAGCCATTGGGTTACTTATTTGCCTCAGCAATTTGGGGCAAGTAGGTGACCTAAGTTGGGCGGAGGTGTCGTATGCCCGTATGCTTACGGCTATGGGCAAGGCTACCCGGGTCATGGATTCCGCGGCAACTACTAAGATGCCTCGGATCTCGCATACATGGCATGGTCGTACCTTAAGGTACGTGTTTTAAGCTTTTTTCGATTATTACTTTCGTTTTTTCCTTTAGGCTCATATTTTCTCGATTTCAGGCTTGGGGATACTCGTACCTCCCTTTCTTAGCCCCCAAGGTGATTGGGGCTACTCGTTTTCCTATCGGCCATCGATTGGTCGCGATTAAGAGGAGACGAGCTACTTCTGCCGGCGACTTTCGCCAGAGGATTCTTTCGGTGACTCGTGCGTCGGTGAGTATTCCAACTACATGTTCTCTTTTTTTTTTTTTTTTTATTCATTTTCTAACTATTTTATATGTGGTTGTGTTTTATAGATCGATCTCCGTCCTTGAAGTTTGATCGTCGGAGTCCTTGAGGCTATCCGGTATGGCATGGTTCATTGCCGTTTTCGGGCCCTCTATACAAGACTCTCGGTGTTCCAGAGGACTGACGCTTGGTTCCTAGGCGAGTGTGTTCTCTGGCAGCTTTCGACCGAGGAGCCTTTTGTTCCTGCGGATCCCCCGATCCGGATGCTGCGTCCGGACCTGTTGTCTATCGAGGATCGAGCTTAGGCGATCCTTGGTTATCCAGCGGAGCATCTGGTGCTGCTGGATGCTTCTTATCCGGCTTTTATAGTATCTAGGCTGGCTCCTTTCCCGGCGTTTTTTCAGGTTAGTAATCTAACTCTTTTTTTTCGTGCTTCTATTTATTTCTCGGAACTTTGACCCTTTTATCGTTTTTTGTCACATGTATTTTTAGCGGGTTAAGCTAGGTGGTTGGGTGCCTCCTACAGCGGAGATCACGTATACTGATTTTGTCTGATCGGTAATTCGTGAGACCTTTCCAGCGGCCGAGGATGACGAGGGGATACCATTCGTACCTGAGACGGTTGAGTCGGTATGTCTTTTATGTATATGTACTTAAATATTTCTATTTATTTTTTTGTTTCATATACATTTTTTTACAAACTGTCCTTGTATTCTTGGAACGGGTTCCGCGAGAGACCGTGAACGGCATGGTGAGGACATTAATTACGCGCTTTCCGAGATGCTTATCGGAGAGCCCTCGTGACTTTATTATGTCATGACCATCGGATGATCGCGGTAAGTTTTATTTCTTTTTTCTTCAAAACGAAGTTATTACATTTCATGTATTAATCTTCGTTTTGGACTTTGCAGGACGTGCAGCAACCGTCTAGTAGTCGCCGAGCACCCTCATTCCTTTTGTTCACATTTTACTATATTTTGTAGGAAACCGTTGTATATTTATTTTTTTGTATACATGACACATTTGTATATATATGCCATTATTATTTTTTTTTGTTTCCATGTGTACATTAATGCGAAAATTTTTCGAGGGAGAGAAAGGGTTCTTGACTTACCCCCCTTGAAAAAATAAACAAACTCAAAAAACAAAAAAGAAGGCGAAAAGAAGGAAAAAGAAAATAAGAAAATAAAGAAAATAAAGAAGTAGGAAAATAATAATAAAGAAAATAAAAAGAAAAATAAAGTAGGAAAATAATGAGGAAAAATAATAAAATAAAAAGGAAATAAGAAAATAATAAAAAAATAAAAGAAAACAAAAAGGAAAGAAGAAAGTAGGCAAGAAAAAGGGACATAAAGTGTTAGAAGGCAAGCATATGATTCATCTTAAGAACTCGTGAAGATTCCGTAATTATATGAGCCAAAATACAGAAATAAACCCAACTTACATGCCGCGTCAGGGGAGACGCACGCAACTGTGTGAGTTGCACGCGGCCGTCGCGCGGATATCGCGCGCAACTTTAGAGTTGCGCGCGCCACCTGTTAGTGAATTTTCCTTAAAGACGAATTTGCCGAAAATTTGCACCTCTTGGGTTTATTTAAATGAGGTTTCGTGCAGGTTTTTGATAATCTCGCATTCATTTGCTTAGTAACATAAGAAATTAAAAAGAATTAATCTCTCTAAACTCTTATTCTCTCTCTTTTTCTTGAACAATGGTGAAGACCTTTGAACAACGTTTGAAGCAATGGGTCACTTCCCTTTCAACCAAGGACAAACTAACTTTCAAAATTTACTACTTAGACCCTTTATTGAATTATATGCAATTAGTGGTTAACTTTGATTTTCTTCAAGCCGCAGTCAACCATTGGGACTCTAGGCACCACCTTTATTTTCTTGTTTATTGGGGACGGAATTGTCCCCCTTCCTGGTGAGTTCGAGGCCTTGCTAGGTTTCCCTACAAAAACTCTCCCTATGACTTATTCGTCTACCTTGTCGGATCCCAAACCTATATTCCAAAGATTTTTTGGCTTGTCCGACAATGATATGACCAACATAGGAACTGAAGAAGGCGTGAACTTAAATCAATTTATTGAAAACTTTGTCGCCGCTCGTGACAACATGACTTAACAACGCTCTAAAATTGTGCTTTATGTTATTGTCTTGTTTTTAATTGTTTACTTAAGACATGCAAAGAATACGGAGATTATTCAATGGTGTCCATAGTAGAGCAAATAGAGGGATATCATTCACTCGCTCCTTTGGTTTTGGCGGAAATTGTTCTGTGCTTGAATCGCCTTAGAGGAGATCCTAACAAAAACGGTTTCACGGGAAGTCCACTCCTATTACACGTACGTTTTTTTTTCGGTATTTATCTGCGCAAGTCAAGAAGTTGCGCTGACATGACCAGTGCAATCTTCTTCGTTGTGCGCGAAGGGTGCGCGCAACTGGTTTAGTTGCGCGCGCCACCTACTTGTGTAAAAAAAATCGCAAACTTATTTTTTTTCTTTTTTTTTTTTTAGATTTGGCTCATGGAGCGTTTGCGAATTGCTGATCAGCCACAAAACCTTGAGGCTAATGGAGTAAAGACATTCCCTGGACGTCGAATCCTTTGTAAGCATAAGAACGAAGAGGAATGGACGTCGTTTTTCTGTCATGGGGTTCCTAACATACGGTTTGGGATTCCTTGGTGGAACATAAATAGTATGATTGGTAATAGTCTCAATTGCCCTTACATTAGGCTTTCAGGCCTATCTAGTACTACTTATATTTTTCCTTGTAGGATGATGAGACAATACGGGATAAGGCAATTTATTCCTCCGGAAGATTGTGATGCCCCTAAAGATGTGACTTTTAAACCCAAAAGGATTGCTCATTGGATGGAATATTGGTCAAGTCTTCCTAAGTGGGTAATACAAAATCCTCCCTCGAGTATCACATTATCTTCCTTTTACAAGGCTTGGATGAATGCAGCGGATAAGGATGAATTAAACAAGGCTCGATCTCAACTTCAAGCCGCCACCGCTCGCAATCCACCTAAGCCTTTGATGCATTCAACCACTATTATTCCTCCTAGTGGCCAAAACAAAGGAGTGAGAAGAAAACTAGACTTCTCATCCCCTAAGGCTCGTTCGAAGGAAACAAAAAGGAAATCTCCCTCTAAACCTGCGCAACAAGGTGTGAAGATCATCAAAGAACCTTAACCAAATACTCGCAAGAAAGCTCCAATAGGCAAAGGGAAAGGAAAATAGGTTGCAAAGGCCCCAATCCCTAAATTGAAAAACAATGTTTGGGTGAAGAAGAAGAATGTAGGGGAAAGCTCGAAGGTTTCTGAAAATGTTGCGATGGAAACTACTCCTCCATCATTTGTGACAATCGAGGACATAATAAAAACTTAGAGTGTTACACAATTTTATCATTAGGTTTTTTTTCGAATAAAGTGTAATCACTACTATGTTTTTTTTTTTCGTTTACTATTTAGTTCAATAATGTCTCTCTTTTGAATTTTGAATGAAATAAAATGAGCTTTATATTTTTATATGACCGAATCATAGAGATTGCCTATGTATTCGCATTACAAATTTGCATAGTTCTAATTTTTTTTTTTTATTATGTATTTTTTAAAAATTTTCTTTAATCTCTTCGATAGAAATTAAATGAAAAAATTAATCAAACCTTGTTTAAGAGAATTAAATCAAAGTTTAATTTTATTTTCCAAGTATATGTTATATTTAAGAAACACCCTCTTTTTACCGTAACTAGATATCGCAATTTCATTCAAACGCAAAAGTTCGAGTTTGCAGTTCATCATCAGATGGCGCGCAATTAACGTCTTTATCCCAGTTGCGCGCGTCACCTATGCTACGAATGTCTCTAAATTTTTTTTTTCTTAAAATTTGTATTTTTACCCCCCAAGTGTGAAGATTTTTTTGTGATGTTCGAAAAATTTTTAACACTTAGAACGGTTTATTATTTTAAAAAATTCGTATTATTACCCCCCTAAGTGTGAAGATTTTTTCGTGATGTTCGAATAAATTAGAACACTTAGAACAATTTATTATTTCTAAATTACCCCCCCAAGTGTTATGTATTTTACCGTGTTATTTGGTAAAATGCATAACATTTAGAATCTTTCAATTAAATGCTAATTAAAATTTGTTGTATGAGTGTACGAGTTTTATCCGGATTTCTTATGTAGTATTTCTTAAGGCGATCAATGTTTATTAATTGGAGAATTTCATCTCCTCCAATATATATTAATCTGACGGCTCCTCCTGATAGGATTTCAATTACGCGGTAGAAACCTATCCAATAAGGTTTTAATTTCCTTCTTGGATTGGTTGGTGGACCCCTAACCCCCTTAGTACAAAGTCACCTTCTTTTATATTTCTAGGTTTTACTCTTTTATTGAAATGACGCGCAATGCGCCTTTGGTAGACTTGCACATGACGCAAAGCTCTTAATCGTCTTTAATCAAGGAATAAAAGCTATTCATACCTCACTCTTACCCATTCAGCTTCCGGTAGCTTACTTTCAAGTACGATGCGTTGGGATGGTATTTACAGTTTGACTGGTTGAACTGCGTCTATTTTGAAAACTAAGAAGTATGGAGTTACTCCTATTGATGTCCGTATAGACGTTCTATAACCCCATAATGCGAAGTATAGTTTATTCGGCCAATCTTTGTAATTTTCTGCCATATTCTTAATGATGACTGTTATATTTTTATTTGCCGACTCTACAGCTCCATTCATTTGAGTTTTGTATGGGGATGAGTGATGATGTTTTACTTTATAACAAGTTTAGAGGGTCTAGACTTCAGCTTTGAATTGAGATCCCTGATCACTAATTAGTTCATGTGGAACTCCATATCTACAAAATATGTTTTGTTCGAGAAACTTAGCGCCATGTTTAGAAGGGATATTCACGTAAGAAGCAACCTCAATCCACTTAGTAAAATAATCAATGGCAACTAATACGTACTCGTGCCCCCCTGATCCTGTTGGAGAGACTTTTCCAATTATGTTAATTCCCCAAGTCGAAAAAGGCCAAGGGGAAGTGAGATTGTATAGTTCGGATGGTGGAAGGTGTTGTAAATTGGCAAACATTTGGCACTGTGGACATTTTTAACATATTGTATGCAATCATGTGCAATAGTGGACCAATAGTACCCTTGTCGTGAATTTATTTTTGAAACCATTTTACCATTCATGTGGGGTCCACAAACACCTTTGTGAGTATTTTCCATAAGGCGTGTGGCTTCCGGTTGGCCTATACATAATAAACATTGACCATTAGGTCCTTTTTTTTGCATAATTGACCATTTATTAGACCATATTGGGCCGCAAGTGTTCGTAAGGGTCGTTGGTCTTTCGATGAAGTATTTTCAGGATATGTGCCATGAGTAATATATTGGAGGATATGATCATACCATGGTCTCCCTCAATGTCATTTTTTTCCTCTATTGCGTTGCAATACGTTGGTTCTTCTCTTCTATCAACGCATAATGGAATCATATTTAAGTGATCTGGAATGTTGATCATTGAGGCTAATTTGGCTAGCGCATCGGCAAATTGATTGTCATCCCTTGGGAGATATTTAAAATAAATATGTTCAAAATGCTCGATGAGTTGCTCTAGGTGTGCTTGGTATAATATCATTGTGGAGTTCTTTATTTTCCAATTTTTTAATATATGATTTATAATCAAAGTGGAGTCTCCATATACCTCTAATTTTTGCACACCTATGCTAGCCGCTGCTTCTAGTCCAATAATGCAAGCTTCACATTCTGCGGCATTATTAGCAACCTCAATGTCTAATTTAACAAAGATTGGAGTATGTGCTCCATCTAGACTTATGAGTAAAACTCCTACGCCACATCCTTTTTGATTGGACGCACCGTCAAAGTACATTACTCATTTGTCATCTTGTGTCATGAGAATCTCTATTTCCGGAAGATGAGTGGTTTCTGCACGACTTGTTTGAATTGGATATTACGCCATAAAGTCGGAAATTACTTTTCCTTTCATTGATTTTTCAGGAATATATTTTAGCTCAAATTCAGCAAATATCACCAACCACTTAGATATCCTTCGTTGTATGGGTGGTTGTTCAAACAAATACTTTATCAGATTTTGTTGACAAATCACATGAGTAGTGTCTGGTAACATATAATGTCGTAACTATTTGGTTGCCCACACTAATGCTAGGCTTGTCTTTTCCAAGGTGCTATATTTTGTTTTCGTATTGGATGAAATTTTTACTCATGTATTATATTACACGTTCGACTTTTTCTACCTCTTGTGCTAACATGGCGCCTGTGGCTGTGTCTGTAACTATAATGTATAGCCTAAGAGGTAGTTTGGGTACTGGTGGTGCTAAAATTGGTGGACTTTTAAGATAATCTTTTATTTTCTTAAAGTCCTTTTGGCATTGATCGTCCCATTCCTGTTTCTCCTCTTTTTTCAATTTTTTAAATATTGGCTCACAAGTCATAGTCAATCTGTTGATAAACCGACTAATGTATTGTAATTTTCCATGGAATCCCCTAATTTCTTTTTCTGTTTGAGGGGGAGGCATGTCAACAATTGCCTTTATTTTAGAGGGATCGATCTCGATGCCATGTGTGCTTACTACGTATCCGAGTAACTTACCATAAGTGACTCCGAAGGCTCATTTTTGTGGATTCAATCGCATTTTGTATTCTTTTATGCGAGTGAAAAATTTGCGTAAGGCTTTTATATGTCCCATTATATCTTTGGACTTTACGATCATATCATCCACATACACTTCTATTTCTTTATGCATCATATCATGCAAGAGAGTCGTAGTCGTTCTTTGGTACGTATCTCATTCATTTTTTAAACCAAATGACATGACTGTGTAGCAATACGTACCCGAAGGGGTAATAAAGCATGTCTTTTCTTCATCTTCTTTTGCTATTACAATTTTGTAGTAACCTGCGTATCCATCCATAAAGGATAACATCTTATGTTCAGCCGTGTTATCTACCAATATATCAATATGTGGTAGAGGAAAATCATCTTAAGGGCTAGCTTTATTAAGATCCCTAAAGTCGACACACATGAGAACTCATCCATCCTTTTTAGGCAATGGAACGATGTTCGCTACCTGTAGGGAATATTTCAAGCATTATCCCTAGCTTGAACCCCAATGTGATCATACACTAAAGTATGGTGGCGTCCAAAGGGAGAGAAGATAGAGCAAAAGAGTCGCCAACAAGTTTTAGGAACTTTTAAACCGTTCACGAGGTGAAGATTAAACCCCTTAATGATCCAGGAGATTGTCAACTCCAAATAGGTCTGGAACCATGACTGGAAGTTCGGGGATAGATGAAGGTACAAATCCAACCTAAAAGAGATTGAACCTGCCCTAATAATAGGCCTCTACTTTATTCTGATCGTATTCATGTGCGCTTTATGACTAACATGCAATCAATAGGTTTACCCTAAACCTGTTTATCTATGTTGGTTGAACATTAATGCACAAATAAACTATTATTGGCGATCACTTGAATTATAATAAAATTAACCCTAAACAAGATTATTAATTATCTTATTTAGCGTGATTACAAGTACCAATTCCCTTTAAACATGCATAAAAGGTGTGATCAAGCAATAACAATAAATCAAGCAACATAATAAAAATAACAATTATAATCATAATAATAATCATCATAACAATAATTATAACAATTACAATCAGAAATCATAAAAATAATTATAATAATGTTAAAGCATAATAATAGCAAGATCCTAGGCATGATATTAACAAGATTAATAACAAACCCTAGCATGTCACTAAGAAATAAAAATTAAAGCTTCAACCCTAACATTATATTAACATGAATATTAGGAAGAAAATAGGAAGCATCGTAGGAAACACAATTGTCATATTTGATATTAAAGTTACCCTAAACATGATACTAGGAATCAAATTAACAATCTAAGCATGATTTCTATATCAAAATATCAATAAAACAATTAAAGCAATTACTTGGATGCCTCGTACCTCTTTCTAATAACAAAATACAAATGTTAGTAACTTCAAGGAAAATATAAAATCAAAGAATTAAATTAAATAATAATTGAAAGAGAGATTTTAGACCAAACCCTCATATATTAAAACCTTTCACGTCTAGGGCGAAGGCAACTTCGAATTTGGCTAGGTGTTTCTAGATCTTGTGAATGCATAATTTTGTATAGAAAGTTAAAGAGAGAAGAATTCTTAAAAACTAGAGAGAATAAGAAAACTAGAGAATATTTGATATTTGATGATTTTTGATGATAATTAGAGAGAATGGATGATGAAAAACAGAGGTTTTATGAAGCTATTTATAGAGAAAATCAACCGAACGGATTTAAAAACAAATCAAAGTTTCGACGAGGATAAAACAGGTTAGCGCCAGATGCTGGACATTAGCGCCAGGCGCTAAAGCTAGCGCCAACGCTAATCCTTGTCGTCAGGCACTAACATTTATTTTAACGAGTTTTCTTAATTCTAATAAAATTTAGCCGTACAGAAGGGCAAAATCGTATTTTCCTTAAAAACACTCTTTTATTCTGATTAAAACTCTAAAAAGTCAACCAAAGTCAATTTATCAATACTAAATTAATTAAGAATGGAAAGAACCTTCTAGAAGAATCTAGAAGACTAAATCAATTCTAATTGCATTAGGAATGATAAATCCATATTAGGCCCTCCTCTAGATCATTGGGCCGCATATAAGTATCAAACCGGACCCTATTTAGTAATTTGGTCATAACTTCCTCATTATTCATCCGAATTGGGCTTATAATATATCGTGCTCTTTTCAAGCCCCATCCAAATACACTATTATTGGACCCTTGCTATGGACTAAACCAAAATTGGATTCGCTTTTTTCTTAAAATAGGTTTTTAAAAACACAGAGAAGAGAAAAGAAATTAAAACTATCTGCAACATTAGACTTTCCACACTTTCACTTCATTCGATTATGATTCGACGCGAAAGGTACTCATCACCGGGTTTGGTTTTGGGGAGACACAAATGGGTGTCTACAGAAACCCCCACTTTGACTGTGTTTGGAGAAACGTAAGTTTCGAAAACAAAAGTCAAAGTAGCGATAGGGACGGAGAATGATTCAGAACGTTCTGCGATCCTAAATCATTCTTATAATGCCGATACCTGTAAACTAGCGTTAGTTAAAATAGATAAGATAGTTAAGAAACGCGTATCTTAAACCGTCGAGCACACGTCTCTGAAAGTAACCGATTTGCTGTTGTATTGTTGTATTTTTTACGACCTCCTGCAAGCTAGAGAATGCCGCCTGAAGACTGCTACGCTTGTAACTGCCTCAAATTCTGCCATGATAGACTTCTGCAAGCTAGAGAACCCCATCGAAGAATGCTTCTCTTGAAACCACCTTCTAGCACTTTGTGACCATCTTCCGCAAGCCAGGGAACACTATCGAAGACAACTTCGCTTGAAATAACCTTTAGTTGTTTGTGACAACTCTCCGCAAGCCAGGGAACGCTGCCGAAGATATCCTCGCCTGAAGCTATCCTCATTTGTTGTGATAATATTCCGAGGAAAATTACCGAAGACCCACGCTTGTTGATCTTTAAAAGCTCGCTTGAAATTTTCTCCCGCTATGCCAGTAAGTCGGCGCTTTTGCTACTTTTGAACCTGTATGTCGGTGCCTTCTTAATTATGAACTAGTATATCGGTGCCTTTGCTGTTTGAACCATTATGTCGGTGCTTTGCGATGAGCCAATGCTTAGGCGCTTTAAGCTAAGTGAGATGATCTTTCATCAGGTCGGTCACTTTATGCAATTGTAATCAAGCCGATTACTTAATCATGTCAAATTTCTTAGAGGGGCTAACTGGCGTGCCAAGGAACCCAAAATGTTGTAAGAGGTCGAAACAACCTCACTGAGTGGCTGAACATTCTATCACCCCTAAAATTCTGCTAGCGCCACATATATATGGCTCTAGCGCCAGACGCTAAACACTATCGTCTAGCGCCAAAGCCTGTCGCTTGGCTCTAGAATCGAGATTTCCATACATACCCATTTCTTCGTCATTTTCGCTGCTGTTGCTCATTTTTGCCCGAGAATCGTCCGTGAACTTCAGTCACTCGTTCTTGCTCGTTTCTCAACCAAATTCGCTCAAATTTGTTGCAAATCAAAGATTATTCCATCCATTCTCCTGATCTATGTAAGTTTTCTTTAAAAGCTCTCCGGTTTTGATGAATATTGCACATGTTTGTTCACGAATTTCTTGAAAATTCAAAACTTGAATTGCTTAATTCACTTTATTTGTCAAATTTTATTCCATGAAATTGCTTGATTATTTTTATTTATTTCCTTGGGAGTAATTTGAGACTTGTTTTACTCAATTTGGTGAAGAAACGAACAAATCACCACGGTTGGACCTCTTAAGGTCGGGAATACAATGTAGCTTGTTTTTGGTGTTTTTGCTAGCAATTCTTGTCCAATTTGTCACAATAATTACCATAGTATTGCAAGAAATTGTTTGGATGCTTGAAAAATGCCGTGTATGCTCAACTTGAAATTGTGCTCTGTTTTAGTATTACATACTCTGTTTTTTGTGAACATAGTATCATGCGTCTAGGCAAACCTTAGATACTATAGAACCTTAATTTATGATGATTTTGCACAATGTAGCATGGCTAGACAACAAGGTTCGGATTCACGGTCCCGAGACGCACGATGGGAGCATGAGCCCGTACAGGAGGACGCCGACCCGTCCACTTCTCTTGGTCCTCTCCCTGAGTGGGATGAGCGGACACTGTACTTCTCCCCCGTCCACCACATTTCTAAGAAGGTGCGACTTGGGAACACGGTTGGTAGGACGCGCTAACACGGCTCAGGCTGCGATACCCTGGGCGACCTGTAAAAGATGTACATCGACATTGATGGAGAGGTGAGACTTCTCTGGGAGTCTTGCGGGTCGACTTCACTATTTGAGACCTCGGAGGCCATGATTGCCTGTAGCGGGGGTCAGCACGTGGCTCGTGCCCTGGTGGAGTTCTTTTGGGACACCACCAACAATTTCCACTTCCCTTGGGGTGAGATTATGGTCACCTCGAACGACTTCGGTCTTATTACGGGACTGGTTTGTAGTTCTGATGCGCTGCCGTTTGACAACGAGATCAGCGTCTTTTCTCCTGAGGTTGAGGAGTTTTTGGGTCCGATTGCTATTCGGGCTCGTGCTGAGGTAGAGTTGACTCAGTTCAGCGCCAAGGGCATTCGCCGTTTGACTCTAGCGGTGGCTTTTGAGGATGATGCGACCACCCAAGAGCAGCGGGTGCGCATCTTTGTGCTTATCTTGCTGTTAGGGACGTTTTCCCCTGACAAGGGTAGTAAAGTGCTACTTTACTACCTTCCTGCGGTCCGTGATCTACACTTGATCAGGACTTATGACTGGGCCAGCTTGGCCTATGCTGAATTCGTTCGAGAGTTACGAGACTCTGTCGACACCGGTCCATCACGGGGAACGTCGCTCTGTCCGACTTCTGGAGAGTAGTAGAGGTATAATTTATCTCTCATAAAGTTTAGCTCTAAGATTTGGTTAGCACTTTCTGATACTTTTTTCCTCTTGTAGATCTAGTTCTACGAGTACTTTCCCTGAGTTGCGCCGGCGAGACCGTCGCCGCGCAGGTTTCTAGTGAGTGCCTGTTGGGGAGGCCGCCGAGCTAGGATGTCTACCTCTTATGTCCGAGATCAGATCATCTCGGTATAGTTCTTTGTATAGTTGAACACTTTCGTATTATTATTGGTAGATCTTATCTGATAGGCGTTCTTTGTAGGAACATGTCATGAAGTACCGGCTGTGGATCGGCTTGGTTGTCCCTGGGTTAGCTTTGCAGTATACCGCTGAGCGTCGCTATTTCTTAGGGATATATGGAGCAGTTGCATATCTTAGAGAGAGGGTTGCTATTCAGCATTCCTCAGACACTTTCGTCGTTCCTGCTCCTCCGCCACGTGATATGTTAAATGGCGCGAGGTTGGTGAGCATGTTAGAGAGAGCTGGTACCCCTTGGTAATCTTATACGATCCCTGGGCGGTGCTATGATGAGGAGGAGATGATGCCGTTGTTAGCTCCAGTCCCTGTACTGGCTGAGGAGGTTGCGGTATGATTTTCATCTTTTACCTTCCGTTAAGTAGCCCCCAAGTATTATTTTACTTATTTTGATTTTCTTTTATCATGCTGGACCTACTGAGTTCGTGCCACCTCGTATGTCCATCCATTATCAGGGGACATACGGGCCGATCGAGGAGATGATTCCTCCGGCTCCTGAGGATGAGCGCTTCGTGGAGCGGTCGATTCCTTGTCACCAGACTCAGGTAAGCTTTATTTATTTGCAATTTTGTTCATGTATGTTATGCATCATTACTGACTTTATTTCTTAAACAGTTCTCGCGCGAGGTGGTCACGGCGATGGCACGGTGTATAGATGCCTTCCGGAGCCAGCTCGTTCGGATGAGGAATGTGGCTACGTGTCGTCATGATGACGTCGTTCAAGAGGTATTTTCCCTTCTTATTTTTGCATTATTGCTTCTATTTTGATTGTTTCCGACTTAGTTTCTTCGAGCAGGGCCAGCCCATTCCTTCTCGTACCCGGACGAGACCTGAGGTGCAGAGAGAACCAGCGAGGTCTAGCTGGTCGGGTTGGTCGTTCTAAGGCTGCCCGGACCGAGGTAATGGAGGGTTCGGGCTCTTCATTTGAGGGTGCACACACTACGCTGGTAGGCCAGGGAGAGGCTACCTCGGCTCTTAGAGGTGGTGGGATGTACGAGGTCGGCTCGTCATCGCAGCAGCCTTCGCAGCCTCAGCCTCAAGTTGATCTTGGGTGGACGGGTCCTTAGCTGAGTTTTCCACCTCCCAAGGACACTGGAGTTGGAGCTGGAGCTGGTGGAGAGGTTACTCCTCGTACTACGCAGTTTTATGATATGATGGGCGTACGTCCTCTGGCGCCGTAGTTTATTCCTGTGCTCTTTTTATTTTGAATTTGTATAGAACTTTGCATTTTTTAGACTCATTTATTAGACATATTTGTATATACATACTACTATGATTTTATTTATTTAACATTTATTTATTAATATTTTTTTCATTTGTATGTGCATGTTTGTGTGTGAAAAGAATTGTGATAATTAATAATTTTGCGCAAAAATTCCGTCATTTTTATTATTGATGGAGGGTATCCGACTTTCTCCCCTAAAGAGAAAAATGAAAAAATAAAAATATTGGATTTACAAAACTTAAAAATTAAGTCTAAATAAAATCCAAAAAAAAAGAAAAATATAATTAGATAAAGGGTATAAAAAGAATAAAAGATCGTAAAGTCATTATTCAGACTCGAATCAATAAAAAAAAATGTGGTTTTTAAAAAGCTCGTATGATAAGACACGTCAGCGCCATCTGGCGCCACGCGTTTTGCGTTAGCGCTTGGCACCAAGTTCTGGCCTCAGGCGCAAGGGTCCGTCATCTGGCGCTGATGAGCGCTGACTCCGAATCCTTTCCAGATTTAAACTGTTCCGATTTTGTGTATAAATAGCCCCCTGATCAGTCGATTTTCTTCATAATTTCTGCAGATTAAATATAACCTTAGCTTTTGAAAAAAAAAATCATGTCTTTAGTCTCTAAGAGTTTTACCAAATTCACTTATGAATGGTGTCAGTCTCTAACTGCCAAGGAGAGAAAAGAGTTAGACTTTTTTTCATATGTGGGGTATTTATGGTGTCAAGGGGGTAGATCATGATGTAGACTTTATTCATACCGCCTTAGAATATTGGGATGTGGATACTCATTGTTTTAGACTAGGGTGTGATGAAATTAGCGCTTTGCCGGAAGAATTCAGTGCTATCTTAGGCTTCCCTGCATTAGATTTTGTAGAAATCCCTTGAATAAATGAATATTATTATAAGGATTTTCAACGCTTTTTTAATTTAATAGTAGATGGTAGCATAGTTA
The DNA here is from genome assembly GCF_948465745.1 of Chenopodium album. Taxonomy (NCBI): domain Eukaryota; kingdom Viridiplantae; phylum Streptophyta; class Magnoliopsida; order Caryophyllales; family Amaranthaceae; genus Chenopodium; species Chenopodium album. Next base: position 47,372,641 of record NC_137838.1, read on the forward strand.
ATTTGAAAGAATTTGCTCGCCATTATTTTGATAGACCTTATTCTGAGTCTTTTCATGTTTATAGAAGAAGGGCTTTTCTTTTTTGCATGCTTAATCAATATCTTCTCACTAGCGGTAGAACTAATGAGAGTCAAGCAATCATATCAACTGTTTTGGAGCAGATTAAATCTGGGAGAAATCCAATTCCATTAATCGTTGGAGAGACTATGCTTAGTCTTGATGACTTGAAAAGAAATCCAAAAGAACCTTTTCGGGGCTCTCCAATTTTATTACAGGAAGAAAAATAATAATTTTAATTACAGTTTTCAAAAACATATTTTTGTATAGTAATATTAATTTATTTGCATTGAATTTTTTTTACTAATGTGGCTAATGGAAAGATTAGAATTAATTAGTCCTCCAGACAATGTTAAAAATACACTCAAAATTGCTTTGTGAGAAGGAAGAAATGCTTCTCTAAGATGGGGCGCCATGAATGGAAGAAGGTCTTTTCCTCTTGCAACTTAGCCATCAAGTGGGTCATCCCTTGGTGAAAAATAGAGAAGATGGTTGGTATCAACAAGCAACCCTTATGCCGTCTTCCAAGCTTGTCCAGGATGACTTTTTATTATCCCTGCAGGGTAAAAAGACAGTACGGCCTACTTCAAACAATTCCTTTTGGGGATTTTGGTCGTCCCTATGGATTTCATGTCTCTCAAGATGTTGACGAATTTGATGCTTATTGGAGCGCTATACCTTTATGGAAAGTGATTACCCAAAAGGTTCCTCCTTCCTTGCCCAATGATGTGAAGAGGTGGCTTCTGAAGAAACCTTCAAAGGATATGAAGAAAAATCAGAGCAAAACTGATGTGAAGAGTCGTTTAGGTAACAAAGGAATTCCCGTTAAGGAACTCTTGGGTGAAAAGGATGAGTTCAATACACCTACAATGCCTAGGAAGAAGAGCTCTACGAACGATAAAGGGAAGAGAAAAGTTGGCACTTCAGAGAAGAAAGTTTGGGTAGAGAAACATGGAGTCCTAGCTAAGGGAGAAACTATTTACTCCAAAATTGAATGTAGGTCTTCTAAAGGATGCCTACTAGCTAAAGTTATGGATGATGAAGAGGATACAGACAAAAATTGGAAGAGAGCAAAGAAAGAGAAAAAAGATTAAACATTGCTTAACTTTCAATTATTAGACTTAGTTTTAAATTTAAAGTTAATTTGTTTAAGCTTTATTTAAATTCCGTCAATAATGTAACTGTTAGTTCATTTTATAAATGAAACTTCAGCTTTTGAATGAAGTCATCTTCTTTAAATTTAATTTATTAAAGCAACGAAAACTGAAAATTTAATTTCCCTGAAATGTTTTCGAGTACGGAAGTCGAAAATTTTCCGAAAATAACCGAAAAATTCCCAGGTACTCCCAGAAAAATGGCGCTGCTCTTTTACGACTGGCGCCTGCTGCGGCAATCTTACGTCAGGCAATAAATACTGTCGTATGACGCTAGAGTCAATCGGCTGACGACGCGATTTTTTCTTTGACGCCGATGCTTCGTCAAATTTATGTCGAACTTATTTTTAAGTCTAGGATGCGATGTTTGCACAAAATAAAGTGTTCGCACCGTAAAGGGTTGCATACATATCCTTTCTTAAGGAATCAGGCCAAACGTAGCTCTCTTGAGTATCCTACTCAAGTAATTATGGGTAGTTCTTTTTAAGTTGGTCAAGATTTGTCGTGTTCGAGAACTCATTTCCATCCATATCGGTAAATTTTGCTGCACCTCCTGATAGGATTGTTTTGATAATATAGGGTCCAGACCAATTAGGCCTAAATTACCCCCTTGTATCAAAACATTCTTCCTTAATGCTTTTAACACCAAGTCTCCTACTTTGATGTTTCTTGTCTTGACCTTCTTATTAAAATGTCTAGCCATACGAGTTTGGTAGCATTGAGTATGATGTAGAGCTTCTAGTCGTTTTTCATCAAGTAGAATTAGCTCCTCAGATCTAGCCCTAGTCCATTCAACTTCATCGAGTTTGCTTTCAAATGCAATGCGTAGAGATGGTATCTCTAGCTCTACAGGTTGTACGACATCCATTCCATAAACCAAGGAAAATGGCATATTTCCTGTTGATGTGCGAATTGACGTGCGATAACCCCACAATGCGAAGTGGAGTTTGTCAAACCAATCCTTGTAATTTTCTTTCATTTTCTCGATGATAGTCTTTAAATTTTTATTAGCCGCTTCGACTGCTCCGTTTGCCTGAGGTCTATAAGGAGAAGAATGATGGTGTTGAATGCCATATTTTTGTAACAATTCTTCACACTCAGCTTGAAAGTAAGTTCCATTATCACTTATCATTTCATGCGGGACTCGATATCGACAAATAATATTTCTTTCGATAAAGAGTGCTACATGTTTCTTTCGACCCACTTTGTGAAGTAATCAATTGCTACTAGGATATATTCGTGACCTCCTGTTCCTGGGGGAGTGATTTTATCAATAATGTCAATTCCCCATGTAGAGAATGGCCATGGTGAGGTGTACGTGTATAGTAGAGATGGAGGAATATGTTGTAAATTGGAATAAATTTGGCATTTAGGGATTTTTTTTACGTATTGATGACAATCCCTATTCATGGTAGTCCAATAGTATCCTTCTCGCATTATCTTTTGGACTAGCATCTTGCCGTTCACGTGAGTTCCACATATGCCTTCGTGGACTATCCTCGTTGCTCTTTGAGCATCCTTTTTTTCCTACACATAAGAGAGCTCGACCCTTTGGTACCCTTTTGTGTAACTCGTCGTCTATGAATATGTATTGGGAAGCCAAGAGTCTTAATGCTCGTTTTGCTCCTTTGTCAGCGTGGGGAGGGTATTCTCCTTTGGTGACATAATTAAGTATATCCGTATACCACGGTTCTTCTTCTTCTTCTTCTTCTTCATCTTGGATCACTTCATCATCTTGTATAGCTTTAATATAAGCCGGTTTATGCCTTTTTTCTGTAGTTAGAGGCATTTGCTCGATTTCTGTAGGAATCCTAACCATTGAGGCTAGTCTTGCTAAGGAATCAGCAAATTAATTTTCTTCTCTAGGTAGATACGTATATTCTACCTTCTCTAACTGAAAAGTGAGAGTTTCCAGATAAGTTTGGTAAGGGGCTAGACTTTCGCTCCTTACTTTCCATCTCTTAGAGATCTGATTGATGATCAATGAAGAGTCTCCGAATATTCGTAATTTTTTCACTCCTAATGCCAAAGCTGTTTGAAGGCCTACCACGCATGCTTCGTATTCAGCAATGTTGTTGGTAACGTCGAAATAAAGCTTTATGGATATTGGAACATGCTCTTCTTTAGCTGATACTAGTAATACTCCAACGCCACATCCTTTTTGGTTTGAGGCTCCATCGAAATATAAGGTCCAAGTATCATCCTCCGTGACCATCAAGTCTTCGTCTGGAAATTTGTTGTCGTGTATTGGCGTTGAAACTTATATTGGAAAGTTCACTAGAAAATCTAAAACCACAAATCCTTTGATAGCTTTTTGAGGCATGAATCTTACATCGAACTGGGCTAAGTTGACTATCCATCTTGATATGCGCCTATTGAGTGTAGACTTCTCGAATAAATACTTGAGTGGATCCAATCGGGAAACTACAAAGACTGTATGCACGAGCATAAAATGTCTTAACTTGGTTGTGGCTCACACTAATGCGAGGCACAATTTCTCAAGTGGTGTATAACGTACCTCATACTCGAGCATCTTTTTACTTAGATATTAGATTGCATTTCCTTTGACTTCTACTTCTTGTGCGAGCATGGCTCCCATTGTTTCTCTGGTGACTATTAAGTACAACCTAAGAGGTATTCCTGGAAGTGCTGGTGTCAATACGGGAGGATTTGCGAGATAGGCTTTGATCTTTTCAAAGGCTTTTTGACACTCGTCATCCCATATTACTGGTACATTCTTTTTAATCTTTTTGAATATTGGTTCACATATTGTTGTCAATTTTGATATGAAGCTTCTTATGTATTGCAACCGGCCAATAAATCCTCGAATTTGCTTCTTGGTTTTGGGCGGTGGCATTGACATGATTGCCTTGATCTTTGTTGGGTCTATCTCTATTCCTCTAAAGCTTATGACATAACCCAAAAGCTTGCCTAAGGTGACTCTAAAAGCACACATGGATGGATTCAACCTCATGTTGTATTTTCTTTGCCTTTCGAAGAATTTTCTCAAGGCTATTTGATGGCCTGGGCGATCTTTTGACTTTACAATCATATCGTCCACATATACTTCAACTTCTTTGTGCATCATGTCATGGAGCAAGGTAGTCGCTGCTCGTTGGTAAGTAACACTCGCGTTTTTCAACCCGAATGGCATTACTGTGTAGCAGTAAGTACCTCATGGTGTTATGAAGGTTGTTTTCTCCTTGTCTTCTTCTGCCATGAAAATCTGATTGTACCCCGCGTATCCATCCATGAACGAGAGAAGTGCATGATTCGCTGTATTATCTACAAGAATATCGATGTGTGGTAAAGGGAAGTGGTCCTTTGAACTTGCCTTATTTAGATCTCGATAGTCGACACACATTCTTACCCATCCATCCTAAAAATGTCTCCCCAAAACCAAACCTGATGATGAACAACCTTTCACTGCCATTATTGGTCGGGTTGAGTATTTAATCTTGGAGTGCTTAAATCCATATTTCCACTTCATAAACCAACCCAACTTATAACCCATTTCCCCAAACCATAACTTATTTTCCTCTTTTCGTGCCTTTAAATCCAAAATAATTCATTTCGTGTCCTTTATAATCATTCATTTTGTGTCCTTTTTATAAAAACGTTTAATCCAGTTTATTTTGGTCCATAATATGAATTCTGTAAGTAGATAGATTAAATCAGTTATTTCTTGTTCATTAAGTATTGTTAATCCGATTTTAACTTCTCTTTTATTAGTTGAATCATTTGAGATATCAACCTGTAGACACCTAAAAATGTCTCCCCAAAACCAAACCTGATGATGAAGAACCTTTCACTGCCATTATTGGTCGGGTTGAGTATTTAATCTTGGAGTGCTTAAATCCATATTTCCACTTCATAAACCAACCCAACTTCTAGCCCATTTCCCCAAACCATAACTTATTTTCCTCTTTTAGTGCCTTTAATTCCAAAATAATTCATTTTGTGTCCTTTATAATCATTCATTTCGTATCCTTTTTATAAAAACGTTTAATCTAGTTTATTTTGGTCCATAATCCGGGTCCAATGATTGAATGGTTGGATGAGGATTTAAAAGAGCTTTCCAACGATATATTATAAGCCTAAATCCGAGTTATAACGAATATTTTATGACCAAAATATTAAACTGAGCCTAAACCGAAATTTATTTGAAAATTGGCGCCGATTATTTGCAACTGGCGGCTGGCAGAGAAGTCTGGCGCCAGGCGCCAATTTCATCGGCCGGCGGTGATGGTCGTTGACTGGTGCCAGGTTCTTCTCTATGATGGTCGAATTTTTAATCAATTCTGGGACGCGAGAATGTCGAAAAATAAGGTGGCCGCACCCGTAAAGGGTTGCCTACGTATCCTTTTTTAAGGAATCAGGCCAAACGTAGCTCTCTTGAGTATCCTACTCAAGTAATTATGGGTAGTATTTCTTAAGTTGGTCAAGATTTGTCATGTTCAAGAATTCATTGCCATCCATATCTGTTAGTTTTGCTGCACCTCCTGACAAGATTGTTTTGACAATGTAGGGTCCAGACCAATTAGGTCTAAATTTACCCCTTGGATCTAAAACATTTTTCCTTAGTGCTTTTAACACCAAGTCTCCTACTTTGATGTTTCTTGTCTTGACCTTCTTATTAAAATGCCTAGCCATACGAGTCTAGTAACACTGAGTGTGATGTAGAGCTTCTAGTCGTTTCTCATCGAGTAGAATTAATTCTTCATATCTTGCCCTAGTCCAATCAACTTCATCGAGTTTACTCTCTAATGCGATGCGTAGAGATGGTATTTCTAGTTCTACAGGTTGTACGACATCCATTCCATATACCAAGGAAAATGGCGTATTTCCTGTTGATGTGCGAATTGACGTGCGGTAGCCCCATAATGCGAAGTGAAGTTTGTCAGGCCAATCCTTATAATTCTCCGTCATTTTCTCGATGATAGTCTTTAGGTTTTTATTAGCCGCCTCGACTTCTCCATTCGCTTGAGGTCTATAAGGGGAAGAATGATGATGTTGAATGCCGTATTTTTGTAGCAATTTTTCACATTCGGCTTGAAAGTGAGTTTCATTGTTACTTATCATTTCATGTGGGACTCCGTATTGTCAAATAATATTTCTCTCGATAAAGAGTGCTACATGTTTTGCAGTGAGTTTAGCGTATAATTGCGCTTCGACCCACTTTGTGAAGTAATCAATTGCTACTAGGATATATTCATGGCCTCCTGTTCCTGGGGGAGTGATTTTGCCAATGATGTCAATTCCCCATGTAGAGAATGGCCATGGCGATGTGTAAGTGTAGAGCAAGGATGGAGGGATATGTTGTAAATTGGCATAAATTTGGCACTTAGGGCATCTTTTTACGTATTAATGGCAATCCCTATTCATTGTAGTCTAATAATATCCTTCTCGTATTATCTTTTGGACTAACATTTTGCCATTTATATGAGTGCCACAGATTCCTTCATGGACTATTCTCATTGCTCTTTGTGCATCCTTCTTTCCTACACATAAGAGAGCTCGACCCTTAGGTCCCCTTTTATGTAGCTCGTTGTCTATGCGTACATATTGGGAAGCCAAAAGCTTTAATGCTCGTTTTGCTCTTTTGTCAGCATGAGGAGGGTATTCTCCTTTGGTGACATAATTGAGTATGTCCGTGTACCACGGTTCTTCTTCTTCTTCTTCTTCTTCGCCTTGGACTACTTCGTCGTCTTCTATAGCCTGGATGTATGCTGGTTTGTGCCTTTTTTCTATAGTTAGAGGCATTTGCTCAATTTCCGTGGGAATCCTAACCATTGAGGCTAATCTTGCCAAGGCATCAGCAAATTGATTTTCCTCTCTAGATAGATATGTGTATTCTACCTTCTCTAACTGATTGGTAAGAGTTTCCAGATAGGTTTGGTAAGGGGCTAGACTTTCGCTCCTTAATTTCCACCTTTTAGATATCTGATTGATAATCAAAGAAGAGTCTCCAAATATTCTTAACTTTTTTTACTCCCAATGCCAAAGCTGTTTCGAGGCCTACCACACATGCTTCATATTCAGCAGCATTGTTGGTAACGTCGAAATCAAGCTTTATGTAGATTGGAACATGCTCTTCTTTAGGTGATACTAGTAACACTCCAACACCACATCCCTTTTGGTTCGAGGCTCCGTCGAAGTACAAGGTCCAAGTATCATCTTCAGTAACCATTAGGTCTTCGTCTGGAAATTCATTGTTTTGTATTGGCGTCGAGTCTTCTATTGGAAAATCTGCTAGAAAATCTGACACCACAGATCCTTTGATAGCTTTTTGTGGCATGAACCTTACATCAAACTAGGCTAGATTGACTATCCATATTGATATGCGTCCGTTGAGTGTAGATTTCTCAAATAGATACTTGAGTGGATCTAATCGGGAGACTACGAAGATGGTATGCACCAGCATGTTTTGTCTTAACTTGGTTGTGGCCCACACCAAGGCGAGGCATAACTTCTCGAGCGGTGTATAGCGTGCTTCGTATTCGAGCATCTTCTTGCTTAGGTAGTAGATTGCGTTCTCTTTGCCTTCTACTTCTTGTGCTAGCATAGCTCCCATTGTCTCTTTGGTAACCATAAAATATAACCTAAGAGGTATTCCGGGAAGTGCTGGTGCTAATACGGGAGGGTTTGTGAGATAGGCTTTGATCTTTTCAAAGGCTTTTTGACATTCGTCATCCCATATTACTGGTACATTCTTCTTGAGTTTTTTGAAGATTGGTTCACATATTGTCGTCAATTTTGATATGAACCTACTTATGTATTGCAACCGGCCAATAAATCCTCGAATCTGTTTCTCAGTCTTGGGCGGTGGCATTGACATGATTGTTTTGATCTTGGTTGGGTCTATCTCTATTCCTCTAGAGCTTATGACACAACCCAAAAGCTTGCCTGAGGTGACTCCGAAAGCACACTTAGCTGGATTCAGCCTCATATTATATTTTCTTAGCCTTTCGAAAAATTTCCTTAAGGCTATTTGATGGCCTGGACGGTCTTTTGATTTTACAATCATGTCGTCGACATATACCTCGACTTCTTTATGCATCATGTCATGGAGTAAGGCAGTTGTTGCACGTTGGTAAGTAGCACCCGCGTTTTTCAACCCGAATGGCATTACCGTGTAGCAGTAAGTGCCCCATGGTGTTTTAAAAGTTGTTTTCTCCATGTCTTCTTCTGCCATGAGAATCTGGTTGTAACCTGCGTACCCATCCATGAACGAAAGAAGCGCGTGATTTGCCGTGTTATTTACCCGAATATCGATGTGTGGCAAAGGGAAGTCGTCCTTTGGACTTGCCTTATTTAGATCTCGATAGTCGACACACATTCTTACCCTTCCGTCTTTCTTCGGAACTGGGACGACGTTAGCGACTCATTCGGGGTATTTGGATACTTTGATGAAACCTGCAGTTATTTGTTTTTGAACTTCTTCTTTTATTTTAAGAGCTACGTTGGTTTTCATTCGATGTAACTTTTGTTTTACGGGTTTTATTCCTGGAATTAGTGGTATAGTGTGTTGAGCTATTTCTCTATTAATGACTGGCATATCTTCATATGACCAAGCAAATACATTGATAAATTCTTTAAGTAAGTTAATTAAATCGGTTCTTTCTTGTTTATTCAGTGTTAATCCGATTTTAACTTCTCTTTTATGAGTTGAATCATTTGAGATATCAACTGTTTCAGTTTCTTCAATTACCGGTGTTTTCTTTTCGAGTGTTTCCATTGTTTTAATAATTTCTTTGTCTTTTTCATTGTTAGTTAAGCAATTCTCGTCATCTTGGGTTAAAGAAGAACACGAGAAGTAAGGAGAATGAGAAATATTATTATACTCTGAGATCATTACATCAAAAAGTGATATGTCCTTAGGGACTGGATCACTAACTATCCTAGGAGAAGAAATATGAGGGGGAGGTGTTACTACTAAAGACTTAGAAGACTCTAGGGGGAAGGACTCTGACTCAAATGACTCTTCAAACATCAGTCCTTGACCTGTCGTGATGGATATCTCCCTTCCGCTTGGAGTAGTCACCTTGATAGTCTTGCGCCACCCTTGTAGGGATCCTTCAACTGGAGTGATTAGCTTCGAGGGATCGAAGCTTTCACTTTGTAGGACTGTTTGAATGAGCGAGGAGTTATCCTCTTTTCAAGTTGGCTCATTCTTTTCTTGCCCAAACAGTAACCCCATGACATTAAAGTCAAAGCATGGGGGTGCTTTCTCCTTTGGGATTTCATCAGTGAAGTAGCAATCCAAGAAAATCTCGAATCCCGATTGTCTTATGCCGTTTACAACATATGGCTCGGGAAATTCATGGCATGGATAGTCCACTCCTTCTTTTATAAATTGACCATTAAGAGTGAGAGGGTACTAATCCATTGGGATTGCTTTCTTTTGAATGCGAGCATCCCTACGTGCTTTTGACTTTTCTTGGGCTCGCTTGAGATCTTTCCGAGTCGGTTCAAAACCAAGTCCGAAAGTGTCTAACTTAGAGAGGCCAGGTGACTCCAGCGGTTTTGCCATTCCTTTCTTCTTTCCTAGGGTCATCCCAGGAAAATGTCCTTGTTTCTTCAGCATGACATTTAAAATCATGTTGGAATGGGGGTCATGGCAAAGAGGGGTCCTTTCATCTTCCTAGATTGAGGAGACTTCTTCGTTAAAGCCCCATAAATCTTCATCATCCTCGTCGTGCTCCACATTAATGATCGGATTCTCTATAGATTTGATCCTCATAGGCGAAGCATCGATGGTGATTAGAATTCCCCCAACTATAGCTTTTACTTGTTGGTGGAGATATGAAGGGACGGCCTTTAGATCATGAAGCCAAGGACGTCCCAACAGCAAGTTGAACGAAGCTTTAATGTCTACTACTTGGAAAGTAGTAGCATGTTCTATTGCTCCTGCCGTTACATTCAGGGTAATTTTGCCAAGAGCTTGACGACGAGTGTTGTCATAGGCCCTTATTCCTTATGTAGACGGAGTTAAATCTTCGTCCCTTATGCCTAGCATCCTCGCAGTTCTAAGTGGACAAACGTTGATGGCCGATCCACTGTCTACAAGAGTCATAGGAACATTCATCCTCTTGCAAATTACTGTGAGGTTTAATGCCTTGTAATGTTTGTCACCTTCTGGGGGTAAATCTTTGTCAGAAAAGGTGATCAAATTAATTGGACTAGGAAGGTCACTCGTGAGGAAGTTGGCTAATCTCTCAGGAGTAGTGTCAGAATCTATCCCAATTTTCTCCAAGGCATTCATTACAGCCAGCCTATGTTCTCGAGATGTTGCCAGGAGTTTCCATACATTCATCTCAACTTTTGTCTTCTTAAACTGCTTAACAATATCATTGTCTTCAATGATAGGTATGGGAACTTGTTGTGTGGTTGGCATAGGTTGTGTTGAAACGGGAGGTTGCATTCTCCCGGATCTTGTGAGGACGTCTATCGATGAGTCTTCTTTAGCCCAAATGTCATCTGTGGTGTATGACACAGAAGGTGGAGGTCCTACTAGGTCCTTTAGATAGACATCTTCTTCATCACTGTCCAAACTCCATTAATGGTTGCATCCTCTTCTTGTTAAACTTGGACTAGTTTCTTTTCATCAATCATTTTCTGAACCAAATCCTTGAATTTGAAACAGTTTTCTATGGTGTGACCCCCTGATTGATGATACTGACAGTAATACCTATCTGTTCTTTTCAATGATTCGAATGGTCTTGGTTCGAGAGGTTTGATCTCGCCACTCTCGGAGAGCATTTCGAACATTTGTGCATATAGGATTCCAAATGGAGTGTAGATTCTATTGCTCTTGGGTTTTTCAGTGACTTGTAAAGGAAAATGCTTTACCTCATAAGTCGTTCTCACTGGTGTGAATTCCCTTTTAGGTTCATCTTTCGGAAGTGGAACCTCATCACATTTCTTTTGGGATTCCTTTATAGCCTTGAGAGCTTCACCTAGTAGATGCGATACCTCTATCATAGACAGTGTGAGAAATTGTATATCTTCCTTACTTGCCGGTTCTGGAAGGTTATTCTTGACATTGAAAAAGATTTCCTCTTCCTTTTCTGTGGCATGGATTTCTTTGACAGGTCTAATGAGAGATGAGGGGTCAACCTTGTTTTCCTCATCAGAGATAGCCAGGGTATGAGCGAGAGGTGCATTGTCAATGCTTGGCTTCTTACTGGAAGGGGGCAACGACAGCTTGTTGTTTTCTATTAAGTCTTGGATGGCTTCCTTAAACTTCCAACAGTTTTCGGTGAGATGGCCCCTACCTTGGTGATACTTGCAGTGTGCATTGGGGTTCCAATTAGCCGACCTCTTCTCGACTGGTGGGTCCCCAAATGGTCCAATAGGAGTTATAAGACCTTTTGCATTTAATTGACAAGGGAATAATCGCGTCGTCAAACAACTATCCCTAGATCAAATACAATTTATACAACCTAAACAAACCTAATACGAGTATAAGGCAAGCATAGGGGTCGAACCACAGAGAACGGTTAAACACCACCAAATGTTATCGACAATTAAGCTAGTCCGGAATAAGGGAAGGTAAACCTAAGGTCTAAACAAACTAAAACTAGAGATAAAACATTAAGGGAAATGGTCTAGGAGTAGCATTCACTTGAACATAGACAAAGGCATAGGAGTTGAATTAATTATGAACTAAACATGCTCGAATATCGAAGTAAGGTCCAATCTAACCGCCTTCCGGGGCTAATCGGCTTCTCCTAACATAGCCTCTATGTTTCCACATTAGAACCATATACTAGGAGGTACTATCAAATAACAATCGATATAAATGAACTTAGCTAAGTCAACTTCCGTTTCATGTTAGCAAAGATTCACTCCCAATCAACTAACAACATGCATTTTGCAAGTAGATTGAAGAACATCAAGCATATAAAGACTTTAATCACAATAAATCAACTCTAAACCTAGAACATGCTCAAGATCCAACTACACCACAACCATCCCCTTAATGGGGGAATTACTCACTAATCATGATAAAAACAAGATTAATCAACAAATAACCAAGAATCAACATGATTAATAAGCAATACCAACAACTAAAACAATAATAAAAATAAAGCAATAAAAATAGAGGAGAGAGAGTTAGAGATTCTCATTGATTGAAGATGGAAGTCTACAAACAAGATGATCAATCTTCTTCTTCAAAATCCAAGCTACAATCAACAATGGTGAAGCCCTCACTTTCTCTCTCTAAACTACACTAATCCTAAGCTAAACCTAGAGAGAGAAGCTCTCCTAAAACTAGGGAAAAAAGATCTAAAAGAATGAAGACGTTTTTTTTTTTGTGCAAAACAAGCCCCGCAATATATAAAGAATCGCGCAAAAACGCTGAACAGGACACGCTGCGCGCCCGCGCAAGGCAGCTGCGCGCCCGCGCATTTGAGGGTTGCGCGGCTTGTGCTTTGGTGTGTGCGCCCGCGTTGCTGGCTGCGCGCCCGCGCACTGTAGCTGCGCGCCCGCGCAGTGTCGTTGTGCGCCCGCGCACATGTCGCGCACAGGCCGCGCAAAACTTTCTGCCTTGATTCTGCAATTTTGCCAGTTTTGCGCGGGTTCTCACAGGGCTGCGCGCCCGCACACTCTGGCCTTTCTTCGATTCTTCTCTCATGCTTCCTTGGCTTCTTCTTTGCAATCCAAGACTTTAAATACCTAAGCACAAACACCAAGGAAAGCAACAAGGTATAGGGAACGGTGCAAACACGCAATGAAGGCAAGCATTAAGGAATATACGCGATTTCATTAAAATCACATCGAGACATGTATGCACGCATTATTTGAACAAAACAACTACAAAACACCCTAAGACAAGCTAAAACAAGGCATAAACACTATCCTAGGAGTGACATAAATGTCACTCATCATTAATCGATCAAATGCAGTGTCATAACTCATGCCAATAGGAGTGAAGTTCCTCCTAAATGGTTTCTTCTGTCCTTGATTGTTCATAGCAAGGACTTCTCCTAAATTAAAAGTGCTAACGTCGTTTGAGTGGGCGGTTTTGGAAGAAGAAGGATTGACGTTCTTCTTTCCTTTCCAGCCACTGTTGGAGTTATTGTTTGCAGCTTTTAACTTAGCCAAGTCGTCTTCAATATTGATCCCAATATCATAAACGGCCTTGAAGGTATGGAGATTATTTCGATACTTGAGATGCTTGGAATATTTTTCTTGAAGATTTTTGATGAACAGCCTCACATACTCTTTTTCACTTGGCACCTTAATCATCTTAGCTGAGGTTTCCCTCCATTTGTTAAAGAAAGAGGTGAAGCCTTCATTCTCTTTATGCTTGAGGATTTCAAGTTCCCTATGGTTAGTCTCGACTGGAATGTTGCACTTGTACCTATCAACGAAAGCGTTTGCTATGGACTCCCAGGTGGAGGTCTTTTCTTTCTCGAGAGAAAAGAACCATTGTTGGTAAACGGTCTCGAGAGATAGTGAGAACAGAGAGGGGAAAACCTTCTTATCGATACCCTTAATACTCATTATTGTTTCGAATGCTCTTAAATGAAAGTAAGGGTTGTCAGTTGCTCTGAATTTTGGGATGTCGTTGGCGTTGAACTTCTGCGAAAGAAAATATTTGTCCATCGAGACCCCTTGTGATGTAAGTTCTTGAAACTTGTAGTCGCTAGACAGCTTGCTTAGACTCTCTTGCATGAGGTCCATCTGTTGTTGCTTCACGGGATCATCGATCTTGAGTGCGAGAAGCTTCAGTGTCTCAGTCACGGTAACCAGTTGGTTCCTAAGATCATTGACTTCTTCTTGTGTTGCCATTATAGTCTTAGCTTTCCTCTTACGAACTATGGGTTTGTCGAAAAGTTGGACTTGTACGAAAAGGTTGTCTTTGATTAACCGTCCTTCCTTTCTTGACCACGCGCTGTAAATTAAACCATTTTGCGTTTTAATTACTTGACTCGAATCAACTTGACTTTACGGTTTATTTTAAGGAGGAAAAAAAATAAATAAAAAAGGGTGCATATTTTTGGCTAAAATAATGTACATATTTTTAGGGAACTAAGTATAGTTTTTTTTAAATTGGAGAATTAATATCCGACTTACCCCCCTAAAAAAAATGACCGAAAAATCGCACAAACAAGACTCTTTTAAACATGGTCAAAGTATGTGTATTGGTGTGTGCGTTGAGTGTAAGTGACATGCTTGGACTCTTGTGTAAGACCATGGGACTTAGTGCCTAAACTCGATCATCGGCTCAAATAAGTACTATTGACAGCAAAACTTAACCGAATTAGTTAGAAAACTGATTAATTAGACCCTAGGTGATGACTCGACCAATAATCCGAACTGTCGGCCAAACAACAGGACTGGCGTCGCACTGTGGAACTTGGTGCAGACGACAGAGCTGTCGCCAGGCGCCACACTCCATAGTGTGGCGCTACAGTTCAGACCTTGGCGCCAATATTGGAGCTTCGATCTGGGACTGTTTTCGGTGTTATTAGTCAATTGGGGTATGCCTAAAGTCGTACTAGGTCAATTCCGATTAAAATATTAGACTTTATTGACTCAAATTAATTAATTAATTAATTAGGCAAAGTTCTTTAAGTTATTAATTTATTTAATCTTAACACAAGTCAAACAAACGGTTAAGATAAAAATAGAATATATGCACAGCAAATAATGCACAATTAGTCAAGTAGGCACAATATGATGCAATGCGTTTGCAACCTAACCATGGCTCTAGTTTTCTAAAGTTCAGAATATTGTTTAGTCAATAGAGGGTCCATGGTTAATTGTCCGGATCCACCGCGCGGAAGCCTAACCGTGAAGGGTTGGCGCGAGTGGATGGGACACCGCGAGTTTAGAAAAACTCGCTTCCATGGTTTGGTGAATTCAACATCTCGGATGTACCCTTTGTTGCACGGAGCGTTCAATCGTATG
Source organism: Chenopodium album (assembly GCF_948465745.1). Lineage (NCBI taxonomy): Eukaryota > Viridiplantae > Streptophyta > Magnoliopsida > Caryophyllales > Amaranthaceae > Chenopodium > Chenopodium album. The sequence continues at coordinate 47,387,775 of NC_137838.1, forward strand.
GGTTTTAAAAAAGTGAAAAAAAAAATCAATCAGGAAGTAGGATCGAGCAAACAATACGAAAAACCGGTCGAAATTAGAACGCATATTTCTGGCTCGGTATTGGGGGAAATTGGCGCCAGCAAACAGAGACTGGCGCCAGCTTTTAACTGTAGCGCCTGGAGCCAATGCTGGCGTCTGGAGCTACGGTTAAAATGCTGGCGCCAATGCTCTGGCCCTGACGCTACTTCCCACATGCCTCAGCAGCTTTCTGTGCTCGATAAAATTTTCCAGTTTCGCGCGGTGTTATTTCGGTCCTAGTTGTAAAAGATATTTATCAAATTTCCTACGTGTAAAATCCTATGTTTTTAACTCATTACGGATGGTCTTTCCAATGAGACCTTTTTTATGCATATGACAATAATGTTAATAAAAATTACGCACATGAAATACTTAGAACGTTTCGAGTCTCATCCACTCATTCTAAATAATTGCCGAAACAAATTCAGGAATTAAAATAGAAATCCTCCCCAGTGGAGTCGCCAAAAACTATAGGGAATAAATTTCAAGCGTTAAACCCCTAGCTTGAACCCCACTGTAATCATACACTAAAGTACGGTGGCGTCCAAAAGGGAAGAAGATAGAGCAAAAGAGTCGCCAACAAGTTTTAGGAACTTGTAAACCGTTCACGAGGTGAAGGTTACACCCCTTAACGATCCAAGAGATCGTCAACTCCATAAGGTCTAGAACCAAATAAGGGTTCGGGGATGAAGGTACAAATCCAACCTAAAAGAGATTGAACATGCCCTAATAATAGGCCTCTACTTTGTTATGATCGTATTCATGTGCGCTTTTTAATTAACATGCAATCAATAGGATTAACCCTAAACCTTTTTATCTATGTTGGTTGAATATTAATGCACAAATAAATCTATTATTGGCGATCACATGAATTATAATCAAATTAACCCTAACAAGATTATTAATTATCTCATTAAGCGTGATTACAAGTACCAATTCCCTTTAAACATGCATAAAATGCGTGATCAAGCAATATTAATAAATATCATGATAATAACAATCATCATAAAAATAATAAAAATAATAATTATAATCACAATCATAACAATAGTCATCATAATAACAATCATATTAATAATCATGAACATAATAATAATAATTATAATAATAATAAAATTATAATCATAATCAAAACAATTATAAAAATAATCATAAATCATGTTAAAGCATAATAATAGCAAGATCCTAGGCATGATACTAACAAGATTAATAACAAACCCTAGCATGTCACAAATAAAATCTTTAGCCCTGACATGATACTAGCAATCATAAACATTAGGAAGAGAATAGAAAGCATCATAACAATCATATTTAATATTTAAAATTACCCTAGACATGATACTAGGAATATCATAATAACAATATAAACATGATTTCTACATCATAATATCAATTAAAACCATTAAAGCACTTACTTTGATGCCTCTTACCTCTTTCTAATAACAAAATACACACGTTAGTAACTTCAAGGAAAATAATAATCAAAACAATTAAATTAAATAATTGAAAGAGAGATTTGGGACCAAACCCTCAGAAATTAAACCTTTCACGTCTAGGGAGAAGGCAACTTCGAATATGGCTAGGTGTTTTGAGATCTAATGAATACGGAATTTTGTATGTAAAAAAGCAATTTTAGAAAAGAGAGAGAAGGTGAATGATTAAAGAAGAGAATGAGAGAATTAATTGAATGAGAACTGATTGTAGGTGAATGTTAATTAAAACTGACGGTTGATGAGAATTGGTGAATGAAAACGGAGTTTTTAATACGTTATTTATAGAGAAAATCAGCCAAAAAGATAAAATAAACAAAACAGAGTCTGGCGCACGAAAAACAGAGTTGGCGCTAACCCTGGCTAGCTAGCGCTAGGTACTAACACTAGAGTTAGGCGCCAATGGCTGGCGCCAGGCGCCAGGCCTGGTTCCAGGCGCCAATGCCTAGAGTCAGGCGCCAAGCCTGTTTTTAACGCGTTTTCGAAAATCAGATAAGTTTGCCGTACTAGAGGATAAAATCATATATTTTCCTCGAAAATGCTATTTGATTTTAATTAAAACTCTGAAAAGTCAACAAAAGTCAATTTATCAATGCTAATTGAAATAGGGATGAGAAGAACCTTCTGGAAAAATCTAGAAGACTAAAACCATTCCTAATTGCATTAGGAATAATAAATCACATTAGGCCCTCCCCTAGATCATTGGGCCGCATATAAGGTTCAAACCGGGACCAGTTTAGTAAATTGGCCATAACTTCCTCAATATTCATCGGAATTAGGCTTATAATATATCATTGGGAAGCTCTTGTCAAGCCCCATCCAATTACACTACTATTGGACCCATATCATGGACCAACCAAACTAGATTGGCTGTTTTCTTAAAATAAGTTTTCAAAAACAGAGAGAAGAGAAAAGAAGTAAAACTATCCGCAACACTAGACTTCCCACACTTTCACTTCATTCGATTATGATTCGACATGAAAGATACTCATCACCGGGATTGGTTTTGGGGAGACACAAATGGGTGTCTACAATGTGTCACTAGAAGGGGCGCCACCTTAGACCTTCCAGATGGTGACACGTGTCAGGCAGATACCGCCCTTGATTTGGGCTATTTGATGATCCAAAGTGGACCAATAAGAAAGAGACACGTGTCGCCCTAAGAGACACCCAAATGGACTCTTAAGATGAGCGACACATGTCACTCAGATATCACTTCTGCCATGGTGGCCTTCAAAGGCCCAAGCTTTGAGGCGCCGCAAAAAGGCGTGCCCTAATCCCTAGGTCATCAAACCCTAGGGAGGGCACACTTCCCTAAAAGACCCTGTAAATAGGGATAATTCCCTCTTTTATGGGGACAACGTTACATTAATTATTGTAATTAATACTGAGCTGTCGTTTTCAAGAAACAGACAACACCTGAGCTTGGAATCCGAGCAGATAACTTAATTTCCGCATGTTTTACTCCAAACCCTATACTAACTTAATCTTCGGAGGCGGACCACCGACCATCTGGCGGTCCGTTTGTTTTAAAGGTAGAGGCGACCTTGTGAATCCAGTCTTGAGCTGTAACTCTTCCAAGGGACTCAAAAAACCCCGAAACATTTGGCGCTGTCTGTGGGGAAAGTACCTCTAAGATGGCTTCTAAAGATAATCCTGTGCCGCCTCTAGAGACCACCCGACCTCTGGAAGAAGTACATGTCCTGACGAACCATGATTCAGGTGACGACGCTAATGTCGAAACCTATGTGGTCCCTAATGGGTCACTCATCTCTAAGCGCCTCCGCCAGAAAGACAGGCGGGAGCGCAATGCTAACCAAACTGGTACTAATAGGCCCCCTAGACCTAGTAAGCCCACATGACATGCGACTGATGCCTCCCAGGTGGCAGGATCATCCCCAGTCACTCGTGATGAGCTTATGAAATTCATGAGTAGCCTCAGGGTGAAATCAAAGGACTAATCAACAAGTGGACGGCTGCCCCTAGGAAGGAGCAGTTGGCCACAAAGCCTGCCAAGTCTGGGCAGCAGAAGCCGGTGCGAGATCGACAACCAACTCCTCATCCGGAGAAGACTGGGCTTTGACCAACATTCGACCTATCAAGACCCCGTTTCCCTCAAACAGGGAAAAGGAAAGCCATCTGGCATGTTCAGCCTAATGGTAGCAAACAGACAATTCTTGATGCTCGTCCGTTTATCGACCAGCTAAGGAATCAGCTGTTGTCGGAGTTGGCTTCAACGTCGACTTATCATGACAGTTTTCATAACACCTCGGTAAGGAATTCCCCTTCCGGGCTGAGGACTCCTTCAAGCGGTCCCCTCATTCAGTCGGGGCCCCACCTAATCAATTCGGCACAGTATGTGGCACAACCACCATACACACCGCGTGCTTTACCTTACATCCAGCCTGCCTTCTTCGGAGGACAGGCGGCATATAATTATCATCCCTTGGACTGGCAGCTTCGGTTACAAAACCTTGGGGAGCAGCCCTCTATATTCTCCAGATAAATAGCTGAGGCCGAGCAGCCGGCCAAGGTTAAAAATGTCATGGTTGGAACCTATGATGGTACTTCCAACCCTAAAGACCACCACCCACCTTATGTACTTACAGGGGTTGGATGATGTCGACTCGTGTCGATGCTTCTTAGCCACCCTGAAGGGTATAGCCCGGTAGTGGTTTGGCAACCTACCAGCTGGTTGCATAAACAGCTTCAAGACGCTTGTGTTCTTGTTTTCTTCTAACTTATCTATAAACATCCCTGCAAAGAAAACGAGCCTTGATTTAGGCCATGTGCAGCAGGGAGATAGAGAAGGGTTGCGCTCATACGTCAGGCAGTTCAATATGGTGAGAATCCAGATACAAGGACTGTCTGATGAAATGGCTTTCACAGACTTTTTCAAAGGTCTGAAGGACGGGTCGACTTTCAAGTTCGAACTCGTCCGAAAGAAAATCTTCACCCTCCAAGGAGCTCTGATGGAGGCGGACGCTTATATACAGGCAACCGAGCTTTGCTTTTTTAATAGGCAGTTGGACTTTAAGAAGTCTGTCCGACACAGAAGGAGAGTCGGCCTGCTCAGCCGTCTGTAAAACCAGAAGAGAGCAAAAAGAAAAAACAAATCTGGGCGGTTGATAACTCCGATCATCCGGGCAAGAAGAAAAAGAAAGAGTGGAAACCGTACGTTCCAAGGTACGAGTTCCACAAGGACAGCTACTCCATCCTCACGAAGATTAAGGATCGACTGACTCTTGAGAAGCCGACTCCTATGAAAGGTTCCGCTAAAAATCGGAACAAAAACAAACATTGTCACTACCATGAGGATGTCGGCCATGACACCAACGACTGCTTTAGCCCCAAGCAGGAGCTTGACCGTCTGGCTGATAAAGGAGCGCTGAAATCCTATGTGAAGTCCAAAGTGGCTTCCAAATCAAATCCTAGGAAGTCAAGCAAAAAGACTCCCCAGCCTGCTATGAGCTCTGTAGCTGATGAGGAACCCGTCTATATGATAGCAGACGAATTCAGTAGTGGTGGTCCAACCATCCGGGGAAACAAGGACCATCTGAGAAAGATGGTCCATTCTGTTGATGAGGGAAAAGCAGCCAGCACATCCGCCTTTCCCGAAGTCATCATCACCGAAAAGGACAAAGGCAAAGTCCGTCGGTCGCATGATGACCCTGTGGTCATAGATTGCAAAGTGGCCAACCAATTGGTTGGTCGCATCTTGATTGACACAGGAAGCTCCTCATACATCATTAGCTACAAATGTCTATCCAACCTGAAATACCGACCGGATAGTATGATGGATGTCTCCCATCCCCTAGTGGGTTTTAGGGGAGGAGTTGTGCATCCTGTCGAACGCATTAATTTACCCATCCGACTGGAAGAAAAATGTGGGCATCAGCATATGACCATCCGGTTCCTCGTGGTCGAGGAGCTGACCACCTACAACCTCATCCTTGGCCGACCTACTCTTAACGAGTGCAAGGCCGTCATCATTCCAGCTCTTATGCTTGTCAAGTATGAGAGGGATGATAGGACTGTTGGCTCCCTGAACAGGGACCAGAAGACCGCTCGAGAATGCTATCTCTCGGACGTCAAGCCTGCGGTAGCTGCAGCCGTACAAGGAAAAGAGCCAATTGACCTTGATGAGGTCAAGGATGACCACCTGGCCCCACCAGCCATTAAAAATCGAAAGCCTAATCCGCTTTTGGTGGTAAAAAAAAGAAAAGCAATAGCAATCACTGATTGGGGAGCGGTCAGATGAGCTCTGTCCCAAGCCGACTGGTGAGCATATTGATATTCCTCTGGACGACAGTCGTGCAGAGCGAACTGTTAAGGTGGGGATGGTTGCTTTTGCTAAGTTGGGCACAAGGCTGCACCAACCCTTGAAAGAATTCAAAGACATTAGGCATCAACCCGGATCTTGCTGTCCACAAACTCGATGTGGATCCTAACAAGAAGCCCATTCGGAAAAAGAAAAAAACCATCACTAGTAGAAAAAAAGCATTAGGCACCCCCCATATGGCACCGGTTCAGGCTAAACCGGTGCCCAAAACCGGTCTGGAAATGGGCAGGATTTTACCAAAAGAGAAAAGGTACCGGTTTGGCCTGAACCGGTGCCAAAAATTAAAAAGGCACCGGTTTGAACCGGTGCTAATTGAACCGTTCCTTACTTTAAAAAAAACCGGTTAAACTTAAAAAAAAAAATAAAAAAAAAAAAATAAAAAAAAAAAAAAAACGGCCATATAAATATGAAACCCTATTTTGCTTTACTACTAGCTCGCCGCTTCATTCTCCTCTCCTCTTCTTTCCTACTATTTCTCTCTCCTCTTCTCCTCTCCTCCTCTTTCACTCCACTTAACCTCCTTCCCTTTCTCATCGATCTCCTCCTTCTCATCTCCTCCTTCCCTTTCTTCGTTCGCATCTCCTCCTTCAAGCTCACCACGAAGACCACCACGGAGACCACTACGAACACCACCACGGAGACCACCACGAACACCACCGCAAGCACATGCAACAACACCACGGAGACCACTCCTCCTCCCTCAATTTCTGGGTTTTTGTGTTGTAATTTTGATTTTTGATTTTTGAATTTTGAATTTTGTTTTTCGATTTTGATTTTCGATTTTTTCTGGGTTTTTTCGATTTCAATTTTTTTTCGTTTTTGTTTTATTTTAATTGATTTCTGGGTTTTTTTATTTGTTCGTTTTTGTTTTTATTTTTTCGATTTCTGGGATTTTCAATTTTTATTTTTGTGTTTCGATTTTGATTTTTGATTTTTGATTTTTGATTTTCTTTTTTATCGATTTTGATTTTTGTGTTTCGATTTTTACTTTTGTTGTCTGATTTTGATTTTTGATTTTTGTTTTTCGATCTTGATTTTTGTTTTTCTTTTTTTTTTCGATTTTGATTTTTATATTTCGATTTTACTTTTGTTGTCTTATTTTGATTTTGATTTTTGTTTTTCGATTTTGATTTTCAATTTTTTCTGGGTTTTTCCGATTTCAATTTTTTTTTGTTTTTGTTTTTATTTTAATTGATTTCTGGGTTTTTTAATTGTTCGATTTTGTTTTTATTTTTATGATTTCTGGGTTTATTCATTTTTTTTTCTGGGATTTTGTTTTTATTATTTCGATTTTGTTTTGATGTTTTGATTTCTGGGTTTTTTTCGATTTTATTTTTAATTTAATCGATTTTAATTCGATTTTTTTTTTCTGGGTTTTTTTTATTTTTTTTCGCAGCTTGTTCATTTTAATCAATTTATTTTTGATGTTTTAATTGGCGCAGGTATACATAATCCAAGAATCAAGAATCAAGAATATGGGGATTTTTAGATTGTGATGTTGTAATATTTTTTTTTTTTATTTATATTGTAGTTTTTTTTATTTATTTATATGTTGTAATTTTTTTTGATTTATAAGTAATTTTTTTTATTGATCTATGTTGTAAAATTTTATTGATTATATATTAAACAGAATCGTTTAGACGTTTATATTGATTGTGATGTTTGATTTATATTTTGTGTTTTTATTTAAATTAGTTTATTTAATTTTTAAGCAAAAAAAAAAAAAAATATTTTTGGGGGTTTTTTGGCACCGGTTAACCGGTGCCAAAAACTTTGAAAAAAAATTTAGTGGGCCATTTTGGCACCGGTTTTTAACCGGTGCCAAAAACCATGTTTTTGGCACCCCTCACATAGGCAGCGGTTCAAACCGGTGCCTTAGACCGGGTTTGAACCGCTGCCAAATGCCTTTTTTCACCTAGTGCATGGCGAGGAAAGAAGTCGGGCGGCAACCGCCGAAGTTAAAAAGCTGTTAGATGTTGGGTTCATTCGGCCATGTAGCTTCCCTGACTGGGTTGCGAATGTTGTGCTCGTAAAGAAGCCGAATGGTACTTGGTGCATATGTATAGATTACACTAACTTGAACAGAGCATGTTCGAAGGATAGTTATCCACTTCCAAAGATCGACAGTCTGGTCGACTCTACAGCCGGACATACCCTGATGTGTTTTATGGACGCCTATTCACGCTTTCATTAGATACCTCTGTGGAAGAAGGATCAAGAAAAGACGACATTCATCACTGATTAGGGGTTATTCTGTTACAATGTGATGTTGTTTGGTTTGATGAATGCGCCTGCTACCTTCCAACGAATGATTAATACAGTCTTCATTAATAAAATTGGCAGGATTGTAGAGGCATACATTGATGATATGATAGTCAAGTCCAAACAATAGGCGGATCACTTGTCTGACCTCCGAGAAACATTCGCCACACTCAAGCAGCACAAGGTCATGCTTAATCTGAAAAAGTATGTCTTTGGTGTTGAGTCTGGGAAGTTTCTCGGATTCCTAATTGACCAAAGGGGGATTGAGGCCAACCTTGAAAAAATACAGGCGGTAATCGACATGCAGTCGCCCTATTCTGTAAAGGAATTTCAAAAACTAACTGGTTGTCTAGCACCTCTGGGAGATTTCTCGGTCATCCAGGTGACAAGTGCCTCTATTTCTTCCAGGCGATCAAGAAGAAGACTAGATTTGAATGGGGGGAGGATGCTGAAGCCACCTTCCAAAAGTTGAAAACACATCTGCACTCTTTGCCAAGGTTTGTCAGTCCCTTGCCCAAAGAAGTGCTCTATATGTATTTGGCAGTTTCAGATTATGCCCTCAGTGATGTACTCTTAGCTGAAAGAGACGGCATCCAGCTCCCGGTCTACTTCATTAGCCATGTTCTTAGAGACGCAGAGCTTCGGTACCTTATGGTTGAAAATTTTGGTCTCGCTCTTTACATGGTTGTCAAGAAGTTGAAACTGTACTTCTTGGCACATCCGGTTACAGTCTACATTGCTCAACCAATCAAGCGGCCAATGACAACCCTGGAGTCTTCTGGTCGAATGCTCAAATGGGCTATTGAACTACAGGGACTGGAAATCGCTTTCGAACCAAGGAAGGTAATAAAGGGGCAAGCATTCGCTAACTTTATTATTGAAATGACAAGGCCGGCTGAGCCGGATCATATCAATCCGGTTACAGTCTACATTGCTCAACCAAGTGTATGTGGACGGAAGCTCCACGATGAACGGTTGTGGTGCAGGCGTAATTTGTTAGCCTCCTGAGGGGGACAAATATGAATATGCACTACGGCCCAAGTTCTGGGCATCAAATAATGAGGCCAAATATGAAGCCCTGTTAGCTGGCATTCGAATTTGCAAGGCGGCAGGGCAACAAGAATTGACACCTGCTCTAACTCTCAATTGGTCGTAAGCCAATACAATGGTGTTTATGACGCCACCCATCTGGTTATGATCAAATACTTGCAGGCGGTCAAGGATGAAGCTGGGACACTTGAAGAATTTAAGTTAAGTCAGGTGCCCAGATTAAAGAATAACCAGGCGGATACTCTGTCCAAAATGGCCTCACCTGCCTCCTGTGAAATGCCTTGGTCAGTCTTCTGGGAAGTCATGGAAAATAGAAGTATATCTGATGAAGACCCCATTGGAGTACTTGACCGAAGCTCCACCTAGATGGATAACATCTGGGCGTATATGACAGACGACACCCTCCCGGATTCACCTCAGGAGGCGGCCGTGCTGAAAAAACAGTCTGCAAACTTTGAGATAAGGCAAGGAGAGCTCTTCAAAGCAGGTTTCATGAAGCCTCTTTTGAAGTGTGTGACCCCAGAAAAGGGGTAAGAAATCCTCGAAGAATTGCATGTCGGATACTGCGTCTCTCATGTAGGCAGCAGGTCCTTAGCTGTCAGGGCCAGGCGACATTACTTCTGGCCGACCCTAGAGTCGGATGCTATGGAGATGGTCAAAAAATGCGACAAGTGTCAAAAGTTTGGCAAGCTGATCCATCGTCCGGCCACTGACCTTACGGCCCTCCACAGTCCTGTGCCGTTTGCTAAATGGGGCATGGTGACAGGCTCAAGTCGTATTCACCCAATCAAAAATAAAACCTAAACCCACTAACTATGTAGATAGGGAAGAAGGGTCGAACCATAGGGAAACAAGTCAATTTATTCCTAATTAATTAAAAGCAATCTAAATTATTAAGTAACCAAATTATTATTATAAGGGTAATTAAACTACTAAAAGTAAGAATAAGAAGAAATATAAATAAGAGGGAAATCAATGAAATAAAAGCCTAGGGCATAGGTTCACCAATAAACAATATTAAAGGGTAAAACATAACAATAAATCATCAATGCATCAATTAATAAGATCATAAAGGGCTTTCGCTATGTATTACAATCACAGAGTTAATTTACTGGTATTAAATCTCATCTCTCGAATCTCGACTTAACCATTTATAAATTAGTCAGCCTATTGAAACTAAGCCTAAACATACATTCTTATCTCTCGAATCTTGAATCAATATTGCTAAACTCATACAATTAAATCTGGCCAAACCTAATTGCATAGCATTAAATCAATCAATAGGAAAATAATTAAGCATTGACAATCAACAATTTCAAATTACCCCTTCATAGTATTTATTGGATCCTCATAAACCCTAGAAATAAAACTACTCACACATAATTAAATCTAAACTAATTAAAGCAATTAAATAAGCCATAAGAGAATAAAGAAATAAAATTGCTGAAATTAATAGAGAAGAAATCGTTACCAAAATTAATGGAACTACAAAGTTGAGCAAAAACAAAGTTGAGAGAACTTTAGAGAGAGAAAATAATCTAAGTAGAGAGAGAAAGTCTAAAAGAGAAGGTAAACAAAAATTCCGTACTAAAATCGTACTTTAACAACTCTAAAAATAATCCTAATTAAAAACTAAGAATTCGGCAATCAGGCGCCTCAAAAACACGCGCCCGATCAGGCCCGCCTTTTTCTTCGCAACTCTCTTAGGCAGCTGCGCCCGATAGAGCTAATGCTCACCCGATCGGGCGTGCCTTGCACGATGACTCCTACTGCGCACCCGCCCGATCGGGCGCAAGCTTGCCCGATCGGGCCCAGTTTCTTCCTCGAGGCTAGGACTTCGATAGGGCTTGATTCTTCGGCCCAATCCGAATTTCTTCTTCGGGTCTTGAATACTTGGTCCAATTGCCCCGATATCACACACCGAGCCCTTAATCACCGGCTCTAATCGGTCATGGGCTTCAAAGATGGTCGTGTCCTCCTAATGTCCGTAGTTGCTCCATGAAAAACCCGGAAAACGCTCCAAAGGTGCAATTTCCTACAAAACTGAAGCAAAACTACAAAAACACTAGAAAACACCAATTAGTTATAAAAGTGGCTTTAAAGAGTCAAAAACACTACTAATTATGACCAAAAGATGGGGGTAAAATACTATATAAATTGGACACATCAAACGCCCCTAAGCCAAACCTTTTCTTGTCCCTAAGTAAAGAGCTCATCAATGAACGTATAAAACACGCTTCATCCCAAGTAAACAAAATCAAGCACAAACGATTCAAGGCAAATCTAATGAACATGCTTCAATGTCAATCAATCTCGTTCATCTAATCATTCTTCCTCCCCAATAATTGCCAAGTAGAGCAAACCACATGAGCATATAGAACTCAAGACTAGTGCTCACACACTCAACTCTCATTTATGAGGCGAGTAAAAGATGTACTCGATCGCTCTCCAACCAACCCTTTTATATGTGAACAATGCCCTCCCAACTCACACTCTCGTGTGTTTAAAAAGATGTAAACTCAACCTACTAGTCGACTCGAAATATGTCAAATCATAACTTGCATTGATAAACAACACTTTCACATTCACACAACTCTATGCACAAAGGTCGGAAGGTCTTTAAAGCTTGTAATGTAAGGCTAGGGTAAAGGGTAGGATAAATTTAGGAAAATGTGAGAGAAAAGCCATGCTTAAGGGAGCCATATCCTAACAAAACCCAAGGTCAAAAACAAGTAATGACCAAATCATCTCCAATCACAACTTAACTCCACAAAAGTTCACCAAACAATCCCATACATAACAACAATCCCAACACTTACACATTCACTCACAAAATATGATAATAAGAAATAGAGTGAATTAAAATAAACTTTGAACTCATTATTTTTTTTCTTCTTTTTTTTCCAAACTTGAACTTCTTCTTTTTTTTTTTTTTTTTTTTTTTTTGAATTTTTCTTTTTTATTATTTTATTTTATTATTATTTTTTTTAGCAACCTCCACATAGAACATTTGAACAAATTTTTTTCTTTGCTCTTTTTTTTTCTCTTTATCTCACATTGGAAATTTTCAACTTTGAAACACAAACTATCAACATTTTTCCAATCACAATATCAAAAGAACAATCACTCTTCTTTTATTCCCACATTTTGCAAATAAAGTGCACATCACAACTCCCTCACCTCACTAACTAATAGCTCCCCCAATCCAAGCTTCGGACTAGTAACCCATGGGGCTCATATAGGCCTGTAATGTGGCTAAATAATCAATAAAAATGGCACAAGCAACAACATGGGTAGCAAAAAGGGAACAAATGTATCTAATATCGTCTGAAGGCTACCTAAGAGAACAAATGCCTTCGTCCTCCTCAATGTGCATAATATTGAGCCATACAAACATTACTAATAGTTGCAAACCAATACTCAAATTCCTTGACATACCAGGAACTATCACACAATTTCTAACCAAATCAACTAGTCAAGCACTATATTCACAAACGGTTGGCAAAATTGACGCATGTTTAGACATCCAAACAATTAAACTTCAAATCATGATCAACAAATTCACAAAGCTCATCATCATGTACCAAGAATCAAAGCAATATTTTCCAAGTATGGGACACAGGGAAGCATGATTTACAATTCATTGGAACGTGTTTTTGGATTTTTTTTATTTTTCAATTTTTTTGGATTTTCATATAGGAAAGCAATAAAAACTACACTAGAAAGCAATAAATACGGGTTGCCTCCCGCAAAGCGCTGGTTTATCTAGGTCCCGCATAACCCTCTTACCACTTTGAAGCTCAAGATGAACCGGAACCGCTTAGGTGAAGTAGTTCAACCACACCTATCGTAGCCCCCTCATGATATAGCTTAATTCTTTGGCCATTAACCTTAAACTCATTACCATGCTCATCGAATAACTCCACAGAACCAAATTTTTTAGCCCTTTTGACAGTAAAAGGACCCGACCACCTTGACTTCAACTTTCTTGGGAATAGTTTAAGTCTAGAGTTGAACAACAACACTTTATCACCTTCTTTGAAATCTCTCGGAAGGATCATCTTGTCGTGCCATCTCTTTGTCTTTTCCTTGTAGACACGAGCACTACCATAGGCCGTCAACCTAAATTCATCAAGTTGGTTAAGTTGAAATAACCTCTTTTCTCCCGCTAGTTTAGCATCCAAATTGAGCTCCTTAATAGCCCAATATGCCTTGTATTCTAGTTCCACGGGAAGATGACATGCTTTACCGTACACGAGTCTATATGGAGTAGTACCTATCGGGGTCTTAAACGCAGTTCTGTATTCCCAAAGGGTGTCATCCAACTCATCGCTCCAATCTTTCCTTAATTTTTCCACCACCTTCTCTAGAATGGCCTTAATCTCACGGTTAGAAACTTTAACTTGGCAACTAGTTTGGGGATGGTAGGCTAAACCTGTCTTATGGTAAACACCATACTTTTTGAGGAGGGTATCTAGCTTCCGCTCATGAAAGTGAGATCCTCCGTCACTGATTATAGCTCTTGGCACTCCAAATCTTGGAAAGATAGTCTTCTTGAAAAGTCTATGGACCACCTTGGCATCATTAGTAGGAGTGGCAATGGCCTCGACCCCCTTGGATATATAATCAATAGCGACAAGTATATAGCGGTTCCCGTTTGAAAAAGGGAACGGTCCCATGTAATCAACACCCCAAACATAAAAAATTTCAACTTCTAAGATTCTAGTTTGAGGCATCTCATGTCGCCGCGAAATGTTGCTAGTCCTCTAGCAAGAGTTACATGCCTGCACAAAAGTGTTAGCATCTTAAACATAGTAGGCCAATAGAAACCTGGCTCATTAATCTTGGCCACCGTTTTGGTGGGACCATGATGTCCTCCATATGGTGAGATGTGGCAACTAGTAAGCACACTGTGAACTTCCCATTCGGGAACACACCTGCGAAATAATCCATCTGCACACTCACGAAACAAAAAAAAGATCATCTCAAAAATAATGTTTAACATCAGAAAGGAATTTCTTTTTCTGTTGATAGGACAAGTCAGGAGGTAGAGTACCACCCACTAAATAATTAACAAGATCAGCATACTGATCGCGGGTTAAATAGGTCGTTAAGCTACTACCCTAATCAAATTAATCATTTATAATACCTAAACTTACACCAAACTAGTTAGTGGCAAGTAAAGGGACAAACCACTAGGGAAGCACACTAATTCAACATCAATAATCACTAATACAAGGGTAAAAAGGGAATTATTTTGGTTGGTTTTGTTGAGTAAGAACACTAAAACTACAAATAAGCAAGAAAATGATGATTTAAATCAAGGGAAAATGACGCTAGGGATACAGGGGTGTCAAATATGATTAGAAAGAGGGAAATAATAATGATTATCATGAAACACATGCCAAAGAATACAAGATTCTACCTAAACAATTCATTCTCATGCAATAGTCTAGGCAAATCAATGAAAGAGGTCTACACTAATAAGGATCATTCTCATGCAATCATTAAAATAGAGATGATCTTAATCTAGTTCAAATCACTTTCATGCATTTAAACTAGAAAACCTCAAATAGAGTGCAACAATAATCTTAAGCTATCAAAAATCATGTCTTTCATCAATTTATGGCCTTAGTTCAATCCAACCATCATCATTCATCCAATATCAACTCATATTTTCCATCCCCTTCCCCTATCTAAAAGATTAGCCTAGAAAAGGGAGATTAAACATAATATCAAAACTAGAAAAAAACTCAAGAAACTCAAAACAAAACATGATTAAAAACAATGAAATCAATAACAACTAGATAAATGATGTGTCCATTTTATATAGTATTTTACCCCCGCCCCTTGGTCGTAATTAGTAGTGGTTTTTGGCTCTTTAGAGCCACTTTTATTACTAATTGGTGTTTTCTAGTGTTTTCGTAGATTTGGTTGACTTTTGCAGGGATTTATGCTTTTGGAGTATTTTCCCGAGATATTTTGGAGTAATCACGAGCATTGGAGAAGCACGACCAGAGTTTATAGCCCAAGGCCGGTTAGAGCCATCGAACCGGTGATTGAGGGCTCGGTATAGGTGATACCAAGGCATTTGGACCGAGTATTCAAGATCCAAAGAGGAAACCCAGATTGGCCCGAAGAATTGGAGCCCAATCGAAGTCCAAATAGTGGCCCAAATGAGCCGCCCGGCCAAAAAGGTTGGCGCCCGGAGGCGCGCCCGGCCGGGCGGGAGAAGCTTAGGCTGGCGCCCGGAGTCGCGCGTGACCGGGCGGGAGAAGCTTAGGCTGGCGCCCGGTGACGCGCCCGGCCGGGCGCGAGATTTGTACTATGATCAAAAAGGCGCGCCCGATAGGGCGGTGCCTCGCCCGATCGGGCGCGTGTTTTATTAGTTGATGTTTAACGTCGTTTTAATTTGTTTTAGTTTAGGATTTTTGTACGGAGTATAAATACTCCTCCGTAATACGTTTTTAGGATAATCTCTTCTTCTTGACCTCTTCTTTTCCTCTTTACTCTTTCTTTACTCTTTTAATTATTCTCTTAGAATTCTCTCTCTAAACTTTTGTTTTTAATTCTTCCATTAATTCCAGATTACTTTTTGGTAACAATGTCTTCCCCTTTAATTTCAGTTATTTTATTTATTCCCTTGATTATGCTTTTATTTATTTATTTGATTAGTTTAGTCATGATGATTTGTGAGTAGTTTAATTTATAGGGTTTATGGGGATCCATAATAATATGAAGGGGTAATTTGTTGTTGTTAATTATCAATGCTAGATTAATTTCCTATTGATTGATTTAATGCTCTGTGACTAGATTAGGCCTATCTTTATGCATGAGTTTGACAATATTGATTCAAGATTCGAGAGATGAGAATTGATGTTTAGGTCTAGTTTCAATAGGCAGGTTAATTTATAAATGGTTAAGTCGAGATTCGAGAGATGAGATTTAATACCGGTAAATTAATTATGTGATTGTAATACGTAGCGAAAGCCCTTTTAAAATCTGGTTAATTGATGCATTAATGATTGACTATTATTGATTATTGGTATTGCATGATAATTTCTTATTGAATTGTTTTAATGTTTTACAATTGCGGCTTGTAAAAGTATAGCAATATTAAATTGATGAATCGAGCAGATGTTAAGTTGATATTAAAGGCTATTTTCAATAAGAACTTAGATCTAGTAAATTGCGAGAGCCTGTTAAATCTATGTTGATTAATAAATTGCGAGAGCCTGTTAATCATGTTATTTATGCAATGTTAATGATTGATTACTATGTTTTACCCTGGAGTATTATTTATTGGTGAACCTATGCCCTAGATCCTTTTATATATTGTTTTCTCCCTATTCCTATTCTTTGTAGTTTAGTTTCATACTCAATTTTAAATATTGGTTACTTAAATAATTTAGATTATAATAATTAATTAGGAGTAACAAGACTTGTTTCCCTGTGGAGATCGAGCCTACTTCCCTATCTACTTTAGTTAGAGGACTTAGGTATTTACTTTTGATTAGGGGATACGACTTTACCCTGTCAAAATTTGGCGCCGTTGCCGAGGAAACGGTTTTATTTTTATTTCAGATTGTTTTTGTAGTCTAGATTATTTCTCTTTTGTCTCAGAGATCGTTAGTTCTCTGAGACAAATCTCATATTTGCTTCTAGTTTTTGTTTATGCCCAGGTGTTCCAGATCAGGTTACATCCCATTCGATCCTGAGATTGAACGTTCCTTCCATAGACAGAAAAATCTCTACAAGCAAATCCTGGCGGATTCTGGTGATAATAACAATAATCACCGCGATCCTCCAACTGATTCCAGCGATTTAGAGGCATCATCAGACGCAGAATCAGAGATGACGGCTCCAAAGAAGCTTAGTGATTATTCACAACCAAAGCTTAAGGACTTTCCACATCTCACCCCTAATCCGGCTCTTGATGGGGTTCAATTTGAAATAAAACCTCAATTTATAACGATGATAGAGAGGAAGCAATTTAGTGGAGCCAAGGGTGAAGACCCGAATCTTCACATTGCCGACTATTGTCAATATTGCAACACCATCAGGCAAGCCGGGGTCACTCAAGACCAAATCAAGGAGATTCTCTTTCCCTTCTCCTTAACTGGAAAAGCTAAATTGTGGTTTAATGGCTTAAATAGAACTACACTTGGTATAACTGACTGGGAAACTCTTGTTTTGAATTTCTATAACAAGTATTATCCTGCAGAGAGAACAACAGTACTACGGAGTGCGATTCAGAACTTTTCCCAAGAAGCCGATGAATCTTTATATGAGGCTTGGGAGAGGTTCAACTTACAAAGAGAATGCCCTCACCATAATTTAGCGCAATAATAGTTAATCCAAGCCTTTTATAACGGCATTGGAAATTCCTCTAGAATAATTTTAGACTCTGCAGCTAGTTGGAGATTTATGAATCTTAATGTTGATGTTGCAGGTCAGGTTATTGAAGATATGGCGATACACAATTCCCAATATGGGAATCCCAGAGGATTTGCTAACAAGGGGAAGCATAGTGTCGACTCTGTATCCTTTTTGCAAGCTCAACTAACCACTATTTGCCAAAAATTAGATAATCTGAGCACTGCTAATGTAGCTAATGTTTCTGCAATTAATAATAATTCTAATGAGGCTTTCTGTGAAAATTGTGGTATTGTAGGTCATTGGGAGCAAGATTGCAGGAGTTTCGTGGAGCAAGTTAATGCCTTCCAAGCTTATAGGCAGAATAACCCATACTCCAACACTTACAATCCTGGGTATCGGAATCATCCGTACCTTTCCTACCGGAGCACTAATGTTCAAAATCCACCACCACAAGAACCACAGGCGCCACAGCAGCAGAAATATTATCATCCCAATGCTAGCCAGAAGAACCAGCCACAACAACCCTCCCCATCTTCTGACCCTTCTCTGGTGGAAATTAGAGCAATGTTGGCTAATATGCAAAAGCACATGGAGAGCAGAGACGCGACAATTGATCAAATTCCAGCGCACAATAAAATTATGGATAATCAAATTGCGCAACTCTCTGCTACTCTACAAGCCCGCCAACAGGGAGCTCTGCCAGCACAGCCGAATAGGCCTACGGATCAAGCATTTGCAATTACTCTAAGGAGTGGTTCAAACTATGAAGGGCCCTCTAAGCCCAGAGTTGATGAACCTTTTTATTAAATAATGCTAATCTTGATTCCGTTAAACCAAACAATGTAGTTGATAGCCCTGCAGGGCTAAAGGATAATACTAACATATCTAATTCTACATTGCAAAGTAAAACTCCAGAGAAGGTGGCTACTCCAGACAAGAATAAGAATGCTCAAAAGCCAATTATCAAACTTCCTTTCCCAAATCGTCAATTGAAGACAAACTTGGATAAGCAGTTTGGTAAGTTCCTAGAGGTGGTAAAATATTTGAAGGTAACATTTCCCTTTACTGAATTGATCACACAAATCCCCTCATATGCAAAATTTATGAAAGAAATATTGACGAGAAAAAGGTCTATTAGTGAGGTAGAGACAGTAGCTTTCACTGCAGAGTGTAGTGTCGTACTTCAGAATAAGTCTCCACCTAAATTAAAAGATCCGAGTAGTTTTTCTATCCCTTGTCATATTGGCAATATCTTGATTGATAATGCATTATGTGATTTGGGTGCAAGTGTTAGCGTCATGCCATTATCTGTGTGTTCTAAGTTGAATATGGGTAAATTAAAAGCCACCAATATAACTCTACAAATGGCCGACCGTTCTTTCAAATACCCGTTAGGTGTTTTAGAGGATGTCCCCGTTAGAGTAGGTAAATTTTATATACCTGTAGATTTTGTTGTTCTTGATATGGCTGAGGATATGCAAACCCCAATTATTTTGGGTAGACCATTCCTTAACACTGCAGGAGTAGTCATAGATGTAAGGAGTGGTAGGTTAACACTATCAGTAGGGGATGATAAAGTTGTTTTTAATCTGAATAATGCCCTTAAAAGCTCCATGACTGAGGAGAAATGTTTCAGTGTTAATGTAGTTGTAAATTATTCTAACAAGCCCCAAGCTCTTGAAAAAGATCCCTTGGAGGCGGTATCTTGTGTTGCATCCTTTTCAGATGAGATAGACAAATGGCAGAAGGAAGTTGATGCAATAGAAAGAGCACTCTATAATGTTGGTCTTGGTTTCGAGGATGAACAAGTGGAACCGATCGAGCAAGTTGTGCGAATCGAGCCTACGGTAAGTGTTCCGCCAGATCGAGTTGCAGGTGTTGAACGCAAGGACAATTTGAAGCAACATTCGATCGAAGAAGGGTTTTTAGTGCGTAGCATTGAAGATCCCCCATCCCAAGTCAAGGAGGATCCCCCAGATAAGGTGATTTGGCGTCCCACAGGGTATGTCAGGAAGCCGCATCGCAGCCTAAACACTGCTAGACCGGGTGAGAAACTGCCCGATCAAGCGTTAGGCTAAGGGTCCTAGAAAATTGTACTTGGTAAGAAGGTCGTGCGGGACCTAGATAAACCAGCGCTTTGCGGGAGGCAACCCGTATTTTTAATGATTTTTAGTCTAGTTTTTCTTTTCTTTTTCTTATGAGAGGAGAGATGAGGGAATTTACCGAGTTCTATGAGTGTTTGTACAGGTTTGAAGGAAAAGAGTTAGCCAATTTTTGGAGAAGAGAAGAAAATTAATATTTCGCCGATTTAGTCTCGGGCCCGACCGGGCGAAGCTCGCCCGATCGGGCGCGAGAGCAATGATCTAAAAATAAGAAATTTTGCCCGACCGGGCGAGTGGTGCCCGATCGGGCGCGAAACTTAACGTTTACGGACTTAATTGTCCGCCCGATCGGGCAAGCATCGCCCGATCGGGCAAGCATCGCCCGATCGGGCGCGAGAAGGGCGAAAATAATGACTTAAAAATCGCCTGACCGGACGAATGGCGCCCGATTGGGCGCGAGAGCTAGAAGAATATCAGGATGGTAGATCGCCCGACCGGGCGAGTGGCACCCGACCGGGCGCGAAAGGTTACGAATTTTAACACATCAGATCGCCCGACCGGGCGAAGTCCGCCCGACCGGGCGCGAGAACCAGCATAGGAAATATCCTAGATCGCCCGACCGGGCGACCCACCGCCCGACCGGGCGCGAGTTGTTCCGCGTCTTCTTCTTCCTTCTTTTCTTCTTTCTTTCTCCATTTCTTCTTTCTTACATTACTTTCTCTCTCTAAAACTCAAATTTTCTCTAACTTCTCTCAAAGATTTCTCCTCCATTACCAACCCAAATTCAAAACTCTTTATATATTTGTGATCCTCTCTTCATCCTCTTCACTTTCATATATAAAAATTTCAGTTTTAATTCAATAAATTTTCAAACCCATTTCTTGAACATGGCATCAAAGAGGACTAGGTCCATTTTTGGTAGGAGCTCCAGTTCGAGGGAGGAATACGACCCGGACTTGCAACTCCCGTATTGGCCGACGATCCGGATTGTGAATCGGGAACAAAAGGAACGGCTAGAGCATTTGGTCGGTCGTGAGGTAATTCCTTCTCGGTGGTTACACCGCCCTACCATAGAATCATTTGGTTTGTATGATTTTGTTAAACGATTTTTGAATGACATTGGCATGAGAAAATTTGTTGACATGCACTATCCTACATACCGAGAACTTACCTGTGAATTCCTGTCCACTTTTCATGTTGTTAGTAGTAGAAATGGGCCAAATTTATTTTTCAGGTTAAATAATAGAAATATTAGTTTAACTTTTTTAGAATTTTGTAAAATTTTTGAATTAAATTCTGAATTATATCACCAGTGGCATGCGGACTATAAAATGGGTGACTTATATTATGCTTTGATTGGTTTACCTACCCCCGACCCCCAACATGCTAGTACCAAACCTATTCACCACCCTGTCCCAAAAATCTGGCAAAGATTTGCGGGTTTGTGTTTTTTAGGTAGGGCCGAGCCTCATAACACCCCAGCCTCAGCCCGAGGTGGCTTTCTCTCCACCTCGTATGTCCCACTCCGTCCCTCATGTTGACTCTGACCCATTTCGGGATCTTCAGAGTATAGGTAAGGCCCTAGGACGTATCGAGCATTCACATACTAACCTTAGGAGGATGGTAGGCTCCTTAGACCAAAGGTTAGGGTACCTAGAGAGAAACCAGGGTAGAGCTCTCTACCCTATGTACAATTTTTATGCTCATCGGGGCAACATTTCCGACGACGCTATTCACCCTGACTGGTTTCAGCCACCACCCCAGGGATACGATAGGGATCCCACTGCCCGTGGTATTTACACTGACTATTCTTCTTTTTTCGGGTACGGGCAGGACATTCCTTTCGGGGGACCGGCGGGGGGGAGTTTTCACGCTGATTATTTTAGTGGTAGCTCTTCTGGTGCAGGTGGTGCAGGTGGAAGTGGAGGTGCGGGTTTCGGCTCGATGGATGAGGATGATGAGGACTAGCTATGCTGGGCTAGTTTCCGAGTCAATGAGGACATTGTCTGATTCTGGGCTGGGGGAGATTTTGGTTTGGTATTTTTCTTTTTCTCTTTTCTTTTATTTTTGGTGTGTTTTCTTAGGTTAGTTTTATTGTTTTCTTATATATGAAAAATACAAAAAAATTGAAATATAAAAAATCCAAAAATACGTTCCAATGAATTATAAATTATGCTTCCCTGTGCCCCTTACTTGAGACAATTGTTTTGATTCTTGGTATTTGATGATAGGCATCGTGGATTAGTCGATCATGATTTGATGTTTGATTGCCTGAAACTTTAACATGCGTCAATTTTGTCCAACTACTTGTGAATATAGTGCTTGACTAGTTGATTTGATAAGGAATGTGTGATAGTTCCATAGTTCCTGGTATGTCAATGAATTTGAGTATTGGTTTGCAACTATAATTAATGTTTATACGATTCATTATTATGCACATTGAGGAGGACGAAGGCATTTGTTCTTTTAGGTAGCCTCCAAATATTTTAGATACATTTGTTCCCTTCTTGCTACCCATGTTGTTGCCTTGACCTTTTGTTGTTATTTAGCCACTTTACAAGCCTATTTTGCCCCATTGGTTACTAGTCCCAAGCTTGGCTTGGGGGAGCTATTAGTGAGTGAGGTGAGGGAGTTTGTAGTGAGCTTATTATTTGCACAATTTGGGTGGGATTTGAGAAGTTGTTTTGTTGTTATTCATGTTTATTTTTGATGAGTTTGAGAGCTATATTTTCTCGAAAAAAATAAAGCATGATGTTATGAAAAAAAATAGAAGTTCAAAGAAAAAAAATGTAAAAAAATAAGTGAACTTCAAAGGAAAAAAGTGTTCAAATGTTCTAGTTTGAGGTTGATCAAAAGAAAAGTTTGATCCTTAATGGAAAAAAATTCAAGTTTGAAAATAAAGTTTGTTTATTCACTCTATTACTCCATTATTATATCTTATGAGTGAAATTGTAAGAGTTGGGTTTATTTATTATGATTGGAGTTTATTTGGTTGATGTTGGAGTTGGTTATGTAGGAGATGTATGATCACTATTTATTTTGATCATGGGTTTTACTAGGATATGGCTCCTTTAAGCATAGCTTTTCTCTCACTTATTCCCAAATTTATCCTACCCTTTTCCCTAGCCTTACATTACAAGCTTTAAAGACCTTTTGACCTTTGTGCATAGAGTTGTATGAATGTGAAAGTGTTGTTTATCAATGCAAGTTATGATTTGGCATATTTCGAGTCGACTAGTAGGATTGAGCGTTCATTGTTTTATACACACGGGAGTGTGAGTTGGGAGGGCATTGTTCACATAAAGGGGTTGGATGGAGAGCGATCGAGTACATCTTTTACTCGCCACATAAATGAGAGTTGAGTGTGTGAGCACTAGTCTTGAATTCTATATGCTCTTGTGGTTTGCTCTGTTTGACAATTGTTAGGGAAGAAAGGTAATTGGATGGACTTGATTGGTTGATTTTGAAGCATGTTTATTTGATTTACCCTGGATCGTTCGTGCTTGATTTTTACTTTTGGGGTGAAGCATATCTATTGATTCATTGATGAGATCTTTGCTTAGGGACAAACAATCAACTAATAAGATTAACAACAATAAGCAACAATAAATGCAAATAAATAAAGCTAAAGGAAAGGATTAGAAATTACTAAAGAAAGGATTAATGAAAGATGAAAACTTGAGTTCTTGCTTGATTGAAGATTAAACTTGAGAAAAGTTTAATACTTGGAAGAAAATTGAGCAATAATCTACTTTCTCTCTCAAAAAATTATCTAATCTAACCCTAAGAGAGAAAAGCTCTCCTAAAACTAATTAAGAAAATGGTTGTTCAAAGTTAAGAGAGTATTAACCCCAAAAGGGGTATTTATAATACAAGGAAAATAAAAGACAAATAAAAAGAAAACTAACTAAACTAATTAAATGACAAAACTACGAATAAAAAGGAAGGAAAGGAAAAAGAAATTAAAAAGGAAAAAACAATCAAATCTCACGAAAAACAATCAGACCCCCAATTCCCCTTTCTTGTGGTTGCTCTGATTCGCATCATCAATTCCATCGCACACATCTTCACCCTTCATCGACATCAATCAGCAAATCCTCATCAAGCATAACTTAATCGCGGCCGTTGGATTAATCAAAGCAATCATGATCGTCGAACTTCATTAATCTGTACAGCTTCTCGTGAAAGATCAGAGCGGCCGCTTCAGAATTTAGAGCGCCCGCTCTAAAGGGTATCGAAAATGGAGCTGAATTGGAGCTACGGGTTGCGGGCTGCTCTTATTGGGGGCTGCTTCTGTGTGTGGTGGCTTTAATTGATGGCTGACGGTGGCTGTTAATTCGGTTGCTGCTCTGTTACAGGTTGTTGGTAAGTGTGTGACGGTGGATGGGACTCAAATTAGTGGCAAAATAGTGGTTGTGGAGCTACGGGGTGAAGCAGGGGGTTGTTGTGGAGTATGTGGCGATGCTGCGGTTATTTGACGGTGGTTAAATGTTGTTTTTTGTTGGGGAATTGGGAGCAATTTGGCTAGTGTGCGTGGTGTTTGCGTGGCTAGAGGTGGTTGTTGGCGGTTTTGGCAGAGGCCTGAAGGGGCAGCTCGTGGTGATTGGAGGTGGTTGCTCTTGGGGATTTGTGGGCTGTTATTGTTGTTGTTGTGGAGTGCGTGAGGAGCAGGGGAGGTGTTGTGATGTTGGTGTGTGTTGTTTAGGGTGGTGTAGGATAGTTGAGGGTGTGGTGAAGGTTTAGGTGGCAGCAACTATGATGGCTTTGAAGGTTTTAAATTGTGAAATTTAACACATGACTCAATCCCGGAACACCAAACTTGATTTGAACATGAAAATGGAGCATCAACCTGAACACACCTACAACCAAAAACAATCACGAGGGTAGTTGACATATAAAATAAAAATAAAAATAAAGTAAAACAAAGTAAAATAAAATGCTAAACTAAAATAAATAAGAAAAAGAGAAAAGCTAGAAATTTATTATATAACAAGAACTAAAAACTTAAAATATAAACATAGAAAATAAGAGAATTTAAATAAATTAAGAAAATAAGCTAAACACTATTAAAAACTACTAAAATACATAAAATAGAGATCAAATAAGGAAAATAAGAAAAAGAGAGAAATAAAGCGTAAAACTAAGGAAATTATTAGAAACTAAACCGGAAAATAAGCATAAAAATACCCTAAACGTGACATAAAAGTCACTTATCACATACCAAGGGTGTTGCTCTACAAGTGCATACAAGTTGTCATAAGGAAAAGAATCATCTATAGGAAGAGAATCCTTACCCTCATCATACCTGATACATGACAAGTGGTCTGCAACTACGATGCTCCCTTTTTATCTTTTATCTGAATATTGAAATCCTGGAGCAAAAGAACCTAACGGAGTAGCCTAGGCTTTGATTTCGCCTTGGATATCAAGTACTTTAGAGCTGAATGGTTGTAGACACCCATTTGTGTCTCCCCAAAACCAAACCCAGTGATGAGTACCTTTCACGTCGAATCATAATCGAATGAAGTGAAAGTGTGGAAAGTTTAGTGTTGCGGATAGTTTTTAATTTCTTTTCTCTTCTCTCTGTTTTTGAAAACTTATTTTAAGAAAACATCCAATCCAGTTTGGTTGGTCCATGATATGGGTCCAATAGTAGTGTAGTTGGATGGGGCTTGACAAGAGCTTTCCAATGATATATTATAAGCCCAATTCCGATGAATATTGAGGAAGTTATGGCCAATTTACTGAACTAGGCCCGGTTTGAGCCTTATATGCGGCCCAATGATCTAGGGAAGGGCCTAATATAGATTTATCATTCCTAATGCAATTAGGAATGGTTTTAGTCTTCTAGATTCTTCTAGAAGGTTCTTTTCATTCCTAATTCAATTAGCATTGATAAACTAACTTTTGTTGACTTTTTCAGAGTTTTAATTAAAATCAAAGAACATTTTTGAGGGAAATACGATTTTATCCTCCTGTACGGCAATTTTTAATCTGATTTTAAGAAAACGCGTGAATTTCCAGATCAGCGCCAAACGCCAGCTGTAGCGCCTGGGGCTACGCTTGGCGCCTGGGGCTACGCTTGGCGCCTGGCGCCAATAGCCAGCGTTGGCGCTGATCAGGTTTTATCTGCACCAGAAATCTGTTTTGATATTTTATCTTTTTGGCTGGATTTTCTTTTAAAATAACGTCGTAAAAACTCCGTTTTCGATAATCAGCTTTCACCTACAATCATCGATTCTTTGTTTTACCAACTCTCATCAAGATTTTCTTGATTACTCTCTCTCTCTCTTCTAAACTAGCTTCTCTCAAATATAAAAATTCCGCATTCATTAGATTTAGATACACCTAGCCATATTCGAAGTTGCCTTCGCCATAGACGTGAAAGGTTTAATTTCTGAGGGTTTGGTCACAAATCTCTCTTTCAATTATTTAATTTAATTGTTTTGTTTATTATTTTCCTTGAGGTTACTAACGCGTGTATTTTGTTATTAGAAAGAGGTACGAGGTATCAAAGTAAGTATCTTAATTGATTTATTGATATTATGATATAGAAATCATATCTAGGTTGTTATTATGATTCCTAGTATCATGTTTAGGGAAAATGTTATAATATCAAATATGCTTATTATGATTCCTGCAATGCTTCCTTTTTTCTTTCCTAATATATATTCATGTTAGTATCATGTTAGGGTTAAAGATTTGATCTTTATATGTTTAGTGACATGCTAGGGTTTGTTATTAATCTTGTTAGTATCATGCCTAGGATCTTGCTATTTTTATTATGCTTTAACATGACTCATGATTATTATTATGATAATGATTTTATTATTATTATTATTATAATTATTATTATTATTATTATTATTATTATTATTATTATTATTATTATTATTATTATTATTATTATTATTATTATTATTATTACTATTATTATTATTATTATTATTATTATTATTATTATTATTATTATTATTATTATTATTATTATTATTATTATTATTATTATTATTATTATTATTATTTTGTTGCTTGATACACATTTTTTATTGTTATTGCTTGATCACGCCTTTTATGCATGTTTAAAGGGAATTTGGTACTTGTAATAACGCTTAATAAGATAATCAATAATCTTGTTTAGGGTTAATTTGATTATAATTCAAGTGATCGCCAATAATAGATTTATTTGTGCATTAATAGTCAACTAACATAGATAAACAGGTTAAGGGTTAATCCTATTGCTTGCTTGTTAGTAAAAAAGCGCACATGAATATGATCTTAATAAAGTAGAGGCTTATTATTAGGGCAGGTTCAATCTCTTTTAGGTTGGATTTGTACCTTCATCCCCGAACCCTATTTGGTTCAAGACTTTATGGAGTTGACGATCTCTTGGATCGTTAAGGGGTGTAACCTTCACCTCGTTAACGGTTTACAAGTTCCTAAAAAACTTGTTGGCGACTCTTTTGCTCTATCTTCTTTCCCTTTGGACCCCACCGTACTTTATTGTATGATCACAGTGGGGTTCAAGCTAGGGGATTAACACTTCAAATATTCCCTACAATTTTTGGCGACTCCACTGGGAGGATTTCTATTTTAATTCCTAAATTTGTTTCGGCAATGTTTTAGAATGAGTGGATGAGACTCCAAACGTTGTAAGTATTTCATGTGCGTAATTTTGATTAACGTTATTGTCATATGCATAAAAAAGATCTAATTGGAAAGACCATCCGTAATGAGTTAAAAACATAGGATTTTACACGTAGGAAATTTGAGAAATATCTTTCACAACTAGGACTGAAATAACACTGCGCAAAACTGGAAAATTTTATCGAGCACAGAAAGCTGCTGAGGCATGTAGGAATTAGTGTCGGCGAACAGAAGCTGGCGCCAGACATTTAAGTGTAGCGCCAGACGACAGCTCTGTCGCCAGGCTCTACAGCTAAATCCTGGCGCCAACCTCTATTTGCTGGCGCCAAATTCTTCCAATATCGAGCCAAAAATATGCGTTCTAATTTCGACCAATTTGTCGCATTGTTTGCTCGATCCTACTTCCTGATTGAGTTTTTTCTCACTTTTCTGAAACCCATATGTGTTCTACATATGGACATAACCCTCTGGGAATTCATGCTCCATCTACCTGATTGAACGCTATGTGCAACAAAGGGTACATCCGAGAATGTTGAATTCACCAAACCATGGAAGCGAGTTTTTTCTAAAACTCGCGGTGTCCCATCCACTCGCGCCAACCCTTCACGGTTAGGCTTCCGCGTGGTGCATCCGGAGAATTAACCATGGACCCTCTATTGACTAAACCATATCCCGAACTTTAGAGAACTAGAGCCATGGTTAGGTTGCAAACTCATTGCGTCATATTGTGCCTACTTGACTAATTGTGCATGAATTGTTGTGTATATATTTTATGTTTCTCTTAACTGTTTGTTTGACTTGTGTTGAGATTTAATAAATTAATGACTTAAAGAACTTTGCCTAATTAATTAATTGATTAATTAATTTGAGTAAATAAAGTCTAATTTTTTTTTTATCAGAATTGACCTAGTACGACTTTAGGCATACCCCTGTTGATTAACAACACCGAAAACAGTCTCAGATTAAAGTTCCAGCATTGGCGCCAAAGTCTGGACTGTAGCACCACTCTGTGGAGTGTGGCGCCTTGCGACAACTCTGTCGTCTGGCGCTACACTACACAGTGCGACGCCAGTCCTGTCGTTTTGCCAAAAGTTCGGATTATTGGTCGAGTCATCACCTAGTGTCTAATTAACCAGTTTGCTATTTAATTCGGCTGATTTTCGCTGTCAATAATACCTTGTTAAGTCATTAATTTAGTCTAGGCACTAAGTCCCATGGTCTTACACAAGAGTCCAAACATGTCACCTACAGTCACTAGTCTTAGCACACACTTTGAGTATATGTCACCATGACCATGTCTTAGGTTCATGCATGAGTCGGTTTTTTCCGTCATTTTTAGTTGGGGGTACATTCTATTCCTAGTTCTTCATATTTCTCCATCTAAATCATTTTCCTTCACATTCTATTCTAATATTTCTTCACTCCTTTCATCCATTGCATGTTGAATAAAGTTTGAGTCAAATATTTAACATTGAATATCCCCAAATTCCTTTTCCATAGTACTTGGTCGAGGAGAGAAGGGCGATTAATCAAGGACAACCTCTTTATTCAAGTTTCACTTTTTGATAAACCAATTCGTCAAAAGAGGAAGGCTAAAAAGATAATGGCAAGTCAAGAAGAGGTCAATGAACTTAGGAATCAATTGGATGACGTGACTGAGGTGTTAAAGGCTTTAACCCTCAAAATTGATGACCCTGTGAAGCAACAACAAATGAACCTCATGCAAGAAAGTTTGAAAAAGCTGTCTAGTGACTATAAATTTCAAGGCATGAGTTCACAAGGGGTCTCGCTGGACAAGGAACTTCTTCCTCAAAAGTTCAACGCCACTGACATCCCTAAATTCAAGGCAACAGATAACCCTTACTTTCATCTAAGAGCTTTTGAAACTATAATGAGCATTAAGGGTATCGATAAGAAAGTATTCCCCTCTCTGTTCCCTCTATCTCTTAAGATCGTTTGCCAACAATGGTTCTTTTCCCTTGACAAAGAGAAAACCTCTTCTTGGGAGTCGATAGCAAACGCTTTCATAGATGATATAAGTGCAACATCCAAGACGAAACATACCATTGAAAACTTGAGATGTTAAAACAAAAAGAAAACGAAGGGTTCACTTCTTTCTTCAATAAATGGAGGGAAACTTCCACTAATATGGTCAAGGCTCCTACCGAAAAAGAATCTGTGAGGATGTTTATCAAGAATCTCCAAAGGAAGTATTCAAAGCACTTAAAGTACCAACACAACTTGAATACCTTCAAGGCTGTCTTTGATATAGTTATTGACATTGAAGATGACAATCTGAAAGATAATAGTGCGAGAGGAAAGAAGAACGACCATCCTTCTTCCTCCTCTCCCACTAATGAATTACGTGCTACGAACGCCTCTAAATCACGAATCCAAAGGTCGAAAAGAGTGTTCACTCCACTTGGTATGAGTTATGAAACAGCTTTCGAGAAGCTACACCACAAAGGACTAGTCATGCCCATAGGGCCCATCAAAGATCCAATTCCAGAAGCCAGGACACCTAAGTGGGACCCTAATAAGCACTGCAAATATCACCAAGGAAAGGGTCACGACACTGAGGAGTGTTGGAAACTCAAAGAAGCTATTCAAGATCTAATTGATAACAATGAAACATCTAAGATTCTAGCCATCGTAGATGATCAAACATCCTTCGATCCATCACTTCTTATCACACCTGTAGGAGAGCCCATGATCGAGACAACTTATGTAACATCTCTCGATGAAGTGGCCATGATTGGGGAGGATGGAAGTCTTTTCTTAGATAGTACCAGAGAAAGACTCGTCAAGTCTAAAAGAGGACGTTCGAAAATTGCAAGATGTCGTTGCCATGCTCTTAAACGTGGTAGAAGGATTAGCAAATTGGGTGATGGTCATCGAACAAAATCCTCGCCAAGGGTTTAATGAAGAACTCAATGCTCCTAAGCCACGGGCAAAACGGACCATTGAAGAATACACACCAATAGGAATGACTTATAATGAAGCTTTTGACTGTCTTCACGATCAAGGTCATATTCACTCCATTGGTCCCAGTCAAGACCTTCCACATGAAAAACGTTTTCCCAATTGGGATCCAAATTCCTATTATCGATACCATAAAGGTCGCGGTCACACTACTAAAAAGTGTCTCGCCCTCAAGGATCGTGTTCAAGACTTCATTGATTCAAATCTCCTTCATGTTCCTCCGCGCGACAAGAAGGCCAAGATCAGTAACAATAACAACAGTGGCTGTAAAAGGAAGAAGAACGACTATCCTTCTTCTTCCGAAAACACCTACTCTAGCAACAGTGTTGGTACTTTTGACCTTAGTGAGATCCTAGCCATGGATAGTCGAGGATTTAGAAAGCAACAAAAAAGGGATTTTACCCCTATTGGAATTAGCTACAATGACGCTTTCAATCGACTCCATGCCAAGGGACTCATTACTCCTATTGGACCTCTTCAAGATCCCCCGCTTGAGAAAAGATTGCCTAGTTGGAATCCAAATGTGCGCTACAAGTACCATCAAGGTAGGGGTCATGCTACTGAGAGCTGTTGGAAGCTAAAGGAGGCTATCCAACATTTGATTGCTAATAAAAAGCTTCCCATACCTCCAGTTAACAAGAAGAGCGAGTGATGATAAAACAAACAACACAGGACAAGAGGCGAGCTTCAACGACGAGATTTCATGACATCTTTTTTCTTTTTCTCTATTTACCCTTTCCCCAATAAGTCTAGCATAGGCACCTTTTCTTTTCCATTAGATTAATTTTGTAGATTCTTTCTTTTCCCCTTCTTAATAAAATGAGCATTTATTCTCTTACATATGATCATTTCATTGCATTGCATCAATAAAAAAAAAAAATCCACGTCGAATTAAGCACAAGGTATACCGATGATTTAAGGCACCCTTTGTAGCCACATCATATTGCCTTTCACCTTTCTAATTTACAATCCTTTCTTGATAAACCCCTTTGAGCCTTGTCTAACGATAGAACTTTCTTTTTTCAACCCACATCTACCTAACCTTGGGATGGAATGGTGTGTAACTTATGCAATCTCAAGAGCTTGAGTGATTTCAAAAAAAAAAAAAAAGCAATTAAAAAAATAAATATAAGTGTACAAAAGGGTAAATGTTCCAATGTCTTTGACATGAACATGTCTTTGATATGAACACGTCTCAGATTACGTCTCTGTCGAGTGCTCGGTACCGTGCCTGAGAAACATGAATGCCAAGTGAGTGATTGACCGCATGATCGGGATTTCCCACACTTATTAAAATGAAATAAGTGCTAAAGCAAAAGAAAAAGCTAAAAAAAAAAGAGTCAAAAGCCTCAAGCATAAAAATACAAAGACTCAAAAGCATGGTTGCACACCTTGGGGGTTTATCTAGGGTCTTGAGCCTTTATCCCCTTCTTCTTCAACCTTTAGCCTAACCACGTTACAACCCTTAAAAAGACCTTTTTGAGGTATACATGCTTGTGCGAGGTTCGGCTAGAGCTACGTTCGGCCTGATTCCTAACGGATACGTAGGAAACCTCACATTGAGGTGCGGCCGTAATAAAAATGCATTCATATTCACATTCATACACCATCATATCAAGGGATCTCCTATGCTCATCCCTATTCATGTAGAGCTAGACTTGGGGGCTTGATCCCTACATCATTAGCTTACCTAGCCTAAGAGTCACCACCATTTGACTTTTTTTTAATATCTTTCCTCACACTTAGCCCTTGTGGCCTAACCTTAGTGTCGCTTTCACACACCGCACAGATACACGACCAAATATACCTTCCATTAGGAACCCTTTGTCATAAAATCTTAACATAACACTGAAGCATGCCTTGTCATGTCAAAATGCCCAACATCACTCATCATTGCATCACGAAGTATGAAGTGCTTAGCCTCCGTGCCTAAGTTACCTAAATGCTTTCATTATCGAGTCAACTAGGATAGTCTAAGATTTTACAATCCTTGTACTGTGAGAAACAATATTTGACTAAGCTTATTCAACATGCACCTTCAAAACCTTCGATTCTTTTTTATGTCTTTCTTTTTCGGGAGAAAGTCGGTACCCTCCACAAAAATGACAAAAATTTTTGCCTTTTTGCATTTTCGAGTCGCATAATCACATTACGATGCACACACGGGTCATAAGTCACACGTGTCATTTCACTTTGAGTCGAGTCAACCTCGAGTCAATCACAGAGAGTCAAGTTTATACCTTGAGTCGTGTCGTGTTAATGAGTCAAGCGACGTTAAACCTTAGGTCAACCCTAAGATAATTAAAGAGATTAGCAAAGTTCTATAAGTCAAAAAATAAATACAGGTGCAGCAGAATAGGGAAGACCCTACTCCAGCGCCAGACGACAACATCTAGCATATGGAAATAGATTTCAGCGCTTAGGGCTAGATCTCAGCGTCTGGCGGCAGAGTCAATTCTTGGCGCCAAAGATATTTCAGCAGCGACAGAGCTTGAAGCCTCTCAGAAAGGTGATTTCGACCTCATACAACAATTTCGGATTCCTTGGTACGCCAGTTAGCCCCTATAAGCAATTTGACATGACCAAGTAGTCAGTTTGATTACAATCGCAATAAGTGATCGACCTGATGAAAGATCGTCTCACTTAGCTTAAAGTGCCTAAGAATTGGCTCATCACGGAGCACCGACATACTAGTTTTAGCGGAAGTAAAGTTCAAGCAAGCTTTAGAGATCGACAAGCGTTGGTCTTCGAAAATTTTTCTTCGGAATATTATCATTCAAGCTCTTTTGTTCAGAGACGTGTGGACAATCCTTTCAAGCTCTTTTGTTCAGAGACGCGTGGACATACCATTCAAAGGTCTCTTGTTCAGATACGCGTGGACATGTCATTCAAGCTCCTTTGTTCAGAGACGTGTGGACATATCATCAAAGCTCTTTGTCCACAGACGCGTGGGCATATCATTCAAGCTCTTTTGTTCAGAGACGCGTGGACATATCATCAAAGATCTTTGCTCCAGAGAAGTGTGGGCATATTATCAAAGCTTTAATGTTCAGAGACGCGTGGGCATATCATCAATGCTCTTTGCTCCAGAGACGCGTGGGCATATTATTAAAGCTCTATTGTTCAGAGACGCGTGGACATTTCTTTCAAGCTCTTTTGCTCGAGAGACGCGTGGGCATCCTATTATCAAGCTCTTTGTTCAGAGACGAAGTGGGCACATCATTCAGAAGTTCATATCCAAAAAATAAAGAAGCTCTATTATTCAGAGACGCGTGGACATATCCAAAAAAAAGAAGCTCTTTGTTCAGAGGCGCGTGAACATATCCAAAAAAAGAAGCTCTTTGTTCAGAGACGAGTGAACATCGAAACAGCAAGATGACGTTCCCTAGATTGTGGAGAGTTATGATAAACAACTGAAGTTAATTTCAAGCTAAGTTGTCTTCGATCATGTTCCCTTAGACGTGGAGGATGGTCATAAAGCGGAAGAGGATTGTTTCAAGTAAAGCAATCTTTGATAGTATTCCCATGGACGTGGAATATTATCAAAGCGGAAGAGGATCGTTTCAGGTGAAGCAATCTTCAATATTGGAAGCAGTTACAAGCGTAGTAGTTTTCAAGCGCGATGGCATTCTCTTGGCAGGAGGTCAACAAAACAACAGTAAAGCGGCAGCAAATCGGTTACCTTCAGAGACGTGTGCTCGACGGTGCAAGATACGCGTTTCTTAACTCTTTTATCTGTTAAACTAACGCTAGTTTACAGGTATCAGCGTTACAAGAGTGATTTAGGATCGCATAACGTTCTGAATCATTCTCCGTCCCTATCGCTACTTTGACTTTTGTTTTCGAAACTCGCGTTTCTCCAAACTTAGTCAAAGTGGGGGCTTCTGTAGACACCCATTTGTGTCTCCCCAAAACCAAACCCAGTGATGAGTACCTTTCACGTCGAATCATAATCGAATGAAGTGAAAGTATGGAAAGTTTAGTGTTGCGGATAGTTTTTAATTTCTTTTCTCTTCTCTCTGTTTTTGAAAACTTATTTTAAGAAAATAGCCAATCCAGTTTGGTTGGTCCATGAAATGGGTCCAATAGTAGTGTAGTTGGATGGGGCTTGACAAGAGCTTTCCAACGATATATTATAAACCCAATTCTGATGAATATTGAGGAAGTTATGGCCAATTTACTGAACTGGGCCCGGTTTGAGCCTTATATGCGGCCCAATGATCTAGGGGAGGGCCTAATATAGATTTATCATTCCTAATGCAATTAGGAATGGTTTTAGTCTTCTAGATTCTTCTAGAAGGTTCTTTTCATTCCTAATTCAATTAGCATTGATAAATTGACTTTTGTTGACTTTTTCAGAGTTTTAATTAAAATCAAAGAACATTTTTGAGGGAAATACAATTTTATCCTCCTGTACGACATTTTCATCTGATTTTAAGAAAATGCGTGAATTTCCAGATCAGAGCCAAACACCAGCTGTAGCGCCTGGCGCTACGCTTGGCGCCTGGCGCCAATAGCCAGCGTTGACGCTGATCAGGTTTTATCTGCGCCAGAACTCTGTTTTGATATTTTATCTTTTTTGCTGATTTACTTTATAAATAACGTCGTAAAAACTCCGTTTTCGATAATCAGTTTTCACCTACAATCATCGATTCTCTCTTTTACCAACTCTCATCAAGATTTTCTTGATTACTCTCTCTCTCTCTCTCTTCTAAACTAGTTTCTCTCAAATATAAAAATTCTGCATTCATTAGATTTAGATACACCTAGCCATATTCGAAATTGCCTTCGCCCTAGACGTGAAAGGTTTAATTTCTGAGGGTTTGGTCCCAAATCTCTCTTTCAATTATTTAATTTAATTGTTTTGTTTATTATTTTCCTTGAAGTTACTAACGCGTGTATTTTGTTATTAGAAAGAGGTACGAGGTATCAAAGTAAGTATCTTAAGTGATTTATTGATATTATGATATAGAAATCATGTCTAGGTTGTTATTATGATTCCTAGTATCATGTTTAAGGAAAATGTTATAATATCAAATATGCTTATTATGATTCCTACGATGCTTCCTATTTTCTTTCCTATTATATATTCTTGTTAGTATCATGTTAGGGTTAAATATTTTATCTTTATATGTTTAGTGACATGCTAGGGTTTGTTATTAATATTGTTAGTATCATGCCTAGGATCTTGCTATTTTTATTATGCTTTAACATGACTTATGATTATTATTATTATTATTATTATTATTATTATTATTATTATTATTATTATTATTATTATTATTATTATTATTATTATTATTATTATTATTATTATTATTATTATTATTATTATTATTATATCAGAAAAAACCTACAAAGTCAATCAATTTACAAGAAATTAGTGGGGAGCCGAGATACAATCTGGGCCCCCACCCCTCTAGCTATAGCGAACCCGATCCTTCTGAAGATGTGAGCTGCCGCACGAGCACCAATATCCTGAGTCTTAGCAAACGCCTGAACCCGCTTCAGCAACGCAATAGCATCCTTATCTAATTCCCCCAACGAAGAAAAGGAGAAAGGAAGAAAACCGTAGCCAATAGCCCTGCAACGCGCCCCATACTTGTCCCGCTTCCGCTGAGCCGCCGTAGACACAACACAACCAGGAACGAAGTCAGACAACCCCGATTGTGTCAAAGGTGAAGATCCCGTCAAGTCAACACATACATCAAGGCCTCTATCCCAGGAATAAAGCAACATATCTGCTGGTCGAAGAGCCCCGTCGTTCCCTCCAGTTAACCCAACGTTAACCACTTTTCGAGCAGAAATCCCAGACCGAAAACAAATATCAACAAGGGTATCACGAACAACGTTGTGCCGATGTTTAATACCCACCATCCCAGCACAAGACACTGCATGATCCCCATAAATATCCCCATCAAAAACCCTTGAGCAAGCAGAACACGGTGCTGAAATGGAGAACAAAGGAACACCCAACCTGTAGCAAAGAACACTACGGTAAGTCTTACCATTCATAGTCTGACCCTAACCCGATATCGGAACCGCCCGCAACCAGGCCGAAGAGTGATCTCCCTGTTGGGACTTCCATAAGGCAACCTGACGCGCAGATAAGGAGAAAGTGGAATCTGCAGATGTAGTGACCTTCGTGAAATATATATCTGCCAATTTTTTCATTAGTCAGGGGGCAGCGATCTCACTAGGGTTACTCATAAGGTCAGTCTCCACAGTCCTGTTAAAAAGACTAAGAGCACCATGGAATGTCGGTCCCGGACTAATAATACCAGAATTGCTAAGAAGCGTAGCCTGAAGACCAGAAGACTGTAGACGCGACGCAAGGAAAGCATAATGCCGAACATCACCCGCCGAATAGACACCCAAACCACCATAAGAAAAAGGTAAGGTGGCAAGTCGCCATTGCCAATCACCAAAACCAGGCCCCGAAGCAGTTACAATACCAGAATTATTATTATTATTATTATTATTATTATTATTATTATTATTATTATTATTATTATTATTATTATTATTATTATTATTATTATTATTATTATTATTATTATTATTATTATTATTATTATTATTATTATTATTATTATTATTATTATTATTATTATTATTATTATTATTATTATTATTATTATTATTATTATTATTATTATTATGATTATTATTTTTTTTGTTGCTTGATACACATTTTTTATTGTTATTGCTTGATCACGCCTTTTATGCATGTTTAAAGGGAATTTGGTACTTGTAATCACGCTTAATAAGATAATTAATAATCTTGTTTAGGGTTAATTTGATTATAATTCAAGTGATCGCCAATAATAGATTTATTTGTGCATTAATAGTCAACCAACATAAATAAACAAGTTTAGGGTTAATCCTATTGCTTGCATGTTAGTCAGAAAGCGCACATGAATACGATCTAAATAAAGTAGAGGCCTATTATTAGGGCAGGTTCAATCTCTTTTAGGTTGGATTTGCACCTTCATCCCCGAACCCTATTTGGTTCAAGACCTTATGGAGTTGACGATCTCTTGGATCGTTGAGGGGTGTAACCTTCACCTCATGAACGGTTTACAAGTTCCTAAAAAACTTGTTGGCGACTCTTTTGCTCTATCTTCTTTCCCTTTGGACGCCACCGTACGTTATTGTATGATCACAGTGGGGTTCAAGATAGGGGATTAACGCTTGAAATATTCCCTACAATGGTCAGTAAAAACAATAACTTTAGAACCAACAAGATATGATCTAAATTTTTCTAAAGCATAAATCACAGCAAGAAACTCCTTCTCCGTGATAGCATAGTTAACTTGGGCTTCATCTAAAGTTTTACTTGCATATTAAATAGCATGCAAAACTTTGTTCTTTCTCTGTCCGAGCGCGGCTCCTAGTGCAAAGTCACTTGCATCACACATAATCTCGAAAGGTAGATTCCAATCGGGAGCACATATGATGGGTGCCGATATCAAAGCCTGCTTTATCCTGTTAAAAGCCTCAAGACACTTGTCAGTAAAAATAAAAGGGGCATTCTTGAGTAAAAGCTGAGTTAGTGGTTTAGCAATTTTAGAAAAATCATTGATAAAGCGACGATAAAACCCCGCATGACCTAAGAAACTTCTAACTCCCTTAACATTAACTGGGGGAGGTAATTGCTCAATCACTGAAATCTTAGCTTTATCTACTTGTATACCCTTATCAAATACAATATGACCTAGAACTACTCCCTATGTCACCATAAAGTGACATTTCTCCCAGTTTAGCACCAAATTGCATTCTTCACATCGTTTCAAAATTTTAGCGAGATTTATTAAACATGCATCATTTGAAGAACCATACACGCTAAAATAATCCATAAAGACTTCCATGATAGACTCTATGAAATCAGAAAAAATGCTCATCATGCAACGTTTAAAGGTAGCGGGGGCATTACATAAACCAAAGGGTATCCTACGATTTGCAAAAGTACCATAAGGGCATGTAAATGTAGTCTTTTCGTGATCATAAGGGTGAATTGGAATTCGAAAAAATCCCGAATACCCATCCAAATAGCAAAAGAACTTATGATTAGCTAACCTCTCAAGCATTTGATCTATAAGGGAAGGGAGAAGTGGTCATTTTTTGTGGCGATATTTAGTCTACGATAATCAATGCACATACGCCACCCTGTAATAGTTCTAGTGGAAATCAATTCATTTTTCTCGTTTTTAATCACAGTCATCCCACCCTTCTTAGGCACCACTTGTACAGGACTTACCCACTTGGAGTCAGAAATAGGATAGATAATACATGCATCAAGTAATTTCATAACCTCTTTCTTGACTACTTCTTGCATATTGGAATTCAACCTTCTCTTGGGCTGAATGCAGGGCTTATAGTTGTTCTCTAAATGTATCATGTGCATATAAAAATCAGGGCTAATACCCTTGAGATCATCAATACTGTACCCAATTGCTCTTTTATGGGTTTGAAGAACCCCTAGAAGTTGGGAAGTTTGTAGGTCATCAAGTGCAGTAATGATGATCATAGAGTATAGTTCCTGCTCATCAAGAAAAATATATTTTAAATGAGAAGGGAGAGATTTTAGTTCAGGTTTCTTAACCTCTGCAGGTTTTGATTCCTGAACTAAATTTACTACCTTCATTGTCTCTTTGGGGTCTAACTCTTTTAGGGAAATAGGTTTTTCAATAGCATGTACTTCATTACCCCAGACGCTTGCATTATCTGCAGATAAATTTCCACAAAGAATTTCCTTCAAGAAATCCCTTGCAAGAACCTGTGGTAAGCTATCATCACAAATATCATCCATTATATCAATTACATCAATAAAACAACAATTTTCCTCTAACATAGGTCCTTTCAAAACTTTCCCTAAATTAAAAGTAACTTTATCATCGATCTCACCAACAGATAGGGTTAGTTTACCATTTTTGACATCAATAATGACTCTCGCAGTATGGAGAACCTAATATAATGGGAATTTGTGTATCCTCAACCATGTCTAAAACAACAAAATCCATAGGGATAAAAAATTTACCAACTCTGCCAGGGACATCCTCTAAAATACCTAAAGGGTAATTAATAGAACGATCTGCCATTTGCAAAGTTATATTAGTAACTTTTAAATCACCCATATTAAGTTTATCACAAACAGACGATGGCATAACACTGACACTGGCACCCAAGTCACACAAAGCTTTATCAATGAAAACATTTCCTATATGACAAGGGATAGAAAAGCTACCAGAATCCTTTAATTTAGGAGAGGTTTTTTTTTTGCAATAAAGCACTATATTCCACTGTAAAACCTACAGTTTCTACCTCATTAAAGGCCCTTTTCCTAGTCAGAATGTCTTTCATAAATTTAGCATATGCAGGAATCTGATTGATTAAATCAGTGAAAGGAACTGTTACCCACAAGTTTTTCACAACCTCCTAGAACTTACCGAATTGTTTATCAAACTTAGTCTTCAATTGTCTATTAGGGAATGGTAGTTTGATAACTGGGCTCTGCACATCTCCTCCCTTATCCTGAGATTTACCCTGCAAAGAAACATTAGAAGAGTTAGTATCTTTTTGTAGCCCTGCAGGGTTAGCAGGATTAGCGTATGGTATAGAGGAATCTGGATCAGGAACATGACCATCTTCCTTTGGCATAGGAGGTCCATCATAATGTGAACCACTCCTTAGAGTAATTGCATTGGCATGATATGTGGGATGGATTGGATGCGATTGTAGAGCTCCCAGCTGACGGGTTTGTAGGGTAGATGAAAGTTGTGCAATTTGATTATCCATGATTTTATTATGAGCTAAAACTGAATCAATTAGTGCATCCCTACTCTCCATATGCTTTTGCATGTTGGTAAGCATTGCTCTAATTTCTGTCATAGCAGGGTCAGTAGATTATAAGGGTTGTGCTTGGTTTTTCTGGCCAGAATTAGGATGGTAATATTTCTGCTATGGTGGAGGTTGTTGTTGTGGTTGTTGTGAAGGTGGAGGGTTTTGTACATTGGTACTCCGGTGAGAAAGATATGGATGGTTCCGGAGACAAGGGTTATAAGAGTTGGAGTATGGGTTATTTTTCCTATAGGTTTGAAAGGCATTAACTTGTTCCATTGAACTCCTACAATCTTGCTCTCAATGCCCTACAATTCCACAATTTTCACAAAAAGCTTCATTGTTGGCAACAACAGAAACATTAGCTACAGAGTTAGGAGTAGCAGTAAGATTATCTAGTTTCTGACAAATAGATGTTAACTAAGCTTGCAAAAAGGATAAAGAATCAACATTATGTTTTCCTTTATAAGCAAACCCTCTCGGATTCCCGTATTGGGAATTGTGTATTGCCATATCTTCGATAACCTATCCTGCATCGTCCACATTTAGATTCATGAATCTCCCACTAGCTGCAGAATCTAGAACTAATATAGATGAATTTCCAAGTCCATTGTAAAAAGCTTGGATCAATTACCATTGTGCCAGATTATGGTGGGGGCATTCTCTCTGTAGATCCTTGAACCTCTCCCAAGCCTCATGTAAAGTTTCATTGGCCTCTTGGGCAAAGTTCTGAATAACACTCCTTAGTACAGCTGTTCTCTCTGCAGGGTAATATTTATTATAAATATTCAAGGCAAGAGTTTCCCAGTCAGTAATACCAAGTGCAATTCTATTCAAACCATTAAACTATAATTTTGCTTTTCCACATAATGAAAAGGGAAAAAGAATCTCCTTGATTTGGTCTTGCGTGACCCCGACTTGTCTAATGGTGTTGCAATATTGGAAGAAATCTGCAATGTGAAGATTAGGGTCTTCACCCTTAGCTCCACTAAATTGCTTCCTCTCTATCATGGTGATAAATTGGGGTTTGATTTCAAATTGCACTCCATGAAGGGTCGGAGTGGGATTAAGGTGTGGAAAATCTATGAGCTTTGGCTGCGAGTAATCACTGAGCTTCTTTGGTACCGCCATCTCTGATTCTGGATCTAAAGGAATTTATGAATCACTAGAATAAATTGGGGTCTCTTCGATTATTGTCTTCCTCAGAACCCGCCAGGATTTGTCTATAAAGATTCTTTTGCCTATGAAACGAGCGCTCGATCTCAGGATCGAATGGAATGAAACCTGATCTTGAACACCTGGGCATAAACAAAGAACTAAAAGACAACTATGAGAATTGCCTCAAATAACTAACGTTCTCTGAGACAAGAGGGGATAATCTAGACTACAAAAATAATCAGAAAATAAAAATAAAACTGTTTCCCTGGGAAACAAAAATAAAACTAAATCCACTAACTATGTAGATAGGGATGAAGGGTCAAACCACAGGGAAACTAGTCAATTTAATCCTAATTAATTAAAAGCAATCTAAATTATCAAGTAACAAAATTATTATTATAAGGGTAATTAAACTACTAAAAGTAAGAATAAGAAGGAATATAAATAAGAGGGAAATCAATGAAATAAAAGCCCAGGGCATAGGTTCACCAATAAACAATATTCCAGGGTAAAACATAACAATCAATCATCAATGCATTAATTAATCAGATCATAAAGGGCTTTCGCTACGTATAACAATCACAGAGTTAATTTACCGGTATTAAATCTCATCTCTCAAATCTCGATTTAACCATTTATAAATTAGTCCGCCTATTGAAACTAAGCTTAAACATCAATTCTCATCTCTCGAATCTCGAATCAATTATGCTAACTCATACAATTAAATCTGGCCAAACCTAATTGCATAGCATTAAATCAATCAATAGGAAAATAATTAAGCATTGACAATAAACAATCACAAATTACCCCTTCATAATATTTATTAGATCCCCATAAACCCTAGAAATAAAACTACTCACACGTAATTAAATCTAAACTAATTAAAGCAATTAAATAAGCCATAAGGGAATAAAGAAATAAAATTGCTGAAATTAATAGAGAAGAAATCGTTACCAAAATCAATGGAACTACAAAGTTGAGCAAGAACAATGTTGAGAGAATTTTAGAGAGAGAAAGTCTAAAAGAGAATGTAAACAAAAATTCCGTACTAAAATCGTACTTAAAAAACTCTAAAAAAAATCCCAATTAAAAACTAAAAATTTGGCAATCAGGCGCCTTTAAAACACGCGCCCGATCGGGCTGGCCTTTTTCTTCGCAACTCTTCTGGGCAGCCGCGCTGGATCGAGCTAATGCTCACCCGATCGGGCGCGTTTTGCATGATGACTCATACTGCGTGCCCGCCCGATCGGGCGCAAGCTTGCTCGATCGGGCCCGGTTTCTTCCTCGAGGCTTGGACTTCGATTGGGCTTGATTCTTCGGCCCAATCCGGATTTCCTCTTTGGGTCTTGAATACTTGGTCCAAATGCCCCGGTATCACACACTGAGCCCTTAATCACCGGCTCTAACCGGTCCTTGGCTTCAAAGATGGTCGTGTCCACCTAATGTTCGTAGTTGCTCCATGAAAAACCCGAAAAATGCTCCAAAGGTGCAATTTCCTACAAAACTCAAGCAAAACTACAAAAGCACTAGAAAACATCAATTAGTAATAAAAGTGGCTCTAAAGAGCCAAAAACACTACTAATTATGAACAAGGGACAGGGGCAAAATACTATATAAATTGGACACATCACATGGACATCTTGGGTCCATATACTACTGCACCAGGCGACAAGCGCTACATCTTAGTGGATGTGTATTACATTACCAAATGGGTAGATGCAGAGGCGGTAAAAAACATCAAGACAAAGGATGTGATCTCCTTCATCTAGAAGAATATCATCACTCGTTTCAGGGTGCCTATGTCTATGGTTTTTAACAACGGCCCTCAGTTTGAGACCCCTCATTTGAACACTTGGTTAGGAGATCAGGGGATCTCCAATTACTTTGCATCAGTCGGCCGACCCCAAGCAAACGGCCAAGTTGAAGCCTTCAACAAATTAATCTCAGACAACATTAAAAAGAAAGTTGAGAGATCTGGTGGCCTATGGGCGGATGAATTACCACACGTTCTGTGGGCCATCAAAACAACCGCAAAAGGGGCGACTGGAGAGACCCCATTCCTCATGGCGTATGGGGCAGAAGCTGTCTTGCCTATCGAACACTATGAGCCGACTCTTCGGATTATGTTATATGATGAAGAAGGAAACTGGGAGGCCATGCGCCTGGCATTGGATTTACTCCCAGAGCGCAGGGGCAATGCTGCCTTCCGCCATGAAATCTACCGTCTGAGAATGACTCGAGTGTACAACAAAAGAGTACACAAGCACCCTTAAAAAGTTGGGGACTTTGTGTTACGGAAGATGGAGGCAATTAACCCCAAATTGAACAAGGGAAGTTAACCCCAAATTGGGAAGGCCCCTACCGAATCTATGAAGAAGTAAGAGGCGGCACCTACCGCCTGGAAACCCCAAACGACAAGAGGCTGCCCAGATGCTGAATGTAGATAATATGAAGAAGTATTACTCATGAAATTTTGTAAAGTTTTTGACTTGCTAATGAAATTTTGCCTTCATTTTCATACTTGTCTTTATTTTCTTTATTTTGAGCACCGGCTGCACATAGTGCAGAAGAACTGGCTTATAACAATAAAGGATGTCGCCTGTGCTGGCGGATCCTACTTACCCATTATGGTACCAACTGCATAATGTGCAGGCGGACCAAAATCTTTAAAAAAGCAACGTTGGAGTACCGCCTGTATAATGTGTAGGCGGCCAACACCGAGACACTACAAGCAACCGCCTGTCCAATGGGCAGACGGCTAAGCACATTGTTAAACTAAATATAATTCCGGGATCGTCTGCCCCAACAGCAGACGCTCAAAAGATAATCCGAATGCACCAAAGGAGTCGGCTTAAACATACGCTTAAGCTAGTTAATAACTTAGTAGCTAACGTCTAAGTGACAAAGAGGCCAATGGCCGGATGAAAAACTAAGTTAATAATTTAATCTTTTATTTTAAACTAAGTCAATGACTTAGTGGCTATTCAATTCTCTAATCGAGGCCAATGGCCGGATGAATATTATTTAAAACTATCGTCTGCTCCAACATGAGTACGACTGTCTGCTCCAACATAAGTCAGGCTACCGGCAACGTCCATTCGGGAGAATTTGTAACACCCTAGAAATTGCTTTCCTTTAAATACCCATTCTACTCTTTAAAATACTATTAAGGAATATCTAAGACATTACCGCCACCGAGAAAACGGCTAAGGAAATTATCAAAGATAAACAGCGGAAGAGTTAAAATTAAAAATCGTTAAAACAAGTCAACTCAATAG
This sequence comes from Chenopodium album, assembly GCF_948465745.1. Lineage (NCBI taxonomy): Eukaryota > Viridiplantae > Streptophyta > Magnoliopsida > Caryophyllales > Amaranthaceae > Chenopodium > Chenopodium album. The sequence goes on from NC_137838.1 coordinate 47,432,362, forward strand.
TCAACCAAACGAAAGTAAAGTTTAAAACCAAAACAAACGAAGTCAAATAAAATCAAACTACAACTTGGAACCATTAAAGGCCCTTATTCAAAACCGTTCCAAAACCAAACCTTTGCGTTAGTCCACATAAAATATGTCATAAATAAATAAAGCATAAAACACATCGTAAACTAATGGAAGCTAGCATGATTCACTCTTATCTCATGCCCCGTCATGAATATGCTTCAATACCTGAAAAGTTTATCTCTACTTTTCCCCACTACTCTCCATTAAAAATGGGTCATCATAGGGCCAAGATAAAGACATGGCCAAACACACAAACACACACAATCAGCAAAGCTGAGTACATAAGCGTAATTAAACACACTAACATGCTTTCACCTATCAACACACACTTACCTCATTGCACCTTTTTACAAGCACACACAACAATTAATAAGGCACATTAACTAGACACTAAATAATTCATTTAGCGTTGACTACGCATCGAACGGGTTTCCAACTATACCTCGCCCAAATAAATTGAGGTTAACTGACACGGGAGCTAACCGTGCCAGCGACAAAACCACTCAAAGATGGCGAAATTCCTGCGCATAATAATAAATAAAAAGGAATGTATAGCGTCTGGTACTCCATTAGAAGTTATGGTTAAATATAAAACCCCATAACTCTCCCCATTGTTCATACTCAAGGTATATACGTTCCAAGAGTTTTGGTGCGTAATCTCTTTCACTTTACGTTATTTACATGTTATTGGACTTGGTGATGACTCTCAAAGCATAATAAATCAATCAAAAATAATTATTCAATCAACCAAACATACCAATTTAATTCTTGAATAATTAGTGACCACATATTATTTAATGCTGAACCCCTTTAAATTCTACCTCGGTGTCAAAGACACCTTAAACGCATAAAGCGCCAAAAATCCTATCCCTCGGTGTAAAAAAACCTTAAGTGCACAAAGGCACCAACATACAATTTATTCCTTGTGTACATAGACACTTATATAGCTCCTTCCTCATGCTTAAAGCATCATTAAAAATTATATGAACCATAATAAAATTCCTTTACAATATTCCAAGCCAAATTAAAAATTGTAGTTTAATTAAACATGCACTCTAACATGCCATAATTAAAAGTATAGTCCATATAATCATGCCAAAATCTAATTTTCCAATCCATAAACCATCACAAATAATTCATGCTTCACAATTCAATCACCTACACCAATACATCATCAAAATATGCTAAGTACGTGAACGTTCCTTGAGTACGATCTTAAAATCGCCACAACTAATAGAAATTGCTTACTTCGAAGTCTCCTACACATTAAAATCATAATAGAGTATTAAAATTAACTCTAAACAAATTTCCAGCAATATATATATATTTAAAAACCCCTCATAATTTAATTAAAGTAAGCTGAAATTATTTTTAAAACACCATAATTAAGTCCCAATCAATGGGTAATTAAAATTCCTTCAAGAACATAATATTAAGTGTTCTACATAAAATTCCAACACTTTATTTTAATTAAAACTTGCTATAATTAAGCCTTAAAACATTTGAAACAAAGATCTAAACCAATATACATCATAATCCTTCAATAACTCATAAATCAAGAACCTAGGGTTTTAAAAATTGGGGCTTTTAAATTAAAAATCAAATCTGAAAATTAATCAACATTATTATTATACTCAAACATCAAAATCAAATCCCAAAACTCATAATTTACAATTAGATTTGAACATAGATTAAATAAGAACAATAAAGTTATGTTTTTTTTTTTTTAACACTCGAAAAAAGGGAAGAGGAGGCACGGAAGCCATCTGTTGCCGGCTGCTGGCAGCGGCGGCCACCTGCTGCCGGTGGTTGGCAGAGATGGAGGGGGCGGAAAATAAAAGGGGAAGGGGAAAAGAAAAAGAAAGAAAATAAGGAGAAGAGAGAGAAGTTTACATTGGGTTTTTCTCCACTCTGGGCAAAGTTGATTTGCCTCATAAGTGGGATATTTATACCCCTTCTCTACCAATCCCTTTTTCCCTAAACTTCCCTCTTTTAGTTTTTTCCTAATTCCTTCCCTAATAAAACTTGTTAAAATTAAACTTTCTTAAAATAAAACCCCAACATTTATAAATAAAGAAATTAAATAAACTTTCCTTTTATAAAAATATTAGTTAAAATACCATAATGAAGATATTAAAATTATTCAAATACTTTATAAAATACATATTTTAAAATAAAATACGTATAAAAATACAGGGTATTACAGTCTACCCCCCTTAAAAAAAGTTTCGTCCCGAAACTTGGGGAACAAAAATTCAAACCTTTTTCCTCTTTATGTATAGTATTGCAGTACTTTTTTTCATTCCTTTACTCCTTTGTGTCTGTTTGAGAGCACGAATACTCAAAATAATTGATAAAATTTGTGCAAAAAGCACCAAAAATAAGTAAAATATAGGGAAAAAGCGCGAAATTGTATCGCATTCTACCCCCCTTAAAGAAAACGGGTTACGCCCCTGTAACTCAACATACCTGAAACAACACTGGGTATTTCTTTTTCATTTCATCTTCTGCCTCCCAAGTGGCTTCCTCATATTCTTGGTTAGACCAAAGTACTTTCATAATCTTAACGTTCTTATTGCGTGTACTACGCAAGAATCTTGACAGCTCTTTCCTTATAAGTTAAGCTTTGATCTAACTCAATGGTTTCGGGTTGTAGCACATGGGATTTATCAGGAATGTACCTTCTCAATTGGGACACATGAAATACGTCATGTACTATACTAAGCTCCATAGGTAAGGCTAACCTATAAGCTACTTTGCCTATTCTTTGCAGTATTTCATATGGACCAATGTACTTTGGACTCAGCTTTCCTTTCTTTCCAAATCTCATCACTCCTTTCATTGGTGACACCTTTAACAATACCTTATCGCCAATTTCGAACTCTTCTTCCCTATGCTTTAAGTCTGCATAGCTCTTTTGGCGATCTTGAGCTGCTTGAATCTTAGCTTGAATTTCCCTTACTTGCTTAACTGTATCTTCACTCATTTAAGGCCCTAGGATCATAGTTTCACTAATGTAGTTCCAACAAATTGGACTACGACATTTTCTCCCATACAAAGCCTCAAATGGTGCCATTCCTATGCTTGCATGGTAACTATTATTGTAGGAAAATTCAATTAAATCCAAGCTATCTTCCCATCCTCCTTGGAAGTCTATAACACAAGCTCTCAACATGTCCTCCAAGGTTTGAATGGTTCTCTCAGTTTGTCCATCTGTGGCAGGGTGAAATGTCGTACTCATCTTAAGTGTTGTACCAAAATTTTCCTGTACACTTTTCCAGAATTTTGAGAGAAACCTGGAATCTCTATCAGATACAATATCCTTTGGAACCCCATGTAACCTCATAACATGTTTGATGTAAGCTTTCGCAAGTTGCTCCATTTTCCAAGTCTCCTTCATTGGTATAAACACTGCGGATTTTGTAAGTCTATCCACCACTACCCAAATGGTGTCATTTCCGCTCTTTGACTTAGGAAGGCAAGTCACAAAGTCCATTGAAATGCAATCCCACTTCCATCTTGGGATTTCTAATGATTGCACAGTTCGTTGAGGCCTCTTGTGTTCTATCTTCACCTTTTGACATGTTAAACACTTTGCCACAAACTCAGTAACCTCATTTTTCATTCTAGGCCACCAAAACATCTTCTTCAAATCCTTATATAACTTGTCTCCTCCCGGGTGTACTGAGTAGGGTGTATTGTGGCCTTCCTCCATCAACTTTCTCTTCACTTCCTCACATTTCTGTGGTACGCACCATCGACCTTTATACCTCAAACTCCCATCTTCGTGAATTTTGAAGTGTGTAGTTTTTCCTTGCTTAATTTTCTCACGAATCCTATCCAACTTCACATCTCCCTCTTGGTTTGCTCGAATCTTGTCAAATATTGTTGGTTGGATATTTAGGTTCGCAAGAATACCTCTTGGTACTCCCCATTCTACAACTTCTAAATTCAATTTCATCATTTCCCTACACAACTCATTAGCTACTACTAATGAGCTTAGTCCATGACTAGTTTTACGTCTTAGAGCATCCGCAACCACATTCGCTTTCCCTTCATGGTATTGTATGTCTAAATCATAATCCGTCTTATACTCTATCCATCTCCTTTGACGAGAGTTCAAGTCCTTTTGGGTGAAAATGTACTTTAAACTCTTATGGTCTGTGTAAATTCTACATTTCACTCCATACAAATAATGGCGCCAAATTTTTAAGTGCAAAAAATGATTGCAGCTAATTCCAAATCATAGGTTGGGTAGTTTACTTCGTGGGTCTTTAACTGCCTCGATGCATATGCAATCACCTTTCCATTTTGCATAAGCACGCACCCCAAAGCATTCTTTGATGCATCGCTATATATATCACACAATCCACTATCATCCAGCAGTGTAAGCACCGGTGCTATAACTAGTTTGTGTTCAAGAGTTGGAACGCCTCTTCACACTTATCATCCCACTCAAACTTCTTGTCCTTCTTCATTAAAGTAGTCATAGGTTTAGAAATCTTGAAAAATCCTTAACAAAACGCTTATAATACCCTGCTAAACCTAAGAAACTCCGTACATCATATACTGTTTTGGGTGTAGGCCAACTCTTAACAGCTTCTACTTTGGCTGGGTCTACCTCTACTCCATCCTTGGACACGAAATGTCCTAAAAATGCTACCTTTTCCAACCAAAACTCACACTTAGAGAATTATTCATAAAGGTGGTTTTCTCTTAGTGTTTACAGAATTTCCCTTAGGTGTTCTGCATGCTCTTCCTTGCTCTTTAAGTACACCAATATATCATCTATGAACACTACTACAAACTTATCTATAAATTGATGAAACACCCTATTCATCAAATTTATAAAGATTGCTAGAGCATTTGTCAATCCAAAAGGCATAACTGTAAACTCGTAGTGTCCACATCTTGTCCTAAATGCGGTTTTAGGGATGTCCTCATCGGCAATCCTCAATTAGTGATACCTAGATCTCACGTCAATCTTTAAAAATACTGTGGCACCATTTAGTTGATCGAACAAATCATCGATTCTTGGTAGGGGATACTTATTCTTTATGGTCACTTTATTTAGTTCCCTGTAGTCAATACACAACCTCATACTCCCATTTTTTTTTTCACAAATAGAACTGGCGCTCCCCAAGGAGAAGCACTTGGTCTAATGTATCACTTTTCCAATAAATCTTGCAATTGCTCCTTTAACTCACTCATTTCTGCAGGTGCCATTCGATATGGTGCCTTGAATATTGGGGCTGTTCCAGGAAGTAAATCTATGTTAAAGTCGATTGCCTTCTTAGGTGGCATTCCAGGAATCTCCTCTGGAAATACATTCAAGAATTCATTGACTACTTCTATATCCTCCAGATTCGTCACCTGTTCATGGTCCATATTCCTAACACTATAGAAATATACTGGATGCCCCTTCTTGATGTATTTTGCTAATTTTAGCACTAATATTAACCTTGGGCACCTGGTTTTACCATTCATCCAGTAAGTCACTGATTCATTTCCACTTGTGACCATCTTCACTTTCTTTGACCTACAACTAATCTCAGCATTGTACTTACTCAACCAGTCCATTCCCAAATAAACTATTATTAGCGATCACTTGAATTATAATCAATTTAACCCTAAACAAGATTATTAATTATCTTATTAAGCGTGATTACAAATACCAATTCCCTTTAAACATGCATAAAAGGTGTGATCAAGCAATAATAATAAATCAAGCAACATAATAATAATCATCAAAATAATAATAATAACAATTATAATATTCATGTTAAAGCATAATAATAGCAAGATCCTAGGCATGATACTAACAAGATTAATAATAAACCCTAGCATGTCACTAAGCATATAAAAATCAAAACTTTAACCCTAACATTATACTAACAAATATATTAGGAAGAGAAAAGAAAGCATCGCAGGAATCATAATTGTCATATTTGATGTTAGAAATTATAGTTATTACCCTAAACATGATACTAGGAAGATAAAAAAACCCCTAACATGACACTAGGAATCATAATAACAACCTAGACATGATTTCTATATCATAATGCCAATAAATCAATTAAAAGCACTTACTTGGATGCCTCGTATCTCTTTCTAATAACAAAATACACACGTTAGTAACTTCAAGGAAAATAATAAACATCAATTAAATTAAATAATTGAAAGAGAGAATTGGGACCAAACCCTCATAAATTAAAACCTTTCACGACTAGGGGAAGGCAACTTCTAACTTTGCTAGGTGTTTCTTGGTCTTGTGAATGCGGAATTTTGTAAAAAAAAGCTAGAGAGAAAGAAGCATTCTTAAAAAACTAGAGAAAATAAGAATACTAGAGAGTCGATGCTATTTGATGATTTTTGAAGAAAATTGATGGTTGAAATTGGATAGAAAAACAAATTAGAGTTTCGACAAGAATTAAACAGGTTAGCGCCAGATGCTGAACATTAGCGCCAAGCGCTAAGGCTAGCGCCAGGCGCTAATCCCTGTCGTTAGGCGCTAGAAATTATTTTCATGCGTTTTCTTAATCCCGATAAAATTTAGCCGTACAGAAGGGCAAAATTGTATTTTCCTTAAAAACACTCTTTTATTCTAATTAAAACTCTAAAAAGTCAACCAAAGTCAATTTATCAATGCTAATTGAATTAAGAATGAAAAGAACCTTCTAGAATAATCTAGAAGACTAAAATCAATTCTAATTGCATTAGGAATGATAAATCCATATTAGGCCCTCCTCTAGATCATTGGGCCGCATATAAGTATCAAACCGGGCCCAGTTTAGTATTTTGGCCATAACTTCCTCATTATTCATCGGAATTGGGCTTATAATATATCGTTGGAAAGCTCTTTTCAAGCCCCATCCAACTACACCATTATTGGACCCTTGATATGGACCAACCAAACTGGATTGGCTATTTTCTTAAAAGATAGGTTTTCAAAAAAACAGAGAGAAGAGAACAGAATTAAAAACTATCCGCAACACTAGACTTTCCACACTTTCACTTCATTTGATTATGATTCGACGCAAAAGGTACTCATCACCGGGTTTAGGTTTGGGGAGACAGAAATGGGTATCTACGCCATCAAGGTCCAGGGTGCCGACCCCTCTAACGACAGCCTTGTCCTCAGGATCAAGCGTCCTGAGCATCCGCCTGGCCATCTGAAGGACAGTTGGCCTCGTTGGGGCATCTATTGATACAAAATACATCTAAGTTAAGATTTTCAGCAAGGGTGCACTTTATAAAGCGCATGGTCGGATGGCTTACCTCCATCTCCCTTTGCGATTTTGCTGCCGCCTACTGTGCCGCCAGCAGTGGTGACTGGCTGTTTGCCACTCTTCAACACTCGTTGTTGAGTGTCCGGCTTTGTTGGAGTCTGAGTAGGGGAGGAGGCGCTCGTTCCCTTCTTTGCAGGCTTGGCGGCGACGTGTTTCCTTCGACTCTTAGAACATCGCCAGCCGACTGCTTGCGCAGTTTTGGATCCGGCTAAGAAGAGGGGGTAGGCTTTGATGAGCAACTCTAAAAAAAATTCTAAGTATGAGTCTTAGAAACAAAATATGCTAAGTATTTCATTGAAAGAAACTTTGCAAGATCGTTACCTTAGAAGTGCCGCCTGGTGGCTGCTTATCCGCCTACTTAAGGTTAGAGCGGTAGAGGGCGGCTGAGACGACCGGCTTTTTGTGAGTAGGGAGCTTGGCCATTGCCTTGTCTGCAACAAAAAACAAAGAGTTAGTAAGGAAATAAATAAACAAAGCAAGCAAAGTTAATAAAATCATGCGGCCAGCTACCTCTCGGCATCTCATTACTAAGGCCGCAGGCGGCCAAGTACGTCTTGTTCGAGAGCCACTCGAATCAGGGAATATAGCTTTGGGGGGCGAATTCCTTAACCCTCGTCTCGTTGTTCGTCCGGACGTCCACAGTAAAGAGGCCCCGGTCAAAAATCACCTCTTGTGCCTGCATGGGAATGGGCGGAAGGGCCTTCTTCTCAGCCAAGAGGCGTGGATACTGGGTCAAGCGGTTGTACCGCTTGTTTCTTTGGATGTCTGGGGAAAATACTATGTAAAATTTGGTTCTCCAGTCCTTCCATTTGTTCTCTTTCCCCAGCGTCATCATGTACCGGGTGTGGCTGGTCAAAGTAAACCAGCCAATCCTGTTTGGATTGGAAGTTCTTCTCAGATAATGCATGTGAGCAAACGCCTCGAAGCTGGGATCCACCTCCAGTATCTCACAAGCGGAAACATAGCCCAAAATGTTGACCCAAGAATTGGGGGCTAGTTGCCAAATACCCAGCTGGTATCCGTCCAAAATCCTCTCCACAGCCGGATAGAGAGGGAAGCGAAGTCCTGCCTAGATGGCTGCCTCATAGCAGTTGAAGCACTGGTCACCATAGACAACCATCTCAGGCCAGGTGACCATGTCAATAGCATCAGGCACAGACAGAAGAAAACCATGTCCCGTGACATAGTGAGAAAGAAATTTGGGAAGATCATCCTTTCTCAACGGAGAGGGACTCTCTGGCAGCTTGGAGGTTTGACTGCGCCTCCTCCAAGTCAAGGGGGGCGCAGTTAGAAGATGAAGACGCAGAATCATCCTCAAAGCTCTCTTCAGAGCTGGGGGCCCGCTAGCTTGAACCAGCAGTGTTCTCCCCCTGCTCATCATCCGGCACCGATCCACTCGGCCCGGGGTTCGCTTATTCTTCGTCGCACTCCTATAAAAATGAGTCATTTGGAGTGCTGACGGTGCTAGGGGGTTCCCTACTTATTTCAGAGACAGGCGCCCTAATGGAGCCGTTAGAGAAGACAGTCTCACTGTCCGAATGGTCAAGAACCATCCGTCCTTGTAGGCGTCGCTCGAAGTGCGCCTACGTTAAAAGCATGTGGTGAATATGCTTGGCACTAATAGGAAGTGGGAATTGACATTACGATTAGGGACAACGATTAGGGACAAATAAAGTAGGGAGCCGCCAACAAGTTTTTAAGGAACTTGTAAACCGTTCACGGATCATAAAAAGGCAACCACGATAAGGGAAAACGAAGGCAACAATGATTGACCCGTGAAGGTTACACCCCATTCATAATCCATGAGATTACTAACTCCATATGGTTCGGAACCACGAAAGGAGGATCGGGGATGATGGTACGAAGTGAGTCATGGAGTCACATTTGCCCGTATTGGCCTCTACTCGATTCTTATATTGAAAAGCATTCCTGTGATCTCAAAGGCATACAAACAAAATATTCAATTCGCTCCAAACTATTATTTAACTAAATTGGTTGAATATTAATGCACACATTATTCTAAAATATTGGTGATCACTTGAATTAATTAACAAGATTAAAAAGGATCCTAAACCGGTTGTCCAAATTATCTTATTAGGCGTGATTTTCAATTACATATTCCCTTTAAACATGCAATATGGTGATCATAACAATAATAGAAAAAACATTAATATTGGAAGCAATTTAATCACAATTCCAACAACATAAAATCGTTAGAAAAATAATAGAAATAAAAGGAACATGATTCTTACTTTGATTCTGTTTGTTTGCAACTACAAAATAATAAACGAGTTACTAACTTCAAGGAAATAATAAAACAGTAATTAAATTAAATTAAATTAAGTAAAGTTGATTTGGGGCCAAACCCTCAAACATTTCTACCTTTCACGCCTTGGCTTAAGAACAGAACCACGAGTAAAGTATGGACTCCTTTGAGCACTTGAAGAAGAAATTTTGAAATGAAAAGGGTAGGCTAGTGTTTAGGCTAAAGCATAGAAGAGAGAAAAATAAATCAGAGAATTAATTGCTGCCCCGTACATCAGAAATGAGGGGGTATTTATAGGGAAAATATGTTGAGGGAGCACACGAAACCCTAAAATGATAAAAACCCTAAAAAAGTATTCCGTGACACGGCAAACTGTATCGTGACATGGGAAGTCCCACCGTCAGACGACACACTTTCCCGTGTCACGGTACATTTTTAGTGTGACGCGGGAAATTTTCTGATAACGGGATAGAAAACGCGTCAAGGGTTTACGCGGAAAAGACACGGAATGTCCCGTGTCACGGCAAGCTCCCCGTGTCACGGGAAATCCCACCGTCATACGGGAAGGATTCCCGTGACACTGTGGGTACCTACCGTGGCGCGGGAATTTCCTGCTTGTTTTTCCGTCTAAATACATTTTTAACCCTAATTTCATTCGGCATTTTAAGTGCCAATTGAATTTCGGGCCTTTTTTGACTTATTATTATTTGGGCTAAAATAAGAAAATAATTAAATAAAAATAAATAAAAGGTTTGGGCTAAAAATAAATAATAAAACAATAAAATAAAAAAGGTTTGGGCTAAAATTAAATAATAAGTTTGGGCTGAAATTAAAACTATGCTTTTACCAAACATCAAGACTAATCAATGGACTGTTCAAAAATATGAATTTAATCAAATACAATTTTTTAAGCACTCTCGGGATTAAATACTGAACCCGACCAATAGCATGCCTAGGCGACGGGATCGCGACCTTTCTACCCAGGGTCGGCGTCAGGGTTTTCGGGAGAACACTCCCACTATTCCTGAGGGTATGGACGACGATGCCTTAGAGTCCGAGCCTCGGGCTTCTACGAGTAGAGGTAGGTGGGTTCCACCTCCGTGGACTCCAGACCAGTTGATTTTCTGCCGTGAAAACCATGTTCTCATCGCCCACTCTCCGGCATAGTCGACGGCACGCTTCGCCACCACGGTTCTAGAGCCGGCGATTTGATTCCTCGACTTCACCAGATCATTACGAGGGATCCTGCTACGAACGCCCTATGAGAATCGACTGGTTTAGTAGATTTATATACGTCGGTTGTAAGGTTTCGCAGCCCCCGGGGTTGCGGTGCGACGGTCGTTCGCGCATTGTTGGAGTATTTCTGGGATACTACCAACACTTTTAATTTTGCTTGGGGGAAGATGACAGTGACCCCTCTGGACTTCAGTATGATTAGCGGGTTGCACTTCACCGACTGGGCCGTAGCTCAGATGTCTGATATGTCTTGGGGATCGGCTGAGGCAGCTGATTTGTTAGGTCCGATCGTTCAGCATATCAGGACCCGACCAGTGTCTCGAGGTGGTCCTAGGAGTGGGCGATCGGAGCTGGCTTCAGTTTTAGCTCGTGGCTTCGACATGGAGAACACATCGGCTGAGCAGCGAGTGCGGATCTTCATCCTGATTCTGATCTCCATGATCCTTTCTCCTGATAGGAGTTCACGCGTACTCCTTTGCTACCTCCCCTCTTTGGTCAGGATCCATGAGATAGGATCCTATAGCTGGGCCAGCCTCGGATACGCCGACCTTCTCTTATCGCTACGTCATGGGTGTCGGCAGGTGAATGACGAGTCTCCCATCACTGTCTATGGTCTGTGGAGAGTCGTAGAGGTGATGATCTTTTCCTCTTTTGGTTTCACTTTAATTTTTTCGACTCATGTGCTAAGGATTACTTTTCATTGCAGCTATGGTTCTACGAGTACTTCCCAGGCTTGGCTCCTCGCCGGCGTCGTGGAGCGGTCCATGATTTCCCTGTCGGGGCCAGCTGGCGTGATCGAGGAAAGTCGCGGGTGGAGTCTTTCCCTGCGCTGCGTGGGCTACTACGCCGAGGCACCTCTTCTGTTGGCGTAAGGATTAGTTTTGTTGCCTGTTATTTTCCCTCTGACGTTGTTTCCGTTGTTTCACGCCAACTTTTTATGGTTTTCAGGTTGCCGTTGATGTCCAGTATCGTCCTTGGGCCGGGATGACTGATCTTCCTGAGGCCTTGCGTCTTTCAGCGTACAGTACCATTTTAGTTGGTACCGGACGCTTTGTCTAGTATTTGGGGGAGCGTGTCGTTCGTCAGCATAGCGGCGATCGCTTTGTGGTGCCCTCATCTCCACCAGAGTCGATGCTGGACTCACGCTTGATTAGGGAATTGATAAACAGGGGAGAGCGCTATACTTTTCCATGGCAGGAGCTTGTGCACATGGAGAGTGATTATGCGCAGGACTTGCTTCCCTCTTTGGCTTCTCCACCCCGTCTTCCTGAGGTATGATTTCTTTTGAGGATCTTTGTTACTAGTCTCTGTTTTAAATAGTCGAATAACTTGATTATTCGATCATATTTTCAGACGACTATTCGCCCTGTGGGGAGGATCGAGATTCCGCCTCAGTCTGTCCGCTATCCAGGATCGATTGGTATCACCGAGGACCATATTGCTGACGCGCCAGAGGGTTATAGACAGGCGCAAGAGTCTCTGCCAGAGGTCTTTGAGCCGATAAGTTTTTTTGATGCATTATTAATCCTTTTAACACTGCTTGTTACTGACTTTTCTTTGTTTTATCCTCAGCCTAACCGCCCGGAGATGATGGGACTCATGAAGCTGGTTGACGCCCTGAAGTATTGCATCATCAAGCTTCGGCGTGGTGCGAGTTGTCGGGCCTCTAGCGACGTTCTTGAGGTATCATTCATTTTTTTTACTTCTACCATTTGTTTTATTTTGTATTGTTGACACCTTTTGATTTTGTATCCTTCAGGAGCAACGGAGGTCCCGCTCACGCTCGAGGCATAGAGGCTCGGACGAGGAGAAGCTTGGTCGTGGTAGACGATCTCCTGAGATTCACCGGCGCTCTCATTCTCAGCGAGAGCCTTATACTACTCAGCCGTTTCAGGAGGCTCAGTGGCAGCAGCCTCAGTCTTCCCAGCGCTTTCCGGGCCAGAGTCAGGGGCAGCGGCAGTCGTTTTCACAGCCTCCACAGCCTGAGCTTGGATCTGTTTTGACTCCCTTGGATCCTGGTTCATTTTTAGCTCCATCGTCCGGGATTCCTCCACCGGTGTCGGGCTTGTTCTCAGTTCCGATGTATAAGACGATGCCTTCACCGACGATTCCCGCGTCTTTGAGTCAGTCTACACCGTTTTCCGGCTGGACGGGTCCTTCCTTGAGTTTGACTACTGCTGGGGTCACGGGGACTAGTAGGGACACTACTCCCCGTGCTCGGATGATGGAGGGACTGTTTGGCTCATCGTTCCCATATTCACAGGGTGGAGATGATACTGATTCTGGCTCTAGAGACTTCTGACCGAGGGTTTTTATTTGTACATACTATGATGACACTTGACATGTTTATTTATTATGACTCTTTTGTACATTATTCATAGTTTATGTATTTATTATTGTGTGTTAGTGTGTGCTTGAAACTCATTGTGTGTGATCGTGTATTTATTAATGACGCGAAAAAAAACGTAAGTGGAGTAATGGAGGGTACCGACCTTCCCCAAAAGAAAAAGAAATAAAAAGACAAGTGAAAACAAATAGAATGAGGAAATAAAATGATAAAAATAAAATAAATTGAATGAGTAAATAAAATAAATAAAATGAGTAAATAAAATGATAAAAAAAATAAATAGAATGAGTAAATAAAATAAATAGAATGAGTAAATAAATGATAAAAATAAAATAAAGATAATAATAAAAAATGATAAAAAAGTTGAGAATTTTATTGGAAATAGAACTCTCAGAAAATTGAAAAATAAACGGTGAAGATAAAATATTAAAAAAAATCCGGATAGATTCGGGAAAAGATGAAAAAAGAAAACGCGTGAGGTGCCGTGACACGGCACTGTACACCATGTCACGGCAAACATTGCCGTGTCGCGGCAAATGTTCCCGTGACACGGTGGGACTTCCCGTGTCACGGTACGCGTATTGCTCAACGGTGTATTTCATTAGCCTTGTTCTGAGAAACGCGGAGCTTCGGTACCCCATGGTTGAGAAATTCGGCCTTGCCCTTTACATGGCCATCAAGAAGCTAAAACCCTACTTTTTAGCGCATGCGGTAGAAGTCTATACTGACCAACCGATCAAACGGCCACTCACAACCTTGGAGTCTTCTGGACGAATGCTTAAATGGGCTATTGAAATGCAAGGATTAGAAATCACTTACTAACCAAGGAAGGCAATAAAGGGGCAAGCATTCGCCGACTTTATTGTCGAAATGACAAGGCCGGTTGTACGGGACAATACAGACCAGGTTTGGAAAGTGTATGTGGATGGGAGCTCCACTGTGAACGGCTGTGGTGCAGGGATTATATGTCAATCTCCTGAGGGAGATAAGTACAAATACGCACTACGGTTCAAGTTCCAGGTCTCTAACAATGAGGCTGAGTATGAGGCCCTGCTGGCCGGCATTCGGTACTGCAAGGCGGCAGGGGCAAAGAAGATAGCCGCCTGCTCTGATTCTCAACTGGTCGTACTCCAGGTTAATGGAACGTACGAGGCCACTCATCCGGCCATGATAAAATATTTGCAGGCGGTCAAGAGTGAAGTTGGGACACTTGAAAAATTTCATCTAACTCAAGTGCCCAGGTCTTCAAATAATCAGGCGGATGCTCTGTCAAAACTAGCATCATCCGCCTCTTGTGAAACGCCTCGGTCGGTCTTCTAGGAGGTCATGGAAAAGAGAAGTATATCTAATGAAGACCCCATTGAAATTCTTGACCGAAGCTCTACCTGGATAGACAACATCCGGGCTTATCTTGCAGACGGCACGCTACCTGATTCACCCCTAGAGGCGGCTGCTCTGAAAAAGAAAGCAGCAAACTTCGAGCTGAGACAAGGAGAACTCTTCAAAGCTGGTTTCTTGAAACCCCTATTGAAGTGTGTTACCCCAGAAAAGGGTAGGGAGGTCCTCAAAGATTTGCATGCGGGTTTCTGCGCCTCCCATATAGGCGGCAGGTCTTTAGCTGCTAAGGCCAGGTGGCTCTATTTCTGGCAAACTCTGGAGTCGGACGCTATGGAAATGGTCAAAAAATGTGACAAGTGTCAAAAGTTTGGCAAGCTCATCCATCGTCCGGCCACAGACCTGATGGTCATCCACAGCCCAATTCCCTTTGCCAAATGGGGCATGGACATACTTGGGCCTTACACCACGGCCCCAGGCGGCAAGCGCTACATATTGGTAGCTGTGGATTACTTTACCAAGTGGGTAGAGGCGGAGGCGGTCAAAAACATCAAGACAAAAGACGTTATTTCCTTCATCTGGAGGAACATTATCACTCGCTTTGGGGTGCCCATGTCTATGGTTTTTGACAATGGTCCTCAATTTGAGACGCCTCAACTCAAGACTTGGCTAGGAGAGCAAGGGGTCTCAAGCCTCTTTGCATCAGTCGGCCGGCCCCAAGCAAACGGCCAGGTTAAAGCCTTCAACAAGTTAATCTCAGACGGGATTAAACAGAAAATTGAACGGGCTGGTGGTCTTTGGGCGAATGAATTACCACACGTCCTCTGGTCCATCAGAACGACTGCTAAAGGGGCAACTGGAGAAACCTCGTTCCTCATGGTGTATGGTGCAGAAGCTGTCTTGCCCATTGAACACTATGAGCCGACTCTTCGAGTCGTGTTATATGACGAGGAAGCTAACATGGAGGCCATGCGGCTGGCATTGGACTCACTTCCAGAGCGCAGGGGCAATGCTGCCTTGCGCCATGAGATTTACCGTCTGAGAATGACATGAGCTTACAACAAGAGAGTACACAAGCGTCCTCTCAAAGTGGGGGACTTTGTACTACGGAAAATAGAGGCAATCGGTAGGGCGAATGAGCAGGGAAAGTTAACCCCAAATTGGGAAGGCCCTTACCGAATATATGAAGAAGTAAGAGACGACACCTACCGCCTGGAAGAACCAGACGGCAGGAAGCTGCCTAGGACTTGGAATGTAGATAACTTGAAAAAGTACTACTTATAAGTACGAATGTAAATACCTCAAATTTTGTCATTTAAAAATTTGTTTAATGAGAATATGTCTTCATTTCCAGCTTGTCTTTTCTTATTATTAGTGGCGCCTGTACAAAATACAGACGACCAATGCATTTGGATGGCGTCTATCCCAACAGCAGACGTCCCACTCCCTCTGAAGAAGCCGACTGCTTTAAAACAGTTGTTTCTACGAAATTCTTTAAATTTACGCCAACACTTAACTAATATTTTCTTAACTCTTTAGAAGGCCTAAGGCCAGATAAGATCATTTTGAGGCCAATAGCCGGATATTAGGAAAAACATAGTCACAATAGAGGCCGAATGGTCACAGTCTGCTCCAACATGAGTATGACCGTCTGCTCCAACATGAGTCAGATAACCGACGATGTCCATTCGGGCAAATTCGTCGAGGAGAAGCATCTCCCATTTGGGTGGCACATTGCTCTACAAATACAGTAAGCGGCCCTACCGAATGCTAAGGCAGCATTCGCAGTCGTTTGGTTTAATCGAAAGTGAGATCTAAAAGGCCAGAAGTTTTCTAACTGTTCTAGCACAGTCGGAAAAGGGTCACTGTTTCATAAGTAGAGGCTATTGAGGCATTAGGCCGGATGCGCCTGTTTTTGCTCTAATGTCAGAAGAGGGGTTTGGGGGGTGTTCTGAAATCTCACTAGCCGGCACCCTAATGGAGCCGTCTGAATTTGGAGCCTCACTGTCCGAATGGTAAAAGGAACCATCCGGTCTATATCTCCTTGTTGTTTGCTTTGTTCGAGCCATCGTATCCTGCATATGCACAAACACTGTCGGATTTGGAGATGTACTTAAAGGAAAGTTCTCAAACGAGCATTCGGCAGTCCTAGTTCTAGATTCAGGCGTCCCCGGTGACCGGCTGGTCGCTAACCTACGCCGTGCCGTGTACGTTTGGGAAACCATTTAAATAAACGAAAAACACAAGAGAAAAAAAAAAAACCCATGCGATTACCTTAGAAGAAGGTATTTAAGACGCCTGGTTGGCTGAAGCAGTCGGTAAGAAAGGCTGAGTGTCGGATGCTTGACAAAAGTCAGGGTCTTTAAGAGTCTTTGAGAGTCAAAAGTCCAGAGATTCTCTAATATTCGCAAAGGTGTGAAAACAAAAATGAAGTCAAACCTTCCTATTTATAGAAAGGGGAAACCCTAATTTTTCCCCCCAAAATGCAATTTGAAAATTCGCCCAGTCATATGATGACATCTGTCACAAGTGCCACGTGCTATGCACGTGACCCTTGTGAGGGGCAAATGATTTGGGTATTTTTACCCGGCCAGGTGGCCCAATCAGAAAACGCCACGTGTCTTCAGTAAGGGTGTCATTTGGACCTATGAGATGATGACACGTGGAGGGCGGACATTCTTCTGTCCTAAACAGACTGATGATCCAGCATGGACCATTCAGACGGCGACACATGTCTCCCAAAAAGATGCCCAAAGGCCTTTTGGGCACAGTGACACGTGTCACTCAAGCATTGCCTCTGGAATGGCGGCCTTTAAGGGCCCAAATCCTGAGGAGCCGTTTTGCGGCGTGACCTAATTCCTAGGTCACCAGATCCTAAGGAGGGCACACTTTCCAAAAGGACCCTATAAATAGGGACATTCTTACATTTATGATAGAACAGAGAATACACGCAATACGAGACAATACGTCACTTACTACAGAGTTTTCATTTTCAAAAACAGACATCACTTTATCTGAGCTTGGAATCCGAGCAGATAAACTTTACTTCCGCACGTTTTATTATCGAACTCTTACTAACTTAATCTTCGGAGGCGGACCACCGACCATCCGGCGGTCCGTTTGCTTTGTAGGTACAGGCGTCCTTTGCTGAATCCAGTCTCAGTGTTGTAACTCTCCCAAGGGACAAAAACACCCGAAACAATATTCTTCCTCGTCCACCACATCTTCAATGCCAAGTATCCTTCTTTTACCTTCTAAAACAACTGACCATTTACAATCAGCTGGGTCAGCCATGTAAAAATACTTGTTTTTCTTGTGAAGCTAATATAAATGGATCAGCTAGATGCCTTCGTCGACTAGGATTTACAAGGGTCAAGTTCCCTTGTTCATCTTTTTTTACACCACGGCTACTATCAGCCCACTTACATCGAAATAGAGGAATCTTGAAATCAACATAATCCAGCTCTATTATTTCTTTAATGATTCCATAATAAAATTTCTTCTTATCCACAAGTGTTTTATCATGTGCACTAACATACTCACATGACAAACCTATTACTTTAACACCACTATTTTGCATTGTTGACTTGTCATCTTGTTTGCTAGTGTAAAAAGAATACCCATTGATGTCGTATCCCTCATATGACATGACTTGACATTTAGCACCATATGCCAACCATCTCAATGTGTCAGATATATTGTTAGGTGTGGTGGACAGTTGGGACATCACTCGTTCCTTGAACCATGTAACGAATCAACAATTATGCTCCTTTATCAGCTGAAGATCACTTTTGGAAAGATATTTATTTTTAAGAAAAAGCATGTGCTCGTCCAAGTAAGGATGAACCTCACTAAGATTTTGCAACACAAAAAAGCTCGGCCTTATTTTTCATTTCAAAGCCCATGGATATCCTTTTCCTGCCAATATTAGCTTGGCCTCGAAGCCTCCCCTCGTGTTGAGACTTTGGCAACCCAATTTTCTGTAAACGTGCAAGATATTGAGCAACCCATGCCGCCACTTCCTCAGTAACTGTTCGTTGTATAATACTAGCTTCATGTTTGGCCGGATTCATGACTTTTCCCTTTAAGTCGCCCATTTCTCATTTAAAAGGATACATGTATCTCATACACACTGGTCCACAAAGTTTAATTTCACGTACAAGATGAATAACCAAATGAGGCATCACGTCAAAAAAAGATGGGGGAAAATACATTTCAAATCGACACATTGTCTCAAGTACATCTGCTTGCAAGTCATCTAAAATACTTGGATTTATGTCCTTGCTACAGATAGTAATAAAAAAAACACATAATCTTGTAATCGTATACCTCACTTGAGGTGGAGAAATTCCTCGAATGGCAACTGGTAATAATTGTTGCATCAAGACATGACAATCTTGAGATTTCATGCCGCCCAATTTCATGTCAGACATTGACACAAGTCTACGAAAACTAGAAGAATATCCAGCAGGGACCTTTAAACCATGAAATGACTCACAGAAGCTAGTTTTTTCCTTTTTAGACAAGGTAAAGCAAGTTGGGGGAAGATACCAGCGTTTTCCTCGAGATTCGGGTGCCAACTCTAAATGACCCATAGCAGCCATGTCTTTTCTTACTTTAACTCCATGCTTTGTCTTTCCCGGCATATTTAATAAAGCTCCCACAATTTCATCATAGACATTGTTCTCAATATGCATTACATCTAGACCTGGAAAACGGGTCATTCGGGTCGGGTATGGGTCGGGTCAAGTTTGGGTCAAAAGATTATCGGGTCAAGTTCGGGTCGGGTCGGGTCATTTCGGGTTTCGGGTTGATTTCGGGTCGGCCGATAATCGGGTCGGGTCGGGTATCGGGTCAACACTTCGAGTCGAGTTCGGGTTGGGTCAAGTTTGGGTCGGGTCAATTTTCGGGTCGGGTCAGTTCGGTTCAGGTCAATTTTCGGGTCCAATTTTGGGGTCAACTTCTAGTCGAGTCATATTCGGGTGATTCATTGGGTTAAATTCAACTCTGTATATATATATATATATATATATATATATATATATATTATGACGAAAAACTCACTGTATTTATTAAGGCTATTTTTTTCATGGATTATAGTAATTGTTTGACTTTTATTAACCCTTTTTTTTTTTTTGTGTGTGTGTTTATAATTTTAGACTGAGAATCACTTTTAGGATCTCCAAAAACTAAGAGGGATGCTCTAACTAATTGAGTTATACCTCACTCTCTTATTGATCTTAGTTTTAATACGTAATCTTATTATCATTGTCATTGTTGTAATAATTTCTTTGAATTATTCTTATACCCCTTCCGTCCCAAATTACTCTTAACGATTTGACATTTTGCACTATTCACACATCTCACTTTGACCATCTTTTTTAGCTATAATATGAAAGTCAATGTAGTCATGTAAGATGTTGTTGGGTCTATTTTAATGTATAATTTCCTAATATAAACTTTTTATAACTTATATAATTATTTACTAAAAGAAGTGAAAGGTCGGGTCATTTTCGGGTTAGGTCAACTTCAGGTCTCGGGTCAACTTCGGGTCGGGTCGTTTTGAGTCTCGGATCAACTTTGGGTCAGGTCATCTCGGGTTGGATCGTTTCGGGTTGGGTCATTTCGGGTTTCGGGTCAAGATCGGGTCAGACCCACTTCAGGTCGGGTATGGGTCGGGTCGGGTTAATTCGGGTTTTGGGTCAATTTTGAGTCACTGGTTTAGGGTCGATTTCGAATCATGGGTCGGGTCATTTGGGTCGGGTGATCGGGTCTACTCAGGATTGCCAGGTCTAATTACATCTACACAATGTCTAACTTCCAAATGTCTCCAATATGGAAGAGACCATAGCTCAGACTTCTTCTTGTAACCCCTAGTTGATTTGCTTTTGTAAGGCTTACTAAACTCATTCTCAATGTCTTTGACCCGCTTATAAACCTCACTTGCACGTAAAGGGCCACAAGCTTCTCTCAACTCCACTTTTCCATTAAAAGCATCCTTATTGAATCGAAAAGGGTGGTCTTCAGGAAGATGTCTGCGATTATCCATTTATACATGCTTGCCACAATTGTCTAGGCATAATGCCTCCAAATCATCTTCACAAATGGGGCAAGGAGTTGTTCCCTTCACAGTGTACCCCGACAAATTCCCATAAGCTGGGAAGTCATTTATCGTACAAAAAATCATAGCACGTAAAATGAAATTGGTTTTACTATATGCATCAAACATTTAGACACCTTCATTCCAAAACAATTTCAAATCTTCAATGAGAGGCGCTAGATACACATCAATGTCATTTCCAGGTTGTTTAGGCCCAAATATTAGAAGGGATAACATAATGTATCTAGACTTCATGCATAACCATGGAGGCAAATTGTAGATAGTTAGAAGAACCGGCCAAGTGCTATATTGGGTACTTAGTGTCCCAAATGGGTTCATTCCATCTGTACTAAGACCAAGCCTAAGATTTCGATCTTCTTCACCAAAGTCCTTGAACTTTCGATCAATGTTCCTCCATTGCGGGGAATCAGCCAGATGCCTCATTAACCCATCTTTCTTCCTCCCATCATCATGCCACCTCAATAATTTTGCAGTTTTTTCATCTGAGAAGAGTCGCCTAAATCTCGGTATAATTGGAAGATACCATAATACCTTAGCCGGAGACCCTTTCTCACACAACTCACCAGTATCATTCATCTTGTAACGAGAAACTCCACACCCTGGACACTGATGCAAATCAGCATACTCATTTCGATACAACACACAGTCATTGGGACAAGTATGTATCTTCTCATACTCTATACCCAAAGGGCACATAAGTTTCTTAGCCTCATAGGTGGAGTTTGGAAGTTCATTCCCTTTGGGAAACATTTCTACTAAGGCTTCCAACAACTGCGTAAAACCCTTGTCGGTCCAACAATTGCTTGCCTTTAAGTTGAATAACTTCATAATAGCACCAAGTTTAGTGAATTTTGTACAACCAGGATATAACGGGGTTTCTGCATCTCTCAAAATACTATCATATGTCCGGGGACACTCTGTGAAATGGTCTTCAACATCATGCATCATTTTATCTATCCTGTCCTTCTCCACTTCACTCTCACTTTCAACACCAATATCAGCTGTATCGATATCCTCACCCTGGTGTTCATTATCATCATCAAAATGATTCTCATCTTCCCTTGGGCAATAACTAGAACTTGCCTCAAGATATATGCTCTCACAATGCCATGTCCACCTTGTGTAGTTTTCTTTAAACCCACGACGAATTAGATGATCTTTAATATCATATATGTCACGATATCCCCTCGAATTATTACAGTCACAACAACGACAAAGAATAATCTTTGATTTATTCTCTGTTTGGTGTTTTAAGGCAACAGTGCTAAACTCTTCAATTCCTCGTAAAAAATTTGTATAATTTCGTTTACCATACATCCAACTTCAATCCATTTTCAAGCACTGAATAACAAAATTAATTTTAAGATAATGTATATATTTTCAAACATATATAGCTCCTTAACCATGAACAAGAATATAAGGCATCAAACATTTTCATTCAAAGTTTATCTCATGTAAATGCAAAGACATGATCCAACAAGGTCCTTATCACTCCGACCTAACTCATTCTTGAATGTCATATCTCACTAATAACTACTTGTATAGTTTGGTTCTAAAGAAAATCCGGCAGCATTTCCCTATAGTTCTCCAAACACACAATGTAGATAATCGGCTATCTACATATGTATCCAGAGAACGATCGGAATTTAGTGAGCCATGATCTTCTTAGACCCAAAAACAGTTCAAGTAGTTATCACCTAAATGAGATAGAACATTCAAAAACAGTCCCAAACCGGGGACTATTCAAGACTTACTCCTGATGAGTAAGCCCTGAACGGGTATCTAAGCCAATGATGCAAGTATTATTGCAATTCCAATCAATTATATCACAATTAAAAATCTCATACAATTCATAATCATTATACCAACCACAACAAATAAGTTAATATTGCAAAGAATGGTTCAAATATATATACCGCAAGTGAAGACAATCTCGTATGTGTACTACCGCATTAATTGTTTGTCCACAACCAGAACCTCGAGCAACTTGTGGAATTCACTTCCGCATAATTAAGAATCTGCCATAAAAAATTACATATATTAAACCACATAGTTTTTTTTTAGAGAATTAAACCAACATAGTTTTGTTTTAGAGGGAAAGATAGCAAATATTATTAAGAAAATTAAACCAAGTCCAAATCCGCTAAAGTTAAGATACTTTGCGGGAAGGAACCCAAACGAACAAGCTCCGTAGCTTTCCCCGTCTCCTATTTAGCTACCAGGTGGGCGACGGTGTTACAAGAACATTTAACATGCGAAAAAATATAAACATTACATAAAATGCTATCCTTCCTAATATCATCATAGATTAATTTGTTCCATTGTTCAGTGCTTGGATCACATTAATAGCATCACTCTCTATAATTATGTTCGAATACCCCAACCTCGCAGCTAGTTGTAGTGCATAACGAACAACCAAAGCTTCCCCAATCTCAGGAGACGATCCATAAGTCGACTTCATATCAGCAGCAAGTAATTAACCATTTGCATCCCGAATGACAGCGCCTAAACCCTTCTTATTACCCACCATCATGTGCACATCAGAATTAATTTTAACACAATTTTCAGGGGGGCAAAACCACCTAGACGCATTAATATAGTGGCTGCCAGCAGCAGGGGGGAAGAATAACCTTTACGGCATACGAGTTATACTCATGCACTAGCCTCGTAAACCCAGCAGCCAGACTCACAACATTTGGGGTCTCCTCTTGAAACACAAGCAGATTCCTTCCTCTCCATGCTGCCCACATCAATGTTGCCATCAAACTTAGTATCTCAGCGTTATACTTCCTGCAAAGCCAACTCCATCTCTCCTCAAAGCTAGAAATCGAGGCACCCTCAAGGTTATCCTTATACTCACTGTAATGCCACACTTCTTTTGCTACTTTACACTCAAACAAGGCATGTAAGATAGATTCAGGTTGCCCACAAAATTGGCAATCAGAATCAGCCATATATTCAACTTAATCTGCCATAAATTCAATGACTGAAATTATATATATTCAACTAAAACTGCCATATATTTTCTAATTAATGAACTAACACTAAACCTCAAATTAAACTAAGTCATTGTTCAAGTTAGATGCTACATTCTATCTACCAAGAAAAGATTGAACATAAATAGAAGAAATCTTATCTTAGGTGAAATCGACTTCACAAATTTAACAATGTCGAGCCTAAATTCAGTAATATGAGGGGGGCAAACACTGGTCAAACTGCTACACTAATCGAACTTCAATTATTGTTGCTGTAATTTGCTAGAACTTCCTCGAGTTTTTTGGTGGCGAAATTAATCGATTTTTCCAGTTGAAAATTTCAGTCATTACTCGAATATGAGGCCAGGATTTTTAATTGAATTTTTTGGGGTTTCTAGGGTTCGAATTCGTATGGCTTTGTGTAGATTTTCTGCTCGAAATGGGGTATTTTTGGTCTGAAATGCTCAATTTTTCTGGGGTTTATGGGTTCGAATTTCTTAGGGTTTTTGGTCTAAATTTTTGCTCGAAATTGCTTGGATTTGCTGGCGATTATGGGTCTTGAACTTAATTGCGATTTTGGATGTTGAATTTGCTAGGGAATCGGATTTTTTTGGCCGAATTTGTTGGATTTAAGGGTCGAATTTGTGGGTGTTTTGGCTGTAGAAATTCACTGGAGTAGCAACTCTTGTTTTTTTTCTTCTTGTTTAGTGAAAGGTAGGCGTGAAAAGCTAAGGTCAAAAATTCTGAAATAACCTAAATGCAAAAGAGTTATTTGTGTCACTTAATTATTAAAATGCGACGCAAATAAAAAAAAAAGTATAATGTTGTACATTTTTCATATGCGTCGCTCATTTATTAAAAGAGTGACGCAATTTATTCACTCACTCATTTGCGTCACTTGTCAATAAATGAGTGACGCAAATAAGATTATTATATGCGTCGCTTCAATAAATAAGAGCGACATAAATATTAGAAAGCTAAAATACATCTAACTTTTGCGTCGCTTCTTGAATAATATGCGACACAAATAACTTTTAAGGATGGTAACGATAAACATTTACTTCGTTCTTTGAAATGAGTGACGCAAATATGGCGACGCAAATGTTCGTTTTTCTACTTGTGCTCAATCAAAAGTGTCAACAAGCTATCTCCTAGAGGTCAAACTAGCGCCAACTACGAGAGACTCTAACTAGGAGCATCACTAATCAAGCTCAATCGACAATTGCAATTCCTAAATCAATGGTCCGTACCATTAGAAACTACAATGCAATTTAGCATAATTCTCAAGGCTTTATCGAATTACACACATGCAAACTTCCATTAATCACTTTAATCTCAACAACTTATCAACACAATCCCCAAATTAAGCACAATCAATCAATCAATCATACAAGTTTCACCCAATTCCTAGCAAACAGCTACTCTAACATCATCATCTAATCAACAAACAACTAAAGGAATCAATAATCAACAATATATGAAGAACAATTACACTAATCAACAATCAAACATCAAAATCAAATCAAACAAACTTGAATATTAAACAAAGCAATAAAATGAGATAGAGTTAAGAATGCTCATTGATAATAGAGAAGATCTTCAACACAATTGTCACCATTGAATCTTCAATCTCTCAATCACCATTGAAATTCCTCACTTTCTCTCTCTAAAATATACTCCTAAACTAACCCTAAAACTAGAGAGAGAAGCTCTCAATTAAGCTAAAACATGATAAAAAAAAATGTGAAATGAAGATTATTCTCAACTTGCCCCAAAAATTGGGTTTACAAAGGTATTTATAGAGGCGCGAAAACAAAAACCGAGCAAACAAATACCAAGGAAGGCGCGCCCGAGCATGCTGGTTGCGCGCCCGCGCCCATGCCTTGCGCGCCCGCGCCCATGCCTTGCGCGCCCGTGCATCTCTGGATTTCTTCGATCTTCTCGCGGCTTCGTGCGATCGCTAAGGTCTTCGAATGAACGCACAATCATGATGATGATGAACACTAAGTGAGGCAATCCCAAAAGTACATGATTGTGGGTTCAACACCCCATATTCATGAGAGCACGGCTTGAGAGGGCAAGAGCTAGAACTTGGAGAATCCACTTCCTTGCATCTTAAGCTTTCCAATTGCAATGAGGTTGCTCCAAAAGCTTCCTCCACCTTAGTAAATCACTAACATCAAGACTCAAACCTCTTACAATACCTATAATCACAAAAATAGAGCAAATAAAAGAGAAAAGACTAGAAAAACCATAGAAATGTACAAAAGCTACAAAATATGAGAGGAAAGGTAAGACTAAGACCAAAAGCATAAAACTAAGCATTTATTAAGCATGAAATCAATGAAAAGAAGGTAAAAAAACCTAAATGCTCATCAAATGGGTGCCATTTATGACACCCATCAATATTTCCTATTTTAGTTTTGAGATATTTAGGACAATGACATGGCTTTCACATTTTAGTTAAAGTCATGTTCAAGAAAGCAAGTTAGTTCTTTGCTTGTTTATAAACCAAAACAGTTGTGTTTAAGGTTTAGTAATCTTACCTAATGTCTAAACGGTTGTAAAGATCATTGCGGTGATTTTATTCTCAAAGTTGATTTAGCATATCAAATATTTTCTTTGTTCTTATCAATCTTTGATTTTGGTCTTGTAGATGATTCGTTTACCATCCTTAAGCCAATATTCGAAAGAGAACTAAGCGAGAACAAGTTCGACTCAAGAAGAAGTCGAATCTTAATTCATTCCTTTTGGAAATATTTATGTATATACATGTATTATCCAAACGATTATTGAGAATCTGAAAATTTATTTAAAAAATTCAGAAAGGAAATTTTAACTACTATTTTTATTAGAAACATGTTGTTTCGAACTAGAATTCAAAATTTGAAAAGGGTCTAATAATTTAAATGAAAGTTTTTTTTTTGAAAAGCAACTGTTTCTAGTTGGAAAATTACATAATCATATTATTTTTGTCCAAGATTGATGAAGGTAAGTTGTAATTTGCAACTTATTTCAACAAAGATAAGAAAATGTGGGTAAATTTTTGTATATCTAATTTTGTCATCTCTCCCTCTTTAGTGTTTGTCATTATTGTCATACTTCAATAATTGAAAGCGAAGTTCTTCTAATTAGAAGGTGTCGTAGTTTGAAAATGAATATTTAATTACCAAACATAGTTTTGATGGAGTGTCAGAATAATTTATAAAATCATTCTACTCACTTTCCAAAATATGGTCTCATTTCAAAATGAAAGTTAAGGTGAGACCTATATTTTTAATTTGAAGCCCCCAAGCGTAGACTTAGGTGCTTTTGGAATTCATGTATGCATATGCTAGGGGATGTTTCTCATGTTTATTTAAAGCCCCAAGATTTCTATTTTCAATTTGTGGAATATTGCATATGTTTATCATAAATTTTTTGATCAAGTAACATAATTAATTATCTTGGTCAAATAATAAGAAGTGGTATTCTTCCCTTTGTCATTTAAAGTTATTAAGATGGTTCGTAATAAGCTTTGCATGACATTGATTTCGCAGCATATATAGCGTGTTCAAATCTGTAAATAGATAGAATTGGGGATGTCCAGGCTTTTTGAAGCCCCCTATTTGAGGCAAAGAGCGAAAAAATTATACTGTTTTTAAAAAAAGTGTACTAGTTTTCAAGTATTTTAGTTGCCAAATGGGAGGGATCATCCCGACTTAACCCCCAAAAAAGAAATGAACAAAAAAGACGATTTGCATAAAAAGGAAGGGGAATCCAACTTTCCCGGAGAAGAATAAAGAAAGAGAATTAGACATGTTTTCGAAAGCAAAGATTATTGATTTAATAGTTGAATAATTGTGATGACTTGGTATTGAGGTATACATGTGATAACGATCATTTTTTCATGTAGCGATCATGTTCAATCAATGTTCCTCTCTTATTAGAGAAGACGGAGATATCCCATGCAGACAAACATATTAGTTGCTCATGATAACTGAGAAGACCAATGCTCAAGAGTTGTAAAAGACATCTAAAGTTGTCGTCGAGGCTGTCGATATATCAAATCAATTTGTTGTATTAACTCCTTGGTAATAAATAGCCTATTATTAAAAGAAAATTAGATGATTGTATTTTTTTTTTTTTTAAAAAAAAAAAGTGATAGTCATCTCCTTTTTCTTTGGCAAAAAATATGAAAAACATCGAATTTAGTTTGATTCGATTGCTTTACTAACATGATGTAATCAAGACAATGGCTATCAAATCATCCAAATCATTTTTATATGATTTTGTAATCATAACTCAACACTTTATGCATTTTATTTATGGGCATGACTACTATATAGTAGGTCCATATGTGCAAATGCCTAAGGTTGGCCATTTTTTCATGGTATGATGATTTTGGTACATGGTTAGAGTCTACCTCAAGGAGGGCCTTTCTAAGGTTGTAACGTGGCTAGGCTTAGGGTTATGAAGAATGGACAGACTAAAGTATACTCCCAAAATCCGTTATTTTTGGTGCTTCTCAAATTAAAACCTATATACTTTGTGTGATAACTCCTACATTAGGTGTCTTTTCCTTGTCATCTCTCTCTCTCTCTCTCTCTCTCTCTCTCTCTCTCTCTCTCTATCTCTTTTTTTTTCTTTCTCTTTTTTTTTTTTTTTTGACAAGTTTTGTTTTGGGTTTAGAATGATTTTTTTTTCTTTTGCATTTGATCTTTCCTTTTGGGTTTACACTAACTTTGTGTCCCCCTCTTATGTTTTGTTCCCCCAATTTCCTATTTGTATCTTTGCACCATTCCCATCCCAATGTATGGAATAATGTAGGTTGAATAACTAAGGTTCAATTGACTACGCTCAAAAGGGCTTCCAAAAAGATGGATTTTCTCTAAGGTTAAGAACACGGGATTATATTTGTGGAGTTTCAAGTTGCCTCAAGTGTTGGTTAAATCATCATATCCTCTCTTTGTGGGCCTAAGATGAGCCTCTTTTCATTCAATACATCTTGTAAGCCAAAGCTCATCAAGATTCTTAAAGTGTTGAGTATGTATGCCTTTTGATATTGCATGTTTGTATGTATACATTTTATTTAATTCAAGTCAATAACAATAAAGAGATTGAAAAGAGAACAAGATAGACGTACTTGAAAATATATTTTTTATTCATTAATTAATGAGAGTACAAAATAAGTTGATTCGACAGCATGAATCTCTTAGTCTATCATAATAAAAAAACACAAAGGAAAGAAACAAAACAAGACCTAGGGTGCTACATCTTGAATTGTTGACAACTTCTTGAGATTGCGTCTTCGAGCTTTGTCCATTTCCGACGTAGGTGAAATCCTCTCTAAAAATCAAGTCCATCTATATATACGATTCATGGTTTCATATATCAAGTCCCTTTTAATTAATGTTCCCCTAGTATAGAATTTTTTAAATGTGTCCAACCAAGGTATTGTAAATAGCACTTGTATGGTGGAAACATATTGTCTATGAACTTTGGGACCAGTTCATGATCCGGAGGTCTTTGTGAAATAAGAGCAACCTTTGATCGCAACCTGGAAAAGAAGTTAATGAAGCCTTCTTCTTCCCCTTGCTTAAGTAATTCGAGATCGCGCGAGGTAGTTGTGTGCTCGATGTTATCTCCTTATTGGGTTAAAAACGCCTTTACAACATCACTCCAAGTGGAAGTGTGTTTCGCATCGAGGTTATAAACGATGATCTAGCAGTTGGTCCAATGAAAGAGGAAAAGTACATGCATATAGGATTGGCTCAATCCCTTTCAATGTCATAATTCCAATAAAGCTCATTAAGTGAGTCCTAGGATTGTCTGTAACTATAAAGATTGGCAAATCCGTAGTCAAGAACTTTTCTAGGAGAGTCTTGCCACTAGGTTGTGGTGCAAGCTCATAATTGAAGTACTTATTCCCTGAGTTAGCTCGTAGGACAAGTTTCTCCAAGGCCTCTACTCTTTCGTCTCTTGCTTTTCTTGTAGAATGTTTTCTTTTTCTGCTTTTATCTTAGCCTTTTTTGCTTTTTTATGAGCCTTCATTTGGGCTTCTTCTTCTCGTAGGGCTTTTTGGTTTTGGAATTCCTCTCTAATTTTCTCCAATGTTGTTTGTCACTCATGATTGGACTAATATGCGAATGTGGAAGATGATCTAGTAATGTGTATCACGAGAAATTGAGCGCGTTCACTTAAAGCTTTTTATGCCAAGCATTCAAACAATTAATCAAAGTCAAAATGA
Source organism: Chenopodium album (assembly GCF_948465745.1). Taxonomy (NCBI): domain Eukaryota; kingdom Viridiplantae; phylum Streptophyta; class Magnoliopsida; order Caryophyllales; family Amaranthaceae; genus Chenopodium; species Chenopodium album. The sequence goes on from NC_137838.1 coordinate 47,462,226, forward strand.
TTGTTTTATTTCTTTTTTTAAAATCCTTGTAATACGAATACGAATTCATTTTAAGCAAGTTTGTTCATGAAGAATGTTAAAAAATTCACGAACAATCATTAATGGAATGTCATGATTTGTGTTGACTTCAACAAGGTAATCATCTAAGGATTTTACTTTAAATGAATTGTTTTCTAAAAAGGTAGAAGAGAAAGACAAGAAAGTTGGATTGAAAATGCTCATCAAATTTTTAAGAATATAATCAACCCGAACATACTCCTTAAAATGATCAAATATACTATGTGTAGGGAATAATTTCAAGCGTTAATCCCCTAGCTTGAACCCCACTGTGATCATACACTAAAGTACGGTGGCGTCCAAAAAGGAAGAAGATAGAGCAAAAGAGTCGCCAACAAGTTTTAGGAACTTGTAAACCGTTCACGAGGTGAAGGTTACACCCCTTAACGATCCAAGAGATCGTCAACTCCATAAGATCTAAAACCAAATAAGGGTTCGGGGATGAAGGTACAAATCCAACCTAAAAGAGATTGAACCTGCTCTAATAATAGGCCTCTACTTTATTCTGATCGTATTCATGTGCGCTTTCTGATTAACATGCAAGCAATAGGATTAACCTTAAACCTGTTTATCTATGTTGGTTGAATATTAATGCACAAACAAATCTATTATTCGCGATCACTTGAATTATAATCATATTAAACCTAAACAAGATTATTAAATATCTTATTAAGCGTGATTACAAGTACCAATTCTCTTTAAACATGCATAAAAGGCGTGATCAAGCAATAACAATAAAATATCAAGCAACATAATAATAATGAAAATAATAATAATTATAACAATCATAATCAAAAATAATAATCATCATAATAACAATCATATTAATCATAATAATAATTATGTTAATTATAATAATAATAATTATAGCAATAATAAAATTATAATCATAATCAAAACAATTATAAAAATAATCATAAATCATATTAAAGCATAATAAAAATAGCAAGATCCTAGGCATGATACTAACAAGATTAATAACAAATCCTAGCATGTCACTAAGCAATAAAAATCAAATCTTTAACTCTAACATGATACTAACAATCGTAAATATTAGGAAGAACATAGGAAGCATCGTAACAATCATATTCAATATTAAAATTACCCTAGACATGATACTAGGAATATCATAATAACAATCTAAACATGATGTCTACATCATAACATCAATAAAAACCATTAAAATACTTACTTTGATGCCTTGTACCTCTTTCTAATAACAAAATACACACGTTAGTAACTTCAAGGAAAATAATAAACAAAACAATTAAATTAAATAATTGAAATAGAGATTTGGGACCAAACCCTCAGAAATTAAACCTTTCACGTCTAGGGCGAAGGCAACTTCGAATACGGCTAGGTGTTTCTAGATCTAATGAATGCGGAATTTTGTATGTGAAAAGCGAGTTTAGAAAAGAGAAAGAGAAGGATGAATGATTAAGGAAATCTTGATGAGAATTAGCGAATGATTAAAGAGAATGAAAGAGAATTGAAAACTGGTTGTAGGTGCATATAGATGAATGTTGATGAGAATTGGTGAATGAAAACGGAGTTTTTACGACGTTATTTATAAAGAAAATTAGCCAAAAAGATAAAATTATCAAAACAGAGTCTGACGCACGTGAAACGAGATTGGCGCCAGGCGCCAACGTTAGCGCCAGGCGCCAATGCTGGCGACAGGCGTCAATGTCTGGCGTTAGGCGCCAATCCTGTTTTTGACGCGTTTTCTAAAATCAGATAAATTTTGCCGTACAGGAGGATAAAATCGTATCTTTTCCTCAAAAATATTCTTTGATTTTAATTAAAACTCTGAAAAGTCAACAAAAGTCAGTTTATCAATGCTAATTGAATTAGGAATGAAAAGAATCTTCTAGAATAAGTTTAATGGGGGTTTGGAATCAATCACAACATCTTAAAATTTTTTACGGTAGTAATTCACAACTTTCTTAATTTGCGATAGTAATTTACAAAGTAATATTAACTTGCGGTAGTAATTGGCAAATTATCCTTTTATAAATAAAGAAACTTAAAATTCTAATATGCCCTTAGGTTTTTTTTTTTTTTTTTTTTAATTTTTTTAATTTTTATTTTTTTGTAACAATATGCCCTTAGTTAATACACTCAAATTTCTAATATGCCCTCACTCAAACTCAATTTGTCATCATCATGATCATCATCTTTCATCTCTACCTTTCTCACTTTCTGAACAAGCTCCCACAAACGCCACCTTCGGTCGTCCTCGCCCCCACCCACTCCGGCCCTGCGCCCATCCCCTCCCTCGTCGGGGCGCCGGCCTCTCCCCCACCTTGCCACGCCTCTTATTCCCTTGGAACAACCACCCTACCCCCTGAAACTGACAGAATTCAAAGTCAAAACTTGACATTGCTTGTTCTACTGTTTTAGCGGAATTCAAGGGAATTTTTGTAGGACTACCACCTAGCTTGGACTCTAGTAACAAATTTGTGGGTTCCATGAAAGATTAAAACTTTAATTTTTCAGTTAGTTAAAATATCATTCCCTATATTGAGTATATTCTGAAATAATTGCCACATTGATATTGTAATTTACACAAGTAATATTCTGACAACTAATTTGAAAGGAGATGGCATGAGTGGTCACTCACTTGATCTTATGCTGATTTTGTGAGGCAGAATCATTAGTTGATGTTATGGAAGAGCAATTTGGTCTAATGGCAGGACCAATGAGAATTTAATTGATCGATCGACAGCGATTTCACGGGAATGAGAAGAAGAATCGCTGGTGCCCTAACCGCTATGACCAACGGGAAACTTGAATAAAGAGAAGAATCATCAGATCTGGGTAGGAATATGAAGGAAAACTCTCCATTTTTAGGGGTTTGAAGGAGGAGAGAGAATTTTGGGGCTGAATTTTGAGGTGGGAGAAAATGGTGGTTTTTGGGGCTGATTTTTGAGGTGGGAAAAAAGGTAACGAGGTACAGCCAGGTGGTTTTGGGACAAGAAAGGGGTGGCGCTGGCTCAGGGAAGGATGGCACCGGCAAGGAATGGAGGGGGGTTGGCCGGTTGGGTGGTTGCTGATTAGGGGAGTGGGTTGCTATGGTGAGGAGTGTGTATTTTTTTTTAATAATAATTATTATAAAATTTAACCATGGTTAGATAACTTAGGTTAATAATTGAATAAAAACATCATTAATGTCACCGTTGGATGATGATAGCAAATTAGAGTTTACTAAAGATAATAGGAATTTTAAAAATTTACCGTTGAGAAAATAAAAAAATACAGTGTTACCAAAGAGAATTTCCCTATTATTTATTATTTATTATTGTTGTTATATTGTTGTTGTTGTTAATCTGGGCCCCACTCCTCTAGCTATAGAAAAACTTATCCTAGTAAAAAATATGAGCAGCATGCAGCACGAGCATCGATGTCTTGAGTCATCGAGAACTTATGAACCTGTTTCAGCAACGCAACAACCTCCTTGTCTAATTCCTCAAAAGAAGAAAATGAGAAGGGAAGGAATCCATATCTAATTGCTCGGCAACTAGACTCATACTTGACCCGCTTCCGATGAGCTGCATCAACCACAGCCCGTCCGGGAACAAAGTCAGATAGCTCTGACTGTGTCAATGGAGAAGACCCTTGTCTAATTATTATTATTGGGAAAATTTGTTAAAAAAAACCTTTAAAAGCGCCATTTTGCGGAAAAAAAACCTTTAAAAGCTTTTTGGTTACAAAAAACCACACATTTTTTTTTCTTTTTCTTTTTTTGCGGGAGGAAACCTATTTCCCTAATTACCCTCTAATTAACTTAATTAGACTCTAATTTCTTCTAATTAACATCTAACCTACCAAATAATAAATAATTAAATTTAATATATATATATATATATATATATATATATATATATATATATATATATATATATATATATATATATATATAAGCCACCATCCCCTCCCTTTCCTCCTCCCCTTCTTCCTCCTTCCTCCTTCTTCCTCCCATGGCATCAACCCCCCTCCCCCACCGAACCCGCTGTCCAAATCCCCCACCTTCATCGACCTCCTTTACCGCGAGACAACCCTCCCTTTCGGCCAAATCACAGCCCGACAACCACCTCCTTGATTTTGAAAACCCTAGAAAATTGATTTGGGGGTTTTTAAATTTGTGCATCTTGTTTGCAATTGATGCTTGTTTTGGGTTTGATTATGTATTTATGTGATGGTAGGGTTGTTTACACAAATTTCGAGTCTAAATAAATAAAGACGGAAAATAAAGTAACAAATGAATTTATATTAATATATGAATTTTGGGTACAATCTCTGTATAAAAGTTTATAATAAAATAAATAAAGTCCTCTAATTCTGTTCCGCGGCTTAACGATGACATGTGTGTGACACCTGTAGGTTGATGTTTTATGACGTCAACTTGATTTTGAACGCAGGGTGACGTTTGATGATGTCAACCTGTATTCAAGGGTTTTGTTCCAATACACCTGAACGAGGGCTTATGAAGCTTAATCCCGTTCAAATGTGTTTAAGTGTGTCTGAACAAGTCGACACGAGTTTGATGTGCTTGTTGGCTTACTTTAGAGAGAATTCCGTTTGGGTTTTATGAGCTATTGGAATAATGATATTTGGATCCCTTCAACTAATGGAGAAATGGTGTATTTATAGGAGATGAGAACCCCTTGAGTGGACTTAGAAGGTTTGGGTCTGACCCATTTTATGACTTAGAAGTCTTTTAACCTAGTCCATCTAATTTATTTAAAAACCCGAATTGTATTTGATTAATTCAGATTATTTATTTAGGTGGGCGAAAAATAATTAAAATGGATAATTTATATGATTTTAACCCAAATTAAGTTATCTATACTTAGTATTTAAAAACTATAACCAAGAAACTAAGAAAGACACATGTCCCATCCATTTTATTACACTTCTCTAACCATAGTGCCACATATCATCTTACACTATTAATTTTTTATTACACCATTTTTTTTTTAATTCTTTCATTAAACTTATAGTACTTTATTTTTCATATACACTTCATCTTCATTTTCATCTCTCCCCTTTAATTCAACCTTTTCCTATTCTCTTTAATTTTAGCCCTTCCACCTTCTATTTAAGGCTCTTTTTCGATTAAAGTTCTAAAATTTTAATTTTTTTAATCATGTTTCCGAATACATATTATACCCTATAATGACTTACTGATATTTCCTCACTTATCTCTCAATACAATTTTATATGAATAACCCGATATTTCCTCACTTATCTCTCAATACAATTTTATATGAATAACCCGTGCATTGCACGGGCCACAAGACTAGTTTAATTTAATGTATGACACTCATAAAATTTCCATGTTTACAAATTGCCCCCTCGAGACTATGTCACATACACGATTTAAAGTCTTTGGCGTGATAAGGTCTTGACTATTTTACTTGACTTGGAAGTCATTAGTACTTTTTCTTTTTTTTTTTAATTATTGGGTTTGATTTATGGGAATTCTTGAGCACCAATTGCACTAGGTTTTAATCCCCCACAAGATAGTTAAACAACGTAACTTATAAATAAGGAATTTATCTTTCATTGTTACGGTAGACATACTTTGACAAATTGAAAATCAAAGCCGTAATTGGTCTCCTTCTTGCGCTACAGCTCTTGGATTACTAACAACAATGGTATCTAATTCATGCCTTTTTCTGCTACGTAAGTATTTAACTTTGTATAGAATTAACTAACTCCGATCACCATTTAATTACTCTGTCAAATTTGCAGCCTTCAATCAGAGTCGATTTCAATCGTCCAATCTTGGATTACTAACAATTAAGATTCCATAATTTGTGTGTTGCAGCAAATGTAGAAGTTTAAAGTAATGGATACCTAATTTTAATTAATTCAATACTTGTTTACTTCATCCATTATGAGTTAAAATTGCTTCTTGAATCAACTTGCAGCATCGAACGTGGACATCCGCTTTTGTAGCAATTCATTAATAATTCTAGGTTAATTCCAATATTTAACTTATTTCGTATTGCCGTCATAATTTGATGCGCTGAATTGCCTTGCCATATGACGTAATTTCTTGGTTTTTATACTCTGCCTGTTAAATGCTTGATGATTTGTTGTAATTTGATGAAATTACTTTGGCGTAGCAATTATCGGCCAATGCCAAGTGAAATTACTTTGGCATAGCAATTATCGGCCAATGCCCAGTACCTTAAGAATCAGTGGCGGATCTAGGAATTCGAAGTAGGGGTAGCACAAGACAATAATAAAAAGAAAAAGTATACGGATTTTTCACCAAATACCACTGAGTTAAAGCTTAATTCACCATATACCACCAAAAACTTTCTAATACACCATGTACTACTGAGTTTAATATAAATGTCACCAAATGCCCTTTTTCTTAACCCCGTTAGTCATGAAGAGTTAAATGTCACACGTGACAGCCTCTAATTGGCTCTTACTTAAACTATTTACTTTAATAATTAATCAATTAATTAATTAAAAAACTTTAACAAAAATAATTAAAAAAATAATAATAAAACCACCACCAACTGCCAGCCATCTCCCCTCCCCACAACCGCCACCTAGCAGCCCAGCCCCTCGCCACCTGCTCTCAGCCTTGAACCACCACCGGGTCGGCGCTGACTTTCACCGTACCCAGCCTTGCGCCGGTGCACGAATCTCTCCCTTGATCCACCATACCCAACACCTGACCACCTCCCTGCCATCCCCAATCACAACCCCACGCAACCAATTCCCTTTCTCCCCCGCATCTCCAGCCGCATCGCTGCTGCCACCATACAAACTGCAACAATTACCAATTCCAGCCCTTTGCCGCCGAACACCGCCCAAATTACCACCCACGCAACTCTACTTCGCACCACCTCCCAGCTCACCCACACAAACCGCACATCCTCCAATTCGCCACCACACGACACCAGCTACAAACCACCGCAACACCTTACCTTCATTTCACGGCACCAACTACATCACCACGCTAAGCACCTGACCAGCCCGCAGTTAAACCCAAAATCCCAAAACCCAAAATCGAAACCCTAGATTTTGATTTTAGGGTTTTAGGGTTTTGGGGTGGTGGTTCAGAGGGGGGAAAGGGGTGGAGTTGGAAGATTGAGGGGTGACTTAGGTTCGCCGGCTCGGGGAAGGTGGGTCTGGGAGCCGACAAGTGGGTTTGGGCGTCGGAGAGAGGGTTTTTCGAGTTTTAGGGTGGGACTTGAGAGGATAGTGGTTTAAGGGAAAGGGATGTGCGGCGCTGTAGACATGGTGGCGACGGTGGGGGCGGTGGCGGCGGTGTAGACATGGTGGTGCCGGTAGGGGTAGGGATGTTGGCTGGGTGGGGAGCGGTGGCTAGGTTGGTGGTGGTTTATTTATTTATTTATTTAATTTTTTTTAAAGTTTTTTTATTCTTTATTTAAGTAATTAATTAAATAATATTAATAAGAACCAATAAGTGACAGCCACGTGGCACAATTAACCTTAATGACTAACGGAGTTAACGACGTTAGTCATTAAGGGCATTTGGTGACATTTATGTTAAACTCAGTGGTACATGGTGTATTAGAAAGTTTTTGGTAGTATATGGTGAATTAAGCTTTAACTCAGTGGTATTTGGTGAAAAATCCGAAAAGTATAACATTGTTGTAACGTAACATAATTAATCAGCCAAACATGGATATAATGCGTTGTGTAGTCGTATAATAATTAACAATCACATTCAAACATTTATATTGACAAGTTTTTTTTAAAAAAATTTTATTTTTACAATAATTCAATTATATTGTAGATATCAATTATACTTTTATAAACTTTCCACCTGTTTATTTTTTATTTTGTCAAAGTTGCATATGAATTTATACCGAAAACTTTGGTATAAATTTTTCCTTGTGCACTTATGGCACATATGCTAACGTAAAACTTTGACTGAAAATATATATCTTTAAAAATTAAACTTATAACAATTGAATATTATAGTAATAAATTTGACGATTCCAACAAGTACCCACATGACTATATTTATTGTTATGTATAAATCGTATATATTAGCTAAAGTGAATTAGATGAATTGTACAAAAAGTCAAAACGTTTCATTTATTTAATCACAGTTTGAGTATGATTTTTTGTATTTATTTCAGTGTAAATTTTCATATGATTACAAACAAGATTTAATAATGGCCAAATAAATACAATAAATATTATGTGATGACAATGAGTAAAATGAATAAAATATAACGGAGAGAGTATTTCATATTAATAAGGACTGTTTTATAAAAAGTGTGAAAACGGAAAAAAGAAATTTATCATGAAAAGATAGTAATAGCTATCCTTTTGTTAATTAAATAGGAGGAAAGTGGAAATTCATTTGGCTTCAAAGCAAAAAAAAAAATGATGCTAAGGGGTCTTGGACCTTGAACTTGAAGACACACATTTCACCCATCCAACTCCCTTACCACTGAAGCAATGCTGGAGGCACTTAACATTAATACAGATTATAATATATATACACATATAAATGACGGTTTTCCAGCATTTTTTTTATTATTTTTTTAATTTTTTTTTGTGGGGGGTAGCACGTGCCCCCCCGGGTGTCAATGTGGATCCGCCACTGTTAAGAATAGTTGTATTGTGTTAATTTCGTGCTACTTACAACACTACCCGAGTGCCCGTACATATCATTCATACTTTATTTTTCCTGGTTTTTTTTTTTTTTTTTTTTTTTTTTTTTTTTTTTTTTGTGCATGTATGTGTAGACACCTAAAAATGTCTCCCCAAAACCAAACCCGATGATAAATAACCTTTCACCGCCACTATTGGTCGGGTTTAGTATTTAATCCCGAGAGTGCTTAAAAAATCGTATCTTATTAAATTCTTGTTTTTGAAAGGTCTATGGATCAGTCTTGGTGTTTGGTAAAGGCATAGTTTTAATTTGTTAATTAATTTTAAGCCCAAACCTTTTTATTTTATTATTTTATTTTTGGCCCAAATATTTTATTTATTTTTGTTATTTTCTTATTCTTAGCCCGAATAATAAAAGTCAGAAAAAAGCCCGAAATTATCAATCGGCACTTAAAAAAGCCGAAAGAAATTAGGGTTAAAAATGAATTTAGACGGAAAAGTGGACTGGTACTGACCGTGTCACGGTCAAGCTTGACCGTGTCACGGGAACTCTTCCCGTCTGACGGTGGGACTTCCCGTGACACGGGAGGTATGTCGTGACACGGGAAGTTCCGTGTCCTTTTCGCGTAAACCCTTAACGCGTTTTCCGTTCCGTTTTCTAAAAATTTCCCGCGACACTCCAAAACTGACCGTGTCACGGGAACTTGTACCGTCTGACGGTACAGTCTAACCGTGTCACGGTACAGTCTGACCGTGTCACGGGATGCATTTTTAGGGTTTTTATCATTTTAGGGTTCCGTGTGCTCCCTCAGCACATTTCCCTATAAATACCCCCTCATTTCTGATGAACGGGGACCAGAATTGGATGATTCTTATTTTTCTCTCTTTTATGCTATTAACCTAAACACTAGCCTCCCCTTTTCACTTCAAAATTCCTTCTTCAAGCACTCAAAGGAGTCCATATTTTACTCGAGGTTCTATCCTTAAACCAAGGCGTGAAAGGTAGAATCGTTTGAGGGTTTGGCCCCAAAATAACCTTTATTTTATTTAATTTAATTTAGTCATTGCTTTATTATTTTCTTGAAGTTACTAACTCGTTTATTATTTTGTAGTTGCAAACAAACAGATTCAAAGTAAGGATCATGCTCTTTTTATTATTATTGTTTTTCTAACGATTTTTATGTTGTTGGAATTATGATTAAATTGGTTTTTATGTTGATATTGATTCTATTATTTATTTTGATCACCATATTGCATGTTAAAGGGAATGTGTAATTGAAAATCACGCCTAATAAGATAATTTGGACAACCGGTTTAGGTTCCTTTTAATCTTGTTGTTTAATCAAGTGATCACAATATTTTAGAATTATATGTTGCATTAATATTCAACCAATTTAGCTTAATAATAGTTTGGAGCAAATTGAATTATTGTTTGTATGCCTTTGAGATCACAGGAATCATTTTTCACTATAAGAATCGAGTAGAGGCCAATACGGGCGAATGTGACTCCATGACTCACTTCGTACCATCATCCCCGATCCTCCTTTCGTGGTTCCGAACCATATGGAGTTAGTAATCTCATGGATTATGAATGGGGTGTAACCTTCACGGGTCAATCGTTGTTGCCTATCGTTGTCCCTTATCGTGGTTGCCTTTTTATGATCTGTGGACGGTTTACAAGTTCCTTAAAAACTTGTTGGCGGCTCCCTACTTTATTTGTCCCTAATCGTTGTCCCTAATAGTAATGTCAATCCTCACTTCCTATGAGTGCCAAGCATATTCACAACATGCTTTTAACGTAGGCGCACTTCGAGCGACGCCTACAATTTGGCGACTCCACTGGGGACGATTCTTAATTATTTATCGATTTGAGTGATCGGTATTTAATTAAGATGAGTGGATGAGACTTGAAAGATTCTTGAAAAAATATTCCTGTGATTAATTTGGCATTTTTGCATCTGCATAGACGTTTTAACGTCGCTTTCAGGTCTGTCTCGTAGGAAAAATTGGATAACTTGGTTGCGCGCAAAAGCAAACAGGGCACCAGTCAGATTTTCTGACTGCCGTGTCACGGCAGAATCTGCCGTGTCACGGTACAGTGTACCGTCTGACGGCACATTGTACCGTGACACGGGAATTTCTACCGTGTCACGGCAGTCCTAAAATCAGTCCGGTGACCTATTTTCTTTTCTCACAGTCGACTTCCTTCGATTTTTCTGAAAAAACGTATGTGTTCTACATGCGTCTTAGCCCCGGGGGATTTAAGCTCTATCAACCCAAAAACGCTCATGGCAATAAGGGTTCATCCGAGTCATTAAATCTACCCAAACCATGGAGTCGAGTTCGATTTCATCACGAACTCGCGGAGCCGCCTGTTGGCATACACCCTCAAGGGAGGCTGCCTTGCTAACGCGTCCAAACTCTTAACCATGGTACCCTTTTGACACCCAAAGCTTGACCAATAGTTGAACATAGACCTTGACTTTAGGTTGCGAACTTTTTTTACATCATCGTGCCTAAATGCTATGTGTTTGCTCGGTGCTAACCCTAATGTGTTTGCTTTTTTTGTTTGACCCATGACCGAGGGTTTTTATTTTCACATAGTAATTAGTACGGACTTAAAATCAATTAAAATCTGAAAAAAATCACAAAACTGACCTGGAACTGCGCACCGTGTCACGGCATTTTCTGCCGTGTCACGGTGAACAGTGCCGTGACACGGTAAAGGCTACCGTCTGACGGTAAGCCTTAACCGTGTCACGCCAGTCTGTACCGTGACACGGTGCCCAGGAAAGTGTCCCGTCAGTCTTTTTTCTCGATTTTTGTGTCCAGTATTGAGTCGTGTCTAGTTATACGGTCAAAACACGTGTCTATGACCTCACCTAATCACTCACATATTATGTCCGCACTTTTTTTTAGTCATGCGCCACTTTTGACCGTATTTTAGGGAAGTTTCGTTTGTGTCGTTTTTTTTTTTTTTTTTTTTTTTAATCCGGATAGGTTAAGGTCAAGTTTGGTCATTAAAGGTGTGTTTGTTTCGGTGTCACAGCACTTGGGCAAGAAGCAAGGGTAGATTGTTACGGTTCGAGTCCATACCTCAACAACCTCTTGTACCAAAGAGGCGTACAAGGAAACCACCTCAGTCATCTCCACAAGATCCGTCTCCAGTCTACTTTCAACCAATGGCCACTAAGGAAGACATCGAGAGCCTCAACAGGACAATCGAAAGATTGTCTGACATGATGCAGATACTCACTACTAGAGTCAGCACTGTAGAGCAAGACAAGCAAAACAGTGTCACTACTGCTGCGATGGACAAGATCAAGGAACAAATGAGCAAGATTTCCGAAGAGTTCACTTATGTGGAACAGCCTATCACCTCCTCGTCTATAAGAGAGAAGCTCCCTGAGAAGTTTTCCACTGCTGATATTCCCAAGTTCAAGCCTACTGATAATCCACTTTTCCATTTGAAGGCTTTTTCTGCAACTATGGCTCTTAAGGGAGTAGATGTGACACTCTTCCCTACGGTGTTTCCTCTTTCCTTAGAACATGCCTGTCAACAGTGGTTCTATTCTCTGGAGTCCAAGCATGTCACGACCTGGGAAGATGTTACTGAAAGCTTTATGAATCGGTACAAGTGTAACATCCAGGCCAAGACTTCTGAACGTGAACTCTCCATTCTCAAACAGAAAGAGAATGAAGGCTTCACCACTTACTTAAGCAGGTGGAGAGAAACAGCTGCGCTCTTGGTGGATCCTCCCAAGGAGAAGGAGATGGTTCGTTTGTTCGTTGCCAATCTGACGCATAAATACAAGCAACACTTGAGGTTTCTGCCTCTAAGTACCTTTGATGCTGTATACGATATTGGAATCAATATCGAAGACGAACTGATGAAGTCTGCTGGTAGCAGCAATAACAACAGCACTTGGAAAAACAAGAAGAACGACACTCCTTCTTCTTCGTCTTCTAAGCCTAATAATGCTGCTAACAATATCAACATCAATGATGTGCTGGCCCTTAATGCCTCTACTCAAAGATTCCAAAGGAAAAGGAGGATTTATACGCCTTTGGGAATGACGTATGATGCGGCTTATGACCGTCTACATGGTCAGGGACTGATTATGCCAATTGGACCATTTCCAGAACCTCGACCTGAGAATAGAACCGCCAACTATGACCCCAATGCTTATTGTAAGTATCATCAAGGCAAGGGTCATAACACTGAGAAGTGTTGGAGGCTGAAAGACGCAATCCAAGACCTGATAGATGCTAACCAACTTCCTGTCCCTCCAGGGGGCAAGAAGCCTAACATTCAAACAGGTCCTCTTTCTGATGCTTTGGCTATCATAGGAGATGAAGTCTCCTTTGATCCGTCAATACTCATTCAACCTGTGAATAAACCTCTGCCGGAAGTTGTATTTATCTCAAACACTGAAGAAGTGAATGGGATTTGGGATAGTGATGATGAAGACGTCTATCTCAAAGACATAGCCTGTTCATCTCTCGGCACCAATGAAGATGTTTGGGGGGACCTTGAGGTCAAGGTTCTCACCAGAAGTGGACGGTTGCAACAACCTAACCTACCTCCACCTCCACCACAATCAAATCCGATACTTGATCCCATCGACCCTGTGAATAGCGATGTGGTCAAACAGCTGCAAAAGACCAAGGTGGAGATGAATGTATGGAAGCTTTTGGCCACTTCCCACGAGCATCGAAAGGTTGTAATGAATGCTCTGGTGAAGATAGGAGTTGATGACGACATGACTCCTCAAGGATTGATCAATTTTCTCACTACTGAGCTGCCGAGTACCAACAATCTGATCTCCTTTTCTGATAAGGATCTACCCCCGGAAGGGGACCAACATAATAGGGCCTTACACCTCACTGTAGTGTGTAGGCAGATGAATGTTCCTATGAGCCTGGTTGATAATGGCTCTGCAATCAATGTGTGCCCACTCCGTACTGCAAGGAAGTTGGGTATAAAGAATGAAGAGTTGACTCCCTCCACTCAAGGGATTCGAGCTTACGATAATACTCGCCGTCAAGCCGTGGGTACTATCGTACTGAATATAACTACTGGGGCTATTGAACGTCGCACCAAGTTTCAGGTGGTGGACATTAAGGCCTCTTTCAATCTGTTATTAGGACGCCCTTGGCTTCATGAGCTAAAGGCGATTCCGTCGTCGCTTCACCAGAAAGTGAAAGCCATAGTGGGAGGAATTCCGATTACTATCGATGCTTCTCCTATGCGCATTCAAGTTATTGATACCCCTATCGTCCATGTTGAGCACGATGAGGAAGATGAAGATCTGTGGGGGTTTTCTTTAGATGATGTTCTTGCGATCGAAGAAGAGGAAAAGTGTCATCTCGACTTCGATCCTTATTCAAACACTAGTATCAACGCCATTATGAAGAAGCAAGGTCACTTCCCTGGAATGACCCTTGGGCTCAAGAAGAAAATGGCTAAATCTGGGGGGCATCCTGGTGCAGTCAAAAAGGACACTTTTGGCTTAGGATTCGAGCCGACAAAGGAAGACCTGAAACGGGCTGCGTTGAAATTGAAGGCTCGCAACAATGCTCGAATCACGAAGACAGAAATGGCCATGGATCCATATCCGTTCACTCTCAACGGCCAGTACATCAAAGAAGGGGAAGACTTCCCATGCTATGAATTCCCCGAACCATTTGTCCATGATGGGATCCGTGAACCAGGATTTGAGGTATTCCTCGATTGTGACTTCATCGATGAAGAACTCTCCACAGTCGAGAAGTCAGCCAGCCTGAACTCTGATGATCTGGGAATTAACCTTCTTTTTGGAATGGAGAAAAATGAATCCAAGCCGGTCTGCAATGATAACTCTGAGCTCGTTCAAGCGGTCATAGCAAACAAGGAGTTTGATCCCTCCGAGTTAATCGTCCAAGCTGACAACATTTCAAGGGGATGGCGCAAGACATTGAGGATCACTACGCCAAGTGGAGAGAAGTTGGAAATAACCGCTGGCGAGGGTCCTATGTTTGATGAGTCTGAATTGTCTGGGTCCGAGTCCGAGTCTGAGTCTAAGTCTGTAGATGAGTCCTTAGAGTTTGAGGCCGGCCCTCTTTCTGCTATAGAGTTCAGCCCTGAATCTTTTGTTGAGCCTTATCCTTCTAGTCCTAATAATTCTGGTGAGGTCGCAGCTGACCTTGCCTCTCTTGATGTATTAGCCAGTGAATTCAATGAAATGAATAGCTTTGCTTACGATGTGTGCCATTCCCTTAGCCCTGATCAATATTGCTTTGCTAATGATAAAAATGACAAAGAAATAATAAAAGCAATGGAAGAACACGAAAATAAAACAACAGTTATTGAAGATACAGAAACAATTAATATTTCCAATGATACGACTGTTAAAGAAGTAAAAATTGGATTAACACTAAGTCAAGATGAACGCAAAGAGTTAATTAACTTGCTTAGTGAATTTGTTGATGTATTTGCTTGGTCATACCAAGATATGCCAGGAATTGACAGGGATATAGCTCAGCATACGATACCACTCATTCCAGGTATGAAGCTTGTCAAACAAAAGCTGCGCCGAATGAAACCAGATGTGGCTCTCAAAATCAAAGAAGAAATCAGGAAACAATTGGCCGCAGGTTTCATCAGAGTATCCAAGTATCCGGAATGGATAGCAAATGTGGTCCCAGTTCCAAAGAAGGATGGAAGGGTCAGAATGTGTGTTGATTACAGGGATCTCAATAAAGCAAGCCCAAAAGATGGGTTCCCTCTACCTCACATTGACATTCTGGTCGATAATACAGCAAACCATGCACTCCTGTCATTCATGGATGGTTACGCCGGATATAATCAAGTATTGATGGCCGAAGAAGACATGGAGAAAACCACATTCATCACACAGTGGGGTACATATTGCTATACGGTAATGCCATTCGGGTTGAAAAACGCGGGTGCCACCTACCAAAGAGCAGCTACAGCACTTTTACATGACATGATGCACAAAGAGGTGGAGGTCTATGTTGATGACATGATTGTCAAGTCTAAAGATCGCCCAGGCCATATTGTCGCACTTCGCAAATTTTTTGCAAGACTCCGTAAGTATAACATGAGATTAAATCCAGAAAAATGTGCATTCGGAGTCACGTCAGGCAAATTACTTGGATATGTGATCAGTTCTCGAGGGATTGAAATAGATCCTTCAAAAGTAAAAGCGATCATGGCCATGCCACCACCCAAAAATGAGAAGGAGATTCGAGGCTTCATTGGAAGGTTGCAGTACATAAGTAGGTTCATATCAAAGCTCACAGCGATATGCGAACCTATATTCAAGAAGCTTAAGAAGAACGTCCCAGTCACATGGGATAATGACTGCCAAAAGGCTTTCGACAAAATCAAAGAGTATTTGGAAAACCCACCCGTGCTAGCGCCAGCAATACCTGACTTTCCTCTTCGACTCTACCTTACAGTCACAAGATAAACGATGGGGGCAATGCTAGCACAAGAGATCGAAAGCAAGGAGAATGCAATCTATTACTTGAGCAAGAAACTCCAAGGATATGAGACGCGATACACGCCGCTCGAGAAGTTGTGTCTCGCACTTGTATGGGCCGCACAAAAACTGAGACATTACATGCTCACTCATACAGTGCATGTCGTGTCTAAGATGGATCCTCTCAAATATCTGTTCGAGAAAGCAACACTCAACGGCAGATTATCAAGGTGGATAGTCAATCTAGCTCAATTTGACTTGAGATTCATGCCACAAAAGGCCATCAAAGGTTCTGCAGTTTCTGACTTCTTAGCAGACTTTCCGCTAGAAGAAGCTGAAAAAGAAGAAGATGAGTACGATTTCCCTGACGAAGATTTACTCATGACCGAAGACGATAGTTGGACGCTCTATTTCGATGGAGCTTCAAACCAAAAGGGATGTGGTTTGGGAGTCTTGCTCGTATCGCCCAATGAAGAACACATCCCAATTTCCATGAAGCTCGACTTTGATGTCACCAATAATGCCGCAGAATATGAAGCATGCATTTTGGGATTAGAAACAACTGTCGCCTTGGGAATCAAGAAACTCAGAATCTATGGTGACTCCTCACTAATCATTAACCAAATCTCTAAGAGATGGAAAGTGAGGAGTGAAAGTCTCGCTACGTATCAAGCTTATCTGGAAACTCTCACGGAGCGACTAGATGAAGTGGAATATACGTATTTGCCAAGAGAAGAAAACCAGTTCGCCGACGCACTAGCTAAATTAGCATCAATGGTGCGAATTCCAGCTGACACGATCAGAATGCCACTGACCATAGAGAGAAGATATGAACCAGCTTATGTTCATGCACTTGATGATGAACAAGAAGAAGATGAAGAACCATGGTATACAGACATCCTTAATTATGTAACAAGAGCAGAGTATCCTCCTAATACTGATAAAAGGGCACGCCGTGCTTTGAGGCTCCTGGCCTCACAGTATGTGCTCATCAGGGGAGAACTCCATAAGAGAACCGCAACAGGAAGGAATCTCTTATGTGTAGCTAAAAAAGAAGCACATAAAACCATGGAAAATCTTCATGCTGGTATATGTGGAACTCACATGAATGCAAAGATGTTAATCCAAAAGATTCAACGGCCAGGTTACTATTGGACTACTATGGAGCGAGACTTTCACGAGTACGTCAAGAAATGTATGAAATGCCAAATCTATGCAAACTTACAACTTGTTCCACCTTCACTTCTCTACACGTATACTTCTCCATGGCCTTTCTCCACTTGGGGCATTGACATCATTGGCAAAATCTCACCACCAGGACAAGGAGGGCATGAATTCATTCTCGTAGCAATCGACTACTTCACCAAATGGGTCGAGGCAGCCTCATATGCTAAGCTGACGGCAAAACACGTAGCTCAATTCATTGAGGAAAATATTATATGCCGCTATGGGGTACCACATGAGATGATCAGTGACAATGGAACACATTTCCAAGCCGAATGTGCGGGATTGTTACAGAAATATCATATAAAACATCATCGATCATCACCTTATAGACCACAAACAAACGGAGCAGTCGAATCGGCCAACAAAAACGTGAAGACCATCATCGAAAAGATGACAGAAAATTATAAAGATTGGCCGAGTAAGCTACATTTTGCCCTTTGAGGTTATCGAACCTCTGTTCGTACATCGACAAGGGCTACCCCCTTCTCCTTGGTCTATGGCGTCGAAGCTGTACAACCAATCGAGCTCGAGATACCTTCTCTCCGAATCGCATTGGAAAGCCAACTAGATGAAGTCGACTGGATTAGAGCAAGATACGACGAACTGGTCTTGCTTGATGAAAAACGCTTGGCAGCGTTGCATCATGTCCAAACCTACCAACAGCGTATGACACGACATTTTAATAAAAAAGTCAAAACCAGGAATATCAAAGAGGGTGACCTAGTGCTTAAAGCACTTCGCAAAAATGTGTTAGATCCAAGAGGAAAATTCAGACCGAACTGGTCAGGCCCGTACATTGTTAAAGCCATCCTGTCTGGCGGAGCGGCACAATTGGTAGACATGGACGGCAACGGCTTCCATAATTTAACCAACTTGGATCAACTCAAAAAATTCTACACCTAGTCGCATGGGTTCATGACCCAATAGAGCTACGTCTGGCCTGATTCCTTTTTAGGATACGTAGGCAACCCCTTAAGGGGGCCCGGCCACTTTAAAATAAAAAAATCCTCCCTCTATTGCTTTAATACGTGCCCGGTCTAACATTGCGTCACGCCAAAAAAAAAAAAAAAAGGGGTAAATATGCCGCGACACGGGAAGAATTCCCGTCTGACGGGATTTGTTCCCGTCTGACGGAGAACTATTCCGTGCCACGTCACCCTGCCTGCCAAAAAAAAAAAAAAATAAAATAAAATGCAAAGCACTATTGATCTAATCTCTCTTCTCTTTAGGAACATCCTTCTCTTGTTCAATTAGGTCGGCCTTCACCATTAGTGTGTCTTTTGTAGCCCGAACCGTCACACCCCTAGTCGAACTTTCGCCCCTTTCACCTTTCTTGAACTTTTTCGGTTGCTTCTCCCTATACACCATCTTTTCTTTACCCTTTCCTTTCACATAGGTCTTCTTTCTTGGCATCTTAGGAGTCTTAAACTCAATTCCTTGTGTTCTCGGACCTAGGCGGTCTTTAAGAGGAGCTTTCTTCTCTCCAAGACGAATCTTTACATCAGACTTGCGTGATCCGAATCGTTCCCTCCTACTTCTAGGATTCAACCACGCCTTGTATGCATTAGATAATGGAGGAGGAGCTTGGTCACTTGCAGAAACGGTCCACAAAGGCCTTCCAATCCAATAAGTCTCGTACTTGTGAACGTTACTTTCATGCAACGATACTTCACGAGGACTATCGTTATAGCGTGGAATTACTTGTTCCAGTCCATACTGCCGCATTAGTCGAGAAGGACAGTAAAAAGTCAGTTTGGAGATACTAGGAACACGGCAATATGGAGTTTCATTCGTGCCAACCATCCTAGTAAGCCTCCACCAAGGCACCACCCAGCGAATGGAAAATTCTCTCTTTGCAAAGAAATTTTTCCAATCTTCATATGACATGTTCGCAGAATAATTCTTCTTCCTACGGACTAAGTCGTTAGGGCCATATTTTTCAATGTCGTCGGGGGCTTCAAATAATTCCAAACGCTCCATCAACCAAATCTGCAAAACAAGAAAACAACAAGAATATAAAATAAATAAAAAAAAAAAAAAAAAAACAAAAAAAAACTGCAGATTCCCGTGACACGGCAGTTTTGACCGCGTCACGGCAGACCCTAACCGTGACACGGTGACTGTTTTGTGTCACGGGGGGCCATTCAGAGCGTATTTTTACCTGTAATAGTACCAGAGAACCCTTCCTGATGGCTTTCCGGTCAGATTTTGCCTCGTCAAGGCCGCGAAATGTTTCTCCAAGGCACGTCGGCATAGGAGATCTTCCAGATTCTACATGCTCAAGTACAGACGCTAGACAAGCATGTCCTACCCTACCGTTTGCAAATAGTAGCTTGCTAAACATGCAAAAAATATATGCCCTTCTACGATATACATGATAAGATTCAGAGATAGGGCGATTAAAATATAAGTTAGCAAGTTTTTCTAAGTCTACTTCATTACCACAAACAATTCTATTTAAATCCGGATCTGTTAGATTCAGATGGCGTTCAAAGTCTTGGTAATAATATTCACGTAAGGTAGGCATGGCTATAAGATTCCTAGCAGGAAATCCAAAGATTGCACCAAATTCCTCCGGTAGAGGACATATTTCATCATAATCAAATTTGAAACAATGCGTTTCTGGACTCCAATAGTCTAATGCTGCTCTAAGAAAATCATGTTCAATAGCTACATGTCGTAGGGCTAGCAAACCCCTGACATGAAATAATTCTAACTCTCTTTTTTCAGCATTGTTCAAAGAATAAGACCAGTCACGCAATGTATTATCAAAATTCTGAGACATGATTATTGAAATATGAAATTCTAAATTATTTTGTGTTTCGTAATTATGCACATCATGAATAATCTGGTCTTATTTTATAGCAAAAGCGCTCGGAACTGCCCAGAACTTATCTTTTCGCACGCGTGAAACAAATCGCTGAATGATACGCTTCCCGTGACACGGGAAATTCCACCGTGTCACGGGAACCTTTGCCGTGACACGGCAGGTTTTGCCGTGACACGGTAAACAGTGCCGTGTCACGGCACTTTACGCGCCTGATTTTTTCATCTTTTCCGTATCTATCCGGATTTTTTTTAATACTTTCTTATCTTTAACATTTATTTTTTAGTCTTTTATGAGAGTTTTATTTCTAATAAAATTCTCACCTTTTTTATTTTTATTTTTTAGTCTTTTCTAAGAGTTTTATTTCTAATAAAATTCTCACCTTTTTTATTTTTATCTTATAGTCTTCTCTGAGAGTTTTATTTCTAATAATATTCTCACCTTTTTATTTTTGTTTTACTTGTTTTGTTTTCACGAAGATTTTTTAATATATATTTATTTACTCATCATTTTATTTTATTTCTTTCGGGGAAATTTAATTTTAAGTATTTTCTTTATTTATTTCTTTTGGGGAAGGTCGGTACCCTCCTTTACTCCACTTATATCCTTCGTCGCGTCATTAATAAGTACACAATCACACACAAAGAGTCTCAAACACACATTAACACACGTAATAATAGATGTATAAACTGTAAATAATGTATAAAGAGTTGTAATACAATATGTCAAGTGTCATCATAGCATATAAAAAGAGTCATAATACAAAAACCCTCGGTCAAAAATCTCTAGAATCAGAATCAGTCGCGTCTCCACCCTGGGTAGGTGGTTCGCCCTGGGTATATGGGAACGGCGAACCAAAGAGTCCCTCGACCATCCGAGTACGGGGAGTAGCGTCCCTACTAGTCCCCGTAGGCCCAGTAGTAGTCAAGCTCAAAGCAGGACCTGTCCAGCCGGAGAACGGAGTAGACTGGCCCAAAGATACTGGAATCGTCGGCGAAGGCATCGTCCCATACAGCGGAACCGAGAACAAACCCGACACTGGTGGAGGAATCCCGGGTAATGGGGCCGAGAATGAACCAAGATCCAAAGGAGACCCAAACTCAGGAACTGGAGGCTGTGAAAATGACGAACGCTGAGAAGACTGACCCTGCTGCCACTGAGCCTCCTGGAACGGCTGAGTAGTCTGTGGCTCTCGCTGAGAACGCCGGCGAGCCTCGGGAGATCGTCTACCACGACCAAGCTCCTCCTCGTCCGAGCCTCTGGGCCTCGAGCGCGAGCGGGACCTCCGTCGCTCCTGAAAAAACACAAAATCAAAAGATGTCAATGATACAAAATAAAACAAACGGTAGAAATAATAATAAGTGATACCTCAAGGACGTCGCTAGAGCTCCGACAACTCGCACCACGCCGAAGCTTGATAATGCAATACTTCAGCGCGTCCACCAGCTTCATGATTCCCATCACCTCTGGGCGGTTAGGCTGAGGATAAAAACAAAGAAAAATCAGTAATAAGCAGCATTAAAGGAGTGGATAATGCGTCAAATAAAACTCACTGGCTCAAAAACCTCGGGCACTGACTCCTGCGCCTGTCTATAACCCTCCGGCGCGTCGGCAATATGATCCTCCGTGATACCGATCGGCCCAGGGTAGCGGACAGACTGAGGAGGAATCTGAATCCTCCCCACAGGGTGAATGGTCGTCTGAAAATATGATCAAATAATCAAGTTATTTGACTACTTGAAACAGAGACTAGCAAAGAAGATTCTCGAAAGAAATCATACCTCCGGAAGACGGGGCGGAGGAGCCAGAGAGGGAAGCAAATCCCGCGCGTAGTCGCTCTCCATGCGAACGAGCTCCTGCCACGGAATAGTGTAGCGCTCTCCCCTGTTGATCAACCCTCTGATCAAGCGGGAGTCTAGCATCGACTCTGGCGGAGAAGAAGGCACCACAAAGCGATCGCCGCTATGCTGACGGACGACTCGCTCCCCCAAATACCAGACGAAGCGCCCAGTACCAACCAAGATGGTACGGTACGCTGAAAGACGTAGGGCCTCGGGCAGGTCAGTCATCCCGGCCCAAGGACGGTACTGGACATTGATGGGGACCTGAAAATCATGAAGGGTTAGGCGTGAACGACGGAAACAATATCAGAAGGAAAGAATGTGACAAAACTAATCCTTACGCCAACAAAAGAGGTGCCACGGCGTAGTAGCCCGCGAAGTGCTGGAACAGACTCCACCCGCGACTCTCCTCGGTCGCGCCAGCTGGCCGCGACAGGAAAGTCGTGGACCGCTCCTCGACGCCGGCGAGGAGCCAAGCCTGGGAAGTACTCGTAGAACCATATCTGCAACAAAGTGATACTTAGTACACGAACCGTACAAGCCGAAATGAAACAAGAAGGGAAAAGATCATCACTTCTACGATACGACTCTCCACAGGCCGTAAACGGTGATAGGAGACTCATCATTCAGCTGACGGCAGCAATGACGTAGGGATAGAAGAAGATCCGCGTACCCAAGACTGGCCCAGCTGTAGGATCCTATCTCGGGAATCCTGGCCAAAGAGGGGAGGTAGCAGAGGAGCACGCGTGAACTCCTATCAGGAGAAAGAGTCATAGAGATCAGGATCAAGATGAAGATCCGCACCCGCTGCTCGGCCGTCGTATCCTCCATATCAAAGCCACGGGCAAGAACTGAAGCCGACTCCGATCGTCCACTCCTAGGACCACCTCGAGATACTGGTCGAGTCATGATATGCTGAACAATCGGACCCAACAAATCAGCTACCTCAGCCGATGCCCAAGATAGATCGGACATCTGGCCTACTGCCCGATCAGTAAAGCGCAGCCCGCTGATCATGCTGAAGTCTAAGGGGGTCACCGTCATCTCCCCCCAAGCAAGGTGAAACGTGTTGGTAGTATCCCAGAAATACTCCAACAATGCGCGAACGACCGTCGCACCGCAACCCCGGGGGCTGCGAAACCCTACAACTACCGAGTAAAAATCAACCAAGCCGGACGACTCCCATAAAGCGCGCGTAGCAGGATCCCCCGTAATAACCTGGTGAAGCCGAGGGATCAAATCACCGGCTCCGGAACCGTGCTGGCGAAGTGTACCATCGACTATGCCAGAGAGTGCGCGGTGAGAGACGTGGTTTTCACGATAGAAAACCAGCTGGTCCGGGGTCCATGAAGGTGGAACCCACCTATTCCTACTCGTAGATGTCCGAGGCTCGGACTCCAAGACGTCGTCGTCCATGTCCTCAGGGACCGTGGGAGTGTCCTCCCGAAAAGCCCGACGCCGGCCGCGAGTGGAAAGGTCGCAGTCTCGTCGTCTAGGCATGCTATTGTCAAAATCTAAATGTTTAGCCTCATTTCCTAAACATTCAATTCAAGTTGCATATTTATAAATAAAAATCTAAATACTTAGCATCATTTCCTAAGTTATTTAGTTCTTTATTGAATTATAAATGTTTAGCATCATTTCCTAAATATTTTAAAATTGCAATCTAAAAACTTAGCTAAATTATTACCTCAAGGCTAAAATTTGGCAAAATTATGGTATTTAGTTTCTCCACGACAAACTAATACTACAGTTCTCCTAGCCGCATGATACTATGTTCTCCATGACAATATAGTACATATGCAAAATATGAATCAACACATTATTTCACAAAAATTCACCATTTCAAAGCATGAACATTATTTCACAAAGTAGCACCCAAAAACGGTGATTTGTTCAATTCTCCATCAAATCATGCAATTTTTGTCTCAAATTTCTCACAAACACACATGTACACATGTACAAATAAAATCATGGCAAGAATTTCAACATAAAGCTTCAAAATCAAAAACCCCCAAATTGATTTTTTAGGGTTTGTCATGAAATTGTTAATATGAAGCAAATTCAAAGCAAAAATCAAAGGGACTTACATGAATGTTTGTAAAAGGTCAAAAATAAGATCGAGAAATTACAACGAAATTGATGGAATTCGAACTCCAAAAACTCGAAAATGTGTTCCGGCCACCAGCACAGCTGCCGCGACACGGACAAGACTAACCGTGTCACGGTCAACAGTAACCGTGTCACGGCAAACCTTCAAACCTGACGGAGCTCCGGTGAACTGGGCGGCAGTACAGGAACAGAAACAGAAGCAGCAACGAAACAGCAGCAACGCGGTGGCCAAACAACCGCAGCAAAGCAAAAAGAAAAGGAGGAAAAAAAAAAAAAAAAAAAAAAGAGACTAACCGTGTCATGGTCTCCGTTACCGTGTCACGGCGAGCTTTGACCGGCCGGCGGTTAACCTCAGACGTGACGCGGCAGTTTTTAGTAAGAAAGGAGCAAAAATGGTGAAGTGTGAAAACAAGTATGAAGAAGAAATGTGAAATGTGAAATGTGAAATGGTGAAAGCAAGCATGCGGATTTAAAGGCAGAAAAGGACAAAAAGGAGCAAAAGTAACCGTTGCTGACTGATTCAAACAGCAAAAAGTAAAAAAAAAAAAGAATGTGTCCCGTGACACGGGATACTAGTCCCGTCAGACGGGAATCCCTGACCGTGTCACGGGAACCTGCTGACGTGGCGCGGCAAATCTGAGCCTGGTCAGGGAATATTCTTAGCTTTTTGACCAGTTTGGTTCACTTTCCGAGTTTATTGGGCGATGATTTTTCGTTACGGTTACGCAGAAAATCCCAACTGATATTTTATCTCTGGCAAGCGCCAAAGCCTATTTTTCGGCATTTTAAACATTTAATATGGTCGGATAATTGGCTTAAAATTGTGAATCATCTGCGACCCACGTTCGGGGATAATCGAACCACCATATACTTATCAATTTTTTTCGTCGGCTTTCCTCAGGCTTGGAAAGCGTTATCGGTGGATTTTTCTTCAAGTATAGAAAACCGCCAAGTCGGCTTTCCTCAGGCTTGGAAAGCGTTATCGGTGGATTTTTCTTCAAGTATAGAAAACCGCCAAGTCGGCTTTCCTCAGGCTTGGAAAGCGTTATCGGTGGATTTTTCTTCAAGTATAGAAAACCGCCAAGTCGGCTTTCCTCAGGCTTGGAAAGCGTTATCGGTGGATTTTTCTTCAAGTATAGAAAACCACCAAGTCGGCTTTCCTCAGGCTTGGAAAGCATTATCGGTGGATTTTTCTTCAAGTATAGAAAACCGCCAAGTCGGCTTTCCTCAGGCATAGAAGGCATCATCCGTGGATTTTTCTTCAAGTATAGAAAACCACAATT
Organism: Chenopodium album; assembly: GCF_948465745.1. NCBI lineage: Eukaryota > Viridiplantae > Streptophyta > Magnoliopsida > Caryophyllales > Amaranthaceae > Chenopodium > Chenopodium album. The sequence goes on from NC_137838.1 coordinate 47,487,679, forward strand.
TCCCTTTGTCGGCTTTCCTCAAGTATGGAAGGCATTATCGGTGGAATTCTTCAAGCATAGAATGACACCAAATTTGTTCGTCGACTTTCCTCAGGCATGGAAAGTATTATCCGGTAGCTTTCTTCAGGCTTAGAAAGCTACCAAACTCATCAGTCGGCTTTCCTCAAGTATGGAAAGCATTTCAACCAATGTCACTCGGTAGATTCCTTCAAGCATAGGAAAATACCAAACTCGTTTGTCACCGAAACACTGGTGCCAGATATGTATTCTATCCCTTTACTCTTTTATCTGTGGAATTAACATTTTTCTGCAGGTATCGGCGTATACAGAGTGATTTAGGATCGCAGAACGTCTTAAATCATTCTCCGTCCCTATCGACTACTTTGACTATCGTTTTCGAAACTGACGTTTCTACAAACTCAGTCAAAGTGGGGGCTTCTGTAGACACCTAAAAATGTCTCCCCAAAACCAAACCCGATGATAAATAACCTTTCACCGCCACTATTGGTCGGGTTTAGTATTTAATCCCGAGAGTGCTTAAAAAATCGTATCTTATTAAATTCTTGTTTTTGAAAGGTCTATGGATCAGTCTTGGTGTTTGGTAAAGGCATAGTTTTAATTTGTTAATTAATTTTAAGCCCAAACCTTTTTATTTTATTATTTTATTTTTGGCCCAAATATATTATTTATTTTTGTTATTTTCTTATTCTTAGCCCGAATAATAAAAGTCAGAAAAAAGCCCGAAATTATCAATCGGCACTTAAAAAAGCCGAAAGAAATTAGGGTTAAAAATGAATTTAGACGGAAAAGTGGACTGGTACTGACCGTGTCACGGTCAAGCTTGACCGTGTCACGGGAACTCTTCCCGTCTGACGGTGGGACTTCCCGTGACACGGGAGGTCTGTCGTGACACGGGAAGTTCCGTGTCCTTTTCGCGTAAACCCTTAACGCGTTTTCCGTTCCGTTTTCTAAAAATTTCCCGCGACACTCCAAAACTGACCGTGTCACGGGAACTTGTACCGTCTGACGGTACAGTCTAACCGTGTCACGGTACAGTCTGACCGTGTCACGGGATGCATTTTTAGGGTTTTTATCATTTTAGGGTTCCGTGTGCTCCCTCAGCACATTTCCCTATAAATACCCCCTCATTTCTGATGAACGGGGACCAGAATTGGATGATTCTTATTTTTCTCTCTTTTATGCTATTAACCTAAACACTAGCCTCCCCTTTTCACTTCAAAATTCCTTCTTCAAGCACTCAAAGGAGTCCATATTTTACTCGAGGTTCTATCCTTAAACCAAGGCGTGAAAGGTAGAATTGTTTGAGGGTTTGGCCCCAAAATAACCTTTATTTTATTTAATTTAATTTAGTCATTGCTTTATTATTTTCTTGAAGTTACTAAGTCGTTTATTATTTTGTAGTTGCAAACAAACAGATTCAAAGTAAGGATCATGCTCTTTTTATTATTATTGTTTTTCTAACGATTTTTATGTTGTTGGAATTATGATTAAATTGGTTTTTATGTTGATATTGATTCTATTATTTATTTTGATCACCATATTGCATGTTAAAGGGAATGTGTAATTGAAAATCACGCCTAATAAGATAATTTGGACAACCGGTTTAGGTTCCTTTTAATCTTGTTGTTTAATCAAGTGATCACAATATTTTAGAATTATATGTTGCATTAATATTCAACCAATTTAGCTTAATAATAGTTTGGAGCAAATTGAATTATTGTTTGTATGCCTTTGAGATCACAGGAATCATTTTTCACTATAAGAATCGAGTAGAGGCCAATACGGGCGAATGTGACTCCATGACTCACTTCGTACCATCATCCCCGATCCTCCTTTCGTGGTTCCGAACCATATGGAGTTAGTAATCTCATGTATTATGAATGGGGTGTAACCTTCACGGGTCAATCGTTGTTGCCTATCGTTGTCCCTTATCGTGGTTGCCTTTTTATGATCCGTGGACGGTTTACAAGTTCCTTAAAAACTTGTTGGCGGCTCCCTACTTTATTTGTCCCTAATCGTTGTCCCTAATAGTAATGTCAATCCTCACTTCCTATGAGTGCCAAGCATATTCACAACATGCTTTTAACGTAGGCGCACTTCGAGCGACGCCTACAGTATGGTATATTTGTTCTCTGTGATCGTGTGCATATGACAGATTCGCAAGGTAGCCATACGTTGTCGCCCATGTCGCGATGGGTTAGGACTCTTTGTTGTGAACCCATCGGGGATGTCAAGTCATGTATGCTAGTCGGTATGAACTTGACATCTTACGACAGGCCGGATAACTTGAGGATTTAAAGTCGTCCTTGTCGCAATGAGTCAGAACCCTTTGTTATGAACTCATCGGAGACGTCAAGTCTTATTTGCTAATCATTATGAACTTGACGTCTTTAAGACAGGTCTAATAACTTGAAGATTTGAAGTCACCCTTGTCGTGATGATTCGAGACCCTTTTTTATGAATTCATCGGAGACGTAGTCAAGTCATGTATGCCAGTCGTTATGAACTTGGCGTCTTTAAGACAGGTCTGATAACATGAAGATTTGAGTCACCTATGTCGCGATGGGTCAGGACTCTTTGTTATGAACCCATCGAAGATGTCAAGTAATTTATGCTAGTCGTTATGTACTTGACATCTTAAGACTGGTGATGTGTCTATTTTATATTGTATTTTACCCCCGTCCCTTGGTCGTAAGTAGTAGTGTTTTTGGCTCTTTAGAGCCACTTTTATTACTAATTGTTGTTTTCTAGTGTTTTCGTAGATTTAGTTGACTTTTGCAGGGATTTATGCTTTTGGAGTATTTTCCCGAGATATTTTGGAGCAATCACGAACATTGGAGAAGCACGACCAGAGTTTATAGCCCAGGGCCGGTTAGAGCCATCGAACCGGTGATTAAGGGCTCGGTATAGGTGATACCGGGGCATTTGGACCGAGTATTCAAGACCTAAAGAGGAAACCCAGATTGGCCCGAAGAATTGGAGCCCAATCGAAGTCCAAATAGTGGCCCAAATGAGCCGCCCGGCCAAAAAGGCTGGTGCCCAGAGGCGCGCCCGGCCGGGCGGGAGAAGCTTAGTCTGGTGCCCGGTGACGCGCCCGGCCGGGCGCGAGATTAGTATTAGAGACAAAAAAGGCACGCCCGATCGGGCGCGTGTTTTCTTAGTAGACGATTAACGTAGTTTTAATTTGTTTTAGTTTAGGATTTTTGTACGGAGTATAAATACTCCTCCGTAATACGTTTTTATCATCTCTTCTTCTACTCTTTACTCTTTCTTTACTCTCTTAATTATTCTCTTAGAATTCTTTCTCTAAACTTTTGTCCTTAATTCTTCCATTAATTCCAGATTACTTTTTGGTAACAATTTCTTCCCCTTTAACTTCAGTTATTTTATTTGCTTTCTTGATTATGCTTTTATTTATTTATTTGATTAGTTTAGATTTAATTATGTGTGAGTAGTTTTATTTCTAGGGTTTATGGGGATCATTAAATAATATGAAGGGGTAATTTATTGTTGTTGATTATCAATGCTAGATTAATTTCGTATTGATTGATTTAATGCTCTGTGACTAGATTAGGCCTATCTTTTATGCATGAGTTTGACAATATTGATTCAAGATGCGAGAGATGAGAATTGATGTTTAGGTCTAGTTTCAATAGGCAGGTTAATTTATAAATGGTTAAGTCGAGATTCGAGAGATGAGATTTAATACCGATAAATTAATTGTGTGATTGTAATATGTAGCGAAAGCCCTTTACAATCTGGTTAATTGATGCATTGATGATTGACTATTATTGATTATTGGTATTGCATGATAATTTCTTATTGAATTGTTTTAACGTTTTACAATTGCGGCTTGTAATAGTATAGCAATATTAAATTGATGAATCGAGAAGATGTTAATTTGATATTAAAGGCTATTTTCAATAAGAACTTAGATCTAGTAAATTGCGAGAGCCTGTTAGATCTATGTTGATTAATAAATTGCGAGAGCCTGTTAATCATGTTATTTATGCAATGTCAATGATTGATTACTATGTTTTACCCTGGAGTATTATTTATTGGTGAACCTATGCCCTAGATCCTTTTATATATTGTTTTCTCCCTATTCCTATTCTTTGTAGTTTAGTTTCATACTCAAACATAAATATTGGTTACTTAGATAATTTAGATTATAATAATTAATTAGGAGTAAAAAGACTTGTTTCCATGTGGAGATCGACCCTACTTCCCTATCTACTTTAGTTAGAGGATTTAGGTATTTACTTTTGATTAGGGGATACGACTTTACCCTGTCAACTGGCCTACTCAAAATTCTAGTACGAGATTAACTTCATGACATACTCATTATACATGTGCCATGTCACACACTCTAACGATTTTTTTTAGTCTTTGATCATGGACAAGATACACATAGTGGAATTCAATGAAGGTTCTCGATCTTATCTTTCTCTCGTTGGCTAAGAGAGTAACAACCGCAAGACTGGCACGCGTTCACAAATTCAACAATCATTGCGACGGCCTAATGGCATGCAAACAAATATTTGTAAGAAAATTTCCGCAGTGACAAGTCTGTTGTGATCGCTAATGTCTTCGACACCACAAAGGTTTACAAGCTCCAATACACCCTTCTGCTTAGACTTGCAACAGATAACTTACTTTCCTTATTCGATCATTCCATTATTGAAGGTTACGTGGGATGGGGATCCACTACTCCAAAAATGTATGGTGAATCATGCTTCATCCCCAAACTATCGAGAGTGAACTAAGGACGTTCTGTGTCGCTCGAGGGAATTTCTAGAATCCGCATCAATCCACAACGCTGTATATGCCTCACTTTACTCCTATAAAAAAAATTCGCATATTTTACGAGCATTCTGTGAGAGTTGGTGGCCCACCACAAACACACACCATAAAATGACAGGAGAGTGGTCCATTTCACTGTGGGATTTGCATAGACTTGGTGGCTTACCCATTTATGGGGTAATTTATGATGAGACTGCCCCTCATTCTGCGACCTTAACAGCAACAAATGAGGACAACAAAGGGTACATTTTAAAGGCTTGTGATCATTTGTTTGTTTCTTATCATAGCCTTTACAAAGAATCGGGTTCAAGGAGGGAGGTTTTAGCCAAAGAATGGATTAGATTTTGTTACCAGAAGAAAATTTGCTATGCCGCACCGCCAAAGAGGACAAGATATCTCTCGAACCCTCCACAATCTACACATGACCCTGACGGAACGTTACCAGACGTACCTACGGAGTGGAAAAATGATGAGTTATCCATGTTTGAGCGTTTAGACTTTCCCCGCAACAATAGAAGGGCAACAACCTATACTGCTGCTTTCTTGTCTTGTTGATTATGTGCATTTGTACTTACGTAGTTTGATAGTAGATCAATAAGATCTGCGACGTTGGAGATCACAACTTTGATGGCTTGTGGTAAAACGTTTAGCTTGGTAATTCATGTCCTGGGAAGAATTTATCATGGTCTGAACAACATTTCGAGGTCTCCCAAAACTTCTTATTTTGGTTCATTCTTCCCGACCCTTTACTTGTATAGCTGGCTAGCATACTATTTCGGAACTCATCACAATCTAGATCTTGCTCTCCCAGGTCCTTTAATGACTGTATTCTCTTGTTCTCAAAGTTCAAAGCATTTTAAGGGTAAAGAAGCACGAGATCTGATACATGAAGGGACCACAACGAAGGTTGGGTGTACAGTTCCAAACAAGAACAAGAACATCACTTTGTTTGATGATAGGAAGCTTGGGATTCCAAAACTTGGCTACCTTTTCTCTCTTCGCTCTAGCTACATTCTTGTACGCTCTGGTGACAAATTTTTCATAGAGCCTCACAATCCTCATCGATTTGGTAGTCAATTGGGTTTTGTCAAGATGTTCCCGGTATGCTTAAGCATGCCGTAGTTGTGTGTCAATCTGTAGGCTATTATGAAGCTCTTTGGTATTGGGACTTGATTTTGTTTTTTGGCAGTCAATCCCAGGTGTTGACTCCTTGCCTTTCCTTGAATTGGCGTGACCTTGTAACTTGGGTTTTTCGGTCTTGGTGGTCTAATGTGACAGTTAATGACCTTAGAGACAAGGTTGGCGTCCTTTGCGCAAGTATTGAAGCTGATCCCAACAAGTCTAGGAAGAGCTAAGAACATGCTAGTGACATAAGTGCTCCACGACCGAAGACCAATGCCGGTGGTAAAAGGAGTCATGAGCCTCTGTCCAAGCAAGGCAACTCTAAATCGATGACAGCTAGAGATTTCAGACAAGGAGGAAGCTTTAGTGACGGAGAATGTGACGTCAACTACAAGCATAAACGTAGGAGTAAGAGGCGATCAGACGTTGATAAAGAGGACATCACTTTAAACAATGCGGACTCCTTTAGCAATATTCAAGATTTCCATATTGTTCCCACTGACATACCATTTGTAAGTATTCGACACCCTTTTTTAAATTTGTTTATTATTATTATTATTATTATTATTATTATTATTATTATTATTATTATTATTATTATTATTATTATTATTATTATTATTATTATTTTTAGGATGATCAAGACTTCGAGAGTATTGTTGCTGACTTCTTAGAGGTTCCAATACCGAGACCAATTGTTGGCAAGGGTAAGGGAATAAGGATTGCCACGAATAAATTTTGTGACAATTCTCCCAATTTACCAAGGAAGGAAATACAGTCCCCCACTCAAAGCCTAAAGTCAGTAGATGGTCCTCATTCTCTTGAGCTTGCCTCCAAGGCTTTAGAGGTTCGACAGTCAGTTGTTGAAGATCGTACAGTTGTAATTCAGCGTGTTTGCGCTCCCACTATGTCCGCAAACACGTTTGGACCAGGCCCCTTTTCTTGTACTATTTTTGTAGATGCGATAAAACAGATAGGAGCTCAATACTTGGCAATGTTGCAAGCGTCACCTTATTTGGAGGTACCCATAAGGTTTGAAGAAGCTTCCATGGTGTATCGAGGTATACAAAACCTCAAGGGTGACTCGGCTCTGCTGAAGCGTAAAGTCGAATCTTATGTTTATTCAGTTAAATCCTACCTTGCTTTGGAGGAAGCTGCAGCAAAACGACAAAGATCTGAACATGTAACAAGAGTCATACTTGCTCAATCTAAGGTTCTCAAGTAAGCGGAGTCCAACCTTTCTAATAATGAGCAAAAAAGGCAAGAGCAATTGATGGAACAAGATGCCTTAGCTTAGTCACAAAAAGAGTAGAAGATCTCGAAGCTGTATTGACTAAAGCTTACGAAGAGAAGAATCGTCTGACAGATGACTTAGTTACTAGCAAAGGATCTATCACTTTAATTGATGAAGAAATGAAGGCTGTGAAGGAAACTTTGGATGACTTACATGCAACTCTAAAAGGAATGGTGTCCTTCGAATAAGTGTACTATTTCGTTAGTGGGTTCAGAATTATTAGAAAGCTAATATATTCAGTAAGTTCAAGTGATCGGAATGCCTAGGTAGAGGCCGCTTGCGATCAATAATATTAATGCATAATTAATATTACAGCTTAATCTTGACTGAACCCTTCGGGTCACACCCAAGCAACTAACAAACCGAAGCGACGAATTAATTATGAATTAATTAATAAGTCAACCGAGTAATTAATATTAAGACGTCGGGAATTCGAGCTTAGAGCGTCGAAACCAAACGTCGGAAGTCGAGTTGAAAAATGGTAAAAGACGAGACATGAAAATAATAATAAATTAACGAAGACCAAAATACCCCTAGCATCGAAACACCGAGTGCTAGGTGGTATAGCCGAGCTAGCAGCCCGCACCTAGTGCGTGGCGTCCTAGCATGCTGCAGCTAGCATCCCGCTCTAGGTGCATGACATGCTAGCAGCAGCTTTCGGCAGCAGCAGCCTGCACGCAAGTGCATGGGTGCTGGCCGAGAGAATGCGAGCAGCAGCCCGCATTAGTGTTGTGAGGATGGCTGGGCCGAGAGAAGGGCAGCATTAAAATTGGAAGCCCACTTGGGTGCCTTGGTGCCCAAGTGGGAGTTGCCAAGTGGCGCAAGGTGAGGGAGTGAGTGGGGAGCAAGTTTGGTCCCCCTCCTCCAAATGGTCCTCACCTAACCTCTCACATGAGCTTGCTACTTGTTGATTTATTATTAGTTTGATTATTAATTTTATTTTAGTTTCAAAATATAATGGAAAAATCAAATTCTCCCACATTGATGGGAGAGCTTTTCACTCTCTTATTTTTCCTATAAATACTCAAGTTGGGGTATTGGGAAAATTACTTGAGTGAGAGTTGGAAAAGGCATCACCATTGTGAAAACCTTTGAACTCACTAATCACTCGGGTTTTGGTCGGGCCTTGCTAACTCCAAGGCATTGGACCGTTTTCGGTGGTCGAGTTGTGGGTGGACTATCGTTGGAGGCCATCGTATTTTCGAGGCTAGCTTTCGAAGTAAGAGACCCTTTCGTTTGGGTGAAGTACGCTCCAAAGGTAATTATCTTATCTTAATCATATGATTAATTTATTTATGTTTATGGTTTTATTTATTGCGAGTGCGGTCTTGGTTTTTGGGGGTGTTTCGCAGTGAGTCGGACTCGCCAAACCCCAACAGCGGTATCGGAGCCTCCCTCGTTTATTTTTAAAATCATAATATTTTTCAAGGTGTTCTTATGGCTTAATTTTTCTGGTTTTGAGTAGCTAATTAGATTAGTAGCTTGTTTAATTTATTTTAACCTCGTATTAAAGCTGTCATCAGCCCCGAACCCAGATTTCGACCCAAAAATAGTGAATTTTGGGTGGAAAAGGCGTTATAGAAATGGTTTTACCCTTTTAGGACTCGGTTTTTAGCCAAAAAACGACCAGAAATGCACTTTTTGAGGGATTTTTCATTTTGACGAAATTTTTTAAGTCTTTCTAACCTTAACAATTAATTGCATATTTATGGTGGTTATGTTATTGGTTCAATACATATTTTATATGCAATTTTAAACCTCTTTAGGCATGATTACTGGTGGTAACTTGTGTTTGAAAGCTTGGTTTTGTTTTTCACATAATTGCAAACTAATTGCATTAAGTGTGAAATTGTTGTTCTTTGAGGCTTCCAAGTACTAAAGATTCAATCTTTAATTATGTTAAGTGATTGAAACTTTAAGTCACTAAATTCCATGATTTTTTGTTAAACTTTCTTGATTTAATCATTTTTTAGTTGATTGGAATCATAAAGTTTGAAACTTTGTGATAGAAAATTGTTTATCTTCACATTCACAAGTATTAAAGTTGGAATCTTAATTGAACTTATGTTCATTTTTCCATCTCCCTCTTATTTCGTCAAAATAAACTCAAGATTAATTTAAATTAATTAATAGTGAATAATTGCCCTCTTATTTTTGTTGCACCAAGTTAAACCAATTTAATTAAAGAATGGTTCTTGGGAATTATTTTGGTTAGATGCACTTTGAAAATTTTATTCTAACTTAGACTTGTTTAAATTTTTCATTTTTCTCAATAAATTAGTTCTAAAATTAATTTAGAATTAATTATAATGTCACGGAAAATTTTGGGATCAAAGTCCCTTGGCTATGGCACGCAAATCAAGGCTTAAGCACCCTTGGCTAGCCAAGCTGCATAGCAGCTCGCATGTGGCTGCCTTGAGGGTGCGTGCAGCCAAACGGTGGCTAAGTGCGCACGACCTCATATATAGCAGCAGCATCACGCTGCCTTGATGGTGCGTGCGTACGTGCTGTGGTGCGTGGTGTATGGGCTGGTGTGGTCCGTGGTGCGTGGTGCACGAGCATGGTGTGCTTGGGCTTGGTGCATACGTCGAGTAAAGGGGTATATACGTAGACGTTGCTTGCGAAGCAATGTAGTGCAATGAGTTCATACGACATGGCCATCAAGGGCCACGTTATTGATATGTGAAAGTTCGCTGATGTGGGCGGTGTAACGCTTAGCGACATCGGGCCCACTCCCACGTTCATTGAGCATCAAACGTTTGTGCGGGATGTGAGCACTCCATGTCTTAGTGCTAGGCACTTAGACATTTTGGACTACGTAATTTTTGCTTAAATTGTTGTTTTAATTATTTTATTAATCTAATTTGGTTTTAATTAATTTAATAAATTTTGGAGGTTAGGCCTCGGGTTTTGAGCGGCATCGGCAAAATTTATTTTGACAAATTTTGGGTTTTACCGGTTAATTAATTGGATTAATTGAGTTTGATGCGGAATTTAGTGGGAGCTCCAATTATTAATTACGTCAATTACATAATCGGTTAAACAACTTTGCCTAGTTTTAATTAGGGGTGTTAATTGGATTAACTGCCTAGATTAGTTACTAGTTCTCGCGTGTGTATGCATTGTTACTTGTTTATGATGAGTGACATTTATGTCACTCTTAGGGAGTAGTTTTAGAGTCATTTTCGTGTTTATTTTATCTTATTTTCCTTTCTTTCTCTTTAATAAAGTTTCTTGTTTATTTTGGTAATTTTGTCGTGTTTTAGTTCTTTTCGTAGTTTTTAGTTTATTTTCGTATTTTATTTGCTTTTGATTTGTTATATTTCGTTCTTTATTTTTCCCTTGAAAGTATTCTAATTTACTTTTATTTATTTTAATTGGTTTTGAGTCTATTTTATTTCACTTTCTTTTCTTGTATAGTTTTATTTAATTTTTATTAGTTTAGTGTTATTTATCTTATTTTATTTTACTTTATTTTACTTTATTTTATTTTATTTTATTTTATCTCTTAGTAATACCCTCGTGTTTTTGGTTGTAGGTGTCCCGGGTTTCAAGGTCATGTTCGTGTTCGGAGGTCCAAGGTTCGAGGCGCAAAACTTGAGCCAACCCAAGCTGCTGCCTCCTATCCTTCACCCCATCTCCTTCATTATCCTACACCACACCAAAACACAGCAACATCCCCTGCTCCACCAACACCAACAGCAACGCAACCACGCACATCACCATCATCCACCTTTCCCCTGCTCACTCACCCTCACCACCAAAATCACCTCTCACGCAACCACAGCAGCCCCACAGCCGTACTCACCTGCCACCAACACCACCACACAGCAACAACCAAACACCGCAACACCACCGCGCAACAACCAGAACCACCTGACCACCAATTTAACCCCTGAACGCAACTCCCCTGCTGCCTCCATAATACACCTCCACTGCCGCAACCAATACACCACCATTCAACCAACCTAACCAACCCGCAACCCCAACTGCAGCAGCAACAGCAGCCGCACCTCAACCACGACGCCTACCACCACCGCAATAAACCTCTTTTAGCCACCCAAAACGGCAGCCCTTCACCACACCTGACCCGCAACTACTCAAGCCACCAATCAAGCATTTCGGCCCTCAATTAAGCAAAAATCAGATTAAAATTTGATTTTAATCAAGTTCGAGCATACCGTTTGTGGTTCGGTCGAAGTTCGAGTCAGAGACTTTGTGGGTTTCGTTAATCGAAGAGGAGTGGTCGAACATACCCATGGTTCGACCGAACCAACCCTGTAGTTCGACCGAACCAACCCATGGTTCGACCGAACCGCTTCACGAGCTATGCACGCGAGTTTTAAAGAAAATTGGACGGCCACGATCTTGGATGCTTGATGAAGATGATGATGATAAGCGGTGATGATTGATTACTTTGATGTGTGGTGATGGTGATCAATGGAGATAGAGCAGCCAAGAGGAAGAAGGAAATCGTGGCTGATTGTTTTGGGTGGGGAATTGATGGGTTTTGGTTTTCTTTTTCTTTTTCTTTTATTTTTATTTCCTTTCCTTTTCCTTTTCTTATTTCTTTTCTCTTTTATTTCTTTTCTATTTTATTTTTCTTTTTATTTTCCTTTTCTTTCTTTATTTTATTTTTTCCTTCTTTTATTTTTCTTACTTTGGCTAGCTTAGTATAAATACCCAATTTTTGGGGTAATTAAAACATTCAATAACTATCTATTCCTCTCTCTAGTTAGTTTTAGTTTTAGGTTAGGTTAGGATTAGTCTTCTTTGGTAGAGAGAGAAAGTGAGGTTTTCTTCATTAATGAACTTGGATTTTGAAGAAGGAGCTTGTTCAATCCTTTGTAGACCTTCATCTTCAATTAATGAGCAATTTCTTACTCTCTCTCCTCTATTTTTATTTGTTTATTTTGATTATTATTTTAGTTGTTGGTATTGCTTGTTGATCATGTTGATTCTTGATTATTTGTTGATTAATCTTGTTATTATCATGATTAGTGAGTAATTTCCCCATTAAGGGGATGGTTGTGGTGTAGTTGGACCTTGAGCATGTTCTAGGGTTTAGAATTGATTTATTTGTGATTAAAGTCTTTATATGCTTGATATTCTTTAATCTTCTTGCAAGTGCACATTGTTGGTTGATTAAAGGTGAATCTTTGCTAACAAGAAACGGAAGTTGACTTAGTTAAGGTTCATTACTATCGATTGTTATTTAATAGTACCTCCTAGTATATGGTTCTAATGTGGAAACATAGAGTCTATGTTAGGAGAAGCCAATTGACCTCGGAAGGCGGCTAGATTGGATTCTTAATTTCGATATTCGAGCATTTTTAGTTCATAATTAATTCAATTTCTATGCCTTTGTTTATGTTCAAGTGAATGCTATACCTAAACCATTTCCCTTAATGTTTTATTTCTTGTTTTAGCATTTTTAGACTTTAGTTTATTTATCCCCTATTCCGGACTAGCTTAATTGTTGATAACATTTGGTGGTGTTTACCGTTCTCTGTGGTTCGACCCCTATGCTTGCCTTATACTCGTATTAGGTTTGTTTAGGTTGTATAAATTGTATTTGATCTAGGGATAGACAATTGACGACGCGTTTATTCCCTTGTCAGTTTATCGTTGTAAAATGCGTGGGCCATTCACAGATAGTGATTGGATGAATGGACTGTATATTCTCTCACAGGTTTTATAAAAATGGCAATTAGTGAGGCCCGTATAGGATAGAAAATACGGACTGCGATCCGTGATGTATTTTTGTAAATCTAAATACGGTCTGCGTACCATTGAGTATTTTTGTACCTTAATATTTAGATTAGTCCTAATCGTAGATACTAGCAGTTGCATTTAATTATGGTCAAGTCTTGAAGATGGAAATTCTTGGAAGACGTAGCCATGAAGTTGCAAATGAAGATCTTTTGAAGATTTGAAGATCTCAAGGGGTCATGCTAGTTGCAAATGCATCTCTATTTATGTTTTTTGATATATATATATATATATATATATATATATATATATATATATATGTTTATGTATATAAATTATATGTTAGATGCATGTTTAGGATTTCGAATGTTGTGATGATTAATTAAGTTCACTTAAATCAACCAACATAGAAACTCTAGGTCCCTAAATATTGAGTAAATCTTGCCATTCCATAACAACAATTACCAACCAAACGAGGGTAGTGGTGGGCTACACCAAAGCGAGGCATCACTACTTTTCCAAGGAACGCAAAGCATACCGGGTATTCAAGTTGGTTTTGGTTGTACTCAACGATATGAGTGATGGAGTCCTAACATGTCGTGGGAAAGTGAATAAATTGTTAAGAGAGTATTAGATGCGAGGATTTATTCAACCAAGAGTGGCTTGGAGCCATTAGCAAAGAGTTGTTTACCTTAGGAGATTGAGTGTTAAGACAAGCCAAAGCATGCTTAACCACTCTTTGTTTCTTTAGATCTTGGAATCAACTTATTCTCGCCAAAAGGGGACAATTTTAATGCGTGGATAAGACGTTTAATAAGATTGAAGATTTGCATGAATACCTTTTAATTTTCAAACTTATTATGTTATTTACATGATAAATGGTTATACTTTGCACTTATATTTGTAGAATTCCAAATCAAATAATATTGTTTCCATGATTGGTAAAGGAAATCTTTGAGAATGGTTCTTACAGAAAAGTAAAGCATTTCTAAAATACAATTCTCATAAATGATTTTTATAACAAAGTCCGAAAGGACGGTTGGACATCATGTATTCAAAATACTAGGTAGTTTTGATAAAACATGAAGTATTGAGTTACAAACTCAAATTGTCAATATTGACAACCAACATATCTTTTCGCTTAATACATTGATGAGTAAGACTCATTGATGTAGTAATTCAAGCGTGAATTAAAGGAAAAGATGGAACTTTGTTTTACGGCGCATAAGATGCTTAATTATGCCTAACAAAGCATAAAAGTCAAAGACTCTTAAATAAATAGTTCTTACAGAGTACGAGATAAAGTATAATAAGAAATATAGGAAACAAGGAACGAAGAAAAGGAATAAGATTCCATTTCAACCCATGAATTCATGTTATTGTAGTTAACTTAGCAATTTTTTACCTTCACAAGTATCGAATGCTTGAGTGTTCCACTTTGAAAGTGACCTCAAACTATTGAAGTTAAGCTAAGTAATCGACTTACAAGCTTAGAATGAAGCAAGGAGAGCTACATAAGTTGTAAGGTCGTATGCTTTGTTTAAAGGCCTTTTAACCAAAAGGCTGGAACACGTAATGGTTATTATTATGTTCCATAATCAGCAATTTATTCGTTTACACACGGAAAGACTCACATTCAAAGCAATGAGCAATAGTTACAAATTTATTTGAATGGCATTGTAGACACCTAAAATGTCTCCCCAAAACCAAACCCGATGATAAATAACCTTTCACCGCCACTGTTGGTCGGGTTTAGTATTTAATCCCGAGAGTGCTTAAAAAATCGTATTTTACTAAATTCATATTTTTGAAAGGTCCATGGATTAGTCTTGATGTTTGGTAAAAGCATAGTTTTAATTTTAGCCCAAGCTTGTTAATTAATTTTAAGCCCAAACCTTTTTATTTTATTATTTTATTATTTATTTTTGGCCCAAATATTTTATTTATTTTTATTTTATTATTTTCTTATTTTAGCCCGAATAATAAAAGTCAGGGAAAAGCCCGAAATTATCAATCGGCACTTAAAAAGCCGAAAGAAATTAGGGTTAAAAATGAATTTAGACGGAAAAATGGACTGGAACTGACCGTGTCACGGTACGGTCTGACCGTGTCACGGGAACCCTTCCCGTCTGACGGTGGGACTTCCCGTGACATGGGAGGTCTGCCGTGACACGGGACGTTCCGTGTCCTTTCCGCGTAAACCCTTAACGCGTTTTTCATTCCGTTTTCTGAAAAATTTCCCGCGTCACTCCAAAACTGACCGTGTCACGGGAAAGTGTACCGTCTGACGGTACAGTCTGACCGTGTCACGGTACAGTCTAACCGTGTCACGGGATAATTTTTTAGGGTTTTTATTATTTTAGGGTTCCGTGTGCTCCCTCAGCACATTTTCCCTATAAATACCCCCTCATTTCTGATGTACGGGGCAATGAGAATTCTATTATTCTTATTTTTTCTCTCTTCTATGCTATTAACCTAAACACTAGCCTACCCTTTTCACTTCAAAATTCCTTCTTCAAGCACTCAAAGGAGTCCATATTTCACTCGAAGTTCTGTCCTTAAGCCAAGGCGTGAAAGGTAGAATCGTTTGAGGGTTTGGCCCCAAAATCAACCTTATTTCATTTAATTTAATCTAGTTATTGTTTTATTATTTCCTTGAAGTTACTAACTCGTTTATTATTTTGTAGTTGCAAACAAACAGATTCAAAGTAAGGATCATGCTCTTTTATTATTATTATTATTATTATTTTTCTAACAATTTTACGTTGTTGGGATTATGATTAAATTGGTATTAATGTTGATTCTATTATTATTTTTATTATGATCACCACATTGCATGTTTAAAGGGAATATGTAATTGAAAATCACGCCTAATAAGATAATTTGGACAACCGGCTTAGGATCCTTTTTAATCTTGTTATTAATTGAAGTGATCACCAATATTTTAGAATTATGTGTGCATTAATATTAAACCAATTTAGTTAAATAATAGTTTGGAGCAAATTGAATTATTGTTTGTATGCCTTTGAGATCACAGGAATGCTTTTCAATATAAGAATCGAGTAGAGGCCAATACGGGCGAATGTGACTCCATGACTCACTTCGTACCATCATCCCCGATCCTCCTTTCGTGGTTCCGAACCATATGGAGTTAGTAATCTCATGGATTATGAATGGGGTGTAACCTTCACGGGTCAATCGTTGTTGCCTATCGTTGTCCCTTATCGTGGTTGCCTTTTTATGATCCGTGAACGGTTTACAAGTTCCTTAAAAACTTGTTGGCCGCTCCCTACTTTATTTGTCCCTAATCGTATATGTCAATTCCCACTTCCTATGAGTGCCAAGCATATTCACACATGCTTTTAACGTAGGCGCACTTCGAGCAACGCCTACAATTTGGCAACTCCGCTGGGGAGGATTCTTAATTATTTATTGATTTGGGTGATCGGTATTTAATTAAGATGAGTGGATGAGACTTGAAAGATTCTTGAAAAAAATATTCCTGTGATTAATTTGGCATTTTTTGCATCTGCATAGACGTTTTAACGTCGCATTCAGGTCTGTCCCGTAGGAAAAATTGGATAACTTGATTGCGCGCAAAAGCAAACAGGGCACCAGTCAGATTTTCTGACTGCCGTGTCACGGCAGAGTCTGCTGTGTCACGGCAGTCCTAAAACTGACTGGTGGCTTATTTTCTTTTCTCACAGTCGACTTCCTTCGATTTTTCTGAAAAAACGTATGTGTTCTACATGCGTCTTAGCCCCGGGGGATTTAAGCTCTATCGACCCAAAAACGCTCATGGAAATAAGGGTTCATCCGAGTCATTAAATCCACCCAAACCATGGAGTCGAGTTCAATTTCATCACGAACTCGCGGAGCCGCCTGTTGGCATACACCCTCAAGGGAGGCTGCCTTGCTAACGCGTCCAAACTCTTAACCATGGTGCCCTTTTGACACCCAAAGCTTGACCAATAGTTGAACATAGATCTTGACTTTAGGTTGCGAACTTTTTTACATCATCGAGCCTAAATGCTATGTGTTGTTTTGGTGCTAACCCTCATGTGTTTGCTCTTTTTGTTTAACCCATGACCGAGGGTTTTTATTCTCACATAGTAATTAGTACGGACTTAAAATCGATTAAAATCTGAAAAACCACAAAAACTGACCTGGAACTGCGCACCGTGTCACGGCATGTTTTGCCGTGTCACGGTGAACAGTGCCGTGACACGGGAATATCTACCGTCTGACGGTAGACTGCACCGTGTCACGACAGTCTGCACCGTGACACGGTGCCCAGGAAAGTGTCCTGTCAGTCTTTTTTCTCGATTTTTGTGTCTAGTATTGAGTCGTGTCTAGCTATACGATCAAAACACGCGTCTATAACCTCACCTAATTACTCACATATTATGTCCACACACTTTTTTTTAGTCATGCACCACTTTTGACCGTATTTTAGGGAAGTTTCGTTTTTTGTGTCGTTTTTTTTTTCGGAGTAAGTCGGATGGTATCCTCCCATGTTTTCTTTTTTTTTAATAAGTAGAGCTTCAATACAATAAATTTTTTTTTCTTTTTTTAATCCGGATAGGTTAAGGACAAGTTTGGTCATTAAAGGTGTGTTTGTTTCGGTGTCACAGCACTTGGGTAAGAAGCAAGGGTAGATTGTTACGGTTCGAGTCCATACCTCAACAACCTCTTATACCAAAGAGGCGTACGAGGAAACCACCTCAGTCATCTCCACAAGATCCGTCTCCAGTCTACTTTCAACCAATGGCCACTAAGGAAGACATCGAGAACCTCAACAGGACAATCGAAAGATTGTCTGACATGATGCAGATACTTACTACTAGAGTCAGCACTGTAGAGCAAGACAAGAAAAACAGTGTCACTACTGCTGCGATGGACAAGATCAAGGAACAAATGAGCAAGATTTCCGAAGAATTCACTTATGTGGAACAGCCTATCACCTCCTCGTCTATTAGAGAGAAGCTTCCTGAGAAGTTTTCCACTGCTGATATTCCCAAGTTCAAGCCTACTGATAATCCACTTTTCCATTTGAAGGCTTTTTCTGCAACTATGGCTCTTAAGGGAGTAGATGTGACTCTCTTCCCTACGGTGTTTCCTCTTTCCTTAGAACATGCCTGTCAACAGTGGTTCTATTCTCTGGAATCCAAGCATGTCGCGACCTGGGAGGATGTTACTGAAAGCTTTATGAATCGGTACAAGTGTAACATCCAGGCCAAGACTTCTGAACGTGAACTCTCCATTCTCAAACAGAAAGAGAATGAAGGCTTCACCACTTACCTAAGCAGGTGGAGAGAAACAGTTGCGCTCTTGGTGGATCCTCCCAAGGAGAAGGAAATGGTTCGCTTGTTCATTGCCAACCTGACTCATAAATACAAGCAACACCTGAAGTTTCTGCTTCTAAGTACCTTCGATGCTGTATACGATATTGGAATCAATATCGAAGACGAACTGATGAAGTCTTTTGGTAGCAACAATAACAACAGCACTTGGAAAAACAAGAAGAACGACACTCCTTCTTCTTCGTCTTCTAAGCCCAATAATGTTACCAACAATATCAACATCAATGATGTGCTGGCCCTTAATGCTCCTCCTCAAAGATTCCAAAGGCAAAGGAGGGTTTATACGCCTTTGGGAATGACTTATGATGCTGCTTATGACCGTATTCATGGTCAGGGGCTGATTATGCCAATCGGACCATTTCCAGAACCTCGACCTGAGAATAGGACCGCTAACTATGACCCCAACGCTTATTGCAAGTATCACCAAGGCAAGGGTCATAACACTGAGAAGTGTTGGAGGTTGAAAGACGCAATCCAAGACCTGATTGATGCTAACCAACTTCCTGTCCCTCTAGGGGGCAAGAAGCCTAACATTCAAACAGGTCCTCTTTCTGATGCTCTGGCTATCATGGGAGATGAAGTCTCCTTTGATCCGTCGATACTCATTCAATCTGTGAATGAACCTCTGCCGGAAATTGTATTTATCTCAAGCACTGAAGAAGTGAATGGGATCTAGGATAGTGTTGATGAAGACGTCTATCTCAAGGACATAGCCTGTTCATCTCTCGGCACCAGTGAAGATGTCTGGGGGGACCTTGAGGTCAAGGTTCTCACCAGAAGTGGACGGTTGCAACAACCTAACCCACCTCCACCTCCACCACAATCAAATCCGATAGTTGATCCCATCGACCCTGTGAATAGCGATGTGGTCAAACAGCTGCAAAAGACCAAGGTGGAAATGAATGTATGGAAGCTTTTGGCAACTTCCCACGAGCATCGAAAGGCTGTGATGAATGCTCTGGTAAAAATAGGAGTCGATGATGACATGACTCCTCAAGGATTGGTCAACTTTCTCACTACCGAGCTGCCGAGTACTGGCAATCTGATTTCCTTTTCTGATAAGGATCTACCCCCGGAAGGGGACCAACATAATAAGGCCTTACACCTCACTGTAGTGTGTAGGCAGATGAATGTTCCTATGAGCCTGGTTGATAATGGCTCTGCAATCAATGTGTGCCCACTCCGTACTGCAAGAAAGTTGGGTATAAAGAATGAAGAGTTGACTCCCTCCACTCAAGGGATTCGAGCTTACGATAATACTCGCCGTCAAGCCGTGGGTACTATCGTACTGAATATAACTATTGGGGCTATTGAACGTCGCACCAAATTTCAGGTGGTGGACATTAAGGCCTCTTTCAATCTGTTATTAGGACGCCCTTGGCTTCATGAGCTAAAGGCGATTCCATCATCGCTTCATCAGAAAGTGAAAGCCATAGTTGGAGGGGTTCCGATTACCATCGATGCTTCTCCTATGCGCATTCAAGTTATTGATACTCCCATCGTCCATGTTGAAAACGACGAGGAAGATGAAGATCTTTGGGGGTTTTCATTAGATGATGTTCTTGTGATCGAAGAAGAGGAAAAGTGCCATCTTGACTTCGATCCCTGTTCAAACACCAGTATCAACGCCATTTTGAAGAAGTAAGGTCACTTTCCTGGAATGACCCTTGGGCTCAAGAAGAAAATGGCTAAATCTTGGGGCCATCCTGGTGCGCTCAAGAAGGATACTTTCGGCTTAGGATTCGAGCCGACAAAGGAAGACATGAAACAAGCTGCGTTGAAAATGAAGGCTCGCAACAACGCTCGAATCACGAAAACGGAAATGACCATGGATCCATATCCGTTCACTCTCAACGACCAGTACATAAAAGAAGGGGAAGACTTCCCATGCTATGAATTCCCTGAACCATTTGTCCATAATGGGATCCGTGAACCGGGATTTGAGGTGTTCCTCGATTGTGACTTCATCGATGAAGAGCTCTCCACAGTCGAGAAGTCAGCTAGCCTGAACTCTGATGATCTGGGAATCAATCTTCTTTTTGGAATGGAGAAAAATGAATCCAAGCCGGTCTGCAATGATAACTCCGAGCTCGTTCAAGCCGTCATAGCGAACAAGGATTTCGACCCCTCCGAGTTAATCGTCCAAGCTGACAACATTTCAAGGGGATGGCGCAAGACATTGAGGATCACTACGCCGAGTGGAGAGAAGTTGGAAATAACCGCTGGCGAGGGTCCTATGTTTGATGAGTCTGAATCGTCTGGGTCCGAGTCCGAGTCTGAGTCTAAGTCTGTAGATGAGTCCTTAGAGTCTGAGGCTGACCCTCTTTCTGCTATAGAGTTAAACCTTGAGTCTCTTGTTGAGTCCTATCCTTCTAGTCCTAATAATTCTGGTGAGGTCGCAGCTGACCTTGCCTCTCTTGATGTATTAGCCAGTGAATTCAATAAAATGAGTACCTTTGCTTACGATGCGTGCCATTCCCCTAGCCCTGATCAATATTGCTTTGCTAATGATAAAAATGACAAAGAAATAATAAAAGCAATGGAAGAACACGAAAATAAAACAACAGTTATTGAAGATACAGAAACAGTTAATATTTCCAATGATACGACTGTTAAAGAAGCAAAAATTGGATTAACACTAAGTCAAGATGAACGCAAAGAGCTAATTAACTTGCTTAGTGAATTTGTTGATGTATTTGCTTGGTCATACCAAGATATGCCAGGAATTGACAGGGATATAGCTCAGCATACGATACCACTCATTCCAGGTATGAAGCCTGTCAAACAAAAGCTGCGCCGAATGAAACCAGACGTGGCTCTCAAAATCAAGGAAGAAATCAGGAAGCAATTGGCCGCAGGTTTCATCAAAGTATCCAAGTATCCGGAATGGATAGCAAATGTGGTTCCAGTTCCAAAGAAGGATGGAAGGGTCAGAATGTGTGTTGATTACAGGGATCTCAATAAAGCAAGCCCAAAAGATGGGTTCCCTCAACATCACATTGACATTCTGGTCGATAATACAGCAAACCATGCACTCCTGTCATTCATGGATGGTTACGCCGGATATAATCAGGTATTGATGGCAGAAGAAGACATGGAGAAAACCACATTCATCACACAATGGGGTACATATTGCTATACGGTAATGCCATTCGGGTTGAAAAACGCGGGTGCCACCTACCAAAGAGCAGCTACAACATTGTTACATGACATGATGCACAAAGAGGTGGAGGTCTATGTCGATGATATGATTGTCAAGTCTAAAGATCGCCCAGGCCATATCGTCGCACTTCGCAAGTTTTTTGAAAGACTCCGTAAGTACAACATGAGATTAAATCCAGCAAAATGTGCATTCGGAGTCACGTCAGGCAAATTACTTGGATATGTGATCAGTTCTCGAGGGATTGAAATAGATCCTTCAAAAGTAAAAGCAATCATGGCCATGCCACCACCCAAAAACGAGAAGGAGATTCGAGGCTTCATTGGAAGGTTGAAGTATATAAGTAGGTTCATATCAAAGCTCACAGCGATATGCG
This sequence comes from Chenopodium album, assembly GCF_948465745.1. Classification (NCBI taxonomy): domain Eukaryota; kingdom Viridiplantae; phylum Streptophyta; class Magnoliopsida; order Caryophyllales; family Amaranthaceae; genus Chenopodium; species Chenopodium album. Next base: position 47,509,530 of record NC_137838.1, read on the forward strand.
AACCTATATTCAAGAAGCTTAAGAAGAATGTCCCAGTCACATGGGATGATGACTGCTAAAAGGCTTTCGACAAATTCAAAGAGTATTTGGCAAACCCACCTGTGCTAGCGCCAGCAATACCTGACTTTCCTCTTCGACTCTACCTTACGGTCACAAGAGAAACGATGGGGGCAATGCTAGCACAAGAGATCGAAAGCAAGGAGAATGTAATCTATTAACTGAGCAAGAAACTCCAAGGATATGAGACACGATACACGCCACTCGAGAAGTTATGTCTCGCACTTGTATGGGCCGCACAGAAACTAAGGCAACACTCAACGGCAGATTATCAAGGTGGATAGTCAATCTGGCTCAATTTGACTTGAGATTTGTGCCACAAAAAGCCATCAAAGGTTCCGCAGTTTCTGACTTCTTAGCAGACTTCCCGTTAGAAGAAGCTGAAAAAGAAGAAGACGAGTACGATTTCCCTGACGAAGATTTACTCATGACCGAAGACGATAGTTGGACGCTCTATTTCGATGGAGCTTCAAGCCAAAAAGGATGTGGTGTAGGAGTCTTGCTCGTATCACCCAATGAAGAACACATCCCAATTTCCATGAAGCTCGACTTTGATGTCACCAACAATGCCGCAGAATATGAAGCATGCATTTTGGGGTTAGAAACAGCTGTCGCCTTAGGAATCAAGAAACTCAGAATCTACGGTGATTCTTCACTAATCATCAACCAAATCTCCAAGAGATGGAAAGTGAGAAGTGAAAGTCTCGCCACGTATCAAGCTCATTTAGAAACTCTCACGGAGCAACTAGATGAAGTGGAATATACGTATTTGCCAAGAGAAGAAAACCAGTTCGCCGATGCACTAGCTAAGTTAGCATCAATGGTGCGAATTCCAGCTAACACGATCAGAATGCCACTGACCATAGAGAGAAGATATGAACCAACTTATGTTCATGCACTTGATGATGAACAAGAACCACAGGAAGAAGATGAAGAGCCATGGTATACAGACATCCTTAATTATGTGACAAGAGCAGAATATCCTCCTAATACTGATAAAAGGGCACGCCGTGCTTTGAGGCTCCTGGCCTCACAGTATGTACTCATCAGGGGAGAACTCCACAAGAGAACCGCAACGGGAAGGAATCTCTTATGTATAGCCAAGAAAGAAGCACATAAAACCATGGAAAATCTTCATGATGGTATATGTGGAACTCACATGAATGCAAAGATGCTTGTCCAAAAGATCCAACGACAAGGTTACTATTGGACTACTATGTAGAGAGATTGTCACGAGTACGTCAAGAAATGTATGAAGTGTCAAATCTATGCAAACTTACAGCATGTTCCACCTTCGCTTCTCTACACGTATACTTCTCCATGGCCTTTCTCCACATGAGGCATTGACATCATTGGAAAAATCACACCACCAGGACAAGGGGGGCATGAATTCATTCTCGTAGCAATCGACTACTTCACCAAATGGGTCGAGGCAGCCTCATATGCTAAGCTGACGGCAAAACATGTAGCTCAATTCATTGAGAAAAATATTATATGCCGCTATGGGGTACCACATGAGATGATCAGTGACAATGGAACACATTTCCAAGCCGAATGCGCGGAATTGTTGCAGAAATATCATATCAAACATCACCGATCATCACCTTATAGACCACAAACGAACGGAGCAATCGAATCGGCCAACAAAAATGTGAAGACCATCATCGAAAAGATGACGGAAAATTATAAGGATTGGCCAAGTAAGCTACATTTCGCCCTTTGGGGTTATCGAACCTCTGTTCGTACATCGACAGGGGCTACCCCTTTCTCTTTAGTCTATGGCGTCGAAGCTGTACAACCAATCGAGCTGGAGATACCTTCTCTCCGAATCGCATTGGAAAGCCAACTAGATTAAGTCGATTGGATTAGAGCAAGATACGACGAACTGGTCTTGCTTGATGAAAAACGCTTGGCAGCTTTGCATCATGTCCAAACCTACCAACAGCGTATGGCACGACATTTTAATAAAAAAGTCAAGACCAGGAATATCAAAAAGGGTGACCTAGTGCTTAAGGCACTTCGTAAAAATGTGTTAGATCCAAGAGGAAAATTCAGACCGAACTGGTCAGGACCGTACATTGTTAAAGCCATCCTGTCTGGCGGAGCGGCACAATTGGTAGACATGGACGGTAACGGCTTCCATAATTTAACCAACTTGGATCAACTCAAGAAATTCTACGCCTAGTCGCATGGGTTCATGACCCAATAGAGCTACGTCTGGCCTGATTCCTTTTTAGGATACGTAGGCAACCCCTCAAGGGGGCCCGGCCACTTTAAAATAAAAAATCCTCCCTCTGTTGATCTAATATGCGCGTCGGTTCAGCATTGCGTCACAGTAAAATATTAAAAAAAAAGGGGGAAAAATGCCGCGACATGGGATTTCTTCCCGTCTGACGGGAGAAATTCCCGTGTCACGGCAACCTCTGAACGGCAAAAAGGACAGGGTGCCTCCCGTGACACGGGATTTGTTCCCGTCTGACGGGGGAATTGTTCCGTGCCATGTCATCCCTGTCTGTAAAAAAAAAAAAAAAAAAATTTGCCATGACGCGGGAATTTGAACCGTGTCACGGGACCCTTTCACCGTGACACGGCAGATTTTCAGTTTCCCATTTTATTTATTGGCGCATTCGTTGCGGATTCATTGTTCGAGTTTTTATTCTCCCATTGTGTCCGACTCCTTAACTCAGATAAATAAATAATAGATAAATGCCATTGTAATTTTTAATTTTAAGGCTGAAATAAATATGCTATTATTAAAATAAATGCGACTACAAATATTGGCATCAAATGCCTTATTTTAAATAAAAATTATAAATTATAAAATGCAAAGCACTATTGATCTAATCCCTCTTCTCTTTAGGAACATCCTTTTCTTGCTCAATTAGGTCGGCCTTCACCATTAGTGTATCTTTTGTAGCCCGAACCGTCACACCCTTAGTCGAACTTTCACCCCTTTCACCTTTCTTGAACTTTTTCGGTTGTTTCTCCCTATACACCATCTTTTCTTTACCCTTTCCTTTCACATAGGTATTTTTTCTTGGCATCTTAGGAGTCTTAAACTCAATTCCTTGTGTTCTCGGACCTAGACGATCTTTAAGAGGAGCTTTCTTATCTCCAAGACAACTCTTCACATCAGACTTGCGTGATCCAAATCGTTCCCTCCTACTTCTAGGGTTCAACCATGCCTTGTATGCACTAGATAAAGGAGGAGGAGCTTGGTCACTTGCAGAAACGGTCCACAAACGTTTGCCAATCTAATAAGCCTCGTACTTGTGAACGTTACTTTCATGCAACGATACTTCACGAGGACTATCGTTATAGCGTGGAATTACTTGTTCAAGTCCATACTGCCGCATCAGTCGAGAGGGACAGTAAAAGGTCAATTTGGAGATACTAGGAACGCGACAATATGGAGTTTCATTCGTGCCAACCATCCTAGTAAGCCTCCACCAAGGCACCACCCACAAATGGAAAATTCCCTCTTTGCAAAGAAATTTTTCCAATCTTCATACGACATATTCGCAGAGTAATTCTTCTTCCTACGGACTAAGTCGTTAGGGCCATATTTTTCAATATCGTCGGGGGCCTCAAATAATTCCAAACGCTCCATCAACCAAATCTGCAAAAAAAAAAAAAAAAAAAAAAAAACTGCAGATTCCCGTGACACGGCAGTTTTAACCATGTCACGACAGACCCCAACCGTGACACGACGACTGTTTTGTGTCACGGGGGCTATTCGGAACGTATTTTTACCTGTAATAGTACCAGAGAGCCCTTCCTGATGGCTTTCCGGTCAGTTTTTGCCTCGTCAAGGCCACGAAATGTTTCTCCAAGGCACGTTGGCATAGGAGATCTTCCGGATTCTACATGCTCAAGTACAGACGCTAGACAAGCATGTCCTACCCTACCGTTTGCAAATAGTAGCTTGCTAAACATGCAAAAAATATATGCCCTTCTACGATATACATGATAAGACTCAGAGATAGGGCGATTAAAATATGAGTTAGCAAGTTTTTATAAGTCTACTTCATTACCACAAACGATTCTATTTAAATCTGGATCTATTAGATTCAGATGGCGTTCAAAGTCTTGGTAATAATATTCACGTAAGGCAGGCATGGCTATAAGATTCCTAGCAGGAAATCCAAAGATTGCACCAAATTCCTCCGGCAGAGGACAGATTTCATCATAATCAAATTTGAAACAGTGCGTTTCTGGACTCCAATAATCTAATGCTGCTCTAAGAAAATCATGTTCAATAGCTACATGTCGCAGGGCTAGCAAACCCCTTACATGAAATGATTCTAATTCTCTTTTTTCAGCATTGGTCAAAGAATAAGACCAGTCGCGCAATTTATTATCAAAATTCTGAGACATGATTATTGAAATATGAAATTCTAAATTATTTTGTGTTTCGTAATTATGCATATCATGAATAATCTGGTCTTATTTTATAGCAAAAGCGCTCGAAACTGCCCAGAATTTATCTTTTCACACGCGTAAAACAAACCACAGAATAATACGCGTCCCGTGACACGGGAAATTCCACCGTGTCACGGGAATCTTTGCCGTGACACGGCAGGTTTTGCCGTGACACGGTGAACAGTGCCGTGACACGGCACTTTGCGCGCTATATTTTTTCATCTTTTCCGTATCTATCCGGATTTTTTATATTTTCTTATCTTTAACGTTTATTTTTCAGTCTTTTCCGAGAGTTTTATTTCTAATAAAATTCTCACCTTTTTTTATTTTTTATTTTTATCTTTATTTTATTTTAAGATTTTATTTCTTTTGTTTTTTATTTTATTTTTATTTTGGGGAAGATATTTTTTATATTTATTTATTCATCATTTTGTTTTTATTTCTTTTCTTTTCTTTTCTTTTGGGGAAAGTAATTTTATTTTGAGTGTCTTTTTTTATTTCTTTTCTTTTGGGGAAGGTCGGTACCCTCCATTACTCCACTTATGTTTTTCGTCGTGTCATTAATAAGTACACAATCACACACAAAGAGTCTCAAACACACACTAACACACACAATAGTAGATATATAAACTGTAAATAATGTACAAAGAGTCGTAATACATAAATGTGTCAAGTGTCATCATAACATGTACAAAAACCCTCGGTCAAAAATCTCTAGAATCAGAATCAGTCTCATCTCGACCCTGTGCATGTGGTCCACCCTGTGTGTATGGGAACGACGAACCGAAGAGTGCCTCGACCATCCGAGTACGGGGAGTAGCATCCCTACTAGTCCCCGTAGGCCCAGTAGTAGCCAAGCTCAAAGCAGGACCCGTCCAGCCGGAGAACGGAGTAGACTGGCCCAAAGATACTGGAATCGTCGGCGAAGGCATCGTCTCATACATCGGAACCGAGAACAAGCCCGACAGCGGTGGAGGAATCTCGGATAATGGGGCCGAGAATGAACCAGGATCCAAAGGAGACCCAAACTCGGGAACTGGAGGTTGTGAAAATGACGGACGCTGAGAAGACTGACCCTGCTGCCACTAAGCCTCCTTGAATGGCTGAGTAGTCTGAGGCTCTTGCTGAGAACGCCGGTGAGCCTCAGGAGATCGTCTACTACGACCAAGCTCCTCCTCGCCCGAGCCTCTGGGCCTCGAACGCGAGCGGGACCTCCGTCGCTCCTGAAAAACACAAAATCAAAAGGTGTCAATGATGCAAAATAAAACAAATAGTAGAAATGAATAAAATAATTGATACCTCAAGAACGTCGCTAGAGCTCCGACAACTCGCACCACGCCGAAGCTTGATGATGCAATACTTCAGCGCGTCCACCAGTTTCATGATTCCCATCACCTCCGGGCGGTTAGGCTGAGGATAAAACAAAGAAAAATCAGTAATAAACAGCATTAAAAGAGTGGATAATGCGTCGAAGAAAACTCACCGGCTCAAAAACCTCGGGCACTGACTCCTGCGCCTGTCTATAACCCTCCGGCGCGTCGGCAATATGGTCCTCCGTGATACCGATCGGCCCAGGGTAGCGGACAGACTGAGGAGGAATCTGAATCCTCCCCACAGGGTGGATGGTCGTCTGAAAATATGATCGAATAATCAAGTTATTCGACTATTTAAAACAGAGACTAGCAAAAAAGATTCTCGAAAGAAATCATACCTCGGGAAGACGGGGTGGAGGAGCCAGAGAGGGAAGCAAATCCCGCGCGTAGTCGCTCTCCTATGTACACTTCAACCAACCAAAAGTACATCCTCCCCCACACTATTCTTTTGCTCGTCCCGAGAAAAAGTTGCAAGTTAGATGACCGGGCAGGAGGGAAGGGAACCCTCATCACGGGTTATCATCTCCGCGCCCCCTAGGTTGAGGGGGGTTAGCAGGATCAAACCCGGGAGTGTCCATAAAAGGGTGGAAGGGTTGGTTGAAGTGCTCATATGGCCACCCTTGGTCACCCCAACCGCCATCAAAAGGAGTAGGGGTATATGTGGATGTCGGGTCATAAGCCAGATCACACCCACCCGGACGATAGGGGTCGTATGGTGGGGTGCCAACGCGTTGGGTATGGTCGATGAGACCTTCCTAATAGGCGTAGCAAGGGGGGGTGGGTTTTTGAGGGTCATAGGGCCCCCAATGATTGACCGGACCCTCTTGAGGAGGGTGGTAAGGGTATTTAACATAGGGCGCGTTAATGCCCGCTTGCACAATATTGTCATAATTTTCCCGCGTAGTACCCCCATTGTTCAATGGAAGCTTGATTGTCTCGACGGATATCATTGAGGGTACTACGAAGGGCAGTTAGATCAAAAGGAGGGACGGATATCATCGAGGGTACTACGAATTGCTCCACTTGGGGGGCCGGTGGAGGTTGAGGAATTCCCCCCCGGGCTCTAGGTCGTCTGAGCTCATTGGGGATGTTTTTCTTAGGGATCTTCCATTTGAGAGGAGCGGAGTGGTCCACCGTAGTGAGGGTGGGGTCTGGGAGGATACACCACTCTATCTCCCTATCGACCAAGAGGATGAATCGGCGTTTGCTAGTGGTGTAGTTGATGAAGCTGTTGTGACGAAGGGCGCTTATGGAAAGAGCATAGGGAGGGGACTCGTCGGTGAGCTCCTCTCGGGATTGGTGCACGGGTGGGAGCAATTCAATTTGATATTTGTATGCTCCATTCTTTAAACAAAGAGAAATAATAGTAATCATGCCACCCATGAAGATCTCATCACCGAGACGGTTATCCCTAGTATCCAAGAGCCGTTGGATGAAGGTGGAAGAGCATTGAAATTTGAGCCGCTGAGGATTATCGGCCAAGAATAGGCAAGCAACCTCATCCTTTACCATTGAGCCAAGGTTTGCTTTGAATAACACGGCATATTGGAGAAGCCGTACAAAATACCTCAAGGCTATATGAATGATATTGTTGACCTTTGAGGAGTTGGTTTGAAACCTATCCTTGTTAGTGATACTCCTCTACCACTCTTGCTCATTGTAGGGTATGCGATGAGTGGAGGTCATTTCGGATGGGTGATCAAGTCCGGTGGCATGCCAAAAGAATATCTCATTTAGCTCACTTTCCGTTAAAGAGTGATCCTCGTTGAACATTCTAAAGTGGATCATAAGTTGAGGATCCTCATCATCATTCTCCGGCTCAATGACTTCCTTGCGAAGAGAGGCAAGGAATTCCAAAGTTACACACTCATAAGTGTAAGCGTGAAGGTGAATGAAGTCACCCCATCCAAAGTTCTGAGCCAACCTAACCACCTCATCCAAAATACCTAGCTTCCTCAAAGTTTGGGGGCAAAAGAATCTGGTAGAACGGATTAGACGCTTGATGAGTGACTCATAGATGGGCCAAAATTTATTCCCAACCTTGATCCCTAGCCATAACATTACAACCCTAGTTAAGACCCTTGGACTTTAAGGAAGCATGGTCAAAGAACGGTTAAGGGAGATAGATTTCAACCCTCTGGAGAGAGTGTGCATAGTTGAGATGTCGGGATAACCTTATGATTCCACATAAAAATCTCTTTTTCCGGTTCCCTCGAGGAATCATGAGGAGCTAACTTGGGGATGATTTGAAGCTAGTGGAGAGAACGCGGACCGTTTTGGTTGGGGATAGGGCGGAGGATGAAATCATTAGTTCTCTACGCTTAGCTTAGGTTTGTCTCCTTCAACCATGAGCATCTTATAACGTGTTCCCCCTCTTTGAGTTGAGAAAAGTAAGCATTTTTTTATACATGTCCCTATGTTGGAGTCCATTTGGAGCATTTCCCATCGTGAAGCTTCATTGATTTTCTTAACCCTTGTCATATTATGCTTGTTGTGTGTGTTGTCTTTTGTTTTAGTATTCCTTGCTTGAGGACAAGAAAAAGGTAAGTGTGGGGGATTTTTATGAGTGGCATTTATGCCGCTTTTCCATCCTTTTTCTCTAAGGATTCTCCCCTCATTTGCACTTGTTTGAGCCTTTTTAAGCATTTTTCCCTTAGTTTTTCCTTTCCCTTTCTTTTCATGATGTGTCGTGAAGAAGGAGCATGAAGCTCAAGAGAAGCTGAAGGAAGGAGGACTCAACTAGGTTCGGCCGAACCCCTTGATGGTGTGGCCGAACCTAGGTGTTGCCGAACTTACTTTGTGGAGCGGCCGAACCACCTTGGCAGTTTCAAGATGGAAAATCGTCGTTTTGCAGGAGTGACCGAACCTCAGAATTTCGACCAGACCAAGATCAGGGGAGGTTCGACCGAAAATACCCAAGGTTCGGCCGAACCTACTCTGTGGTCCGGCCGAACCTTCCCACTGTTCGGTAGGACCATATCTTTTATTCCAGCTGCTTTGTATGGTTTAGTTTAGGCGGTTATTTAGAACGTTTTTATGTAATGGTATTGGATTATCTCATGAGGCGAGACAATTAACCCTAATCTTAGAGAGAGGTAGCGTAGTATTGCTCAAGTTATCTCATTGTATGCAACTTTGGTTCAAGCTTTCCCTTCAATCAATCAATCAAGCAACTTTGCAAGTTTTCATCTTTCATTTATTGCCTCTTTAGTAATCTCTAATCCTTTCTCTTAGTTTTGTTTATTTACCTCCTAGTTGCTTATTTTTATTTATTTTTATGGATTAATCTATCTTTGTTATTTTCATTGTTTTTGATCATGTTTGATTTCATGCTTCTTGTGTTTACTCTTAGTTTTCCTATCATGTTTATTCACCCTTTTCTAGGCTAATCTCTTAGCTAGGGGAAGGGGGTGTGAAATATGCATTGAATGATGGATGAATGATGATCGTTGGATTGATTACATGCCTTAAATTGATGAAAGACATGATTTTTAATGGCTTGAGATTATTGTTGCATTTTATTTGATTGCCTTCTAGTTTAAATGCATGAAAATGATTTGAACTAGATTAATATCACCTCTATTTTAATGATTGCATGAGAATGAGTTGTTAAAATGGAGTTTCATGTATTGTGTTTCTTTATTCTCTTGATTTGCTTGTGTCTAATAGGATGCATGAGAATGATCCTAATTAGCATAGACTTCTTTCATTGATTTGCCTAGACTATTTCATGAGAATGAATTGTTTAGGTAGAATCAATGTGCACTCACAAACCCGAGTGGAACTCAAAATACTTGCCCAGAAAACAAATAGAAAAAATTCGTGTTTAGATATATTTAGAGAAGAAATGAGACTGATTGTTGTCTTATCTTTCGGAGGTGAATAACTTTAATTTATAAGGCAATGGAGGGAGTAAAAACAACCAACAATTACGGGGAAAATGGTCATTGATCAAGTGGTGTAACATCCACTCATTAATCCCCAATAAGAGCTAGCTTTTATCAACATTAAAACGGGTAACGGCTAGTCTTTAAGTGACAACATTAATCAGCAATAATGCCCATTAAATTAGCAATAAGAGGAAGCTAAAATTAAGGGATTCAAATAACCATTAAATCCCAACAGTCAAAAGAATAAACACCGTAATTTCTTTGTTTTACTTCAAGAACTTCCAACAATCCCCCACAGGTTCGAAGAGGTGAAAAGAAAGAATGAAAGAAAAATGAATTCTGGGCAAAACAAAACAATTGCATAAGTGTCAATGTCTCGCGACTTGAATTAACACATAGTGGACATCAAACTATGATCCCTCACCTACCAAGTGACTTTCGTCTTTAACTCAATAGGGAGTTAGGGACCCATCACTTTGAGACACACAATTGAACATGTATAATATTCTGAAATTCCGCGAATAAAGATGACGCATTATACTGGCCATACGTCCAGCCTGGATGCTCATAGGTGCTCTAGAGTATAAGCCCACGAAATACTCATAGGAAGCGGCCACACTTCCACACCTAAGTAGGTGAACTCCATCAAGTGTGAGCTACAACACACCTCCAAAATATGGATATGGGTTCATTAAGAGCCGTATGCTCAACCTCCTTCTCATTTGTAGCTAAGCACAAACAAACATCTAGAGATGGACAAATAAAATCAAAATGTGCTTCCGAATTATGACATAATGTTCCCCTTTGAACTCATGGTGAGTAGGAGTTCACTATTTCACAATTCATGCCATGGGCTTTAGCCCCATCTCTTCCGATGTTTCCAAAACTAGTTTTTTTTTCATAGGCCTTTAGTTAACGGATCCGTAACATTTCTTTTAGACTAAATGCAGTCTAGTGATATCACCTCATTCAACAAATCATCTTTGACATCAACATTATAGGCATGGTTCAATCAAAAGTAACCATGATTTGCAAATCTCAACGAATTCCCCTTTAATGGGATATTTGCAAACACATTTGCTCATAAGAGCCATATACTCTTAATCATCTTGCCTCATAACCTATGCAATCTCCTCAAAACAATCTAATGATCATTGCTCGATTTAAGAGTATACTTGCTTAATCTACTTAGAAAATAAGCAACGTTAGATTAAGCATAGTTTCCCAAGAAACATAACACTACTAAATGGACACAAATTGCTTCGTATGATCAATAAGATCAAAAACTTTATATTGTAGCAATGATTCATCCATCACAAGTTTAACCTTAAAGACTTCCAACAAAACTTAGTGAATTAGCAACGAAATCAATAAAAGAAATACCAAGCATTACTATCCTAAGAAAAATATTGTAGAATTCTACACATAGTTAGAAATAACCTAACTCATAGTCAACGACTTCATCCACGGAAACAATCACTCATGCCATTTCACTAATTTAAAGTTGACACTGTTAAGACATAGAGATACCTGAACAATCTTGTAAGACAAACTCGATCAAAAATTGTCTTTAACATAATTAATCACTTTCACGCTTCACATTAAACAATAGAAAACTCTAACATTAATAGTGCCTCTCATTCTTACCATTTTAAAAAGTCCACCACTTACAACAGAAGAAAGAAAGACATGACATTCCAATGTGCATATGTAATCACTTGAAACATAATGCTAATACACATATATGCTCAAAGATAAATTATCCATATAAAGGATCAATCAGGCTCAGAATAAAAATTTCCAAGACTCGCCTACCAATTCATGAACTAAATGCAATTATCAAGCAAAAACTAAGCACGACTTTGAGTCCAACACTAATTCTTTTTTACTTCCCCCACATTGGACAACAATGTCCGATTCAAAACCCTTACCAATGCACCCACACTCTCAATGAAAGAAATATTTGGATATAAAAACCTCCCTCCAAAATTAACATGGGTCTTTATTAACATAGATTTCTTATAAAGAAAACGCATAATTTTATAAAACATGAACCCCAACATGAATGGACAAGGTTCAAATATCAAAATAGAGCATAAAAAAATACATGGTTGGGAAAAAATTCACAACTATGTCATAACACTGGGTATAATAACATATAAGGTGGACAATAGCAGAGATCTTTGAAACATTGAATTAATCGAAGATAATAATTCAATAACACCTCAAAATATTAACTCCCAAGCCACCATGAAAATTTAAGGCAGTTACAAATTACTCATGCTTTATTCATAAATAATTATAACAAAATAAAGAGTCATAGGCGGTAACAATAAACCATCATAAAATATTGGAAAATCGTAGTCAATTCCCAAAATTCTTTACTCGAAAATTCTCCAAAGAGAAAGCCATACAATCTCCATAAGTAAAATTATCACATAATTTCCCTTCACAAAACTCAACAAGTTTGAGAATTATAAGTTTCACACAAACATGTTAAACCGAGGATAAAGTAATGAGATCAATTGAGTTATGAATAATGCTTCTCAATACGAGTATTTCATATCATAGATTCATGCAATTGACATATATAGTACATCTCAACTCCATACTCAACACATACATGAATCATGATAAAAGTAGTACTCGGAGTACATACATGCACCTCAAAAAAATGTTAAAAACATTGCTCAAAAGCATCCTACTGAATAACAAGTTACTCCACAAAATGTATAACCAACAAATTAAAGGTAACTGATTATGTGCAATATAATGTCATACTCATAAAATATCGACATTATAACTTTTACTTTCTATTAATCATTCAACAAATATTTAATTGACAAATTCAACATTCAACGTACTTTGTCAACAACCAAAAAAGCATATTTTTGTTAAGATGATTACTAGGATTTAAACCAGATGATGAACATAATGACACGAGACTTGGTTTAGAATGAACCTCCCTTGAATTAAATCAAGTAACATGTATGAGACCTTTATGAGGTGTCCAACCGTCCTCGTTGTAAATAAGGGCCTTAAGATGTCCTCATAACTCCTTAATATTAGCAGCTACTAAGAATCCAACCGTTGAAAAATAAGCCTCATGTACCCCAAACATACTCCCAAAATTTCAGCCCAAACCGACCAAGGATGACCTTTGATCAGGGGTCATCTTTGGGACTGCTCTCGAAAATCCGCGAATAAAAAACAAGTCCTAAAGTCTCAAAAATATAGCATATTAAAGACATTAGAGAATATCAACAAAAACTCCACAAAAAATTGAGATTTAGGGAACATTATAACACTCCGTAATGTTATCATATAAGATTGCAACTAGTTATATTGCAGCGTATATCAACAACGTAATACCATTGGCCAATTAAAATAAAGTAACCCATATTACAATATTAGTAATATTACCAAATGATTCTATTCAAATTATTTCAAAGTACTAAGTACAATATTATACATAACATAAAGCAGTTACTCAACCATTTCAACAAATAAAATCAATTACCAATTAAAAGGTTATTATAGTGCTCCCATGATTCAAGCTAATTCTCCAAATTAAAACTCCCCATACAACATTTACTTAGTCACAACAATAAATGCTGTAATTAGATAGTGATCGACCACAAGTAATACTTGTATTTATTATCAAGCACACACTATATGTAGAATTAATTTCTCATATTAATTCTCACAATCCTCAAAACTTTAGCAAAAATAATTCCTTAAAATCAGTCAATCAGAGTACTAAGGGCCTGTTCATATTTACTTATTTTTAGTTTAGTTTAGTTCAGTTCAGTTCAGTTCAGTTCTAATCAGTTCAGCTCTTTATTTCCCTCTCTCATAAAATATTCATTTCAGCTTAGTTCAGTTCAGTTCAGTTCAATTCCAATCAGTTCAGTTCAGTTCAGTTCAGCTCCAGTCAGTTCAGTTCAGTTCAGTTCGGCTCATTTCAGTAAATATGAACAGGCCCTAAGAAGTAATCAATCAAGTACTAGATAACATAACGTAATATAATCACTATAAGTAACCAAAGGAGCTTAGTATAGTAGCATCTATATTAGTTATTACCGGCAGACATACATTATAATCAACATACACTATTGCATTAGTCATTGAAAATAAAATAAATAATCATATATAGCATGAATATAACTCAAATAAGCAATAGTATCACCAACGTAATTGCTTAATAAACAATATTAATTACTAGAGCAATATAATCCATAACAAAACATTTGAAGATGGCATAAAATAAAACAACTCTCGGCCAGGAACGCAAACGAAATGGTCTATGAGCACTAACAGTACCATACTACCATCAATTCCATGAAATTAATCATTCATAAAATTGTTAACAAGACCAATGACATACACAACATAAAATTTGCTCCAAACATACGAAAACATTATAAATTCCACATGATAATAATTAGACATTTAGAATCAGTAAATCTCGTCTTTTAGATTGTTAGTAGATATGCAAATTAAACGGAAACACTTATCTCAATGTTGTGTAGACCAATTGAAAATAGCCGCGTGGTGGAGAACCACTGACCTAAAAGACGATTCCGCGCTACCTCTCGGTGCAGTAGACTAGAAGCGGTCGCCCTCCAGGATAAGCATGGCGCCGGAGCTTTTGTGCACTCACAAACCCGATTGGAACTCAAAATACTTGCCCAGAAAACAAATAGAAAGAATTCGTGTTTAGATATATTTAGAGAAGAAATGAGATTGATTGTTTTCTTATCTTTCGGAGGTGAATAAGGTTAATTTATAAGGCAATGGAGGGAGTAAAAACAACCATCAATTAGGGGGAAAATGGTCATCAATCAAGTGGTGTAACATCCACCCATTAATCCCCAATAAGAGCTAGCTTTTATCAACATTAAAAGGGGTAACAACAAGTCTTTAAGTGACAACATTAGTCAGCAATAATGCCCATTAAATTAGAAATAAGAGGAAGCTAAATTTAAGGGATTCCAATAGCCATTAAATTCCAACAGTCAAAAGAATAAACACCGTAACTTCTTTGTTTTACTTTAAGAACTCCCAACATATATTTGATCTTTATTGCTTAGTGACATGCTAGGGTTTGTTATTAATCTTGTTAGTATCATGCATACGATCTTGGTATTAATATTATGCTTTAACATGATTATTATAATTATGATTATGATTATGATTATTGTTGTGTTGAATCATATAATATAACAAAATTAGCGAATTGTTTCACGTAATTTGTTAATTTATGAATTATTTAATGTTATTTGTTAATTGACGGATAACTTATATATAATTTATTATTATTGTTATGTTTCTTGATTATATATTTTATTTATTGTTATTGCATGATCACGCCTTTTATGCTTTTTAAAGAGAATTTGTACTTGTAATCACGCTTAATAAGATAATTTATAATCTTGTTTAGGGTTAATTTGATTATAATTCAAGTGACCGCCAATAATAGTTTATTTGTGCATTAATATTCAACCAACATAGATAAATAGGTTTAGGGTAAACCTATTGCTTGCATGTTAGTCAGAAAGCGCACATAAATACGATCAGAATAAAGTAGAGGCCTATTATTAGGGCAGGTTCAATTTCTTTTAGGTTGGATTTGTACCTTCATCCCCGAACTACCAGTCATGGTTCCAGACCTATTGGAGTTGACGATCTCCTGGATCGTTAAGGGGTGTAACCTTCACCCTTGTGAACGGTTTACAAGTTCCTAAAACTTGTTGGCGACTCTTTTGCTCTATCTTCTTTCCCTTTGGACGCCACAGTACTTTAGTGTATGATCACAGTGGGGTCAAGCTTGGGGTAATGCTTGAAATATTCCCTACAGTACCTAAGGGTCGAGCTCTCTTATGTGTAGAGAAAAAGGATGCTCAAAGATCTATGAGGATATTCCACAAAGGCATTTGTGGAACCCATGTTAATGGCAAAATGCTAGTCCAAAAGATGATGCGAGAAGGATATTATTGGACTACCATGAATAGGGATTGTCATCAATATGTAAAAAGATGCCCTAAATACCAATCTACGCCAATTTTCAACATCTTCCTCTATCTCTACTTTACACCTACACTTCACTATGGCCTTTCTCTACATGGGTAATTGATATTATTGGTAAAATTACTACTCCTGGAACTGGCGGTCATGAATACATCCTAGTAGCAATTGATTACTTCACAAAGTGGGTTTAAGCACAATCATATGCTAAACTCACTGCAAAACATGTAGAACTCTTATCGAAAGAAATATCATTTGTCGATACGGAGTCCCTCATAAAATGATAAGTGACAATGGAACTCACTTTCAAGCTGAGTGTGAAGAATTATTACAAAAATATGGCATTCAACACCATCATTCTTATCCCTATAGACCCTAAGAAAATGGAGAAGTTGAAGCAGCTAATAAAAATCTAAAGACTATGTAGACACCCATTTATGTCTCCCCAAAACCAAACCCGGTGATGAGTGCCTTTCACGTCGAATCATAATCGAATAAACGAAGTGTGGAAAGGTCTAGTGTTGCGGAAAGTTTTATTTCTCTTCTCTTCTCTTCTCCCTGATTTTGAAAACTTTATTTTAAGAAAACAGCTAATCCAATTTGGTTGGTCAATGATATGGGTCCAATAGTGGTGTAGTTGGATGGGGCTTGCAAAGACCTTTCCAACGATATATTATAAGCCCAATTCCGATGAATATTGAGGAAGTTATGGCCAATTTACTAAACTGGGCCCGGTTTGAGCTTTATGTACGGCCCAATGATCTAGGGGAGGGCCTAATATGATTTATCATTCCTAATGCAATTAGGAATGGTTTTAGTCTTCTAGAATCTTCTAGAAGGTTCTTTTCATTCCTAATTCGATTAGGACTTTTCAGAGTTTTAATCAAGATCAAATAGCATTTTCGAAGAAATTATATTATTTTATCTTCCAGTACGGTAAATTTATCAGATTTTCGAAAACGCGTTGGAATTAAGACTGGCGTCCAACCCCAGGCCTTGGCACCTGGAACCAGGCTTGGCGCCAGACGCTAGCCATTGGCGCCTGGCGCTAGCCACTAGTGCCTGGTGCCAGTTAACCAGGGTTGGCGCCAATGCTGTTTTGCGATCTTCAGACTCTGTTTTGTTAAATTATCTTTTTTGGCTGATTTTCTCTATAAATATCGTATTAAAAACTCCGTTTTCATTCACCAATATTCACGAATTCTCATCAACAATTAGTTTTAATTAGCATTCATCAACTCTCTTCATCTACATCTTTCATCAATTTTCAATAAACATTAATTCTTTAGCATTCTTCCTTTCTTGCTTTTTCATACAAAATTCCCATTCGCAAGATCTAGAAACACCTAGCCATATTCGAAGTTGCCTTCGCCCTAGACGTGAAAGGTTTTAATTTCTGAGGGTTTGGTCCTAAATCTCTCTTTCAATTATTTAATTTAATTGTTTTGATTATTATTTTCCTTGAAGTTACTAACGTGTGTATTTTGTTATTAGAAAGAGGTACGAGGCATCCAAGTAAGTACTTTAATGGTTTAATTGATATTATGATGTAGAAATCATGCTTAGAGTGTTATTTTAATTCCTAGTATCATGTGTAGGGTAATTTTAATATCAAGTATGATTAAAAGTACGATGCTTCCTATATTCTTCCTAATATTAATTCATGTTAGTATCATGTTAGGGTTAAAGATTTGATTTTTATTGCTTAGTGACATGCTAGGGTTTGTTATTAATCTTGTTAGTATCATGCCTAGGATCTTGCTATGCTTTAACATGATTATTATTGATTATGATTGATTATTATTATTATTAATGATGTTGATTATTTATTATGTTGCTTGATATGTATTATTATTTATTTTTATTGCTTGATCACCTTTTATTGCATGTTAAAGGGAATTTATACTTGTAATCGCGCTTAATAAGATAATTAATAATCTTGTTTAGGGTTAATTGTGATTATAAATTCAAGTGATCGCCAATAATAGTTTATTTGTGCATTAAATTCAACCAACATAGATTAAACAGGTTTAGGGTTAATCCTATTGATTGCATGTTAATTAAAAAGCGCACAAGAATACGAGCAGAATAAAGTAGAGGCCTATTATTAGAGCAGGTTCAATCTCTTTTAGGTTGGATTTGTACCTTCATCCCCGAACCCTTATTTGGTTCATGACCTTATGGAGTTGACAATCTCTTGGATCGTTAAGGGGGTGTAAACTTCACCTCGTGAACGGTTTACAAGTTCCTTCAAAACTTGTTGGCGACTCTGTTGCTCTATCTTCTTCCCTTTTGGACGCCACCGTACTTTAGTGTATGATCACAGTGGGGTTCAAGCTAGTGGGATTTTAAAGGCTTGAAATTATTCCCTACAGTTTTTGGCAACTCAACTGGGGAGGATTTCTATTTTAATTCCTGAATTCATTTCGGCAATGATTTAGAATGAGTGGATGAGACTCGAAAAGTTCTAAGTATTTCATGTGCGTAATTTTGATTAACATTATTGTCATATGCATAAAAAGGTTCTCATTGGAAAGACCATCCGTAATGAGTCAAAAACATAGGATTTTACACGTAGGAAATTTGAGAAATGTCTTTCACAACTAGGACTGAAATAACACCGCGCGAAACTGGAAGATTTTATCGAGCACAGAAAGCTGCTGAGGCATGTGGGAACTAGCGTCAGGGGCCAGAGCTTGGCGCCAAAATTTTAGCCGTAGCGCCAGACGCCAGTATTGGCGCCAATTTCCCCCAATACCGAGCCAGAAATATGCGTTCTAATTTCGACCGGTTTTTCGTATTGTTTGCTCGATCCTACTTCCTGATTGAATTTTTTCTCACTTTTCTGAAACCCATATGTGTTCTACATATGGACATAACCTTTTGGGAATTCATGCTCTATCTACCCGATTGAACGCTCTTGGCAACAAAGGGTACATCTGAGATGTTGAATTCACCAAACCATGGAAGTGAGTTTTTTCTAAAACTCGCGGTGTCCCATCCACACGCGCTAACCCTTCACGGTTAGGCTTCTGCGCGGTGCATCCGGATAATTAACCATGGACCCTCTATTGACTAAACCATATCCCGAACTTTAGAGAACTAGAGCCGTGGTTATGTTGCGAACTCATTGCATCAAATTGTGCCTACTTGACTAATTGTGCATTATTTTTTGTGCATATATATTCTATGTTTCTCCTAACCGTTTGTTGATTTGTGTTGAGACTAAAATTAATTACTTAAAGAACTTTGCCTAATTAATTAATTAAGTTGAGTCAATAAAGTTTTTTTTAATCAAAATCGACCTAGTACGACTTTAGGCATACCCCAGTTGACTAATAATACCGAAAACAGTCCCGGACCGAAGCTCCAATACTGGCGCCAAAGTCTGAGCTGTAGTGCCACATTGTAGTGTGTAGCGCCAGACATTTTCTAAATTGTCTGGCGCCAACCACCATATTGTGGCGCCAGTCCTGTTGCTTGGCCAACAGTTCGGATTATTGGTCGAGTCATCACTTAGGGTCTAATCAACCAGTTTGCTAATTAATTCGGTTAATTTTCGATGTCAATAACACCTTGTCAAGTCATTAATCGAGTCTTGGTCACAAAGTCTAGCCACATGGTCATGACACAAGTCTCAACATGTCACCTACACTCACTAGTCTTAGCACACACTTTGAGTACACATCACCATGGCCATGTCTCAGGTTCATGCATGAGTCGGTCTTTCCGTCATTTGAGTTGAGGGTACATTCTACTCCTAATTCTTCATATCCCTCCATCTAAATCTTCTTCACATTCTATTCCAATCTTTCTTCAATTCCTCCATCCATTGCATGTTGAATAAAGTTTGAGTCAAATAATTAATAATAAGTGTACCCAAATTCCTTTCCCACAGTACTTGGTCGAGGAAAGAAGGCGATTAATCAAGGACAACCTCTTTATTCAAGTCTCGCTTTTTGATAAACCGATTCGTCAAAAGAGGAAGGCTAAGAAGATAATGGCAACTCAAGAAGAAGTCAATAATCTTAGGAACCAATTGGTTACCATGACTGAAACACTGAAGTTCCTCAGACTTAAGGTCGATGATCCCGTGAAGCAACAACAGATGAACCTCATGCAAGAGAGTCTAAGCAAGCTATCTAGTGACTATAAATTTCAGGGCATGAGTTCGCAAGGGGTCTCGCTGGACAAAGAACTTCTTCCGCATTAGTTCAAAGCCACTGACATCCCTAAATTCAAGGCAACAGATAACCCTTAATTCCAATTAAGAGCTTTCGAAACTATAATGAACATTAAGGGTATCGATAAGAAGGTTTTCCCCTCTCTGTTCCCACTATCTCTCAAAACCGTTTGTCAACAATGGTTCTTTTCTCTCGAGAAGAAAAAACCTCTTCTTGGGAGTCGATAACAAACACTTTCATAGATAGATATAAGTGCAACATCCAAGACGAGACAGACTACAGACAACTTGAGATGCTAAGACAAAAAGAGAATGAAGGCTTTACTTCTTTCTTTAATAAATGGAGGGAAACTTCCGCCAAGATGATTGAGGTCCCCACCGAAAAGGAGTCTGTGAGAATGTTTGTCAAGAATCTCCAAGGGAAGTATTCAAAGCACTTAAAGTACCAACACAACTTGAATACTTTCAAAGCTGTCTATAATATAGACATTGACATTGAAGATGACCTACTGAAAGAAAATTGTGCGAGAGGAAAGAAGAGCGACCATCCTTCTTCTTCCTCTAATGAGGTACATGTTACAAACACCTCTAAACCACGAATCCAAAGATCAAAAAGGGTGTTCACTCCACTTGGTATAAGTTATGAAACGGCTTTCGAGAAGCTACATCACAAAGGACTAGTCATGCCCATAGGGCCCATCAAAGATCCGGTTCCAGAAGCTAGGCCACCTAAGTGGGACCCTAATAAGCACTGCAAATATCATCAAGGAAAAGGTCACGACACTGAAGAGTGTTGGAAACTCAAAGAAGCTATTCAAGATCTGATCGATAACAATGAAACTTCCGAGATTCTAGCCATCGAAGATGACCAAACATCCTTTGATCCATCACTTCTTATCACACCTGTAGGAGAGCCTATGATCGAGACAGCTTATATGACCTCTCTCGATGAAGTGGCCATAATTTAGGAGGATGAAAGTCTTTTCTTAGATAATACCAAGGAAGACTCGTCAAGTCTAAAAGAGGAAATTCGAAAACTGCAAGATGTCATTGCCATGGTCTTGAATGTGGTAGAAGGATTAGCAAATCGGGTGATGGCCATCGAACAAAATTCTCGCCAAGGGTTTAATGAAAAACTCAATGCTCCTAAGCCACAAGCAAAACGGACCATTGAAGAATACACACCAATAAGAATGACTTATAGACTGTCTTCAAAATCAAGGATCTAAAAGGAAACCCAGGCGAGAGTTCACACCCATTGGAATGACCTACGATGCTGCTTTCGATCGTCTCTATGACCGAGGATTAATCAAACCTATTCGCCCTACCGAGGATCCAACACCAGAAAATCGATGTTCGAGATGGAATCCAAACTCCTATTGCAAGTACCATCGAGGGCGCGGTCATACTACTGATGAATGCTACAGGTTTCAAAACCTCATTCAAGATCTCATAGAGCCAAATAAGGTTTCATTGCCTCTAGCTAGCGAGAAGACTGGGTGATGACGAAGCGAATGACACAAGATAAGAAGCGAGCTTTAACTACAAGATCTCATGGCCTCTTTTTCTATTTCTTCTTCATTTTTTCCTTTCCCCAATAAGTCTAGCATAGGCACCTTTTCTTTTCTTTTAGATTAATTTTATAGGATTTTTTCCTTTTTCTTTTTTAATAAAATGAGCATTTATTTCCATGCATATGATCATCACATTGCATTGCAAAAAAAAAAAAAAAAAAAAAAAAAAAAAAAAAAAAAAAAAAACCATGTCGAGCTAAGCACAAGGTATACCAATGATTTGAGGCACCCCTTGTAGCCACATCATATCTTCTTTCGCATTTCTAATTTACAAATCCTTTCTTCATAAACCACTTTGAGCCTCGTCTAACGATATACCCTTATTTTTCCAACCTACATCTACCTAACCTTGGGATGGGATGGCGTGCAACTTATGCAATTCTAAAGAAAGCTTGAGCAAATTCAAAATAAAGCAATAGCAAAAAATAAGCAATAATAAAAAAACGAAAACAAGTGTACAAAAGGGTAAGTGTTCCAATGTCTTTGATATGAAAATATCTTCGATAAGAACACGTCTCAGATTGCGTCTCTTATTGAGTGCTCGGTACCGTGCCTGAGAAACATGAATACCAAGTGAGTGATAGACCGCATGATCGGGATTGTCACAATTAAAAAAATAAAATAAATGCTAAAGCAAAAAGAGCTAAAAAAGAGTAGAAACTCAAGCATAAAATACAAAGATTCAAAAGCGAGGTTGCACACCTTTGGGGCTAATCTAGGGTCTTGAGCCTTTATCCCCTTCTTCTTCAGCCTTTAGCCTAACCACGTTACAACCCTTAAAAAGACCTTTTTGAGGTATACACACACTTGTGCGAGGTTTGGCTAGAGCTACGTTCGGCCTGATTCCTAACGGATACGTAGGCAACCTCACATCGAGGTGCGGCCGTAATAAACATGCATTCATATTCACATTCACACACTTACACCATAATCATATCAAGGAATTCCCTATGCTCATCCCTTTTCATTTAGAGCTAGACTTGGGGGCTTGATCCCTATATTATTAGCTTACCTAGCCTAAGAATCACCACCATTTGACTCATTTCAATATTTTTTTCCACACATTTAGCTCTTGCGGCCTAGCTTTAGTGTCACTTTCACACACTACACACATACATGACCAAATATATTTCCCTTAGGAACCCTTTGTCATGAAATCTTAACGCTGAAGCATGCTTCGTCAAAATCACTCATCAATCATAATCATCATTGCATCACAAAGTACGAAGTGATTAGCCTCCGTGCCTAAGATACCCAAATACTTTCATCATGGAGTCAACCATTGAGGTAGCCTAGGATGGATTAATCCTTGCACCTTGAGAGATAGTATCGAATGACATTTGACTAAGCTCATTCAACATGCATCTTCACACTTCGATTTCTTTTTCACGTCTTTCTTTTTCGGAAGAAAGTCGGTACCCTCCATAAAAATGACGGAAATTTTTGTTTTTTAGCATTTTTCAAGTCTCACAATCATATTACAATGCACACACGAGTCATGTACACATTGAGTCACGTCATGTCGTATCACTTTGATTAGAGTCACACATGTCATTTCACTTTGAGTCGAGTCAACCTCGAGTCAGTTAAACATATCGAGTCAAGTTTATACCTTGAGTCGTGTCAAGTCGATTAGTCAAGCTACATTAAGCCTTAGGTCAACCCTTAGATAATTAAAGAAATTGCCAAAGTTCTATAGTAAAAAATAAATACAGGTGCAGCAGAACAGAGAAGACCCTATCACAGCGTTCGGCGACAGTATCATTTCTTGGCGCCAGAAATATTTCAGCAACGACAGAGCTCGAAGCCTCTCAGAAAAGTGATTTCGACTTCATACAGCAATTTCGGGTTCCTTGGTACGCCAGTTAGCCCCTATAAGCAATTTGACATGATTAAGTAGTCAGTTTGATTACAATTGCAATAACTGATCGACCTGATGAAAGATCGTCTCACTTAGCTTAAAGCGCCTAATCACGGAGACACCGACATACTTGTTTTAGCGGAATAAAGTTCAGGCGAGCTTTAGAGATCGACAAACGTTGGTCTTCAGAAATTTTTCTTCAAGACATTATCGCAACAAACATTCAAGCACCGAAGCTCTATTGTTCGGAGACGCGTGAACATTTTCATCAGAAGATCTTTTGCTCCAGAGACGCGTGGGCATATCATTCAAGCTCTTTTGTTCAGCGACGCGTGGACATTTCCTATTTTCAAGCTCTTTTGTTCAGAGACGCATGGACATTTCCTATTTTCAAGCTCTTTTGCTCAGAGACGCGTGGGCATCCTATTATTAAACTCTTCGTTAAGAGACGCGTGGGCATCCTATTATTAAACTCTTCGTTCAGAGACGCGTGGGCATCCTATTATTAAACTCTTAGTTTAAAGACGCGTGGACACCTCATTCAGAAGATCATATAAAAAAAAAAGACGCTCTTTGTTCAGAGACGCGTGAACATATCAAGAAGAAGCTCTTTGTTCAGAGACGAGTGAACATCGAAATAGCAAGGTGGCGTTCCCTGGATTATGGAGAGTTGTCACAAACAGCTGAAGATTGTTTCAAAAGAAGCAATCTTTGATAGTATTCCCTTGGACGCGGAATATTATCAATGCGGATGGAGATTGTTTCAAGAGAAGCAATCTTCGATGGTATTCCCTTGGACGCGGAATATTATCATAGCGAAGAGGATAGTTTCAGGCGAAGCAATCTTCTAATTTGGTAGCAGTTACGGGCGTAGCGGTTTTCAAGCGGGATGGTATTCTCTAGCTTGCAGAAGGTCATCAAAACAACAGCAGCAACAACATGTGGTTACTTTCAGAGACGTGTGCTCGACGGTGCAAGATACGCGTTTCTTAACTCTTTTGTATGTTTAACTAATGCTAGTTTTGCAGGTATCGGCGTTACAAGAGTGATTTAGGATCGCAGAACGTTATGAATCATTCTCCGTCCCTATCGCTACTTTGTCTTTCGTTTTCGAAACTTGCGTTTCTCCAAACTCAGTCAAAGTGGGGGCTTTTGTAGACACCCATTTGTGTCTCCCCAAAACCAAACCCGGTGATGAGTGTCTTTCACGTCGAATCATAATCGAATGAAACGAAGTGTGGAAAGGTCTAGTGTTGCGGAAAGTTTTATTTCTCTTCTCTTCTCCCTGATTTTGAAAACTTTATTTTAAGAAAACAGCTAATCCAATTTGGTTGGTCAATGATATGGGTCCAATAGTGGTGTAGTTGGATGGGGCTTGTAAAGACCTTTCCAACGATATATTATAAGCCCAATTCCGATGAATATTGAGAAAGTTATGGCCAATTTACTAAACTGGGCCCGGTTTGAGCTTTATGTACGGCCCAATGATCTAGGGGAGGGCCTAATATGATTTATCATTCCTAATGCAATTAGGAATGGTTTTAGTCTTCTAGAATCTTCTAGAAGGTTCTTTTCATTCCTAATTCGATTAGGACTTTTCAGAGTTTTAATCAAGATCAAATAGCATTTTCGAAGAAATTATATTATTTTATCTTCCAGTACGGTAAATTTATCAGATTTTCGAAAACGCGTTGGAATTAAGACTGGCGTCCAACCCCAGGCCTTGGCGCCTGAAACCAGGCTTGGCGCCAGACGCTAGCAATTGGCGCCTGGCGCTAGCCACTGGTGCCTGACGCCAGTTAGCCAGGGTTGGCGCCAATGCTGTTTTGCGATCTTCAGACTCTGTTTTGTTAAATTATCTTTTTTGGCTGATTTTCTCTATAAATATCTGATTAAAAACTCCGTTTTCATTCACCAATATTCACGAATTCTCATCAACAATTAGTTTAATTAGCATTCATCAACTCTCTTCATCTACATCTTTCATCAATTTTCAATAAACATTAATTCTTTAGCATTCTTCCTTTCTTTCTTTTTCATACCAAATTCCCATTCGCAAGATCTAGAAACACCTAGCCATATTCGAAGTTGCCTTTGCCCTAGACGTGAAAGGTTTTAATTTCTGAGGGTTTGGTCCCAAATCTCTCTTTCAATTATTTAATTTAATTGTTTTGATTATTATTTTTCCTTAAAGTTACTAACGTGTGTATTTTGTTATTAGAAAGAGGTACGAGGCATCCAAGTAAGTACTTTAATGGTTTAATTGATATTATGATGTAGAAATCATGCTTAGAGTGTTATTTTAATTCCTAGTATCATGTGTAGGGTAATTTTAATATCAAGTATGATTAAAAGTACGATGCTTCCTATATTCTTCCTAATATTAATTCATGTTAGTATCATGTTAGGGTTAAAGATTTGATTTTTATTGCTTAGTGACATGCTAGGGTTTGTTATTAATCTTGTTAGTATCATGCCTAGGATCTTGCTATGCTTTAACATGATTATTATTGATTGTGATTGATTATTATTATTATTAATGATGTTGATTATTTATTATGTTGCTTGATATGTATTATTATTTATTTTTATTGCTTGAACACCTTTTATTGCATGTTAAAGGGAATTTATACTTGTAATCGCGCTTAATAAGATAATTAATAATCTTGTTTAGGGTTAATTGTGATTATAAATTCAAGTGATCGCCAATAATAGTTTATTTGTGCATTAAATTCAACCAACATAGATTAAACAGGTTTAGGGTTAATCCTATTGATTGCATGTTAATTAAAAAGCGCACATAAATACGAGCAGAATAAAGTAAAGGCCTATTATTAGGGCAGGTTCAATCTCTTTTAGGTTGGATTTGTACCTTCATCCCCGAACCCTTATTTGGTTCATGACCTTATGGAGTTGACGATCTCTTGGATCATTAAGGGGTGTAACCTTCACCTCGTGAACGGTTTACAAGTTCCTTAAAAACTTGTTGGCGACTCTTTTGCTCTATCTTCTTCCCTTTTGGACGCCACCGTACTTTAGTGTATGATCACAGTGGGGTTCAAGCTAGTGGGATTTTAAAGGCTTGAAATTATTCCCTACAGTTTTTGGAGACTCCATTGGGGAGGATTTCTATTTTAATTCCTGAATTCGTTTCGGCAATGATTTAGAATTAGTGGATGAGACTCGAAAAGTTCTAAGTATTTCATGTGCGTAATTTTGATTAACATTATTGTCATATGCATAAAAAGGTTCTCATTGGAAAGACCATCCATAATGAGTCAAAAACATAGGATTTTACACGTAAGAAATTTGAGAAATGTCTTTCACAACTAGGACTGAAATAACACCGCGCGAAACTGGAAGATTTTATCGAGCACAGAAAGCTGCTGAGGCATGTGGGAAGTAGCGTCAGGGGCCAGAGCTTGGCGCCAAACTTTTAGCCGTAGCGCCAGACGCCAGTATTGGCGTCAGGCGCTACAGTTAAAAGTTGGCGCCCGTCTCTGTTTGCTGGCGCCAATTTCCCCCAATACCGAGCCAGAAATATGCGTTCTAATTTCGACCGACTTTTCGTATTGTTTGCTCGATCCTACTTCCTGATTGAATTTTTTCTCACTTTTATGAAACCCATATGTGTGCTACATATGGACATCACCTTCTGGGAATTCATGCTCTATCTACCCGATTGAACGCTCCTGGCAACAAAGGGTACATCTGAGATGTTGAATTCACAAAACCATGGAAGTGAGTTTTTTCTAAAACTCGCGGTGTCCCATCCACACGCGCTAACCCTTCACGGTTAGGCTTCTGCGCGGTGCATCCGGACAATTAACCATGGACCCTCTATTGACTAAACCATATCCCGAACTTTAGAAAACTAGAGCCGTGGTTAGGTTGCGAACTCATTGCATCATATTGTGCCTACTTGACTAATTGTGCATTATTTTTTGTGCATATATATTCTATGTTTCTCCTAACCTTTTGTTGATTGACTTAAATTAATGACTTAAAGAACTTTGCCTAATTAATTAATTAATTAATTAATTTGAGTCAATAAAGTTTTTTTTAATCGAAATTGACCTAGTACGACTTTAGGCATACCCCAGTTGACTAATAATACCGAAAACAGTCCTGGACCGAAGCTCCAATACTGGCGCCAAAGTATGAGCTGTAGCGCCACATTGTAGTGTGTAGCGCCAGACATTTTCTAAATTGTCTGGCGCCAACCACCATATTGTGACGCCAGTCCTGTTGTTTGGCCGACAGTTCGGATTATTGGTCGAGTCATCACTTAGGGTCTAATCAACCAGTTTGCTAATTAATTCGGTTAATTTTCGATGTCAATAACACCTTGTCAAGTCATTAATCGAGTCTTGGTCACATAGTCTAGCCACATGGTCATGACACGAGTCTCAACATGTCACCTACACTCACTAGTCTTAGCACACACTTTGAGTACACATCACCATGGCCATGTCTCAGGTTCATGCATGAGTCGGTCTTTCCGTCATTTGAGTTTAGGGTACATTCTACTCCTAATTCTTCATATCCCTCCATCTAAATCTTCTTCACATTCTATTCCAATCTTTCTTCACTTCCTCCATCCATTGCATGTTGAATAAAGTTTGAGTCAAATAATTAATAATAATTATCCCCAAATTCCTTTCCCACAGTACTTGGTCGAGGAGGGAAGGCTATTAATCAAGGACAACCTCTTTATTCAAGTCTCGCTTTTTGATAAACCGATTCGTCAAAAGAGGAAGGCTAAGAAGATAATGGCAACTCAAGAAGAAGTCAATGATCTTAGGAACCAATTGGTTACCATGATTGAAACACTGAAGCTCCTCACACTTAAGGTCGATGATCCCGTGAAGCAACAACAGATGAACATCATGCAAGAGAGTCTAAGAAAGCTATCTAGTGACTATAAATTTCAGGGCATGAGTTCGCAAGGGGTCTCGCTGGACAAAGAACTTCTTCCGCATAAGTTCAAAGCCATTGACATCCCTAAATTCAAGGCAACAGATAACCCTTACTTCCACTTAAGAGCTTTCGAAACTATAATGAACATTAAGGGTATCGATAAGAAGGTTTTCCCCTCTCTGTTCCCACTATCTCTCAAAACCGTTTGTCAACAATGGTTCTTTTCTCTCGAGAAAGAAAAAACCTCTTCTTGGGAGTCGATAACAAACGCTTTCATAGATAGATATAAGTGCAACATCCAAGACGAGACAGACTACAGACAACTTGAGATGCTAAGACAAAAAGAGAATGAAGGCTTTACTTCTTTCTTTAATAAATGGAGGGAAACTTCCGCCAAGATGATTGAGGTCCCCACCGAAAAGGAGTCTGTGAGAATGTTTGTCAAGAATCTCCAAGGGAAGAATTCAAAGCACTTAAAGTACCAACACAACTTGAATACTTTCAAAGCTGTCTATAATATAGGCATTGACATTGAAGATGACCTTCTGAAAGATAATTGTGCGAGAGGAAAGAAGAGCGACCATCCTTCTTCTTGCTCTAATGAGGTACATGCTACAAACACCTCTAAACCACGAATCCAAAGATCAAAAAGGGTGTTCACTCCACTTGGTATAAGTTATGAAACGACTTTTGAGAAGCTAAATCACAAAGGACTAGTCATGTCAATAGGGCCCATCAAAGATCCGGTTCCAGAAGCTAGGCCACCTAAGTGGGACCATAATAAGCACTGCAAATATCATCAAGGAAAAGGTCACGACACTGAAGAGTGTTGGAAACTCAAAGAAGCTATTCAAGATCTGATCGATAACAATGAAACTTCCGAGATTCTAGCCATCGAAGATGACCAAACATCCTTTGATCCATCACTTCTTATCACACCTGTAGGAGAGCCTATGATGGAGACAACTTATATGACCTTTCTCAATGAAGTGGCCATAATTGAGGAGGATGAAAGTCTTTTCTTAGATAATACCAAGGAAGACTCGTCAAGTTTAAAAGAGGAAATTCGAAAACTGCAAGATGTCATTGCCATGGTCTTGAATGTGGTAGAAGGATTAGCAAATCGGGTGATGGCCATCGAACAAAATTCTCGCCAAGGGTTTAATGAAGAACTTAATGCTCCTAAGCCACAAGCAAAACGGACCATTGAAGAATACACACCAATAAGAATGACTTACAATGAAGCTTTCGACTGTCTTCAAAATCAAGGATCTAAAAGGAAACCCAGGCGAGAGTTCACACCCATTGGAATGACCTACGATGCTGCTTTCGATCATCTCTATGATCGAGGATTAATCAAACTTATTGGCCCTACCGAGGATCCAACACCAGAAAATCGATCTTCGAGATGGAATCCAAACTCCTATTGCAAGTACCATCGAGGGCGCGGTCATACTACTGATGAATGCTACAGGTTTCAAAACCTCATTCAAGATCTCATAGAGCCAAATAAGGTCCCATTGCCTCTAGCTAGCGAGAAGACTGGGTGATGACGAAGCGAATGACACAAGACAAGAAGCGAGCTTCAACGACAAGATCTCATGGCCTCTTTTTCTATCTCTTCTTCATTTTTCCTTTCCCCAATAAGTCTAGCATAGGCACCTTTTCTTTTCTTTTAGATTAATTTTATAGGATTTTTTCCTTTTTCTTTTTTAATAAAATGAGCATTTATTTCCTTGCATATGATCATCACATTGCATTGCAAAAAAAAAAAAAAAAAAAAAAAAAAAAAAAAAAAAAAACCATGTCGAGCTAAGCACAAGGTATACCAATGATTTGAGGCACCCCTTGTAGCCACATCATATCTTCTTTCGCATTTCTAATTTACAAATCCTTTCTTCATAAACCACTTTGAGCCTCGTCTAACGATAGACCCTTATTTTTCCAACCTACATCTACCTAACCTTGGGATGGGATGGTGTGCAACTTATGCAATTCTAAAGAAAGCTTGAGCAAATTCAAAATAAAGCAATAGCAAAAAATAAGCAATAATAAAAAAACGAAAACAAGTGTACAAAAGGGTAAGTGTTCCAATGTCTTTGATATGAAAATATCTTCGATAAGAACACGTCTCAGATTGCGTCTCTTATCGAGTGCTCGGTACCGTGCCTGAGAAACATGAATACCAAGTGAGTGATAGACCGCATGATCGGGATTGTCACACTTAAAAAAATAAAATAAATGCTAAAGCAAAAAGAGCTAAAAATGAGTAGAAACTCAAGCATAAAATACAAAGATTCAAAAGCGAGGTTGCACACCTTGGGGGATTATATAGGGTCTTGAGCCTTTATCCCCTTCGTCTTCAGCCTTTAGTCTAACCACGTTACAACCCTTAAAAATACCTTTTTGAGGTATACACACACTTGTGCGAGGTTTGGCTAGAGCTACGTTCGGCCTGATTCCTAACGGATACGTAGGCAACCTCACATTGAGGTGCGACCGTAATAAACATGCATTCATATTCACATTCACACACTTACACCATAATCATATCAAGGAATTCCCTATGCTCATCCCTTTTCATTTTGAGCTATACTTGGGGGCTTGATCCCTATATTATTAGCTTACCTAGCCTAAGAGTCACCACCATTTGACTCATTTCAATATTTTTTTCCACACATTTAGCTCTTGCGGCCTAGCTTTAGTGTCACTTTCACACACTGCACACATACATGACCAAATATATTTCCCTTAGGAACCCTTTGTCATGAAATCTTAACGCTGAAGCATGCTTCGTCAAAATCACTCATCAATCATAATCATCATTGCATCACAAAGTACGAAGTGCTTAGCCTCCGTGCCTAAGATACCCAAATACTTTCATCATGGAGTCAACCATTGAGGTAGCCTAGGATGGATTAATCCTTGCACCTTGAGAGATAGTATCGAATGACATTTGACTAAGCTCATTCAACATGCATCTTCACACTTCGATTTCTTTTTCACGTCTTTCTTTTTCGGAAGAAAGTCGGTACCCTCCATAAAAATGACGGAAATTTTGTTTTTTAGCATTTTTCAAGTCGCACGATCACATTACAATGCACACACGAGTCATGTACACATTGAGTCACTTCATGTCGTATCACTTTGATTTGAGTCACACATGTCATTTCACTTTGAGTCGAGTCAACCTCGAGTCAGTTAAACATATCGAGTCAAGTTTATACCTTGAGTCGTGTCAAGTCGATGAGTCAAGCTACATTAAGCCTTAGGTCAACCCTAAGACAATTAAAGAAATTGCCAAAGTTCTATAGTCAAAAATAAATACAGGTGCAACAGAACAGGGAAGACCCTATCACAGCGTTCGGCGACAGTATCAATTCTTGGCGCCAGAAATATTTCAGCAACGACAGAGCTTGAAGCCTCTCAGAAAAGTGATTTCGACTTCATACAGCAATTTCGGGTTCCTTGGTACGCCAGTTAGCCCCTATAAGCAATTTGACATGATTAAGTAGTCAGTTTGATTACAATTGCAATAAGTGATCGACCTGATGAAAGATCGTCTCACTTAGCTTAAAGCGCCTAATCACGGAGACACCGACATACTGGTTTTAGCGGAATAAAGTTCAGGCGAGCTTTAGAGATCGACAAACGTTGGTCTTCAGAAATTTTTCTTCAAGACATTATCGCAACAAACATTCAAGCACCGAAGCTCTATTGTTCGGAGACGCGTGAACATTTTCATCAGAAGATCTTTTGCTCCAGAGACGCGTGGGCATATCATTCAAGCTCTTTTATTCAGCGACGCGTGGACATTTCCTATTTTCAAGCTCTTTTGTTCAGAGACGCGTGGACATTTCCTATTTTCAAGCTCTTTTGCTCATAGACGCGTGAGCATCCTATTATTAAACTCTTCGTTAAGAGAGGCGTGGGCATCTTATTATTAAACTCTTCGTTCAGAGACGCGTGGGCATCCTATTATTAAACTCTTCGTTCAAAGACGCGTGGACACCTCATTCAGAAGATCATATAAAAAAAAAGACGCTCTTTGTTCAGAGACGCGTGAACATATCAAGAAGAAGCTCTTTGTTCAGAGACGAGTGAACATCGAAATAGAAAGGTGGCGTTCCTTGGATTATGGAGAGTTGTCACAAACAGCTGAAGATTGTTTCAAAAGAAGCAATCTTCGATAGTATTCCCTTGGACGCGGAATATTATCAATGCGGATGGAGATTGTTTCAAGAGAAGCATTCTTCGATGGTATTCCCTTGGACGCGGAATATTATCATAGCAGAGAGGATAGTTTCAGGCGAAGCAATCTTCTAATTTGGAAGCAGTTACGGGCGTAGCGGTTTTCAAGCGGGATGGTATTCTCTAGCTTGCAGAAGGTCATCAAAACAACAGCAGCAACAACATGTGGTTACTTTCAGAGACGTGTGCTCGACGGTGCAAGATACGCGTTTCTTAACTCTTTTGTATTTTTAACTAATGCTAGTTTTATAGGTATTGGCGTTACAAGAGTGATTTAGGATCGCAGAACGTTCTGAATCATTTTCCGTCCCTATCGCTACTTTGACTTTCGTTTTCGAAACTTACGTTTCTCCAAACTCAGTCAAAGTGGGGGCTTTTGTAGACACCCATTTGTGTCTCCCCAAAACCAAACCCGGTGATGAGTGACTTTCACGTCGAATCATAATCGAATGAAACGAAGTGTGGAAAGGTCTAGTGTTGCGGAAAGTTTTATTTCTCTTCTCTTCTCCCTGATTTTGAAAACTTTATTTTAAGAAAACAGTTAATCCAGTTTGGTTGGTCCATGATATGGGTCCAATAGTTGTGTAGTTGGATGGGGCTTGCAAAGACCTTTCCAACGATATATTATAAGCCCAATTCCGATGAATATTGAGGAAGTTATGGCCAGTTTACTAAACTGGGCCCGGTTTGAGCTTTATGTACGGCCCAATGATCTAGGGGAGGGCCTAATATGATTTATCATTCCTAATGCAATTAGGAATGGTTTTAGTCTTCTAGAATCTTCTAGAAGGTTCTTTTCATTCTTAATTCGATTAGGACTTTTTCAGAGTTTTAATCAAGATCAAATAGCATTTTCGAAGAAATTATATTATTTTATATTCCAGTATGGTAAATTTATCAGATTTTCGAAAACGCGTTGGAATTAAGACTGGCGTCCAACCCCAGGCCTTGGCGCCTGGAACCAGGCTTGGCGCCAGACGCTAGCCATTGGCGCCTCGCGCTAGCCACTGGTGCGTGGCACTAGTTAGCCAGGGTTGGCGTCAATGCTGTTTTGCGATCTTCATACTCTGTATTGTTAAATTATCTTTTTTGGCTGATTTTCTCTATAAATATCGTATTAAAAACTCCGTTCTCATTCACCAATATTCACGAATTCTCATCAACAATTAGTTTAATTAGCATTCATCAACTTTCTTCATCTACATCTTTTATCAATTTTTAATAAACATTAATTCTTTAGCATTCTTCCTTTCTTGCTTTTTCATACAAAATTCCGCATTCGCAAGATCTAGAAACACCTAGCCATATTCGAAGTTGCCTTCGCCCTAGACGTGAAAGGTTTTAATTTCTGAGGGTTTGGTCCCAAATCTCTCTTTCAATTATTTAATTTAATTGTTTTGATTATTATTTTCCTTGA
Organism: Chenopodium album; assembly: GCF_948465745.1. NCBI lineage: Eukaryota > Viridiplantae > Streptophyta > Magnoliopsida > Caryophyllales > Amaranthaceae > Chenopodium > Chenopodium album. The sequence continues at coordinate 47,543,505 of NC_137838.1, forward strand.
AGTTACTAACGTGTGTATTTTGTTATTAGAAAGAGGTACGAGGCATCCAAGTAAGTACTTTAATGGTTTAATTGATATTATGATGTAGAAATCATGCTTAGAGTGTTATTTTAATTCCTAGTATCATGTCTAGGGTAATTTTAATATCAAGTATGATTAAAAGTACGATGCTTCCTATATTCTTCCTAATATTAATTCATGTTAGTATCATGTAAGGGTTAAAGATTTGATTTTTATTGCTTAGTGACATGCTAGGGTTTGTTATTAATCTTGTTAGTATCATGCCTAGGATCTTTCTATGCTTTAACATGATTATTATTGATTATGATTGATTATTATTATTATTAATGATGTTGATTATTTATTATGTTGCTTGATATGTATTATTATTTATTTTTATTGCTTGATCACCTTTTATTGCATGTTAAAGGGAATTTATACTTGTAATCGCGCTTAATAAGATAATTAATAATCTTGTTTAGGGTTAATTGTGATTATAAATTCAAGTGATCGCCAATAATAGTTTATTTGTGCATTAAATTCAACCAACATAGATTAAACAGGTTTAGGGTTAATCCTATTGATTGCATGTTAATTAAAAAGCGCACATGAATACGAGCAGAATAAAGTAGAGGCCTATTATTAGGGCAGGTTCAATCTCTTTTAGGTTGGATTTGTACCTTCATCCCCGAACCCTTATTTGGTTCATGACCTTATGGAGTTGACGATCTCTTGGATCGTTAAGGGGTGTAGCCTTCACCTCGTGAACGGTTTACATGTTCCTTAAAAACTTGTTGGCGACTCTTTTGCTCTATATTCTTCCCTTTTGGACGCCACCGTACTTTAGTGTATGATCACAGTGGGGTTAAAGCTAGTGGGATTTTAAAGGCTTGAAATTATTCTTTACAGACTATCATCGAGAAAATGACAGAAAATTACAAGGATTGGCCTAACAAACTCCATTTTGCACTTTGGGGTTATCGCACGTCAATTCGCACATTAGCAGGAAATACGCCATTCTCCTTGGTTTATGGAATGGATGTCGTACAACCTATAGAGCTAGAGATACCGTCTCTACGCAGTTCACTAGAAAGTAAACTCGATGAAGTCGAATGGACTAGAGCAAGATATGAAGAGCTAATTCTACTTGATGAGAAGCGAGTAGAAGCTCTACATCATACTCAATGCTATCAAACTCGTATGGCTAGGCATTATAATAAGAAGGTCAAGACAAGAAACATCAAAGTAGGAGACTTGTTGTTAAAAGCGTTAAGGAAAAATGTTTTGGATCCAAGAGGCAAATTTAGGCCTAATTGATCCGGACCCTATATTGTCAAAACAATCTTATCAAGAGGTGCAGCGAAATTAACTAATATGGATGACAATGAGTTCTCAAAAATGACAAATCTTGACCAAATTAAAAGTACTACCCATAATTACTTGAGTAGGATACTCAAGAGAGCTACGTTTGGCTTGATTCCTTAGGAAAGGATACGTAGGAAACCATTTACGGGTGCGACCACTTTAATTTTCGCAAACCTCGCATCCCAGATATAAAAAGAAATTCAACAGAATATCGGCATCACAGAAAAATCCTGTCGCCGACTGATGTACTGAGCGCCAGGTAACAGCGCCTGTCGCTAGACGCCAGACGGCAGCAGCCGGCGCCAGTCATAAAGTAGCAGTGCTGCTCTTCTGGGAGTACCTGGGAAAATTTCGGTCTTTTTTGGAAAATTTTCGACTTCTGTACTAAAAAAAAATGTCTGGAAAATAAAATTTTCTATTTTCATTGCTTTAATAAATTAAATTTAAAGAAGATGATTTAATTAAAAAGCTGAAATTTCATTAATAAAATAAACTAAAAATTACATTATTGATGGAATTTAAATAAAGAGTAATAAAACAAATTAATTTTAAATTTAATACTGAGTCTAATAAATTTAAAGTTAAGCAATGCTTCAATCTTTCTTCTCTTTCTTTGCTTTCTTCCAATTTTTATCTGCATCCTCTTCATCGTCCATGACTTTAGCTAGTAGGCCTCCTTTAGAGTACCTACATTCAATTTTGGAGTAAATAGTTTCTCCCTTAGCTAGGACTCCATGTTTCTTCTCTACCCAAACTTTCTTCTCTGAAGTGTCAACTTTTCTTTTCCGTTTATCCTTTGTAGAGTTCTTCTTCTTTGGCATAATAGGTGTTTTGAATTCAGTCTTTTTACCCAAGCATTCTTTACCTTGTCACCTAGACGATTCTTCTTATTGGTTTTACTCTGATCTTTCTTTATATCTTTTGAAGGTTTCTTGAGAAGCCACCTCATTACATCATTGGGCAAGGAAGGAGGAACTCTTTGGGTAATCACTTTCCATAACGGTCTAGCGCTTCAATATGCATCAAATTTTTCTACTTCTTGTGAAACAAGGAATTCATAGGTACGACGAAGATCCCCAGAAGGAATTGTTTGAAGTAGTCCGTACTGTCTTTTTACCCTACAGGGAAAATAAAATGTCATCTTGGTTAAGCTTGGTAGACGACATAAAGGTTGCTTGTTGACACCAACCATCTTCTCTATTTTCCACCAAGGGATGACCCACATGATAGCAAAGTTGCAAGAGGCAAAGACTTTTTTCCATTCCTAGCGCCCCATCTTAGAGAAGCGTTTTTTTGCCTCACAAAGCAATTTGGAGTGTATTTTTCAACATTGTCGGGAGGACTAATTAATGCTAGTCTCTCCATTAGCCATATCTGCGAAAATTCAATGCAAATAAATTAATATTACTATACAAAAATATGTTTTTGATTTATGTAACTAAAAATATTAGTTTTCTACCTGTAATAAAACTAGAGAGCCCTGAAAAGGTGCATTTGGATTTCTCTTCAATTCATCAAACTAAGCATAGTCTCTCCAACAATTAATGGCATTGGATTTCTCCAAGATTCGATTTGCTCCAAAACAGTTGATATAATTTCTTGGCCCTCATTAGTTCTACCACTAGTGAGAAGATATGGGTTAAGCATGCAAAAGAGAAAAGCCCTTCTTCTATAAACATGAAAAGATTCAGAATAAGGTCTATCAAAGTAATGTCATGCAAATTCTATCAAATTAACTATGCTACCATTTACGATATTTGTTAGGTCTTTGTCTCTTAAATTAAAGAAGCGCTCAAAATCATTATTATAAAATTAATTTATTATAGGGATTACCGCAAGATCTAATGAAGGGAAGCCTAAGATAGCACCGAATTCTTCCGGTAAAGGGCTAATTTCATCACATCCTAGTCTAAAACAATGAGTATCCGTGTCCGAATATTCTAAGGTGGTATGAATGAAGTCTATATCAAGATCTACCCCCTTAACACCATAGATACCTACCATATGGAAAAAGTCTAGTTCTTTTCTCTCTTTAGTAGTTAAAGACCAACACTATTCACGTGTGAAGTTTGTAAAACTCTTAGTAACTAACGATATGATTATTTTTTCAAAATCTAAGACTATGATTAATCTGCTGAAATTATGAAGAAATTCGGCAGATCAGGGGGCTATTTATACACAACATCGATACAGTTTTAATCCGGAAAGGATTCGTAGTCAGCGCTCTTCAGCGCCAAACAACGACTCTGTGGTCTGGCACTAGGGTTTGGCGCCAAATGCCAGCAGCAACGCCTAGCGCCAACGCAAAATGCGTGGCGCCACGAGGCGCTGATGTGTCTTATGAGCGAGCTATTCTAAACCGCGTTTTTCTGGCTATGATTCGAACCCCTACAATGGCTTTACAGTTTTATCCCTTCTACAAATACCCTAATAAATTTATTTCTTATATTAATTTCGATTTTTCTTTTTATGCTTTTATTCTGACTTAATTTATTTTTAAGTTTGTTGAAAGTCCAATTTTATTTTTCATTTTTTCTTTTTGGGGAGAAAGTCGGATACCCTCCATCAATAATAAAAATGACGGAATTTTTGCGCAAAATTATTTTTATCACAATTTTTGCACACACAAATATGCACATAAAAATGAAAAATAAATGTAGGATAAATAATGTCAAATAATAGAAGATAATATGTACATACAAATGTGTCTAATAAATGAGTCAATTAGGGAAAGTTCTATAAAGTCAAAATAAAAAACAGAGGTACAAACTACGGCACTGGAGAACGCATATGATGAGGGACGCCCATCACATCAAAGAACTGCGCAGAACGAGGAGTATGCTCTCCACCAACTCCAGCTCTAGTCTCTCCAAGAGGAGGAAAACTCAGCTCAGGACCTGTCCACCTAAGGTCGCCCTGATGAACCAATAGAGGCTGAGGCTGCTGCGATAACGAGCCGATCTCGTAGATCCCACCACCTCTAGGAGCCGAGTAGGCCTCTCCCTGGCCTACCGGCTCAGCACGTACACCCTCAGATGAAGAGCTCGAGCCCTCTAACGCCTCGGTTCGGGCAACCTCAAATCGACCACCCCGACCGCCAGAACAAGTACGGCGACGCCTCGAGCTAGACAACGCCGGCTCTCTCCGAACCTCAAGCCTCGTCCGGGTACGAGAATGAATGGGTTGGCCCTGCAAGAAGAAATAAAGTCAGAAGCAATCAAAATAGAAACATAAAAATGCAAAAATACGGAGAAAAGGCTACCTCCAGAACAGCGTCATTGCGACGACACGTAGCAACGTTCCTTATCCAAACGAGCTGGCTCTAGAAGGCGTCTATACACCTTGCTATCGCAGTGACCACCTCGCGCGAGAACTGTCAAAGAAATAAAGTCAGTAACAATGCATGACTGTAGGGAATAATTTCAAGCGTTAATCCCCTTGCTTGAACCCCACTGTGATCATACACTAAAGTACGGTGGCGTCCAAAAGGAAAGAAGATAAAGTAAAAGAGTCGCCAACAAGTTTTAGGAACTTGTAAACCGTTCACAGGGTGAAGTTTACACCCCTTAACGATCCAAGAGATCGTCAACTCCATAAGGTCTTGAACCAAATAAGGGTTCGGGGATGAAGGTACAAATCCAACCTAAAAGAGATTGAACCTGCCCTAATAATAGGCCTCTAATTTATTCTGATTGTATTCATGTGCGCTTTCTCACTAGCATACAATCAATAGGATTACCTGAAACCTGTTTATCTATGTTGGTTGGATATTAATGTACAAATAAACTATTATTGGCGATCACTTGAAATTATAATCAAATTAAACCTAAACAAGATTATCAATTATCTTATTAAGCGTGATTACAAGTACAAATTCCCTTTAAACATGCATAGCAAGTGTGATCAAGCAATAACAATAAAATATTTATCAAGCAACATAATATATAATCATCATAAAAAAATCATCATAATAAATATAATTAAAATAATAGCAAGATCCTAGGCATGATACTAGGAATCAAAATAACAATCTAAACATGAACTCTATATCATAACATCAATAAAAACCATTAAAGTACTTACTTTGATGCCTCGTACCTCTTTCTAATAACAAAATACACACGTTAGTAACTTCAAGGAAAATAATAAACAAAACAACTAAATTAAATAATTGAAAGAGAGATTTGGGACCGAACCTTCAAAAATTGACGAAGGCAACTTTGAATATGGCTAGGTGTTTCTAAATCTAATGAATGCGGAATTTTGTATGTAAAAAGCGAGTTTAGAAAAAAGAGAATGAGAGATGGTAAAGGAGAAGAGAATGAGAGAATCGATGAATGAAAACTTATTATAGGTGAATCGAAACGGAGTTTTTACGACGTTATTTATAGAGAAAATCAGCCAAAAAGATAAAATTATTAAAAATAGAGTCTGGCGCACAGAAAACAGAACCAGCGCCAACGCTAGCTGTTGGCGCTAGGCGCCAACGTTAGCGCCAGGCGCCAAAGCTGGCGCCAGGCGCTACAGCTGGCATTTGGCGCTGATCTGGAAAATTATGCGTTTTCTTAAAATCAGATAAAAAATTGCCGTACAGGAGGATAAAATTGTATTTTCCTTAAAAATGCTCTTTGATTTTAATTAAAACTCTGTAAAGTAAAACAGAAGTCAATTTATCAATGCCAATTGAATTAGGAATGAAAAGAACCTTCTAGAAGAATCTAGAAGACTAAAACCATTCCTAATTGCATTAGGAATGATAAATCTATATTAGGCCCTCCCCCAGATCATTGGGCCGTATATAAGGCTCAAACTGGGTCCATTTTAGTAAATTGGCCATAACTTCCTCAATATTCATCGAAATTGGGCTTATAATATATCGTTGGAAAGCTCTTGTCAAGCCCCATCAAACTACACTACTATTGGACCCATATCATGGACCAACCAAACTGGATTGGCTATTTTCTTAAAATAAGTTTTCAAAAACAGAGAGAAGAGAAAAGAAATTAAAACTATCCGCAACACTAAACTTTCCACACTTTCACTTCATTCGATTATGATTCGGCGTGAAAGGTACTCATCATTGGGTTTGGTTTTTGGGAGACACAAATGGATGTCTACAGAAGCCCCCACTTTGACTGAGTTTGGAGAAACGCAAGTTTCGAAAACAAAAGTCAAAGTATCGATAGGGACGGATAATGATTCAGAACGTTCTGCGATCCTAAACCACTCTTGTAACGCCGATACCTGCAAACTAGCGTTAGTTAAAAAGACAAAAGAGTTGAGAAACGCGTATCTTGCACCGTCGAGCACACGTCTCCGAAAATAACCGATCTGTTGCTGCTTTGCTGTTGTTTTGATGACTTCCTGCAAGCTGGAGAATGCCATCCCGCTTGAAAACTGCTACGCCTGTAACTGCTTCCAATATAGAAGATTGTTTCGCCTGGAACGATCCTCCTCCGCTTTGATAATATTCCACGTCCAAGGGAATACTATCGAAGATTTCTTCTCTTGAAACAATCCTCATCCGCATTGATAATATTCCAGGTCCAAGGGAATACTATCGAAGATTGCTTCTCTTGAAACAATCCTCAGTTGTTTGTGACAACTCTCCACAATCTAGGGAACGCCACCTTGCTGTTTCGATTTTCAATCATTTCTGAACAAAGAGCTTCTTTTTGATATGTTCACGCGTCTCTGAACAAAGAGCTTCTTTTGATATGACTTCAATTTCCGTTGTGATAGTCTTCGAAAAGATCACTACTTTTTAATCCTTAATGCTGCTATGCCAGTACGTCGGCGCTTTGCTGCTTGTGAACAAGTATTTCGACAATCCTCTTGTATTTGGGAATAGTTTCCAACACAACTCTTGTATGATGTATGACAATATGATTTAGGGAAAGTTGTCAATGCCACGTAACAATCCATCCTTGGAAATGTTGCCTCGATGAAGCGGCAATCCGTATCTCGGAAAATTTGCCAAAATCCAATTTTGGGAAAAAGTTGCCAATGCTTCGTAACAATCTTTCATAAGAACTTTGCTACGATCGACAATCCACATCTTGGAATATAACTCTTGAAAGCAATCCACCTTGGAAATTTGCCAACGCTATGCGACAATCCTTTTGGGAAAATATTGCTACTATTGAAAATCCGCGTCTTGGAACATTTGCAAAAAAGAGTTGACCGACAATCCACTTTGGGAAAATTTGCCACTTACTAAAATAAATGAAAATCCACATTAAGGAACTTTGCCAAAATTTATGATGAATAGAGTCCTACAACAATCCTTTGGGAAATTTTTCCATAGGGAAATGGGTGTATGACAATCCAATCTCGGAAAACTTGCCAAAGATCCATGAATGTATGACAATTCGAGCTTGGAAAAACTTGCCAAATAAAGAAGGAGCACGACAATCCACGCTTGTAAACTTTTCCAGAGATGGCAATCCAATCTTGGAAAACTTGCCAATGACTCGATGAATGTATGACAATCCGAACTTGGAAAAACATGCCAACAAAGAGGGAGCAAGACAATCCACGCTTGGAAATCTTGCCAGAGATGACAATCCAATCTTGGAAAAATTGTCATTTGAAGAAGGTGCACGACAATCCATTTTTGGAAATATTGTCAGTTGGGGATGACAATCCAATTTTGGAAAAATTGTCGTTTAAGTGCTTGCTTTTAAACCGATTGTAATAAGCTAGTGTAATCAAACCGACTACTTAATCATGTCAAATTGCTTATACAAGATAACTGGCGTACCAAGGAACCTGAGATTGTTGTATGGGGTCGAAATCACCTTTCTGAGAGGCTTCAAGCTCCGTCGTTGCTGAAATATCTTAGGCGCCAAGAATGGACTACGTCGCCAGACACTGGGATCTAGCGCCAGGCGCTAGACGTTTTCGTCTGGCGCTGGAGTAGGGTTTTCCCTATTCTGCTGCACCTGTATTTTTTTTTTACTATAGAACTTTGCCAATCTCTTTAATTATCTTAAGGTTGACCTAAACTTTAAGGTCACTTGACTCATTGACTTGACACGACTCAAGGCATAAACTTGACTCGCTGTGATTGACTCGAGGTTGACTCGACTCAAAGAGTTTGACACATGTGTTAGACTCAAATCAAAGTGATATGACACGACATGACTCAATGTGTACATGACTCGTGTGTGCATTGTATTATGATTGTGCGACTCAAAAATGCAAAAAATAAAAATTTTCCGTCATTTATGTGGAGGGTATCGACTTTCTCCCGAAAAAGAAAGACGCGAAAAAGAATCGAAAGTTTGAAGATGCATGTTGAATGAGCTTAGTCAAATGTTTTTTGATACTATCTCTCAAGGTGCAAGGATTAACCCATCCTAGGCTATCTCAACTGTTGACTCCATGATGAAAGTATTTGGCTAACTTAGGCACGGAGGCTAAGTACTTCATACTTCGTGATGCAATGACAATTATGATTGATGAATGATGTTGATATGACAAGGCATGCTTCAATGTTAAGATTACATGACAAAGGGTTCCTAAGGGAAGTATATTTTGTATGTATCTGTGCGGTGTGTGATAGTGATTCTAAAGCTAGGCCACAAGAGTTAAGTGCGTAGAAAGATCTTATTTTTAGAAGAGTCAAATGATGGTGACTCTTAGGCTAGGTAAGCTAATAATGTAGGGATCAAGCCCCCAAGTCTTGCTCTAAGTGAAAAGGGATGAGCATAGGAAATCCCTTGATATGATCATTGTGTAAGTGTGTGAATCTGAATATGAATGCATTTTTATTACGGTCGCACCTCGATGTGAGGTTGCCTACGTATCCGTTAGGAATCAGGCTGAACGTAGCTCTAGCCGAACCTCGCACAAGTATGTGTATACCTTAAAAAGGTCTTCTTAAGGGTTGTAACGTGGTTAGGCTAAAGGTTATAGAAGAAGAGAATAAAAGGCTCAAGACCCTCGATAAGCCCCCAAGGTGTGCAACTTTGCTTTTAAATATTTGTATTTCCGTGCTTGAGGTTTTCTACTCTTTTTTAGCTCTCTTTTTTTGCTTTAGCGTTTATTTTATTTTTATTAGTGTGGACAATCCCGATCATGCGGTCTATCACTCACTTGGCATTCATTTTTCTCAGGCACGGTACCGAGCACTCGATAAGAGACGCAATCTGAGACGTGTTCTTATCGAAGATATTTTCATATCAAAGACATTGGAACACTTGCCCTTTTGTACACTTTTATTGTTTTTGCTATTTTATGTATTTGTGCTATTTTAATTTTTTGATATACTCAAGCTTTGGTTCTTTTAAAAATGCATAATTTGCACACCATCCCATCCAAAGGTTAGGTAGATATGGTTTGAAAATGAAGGGTCCATCGTTAGACGAGGCTCAAAGTGGTTTATGAAGAAAGGATTGCATATTAGAAAGGTGAAAGGAGATATGATGTGGCTACGAGGGGTGCCTTAAATCATTGGTATACCTTGTGCTTAATTCGACATGGATTTTTATTTTATTTTATTTATTTATTTATTTTTTTTTTTAATACAATATAAAGAAATGATCATATATAAGGAAATAAATGCTCATTTTATTAAAGGAAAAGAAATAAAGAATCTACAAAAATAATCTAAGGGAAAAGAAAGGTGCCTATGCTAGACTTATTGGGGAAAGGAAAAAATGAAAAAGAAATAGAAAAAGAGGTTATGAAATCTTGTCGTTGCAGCTCGCCTCTTGTCTTGTGTTGTTCGCTTCATCATCACCCAGTCTTCTCGCTAGCTAGAGGCAATGGGATCTTGTTTGCTTCTATGAGATCTTGAATGAGATTTTAAAACCTGTAGCATTCATCAATGGTATGACTGTGTCCTCGATGGTACTTGCTATAGGAGTTTAGATTCCATCTCGAAGATCGATTTTCTGGTGTTGGATCCTCGGTAGGGCCAATAGGTTTGATTAATCCTCGATCGTAAAGACGGCCGAAAGCAGCATCGTAGGTCGTTCCAATGGGTGTGAACTCTCGCCTAGGTTTCCTTTTAGATCCTTGATTTTCCATGGCTAAGACACCATTATGGTCAAAGGTACTAACATTATTACTAGAGTGGGCGTTTTCGGAAGAAGAAGGATTGTCGTTCTTCTTTTCTTTCCAGCCACCGTGGTTACTATTGTTAGTAGCTTTTTGCTTTGTGTGGTCATCTTCGATCTCGATACCTATGTCATAGACGACTCTGAAAGTATTCAAGTTGTGTTGATATTTTAAGTGCTTTGAATACTTTTCTTGGATATTCTTGATAAACATCCTCACAGACTCCTTTTCGGTGGGGACCTCAATCATCTTAGCGGAAGTTTCCCTCCACTTATTAAAGAAAGAAGTAAAGCCTTCATTCTCTTTTTGTCTTAGCATCTCAAGTTGTCTATGATCGGTCTCAACTTGAATATTGCACTTGTATCTATCAAATGAAAGCGTTTACTATCGATTCCCAGGTAGAGGTTTTCTCCTTGTCAAGGGAGAAGAACCATTGTTGACAAACGGTTTCGAGAGATAGTGGGAACAGAGAGGGGAAAACCTTCTTATCGATACCCTTAATGTTCATTATAATTTCGAAAGCTCTTAGGTGGAAGTAAGGGTTATTTGTTGCCTTGAATTTAGGGATGTCAGTGGCGTTGAACTTATGCAAAAGAAGTTCCTAGTCCAGCGAGACCCCTTGTGAACTCATGCCCTGAAATTTATAGTCATTAGATAGCTTGCTCAAACATTCTTGCATGAGGTTCATTTGTTGTTGATTCATGGGATCATCGATCTTGAGTGTGAGTAGCTTCAGTGTCTCAGTCACGGTAACTAATTGGTTCCTAAGCTCATTGACTTCTTCTTGACTTGCCATTATCTTTTAGCCTTCCTCTTTTGACGAATTGGTTTATCAAAAAGCGAGACCTGAATAAAGAGGTTGTCCTTGATTTATCGCCCTTCTCTCCTCGACCAAGTACTGTGGAAAGGGAAATTGGGGATATTCATTGTTAATTATTTGAATTAAACTTTATTCCACATGCAATGGATGGAGGAAGTGAAGAAATATTGGAATAGGATGTGAAGAAAGTGATGTAGATGGAGGGATATGAAGAATTAGGAATAGAATGTACCCTCAACTTAAATGACGGAAAAAATCGACTCATGCATGAACCTAAGACATGGTCATGGTGATGCCTACTCGAAGTGTGTGCTAAGACTAGTGAGTGTAGGTGGTACGTTAAGACTCGTGTCATGACCATGCGGCTAGACTATGTGACTAGACTCAATTAATGACTCGACAATGTGTCATTGACAGCGAAAATTAACCGAATTATTTAGCAAACTGGTCAACTAGACACTAGGAGATGACTAGATCAATAATCTGAACTGTCAGCAAAACGACAGGACTGGCGTCGCACTGTGTAGCTTGGCGCCAGACGACAGAGTTGTCGCCAGGTGGCACACTCCAAAGAGTGGCGCTACAGTCCAGACTTTGGCGCCAATGCTGGAGCTTCAATCTGGGACTATTTCCAGTGTTATTAATCAACAGGGGTATGCCTAAAGTCGTACTAGGTCAATTCTGATTAAAATATTAGACTTTATTGACTCAAATTAATTAATTAAGCAAAGTTCTTTAAGTCATTGATTTATTTAATCTCAAAACAAGTCAAACAAACGGTTAAGAGAAACATAGAATATATGCACACCAAATAATGCACAATTAGTCAAGTAGGCACAATATGATGCAAGAGTTTGCAACCTAACCATGGCTCTAGTTCTCTAAAGTTCCGGATATGGTTTAGTAAAAAAGGGTCCATGGTTAATTGTCTGGATGCACCGCGCGGAAGCCTAACCGTGAAGGGTTTACGAGAGTGGATGGGACACCGCGAGTTTTAGAAAAAAACTCGCTTCCATAGCTTGGTGAATTCAACATTCTCGGATGTACCCTTTGTTGCACAGAGCGTTCAATCGGGCAGATGGAGCATGAATTCCTTGAGGGTTATGTCCATATGTAAAACACATATGGGTTTCAGAAAAGTGAGAAAAAATTCAATCAGGAAGAAGGATCGAGCGAACAATACGAAAAATTGGTCGAAATTAGAACGCATATTTCTAGCTCGGTATTGGAGGAACTTGGCTCCAGCAAACAGAGACTGGCGCCAGGTTTTAACTATAGCGCCTGGCTCCAATGCTGGCGTCCGGCGCTACGGCTAAAATTATGGCGCCAATGCTCTGGCCCCTGGCGCTAATTCCTACATGCCTCAACAGCTTTCTGTGCTCGATAAAATTTTCACGTTTTGCGCGGTGTTATTTCGGTCCTAGCTGTGGAAGATATTTCTCAAATTTCCTACGTGTAAAATGCTATGTTTTTAAATCATTACGGATGGTCTTTCCAATGAGATCTTTTTTATGCATATGACAATAATGTTAATCAAAATTACGTACATGAAATACTTAGAACGTTTCGAGTCTCATCCACTCATTCTAAATCATTGCCGAAACAAATTCAGGAATTAAAATAGAAATCCTCCCCAGTGGAGTCGCCAAAAACTGTAGGGAATAATTTCAAGTGTTAATCCCCTTGCTTGAACCCCACTGTGATCATACACTAAAGTACGGTGGCGTCCAAAAGGGAATAAGATAGAGTAAAAGAGTCGCCAACAAGTTTTAGGAACTTGTAAACCGTTCACAGGGTGAAGGTTACACCCCTTAACGATCCAAGAGATAGTCAACTCAATAAGGTCTTGAACCAAATAAGGGTTCGGGGATGAAGGTACAAATCCAACCTAAAAGAGATTGACCCTGCCCTAATAATAGGCCTCCACTATATTCTGATCATATTCATGTGCGCTTTCTGACTAACATACAATCAATAGGATTACCCTAAATCATTTTATCTATGTCGGTTGAAAATTAATGCACAAATAAACTATTATTGGCGATCACTTGAAATTATAATCAAATTAAACCTAAACAAGATTATTAATTATCTTATTAAGCGTGATTACAAGTACAAATTCCCTTTAAACATGCATAGAAGGTGTGATCAAGCAATAACAATAAAATATATATCAAGCAACATAATAAATAATCATCATAATAATTATAATTAAAATAATCATGATAATAACAATTATAATAATCATAATCATAATCATAATAATCATGTTAAAGCATAATAATAGCAAGATCCTAGGCATGATACTAGGAATCAAAATAACAATCTAAACATGAACTCTATATCATAACATCAATAAAAACCATTAAAGTACTTACTTTGATGCCTCATACGTCTTTCTAATAACAAAATACACACGTTAGTGACTTCAAGGAAAATAATAAACAAAACAACTAAATTAAATAATTGATAAAGAGATTTGGGACCAACCCTTCAAAAATTAAACCTTTCACGTCTAGGGCAAAGGCAACTTCGAATATGGCTAGGTGTTTCTAAATCTATTGAATGCGGAATTTTGTATGTAAAAAGCGAGTTTAGAAAAAAGAGAAAGAGAGATGGTGAATGAGAAGAGAATGAGATAATCGATGAATGAAAGATGATTGTAGGTGAATCGAAACGGAGTTTTTACGACGTTATTTATAGAGAAAATCAGCCAAAAAGATAAAATTATTAAAAACAGAGTCTGGCGCACAGAAAACAGAACCAGCGCCAACGCTGGCTGTTGGCACCAGGCGCCAAAGCTGGCGTTTGGCGCTGATCTTGAAAATCACGCGTTTTCTTAAAATCAGATAAAAAATTGTCGTACAGGAGGATAAAATCGTATTTTACTCAAAAATGCTCTTTGATTTTAATTAAAACTTTGTAAAGTCAACAAAAGTCAATTTATCAATGCTACTTGAATTAGGAATGAAAAGAACCTTTACAAGAATCTAGAAGACTAAAACCATTCCTAATTGCATTAGGAATAATAAATCTATATTAGGCCCTGCCCTAGATCATTGGGCCGTATATAAGGCTCAAACCGGGCCCAGTTTAGTAAATTGGCCATAACTTCCTCAATATTCATCGGAATTGGGCTTATAATATATCGTTGGAAAGCTCTTGTCAAGCCCCTTCCAACTACACTACTATTGGACCCATATCATGGACCAACCAAACTGGATTGGCTTTTTTCTTAAAATAAGTTTTCAAAAATAGAGAGAAACTAAGAGAAAAGAAATTAAAACTATCCGCAACACTAAACTTTCCACACTTTCACTTCATTCGATTATGATTCAACGTGAAAGTTACTCATCACTGGGTTTGGTTTTGGGGAGACACAAATGGGTGTCTACAATGACAGATATGAACAAATTGCAAGTAAATTAACTCACCAGAGTCTGGTGGCGAGGAATCGATCGCTACACAAAGCGCTGATCCTTGGGAGCCGGAGGAATCATCTTCTCGAAAGGGCCGTATCTTTCCTGGCAATGGATGGACATACGAGGGGTCACGAACTCAGTAGGCCCACCCTGACAAAAGCAAACCAAAGTGAGTAAAATATCACTTAGGGGCTACTTAGCAAAAGGGTAAAAGATCAAAATCATACCGCCGCCTCCGCAGACAGAACAGGGCCGGAGCTAACAACGAAAGCAACTCCTCCTCATAGCACTACCCGCGGATCGCATAAGATCGCTAAGGGGTACTAGCCCTTTTCGACATGCTGAGCAGCCTCGCATTATTGAACATGTGACGCGGCGGAGAAGCAGGGACGACGAAAACATCCGAGTTGTGTTGAATAACAACCCTCTCTCCTAGGTATGCCACCGCCCCATACGTACCTAAGAAGTAGCGACCCTTAGCAGTGTACTGTGCGGCTATCCTAGGGACAACCAAGTCGTTCCATGGCCGGTGTGCACATCAGGCTCTTGCGAAGAATGCCTATGAGATGAGAATCTACCAAAAGCAATATAAAAGTGTTTAACTATGCAAAAAATCATACCGAGAGGATCTGTTCTCGAACATGGGCGGTAGACGCCCGAACATGGCGGCCTCCCCAGCAGGTGCTCACGAGAAACCCGCGTGGCGACGGTCTCACCGGCGCAAGTGAAGGAAAGTACTCTTAGAAGCAGATCTACAAAAGACAAAAAAAATATTAGCAAGTGCTAACAAAAGCTTAGAGCTAACTTTATAGGAGATAAAGTATACCTCTACGACTCTCCAGAAGTTAAACAGAGCGACGTTCCCCGTGTAGGACCGATGTCGACACAAGTCTCGCAACGCTCAAACAAAATAAGCATAGGCTAAGCTAGCCCAGTCTTAAGTCCCGATCATGTGAAGATCACAGACTATAAGAAGGTAGTAAAGCAACACTCTACTACCCTTTTCAAGGGAAAACGTCCCTGACAGCAAGATAAGCGCAAAGATGTGCACCCGCTGCTCTCAGGTAGTCGCATCATCCTCAAAAGCTACCGCCAGAGTCGTCAAGTGGCGCGCGCAACTCTCAGAGTCGCGGTGGTTTGTGGTTTGCCTTATAGGAAAACGCGTTTTTAAAACATCCATAACTTTTGATTGCTGAGTCAGATTAAGGCATGTGAGATATCATTGGAAATCTCTGAATTTCTACTTTCTAATGCCGTTAAAATTAGGTTAAAATTTGTATGTATCAAAATTTATGGCCGTTGGAGTGCAAGGGTGTCGGTTTTAGGGCCCGGTTTAGTGTTTTGATCATAACTTCTTCGTTTTAGCTCGGAATTGGGCTTATAATATACCGTTGGAAAGATCTTTGGAAGGGATATCCATCTGTATAGGCCTTGAATGGGAATTTGATGGTTGGTTTATTTTTTTGGCTCGGTTTTCAAAAATGTACGTTCCATTGGATCTAATCATTGCATTTGACGAATTTGGGTCTGTTATTAATCAAGTTTTAACATGTATGAACATGGTTTAGGCCTAATTAGTAATTGGAAAAGGCTCCAAGATAACTTGGTCTCAAATATGGGTTTCAACTTACTTCATAATACTTTCATAGTCTATGAACATTTAAACTTTGATCTACCATGAAGAACGGATTTTTGTACTAACATCGCACTTTCTTTCAGAACAAGATGCCAAAATTAGGTGTTTATATTTAGCCCCCACTTTGATCGAGTGTAGAATAGATGATGATCAAATTAGTCAAGGAAATAAATCCGAGACTCATTATGTGAAGTTCCCTAAGAATAGAGAATCTTTCAGAAATATTAAGGATGTCGAAACGATCCTTGGTTTGCTAAGTGTTTGAAACAAGTAGCTATTAAGGCTAGAAAAAGCTTTTCTAGTCTCAATGCGATAAAGAATCTAGATTAATCCTTTGCAATTGTGGAACGCTTTTACAAGTAAAGGTGTTCTAGGTGATGTCAAGTCATGAGAAGAGATCGATTTTAAAAGTATAAAAGGGGATGATTTCCTCTCAATCGTGTCATCGTTGGTCTAATGTCCCTTGATATGTCATTGAAAATTTAGCCTGACTTTAACAAAGTAAAAATATGAAAAAGGTTCTTCGGTATTCGAGCCGAAATGGTCCGGTATTCGAGCCGGCTCCGGTATTTGAGATGGAAGTCCACAAGATAGAAATACATGTCTCAGGACTGGAGGCATATATCCAAATTCAGTGAGAGGGAAGAAAGTCAGCAACTCTCTCATCAGTTTTGTCCACAAGATGAGTACACGTGTCTCAGGACTGGGGGCACGTGACTACATGGGCGCGACATCGTCTCGTTGCTTCTTTATACAGGGGGTGGATTCGACACCCTAACTGTCCGGTAGGTTAGTAAGCGCACTAACTACCATATCCATTTAAGAAGTGCCTGTTCTTGAAGGTTCGGCGCGCTTGTCGACTCTTCGAGCTAACGCCTACAGTAGTTCTCTACCTTCTAGTCCCGAGAGGTAAATCTCGCAAAGCTTGGGCTGAGTGAAATTTTACGCAATACCTACGCCGTGCGATACGCCATTTGCATTTTTACGCTACATGAAAACGCCTTCCTTTTTGCTTCGGACGTGAAAAAAAAAAAAGAAAACCCGGACATTTGTAACGTCAGTACAGTAAAATGACAAACCTGTCTATGGGTGCTTTTACGTAAAGCACCACCACGGAACGTCTTAACGCACTCTTACGAAAAATGTTCAAAACGTATACTTGGGGAAGGCACAAAGCACGATGTGCATGCAAGATGTTGCAAACACTAACAAAGAAGAAAACAAACTTCAAAATGCAAATCAATTAAAAAGATTTTGATAATTTGCGCGCCATTACGTCTAATAATGAGCAAAACCATTGAAAAAATGATCAAACGGATCAAAATCTGGAATCTGGTCATTTAGTGAACAGTGTGCATGCGCAACTCAGTAGGTCGCGCTGTCCAGGCGTGCGCATCGTTCTGAGTTGCGCTGGTCTGTCACGCGCAACTAATTCAGTTGCGCACGACATTTAAGTCAGCAAAAAGAGAATCGTTGAGCGAGATTTTTCATTTCGCTTTCTCTCTCCTTCCTTCACGATTTTCGCTTCTTTCTCTCTCTAAAGAGCTCGGATTTTCTTGTTTTTTGAAGCTAAAAGAAGATCTCGTCCCTGATTCATATTTGCCATAATTCGTTCATTCTTGGCTGAATTTGGGCGATTTTCGAACCGTTAAATCCCAAATTTTTAATTTGGGGGTTTTTAATTCAACTTGTTTTCATGAATTTGTTTGTTTGTCGTTGTGACATGTTTAAGAAATATATTGCAACAAATTTCATGTGAAGTGATAAAATATTGATCCTGTATGAGCATGTTTAGCATATATGTGTTTATTTTTGTTCTAATTTTGACTTTGTGCTTGAACTTTATTTCCCTCTTGTTTTGCTCACATAGACTATACTTGTTAATTTTAATGTAAATTGAAGTGTTTAGAACAACAATTATGCATTAAAATAATAAATGAAATTTTGAAATTTTATAATAGCATGAATTTGTTCTTGCAACACATGTTTTTTTTTCATGCGTAAGTTTCAAAATTTGTTTTATCAATGATAAAAATAATCGATGATTATTATTATTCACTTATATAACTGTGATCTCAAGATTTGCACAAAACTAGTTAGTTTAGGGAATTCTTGAAGACATCATTGAACTAGAGTAGTTTGGATATACTTCGAGCTTTTGAGCCCCCATTTTATATTCAAATATTGTAGCCCCCAATGTTGGTTGACTTCGATGACTTGTTTGTTTTTAATAATTAGACCCTTTCATGTTGCTTGAAATGGGGCTAGAAATCTTGTGTTTCGTCTTATTATGATAGCAACTAGGATCTTGGAAACGATTAAACTAGTGTGTTTAAATCGTTTTTTGATCATTCATAGTTACAACAAAGAAATTTGCTAAGTCTAGTAATATTGGTCATCCATTAGAACAAGTTAGAGGAAAAATGAAATGTTGTTCAAATTTGTTCGTCTATTCTAGCTACTTTTGAATTCTTTCTTTTGAGTTCAAATTCCAAAGTGTGCAACAATGGAGAATAACTTTAAATGAAGACTCCTTAATTAAGAATTTAGGAATCTTTTATTTACATTCTAACTCATGAAATTGTTTGTTTTATGTTAATAAAGTGTCTTAATACAATTTTCATGATGAATGATTGAGTACTAAACTTTCATATGAGCAAGTATGTATCATGTTTTTTTTTCTTTTGCTCTATACTAGTCATACTCCTAATCTCTAGAGTAAATTGAAGTATTGAAACAACAATTATGCACTAAGATTAGTTTTTGAAGTTGAACTTGAAAATGGCTTGAGTATGTAGCCTGTTTAATGACCAAGTTTAGTTGCAAACTTAGTTTTTAAAGGAACAACATGATTATTATATCATTTTGATTCATTTGGAAATTGTAAGGCTCGAGATCTACGTAAACCATTTGTAGTTTATGTGATTCTCGAAAGTAGCTCGAATGACATAAGTAACTCATTTTTTTTTTATATTGGCGCCCCCATGTGTTGGGTTATGCGCATTCTTGCTATTTCGCATTTCTTGGAGCCCCACATTGGGGGTAAATTCTAATGACTTGCTATTGTTTAGGTCATTCATATGATATTGAGATGGACCTGTGTATATATCTTATTTTTCTTTTTAAAAAATTTAGGACAGTATTATGGTTTTCACATTTTAATTAAAGTTATTTTCAAGAAAGCAAGTTAGTTTTTTGCTTGTTTATAGACCAAAAACATTTGCGTTTAAGGTTTAGTAATCTTACTAAATGTCTAAATGTTTGTAAAGATCATTGCGGTGATTTTATTCTTCAAAGTTGATTTAGAACATCAAATATTTGCTTTGTTCTTGTCAATATTTAATTTTGGTCTTGTAGGTGGTTCGTTAACTATCCTTTAGCCAATAAGCGAGAACAAGTTCGAGTCAAGAAGAAGTCGAATCTTAATTCGTTCCTTTTGGAAATATTTATGTATATACATGTATTATCCAAATAGTTATAGAGAATCTGAACATTATTTATTTAAGAAAACAAAAATTCAGAAAGGAAATTTTGAATACTATATTTTATTAGAAACATGTTGTTTTGAACTAGAATTCAAAATTGGAAAAGGGATCCAATAATTATATTATTTTCAAAACCGGACCCAAAATGGAAAGAAAAGTCTAGTTTATAATTGAGTGTGACTTTTTTGTCCAAGATTAATGAAGATAAGTTGTAATTTTCAATAATCTATTTCAACAAAGATATGAAAATGTGAGCAAACTTTCGTATATCTGATTTTGTTTATGTTTTTCACCTTGTCATCATTGTCATATTTTTCTAATTAAAAGTGAAGTTCTTTATATTAAATAAGTATCGTAGTTTGAAAATGAATGTTTATCAAACTTAGGTTTAGTGAAGTATTAGAATAATTTATAAAATTATTCGAATCACTTTCTAAAATATTGTCTCATTTTAAAATGAAAGTTAAGGTGAGACCTATATTTTTAATTTGAAGCCCCCAAGCGTAGACTTTAGGTGGCTTTTGGAATTCATGTATACATATGCTAGGTGATGTTTCTCATGTTTATTTAAAACCTCAAGACTTGTGTTTTTATTTTGTGGAATATTGCATATGCTTATCACAAATTGTTTTATCAAGTAACATAATTAATTATCTTGGTCAAATAATAGGAAGTGGTATTCTTCCCTTTGTCATTTAAAGTTATTAAGATGGTTCGTAATAAGCTTTGCATGACATTGATTTTGCAGCATAAATAGCGTGTTCAAATAAGTAAATAAAGAGAAGTGGGGATGTCCTGGCTTTATTAAGCCCCCAATTTAAGGCAAAAAGCGAAATAATTATACTATTTTCCAGTATTTTAGATGCCAAATGGGAGGGATCATCCCGACTTACCCCCTTAAAAAAGAAATGAACAAAAAAGACGGATTTGTATAAAAAGGAAGGGGAATCCAACTTTCCCATAGAAGAATAAAGAAAGAAAATTAGACATGTTTTTGAAAAGCAAGGATTATTGACTTAATATTTGAATCATTGTGATGACTTGGCAGTGAGGTATACGTGTGATAGTGATAATGATCATTTTTTTTCATGTAGCGATCATGTTCAATCAATATTCCTCGCTTAGAGAAGATGGAGATATCCCACGTAGGCGGACATTTTAGTTGCTCATGTCAAGTGAAAAGACCAATTCTCAAGATTTGTAAAAGACATCTAAAGTTGACGTTGAGGCTGTCGATATATCAAATCAATTTATTGTATTAACTCTTTTTCTTTTAGGAAATGTATATAGAACGTGAATTACCTTGGTAATAAATAGCCATATTATTAAAAGAAAATAATATGACTGTATTTTTTTAAAAAAAAGTTATAATCATCTCATTTTTCTTTGGCAAAAGATATGGAAAACATCGAATTTAGTTTGATTCGGTTGCTTTACTAACATGATGTAATCAAGCCAATGGCTATCAAATCGTCAAAATCATTTGAATATTTTTTTTATATGATCCTGAAATCATAACTCAACACTTTATGCATTTTATATATGGGCATGACTACTCAATAGTAGGTCCATATGTGAAAAGGCCTAAGATTGACCATATTTTCATGGAATGATGATTTTGGTATATGGTTATGGTCTACCTAAAGGAGGGCCTTTTCAAGGTTGTAACGTGGCTAAGCTTGGGGTTACGAAGAATGGACAGGCTCAAGTATACTCCCAAAATCCCTTACTTTTGGTGCTTCTTATATTAAATCCTTTTTGCTTTATGTGGCAACTTTCTACATTAGGTGCCTTTTCCTTGTCGTCTCTCTTTTTTTTTTTTTTTTTTTGACAAGTTTGTTTTGGGTTTAGAACGATTGTTTTTTTTTTTTTTTTGCATTGGATCATTCATTTTGGGATTAGACTAACTTTGTGTCCCCCTCTTATGTTTCGTTCCCCTAATTTTCATTTATATCTTTGCACCATTCTCATCCCAAGGTATGGAATAATGTAGGTTGAATAACTAAGGCTCAATTGACGAGGCTCAAAAGGGCTGCTAAAAATATGGATTTTCTCTAAGGTTAAGAACATGGGATTATATTTATGGAGTTTCAAGTTGCCTCCTGTGTTGGTGAGATCATCATATCCTTTCTTTGTGGGCCTAAGATGGGCCTCTTTTCATTCAATACATCTTGTAAGCCAAAGCTCGTCAAGATTCTTAAAGTGTTGAGTATGTATGCCTTTTGATATTGCCTATTTGTATGTATACATTTTAATTAATTCGAGCCAATAATAAAAATATTGAAAACAACACAAGATAGACGTACTTGAAAATATATTTTTTACTCATTAATTAATGAGAGTACAGAATAAGTAGATTCGACAGCATAAGTCTCTTAGTCTATCATAAAAACAAAGGAAAGAAACAAAACAAGACCTAGGGTGCTACATCTTGAATTGTTGACAACTTCTTGAGATTGCGTCTTCGAGCTTTGTCCGTTTCTGACGTAGGTGAATTCCTCTCTAAAAATCAAGTCCATCTATATGATTCATGGTTTCATTTTTCAATTCCCTTTCAATTAATGTTACCACAGTATAGACTTTTTGAAATGTGTCTAAACTAAGGTATTGTAAATGACACTTGTATGGTGGAGATATATTGTCTATGAACTTTGGGACAAGTTCATGATCCGGAGGTCTTTGTGGAATAAGAGCAACCTTTGATCGCCACCTGGAAAAGAAGTCAATGAAGCCTTCTTCTTCCCCTTGCTGGAATTCGGGATCGCGCAAGGTAGTTGTGAGCTCGACGTTATGTCCATATTGGGTTAAAAACGCTTTTACAACGTCACTCCAAGTGGAAGTTTGTTTTGCATCAAGGTTATAAAACCATGATCTAGCAGTTGGGTCCAATGAACGAGAAAAAGTATATGCATATAGGCTTAGCTCAACCCCTTTCAATGCAATAATTCCAATAAAGCTCATTAAGTGAGTTCTTGGATTGTCTGTAACCTTAAAGGTTAGCAAATCCGTAGTCAACAACTTTTTTGGGAGAGTTTTGCAACTAGGTTGTGGTGCAAGCTCATAATTGATGTACTTATTCCTTGAGTTAGCTCAAAGGACAAGTTTCTCCAAGGCCTCTACTCTTTCGGCTCTTGCTTTTTCTTTTAGAATGTTTTCTTTTTCTTTTTCTGCTTTTGTTTTAGCCTTTTCTGCTTTTTATGAGCCTTTATTTGGGCTTCTTCATCTCGTAGGGCCTTTAGGTTTTGGAGTTCCTCCCTAAGTTTCTCCAATGCTGCTTTGTCACCGATGATGGGACTAGTATGCGAATGTGGAAGATGATCTAGTAATGTGTATCATGAGAAATTGAACGCTTTCACTTAAACCTTTTCTGCCAAGCATTCAAACAAAAAACCAAAGTCAAAATGATTATTTTATTTCTTTGTTTTTTAATCCTTGTAATACGAATTCACTTTAAGCAAGTTTGTTGAGGAAGAATGTCAAAAAATTCACGAACAAT
Organism: Chenopodium album; assembly: GCF_948465745.1. Lineage (NCBI taxonomy): Eukaryota > Viridiplantae > Streptophyta > Magnoliopsida > Caryophyllales > Amaranthaceae > Chenopodium > Chenopodium album. The sequence goes on from NC_137838.1 coordinate 47,566,795, forward strand.
CATTAATGGAATGTCATGATTTGTGTGACTTCAACAAGGTAATCATCTAAGGATTTTACTTTAAATGATTTGTTTATGGAAAGGTAGAATAGAAGTCAAGAAAGTTGGATTGAAAATGCTCATCAAATTTTAGGAATATTAATCAACCCGAACATACTCCTTAAAATGATCACATATACTATAGTATTTGTTGATCATTTAGATTACAATAGAGATCAACATCGTTTTTTTTTTTTTTTTTTTTTTTTTTTTTATGATTCTCATATTGCTTATCTTTAAAGGATAATATATTACTATTTGTTTAAAAAGAATGATGAGCTCCGAATGTAAAATCCAAGAAATAATTAAATCATTTTCTCGTTTTTATCATTCATTATATATATATTTTTTTTATCATACTGTCTTTTTTTTTGTTTTTTATATTTTTTTTATATTTTTTTTAAGAACGGCATTTTTTTTTTTTCGTTCTATTTCTCTCTCTCTCTCTCTCTTTTTGTGAGGCAATCATCCCAAGTAAAGTTCTTGGGATTTTCTTTTTAAACCATAGAAGAGGTAAATAAACTATACTGTTAAATCAAGGTTGACATTACAACTAAAAAAATGATGAACACGAAAATAGGCACGTTTAAGAATAAACATATTGATGATGTCCAATTAAGAAATGCGAACTGCAAATGACGAACCTGACAAGAAGTAATGTCATTATCAAGATTATAAAGTACGTACACGAATTATCATAATAAAAAATAGTATCGCGCGCAATTTTTCGTCTTGCGCTTAGGTGGAAAGTGCCACTTTAAGAGTAGCATCTGCCACATACTTTGTTTTTTTTTTTTTTTATTTTGCAAAAACGCAAAAAGAACGATAAATTTTTCTTTTTATTTTTTAATTTTTTTTTTATATATAAAAGAACATTTTTTAAAAAAAAAACGATCATAGTAAAAGTTAGACAACGTTTTTAGCCAAAAAAGATATTTTTAACACCTACTTAACGATTAACCTTGAAGCGGTAGTATCGTTTTCTCCGTATGATATTGCTCGTAACGAGTCAAAGTCAAAGTTGAACAGTGGGCGCGCGCAAGACACAGTGTTGCGCAGAGGTGCCGCACGCAACTTCTGAACTTGCGCTAAGAGAACGCGTGACAGTTGCGCGTGCCACCTGGTAGGTTCGACATTTTTTTTTCGAAAACGCAAAAAGAACGTTTTTTTTTTTTTTTTTTGGTCGAACCATAATTTTTTGCGAATTTTTTTTTTTTTTAATTTATCATTGAGTAACAAGTTGGAATTAGTTAGATTAGACATGAAGCACATATTCATGTAGTCACATAAGCACATAAAAGGAACCGTCAAAGCATACAATGCCATTCTAAGGTCAAGACTTGGGTGTCCAAGGGTACCATATCTTAAGAAACTATGCACAAATCAATCACTCAACGTGTTGACTCATGACATCGTCCTCCAACATTTTGTTGACGATATTGGTGGGATGATTGTTATTGATTTCGGGATAGAAGCCTAGTGTTGGCAACCCCTAGTCAATGAGATAATCCCCAATGGTTAAATTGTGCTATGATTATGCATGATGCAATGTTGCTTGTTCAGTTTTTACTTTTGTGAAAAGGAAAATATTATGCGATCGAGTCTCGCTCTCTAACTAGAGATTATCAAAGTTAGTTCTCGTTACAATCCATAGGCAACCTAGTGTTGGAAACCTTGAACCATAACTACGAACTTATCTTGTAACCTCTAAGTCCCCAGTGGAGTCGCCACTGTAAGGAGGGTGATCCCATCGTAAGGGGTACTCTCTTTAAATGCCCTTAGCCACTTAAAAGCCTAGGACTTTACAGTTGTTAGGATGTATTAGGATTTGAATTCCTGACTGTTTGGGAGACCTTGAATTAGAAATGATACTCTAATCACGCTTTTTTTGTAAGAAACAAATAGGAGTCACCAATGAGTTTTAGGAAAACTCATAAACCTCGTTCATGCCTTTCTTCCATGTGGAGTTCATGGAATAATTAGCACGAATCATAAGTTTACCCATGCCCAAATTGGTCTACATAAACCAGAAATGAGTTTGGGAGCGAGGGTACTAAATTAACGTTCCTTTTCGGGAGGAATCGCTATTTTAGCCCTAGTACGGCCTCTACTAGCTCTTCCTTTTTCACAATTTCATTACCAAAAATTATATGCAACTTGATACCTAAAGACTAAGTTAGTTGATTTTATTTACAAGCATTAATCACTTAGGAATTACATTGCAAAAGTCGTTATTCTTATTTAATAATATTCGTGATAAATAGAAAAGATTTGCCATGTCTTAAGTGATAAACAACAATTAGTTATTCAAATTCTAGTCTTGATTATCGAAATAGTACTATGTGAATTAATTAATTAAAATTTTGTTTAAAATGATCAAACAACACTAATTAATCAAAGAAAGTTATTTAAATAATAAAAGAAAAGTGATTTATATAAGTGCTTAGGAAACTAACCGTTCTTCTTTTATGTTAAATCTCTATTTAATGTGTTTATGGAATTTATTTCTTCTTTGTACCTCCAATGACTTCAATGGATTCAATTAGGGTTTGAAAGTATTTGGGAAGAGAGAAGAAAAAGTAGTATGATAGTAAGAGAAATTGAGAGATTATGGTTTTTAAGCATACTAGGGTTTTAATTCTGATTTTTCCGGTCCTCGTAATGTTAAACGAAGACCCCCTATTTATAGGCGTAGGGATATAGGTTTAGGTTTTTAGAGCCGCACCATCAGGTGGCGCGCGAAACTCTCAGAGTCGCGCTGGGTGCCGCGCGCATATCAATGAGTTGCGCTGGTTTGCGGTTTGCGTTATACGAAAACACGTTTTTAAAACTTCCATAACTTTTTATTGCAGAGTCGGATTAAGGCGTGTGAGATATCATTGGAAAGATCTAAATGTCTAATTTCTAATTCCGTTTGAATTAGGTTAAAAAATGTTATAGATCAAAAGTTATGGGGCATATGAATGAGTGCAAGGGTGTCGGTTTAGTGTTTTGATCATAACTTCTTCGTTTTGGCTCGGAATTGGGCTTATAATGTACTGTTGGAAAGATATTTGGAATGGATATCCATCTGTATAGGCCTTGAATGGGAATTGGATGGTTGGTTTATCTATTTTTCTCGGTTTTCAACAATATAGGTTCCATTGGATCCAATCATTGCATTTGACGGATTTGGGTTCGTTATTAATCAATTTTAAACATGTATGAACATGTTTTAGGCCTAATTATTAATCGAACAAGGCACCAAGATAACTTGGTCTCAAATATGGGTTTCAACTTACTTCATCATTCTTTTCATAGTCCATAAACATTTCAACTTTGATCTAACATGAAGAACGGATTTTTGTAACATCATCGCACTTCGTTTCGGAACAAGAGGCCAATAGTAGGTGTCTACCAGATGCCGTGCGCAACTCATCCTGTTGCGCGCGACACCTACGGCAGAATGCTTGAAACACTAAACCTAATCATTCCCTATAAATACAAGCTTAAACCGAGGCTTAAACAGACGAAAATTAACCTAAAACTCTGGCGAAATACTTGTGAACTTGTGCAACCTAGCCCTCTTGTCCTAAACACTCACCCTTTTGATATTTTGTTACTATGGTGGAGGTTTCTCAACAAGAAGGAGTCCATAAGTGTTCTAAACGGAGATCTAGCAAAGAAAAGTGGTAAATTCCCGAGCACTTAGTTAAATCACATTTATTTTCTTGTTTAAAAGGACTTTAATAAATTAATTAGTGTTGTTTGATCACCTTAAAAATAATTAATTAATCAATTCCATATAGTATCTTCCGTTAAATAAAGATTTGAATTGAATTAAATAATTGTTGGTTGATCACTTAAGTCAAGTTGAAAATTGTTTATTTTCTTGTCATTTTTACGAAATTAATTAAATAAGAATAACGAAATTACAATGTAATTCCTACGTGAATTAATGCTTGTAAATAAAATCAACTAACATAGTTTTAGATATTGCGTTGCATATATTGTTTGGTGACGAAATTGTAAAAATGGAAGAGCTAGTAGAGGCCGCACTAGGGCTAGGATAACGATTCCCGTCTAAAAGGAACGTTATTTTAGTACCCTCACTCCCGAACTCATTTCTAGTTTATAGACCAATTTGGGCATGGGTAAACTTATGATTCGTGCTTATTATTCCATGAATTCCACATGGAAGAAAGGTATGAACGAGGTTTATGAGTTTTTCCTAAAACTCATTGGCGACTCCTACTTGTTTCTTACAAAAAAGCGTAATGATAGAATCAATTCTAATTCACGGTCTCCCAAACAGTCAGGAATTCAAATCCTACTACACCCTAACAAGTGTAAAGTCCTAGGCTTTTAAGTGGGCATGGGCATTTAAGGAGAGTACCCCTTACGATGGGATCACCCTCCTGTAGACACCCATTTGTGTCTCCCCAAAACCAAACCCGGTGATGTGTATTTTTCACATCGAATCATAATCGAATAAAGTGAAAGTGTGGAAAGTCTAGTGTTGCGGATAGTTTTTATTTCTTTTCTCTTCTCTCTGTTTTTCAAAACCTATTTTAAGAAAAATAGCCAATTCAGTTTGGTTTGGTCCATAGTACGGGTCCAAAAATAGTGTAGTTGGATGTGGTTTGAAAAGAGCTTTCCAACGATATATTATAAGCCCAATTCCGATGAATAATGAGGAAGTTATGGCCAAATTACTAAACTGGGCTCGGTTTGAGCCTTATAAGCGGCCCAATGATCTAGAGGAGGGCCTAATATTGGTTTATCATTCCTAATGCAATTAGGATTGGTTTTAGTCTTCTAGATTCTTCTAGAAGATTCTTTTCATTCCTAATTCAATTAGCATTGATAAATTGACTTTTGTTGACTTTTTAGATTTTTAATCAGAATAAAAGAGTGTTTTTAAAGGAAAATACGATTTTGCCCTTATGTACGACTAAATTTTATCTGAATTTAGAAAAGCGCCTGACGACAGACATTAGCGCCTGGCGCTAGCCTTAGCGCTTGGCGCTAGTGGTCAGCGCCTGGCGCTAATGGTCAGCGCCTTGCCCTAACTTCTTTTTTCCTCGTCAAAACTCTGATTTGTTTTTCTATCCGTTTGACTGATTTTCTCTATAAATAGCCTCCTAAAACCTCCGTTTTTCATCACCAATTCTCATAAAATCAACATCTCTCTAATTCTCTTCTCTCTCGAACCTATAGCTCTCTCTTTCTCTCTTTTCTATACTAGCCTTTTCTCATACAAAATTCTGCATTCAAAAGACCAAGAAGCACCTAGCATTGTTCGAAGTTGCCTTTTCCCTAGACGTGAAAGGCTTTAATTTATGAGGGTATTGTCCCAAATCTCTCTTTCAATTATTTAATTTAATTGTTTGATTTTTATTTTTCCTTGAAGTTACTAACGCGTGTATTTTTTATAAGAAAGAGGTACAAGGCATCCAAGTAAGTGTTTTAATAGTTTTTATTGGTATTATGATGTAGAAATCATGCTTAGGTTGTTATTATGATTCCTAGCGTCATGTTAGGGTGCTTTTGATATTCCTAGTATCATGTTTAGGGTAACAACTAAAAAATACTAATATCAAGTATGATGAAAAGTATGATGCCTTTTATATTCTTTCCTAATATTTATGATTGTTAGTATCATGTTAGGGCTAAAGCTTTGATTTTTATTGCTTAGTGACATGCTAGGGTTTGTTATTAATCTTGTTAGTTTTATGTCTAGGATCTTCCTATTATGCTTTAACATGATGATGCCTTTTAATCTTGTTGGAAAGCTCTTTTCAAGCCCCATCCAACTACACCATTATTGGACCCTTGCCATGGACCAACCAAAATAGATTGGCGGATTTCTTAAAATAAGTTTTCAAAAATAGAGAGAAAAGAAAAGAAATTAAAACTATCCGCAACACTAAACTTTCTACACTTTCACTTCATCCTATTCTGATTCGACGTGAAAGGTATTAATCACCGGGTTTGGTTTTAGGGAGACACAAATGGGTGTGTACAAAAGCCCCTACTTTGACTGAGTTTGGAGAAATACAAGTTTCGAAAACAAAAGTCAAAGTATCGATAGGGACGGAGAATGATTCAGAACGTTCTGTGATCCTAAACCACTCTTGTAACGCCGATACCTGCAAAATATCGTTAGTTAAACACATAAAAGAGTTAAGAAACGCGTATCTTGCACCGTCGAGCACACGTCTCTGAAAGTAACCGATTTACTGCCGCATTGCTGTATTTCTGTATTTTTGACAACCTCATACAAGCTAGAGAATGTCGCCTGAAGACTGCTACGCTTGTAACTGCCTCCTATTCCGCTATGATAGACTTCTGCAAGCTAGAGAACCCAATCGAAGATTTCTTCGTTTGAAACGACTTTCTAATATTTTATGACCATCTTCCGCAAGCTAGGGAACACGATCGAAGACAACTTTGCTTGAAATCACCTCCAGTTGTTTGTGACAACTCTCCGCAAGCTAGGAAACGCTGCCGAAGATATCCTCGCTTGAAGCTATCCCCATTTGTAGCGATAATATTCTAAGTAAAATTACCAAAGACCTAAGCTTGTCGATCTTGAAAAGCTCGCTTGAACTTTGCTTCCGCTATGCCAGTACGTTGGCGGTTCTGCTACTTTTGAACTTGTATATGCGTGCTTTTTGCTGAATTTTGAACCTATATGTCGGTGCCATTTGTTGAATTTTGAACCAGTATGAACCATTATGTCGGTGCTTTGCTATGAGAACCATTATGTCGGTGTTTTGCGATGAGCCAATGCTTAGGCGTTTTAAGCTAAGTGAGACGATCATTCATCAGGTGGATCACTTAATTGTAATCGAGCCGATTACTAAAATCATGTCAAATTGCTTAGAGGGGCTAACCGGCGTACCAAGGAACCCAAAATATATTGCAAGAGGTCGGAACAAACGCACTGATTGGCTGGAGAATCTGTCGCCACTGAAATATTGCTAGTGCCGCATATTTGGCAGTAGCACCAGGCGCTAAACCTTATTGACTGGCGCCAAGGCCTGTCACTTGGCGCTAGAGTCGGGTTTTCCATAAATACCCTTCTCTTCTTTATTTCTGCTGCTGCTGCTCGTTTCTCTGCTCGAGAATCACTTTGACCTTCAATTTGCTCGTTCTTGCTCGTTTCTCAACCGAATTCGCTCGAATTTGTTGCAAATCAAAGCTTATTCCGTCCATTTTCTCGATCTATGTAAGTTTTCTTCAAACTCACCCTGGTTTTAATGAATTTCGCACATGTTTGTTCACGAATTTCTTGAAAATTCGAAATTTAAATTTCTTAATTCTCTTTGTTTGTCAAATCTTATGCCATGAAATTTCTTGATTATGTTTATATATTGCCTTGGGAAAAATTTGAGACTTGTTTGACTCAATTTGGTGAAGAAACGATCGAATCACCATTGTTGGTCCTCTTAAGGTCGGGAAGACAATGTGGCTTGTTATTGACGTTTTTTCTAGCAATTCTTGTCCAATTTGTAACAATAATTACTATAGTATTGCAAGAAATTGTCTGAATTCTTGAAAAATGTCGTATATGCTCAATTTGAATTTTTGCTCTATTTAAGTACTACGTACTCTGTTTTTGCAAACATTGTATCATGCGGCTAGGAGAACCTTAGATACTATAGAACTTTAATTTATGATGATTCTGCACAATGTAGCATGGCTAGACAGCAAGGTTCGAGTTCACGGTCCCGAGACATTCTGTTGGCCGTAGAGGACGATGCCGACCCGTCCACTTCTCTTGGCCGACTCCTTGAGTGGGATGAGTGGAGTATGTACTTCTCTCCCGTCCACCACATTTCTGAGAGGGTGCGACGGGGAATCACGATTGGTAGGACGCGCTGCCATGGTTCAGGTTGCGACACCTTGGGCGACTTCTCTGGGAGTCTTGCGGACTGACTGTGCTTTATGAGACTTTAGAGGCTATGATTGCCTCTGGCGGGGGTCACCACGTGGTTCGTGCTCTGGTGGAGTTCTTTTGGAACACCACCAACACTTTCCATTTTCCTTGGGGTGAGATGATGGTCACACCGACCGACTTCAGTCGCTACGGGACTGGAGTTTAGCTTTGTTGCGCTGCCGTTTGACAACGAGATTAGTGTGTTTTCCCCTGAGGTCGAGGAGCTATTGGGTCCGATTGCTGTTTGGGCTCGTGCTGAGGTAGATTCGACCCAGTTCAGTGCGAAGGGGATTCGCCGTTCGACTCTAGCAGCGGCTTTTGATGATGATGCGACCACCCAAGAGTAGTGGGTGTGCATCTTTTTACTTATCTTGCTGTCAAGGGCGTTCTCCCCTGACAAGGGTAGTAGAGTGCTGCTTTACTACCTGCCTGTAGTCCGTGATCTACGCTTGATCGGGACTTATGATTGGGCCAGCTTGGCTTATGCTGACTTGATCTGAGCGTTAAGAGACTCGTGTTGACACTGGTCCTTCACGGGGAACGTCGCTCTCTTCGGCTTTTGGAGGATCGTAGAGGTATACTTTATCTCCCTTTGAAGTTTATCTCTAAGCTTTGATTAGCACTTGCTGATATTTTTTTGCTTTTTGTAGATCTGGTTCTACGAGTACTTTCCCTCGGTTGCGCCGGCGAGACCATCACCGCGCAGGTTTCCAGTGAGTTCTTCCTGGGGAAGTCACCGTGTTGGGATGTCCACTGCTTACGTCCGAGTTTGGATCATCTCGGTATGGTTCTTTCATATATTTGGACACTTTGCATTACCTTTGATAGATTCTTATCTAATAGGCATTCTTTGCAGGAGCCTGACGTGTTGTACTGGCCGTGGGTCGGCTTGGTTGTCCCTGGGCTAGCCGCGCAATATACTGCTGAGCGTCGCTATTTCTTGGGGACATATGGAGCGATCACATACCTTGGAGAGAGGGTTGCTATTCAGCATTCCTCAGACACCTTTGTCATTCCGGCTCCTCCGCCGCGTCACATGTTCAATTTCGCGAGGTTGGTGAGCATTTCAGAGAGAAATGGTACCCCTTGGCGATCTTATACAATCCCTAGAGGTGGTATGAGAAGGAGCTACTGCCTTTGTTAGTTCTGGTCCCTGTACTGGCTGAGGAGGTGGCGGTATGATTTTCAGCTTTTACCTTTCGTTAAGTAGCCCTAAAGTAATGCTTTACTGACTTTGATTTGCTTTTGTCTTGCTGATCCTACTGATTTTGTGCCACCTCGTATGTCCATTCATTATTAGGGGATATAAGGGCCGATTGAGGAGATGATTCCTCCAGCTCCTGAGGGTGAGCGCTTCGTAGAGCGGTCAATTCCTCGCCACAAGACTCGGGTAAGCTTTTTTATTTGCGACTTTTATCTATATATGTTATGCATCATTACTGACTTTACTTCTTTGACAGTTTTCGCGCGAGGTGGTCACGGCGATGGAACGATGCATAGATGCCTTCCGGAACCAGCTCAAACGGATGAGGAACGTGGCTACATGTCGTCGCGACGACACCGTTCAGGAGGTAGTTTCCTTTCTTATTTTTGCATTACTACTTCTATTTTGCTTGTTTCTGATTTTAGTTTCTTTTGCAGGGTTAGCCCATTCCTTCTCGTACCCGTACGAGACCTGAGGTGCGGAGGGAGCCGGCGAGTTCTAGCTCGAGACATCGCCGCACTGGTTTTGGCGTTCAAGGCGGTCGTTTGGAGGTTGCCCGTTCCAAGGCGGTAGAGGGCTCAGCCTCTTCATCTGAGGGTGCACAAGCTACGCCGGTAGGCCAGGGAGAGGCTACCTCGGCTCTTAGAGGTGGTGGGACGTACGAGGTCGGCTCGTCATCGCAGCAGCCTCCGCAGCCTCAGCCTCAGGTTGATCTTGGGTGGACAAGTCTTGTGCTGTGTTTTCCACCTCTCGAGGAGACCGGAGCTGGAGCTGGAGCTAATGGAGAGGTTACTCCTCGTACGGTGCAGTTTTATGAGATGATGGGTGTACATCCCCCAGTGCCGTAGTTTATTCCTGTGCTTTTTTTTTTTTTTTGTTTTACTTTGTATAGAAATTTACCTCTATTTGGACTCTTTATTTAGACATGCTTGTATATACATATTACTTATGAGTTTATTTATTATTTTTTCATTTTTTAATGTGCATGTTTGTGTGTGCAAAGAATTGTGAAAATTAATGTTGCGCAAAAATTCCGTCAATTTTTTTTTTATTGATGGAGGGTATCCGACTTTCTCCCCCAAAAAAGAAAAAATGAAAAAATAAAAGTAAAAAATATTGGGTTTATAAAAAACATAAAAGTTAAGTCTAAATGAAATCCGAAAAATAATATAATTAATATAATGGATATATTAATTAAGAAGAAGAAAAAAATAATTTAGAAAAAGGTATAAAAAAAAAGAATAAAAGACCATAAAGTCATTGGTCAGACTCGAATCAGGCAAAAAAAACGCGGTTTTAGAAAGCTCGTATGATAAGACATGTGACCGCCACCGGGCGCCACGCGTTTTGGGTTAGCGCCAGGCGCTAACCTTAGTTAGCCCCCTGCCCAGCCGATTTTCTTCGTAATTTCAGCAGATTAAATATATTCTTAGCTCTAGAAAAAAAATTATAATCATGTCTCTAGTCTCTTGAGAAAAGAGTTAGATGTTTTTCTTATGGAGGGTATTTATGGTTTCAAAGGGGTAGATCTTGATGTAGACTTTATTCATACTGCCCTAGAATATTGGGATGTGGAAACTCATTGTTTTAGATTAGGGTATGATGAAATTAGCTCTCTGCCGGAAGAATTCGGTGCTATATTAGGTTTCTCTGCATTAGATCTTGTAGTAATCCCTAGAATAAATGAATATTATTATAAGGATTTTGAGCGCTTCTTTAATTTAAAAGACAAAGATCTAACCAAAATAGTAGATGGTAGCATAGTTAATTTGAAATAATTTGCTCGCCACTATTTTAACAGACCTTATTCTGAGTCTTTTCACGTTCATAGAAGAAGGACTTTTCATTTTTGCATGCTTAATCAATATCTTCTCACTAGTGGTAAAACTAATGTGGGTCAAGCAATTATATCAACTGTTTTGGAGCAGATTGAATCTGGGAGAAATCCAATGCCATTAATAGTTGGAGAGACTATGCTTAGTCTTGACGAATTAAAGAAGAATCCGAAAGCGTCTTTTCGGGGCTCTCCAATTTTATCACAGGTAGAAAAATAATATTTTTAATTACAGAAATCAAAAACAAATTTTTTTTATAGTAATATTAATTTATTTGCATTGAATTTCTTTACAGATGTGACTAATGGAAAGACTAGAATTATTAGTCCTCCATACAATATTGAAAAGTACACTCCAAACTGCTTTGTGAGAAGGAAGAAACACTTCTCTAAGATGGGACGCCATTAATGGAAGAAGGTCTTCGGGTCTTGCAATTTTGCCATCAAGCGGGTCATCCCTTGGTGCCATCAAGCAACCTTTCTGCCGTCTTCCATGCTTGTCCCGAATGACTTTTTATTATCCCTGCAGGGTAAATAGAAAGTACGATCTACTTCAAACAATTTCTCCCAGGGATCTTCATCGTCCCTATGAATTTCCTGTCTCTCAAGAAGTAGACAAGTTTGATACTTATTGGAGCGCTAAACCTTTATGGGAAGTGATTACCCAAAAGGTTCCTCCTTCCTTGCCCAATGATGTGAAGAAGTGGCTTCTGAAGAAACCTTCAAAGGACATGAAGAAAAATCAGAGTTAAAATCGACGTGAAAAGTCGTCTAGGTGACAAAGTGATTCCTGTTAAGGAACGCTTGGGTGAAAGAGTTGAGTTCAAAATGCCTACAATGCTTAAGAAGAAAAGCTCTACGAAGGATAAAGGGAAAAGGAAAGCTGACACTACAGAAAAGAAGGCTTAGGTAGAGAAGAAACATGGGGTCCAAGCTAATTGGGAGACTATTCACTCCAAAATTGAATGTAGGTCCTCTAAAGGATGCCTACTAGTTAAAGTTATGGATGAGGAAGAGGAGGCAGATAAAAATTGGAAGATAGCAAAGAGAGAGAAAAAAGATTAGAGCATTGCTTAACTTTCAATTATTAGACTTAGTTTTAAATTTAGAGTTAATTTATTTAAGCTTTATTTAAATTCCATCAATAATGTAATTGTTAGTTTATTGGAAAAATGTAAACTAATAATCCCACCTTTAGTCGGTCTTCCACAAACAATCCCACCTTAAGATTCCAGAAACAATCCTATCTTTGATAGGGATCTTCCACTAACAATCCCTTTGACCTACAACCTATTAAACAGGTTATAAAAAATTCCATTTGTTTTTAAAGCTTAATCTCTTCTATGACCACAAGCCACCACCGTGTTCACCCCAACCCTCACCCTTTACCACCATGTCACCTCCACTCATTAGGCCACTACGAAACTCCAACCACGCCGGAAAACCATCACCTCCCCCAAAACTCGAGCCTCACCCAAATTACACCACCCACAACCTCGAAAACACCATTGAATGCCCTGAAAACACCATCCACAACCCCGAAAACACCCACAGCCCTAAATAACTCCTATTGGCCCTAAAAACTCAAACCTTAGCCTTAAAAACTCCACAAAAACCACCCCATGAAACCCACCTTTACAAAACCCACCACCCCCACGAAACCCACGTCTACAGCCCCACAAAACCCAAGCACCACCCCGACGAAATCCCAACCCCACGAAAAATAACTCCGGGTGTTCGAATTACATCATTGTGAAACTCCGAGATTGTGCGAAATTGATGGTCGTGGTAGGGGTGTGCGACTGGTGGTGTTTTGAGGGTGGTGGTTATCATAGAATGCAAGGGCGGGGTGGGGAGAGGAATGTACTGGCAGGATGGGCTAGTGGCGGGGTTGGGTTTTGTTTTTGTTTTTTTTTTTTAAAAAAAAAAAATTAGATTTGTTTTTTTTTTAATTATTAAAAATCAGACTAAACCTATTAAAAAATGACACGTGTCCTATAACTTAAGAAAATCGGTTACCAAATCAATCCAACCGGTCAGGGATTTTTAATGGAAGATAGGGGCAAAAAGGTGGGATTATTTCTGGAATTTCAAAAGGTGGTATTGTTTGTGGAAGACCGACTAAAGGTGGGATTATCAGTTTATATTTTTCCTAGTTGATTTTATTAATGAAATTCCAGCTTTTTTAATTAAATTATCTCCTAAAAATTTAATTTATTAAAGCAATGAAAACCGAAAATTTAATTTCTTGAAATTTTTTCGATTACGGAAGTCGAAAACTTTCCGAAAAACACCGAAATATTCCCAGATACTGTACAGAAAATTGGCGCCGCGATTTACTACTGGCGCCAGCTGCGGTAGTCTGGGGTCAGGCGACAGGGGTTTTCGTCTGGCGCTAAGGTTCATCGGCTGGCGCTAGAATTTTTTCTGTGACGCCGATGTTTCTTCGATCTTCTGTTGAATTTTTTATTAAGTCTGGGATGCGAGGTTTGGAAAAAAATAAAGTGGCCGCACCCGTAAAGGGTTGCCTACGTATCCTCTCTTAAGGAATCAAGCTGAACGTAGCTCTCTTGAGTGTCCTACTCAAGTGATTATGGGTAGTATTTTTTATGTTGGTCAAGATTTGTCATGTTTGAGAACTCATTGCTATCCATATCAGTTAATTTTGCTGCACCTCCTGACAGGATTATTTCGACAATATAGGGTCCCGACCAATTAGGTCTGAATTTTCCCCTTGGATCCAAAACATTTTTCCTTAATGCTTTTAACACCAAATCTCCTACTTTGTTGTTTCTTTTCCTTATCTTCTTATTAAAATTCCTAGCCATACGAGTTTGATAGCATTGAGTATGATGTAGAGCTTCTAGCCGTTTTTCATCAAGTAGAATTAGCTCCTTATATCTCGTCCGAGTCCATTCAACTTCGTCGAGTTTGCTTTATAATACGATGCGTAGAGATGGGATCTCTAGCTCTCTACAGGATGTACGACATCCATTCCATAAACCAAGGAAAATGGCGTATTTCCTGTTGACGTGCGAATTAACGTGCGATAACCCCACAATGCGAAGTGAAGTTTGTCAGGCCAATCCTTGTAATTTTCCGTCATTTTCTCGATGATAGTCTTTCAATTTTTATTGGTCGCTTCGACTGCTCCATTTGCCTGAGTTCTATAAGGAGAAGAATGATGATGTTGAATACCATATTTTTGTAGAAATTCTTCACACTCGGCTTGAAAGCGAGTTTCATTATCACTTATCATTTCATGTGGGACTCCATATCGACAAATAATATTTCTTTTGAGAAAGAGTGCTACATGTTTTGCAGTGAGTTTGGCGTATGATTGTGCTTCGACCCACTTAGTGAAATAATCAATTGCCACTAAGATATATTCGTGACCTCCTGTTCCCGGGGGAGTGATTTTGCCAATGATTTCAATTCCCCATGTAGAGAATGGCCATGGAGAAGTGTAGGTGTAGAGTAAAGATGGAGGAACATGTTGTAAATTAGCGTAGATTTGACACTTAGGACATCTTTTTACGTATTAATGGCAATCCCTATTCATTGTAGTCCAATAATATCGTTCTGGCATTATCTTTTGGACTAGCATTTTTCCATTTACGTGAGTTCCACAAATTTCTTCGTGGACTATCCTCATTGCTCTTTGCGCATCCTTTTTTCCTACACATAAGAGAGTTCGACCCTTAGGTACCCTTTATGTAACTCGTTGTCTATGAGTACTTATTGGGAAGCAAAGAGCCTTAATGCTCGTTTTTCTCTTTTGTCAGCATGGGGAGGATATTCTCCTTTGGTGACGTAGTTCAGTATATCAGTATACCACGGTTCGTCTTCTTCTTCTTCTTGGATCACTTGATCATCTTCTATCGCTTGAATGTTAGCCGGTTTATGCCTTTTTTCCATAGTTAGAGGCATTTGCTCGATCTCCGTAGGAATCCTAACCATTGAGGCTAGTCTTGTCAAGGCATCAGCAAATTGATTTTCTTCTCTAGGTAGATATGGGTATACCACCTTCTCTAACTGATTAGTGAGAGTTTCCTGATAAGTTAGGTAAGGGGCTAGGCTTTCGCTCTTTACTATCTATCTTTTAGAGATTTGATTGGTGATCAATGAAGAGTCTCCAAACACTCGTAGCTTTTTCACTCCCAATGCCAAAGCTGTTTCAAGGCCTACCACGCATGCTTCATACTCAGCAGCGTTGTTGGTAATGTCGAAATAAAGCTTTATGGAGATTGGAACATGCTCTTCTTTGGGTGATACTAGTAATACTCCAACACCACATCCCTTTTGGTTTGAGGCTCCATCAAAGTATAAGGTCCAAGTATCGTCTTCGGTGACCATCAAGTCTTCGTTTGGAAATTCAGTGTAGTGTATTGACGTCGAGTCTTCTATTGGAAAGTATGCTAGAAAATCTGAAACGATAGATCCTTTGATAGCTTTTTGTGGCATGAACCTTACATCGAACTGGGCTAAGATGACTATCCATCATGATATGCGCCAATTGAGTGTATATTTCTCGAATAAATACTTGAGTGGATCTAATCGGGAAACTACAAAGACTGTATGCACGAGCATGTAATGTCTTAACTTGGTTATGGCCCACACCAATGCGAGACACAATTTCTCAAGTGGTGTATAGCGTGCTTCATACTCGAGCATCTTTTTTCTTAGATAGTAGATCACATTTTCTTTGCCTTCTACTTCTTGTGCTAGCATGGCTCCCATTGTCTCTTTGGTGACTGTTATGTACAACCTAAGAGGTATTCCAGGAAGTGCTGGTGCTAATACGGGAGGATTTGCGAGATAGGCTTTGATCTTTTCTAAGGCTTTTTGACACTCGTCATCCCATATTACTGGTACATTCTTTTTAAACTTTTTGAAGATCGGTTCACATATTTTTCTCAATTTTGATATGAACCTGCTTATGTATTGCAACCGGCTAATAAATCCTCGAATTTGCTTCTGGGTTTTGGGCGGTGGCGTTGACATTATTGCCTTGATCTTGGTTGAGTTTATCTCTATTCCTTTAGAGCTTATGACATAACCCCAAAGCTTGCCTGAGGTGACTCCAAAAGCACACTTAGATGGATTCAACCTCATGTTGTATTTTCTCAGCCTTTCGAAGAATTTTCTCAAGGCTATTTGATGGCCTGGGCGATCTTTTGATTTCACAATCATATCTTCCACATATACTTCAACTTCTTTATGCATCATGTCATGGAGCAAGGCAGTCGTTGCTCCATGGTAAGTAGCAGCCGCGTTTTTCAACCCGAATGACATTACCGTGTAGCAGTAAGTACCCCCATGGTTTTATGAAGGTTGTTTTCTCCATGTCCTCTTCCGCCATGAGAATTTGATTATAGCTCGCGTATCCATAAATGAACGAGAGTAGTGCATGATTTGCTGTGTTATCCACCAGAATATTGATGTGTGGTAAAGGGAAGTCGTCCTTTGGACTTGCCTTATTTAGATATCGATAGTCGACACACATTCTTACCCTTCCATCCTTTTTCGGAACCGGGACGACGTTGGCGACCCATTCGGGGTATTTGGATACCTTGATAAAACCAGCAGTTATTTGTTTTTGAACTTCTTCTTTTACTTTACGAGCTACGTCGGGTTTCATTCGACGTAACTTTTGTTTGACAGGTTTCATTCCTGGAATTAGCGGTATGGTGTGTGGAGCTATTTTTCTATTAATGCCTGGAATATCTTCATATGACCAAGCGAATACATCGATGAATTCTTTAAGCAAGTTAATTAAATCGGTTCTTTCTTGTTCATTTAGTGTTAATCCGATTTTAACTTCTCTTTTATTTGTTGAATCATTAAAGATATCAACCGTCTCAGTTTCCTCAATTACCGGTGTTTTCTTTTCAAGTGTTTCCATTGCTTTAATAAGTTCTTTGTCATTTTCATTGTTAGTTAAGCAATTCTCGTTATCTTGGGTTAAAGAAGAACACAAAGAGTAAGGAGAAGAAGACATGTTATTAAATTCTGAGATCATTACATCAAAGAGGGATATGTCCTCAGGGAATTGAATACTAACTATCCTGGGGGAAGAGATAGAAGGAAAGGGCGCTACAACTAATGACTTAGATGACTCTATAGGGAGAGACTCTGACTCAGACGACTCTTCGAACATTGGTCCTTCCCCCGTTGTGATGGAGATTTTCCTTTCGCTTGGAGTAGTCACCTTGACGGTATTGCGCCATCCTTGTAGTGATCCTTCCGCTAAAGTGATGAGCTTTGAGGGATCAAAGCTTTCGCTTTGTAGGACTGTTTGGATAAGCGAGGAGTTATCCTGTTTGTATGTTGGCTCATCTTTTTCCCGCCCAAATAGTAATCCCATGACATTAAAGTCAAAGCGTGGGGGTGCTTTCTCCTTATGAATAGGAGTTGGGATTTCACCTGTAAACAGCAATCTAAGAAAATCTAGAATCCCGGTTGCCTTATGCCATTTACGACAAACGGTTCAGGAAATTCGTAACATGGATAGTCCTTTCCTTCTTTTATTAATTGTCCATTGAGGGTAAGAGGATACTGATCCATTGGGATTGCTTTCTTGTGGATGCGAGCGTCCCTACGTGCTTTTAACTTTTCATGGGCTCACTTGAGATCTTCCCGAGTCGGTTCGAAGCCAAGTTCGAAAGTGTCTAATTTAGGGAGGCCGGGTGATTCTAGCGGTTTTTCTATTCCTTTTTTCATTCCTTGGGTCATTCCAGGAAAATGTCCTTACTTTTTCAGAATAGCGTTCCCTATCATGTTGGAGTAGGGGTCGTTGTAGAGAGGGGTCCTTTCATCCTCCTCGATTAAGGAGAACTCTTCGTTAAAGCCTAACAAATCTTCATCGTCTTCGTTGTACTCAACATTAATTACTGGATTCTCTATAGCTTTAATCCTCGTGGGTGAAGCATTGATTGTAATGGGAATTCCTCCAACTATGGCCTTTACCTGATGTTGGAGAGACGAAGGGACGACCTTTAGGTCATGAAGCCAAGGGCGTCCCAACAATAGATTGAACGAAGCCTTAATGTCTACTACTTATAATGTAGTAGCATGTTCTATTCCTCCCGCCGTTATGTTCATAGTAATTTTACCAAGAGCTTGACGACGAGTGTTGTCGTAAGCTCTTAATCCCTGCGTTGACGGGGTTAGGTATTCATCCCTTATTCCTAGCATCCTTGCAGTTCTGTGTGGACAAACAATAATGGCCGATCCATTGTCTATAAGAGTCATAGGGACGTTCATTTTCTTGCAAACCACTGTGAGGTTTAACGCCTTCTAATGCTTGTCACCTTCTAGAGGTAAGTCCTTGTCGGAAAAGGTGATCAAGTTGATAGGACTAGGAAGATCACTCGTAAGGAATTTAGCCAACCCCTCTGGAGTGTTGTCAGAATCTATCCCTATCTTATCCAAGGCATTCATTACTATAAACCTATGCTCTCCAGATGTTGTTTGAACGAAGCTTCCATACATTCATTTCAACCTTGGTTTTCTTGAACTGTTTGACAATGTCGTTGTCTTCTATGATAGGTATGGGAACTTGCTGCGTGGATGGCATATGTTGTGTCGAAATAGGAGGTTGCATTCTCCTGGATCTTTTGAGCACGTCTATGGATGAATCTTCTTCATCCCAGAAGTCATCCATGGCATATGACACCAAATGTGGAGGTCCTACCATGTCTTTCAAGTAAACTTCTCCTCCGTCGATGTCCCGAACTCCATTAATATTTACGTCTTCCTTTTGTGGAACTTGGACTAGTCTTTTATCATCAATCATTTTCTGAATTAAATCCTTAAATTTAAAACAATTTTCAATAGTGTGACTCCCTGATTGATGATATTGACAATAAAATCTATCTATCCTTTTTACCGATTTAAATGGTCTCGGTTCGAGAGGCTTGACCTCGCCACTCTCGGAAAGCATTCTGAACATTTGAGCATATGGAATCCTAATTGGAGTATAAAGTCTATTACTCCTCTTGGGTTTATCGATCACTTACAAAGAAAAGTGTTTCTTCGTTTCCTCGCTAGCTAGAGGTAAAGGGATCTTATTCGCTTCCATGAGATCTTAAATGAGGTTTCGAAACCTATAACATTCATTTGTGGTATGACCGTTCCCTCGATGGTACTTGCAGTAGGACTTGGGATCCCATCGTGAAGATCGCTTTTCTAGTGTTGGATCCTTAGTAAGGCTCATAGGTTTGCTTAGTCCTTGATCATAGAGACGATCAAAGATAGTATCATAGGTCATTCCCATGGGTGTGAGCTCTCTCCTGGGTATATTTTTCGTGGGTGGAACCTCGTCACACTTTTTTTGAAGTTTCTTCGCAACTTCGAGAGCTTCACGTAGTAAGTTTGATCCCTCTAACATGGATAATGTAAGCAACCGTACATCCTCTTTACTTGCTAATTCTTGACGGTTATCCATGGCATCGAAAAAGATCTCCTCCTCTTCTTCGATAGCATGGATTTCTTCAACATGTTTGATGAGAGATGAGGGATCAACCTCGTTTTCCTCATCAGAGATGCCCAAGGAGTGAGCAAGAGCCGCATTATAAATACTTGGCTTTTTACTGGCAGGAGGCAATGGTAACTTGTTATTGTCGATTAAGTCTTGGATAGCTTCCTTAAGCTTCCAACAATTCTCGGTAAGATGGCCCCTACCTTGGTGATACTTGTAATGTGCATTGGGGTTCCAATTAGCTGTCCACATCTCGACTGGTGGGTCCCTAAATGGTCCAATAGGAGTTATAAGAGCTTTTACATTTAATCGGTCAAATGCGGTGTCATAACTCATACCAATAGGAGTAAAGTTCCTTCTAAATGGTTTCTTTTGTCCTTGATTATTCATAGCAAGGACTTCACTTAAGTTAAAGGTGCCTACATTATTTGAGTGGGTGGTTTTGGAAGAAGAAGGATTGTCGTTCTTCTTGCCTTTCCAGCCACTGTTGGAGTTATTGTTGGCAGCTTTCAGCTTACCCTCGTCTTCAATATTGATTCCAATGTCGTAGATGGCCTTGAAGGTATGGAGATTATTCTGATATTTAAGATGCTTGGAATACTTTTCTTGAAGGTTCTTTATGAATAACTGTGGGGAATATTTCAAGCGTTAATCCCCTAGCTTGAACCCCACTGTGACCATACACTAAAGTACGGTGGCGTCCAAAGGGAAAAAAGATAGAGCAAAAGAGTCGCCAACAAGTTTTTTTAGGAACTTGTAAACCGTTCACGAGGTGAAGGTTACACCTCTTAACGATCCAAGAGATCGTCAACTCCATAAGGTCTTGAACCAAATAGGGTTCGGGTATGAAGGTACAAATCCAACCTAAAGAGATTGAACCTTCCCTAATAATAGGCCTCTACTTTTTTCAGATCGTATTAATGTGCGCTTTCTGACTAACATGCAATCAATAGGTTTAACCCTAAACCTGTTTATCTATGTTGGTTGAATTTAATGCACAAATAAATTATTATTGGCGATCACTTGAATTATAATCAAATTAACCCTAAACAAGATTATTAATTATCTTATTAAGCGTGATTACAAGTACAATTCCCTTTAAACATGCATAAAAGGCGTGATCAAGCAATAAAAATAAATGTTATCAATCAACATAATAATAATAATAATAATAATAATAATAATAATAATAATAATAATAATAATAATAATAATAATAATAATAATAATAATAATAATAATAATAATAATAATAATAATAATAATAATAATAATAATAATAATAATAATAATGATAATAATAATAATAATAATAATAATAATAATAATATATAAAATAAGTATAATCATGATAATAATAATAATATATTCATAATCATGTTAAAGCATAATAATAGCAAGATCATAGGCATGATACTAACAAGATTAATAACAGACTCTAGCATGTCACTAAGCAATAAAAATCAAAGCTTTAACCCTAACATGATACTAAAAATCATAAATATTAGGAAGAACATAAAAGGCATCATATTTTTAATCATACTTAGTATTAAAGTTACCCTAGACATGATACTAGGGATCATAATAACAACCTAAGCATGAACTCTATATCATAACATCAATAAAAACCATTAAAATACTTACTTTAATGCCTCGTACCTCTTTCTAATAACAAAATACACACGTTAGTAACTTCAAGGAAAATAATAAGCAAAACAATTAAATTAAATAATTGAAAGAGAGATTTGGAACCGAACCCTCATAAATTCGACCTTTCACGTCAAGGGCGAAGGCAACTTCGAATATGGCCAGGTGTATCCAAGTCTAATGAATGCGGAATTTTGTATTTGTGAAAAGGCTAGTTTAGAAAAGAGAAAGAGAGAGATCAAAGAAATCTTGATGAGAGTTGGTAAAAATTGGTGATTGTAGATGAATGTTATTTATAGAGAAAATCAACCAAAAAGATAAAATATCAAAACAGAGGTCTGGCGCACATAAAACAATGTTGGCGCCAACGCTGGCTATTGGCGCCAGACGCCAACATTAGCGCAAGATGCTACAGCTGGCCTTTGGCGCTGATTCAGAAATTCACGCGTTTTCTTAAAATCAGATAGAAATTTCCGTGCCGGAGGATAAAATCGTATTTTCCTCAAAAATGTTCTTTGATTCTTATTAAAACTCTGAAAAGTCAACAAAAGTCAATTTATCAATGCTAATTGAATTAGGAATGACAAGAACCTTCTAGAAGGTTCTAGAAGACTAAAACCATTCCTAATTGCATTAGGAATGATAAATCTATATTAAGCCCTCCTCTAGATCATTGGGCCGCATATAAGGATCAAACCGGGCCCATTTCAGTAATTAACCCATAACTTCCTCAATATTCGTCAAAATTGGGCTTATAATATATCGTTGGAAAACTCTTGTCAAGCCCCATCAAACTACACTACTATTTGACCCATATCATGGACCAACCAAACTAGATTGGCTGTTTTCCTTAAAATAAGTTTTCAAAAACAGAGAGAAGAGAAAAGAAATTAAAACTATCCGCAACACTAGACTTTCCACACTTTCACATCATTCGATTATGATTCGACGCGAAAGGTACTCATCACCGGGTTTGGTTTTGGGGAGACACATTTGGGTGTCTACAGATGCCTCCACTTTGACTGAGTTTGGAGAAACACAAGTTTCGAAAACAAAAAACAAAGTATCGATAGGGACGGAGAATGATTCAGAACGTTCTGCGATCCTAAATCAGTCTTGTAACGCCGATACCTACAAATTAGCGTTAGTTAAACAGATAAAAGAGTTAAGAAACGCGTATCTTGCACCGTCGAGCACAGGTCTCTGAAAGTAACCGATTCGCTGCTGCTTTTCTGTTTTGATGACCTCCTGCCATGAGAATGCCATCCTTCTTGAAAACCACTACGCTTGTAACTGCTTCCAATTTTGAAGATTGCTTCGCTTGAAACGATCATCTTCTACTTTGATAATATTCCACGTCTAAGGGAACACTATCGAAGATTGTTTCGCTTGAAACAATCCTCTTCCGCTTTGATAATACTCCACAATCTATGGAACGCCATCTTGTGGTTTCGATGTTCACTCGTCTCTAAACAAAGAGCTTCTTTTTTTTGGATATGTTCACGCACCTTTGAATAAAGGGCCTCTTTTTTGTGGATATGTTCATGCGCCTCTGAACAAAGATCTTCTTTTTTATTAATATGAACTTCTGAATGACGTGTCCACGCGTCTCTGAACAAAGAGCTTGATAATAGGATGCCCATGCGTCTCTGAGCAATAGAGCTTGAAAATAGGATGCCCACGCGTCTCTGAGCAATAGAGCTTGAAAGAAATGTCCATGCTTCTCTGAACAAAAGAGCTTGAATAATATGCCCACGCGTCTCTGCAACAAAGATCTTTGATGATATGTCCACGAGTCTCTGAAAAAAAGAGCTTGATGGAATGTCCACGCGTCTCTGAACAAAGGAGCTTGAAAGGATATGTACACGCGTCTCTGAAAAAAAGAGCTTGGAAGAAATGTCCATGCGTCTCTGAACAAAAGAGCTTGAATAATATTCCCACGCGTCTCTAGAGCAAAGAGCTTTGATGATATGTCCACGCGTCTCTAAACAAAAGAGCTTGATGGAATGTCCACGCGTCTCTGAACAAATGAGCTTGAAAGGATATGTCCACGCGTCTCTGAACAAAAGAGCTTGGAAGAAATGTCCACGCGTCTCTAAACAAAAGAGCTTGAAAGAAATGTCCACACGTCTCTGAACAAAGAGCTTGATAATAGAATGCCTACGCGTCTCTAAGCAAGAGAGCTTGAAGGAAATGTCCACGCGTATCTGAACAAAAGAGCTTTGATGAAATGCCCACGCGTCTCTAGAGCAAAAGAGCTTGATGGAAATGTTCACACATCTCTGAACAAAAGAGCTTTAAAATAGGATGCCTACGCGTTTCTGAGCAAAAGAGCTTGAAAGAAATGTCCACGTGTCTTTGAACAATAGAGCTTTTGATGATATGCCAACGCGTCTCTGGAGCAAAAGAGCTTGATGGAAATGTTCACGCGTCTCTGAACAAAAGAGCTTTGATGATATGCCCACGCGTCTTTAGAGCAAAGAGCTGTGATGGAAATGTTCACACGTCTCTGAACAAAAGAGCTTGATAATATGTCCACACGTCTCTGAACAAAAGAGCTTCGATGATTGAATGTTTATTGCGACAATATCCCGAAGAAAAATTTCCGAAGACCAATGCTTGCCGATCTCTAGAGCTCGCTTGAACTTTGCTTCCGCTAAAACCAGTATGTCGGTGTCTCCGTGATGAGCCAACGCTTAGGCGCTTTAAGCTAAGTGAGACGATCTTTTGTCAGGTCGATCACTTAGACTATAATCAAACCGACTACTTAATCATGTCAAATTGCTCATAGGGGCTTGGCGTAACAAGGAAACCGAAATCGATGTATAAGGTCGAAATCACCTTTCTGAGAGGCTTCGAGCTGTCGCTGCTAAAATATCTCTGGCGCCAAGAATTAGCTATGTCGCCAGACGCTGGGATCTAGCGCCAGACGCTAAAACCTGCTGCCGAACACTAGATGTTGTCATCTGGCGCTGGAGTAGGGTCTTCCCTATTCTGCTGCTCCTGTATTTATTTTTGACTATAGAACTTTGCCAATCTCTTTAATTATCTTAGGGTTGACCTAAGGTTTAATGTCGCTTGACTCATTGACTTGACACGACTCAAGGTATAAACTTGACTCGCTGTGATTGACTCGAGGTTGATTCGACTCGAAGTGTTTGACACATGTGACTCATTACCCGTGTGTGCATAGTGTTGATTGTGCGACTCAAAAATGCAAAAAACAAAAATTTTCCGTCATATTTGTGGAGGGTACCGATTTTCTCCCGAAAAAGAAAGACGCGAAAAAAGAATCGAAGTTTTGAAGGTGTATGTTGAATGAGCTTAGTCAAATGTTGTTTGATACTATCTCTCAAGGTGCAAGGATTAATCCATCCTAGGCTATCTCAATGGTTGACTCAATGATGAAAGTATTTGAGTAACTTAGGCACGGAGGCTAAGCACTTCATACTTTGTGATGCAATGATGATTGATAAGCGATTTTGACATGACAATACATGATTCAGCGTTATGTTAAGATTTCATGACAAAGGGTTCCTAAGGGAAGTACATTTGGTCATGTATCTGTGATGTGTGTGATAGTGACACTAAAGTTAGGCCGCAAGGGCTAAGTGTGTGGGATAATATATTGAAAGGAATCAAATGGTGGTGACTCTTAGGTTAGGTAAGCTAATGATGTAGGGATCAAGCCCCCAAGTCTAGCTCTAAGTGAATAGGGATGAGCACAGGGGATCCCTTGATATGATCAATTGTGAATGTAAATATGAATGCATTTTTATTACGGCCGCACCTCGATGTAAGGTTGCCTACGTATCCGTTAGGAATCAGGCCCAACGTAGCTCTAGCTGAACCTCACACAAGTGTGTAAACCTCAAAAAGGTCTTTTGAAGGGTTGTAACGTGGTTAGGCTTAAGGTTGAAGAAGAAGGATAAAGGCTCAAGACCCTAGATAAGCCCTCAAGGTGTGCAACCTTGCTTTTAAATCTTTATATCTTTATGCCTGAGGCTTGCTTCTCTTTTTTAGCTCTCTTTTTTTTTCTTTTTTTTTTTTTTTTTTTGCTTTAGCATTTATTGTTATTTTAATAAGTGTGGGCAATCCCGATCATGCGGTCTATCACTCACTTGGCATTCATGTTTCTCAGGCACGGTACCGAGCACTCGATAAGAGACGCAATCTGAGACGTGTTCATATCAAAGACATGTTCATGTCAAAGACATTGGAACACTTGCCCTTTTTGTACACTTTTATTTATTTATTTATTTTTGCTTATTATTTGCTATTTTAATCTTTTGAAGTCACTCAAGCTTTGTTCTTTGAAAATTGCATAAGTTGCACACCATCCCATCCAAAGGTTAGGTAGATATAGGTTGAAAAATGAAAGGTCTATCGTTAGACGAGGCTCAAAGTGGTTTATAAAAAAAGGATTGCATATTTAAAGGGTGAAAGGTGATATGTTGTGGCTACAAGGGGTGCCTCAAATCATTGGTATAACTTGTGCTTAGTTTGACATGGATTTTTATTTTTTTTAATGCAATGTAATGAAATGATCATATGTAAGAGAATAAATACTCATTTTATTAAAATAAAAAGGGAAAAGAAAGAATCTACAAAATTAATCTAAGGGAAAAGAAAGGTGCCTATGCTAGACTTATTGAGGAAAGAAAAGGAAAAAATATGTCATGAAATCTCGTCGTTGAAGCTTGCCTCTTGTCTTGTGTTATTTGCTTTATGATCACTCGCTCTTCTTGTTAACTGGAGGTGTGGGAAGCTTGTTATTATCAATCAAATGTTGGATAGCCTCCTTTAGCTTCCAACAGCTCTCAGTAGCATGAACCCTACCTTGATGGTACTTGTAGCGCACATTTGGATTCCAACTAGGCAATCTCCTTTCAAGAGGAGGTTCTTGAAGAGGTCCAATAGGACTAATAAGTCCCTTGGCATGGAGTCGATCGAAAGCATCATCGTAGCTAATTCCAATAGAGGTAAAATCCCTTTTTCGTTGCTTTCTAAATCCTAAGATCTCATTAAGGTCGAAAGTACCAACACTGTTTCTAGAATAGGTGTTTTCGGAAGGAGAAGGATAGTCGTTCTTCTTCCCTTTACAGCCATTGTTGTTATTGTTACTAATCTTGGCCTTCTTGTCGCGCGGAGGAACATGAAGGAGATCTGAATCAATGAAGTCTGGAACACGATCCTTGAGGGCGAGACACTTTTCAGTAGTGTGACCACGACCTCTATGGTATCGACAATAGGAATTTTGATCCCAATTGAGAAACCGTTTTTCATGTGGAGGGTCTTGACTGGTACAAATGGAGTGAATACGACCTTGATCGTTAAGACAGTCAAAAACTTCATTGTAAGTCATTTATATTGGTGTGTATTCTTCAATGGTCCATTTTGCCTGGGCTTAGGAGCATTGAGTTCTTCATTAAGCCCTTGGCGAGGATTTTGTTCGATGGCCATTACTCGATTTGCTAATCCTTCTACCACATTCAAGAGCATGGCAACGACATCTTGCAGTTTTCGAACGTCCTCTTTTAGACTTGACGAGTCTTCCCTAATATTATCTAAGAAAAGACTTTCATCCTCCTCAATCATGGCCACTTCATCGAGAGAGGTTATATAAGTTGTCTCGATTTTGAGCTCTCCTACAGGCCTGATAAGAAGTGATGGATCGAAGGATGTTTGATCATCTTCGATGGCTAGAATCTCAGAAGTTCCATTGTTATCGGTCAAATCTTTAATAGCTTCTTTGAGTTTCCAACACTCCTCAGTGTCATGACCCTTTCCTTGGTGATATTTGCAGTGCTTATTAGGGTCTATTTGGGTGGCCTAGCTTCTGGAACTGGATCTTTGATGGGCCATATGGGCATGACTAACCCTTTGTGGTGTAGCTTCTCGAAAGCTGTTTCGTAACTTATACCAAGTGGAGTGAACACCCTTTTTGACCTTTGGATTCGAGATTTAGAGGCGTTCGTGGCATGCACCTCATTAATGGGAGAGGAAGAAGAGAGATGGTTGTTCTTCTTTCCTCTCGCATTATTATCTTTCAAGAGGTCATCTTCAATGTCAATGCCTATATTACTGACAGCCTTGAAAGTATTCAAGTTGTGTTGGTACTTTAAGTGTCTTGAATACTTCCCTTGGAGATTCTTGATAAACATCCTCACAGATTCTTTTTCGGTGGGAGCCTTGACCATATTAGCGGAAGTTTCCCTCCATTTTTTGAAGAAAGACGTGAACCCTTCGTTTTCTTTTTGTTTTAACATCTCAAGTTGTCTATGGTCTATTTCATCTTGGATGTTGCACTTATATCTATCTATGAAAGCGTTTTCTATGGATTCCCAAGAAGAGGTTTGTTCTTTCTCGAGAGAAAAGAACCATTACTGACAAACGGTATCGAGAGATAATGGGAACAGAGAGAGGAAAGCCTTCTTATCGATACCCTTAATGCTCATTATGGTTTCAAAAGCTCTTAGATGAAAGTAAGGGTTATTTGTTGCCTTGAATTTTGGGATGTCAGTGGCATTGAAATTATGCGGAAGAAGTTCCTTGTCCAGCGAGACCCCTTGTGAACTAATGCCCTGAAATTTATAGTCACTAGATAGCTTGCTCAAGCTTTCTTGCATAAGGTTCATTTGTTGTTGCTTAACAGGGTCATCAATTTTGAGGGTTAAAGCCTTTAACACCTCAGTCACGTCATTCAATTGATTCCTAAGTTCATTGACCTTATCTTGACTTGCCATTATCTTTTTAGCCTTCATCTTTTGACGAACTGGTTTATCAAAAAGTGAGTCTGAATAAAGAGGTTGTCCTTGATTAATCGCCCCTTTCTCCTCGACCAAGTACTGTGGAAAAGGAATTTGGGGATATTCATTGTTAATTATTTGACTCAAATTTTATTCAACATGCAATGGATGGAGGAAGTGAAGAAGGATTGGAATAGAAGCTGAAGAAAAATGATGTAGATGGAGGGATATGAAGAATTAGGAATAGAATGTACCCCCAACTTAAATGAAGGAAAAAACCGACTCATGCATGAACCTAAGACATGGTTATGGTGACATATACTCAAAGTGTGTGCTAAGACTAGTGAGTGTAGGTGATATGTTAAGACTCGTGTCATGACCATGTGGCTAGACTATGTGACTAGACTCAATTAATGACTTAACAAAGTGTTATTGACAGCGAAATTTAACCAAATTAATTAGCAAACTGGTTAATTAGACACTAGATGAAGACTCAATCAATAATCCAAACTATCGTCAAAACGACAGGACTGGCGTAGCACTATGTAGTGTAGCTCCAGACGATAGAGCTTTCGCAAAGCGCCACACTCCACAGAGTGGCGCTACAGTTCATATTTTTGCGCCAATGCTAGAGCTTCAATCTGAGACTGTTTTCGGTGTTATATATCAACAGGGGTATGCCTAAAGTCGTACTAGGTCAATTCTGATTAAAAAATTAGACTTTATTTACTCAATTAATTAATTAATTAATTAATTAATTAGGTAAAGTTCTTTAAGTCATTAATTTATTTAAACTCAACACAAGTCAAACGAACGGTTAAGAGAAACATAAAATATATGCACAACAATTAATGCACAATTAGTCAAGTAGGCACAATATGATGCATTGAGTTTGCAACCTAACATTGGCTCTAGTTCTCTAAAGTTCGGGATATGGTTTAGTCAATAGAGGGTCCATGGTTAATTGTCCGGATGCACCGCGCGAAGCCTAACCGTGAAGGGTTGGCGCGAGTGGATGGGACACCGCGAGTTTTAGAAAAAAAACTCGCTTCCATGGTTTAGTAAATTCAACATTCTCGGATGTACCCTTTGTTGCTCAGAGCGTTCAATCAGGTAGATGGAGCATGAATTCCCAGAGAGTTATGTCCATATGTAGAACACATATGGGTTTCAGAAAAGAGAGTAAAACTCTATTAGGAAGTAGGATCGAGGAAACAATGCGAAAAACTGGTCAAAATTAGAACGCATATTTCTAGCTCGGTATTGGAAGAATTTGGCCAGCTTTTAGCTGTAGCGCCTTACGATAGAGCAGTTCGCTTACGCTAATTCCTACATGGCTCAGTAGCTTTTTGTGCTCGATAAAATTTTCCAGTTTCGCGCAATGTTATTTCGGTCCTAGTTCTGAAAGATATTTCTCAAATTTCCTACGTGTAAAATCCAATGTTTTTAATTCATTACGGATGGTCTTTCCAATGAGATCTATTTTATGCATATGACAATAAAGTGAAACAAAATTACGCACATGAAATACTTAGAACGTTTCGAGTCTCATAACTCTTTCTAAATCATTGCCGAAACAATTTCAGGAATTAAAATAGAAATCCTCCCCAGTAGAGTCGCCAAAAACTGTGGGGAATATTTCAAGCGTTATTCCCCTAGCTTGAACCCCACTGTGATCATACAATAAAGTACGGTGGCGTCCAAAGGGAAAGAAGATAGAGCAAAAGAATCGCCAACAAGTTTTTTTAGGAACTTGTGAACCGTTCACGAGGTGAAGCTTACACCCCTTAACGATCCAAGAGATCGTCAACTCCATAAGGTCTTGAACCAAATAGGGTTCCGGGATGAAGGTACAAATCCAACCTAAAAGAGATTGAACCTGCCCTAATAATAGGCCTCTACTTTATTCAAATCGTATTCATGTGCGCTTTCTGACTAACATGCAATCAATAATTTTAACCCTAAACCTGTTTATCTATGTTGGTTGATTTTAATGCACAAATAAATCTATTATTGGCGATCACTTGATTTATAATCAAATTAACCCTAAACAAGATTATTAATTATCTTATTAAGCGTGATTACAAGTACAAATTCCCTTTAAACATGCATAAAAGGCGTGATCAAGCAATAAAAAATAAATGTCATCAAGCAACATAATAATAATAATAATTATAATTATAATTATAATTATAATAAAAATAATCATGATAATATTAATAATATATTCATAATCATGTTAAGGCATAATAATAGCAAGATCATAGGCATGATACTAACAAGATTAATAACAAACCCTAGCATGTCACTAACCAATAAAAATCAAAGCTTTAACCCTAACATGATACTAACAATCATAAATATTAGGAAGAACATAAAGGCATCATATTTTTAATCATACTGGATTTGGGAATTTTTTATACCCGGCCAGGTGGCCCAATCGGAAGCCGCCACACGTCATTAGAAAGGGTACCATCTGGACCTTTGAGATGGTGACACGTGGTAGGCAGAAATTTCCCTGTTCTGAGATGATTGATGATCCATCATGGACCATTAAGAGGGAGACACGTGTCACCATAAGAGATGCCCAAAAGCCTTTTGGGCTCAGTAACACGTGTCACTTAGGCATTGGTTCTTGAATGGCGGCCCTCAAGGGCCCAAACCTTGAGGCGCCGTTTTGCGGCGTGACCTAATCCCTAGGTCACCAGATCCTAGGGAGGGCACGCCTTTTAAAAAGACCCTATAAATAGGGACAGTTCCTTCATTTATGACAGGAATACACGCAATACGAGACAACACGTCACTTTCACATTTATTACAGAGTTGTCGTTTTCAAGAAACAGACAACACCTTACCTGATCTTGGAATCCGAGCATATACCTTTATTTCCGCACGTTTTACTCCGAATACTTAGTAACTTAATCTTCGGAGGCGGACCACCGACCATCCGGCAGTCCGTTTGCTTTGCAGGTACAGGCGCCCTTTGCTGAATCCAGTCTTAGTGTTGTAACTATCCCAAGGGACAAAAACCCCTGAAACATTTGGCGCCATCTGTTGGGAGGGTAACTCAGAGATGG
This sequence comes from Chenopodium album, assembly GCF_948465745.1. NCBI lineage: Eukaryota > Viridiplantae > Streptophyta > Magnoliopsida > Caryophyllales > Amaranthaceae > Chenopodium > Chenopodium album. Next base: position 47,597,751 of record NC_137838.1, read on the forward strand.
CTTCACAAGTCCCTGTACCGAATCCTGAGACCAATCGGCCTCCAGAAGACATAGTGGTCTAGACGGACCATGACTTAGGGGACGACGCTGACGTCGAAACCTATGTGGATCTTGACGGGTCCCTCATCTCAAGATGCATCCGCAATAGGGAAAAGCGGGAGCATCACATTGACCAGGCGGGGCCAAGCAAAACTGCTGGTCAGCCAAAGAAACCCTCGGTGCGGACGGGTGATCCTTCCCAAGCGGCAGGATCGACTCCCGTCACTCAAGATGAACTCATGAAACTCCTGAGCAGTCTCAGGGGTGAAATCAAACAACTCGCCTCCAAGAAGTCGCCTACTCCTAGAAAGGAGCAGTCGGCCAAGAAGCCAGCCCAAGCTGGCAAACAAAAGTCGGTCAGAGACCGCCAGCCGACTCCTCATCCTGCCCCTACGGAGAAGGCTCGACCCCAATTTGACCTCACCAGGCTCCGTTTCCCAGAAACAGGCACAAGTAAAGCCATTCGGCACATACAACCGGATGGTAGCAAGAAAACATTCTCTGATGCTCGACAATATATTGAGTAGAAGAAGACCCAGCTATTAGAGTCGGTTTCAACGTCGACCTACCATGATAGCTTTCGGAATACCATTGTGAGGTAATCCCAGTGTGTACATGAGACCCCAGCAAGCAGCCCATGGGTTCAGTCTGGTCCTCATGTGATCCAGTCGGCCTAGTACATGGCTCCGCCATTGTACCAGTCGCCGACTTTACCTTACATGCAGCCTGCCCTCTTTGGAGGCCAGGCGGCATACGGTTATCAGCCGATGGACTGGCAGCTTAGGCTGCAACACCTTGGAGATCAACCCTCTGCCTTCTCCAGGGAAATAACCGAAGCCGAACAGCCGGCCAAGGTTAAAAATTTTCTGGTTGGAGCCTACGATGGGACCTCCAACCCAGAAGACCACCTGCCAGCATACACCCACCTCATGTATTTACAGGGGTTGGATGATGTCGCATGGTGTCGTTGCTTTCAAACCACCCTGAAGGGCATAGCCCAACAGTGGTTCGGCAATCTGCCGGCTGGTTCTATTAATAGCTTCAAGACGCTTGCGTTCTTGTTCGCTTCAAACTTCTCTATGAACATCCCTGCAAAAAAGATAAGCCTTGATTTGGGCAATGTACAACAGAGAGATAGAGAAGGCCTGCGTTCCTATGTCAGGCGAATCAATCTGGTACGAATACAGATTCATAGACTGTCTGATAAGGTCGCCTTCACAGAGTTCTTTAAGGGTCTGAAGGACGGGTCTACTTTTAAGTATGAACTCGTCCGCAAACAAATTTTCACTCTACATGGAGCCTTACGAGAGGCGGAAGCCTATATATAGGCGGCCGAACTCTGCTTCTCCAATAAGCAGTTGGACCCTAAGAAGTCCGACCGACAGAAGGAGAGTCGGCCTGCTCAGTCGGCTCCTAAGCCAGAAGAGAGAAAAAAGAAAAAACAAATCTGGGCCATTGATAACTCTGATCAACCGGCCTAGTAGAAGAAAAAAGAGTGGAAACCGTACGTTCCAATGTACGAGTTCCACAAGGACTGTTGCTCCATCCTCTTGGAAACTAAGGATCGGATGACTCTTGAGAAGCTTACCCCTATGAAGGGTTCTGCTGAAAATCGGAACAAAAACAACCATTGCCATTTCCATGAGGATGTCGGCCATGACACGAACGACTGCTTCAGTCTCAAGCGGGAGCTCGACCGTCTGGCCGACAAAGGACAGCTGAAGTCCTATGTGCAAGCGGCAGTTGCCGAAGTTAAAAATCTGTTGGACGCCAAGTTCATTCGGCCGTGCAATTTCCCTGAGTGGGTAGCTAACGTTGTGTTAGTCAAAAAGCTGAATGGAACTTGGCGCATGTGTGTTGATTACACAGACCTCAACAAGGCATGTCCAAAGGATAGCTATCCACTTCCTAAGATCGACAGTCTGGTCGATTCAACAGCCTGACATGCCCTGATGAGTTTTATGGACGCTTATTCAGGTTTCCATTAAATCCCCCTGTGGAAAAAAGATCAAGAAAAGACGGCATTCGTCACTGATCAGGGGTTGTTCTGTTATTCGGTGATGCCGTTTGGTTTGAAGAATGCGCCTGCTACTTTCCAACGAATGATTAATACGGTCTTCATTAATCAAATTGGAAGGAATGTAGAGGCGTACATTGGCGACATGATAGTCAAATCCAAACAACAGGCGGATCATCTTGCTGACCTCCGAGAAACATTCGCCACACTCAGGCAGCACAAGGTCATGTTAAACCCAAAAAAATGTGTCTTTGGTGTTCATTCTGGGAAGTTTCTCGGATTTTTGATTGACCAAAGGGGAATAATGGCCAAAACTGAGAAAATACAAGCGGTAATCGACATACAGTCGCCCCGTACTGTGGAGGAAGTGCAAAAGTTAACAGGTTGCCTGGCAGCCTTGGGGATATTCCTCAGTCGGTTAGGCGACAAGTGTCTCTACTTCTCCCAGGCAATCAAAAAGAAGTCCAACTTTGAATGGGGGGACGATGCAGAGGCGACCTTTTAAAAGTAGAAAACTCATTTGCACTCTTTGCCGAGTTTTGTTAGCCCTTTGCCCAAAGAGAAGCTCTTCATGTATTTAGCCGTCTCTGATCATGGCCTCAGTGTCGTTCTCTTAGCTGAAAGAGACGACATCCAGCTCCCGGTGTATTTCATTATCCATGTTCTCAAGAACGAAGAGCTTCGGTACCCCATGATTGAAAATTTTGGCCTTGCCCTTTACATGGCCATCAAGAAGCTAAAACCCTACTTCTTGGCGCATGCGGTAGAGGTCTGTTGGGGTTTAGTGAGTCCGAATCACCGCGGAAACAACCCCGACCCAAGGAACCACTCGTAATTAATAAAACCATAAAGCATAAATAAATAAACAGAAGAAAAGGAAGAACGAATCATACCCTTGAAGCGAGCTTCGCCCTCTCAAAACGGGCTCTTACTTGAAAGCCTTGAGCAACGCAAATGCCGTGCCTCCAATGGTATCAACCCACAAAGGACGAACATGACTTTTTAGATCCGCTACCTTGGAGTTACCAAGGTCCGACCAAAACCCAAGTGTTAATGGAGTTTAAAAGTTTTTCCAAAATATGGAATGCTCTTTCTAACTCCCACTCAAGCACTTTAATCCAAATCCCAAGGTTGGTATTTATAGAGGAAAGTATGAGTGGGAATTTCTATCCCATCAATGTGGGATTCATGAAATTCCACAAATTAATTTAAAGCTAAATTAAATTAAATATATAAGCAAGTAATAAATCAACAAGTGTCCTAGTCATATGTAAAGAGGAGTATGTACTACTTGGAGAGGAGGGGACCATACTTGCTCCCCACTCCTTCCTATTCTTGTGACACTTGTCCACACCAAAAAGCAAGCATACTTACTAGCTTCCCTTTTCTACCCGACCTAGGCCCACAGCCCAGCTAGCCTCGCACTGTGCGGACTGCTAGCTGCTGCCAGCTTGGCCCAGCACGCCCACGCACATCAGTGCGGGCTGCTGATGCCGAGGGCGCTGCTAGCTAGCCACGCACATGTGCGAGCTGCTAGTAGCAGCGCACGCCAGCACACCACGCACTGCTTGCGGGCTGGTGGCCATGCTGTGCTAGCATGCCTCGCACATGGTGCGGGCTGCTAGCCACGCCTTGCTAGCATGTCTCGCACATGGTGCGGGCTGCTAGCTCGGCGAATCCCCTAGCACTTGGGATTCCGATGCTATTGGTATTTTGGTCATTGTTAATTTATTACTAATTTGCCGTCTTGTCTCTTTAATATTTTTGACTCGACTTCCGACGCTCGGTTTCGACGCTCTAAGCTCGAATTTCCGACGTCTAAATATTTAACACTCGGGCGACGAATTAATTTCTTCCGAATTAATTCGTCGAGTTGGTTCGTATATTTTGCTTGGGTATGACCCGAAGGGTTCAGTCAAGATTAAGCTGTAATATTAATTATATTAATATTACTGATCGGAAGCGGCATCCACCCAGGCATTCCGATCACTTGACCTTACTGAATATATTAGCTTTCTAATAATTCTGAACCCGCCATCAGAATAATACACTTGTTCGAAGGACACAATTCCTTTCAAGGTCTATACCTTCCAACCGATCAAGCGGCCACTCACAACCTTGGAGTCTTCTGGACGAATGCTTAAATGGGCGATTGAAATGCAAGGAATATAAATCACTTACGAACCAAGGAAAGCAATAAAGGGGCAAGCATTCGCCAACTTTATTGTTAAAATGACAAGGCCGGTTGCACCGGACAATACTAACCAGGTTTGGAAAGTGTTTGTGGACGGGAGCTGCACTGCGAACGGCTGTGGTGCAGGGATTATCTGTCAATCTCCTGACGGAGATAAGTACAAATATACACTACGGTTCAAGTTCCAGGTCTCTAACAATAAGGCCGAGTACGAGGCCCTGCTAGCCGGCATTCGGTATTGCAAGGCGGCAAGGGCAAAGAAAATTGACGCCTGCTCTGATTCTCAACTAGTCGTACTCCAGGTCAATGGAACGTACGAGGCCACTCATCCGGTCATGATAAAATATTTGCAGGCGGTTAAAAATGAAGTCGGGACACTTGAGGAGTTTCACCTAACCCAAGTGCCCAGATCTTTAAATAATCAGGTGGATGCTCTGTCAAAACTGGTATCATCCGCCTCCCGTGAAACGCCTCGATCGGTTTTCTGGGAGGTCATGGAAAAGAGAAGTATATCTAATGAAGACCTCATTGGAATTCTCGACCGAAGCTCTACCTGGATGGACAACATCCGAGCTTATCTTGCAGACGGCACGCTCCCTAATTCACCCAGGAGGCGGCTTTTCTGAAGAAGAAAGCGGAAAACTTCGAGCTGAGACAAGGAGAACTCTTCAAGTCTTGTTTCTTGAAACCCTTGTTGAAGTGTCTTACCCTAGAGAAGGGTAAAGTGGTCCTTGAAGATTTGCATGGGGGTTTCTGCGCCTCCCATATAGGCGGCAGGTCCCTAGCAGCCTAGGCCAAGTGGCTCTATTTCTGGCCTTCTCTAGAGTCCGATGCCATGGAAATGGTCAAAAAATGTGACAAGTGCCAAAAGTTTGGCAAGCTCATCCATCGTTCGGCCACAGACCTGACGGCCATCCACAGCCCAATACCCTTTGCTAAATGGGGCATGGACATACTTGGGCCTTACACAGCAGCACCAGTCGGCAAACGCTACATATTGGTAGCTGTGGATTACTTTACCAAGTGGGTAGAGGCGGAGGCGGTCAAAAACATCAAGACAAAAGATGTCATTTCCTTCATTTGGAGGAATATTATCACTCGTTTTGGGGTGCCCATGTCTATGGTTTTTGACAATGGTCCTTAATTTGAGACGCCTTAACTCAAGACTTGGCTGGGAGACCAAAGGGTCTCAAGCTTCTTTGCATCAGTCGGCTGACCTCAAGCAAACGGCCAGGTCGGAGCCTTTAACAAGCTTATCTCAGACGGGGTTAAAAAGAAAATTGAACGGGCTGGTGGCCTTTAGGCGGATGAATTACCACACGTCCTCTGGTCCATCAGAACGACTGCTAAAGGGGCGACTGGAGAAACCCCATTTCTCATGGTGTATGGTGCAGAAGCTGTCCTGCCCATTAAACACTATGAGCCTACTCTGGGAAGAAGTAAACTGGGAAGCCATGCGGCTGGCATTGGACTCACTTCCACAGCGCAGGGGCAATGCTGCTTTGCGCCATGAGATTTACCGTCTGAGAATGACACAGGCTTACAACAAAAGAGTACACAAGCATCCTCTCAAAGTGGGGGACTTTGTGCTACGGAAAATAGAGGCAGTCGGTAGGGCGAATGAGCAGGAAAAGCTAACCCCAAATTGGGAAGGCCCCTACCGAATATATGAGGAAGTAAGAGACGACACCTATCGCTTGGAAGAACCAGATGGTAGGCAGCTGCCTAGAACTTGGAATGTAGATAACTTGAAAAAATACTATTTCTAAGTACGAATGTAAATACCTCAAATTTTGTCAATTCGAATTTTGTTAATGAGAATATGCCTTCATTTCTCAACTTGTCTTATTTATTAGCGTCGCCTATACAAAATATAGACGTCCAATGTATTTAGAAAGCGTTTGTCCCAACAGCAGACGCCCCAATCTCTCTGAAGGAGCCGACTGCTTTAAAGAAGTCGTTCCTACGAAATTCTTTAAGTTTATGCCAACACTTAACGAATATTAGCTTAATTCTTTAAAAGGCCTAAGGCTAGATAAAATCATTTTAAGGCCAATGGCCAGATATTAATAAACAAATAGAGGCCGAACGGTCACAGTCTGCTCTAAAACGAGTATGACCGTCTGCTCCAACAGGAGTCAGATAACCGGCGACGTCCATTCGGGCGAATTTGTTGAGGAGAAGCATCTCCCATTAGTGTGGCACATTGCTCTACGAATACATCAAGCGGCGCTACCGAATGCTAAGGCAGCATTCGCAGCTGTTTGATTTAATCGAAAGTGAAATCTAAAAGGCCAGAATTTTCTAACTGTTCCAGCACAGTCGGAAAAGGGTCATTGTTTCATAAGTAGAGGCTATTGAGGCATTTAGCCGGATGTGCCTGTTTTTACTCTAGGGCAAGACAGGCGGAAAATTTTTTCTAATCGACAAGTTAAGTTAACTTATGAGGCCTTGGTCCAGATACGCTTGTTTCTGCTCAAACGCAGAACAGGCGGACTATTACTTACGAAGAAAACGAGCTAAAATACTTAGCAGATTAAAAAAGAGACCTGTAGGTCGGATATGCCTGTTCTTTGCTCTTGGGGAAAGACAGGCGGATTACTCTTCTCAGCTGTGGGTTGGATGCGCCTGTTCTTTGCTCTTAGGGCAAGACAGGCGGATTATTATTCTTAATTAAAATTAGGACTAATTTAAAACTTAGCATCTTATCTCGACGAGGCCTATGGCCAGATGCGCCTGCTTTTAGCTCTTGGGGCAGAACAGGCGAAGGTTTTCTTTTTAGCAAATTTGCTAAGTCACGAATTTTGTATTTCGTTTGTGCCAATGGCCGAATGAAAACAATTATTCATTAGCTCCGGATGGCTGTCTGTCGCGTGGTTTGGGGCAATCACCATAGTGATTTATTCCACTAACAAGGATTCCCTTGCAGTGTTTATCTTTGATCGGGCCTCCTCTAAAGTAACAGAGGCATTTTCAGAAGATGACGACGCCGAATCGTCATCAGAGCTCTCCCAGAGCTAGGGGATTGCCGGCTGGGGCCAGCAGGGTCCTCCCCTTGACTCTCCTTCGACGCCTGTTCCTAAGGCTCGGCCTGGTATTGATTGTCGGCTTCCCGCAGTATAGTATCACTGCGGGTGCCACTTGAAGAAGGGGAAGAGTAATAATGTGGAATTTGGGGAAGGTTAGAAGAAGGGTTTGGGGAATGCTCAAAAATTTAACTACCAGGCACCCTAATGGAGCCATCAGAGTTGACAATCTTACTGTCCGAATGGTAAAAGGAACCATCCGCCCTATATCTCCTCGTTTTCTTCTTTTTTCTGGCCATCGTGTCCTGCAGATGCACTGACACAGTCGGATTTTGAGATGTACTTAAAGGAAAGCTCTCGAACGAGCATTCGGCACTCCTAAGTCTAGATTCAGCCATCCCCGGTGACTGGCTGATCGCTAACCTAGGCCATGCCGTGTGCGTTTGAAAAACCATTTGATAAAGAAAAAATGCAAGAAAGAATAAGTAAAAGAAGAGAGCAGGCGGTTACCTTAGAAGAATGTACCATGAGACGCCTGGTTTGCTTAAACAGACGGACACAAAGCCGAGCGTCGGATACTTGATAAGTTTAGGTCTTTGAGAGTCTTTGAAAGTCAAAAATCCAGAGAGTCTCCGAGATTCGCAAAGGTGTGAAAACAAAAGGGGAGTCAAACCCTTCTATTTATAGAAGGGGTAAACCCTAATTTTTCCCCCCAAAATATAATTAGAAAATGCGATCAGTAGGATGATGACACCTGTCATGAAATGCACGTGACCCCTATGAGGGGCAAATGATTTGGGTATTTTTTATACCCGGCCAGGTGGCCCAATCGAGAGTCGCCACGTGTCATTAGAAGGGGTTCTATCTGGACCTTTGAGATGGTGACACGTGGTAGGCAGACAATTCCCCGTTCTGAGATGATTGATGATTTTGGCGACTCCACAGGGAGGATTTCTATTTTAATTTCTAAAATTTATTTTGGTAATGATTTATAATGAGTGGATGAGACTCAAAAAGTTCTAAGTAGTTCATGTGCGTAATTTTGATCAACATTATTGTCATATGCATAAAAAAGATCTCATTGGAAAGACCATCCGTAATAATTTAAAAACATAGGATTTTTACACGTAGTAAATTTGAGGAATATCTTTCACAACTAGGATCGAAATAATGCTACCGAAACTGGAAAATTTTATCGAGCACAGAAAGCTGCTAAGGTATGTATGAACTAGCGTCAGGGAACAGAGTCTAGCGCCAACAATTTGACGTTAGTGCCAGGCGACAGTTTATGTCGCCAGGCGCTAAAGCCAAATTGTGGCGCTGGCCTCTGTTTGCTGGCCCCAAGTTCTTCCAATGCCGAGCCAGAAATATGCGTTCTAATTTCGACCAGTTTTTAGCACTGTTTGCTCGATCCTACTTCCTAATTGAGTTTTTCTAACTTTTCTAAAACCCATATGTGTTTTGCACATGGACATAACCCTCTGGGAATTCATGCTCCATCTACCTGATTGAACGCTCTGAGCAACAAAGGGTACATCCGAGAATGTTGAATTCACCAAACCATGGAAGCGAGTTTTTTAAACTCGCGGTGTCCCATCCACTCGCGCCAACCCTTCACGGTTAGGCTTCCGCGCAGTGGAGAATTAACCATGGACCCTCTCTTGACTAACCCATATCCCGAACTTTAGAGAACTAGAGCCATCGTTAGGTTGCAAACTCATTGCATCATGTTGTGCCTACTTGACTAGTTGTGCATTATTGGTTGTGCATCCTCTATGTGTTTTCCTAACCGTTTGTTTGACTTGTGCTAAGGTTAAAAAAACTGATTTATGACTAAAAGAACTTTGCCTAATTAATTAATTAATTTGAATAATTAAAGTCTAATAATTTAATTAGAGTTGACTTAGTACGACTTTAGGCATACCCTATAGAGTAATAATACCGAAAGCAGTTTTAGATTGACATTCCAGTATTGGCACCAAGATTTAAACTGCAGCGCCACTCTGTGGAGCGTAGTGCCTGGCAACAGTCCTGTTGTCTGGCGCTACACTGCAAAGAGAGGCGCCAGTCCTGTCGTTTTGGCGACAGTTCGGTTTGTTGCTCAAGTCATCACCTTATGTCTAATTGAGTAGTTTTCTAGTCGATCCAGTTAAATAATACCTTGTTAAGTCATTAATCGAGTCTAAGAACTAAGTCACATGGTCTTACACAAGAGTCAAAGCATGTCACTTAAACTCACAACATAAAGCTCACACTAATTTAATGCACACTTTGACCATGTCTAAGGGAGTCTTGTATGCGCGTATTTTCCGTCATTTTTTTAGGGGGGTAAGTTTGATATTAATCCTCTAACTAAACTACTTGTTTGAACCCTATAAATCCCAAAAATGTATACATTATTTTTGCCAAAACATATGCACCCTATTTTTGGTTTTTTTTTCTTTCAAACCGAAAAGTTAAAGTCAATTTGAGTCAGGTCATTAAAACAAAAATGGTTTAATTTACATCTCGTGGTCAAAAAAGGAAGGGCGTTTGATCAAATATAACCTTTTTATTCAAGTCAACCTTTTCGACAAACCGATCGCTCATAAAAGGAAAGTTAAGACATTAATGGCAACTCAAGAGGAAGTTAATGAGCTCAGGAACCAATTGATTACTATGACTGAGGCGTTAAAGGTTTTAACGCTTAAGATTGACTGATATGGATGGCAATGAGTTCTCGAACATGACAAACCTTGACCAACTTAAAAAGTACTACCCATAATTACTTATGTAGTACACTAAAGAGAGCTACGTTTTGCCTGATTCCTTAAGAAAGGATGCGTAGGCAACCCTTTACAAGTGCGGCCACTTTAAATTTTTTCAAACCTCGCATCCCAGACTTAAAAATAAATTTAACAGAAAATCGACAAAACATCAGCGTCACAAAAAAATCCTTGCGCCAGCCAATGGACCTTAGCGCCAGACGACAACGCCTGTCGCCTGACGCTAGATTGCCGAAGCCGTCGCTAGTCGTAAAAGCGCGACGCAATTTTTCTGCAAAGTACCTAGGAATATTTAAGTGTTTTATAGGAAAATTTTCGACTTCCGTGCTCGAAAAAATTTCTAGAAAATTAAATTCTCAGTTTTCAAAGCTTTAATAAATTAAATTTAAAGGAGATAATTTAATTTAAAAAGCTGCAATTTCATTAATAAAATAGATTAACAATAACATTATTGATGGAATTTAAATAAAGCTTAAATAAATTAACTTTTAATTTAAAACTAAGTCAAATAATTGAAATTTAAGCAATGCTTAAATCATTTTTCTCTTTCTTTGCTCACTTCAAATTTTAATCTGTATCCTCTTCTTCATCCATAACTTTAGCTAGTAAGCATCCTTTAGAGGAACTACATTCAATTTCGCAGCCGTTTGATTTAATTGAAAGTGAAATCTAAAAGGCCAGAATTTTCTAACTGTTCCAGCACAGTCGGAAAAGGGTCATTGTTTCATAAGTAGAGGCTATTGAGGCATTAAGCCGGATGTGCCTGTTTATACTCTGGGGCAAGACAGGCGGAAATTTTTTGCTAATCTACAAGTTAAGTTAACTTATGAGGCCTTTGTCCAGATACGCCTGTTTCTGCTCAAATGCAGAACAGGCAGACTATTACTGACGAAGAAAACGAGCTAAAATACTTAGCAGATTAAAAAAGAGACCTGTAGGTCGGATATGCCTGTTCTTTGCTCTTGGGGAAAGACAGGCGGATTACTCTTCTGAGCTGTGGGTTGGATGCACCTGTTCTTTACTCTTGGGGCAAGACAGGCGGATTATTATTCTTAATTAAAATTAGGACCAAGTTAAAACTTAGCATCTTATCTCGACGAGGCCTATGGCCGGATGCGCCTGCTTTTAGCTCTTGGGGCAGAACAGGCGAAGGTTTTCTTTTTAGCAAATTTGCTAAGTCAAGAATTTTGTATTTCGTTTGTGCCAATGGCCGAATGAAAACAATTATTCATTAGCTCCGGATGGCTGTCTGTCGCGTGGTTTGGGGCAATCACCATAGTGATTGATTCACTTAGAAACCATGCATACTCTTCTAATTATCAATAATTTCTAAGTCAATCAATCCACTAAACCGAAACCACTCGACATCCGTCCAGGGGCAAGAACATTCGCATGATATACAGGTTATAATACTTAGCCAAAAAACATGCAATGAAAAAATTTAAAGAACAAAAATATGAATTACTTCAGCCAAACGGCCGAATGATTTTGAATTAAAAAGTTTAATCGCCACCAGACGACTGGGTAAGATTGTTTGCTGGCAAAGCCAGAGAAATTATTAATTTACCCGACCCCTCGGTCGATAAAGATACACATGTACTCGGCACGCAGGCCGGAAGGTGAGATAAATGGCCATTTGGCCGCAAAAAGAACTTATAAAAAGCTTAAGAGGTAGGGGAGTTATCAACATTGGCAGCCGCATCATCACCTGTCAACCGCTCCGCATTTTCATCATTCTCCTCGTCCCCCTCCTTGTCCCCAGAAGAGCCTGATGAGGAGAGCCGGCCTCTTCGCCCTCAGCATCAGCCTTGTTCGCCTCCTCTTGAGATTAGCGAAGAAGTTCAGCATTGAAATCCTCGTTTGCTAAATCAAACTTTGATTTCTAGGTGTTATAGTCAGCACCCGGCTGTACCGCCTCCCATGCCATCCGCATAATGGCCTCATAGTCCTCCATCATTTGTTTGACAACAGCCACCCTCTCCTCCTCAGCTCGGGACTGGAACTTGGCCTTCAGCTGCTTCTCCTGGTTCGCCGGGCGCACCTCCAGGCGGCCAACCCGCTCCTTGGCCCTCTCGGCCTCTTTCTTGGCCTCTTGAAGAGGCTCAAGCTTTTCCTTAAGACCTTTAATTTTGGCCTTGAGGTCAATGATTTTGGAGCGAGCCGAATCCAGGTCCTTCTTTACCTGCAGGTTGGCATCCGCCTGGGAATACATCATATTAAGGGTCAGAAGCTCATTTTGAGCAATTTCAAATTGAGCTCGGTATAAGGCGGACTCGGCTCGAGCTTTAGCGGTTGTTACCTCTTTAGACTTCTCCTAGATTGGCCTTTTTAGCCTTGGATGCGCTGTAAAGCCTGAAAATGAGAATAGAGCCGAATGGTAAAGACCAGTCGGATATGTGCTTAAATAATAAGAAAATTAAGCTAACTTTTTACCTCACAAAGGTTCCCCAAGATGGCATCCAAGTTAAGGGTGCTGGCTCCTCTTATGGATGCCTTGTCCTCTAGGTCAAGCGCCCTCAGCATCTCCTTGGCCATCTTGACGACAGTCGGCCTTTGCAAAGTAGCTGCAAAATTACGTTAGTCAAGAAAATTCTAAGGAACTATCTTGATGTTGAAATTCAATAAAGATGCGGTCTATACCGTCCGGCTGAACCTCCTCCTCCTTCCCGTGACGCCTCTTCTCTCCTAATGAGCCGACAGCAGTACTGGGTTGCTTAAAGCCACCCTTCGATGCCTGAGTAGCATCCGGTTTGCAGACCTCGCTGTCAGCTTCGAGAGTAGAGCCGTCCTCTTTTGTGAGCAATGTGCTTCCGGTTCTTGCCGGATGCACTCACATCACCAGCCCCAGTCTTCTGGATTTAGGTTTGGGATTGCTTGGAGGGAGAGGGCCTTGTAGAACCACTCTGCATTAGCAAAATGAAAGGTGTCAGAAAAACAGGCGGGCAAAAATTAACCTTTGTTGAAAAATATACCAAGTGTTATAAACAGCTACCTTGGAGTCCCGACTTTTTTCTGCTCGTCATTCGCTCGATTAAGAACGTTCGAGCGATACATTGCTGCAGAGACATCAGTCGGCTTCCTTATTGCCGAGACCTTTTCCATAGCTTTGTCTGCACCAACAGCAGGAGTTAAACTTTATAAACAAACATTGAAAAGCAATTTAAAAGTTGCATAAAATCAGATGGCCAACTACCTCTCGGCATCTCAGAGCCTAGCCCACAAGCGGCCAAGAACACCCCATCTTCCAGCCACTTGTAAAGGGGAATGTAGCTCTGGGGGACGAGTATTTTTTCCCCCTGCTCATTTGTCCGAACAAACACTTTGAACAATCCCCGGTCAAAAATTTCCTCCTAGGCCCGCCTAGGGAGAGGGGGCAAGGCACTCTTACCAGCCAGGAGGGGCGGATCCTTGTTCCACCTATTGTATTTATGGTTCAGTCGGCTATCAGAGGAATGGACTACGTAGAACTTTGTTCTCCAGTCCTTCCACTTGTTCTCCTTGCCGACTGCCATCATGTACCCCTTGCAGGTGGACAAGGTGTACCAGCATTCGCCGCCCTTAGTAGGCGCTCGACTGAGATAATGCATGTGGGCGAATGCCTCAAAGCTGGGATCCACCTCCCACATTTCACATGCGACAACGTACCCGATGATATTAATCCATGAATTCGGGACAAGTTGCCAGATACCCAGTTGGTATCCGTCTAGTATTCTCTTCACGGCCGGAAGGAGAGGGAAGCGTAGACCAGCCTGGAAGACCACCTCGTAGCAGCCGAATGCTTGGTCCTTATAACTGGCCAGGGTCGGCCAGGTTATTGTATCATCCTTGTTGGGAACGGACAAGGAAAAGCCATGACCCATTACGGTCTTGCGCTTGAAATTGGCAAGACCGGATGTCATAGAAGTCCGCTTACTTTGTGGGACATGGTGATAGTAGGGGGCGCGTTCCAAGCGCCTAGAAGCACTCGGCTCCGCCCAGCCTTCCCCCTTTTCCACTGACAAGGATTCCCTTGCAGTGCTTATCTTTGCTCGGGCCTCCTCTAAAGTAACAGAGGCATTTTCAGAAGATGACGACGTCGAATCGTCATCAGAGCTCTCCCTAGAGCTAGGGGATTGCCGGCTGGGGCCAGCAGGGTCCTCCCCTAGACTCTCCTTCGACGCCTGTTCCTAAGGATCGGCTTGGTATTGACTGTCGGCTTCCCGCAATATAGTATCACTAGGGGTGCCGCTTGAAGAAGGGGAAGTGTAATAAGGTGGAGTTTGGGGAATGTCAGAAGAAGGGTTTGGGGGGTGCTCAAAACTTTCACTAGCAGGCAACCTAATGGAGCCATCAGAGTTGACAATCTCACTGTCCGAATGGTAAAAGGAACCATCCGCCCTATATCTCCTCGTTTTCTTTTTTGTTCTGGCCATCGTGTCTTGCAGATGCACATACACAGTCGGATTTGGAGATGTACTTAAAGGAAAGCTCTCGAACAAGCATTCGGCACTGCTAAGTCTAGATTCAGCCATCCCCGGTGACCGGCTGATCGCTAACCTAGGTCGTGCCGTGTGCGTTTGGGAAACCATTTAATAAATAAAAAATGCAAGAAAGAATAAGTAAAAGAAGAGAGCATGCGATTACCTTAGAAGAAGGTACCATGAGACGCCTGGTTTGCTGAAAGAGACGGACACAAAGCCGAGCGTCGGATACTTGATAAGTTTAGGTCTTTGAGAGTCTTTGAAAGTCAAAAATCCAGAGATTCTCCGAGATTCGCAAAGGTGTGAAAACAAAAGGGGAGTCAAACCCTTCTATTTATAGAAGGGGTAAACCCTAATTTTTCCCCCCAAAATATAATTTGAAAATCCGGTCAGTAGGATGATGACACCTGTCACAGGTGTCACGTGCAATGCACGTGACCCCTATGAGGGGCAAATGATTTGGGTATTTTTTATACCCGGCCAGGTGGCCCAATCAGAAGCCGCCACGTGTCATTAGAAGGGGTGCCATCTGGACCTTTGAGATGGTGACACGTGGTAGGCAGACAATTCCCCGTTCTGAGATGATTGACCATTAAGAGGGAGACACGTGTCACCCTAAGAGATGCCCAAAAGCCTTTTGGGCTCAGTAACACGTGTCACTCAAGCATTGCTTCTGGAATGGCGGCCTTCAAGGGCCCAAACCTTGAGGCGCCGTTTTGCGGCGTGACCTAATCCCTAGGTCACCAGATCCTAGGGAGGGCATACCTTTCAAAAAGACCTTATAAATAGGGACAGTTCCTTCATTTATGACAGGAATACACGCAACACGAGACAACACGTCACTTTCACATTTATTACAGAGCTGTCGTTTTCAAGAAACAGACAGCACCTTACCTGAGCTTGGAATCCGAGAAGATAACTTTATTCCCGCACGTTTTACTCCTAATACTTACTAAGCTAATCTTCGGAGGCGGACCACCGACCATCCGGCGGTCCGTTCGCTTTGCAGGTACAAGCGCCCTTTGCTGAATCCAGTCTTAGTGTTGTAACTCTCCCAAGGGACAAAAACTCCCGAAACAATACTTAGTATTAAAGTTACCCTATACATGATACTATAAATCATAATAACAACCTAAGCATGAACTCTATATCATAACATCAATAAAAACCATTAAAATACTTACTTTGATGCCTCGTACCTCTTTCTAATAACAAAATACAAACGTTAGTAACTTCAAGGAAAATAATAAGCAAAACAAATAAATTAAATAACTGAAAGAGAGATTTGGGACCAAACCCTCAGAAATTCAACCTTTCACGTCTAGGGCGAAGGCAACTTTGAATATGGCTAGGTGTATCTAAGTCTAATGAATGCGGAATTTTAGTATTTGTGAAAAGGCTAGTTTAGAAAATAGAGAGAGAGAGAGATCAAAGAAATATTGATGAGAGTTGATAAAAACTGGTGATTGTAGATGAATGTTGATTGGTTATCGAAAACAGAGTTTTTAGCACGTTATTTATAGAGAAAATCAGCCAAAAAGATAAAATATCCAAACAGAGTTCTGGCGCACATAAAACGATGTTGGCGCCAACGCTGGCTATTGGCGCCTGACGCCAACATTAGCGCCAGACGCCAATGCTAGCGCCATGCGCTACAGCTGGCGTTTGGCATTGATTTAGAAATTCATGCGTTTTCTTCAAATCAGATAGAAATTGCCGTACAGGAGGATAAAATCGTATTTTCATCAAAAATGTTCTTTATTCTAATTAAAACTCTGAAAAGTCAACAAAAGTCAATTTATCAATGCTAATTGAATTAGGAATGAAAAAACCTTCTAGAAGAATCTAAATGACTAAAACCATTCCTAATTGCATTAGGAACGGTAAATCTATATTAGGCCCTCCTCTAGATCATTGGGCCGCATATAAGGCTCAAACCGGGCCCAGTTCAGTAATTTGGCCATAACTTCCTCAATATTCATCGGAATTGGGCTTATAATATATCGTTGGAAAGCTCTTGTCAAGCCCCATCCAACTAAACCACTATTGGACCCATATCATGGAACAACCAAACTGTATTGGCTGTTTTCCTTAAAATAAGTTTTCAAAAATAGAGAGAAGAGAAAAGAAATTAAAACTATCCGCAACACTAGACTTTCCACACTTTCACTTCATTCATTTATGATTCGACGCGAAAGGTACTCATCACTGGGTTTAGTTTTGGGGAGACACATTTGGTGTCTACAATAACCTTACAAACTCTTTTTCACTTGGCACCTCGATCATCTTAGCTGAGGTTTCTCTCCATTTGTTAAAGAAAGAGGCGAAACCTTCATTCTCCTTCTGCTTGAGGATTTCAAGTTCCCTATAGTCAGTCTCAACTTGAATATTGTATTTTTATCTATCAATGAAAGTGTTTACTATGGACTCCCAAGTAGAGGTTCTTTCTTTCTCAAGAGAAAAGAACCATTGTTGGCAAACGGTTTCGAGAGATAGTGAAAACAAGGAGGGAAACACTTTTTTATCAATACATGTAATACTCATTATTGTTTTGAAGGCTCTTAAATTAAAGTATGGGTTGTCAATTGCTTTAAATTTCGGGATGTCGTTGGCATTGAACTTCTGCGGAAGAATATCCTTGTCCACCAAGACCCCTTGTGAGCTAATCCCTTGAAACTTATAGTCGCTAGATAATTTGCTCAGACTCTCTTGCATGAGGTCTATCTGTTGTTGCTTCATAGGATCATCAATCTTGAGGATTAGAACCTTTAACGCCTCAGTCACAGTAATCAATTGGTTCCTGAGCTCATTGACTTCCTCTTGAGTTTCCATTATTGTCTTAGCTTTCCTCTTACAAGCAATGGGTTTGTTGAAAAGTGGGACTTGGATAAAAAGGTTGTCTTCGATCAAACGACCTTCCTTCCTTGACGACGCGCTGTAAATTAAACCATTTTTGCTTTAATAACTTGACTCAAATTGACCTTGACTTTACGGTTTGAAAGAGAAAAGGCAAAAACAGGTGCATATTTTTGGAAAAATAAGGTATAAATTATTGGGAGTTAAGTATAGGGTTCAAAAAAGTTTATTTATTTGGAGGATTAATATCCGACTTACCCCCCTAAAAAAATGACGAAAAATACGCGGATACAAGACTCCCTTAGACATGGTCAAAGTGTACATTAATGTGTGCTTTATGTGGTGAGTGTAAGTGACATGCTTTGACTCTTTTTAAGACCATGGGACTTAGTGCTTAGACTGATTAATGACTTTACAAGGTATTATTACCAGTAAAAATAAGCTGAATCGACTAGAAAAGTGCTCAATTAGACATAAGGTGATGACTTGACCAATAAACAAAACTATCGCCAAAACGACAGGACTGGCGCCTCTCTTTGCAGTGTAGCGCCAGATGACAGGACTGTCGCCAAAGTCTACACTCTACAGAGTGGCGCTGCAGTTTAAATCTTGGCGCCATTTTCGGAATGTCAATCTGGAACTGCTTTCGGTATTATTACTTCACAGGGTATGCCTAAAGTCGTACTAAGTCAACTCTGATTAAATTCTTCCACTTTATTTACTTAAATTCATTAATTAATTAGGAAAAGTTCTTTTAGCCATAAATCAATTTATTTAATCTTAGCACAAGTCAAACAAATGGTTAGGCAAAACACATAGAGTATGCACAACCAATAATGCACAATTATTCAAGTAGGCACAACATGATGCAATGAGTTTGAAACCTAACCATGGCTCTAGTTCTCTAAAGTTCGGGATATGGGTTAGTCAATAGAGGGATCACGGTTCATTTTCCAGATGCAAGGCGCTAACGTTAAAATGTTGGCGTTATTCTTTGTTCCCTGACGCTAGTTCCTACATGCCTCAGCAGCTTTCTGTGCTCGATAAAATTTTCCAGTTTCGCGCAGCATTATTTCGATCCTAGTTGTGAAAGATATTCCTCAAATTTCCTACGTGTAAAAATCCTATGTTTTTAACTCATTACAGATGGTCTTTCCAATGAGATCTTTTTTATGCATATGACAATAATGTTAATCAAAATTAAGCACATGAAATACTTAGAACTTTTCGAGTCTCATCCACTCATTCTAAATCATTGCCGAATTAAATTTCAGGAATTAAAAACTGTAGGGAATATTTCAAGCATTATCCCTAGCTTGAACCCCACTATGATCATACACTAAACAAGATTAACCCTAAAACTATTATTGGCGATCACTTGAATTATAATCAAATTAACCCTAAACAAGATTATCAATTATCTTATATAAGCGTGATTATTACAAGTACAAATTCTCTTTAAAAATGAATAAAAGGTGTGATCAAGCAATAAATATATAAGAGTTATGGGGTGTAACCTTCACCTCGTGAACGGTTTACAAGTTCCTAAAACTTGTTGGCAACTCTTTTGCTCTATCTTCTTTCCCTTTGGACGCCACCATACTTTAGTGTATGATCACAGTGGGGTTCGAGCTAGGGATAACGCTTGAAATATTCCCTACGGTTTTTGGCGACTCCACAGGGAGGATTTCTATTTTAATTCCTAAAATTTATTTTGGCAATGATTTATAATGAGTGGATGAGACTCAAAAAGTTCTAAGTAGTTCATGTGCGTAATTTTGATCAACATTATTGTCATATGCATAAAAAAGATCTCATTAGAAAGACCATCCGTAATGATTTAAAAACATAGGATTTTTACACGTAGTAAATTTGAGGAATATCTTTCACAACTAGGATCGAAATAATGCTACCGAAACTGGAAAATTTTATCGAGCACAGAAAGCTGCTAAGGCATGTAGGAACTAGCGTCAGGGAACAGAGTCTAGCGCCAACAATTTGACGTTAGTGCCAGGCGACAGTTTATGTCGCCAGGCGCTAAAGCCAAATTGTGGCGCTGGCCTCTGTTTGCTGGCCCCAAGTTCTTCCAATGCCGAGCCAGAAATATGCGTTCTAATTTCGACCAGTTTTTAGCACTGTTTGCTCGATCCTACTTCCTAATTGAGTTTTTCTAACTTTTCTAAAACCCATATGTGTTTTGCACATGGACATAACCCTCTGGGAATTCATGCTCCATCTACCTGATTGAACGCTCTGAGCAACAAAGGGTACATCCGAGAATGTTGAATTCACCAAACCATGGAAGCGAGTTTTTCTAAACTCGCGGTGTCCCATCCGCTCGCGCCAACCCTTCACGGTTAGGCTTCCGCGCAGTGGACAATTAACCATGGACCCTCTCTTGACTAACCCATATCCCGAACTTTAGAGAACTAGAGCCATCGTTAGGTTGCAAACTCATTGCATCATGTTGTGCCTACTTGAATAATTGTGCATTATTGGTTGTGCATCCTCTATGTGTTTTCCTAACCGTTTGTTTGACTTGTGCTAAGGTTAAAAAAACTGATTTATGACTAAAAGAACTTTGCCTAATTAATTAATTAATTTGAATAATTAATGTCTAATAATTTAATTAGAGTTGACTTAGTACGACTTTAGGCATACCCTGTAGAGTAATAACACCGAAAGCAGTTTTAGATTGACGTTCCAGTATTGGCACCAAGATTTAAACTACAGCGCCACTCTGTGGAGCGTAGTGCCTGGCGACAGTCCTGTTGTATGGCGCTACACTGCAAAGAGAGGCGCCAGTCCTGTCGTTTTGGCGACAGTTCGGTTTGTTGCTCGAGTCATCACCTTATGTCTAATTGAGTAGTTTTCTAGTCGATCCAATTAATTAATACCTTGTTAAGTTATTAATCGAGTCTAAGCACTAAGTCACATGGTCTTACACAAGAGTCAAAGCATGTCACTTAAACTCACCACATAAAGCACACACTAATTTAATGCACACTTTGACCATGTCTAAGGGAGTCTTGTATGCGCGTATTTTCCGTCATTTTTTTTAGGGGGGTAAGTTGGATATTAATCCTCCAATTAAACTACTTGTTTGAACCCTATAAACCCCAAAAATGTATACATTATTTTTGCCAAAACATATTCACCCTATTTTTGGTTTTTTTTTTTCTTTCAAACCGAAAAGTTAAAGTCAATTTGAGTCAGGTCATTAAAACAAAAATGGTTTAATTTACAGCTCGTGGTCAAAAAAGGAAGGACCTTTTTATTGAAGTCCAACTTTTCGACAAACCAATCGCTCGTAAAAGGAAAGCTAAGACATTAATGGCAACTCAAGAGGAAGTTAATGAGCTCAGGAACCAATTGATTACTGTGACTGGGGCATTAAAGGTTTTAACGCTCAAGATTGACTTATATGGATGGCAATGAGTTCTCGAACATGACAAACCTTGACCAACTTAAAAAGTACTACCCATAATTACTTATGTAGGACACTCAAGTGAGCTACGTTTGGCCTGATTCCTTAAGAAAGGATACATAGGCAACCCTTTACAAGTGCGGCCACTTTATTTTTTTTCAAACCTCGCATCCCAGACTTAAAAATAAATTTAATAGAAAATCGACAAAACATCAGCGTCACAGAAAAATACTTGTGCCAGCCGATGGACCTTAGCGCCTAACGACAACGCCTGTCGCCTGACGCTAGACTGCCGCAGCCGTCGCTAGTCGTAAAAGTGCGACGCAATTTTTCTGCAAAGTACCTAGGAATATTTCAGTGTTTTATAGGAAAATTTTCGACTTCCGTACTCGAAAAAACTTTCTAGAAAATTAAATTCTCAGTTTTCAAAGCTTTAATAAATTAAATTTAAAGGAGATAATTTAATTAAAAAAGCTGCAATTTCATTAATAAAATAGATTAACAATAACATTATTGATGGAATTTAAATAAAGCTTAAATAAATTAACTTTGAATTTAAAACTAAGTCAAATAATTGAAATTTAAGCAATGCTTTGATCATTTTTCTCTTTCTTTGCTCACTTCAAATTTTTATCTGCATCCTCTTCTTCATCCATAACTTTAGCTAGTAAGCATCCTTTAGAGGACCTACATTCAATTTTGGAGTAAATAGTTTCTCCCTTAGCTAGGACCCCATGTTTCTTCTCTACCTAAGCTTCTTCTGTATAGTGTCAACTTTTCTCTTTCCTTTATCCTTCGTAGAGCTTTTCTTCTTAGGCATAGTAGGTGTATTGAACTCAACTCTTTCACCCAAGCGTTCCTTAATGGGAATTAATTTGTCACCTAGACGACTCTTGACATCAGTTTTACTGTAATTTTTCTTCATGTCCTTTGAAGGTTTCTTCAGTGGCCACTTCTTCACATCATTGGGCAAGGAAGGAGGAACCTTTTGGATGATCACTTCCCATAAAGGTCGAGCGCTCAAATAAGCATCAAATTTGTCTACTTCTTGAAAGACAGGAGATTAATAGGGACGACGAAAATCTCCGGAAGGAATTGTTTGAAGTTGGCCGTACTGTGTTTTTACCCTGCAGGGATAATAAAAAGTCATTCTGGATAAGCTTGGGAGACGGCAGAAAGGTTGCTTGTTGACACCAATCATCTTTTCTATTTTCCACCGAGGGATGACCCACTTGATGGCAAAATTGCAAGAACCAAAGACCTTCTTCCATTCACGGCGCCCTATCTTAGAGAAGCGTTTCTTCCTTCTCACAAAGCAGTTTGGAGTGTACTTTTCAATATTGTCTGGAGGACTAATTAATTCTAGTCTTTCCATTAGCCACATCTGTAAAAAAAAAAAAAAAAAAAATTAATGCCAAATAAATTAATATTACTATACAAAAATATGTTTTTTTATTTCTGTAATTTAAAATATTATTTTTCTACCTGTAATAAAATTAGAGAGCCCGAAAAAGGTGCTTTTGAATTCTTCTTTAATTCATCAAGACTAAGCATAGTCTCTCCAACAATGAAAGGCATTGGATTTCACCAGATTTAATCTGTTCCAAAACAGTTGATATGATTGCTTGACCCTGATTAGTTCTACCACTAGTGAGAAGATATTTATTAAGCATGCAAAAAAGAAAAGCCCTTCTTCTATAAACATGAAAAGACTCAGAATAAGGTCTATCAATATAATGGTGAGCAAATTCTTTCAAATTAACTATGCTACCATCTACTACATTTGTTAGATATTTGTCTTTTAAATTAAAGAAGCGCTCAAAGTCCTTATAATAATATTCATTTATTCTAGGGATTACTACAAGATCTAATGCAGGGAAGCCTAAGATAGCACCAAATTCTTCCGGCAAAGGGCTAATTTCATCATACCCTAATCTAAAACAATGAGTATCCACATGCCAATACATTAAGGCGGTATGAATAAAGTCTACATCAAGATCTACCCCCTTGACTACATAAATACCCCCCATATGAAAAACATCTAACTCTTTTCTCTCATTGGCAGTTAGAGACCGACACCATTCATGAGTGAAGTTGGTAAATCTTTTAGAGACTAGAAACATGATTATTATTTTTACAAGAGCTAAGGTTATATTTAATCGGATGAAATTATGAAGAAAACCGGCTGGGCAGGGGGCTATTTATGCACAAAATCGGCACTGTTTTAATTCGGAAAGGATTCGGAGTCAGCGCTCATTAGCGCCAGACGCCAGACATTGGTGCCTGACGCCAGAGTCTGGCGCCAAGAGCTAAGAGTTAGCGCCTAGCGCTAACCCAAAACGCGTGGCGCCAGATGGCGCTGACGTGTCTTATCATATGAGCTTTTCAAAACCGCGTTTTTTTGCCTGATTCGAATCTGACCAATGACTTTACGATTTTTTTATTCTTTTTATACCTTTTTTCTAAATTATCTTTTCCTTCTTCTTAATTAATATATCAATCATATTAATTATATTATTTTTTGGATTTTATTTAGACTTAACTTTTACATTTTTTTTAAATCTAATATTTTTACTTTTATTTTTTCATTTTTTCTTTTTGGGGGAGAAAGTCAGATACCCTCCATCAATTATAAAAATGACGGAATTTTTACTTTTATTCTTCGAATTTTTTGCGCAAAATTAAGTACCACAATTCTTTGCACACACAAACATACACATAAAAATGAAAATATTATAGATAAATGTCAATTAAAATAAACTCATAGTAGTATGTATATACAAATATGTCTAAATAATGAGTCTAAATAAAGGCAAAGTTCTATACAAAGTCAAAATAAAAAAAGCACAGGAATAAACTACGGCGCCGGAGGACGTACACCCATCATGTCATAAAACTGCGCCGTACGAGGAGTAACCTCTCCACCAGCTCCAGCTCCAGTCTCCTCGGGAGGTTGAAAACTCAGCACAGGACCTGTCCACCCAAGATCAACTTGAGGCTGAGGTTGCGGAGGCTGCTGCGACGACGAGCCGACCTCTTACATCCCACCACCTCTAAGAGCCGAGGTAGACTCTCCCTGGCCTACCGGCGCAGCATGTGCACCCTCAGAGGAAGAGCCCGAGCCCTCCACTGCCTCAGTACGGGCAGCCTCTGCTCAGAACGACCACCCTGCCAGAACCAATACGGAGACGTCTCGAGCTAAACCTCGTCGGCTCTCTCCGTACCTCAGGTCTCGTACGGGTACGAGAAGAAATGGGCTGACCCTGCAAGAAGAAACTAAGTCAGAAACAATCTAAATAGAAGCAGTAATGCAAATAAAATAAGAAGGGAAACTACCTCCTGAATGGCGTCGTCACGACGACACGTAGCACATGCCTTATCCGAACGAGCTAGCTCCGGAAGGCATCTATACACTATACCATCGCCGTGACCAGCTCGCGCGAGAATTATCAAGGAAATGAGGTTAGTAATAATGCATAACATATATGGAAAAAAATATTCAAATAAAAAATGCTTACCCGAGTCTGGTGACGAGGAATCGACTGCTCCACGAAGCGCTCACCCTTAGGAGCCAGAGGAATCATCTCCTCAATCGGCCCGTATGTCCCCTGATAATGGATGGACATACGAGGTGGTACGAACTCAGTAGGCCCAGCCTGAAAAAAGCAAATCAAAGCCAGTAAAACGTTACTTAGGGGCTACTTAACGAAAGGTAAAAGCTGAAAATCATATTGCCACCTCCTCAGTCAGTATAGGGACTGGAGCTAACAACGGTAGTAGCTCCTCATCATAGCACCTCCCAGGGATCGTATAAGATCGCGAAAGGGTACCATCTCTCTCTAACATGTTTACCAACCTCGCGGCGTTGAACATGTGACGCGGTGGAGGAGCAGGAACGACAAAAGTGTCCGAGGAATGTTGAATAGCAACCCTCTCTCCAAGATATGCAACCGCTCCATATGTCCCCAAGAAGAAGCGACGCTCACCAGTATACTGCGCGGCTAACCCAGGTAAAACCAAGCCGACCCACGGCCGGTACAGCACGTCAGTCACTTGCAAGGAACGCCTATCAGATAAGAGTCCATCGAAGGTAATGCGAAAGTATTCAAATATATAAAGAACCATACCGAGATGATCTGATATGGGACATAAAAAGTAGACATCCCAGCACGACAGCTTCCCCAAAAGGCACTCACTGGAAAACCTGCGCGGCGACGGTCTAGCCGACACAACCGATGGAAAGATCTCGTAGAACTAGAACTACAAAAGCAAAAAAAGAATCAGCAAGTTCTAATCAAAGCTTAGAGCTAAATTTTATGGAAGATAAAGTATACCTCTACGACTCTCCAGAAACCGGATAGAGCGACATTCCCCGTGAAGGACCGGTGTCGACACGAGTCTCGTAACGCTCGAACAAAGTCAGCATAGGTTAAGCTGGCCAAGTCATAAGCCCCGATCAAATGTAGATCACGGACCGCAGGTAGGTAGTAAAGCAGCACTCTACTACCCTTGTCAAGGGAGAACGTCCCTAACAACAAAATAAGCACAAAGATGCACACCCGCTGCTCTCAGGTGGTCACATCGTCCTCGAAAGCCGCCGCTAGAGTTGAACGATGAATCCCCTTGGCACTGAACTGACTCTAACTCTAACTCAGCACGAGCCCGAACAGCAATCGATCTCGTTGTCCAACGGCAGCGCAACAGAGCTAAACTCCGGTCCCGTAATAAGACTGAAGTCGGTCGAGGTGACCATCATCTCACCCCAAGGAAAGTGGAAAGTGTTGGTGGTGTCCCAAAAGAACTCCACCAGGGCATGAACCACGTGATGACCCCCGCTTGAGGCAATCATGGCCTCTGAGGTCTCAAATAGCGCAGTCAACTCGCAAGACTCCTAGAGAAAGTCTCACCTCTCCGTCATTGCCGATATACATCTTGTACAGGTCGCCCAAGGTATCGCAACCTTAACCGTGGAAGCGTGTCCTAGAAACCGTGATTCCACGTCGCACCCTCTCAGAAATGTGGTGGACGGGAGAGAAGTACAGAGTCCGCTCATCCCACTATGGGAGGGGACCGAGAGAAGTGGACGGGTTGGTGTCGTCCTCTACAGGCTCGTGCTCCCGTTGCACGTCTCGGGACCGTGAACCCGATCCTCTGTCTAGCCATGCTACATTGTGCAAAGTCATCATGAATTAAGGTTCTATAATATCTAAGGTTCGCCTAGCCGCATCATACTATGTTCGAAAAAACAGAGTACGTAGTACTAAAACAGAGCACAAATTCAAATTGAGCATATACGGCATTTTTCAAGCATTGAAACAATTTCTTGCAATACTATGGTAATTATTGTGACATTTTGGACAAGAATTGCTAGAAAAAACACCAAGAACAAGCCACATTGTCTTCCCGACCTTAAGAGGTCTAACAATGGTGATTTGTTTGTTTCTTCACCAAATTGAGTTAAACAAGTCTCAAATTACTCCCAAGGAAATATATAAACATAATCAAGCAATTTCATGGAATAAAATTTGACAAACAAAGTGAATTAAGAAATTCAAGTTTCGAATTTTTAAGAAATTCGTGAACAAACATATGCGAAATTTATTAAAACCGGAGTGAGTTTAGAGAAAACTTACATTGATTGGGAAAATGGATGAAATAAGCTTTGATTTGCAACAAATTTGAGCGAATTCGGTTGAGAAACGAGCAAGAACGGATGAATTAAAGTTCTGGGCGATTTCTCAAGCAAATATGAACACCAGCAGCGAAAATGAAGAAGAAAGGTGTATATATGGAAAACCCGACTCTTGCGCCAAGCGACATGCCTTGGCGCCAGACGATAAGGCTTAGCGCCTGGCGCTAGTACTAACGTCTGGCACTAGAGCCACATATGCGGCGCCTGTAATTTTTCAACGGCGAAAGAATGTTCAGCCACTTAGTGCGGTTGTTCCAACCTCTTGCAATATTTTGGGTTCCTTGGTACGCTATTTAGCTCCTTTAAGCAATTTGACATGATTTAGTAATCGACTCGATTACAATTTAATAAAGTGATCGACCTGATGAATGGTCGTCTCACTTAGCTTGAAGCGCCTAAGCATTGGCTAATTGCAAGGCACCGACATACTGGTTTATACAGCAAAAGGAACCAACATAATGGTTTAAAATTTAGCAAAAGGCACCGAAATATAGGTTCAAAAGCAGCAAAAGCGCCGATGTACAGGTATAGCGGAAACAAAGTTCAAGCGAGCTTTTAAAGATCGACAAGCGTGGGTCTTCGGTAATTTTCCTCGGAATATTATCGCAACAAATGAGGATAGATTTAGGCGAGGATATCTTCGGCAGCGTTCCCTAGCTTGCGGAGAGTTTTCATAAACAACAGGAGGTGATTTCAAGCGAAGTTGTCTTCGATCGTGTTCCCTGGCTTGCGGAAGATGGTCACAAAGTGCTAGAAGGTAGTTTCAAGCGAAGTAATCTTTGATGGGGTTCTCTAGCTTGTAGAAGTCTATCGTGGCAGAATTGGAGGCAGATAAAAGCATTGCAGTCTTCAAGCGACATTCTCTAGCTTGTAGGAGGTCGTCAAAAATATAGAAATACAGCAATGCAGCAGCAAATCGGTTACCTCTAAAGACGTGTGCTCGACGGTGCAAGATACGCGTTTCTTAACTCTTTTATCTGTTTAACTAATGCTAGTTTGCAGGTATCAGCGTTATAAGAGTAGTTTAGGATTGCAGAACGTTCTGAATCATTCTCTGTCCCTATCGATACTTTGACTTTTGTTTTTGAAACTTGCGTTTCTCCAAACTCAGTCAAAATGGGGGCTTCTGTAGACCCCCATTTGTGTCTTCCCAAAACCAAACACGGTGATGAGTACTTTTCACGTCGAATCATAATCGAATAAAGTGAAAGTGTGTAAAGTCTAGTGTTGCAGATAGTTTTTATTTCTTTTCTTTTCTCTCTGTTTTTTAAAACCTATTTTAAGAAAAACAGATAATCTAGTTTGGTTTGGTCCATAGTATGGGTCCAATAATAGTGGAGTTAGATGGGGTTTGAGAAGAGCTTTCCAACGATATATTATATGCTCAATTCCGATGAATAATGAGGAAGTTGTGGCGAAATTACTAAACTAGGCCCGATTTGAGCCTTATAAGCGGCCCAATGATCTAGAGGAGGGCCTAATATTGGTTTATCATTCTTAATGCAATTAGGATTGGTTTTAGTCTTCTAAATTATTATAAAAGGTTCTTTTCATTCTTAATTCAATTAGCATTGATAAATACGATTTTGCCCTTTTATACGGCTTAAATTTTATATGAATTTAGAAAACGCGTGAAAAAAATTAATTAGCGCCTGGCGCTAATTGTCTACGCCTCACCCTAACTTCTTTTTTCCTCGTCGAAACTCTTATTTGTTTTTCAATCCGTTTGGCTGATTTTCTCTGTAAATAGCCTCCTAAAACCTCCGTTTTTCATCACCAATTCTCATAAAATCAACAACTCTGTAATTCTCTTCTCTCTCGAAGCTAAAGCTCTCTATTTCTCTCTTTTCTAAAATAGCCTTTTCTCATAAAAAATTCCGCATTCACAAGACCAAGAAACACCTAGCATTGTTCGAAGTTGCCTTCGCCCTAGACGTGAAAGATTTTAATTTCTAAGGGTTTGGTCCCAAATCTCTCTTTCAATTATTTAATTTAATTGTTTGATTATTATTTTCCTTGAAGTGACTAACGCGTGTATTTTATTATTAGAAAGAGGTACAAGGCATTCAAGTAGATGTTTTAATAGTGTTTATTGATATTATGATGTAGAGATCATGCTTATGTTGTTATTATGATTCCTAGCGTCATGTTAGGGTGCTTTTGATCTTCCTACTATCATGTTTAGAGTAACAACTAAAAAATCCTAATATCAAGTATGATTAAAAGTATGATGCCTTTTATATTCTTTCCTAATATTTATGATTGTTAGTATCATGTTAAGGCTAAAGCTCTGATTTTTATTGCTTAGTGACATGTTAAGGTTTGTTATTAATCTTGTTAGTATCTTATCTAGGATCTTGCTATTATGCATTAACATGATGATGATGATTATTGATTATAATTGTTATTATGGTTATTTTTATAATTATTATTTTCATGATTATTATTATGTTGCTTGATTTTATTTATTGTTATTGCTTGATCACGCCTTTTATGCATGTTTAAAGGGAATTTGTACTTGTAATCACGCTTATATAAGATAATTAATAATCTTGTTTAGGGTTGATTTGATTATAATTCAATTGATCGCCAATAATAGATTTATTTATGCATTAATATTCAACCAACATATATTAAACAGGTTTAGGGTAAACCTTATGATTGCATGATAATCAGAAAGTGCACATTAATACAATCAAAATAAAGTAGAGGCCTATTATTAGGGTAGGTTCAATCTCTTTTAGGTTTGATTTGTACCTTCTTCTTCTTCCAAAAACACCTACTCTAGTAATAGATTTGGTACTTTCGACCTTAATGAGATCTTAGCCATGGATAATCAAGGATTTAAAAAGCAACAAAAAAAGGATTTTACCCCTATTAGAATTAGCTACGATGACGCTTTCGATCGACTCCATGCCAAGGGACTCATTACTCCTATTGAACCTCTTCAAGATCCCCCGCTTGAGAAGAGGTTGCCTAGTTGGAATCCAAATGTGCGCTGCAAGTACCATCAAGGTAGGGGTCATGCTACTGAGAGCTGTTGGAAGCTAAAGGAGGCTATCCAACATTTGATTGATAATAACAAGCTTCCCATACCTCCAGTTAACAAGAAGAGCGAGTGATGATAATGCAAACAACACAAGACAAGAGGCGAGCTTCATGAACGAGTTTTCATGACATCTTTTTTCTTTTTCTTTATTTACCCTTTCCCAAATAAGTCTAGCATAGGCACCTTTCTTTTCCCTTAGATTAATTTTGTAGATTCTTTCTTTTCCCCTTTTTAATAAAATGAGCATTTATTCTCTTACATATGATCATTTCATTATATTGCGTAAAAAAAAAAAAAAAAAAAAAAAAAAAAAAAAAAAAAAAACCATGTTAAATTAAGCACAAGGTATACCAATGATTTGAGGCACTTATTGTAGCCACATCATATTACCTTTCACCCTTCAAATATGCAATCTTTTTTTGATAAACCACTTTGAGCCTTGTCTAATAACAGACCTTTCATTTTTCAACCCATATCTACCTAATCTTGGGATGGGATGGTGTGCAATTTATGCAATTTTCAATATCATAAAAAGCTTGAATGACTTCAAAAGATTAAAATAGCAAAAAAAATAAAATAAAAATAATAATAAAAGTGTACAAAAGGGCAAGTGTTCCAATGTCTTTGACATGAACATGTCTTTGATACGAATACGTCTCAGATTGCGTCTCTTATCGAGTGCTCGGTACCGTGCCTGAGAAACATGAATGCCAAGTGAGTGATAGACCGCATGATCGAGATTGCCCACACTTTTAAAAATAAGATAAATACTAAAGCAAAAGAAAAAGCTAAAAAAAAAAAGTAGAAACTCAAGCATAAAAATAAAGATTCAAAAACAAGGTTGCACACCTTGGGGGCTTATCTAGGGTCTTGAGCCTTTATCCCCTTCTTCTTCAAACATTTAGCCTAACCACGTTACAACCCGTAAAAAGACTTTTTGAGGTATACACACACTTGTGC
The DNA here is from genome assembly GCF_948465745.1 of Chenopodium album. Taxonomy (NCBI): domain Eukaryota; kingdom Viridiplantae; phylum Streptophyta; class Magnoliopsida; order Caryophyllales; family Amaranthaceae; genus Chenopodium; species Chenopodium album. Next base: position 47,628,236 of record NC_137838.1, read on the forward strand.
GAGGTTCGGCTAGAGCTACGTTCGGCATGATTCCTAACGGATACGTAAGCAACCTCACATCGAGGTGAGGCCGTAATAAACATGCATTCATATTCATATTTATATTCACACACCATGATCATATCAAGGGATCTCCTTTGCTCATCCCTATCCATGTAGAGCTAGACTTGGGGGCTTGATCCCTACATCATTAGCTTACCTAGCCTAAGAGTCACCACCATTTGACTTTTTTTTTTTTTAATATCTTTCCACACACTTAGCCCTTGTGGCCTAACTTTAGTGTCACTTTCATACACCGCAAAGATACATGACCAAATATACTTCCCTTAGGAACCCTTTGTGATGAAATCTTAACATAACACTGAAGCATGCCTTGTCATGTCAAAATGCCCAACATCACTCATAATCATCATTGCATATCGAAGTATGAAGTGCTTAGCCTCTATGCCTAAGTTACCTAAATACTTTCATCATCTAGTCAACTTGGATAGTCTAAGATGTTACAATCCTTATACTGTGAGCAAAACAACATTTGACTAAACTCATTCAACATGCACCTTCAGAACCTTCGATTCTTTTTTCGCGTCTTTCTTTTTCGGGAGAAAATCGGTACCCTCCACAAAAATGACGGAAAATTTTTGCTTTTTTGCATTTTCGAGTCGCACGATCACATTACAATGCACACACGATTCATGTACATATTGAGTCATGTCGTGTCATATCACCTTGATTTGAGTCTAACACACGTGTCATTTCACTTCGATTCGAGTCAACATCGAGTCAATCACAGCGATTTAACTTTATACCTTGAGTCGTGTCAAGTCAATGAGTCAAGCGACGTTAAACCTTAGGTCAACCCTAAGATAATTAAAGAGATTAGCAAAGTTCTATAATAAAAAATAAATACAGGTGCAGCAGAATAGGGAAAACCCTACTCTAGCGCCAGATGACAACATCTAGCGTCTGGCAGCAGGTTTTAGCGCCTGGCGCTAGATCCTAGCGTCTGGCGACAGAGCCAATTCTTGGCGCCAGAGATGTTTCAGCAGCGACAGAGCTCGAAGCCTCTCAAAAAGGTGATTTCGACTTCATACAGCAATTTCGGGTTCCTTGGTACGCTAGTTAGCCCTTATAAGCAATTTGACATGATTAAGTAGTCGGTTTGATTACAATCGCAATAAGTGATCGACCTGACAAAAGATCATCTCGCTTAGCTTAAAGCGCCTAAGCGTTGGCTCATCACGGAGACACCAACATAATGGTTCGCAAGCAGCAAACCGCCAACGTACTTGAATAACGGAAGCAATTTCAAGCGAGCTTTAGAGATCGGCAAGAGTTGGTCTTCGAGAATTTTTATTTTTCGGAATATTATCGCCACAAACATTCAAGCATCGAAGCTCTTTTGTTCAGAGACGCGTGGACATATCATTCAAAAGCTCTATTGTTCAGAGACGCGTGAACATTTCCATCAAGCTCTTTTGCTCTACAGACGCGTGGGCATATCATCAAAGCTCTTTTGTTCAGAGACACGTAGACATTTCTTTCAAGCTCTTTTGTTCAGAGACGCGTGGACATATCATTCGAAGCTCTTTTGTTCAGAGACGCGTGGACATATCATTCAAAAGCTCTTTGTTCAGAGACGCGTGGACATTTCTTTCAAGCTCTTTTTCTCAGAGACGCATAGGCATCCTATTATCAAGCTCTTTGTTTAGAGACGCGTGGACATATAAAAAAAAGAAGCTCTTTGTTTAGAGGCCCGTGAACATATCCAAAAAAAAAAAGAAGCTCCTTGTTATGAGACGAGTGAAAATCGAAACAGCAAGATGGCGTTCCCTAGATTGTGGAGAGTTGTCACAAACAACTGAAGGTGATTTCAAGCTAAATTGTCTTTGATCATGTTCCCTTAGACGTGGAAGATGGTCACATAGCGGAAAAGGATTGTTTCAAGCAAAGCAATCTTTGATAGTATTCCCTTAGACGTGGAGTATTATCAAAGCAGAAGAGGATAGTTTCAAGCGAAGCAATCTTAAATATTGGAAGCAGTTACAAGCGTAGCGGTTTTCAAGCGGGATGACATTCTCTTGGCAAGAGGTCATCAAAACAACAGAAAAAGCAGCAGCAAATCGGTTACCTTCAGAGACGTGTGCACAATGGTGAAAGATACGCGTCTCTTAACTCTTTTATCTGTTTAACTAATGCTAGTTTGCAGGTATCGGCGTTACAAGATTGATTTAGGATCGCAGAACGTTCTGAATCATTCTCCATCCCTATCGATACTATGACTTTTGTTTTCGAAACTTGGATTTCTCCAAACTTAGTCAAAGTGGCGGCTTCTGCAGACACCCATTTGTGTCTCTCCAAAACCAAACCCAGTGATGAGTACCTTTCGCGTCGAATCATAATCGAATGAAGTGAAAGTGAGGAAAGTTAAATGTTGCGGATAGTTTTAATTTCTTTTCTCTTCTCTCTGATTTTGAAAATTTATTTTAAGAAAACAGCTAATCCAGTTTGGTTGGTCCACGATATGGGTCCAATCGTAGTGTAATTGGATGGGGCTTGACAAGAGCTTTCCAACGATATACTATAAGCCCAATTCCGATGAATATTGAGGAAGTTATGGCCAATTTACCAAACTGGGCCCGGTTTGAGCCTTATATGCGACCCAATGATCTAGGGGAGGGCCTGATATAGATTTATCATTCCTAATGCAATTAGGAATGGTTTTGGTCTTATAGATTCTTCTAGAAGGTTATTTTCATTTCTAATTCAATTAGCATTGATAAATTCAATTTTGTTGACTTTTTAGAGTTTTAATTAGAATCAAAGAACATTTTTTTAGGGAAATAGGATTTTATCCTCCTGTACGACAATTTTTATCTGATTTTAAGAAAACGCGTGGATTTTTGAGTCAGCGCCAAACACCAGCTGTAGCGCCTGACGCTACGATTGGCGCCTAGCGCCAAACTTAGCGTCTGGCGCTAATGTCAGCGTCTGGCGCCAACTTGGTTTTTTGCGTCAGAACTCTGTTTTTTATATTTTATCTTTTTGGCTGATTTTCTTTATAAATAACTTCGTAAAAACTCCATTTTCATTCATCTACAATCACCAACTCTCATAAAGATTCTCTTGATTACTCTCTCTCTCTCTTTTTCTAAAATAGCTTTCTCTCAAATATAAAAATTCCGCATACATTAGAGTTTGAATTACCTTGCCAAATTCGAAGTTTCCTTCGCCCTAGATGTGAAAGGTTTTAATATTCGAGGGTTTGGTCCCAAATCTCTCTTTCCATTATTTAATTTAATTGTTGTTTTATTATTTTCCTTGAAGTTATTAACGTGTGTATTTTGTTATTAGAAAGAGGTACGAGGCATCAAAGTAAGTACTTTAATTGTTTTATTGATGTTATTATGTAGAATTCATGCTGAGATTGTTATTTTGATTCCTAGTATCATGTCTAGGGTAACTTTAATATTAAGTATGATTAAAAGTATGATGCCTTTTATGTTCTTCCTAATATTTATGATTGTTAGTATCATGTTAGGGTTAAAGTCTTGATCTTTAATGTTTAGTGACATGCTAGGGTTTGTTATTAATCTTGTTAGTATCATACCTAGGATCTTGCTATTATTATGCTTTAACATGATTATGATTACTATGATTATTTTGTCATTATTATTATTATGATGATTATTATTATGTTGCTTGATATTTATTGTTATTGCTTGATCACGCCTTTTATGCATGTTTAAAGGGAATTTGTACTTGTAATCACGCTTATATAAGATAATTAATAATCTTGTTAGGGTTAATTTGATTATAATTCAAGTGATCGCCAATAATAGTTTATTTGTGCATTAATATTCAACCAACATAGATAAACAGGTTTAGGTTTAATCCTATTGATTGCATGTTAGTTAGAAAGCGCACATGAATACGATCAGAATAAAGTATAGGCCTATTATTAGGGCAAGTTCAATCTCTTTTAGGTTGGATTTGTACCTTCATCCCTGAACCATATTTGGTTCAAGACCTTATTGAAGTTGACGATCTCTTGGATCGTTAAGGGGTGTAACCTTCACCTCGAGAACGGTTTACAAGTTCCTAAAAAAACTTGTTGGCGATCTTTTGCTCTATCTTCTTTCCCTTTGGACGCCACCGTACTTTAGTGTATGATCACAGTGGGGTTCAAGCTAGGGGTTAACGCTTGAAATATTCGATACAATCACAATGGTGTTCGAGCTAGGGATAACGCTTTAAATATTCCCTACACCTCCTTACACCCGTCTTTTTTGAAATGAGTTATGAACCTCGTCACCATTCCTCCACAATGAATTTCACCGGTTTTTACCCCACTAATAATTGCTCGGCAACACTCCATAAAAATTTATCCTAAATTAACCCTAGGCCCAAAATCCGACTTAGTGGCCATCCAAAGAACCATAATCTCTTCCCTAGAAAGCTTACCAAGGACTTACTTGTTGAATACGGCATAACCAAGGACCCTATGAAGAATCCTAAGGGCCGGGTGAATAATTTCACTAGCAATTGAATTCTTAGAGACAAAAGTTCTTTTATGAGCAATGGTTCTCCACCAAGCAACCTCAATGTAAGTAGTCGGGTTGAAAAGGCTAGGAGTGGCTCAAAAATATCTGCATGAGGGTTGAACCCAAGAGCTTCATTGATTCGAATAGGGTTAAAGTGTGTTTGACATTGAAAAATTGGAATGAGATGAGATAATCTGTATCCCCCACCCTATTATATTCAAATGTTGAGAAAAATTCGATGGTGGGCTCCAAATATGTTCTAGGAGAAGTTTGAACAAACTCAGTCAAACGGAGGTTACGTTGTGGAGAAGGATGTCAAGGTCGGAATCGGTTCCTAACTTGACCATGTCATCAGGATGATAACTTCGTGTTGGTCTAAAATTTTGGGATTTGATTTTATTATATAAGGGAGCTTGTTTAGACCGGTTGTAAAATTTAAGAGGTGGAAGAGGTAGAGGTGGATTATTATCTTGAGGAGAGGGATTAAGATGAGGTTGGCTTTGAGAATATTGGCGTTGAGGAGATTGGCCGAGAGATTGGTGAGAACACTTCTTGCTACTCTTGCCTTTCCTTAACAAATCCATGATAACCAAATAAAAAACACTAAATAGCTCAAAATAATTCACACTAACAACTTGTAAACACAAATACCACCACCAAAACTTCACACAACTTCACAACACCCCCCTAATACTACAAAGTACCAGTCTTGAACAAGGAATAAAAAAACCAAAATACAAACAACAACCACATAAATTAACAATCAATATCAAAAGTAAACCCAATTCACTCAAAACAATTTCAAAATCATCAAACAATTAACCATAATCATCATACGCATTCTAATCCAAGGTAAATCAAAATAAATGCAAAAAATCAATAAAAATTGAGAAATAGAGCAAGGATTAGGACTATACCAAATTTGTAGTAAAAAAGAAGCACAAGAACACCAAAAACGAACTTAGAACCAATCAAACTTGAAAGTGCCTCAAAAACCTGAATTTTCCCGAAAAACAACGATAAAAACTATCTAAACTTGATGAAAATGGAGAAAAGTAAAAGACTAAGGTGAAAATTTGAGTGAAATTAAGGAATTTGATGTGAAAATTATGGGTAGGTGTAGGCGTCGTTTGAAGTGCGCCTACGTTAAAGCATATTGTGAATATGCTTGGCACTCATAGGAAGTGGGAATTGACATATACGGTAAGGGACACGATTAGGGACAAGGAAATTAGGGAGCCGCCAACAAGTTTTTAAGGAACTTGTAAACCGTTCACGGATCACAAAAGGCAACCACGATTAAGGGACAACGATAGGCAACGACGATTGACCTTTGAAGGTTACACCCCATTCATAATCCATGAGATTACTAACTCCATATGGTTCGGAACCATGAAAGGAGGATCGGGAATGATGGTACGAAGTGAGTAATGGAGTCACATTCGCCCGTATTGGCCTCTACTCGATTCTTATAGTGAAAAGCATTCCTGCGATCTCAAAGGCATACAACCAGAGATTCAATTTGCTCCAAACTATTATTAAGCTAAATTTGTTGAATATTAATGCAACACATAATTCTAAAATATCGTGACCACTTGATTAAATAACAAGATTAAAAAGGAACCTAAACCGGTTGTCCAAATTATCTTATTAGGCGTGATTTTCAATTACATATTCCCTTTAACATGCAATATGGTGATCGAAAATAGAATAAACATTAATATTGGAAGCAATTTAACCATAATTCCAACAATATAAAATCGTTAGAAAAATAATAGAAATAAAAGGAACATAATTCTTACTTTGATTGTGTTTGTTTGCAACTACAAAATAATAAACGAGTTTGTAACATCAAGGAAATAATAATAAGACAAAAATTAAATTAAATTAAATAAAGTAGAGTTGATTTGGGACCAAACCTTCAAACAGTTCTACCTTTCACGCCTTGGCTTAAGGACAGAACCACGAGTAAAGTATGGACTCCTTTGAGCAATTGAAGAAGGAATTTTGAAATAAGAAGGGTTGACTAGTGTTTAGGCCAAAGCATAGAAGAGAGAAAAATCAATTCCAGAATTAATTCATGCCCCGTTCATCAGAAAAGAGGGGGTAGTTATAGAGAAAATGTGCTAAGGGAGCACACAGAACCCTAAAATGATAAAAACCCTAAAAAAGTATCCCGCGACACGGCAAATTGTACCGTGACACGGGAAATCCCACCGTAAGACAAGAAACATTCCCGTGACACGGCGCATTTTTGGTGTGACGCGGGAAATTTTCATTAAACGGTGAAGAAAACGCGTTAAGGGTTTACGCGGAAAAGACACGGAAATTCCCGTGTCACGGCAGATTTCCCGTGTCACGGGAAATCCCACCGTCAGACGGGAAAGATTCCCGTGACACGGTGGGCACCTGTCGTGGCGCGGGAATTGCTAGCCAGTTTTTCCGTCCAAATACATTTTTAACCCTAATTTCGTTCAGCATTTTAAGTGCCGATTGATAACTTCGGGCCTTTTTCTGATTTATTATTATTTGGACTAAAATAAGAAAATAATTAAATAAAATAAATAAAAGTTTTGGGCCGAAAATAAATAATAAAACAATAAAAAAAAATAAAAAAAAAGGTTTGGGCTTAAATTAAATAATAAATTTGGGCTGAAATTAAAACTATGCTTTTACCAAACATCAAGACAAATCCATGGACTGTTCAAAAATACGAATTTAATCAAATACGATTTTTTAAGCACTCTCGGGATTAAATACTGAACCCGACCAATAGTGGCGGTGAAAGGTTGTTCATCATCGGATTTGGTTTTGGGGAGACATTTTTATGTGTCTACAGAAGCCCCCACTTTGACTGAGTTTGTAGAAACGTCAGTTTCGAAAACGATAGTCAAAGTAGTCGATAGGGATGGATAATAATTTAAGACGTTCTGCGATCCTAAACCATTCTGTATACGCTGATACCTGTAGAAAAATGTTAATTCTACAGATAAAAGAGTAAAATGATAGAATACGTATCTGGCACCAGTCTATCGGTGACAAATGAGTTTGGCAGCTTCCTATGCCTGAAGGAATCCACCGGATATCGTTCGTTGAAATGCTTTCCATGCCTGAGGAAAGCCGACTGAGGAGTTTGGTAGTTTTCTAAGCCTGAAGAAAGCTACCGGATGATACTTTCCATGCCTGAGGAAAGTTGACATATGAATTTGGTGTCATTCTATGCTTGAAGAAATCCACCAATGATGCTTTCCATGCTTGAGGAAATCCGGCAAAAGAATTTGGCGGTTTTCTATACTTGAAGAAAAATCCACCGATAACGCTTTCCAAGCTTGAGGAAAGCCGACTTAGGAATTTGGCGGTTTTCTATACTTGAAGAAAAAAAATCCACCGATAACGCTTTCCAAGCTTGAGGAAAGCCGACTTGGCGGTTTTCTTTACTTGAATAAAAATCCACCGATAACGCTTTCCAAGCTTGAGGAAAGCCAACTTGGCGGTTTCCTAAACTTGAAGAAAAATCCACCGATAACGCTTTCCAACCTTGAGGAAAGCTGACGACTACTATGATCGCTGAAATTTGCAAGTGTACGATGGTTCGATTATCTCCGAACGTGGACCGCAGATGATTCATACCTTCAAGTCGATTGTCCGACCTTACTAGGTGTTTAAAATGTCGAAAAATAGACTTTGATGCTTGCTAGGGGTAAAATGGTAATTTTAGTCCCCTTTAAGTATCAGTTAGAATTTTCCGCGTAATTCCAACGAAAAAATAATTGTCCAATTTGCGCGGAAAATCGTGCAATTTTAGTCAAAATGCCAGGAATATTCGCAAATAGCTATGTAGGGCAAGCACAACGCCACCGTGTCACAAAAAGGATTCACGTGACACGGCACGGGTCCCCGTCACGCGGAGCAAATTCCCGTGACGCGGCAGTGGGTTCCCGTCACGCGGAGCAGATTCCCATGGCGCGGGAAATTAGTTGGCTGAAAATCAGTCAATAAGGATCTTTGACCAGTCAGACCACGTGCACCACGCAATATATTACCGTTACGCTGTAACGGAAACCGTTACACGGGAAACGGGATGCTTTTTCTTGCTTTAAATTCAAGCTTCTTCTGCCAATTTCGCCATTTCCGCACTCCCCTTCTCCATTTTTTTTTTTTTTACCGAGCCACTGCAAAAACTCACCGGCACACGGAGTTGTTTCCCGTCATACAGGGTCACTAACCGTGTCACGGCATTTTTGCGTTTTCGTCTTCTTCTTCTTCTTTTTTTTTCGCTGAAACTTGCTGTTGCTCGTTGCTGCTTACCGCCACGCTGCTGTTGCTGTTCATCGAAGCTCCGGCGACCCTCGTGCTTACCGTGACACGGAATTTATCCCCGTGACACGGCATTTGCTCACCGTGTCGCGGCGTTGCCTGACCGTGTCGCGGCGGCTGCATTGATCTTTGCGGTTTTTTGAGCTTTTGGAGCTCAAATCTTCACCAATTCCGCTCTAATTTTTTGCCACTTTCCTCATTTTCGATTCTCTACAAGGATCTATGTAAGTTTCCCTTTATTTTGCCTCGAATTTGCTTTAAATGAGTAATTTCATGAAAAACCCTTAAAAATCAATTTGGAGATTTTTTGATTTTGTGGTTTATGTTGAAATTCTTGCCATGAATTTACTTTCACATGTATGTAAGTGTGTTTGTGAGCGATTTGAGACAAAAATTACATGATTTTGTGAAGAATTGAGAAAAATCACCCTTTTTGGTACTACTTTTTGTAAAATGATGTTGTTGTTGTTCATGTTACTTCTTTGCACTTGAAATGGTGAAATATTGGTGGTAGATCTTGTAAAATATGTCATGATGTGTTGATTCATTGTTTTTGTGCAATTTCAAAACATATTTCGTGTATGTACTATATTATCATGGAGAACATAATATCATGCGGCTAGGAGAATTGTAGTATTAGTTTGTCATGGAGAAACTAAATACCATAAATAATTCCATTATTTTGCCAATTTTTAGCCTTGAGGTAAAAATTTAGCGTATAATGCGATAAACAACTAAATAACTTAGGAAGTGATGCTAAGTATTTAGATTTTTATTAATATGCAACACGAATTAAATGTCTTAGGAAATGATGCTATGCATTTAGATTTTTATTTTTATAATAGCATGCCTAGGCGACGGGATCACAATCTTTCTACCCATGGCCGGCGTCAGGCTTTTCGGGAGGACACTCCCACTATTCCCGATGGTATGGACGACGATTTCTTAGAGTCCGAGCCTCGGGCTTCTACGAGTAGAGGTAGGTGAGTTCCACCTCTGTGGACTCCAGACCAGTTGGTTTTCTGTTGTGAGAACCACGTTTCTCATCGCCCACTTGCCGGCATAGTTGACGGCACGCTTCGCCACCACGGTTCTGGAGCCGGAGATTTGATTCCTCGACTTCGCCAGATTATCACGAGGGATCCTGCTACGAACGCCTTATGGGAATCGGCTGTTTAAGTGGATTTTTATTCGACGGTCGTAGGGTTTCGCAGCCCCCGGGGTTGCGGTGCGACGGTTGTTCGCGCATTGTTGGAGTTTTTGTGGGATACTACCAACACCTTTCATTTTGCTTGGGGGGAGATGATAGTGACCCCTCTGGACTTCAGCATGATTAGCGGGCTACGTTTCACTGATCGGGCCGTAGCTCATATGTCAAATCTTTCTTGGGGAGCGGCTGAGGCAGCCGATTTTTTAGGTCCGATCGTTCAGCATATCAGGACCCGGCCAGTGTCTTGAGTTGGTCCTAGGAGCAGGCGATCGGAGCTGGCTTTAGTTCTAGCTCGTGGCTTCGACATGGAGGAGACATCGACTGAGCAGCGAGTGCGGATCTTCATTCGGATTCTGATCTCCATGACTCTTTCTCCTGATAGGAGTTCACCCGCACTCCTTTGCTATCTCCCTTCTTTAGTCAGGATCAGTGAGATAAGATCCTTTAGCTGGGCCAGCCTCAGATACGCCGACCTTCTCTTGTCGTTACGTCATGGCTGTCGGCAGCTGAACGACGAGTCTCCCATCACTGTCTACGGTCTGCGGAGAGTCGTAAAGGTGATGATCCTTTCCTCTTCTTGTTTTATTTTAATTTGTTCGACTTATGTGCTCAAAGATTACTTTCCATTGCAGCTATGGTTCTACGAGTACTTCCCAGGCTTGGCTCCTCGACGGCGTCGTGGAGCGGTTCATGATTTCCCTGTCGGGGCCAGCTGGCGTGACTGAGGAGAGTCACGGGTGGAGTCTGTCTCTGCGCTGCGCAGGTTGCTACGCCGAGGCACCTCTTCTGTTGGTGTAAGAATTAGTTTTGTTACCTGTTATTTTCTCTCTGACGTTATTTCTGGTGTTTCATGCCAACATTTTATGGTTTTCAGGTTGCCATTGATGTCCAGTATCGTCCTTGGGCCGGGATGACTAATCTTTCCGAGGACTTGCATCTTTCAGCGCACCACACCATTTTGGTTGGTACCGAACGCTTTGTCTGGTATTTGGGGGAGCGTGTCATTCGTCAGCATAGCGGCGATCGCTTTGTGGTGCCCTCATCTCCACCGAAGTCGATGCTGGACTCGCGCTTGCTTAGGGAGTTGGTAAACAGGGGAGAGCGTTACACTTTTCCTTGGCAGGAGCTTGTGCACAAGGTGGGTGATTATGCGCAGGACTTGCTTCCCTCTCTGGCTCCTCCACCCCGCCTTTCTGAGGTATGATTTCTTTTGAGGATATTTGTCACTAGTCTCTGTTTAAATAGTCGAATAACTTGATAATTCGATCGTATTTTCAGACGACTGTTCGCCATGTGGGGACGATAGAGATTCCGCCTCAGTCTGTCCGCTACCCAGACCGATTAGTATTACCGAGGACAATATTGCTGACGTGCCAGAGGGTTACAGACAGGCGCAGGAGTCTTTGCCCGAGGTTTTTAAGCCGGTAAGTGTTTGACGCATTATTCACCCTTTTAACACCGCTTGTTACTGATTTGTCTTTGTTTTGTTCTCAGCCTAACCGCTCGGAGATGATGGGATTCATGAAGCTGGTTGACGCCCTGAAGTACTGCATCATCAAGATTCGGCGTGGTGCGAGTTGTCGGAGCAGTTTTAGCAATGTTCTTGAGGTAGCCTCATTTTTTTTCCACTTCTACCATTTGTTTTATTTTGCATTTGTTGACGCCTTTTGATTTTGTATCTTTCAGGAGCATTAGAGGTCCCGCTCACACTCGAGGCATAGAGGCTCGGACGAGGAGGAGCTTGGTCGTGGTAGACGATCTCCTGCGGTTAATCGGCATTCGCAGTCTCACCGAGAGCCTCAGATTACTCAAGCCGTTTCAGGAGGCTCAGTGGCAGCATCCTCAGTCTTCCCAGCGCTTTCCGGGTTAGAGTCAAGGGCAGCGGTAGTCTTTTTCACAGCCTTCACAGCCTGAGTTTAGGCTTGTTTTGACTCCCGTGGATCCTGGTTTATTTTCAGCTCCGTCGTCTTGGATTCCTCCACCGGTGTCAGGCTTGTTCTCAGTTCCGATGTATGGGACGATGCCTCCACCGACGATTCCCGTGTCTTTGAGTCAGTCTACACCGTTTGCTAGTTGGACGGGTCCTGACTTGAGTTTGAATACTGCTGGAGTCACAGGGACTAGTAGGGACACTACTCTCTGTACTCGGATGATGGCGGGACTCTTTGGCTCACCGTTCCCGTATTCACAGGGAGATGATACTGATTCTGGTTCTGCAGACTTTTGACCGAGGGTATTTATTTGTACATACTGTGATGACACTTGACGTTGTTTATTTATTATGACTCATTTTGTACATTATACACAGTTTATGTATTTATTGGTGTGTGTTAGTGTGTGCTTGAGACTCATTGTGTGTGATCGTGTATTTATTAATGACGCGACAAAAAACGTAAGTGGAGTAAGTTGAGGGTACCGACCTTCTCCAAAAGAAAAAGAAATAAAAAGAAAAGAATAAATAAATAGAATAAATAAGTAAATATAAAAATGATAAAGAGGAATGGAAATAAATAAAAAAAAAATACTAAAGTGATGAATAAATAAATAAAATAAATGACATGATAAAGATAATAATAATAAAAATAAAAATAAAAGTAAAAAAAGTTGAGAATTTTATTAGGAATGAAACTCTCAGAAAACTGAAAAATAAACGGTGAAGATAAAATACTAAAAAAAAAATCCGGATAGATACGGGAAAAGATAAAAAAAAAAAAGAAAACGAGTGGGGTGCCGTTACACGGCACTGTACACCGTGTCACGGCAAAAACTGTCGTGTCGTGGAAAAAATTCCCGTGACACGGTGGGATTTCCCGTGTCACGATACGCGTATTCTACAACGGTATGGTTTATGCGTACGAAAAGATAATTTCTGAGTAGTTCCGAGCGCTTTTCCTATAAAATAGGACCAGTATATTCGTGATATGCATAATTACGAAACACAAAATAATTAGAATTTCATATTTCAATAATCATGTCTCAAAATTTTGATAATACATTGCGCGACTGGTCTTATTCTTTGACCAATGCTGACAAAACAGAGTTAGAATTGTTTCATGTCAGGGGTTTACTAGCCCTGAGGCATGTAGCGATTGAACATGATTTTCTTAGGGCAGCATTAGATTATTGGAGTCCAGAAACACATTGTTTTAAATTTGATTACGAGGAAATCTGTCCCCTGCCGGAGGAATTCGGTGCAATCTTTGGATTTCCTGCTAGAAATCTTATTGCCATGCCTACCCTACGTGAATATTATTACCAAGATTTTGAACGCCATCTGAATCTAACAGATCTAGATATAAATAGAATTGTATGTGGTAATGAGGTAGACTTAGAAAAACTTGCAAATTTATATTTTAATCGCCCCATCTCTGAGTTTTATCATGTATATCATAGAAGGACATATATTTTTTGCATGTTTAGCAAACTTTTATTTGCAAACGGTAGGGTAGGACATGCTTGTCTAGCGTCTGTGCTTGAACATGTCGAATCTGGGAGATCTCCTATGCCTACGTGCCTTGGAGAAACATTTCGTGACCTTGACGAAGCAAAAGCTGACCGGAAAGCCATCAGGAAGGGCTCTCTGGTACTGCTGCAGGTAAAAATACGCTCCAAGTAGGCCCCGTGACACAAAGTCGTGACATGGTGATATTTACTGTGTCACGGGAATCTGCACCCTTTTTTTTTTTTTTTTTTTTTTTTTTTTTTTTTTTTGCAGATTTGGTTGATGGAGCGTTTAGAACTATTCGAAGCCCCCGGCGATATTGAAAAAATATGGCCCTAACGATCTAGTCCGTAGGAAAAAGAATTACTCTGTGAACATGTTGTATGAAGACTGGAAAAATTTCTTTGCAAAGAGGTAATTTTCCATTCATTGGGTGATGCCTTGGTGGAGGCTTACTAGGATGGTTGGTACGAATGATACTCCATATTGTCGTGTTCCTAGTATCTCAAAACTGACTTTTTATTGCCCTTTTCGACTAATGCGGCAGTATGGACTTGAACAAGTAGTTCCACGCTATAACGATAGTCCTCGTGAAGTATCGTTGCATGAAAGTAACGTTCACAAGTACGAGACATATTGGATTGGAAGACCTTTGTGGACTGTTTTTACAAGTGACCAAGCTCCTCCTCCTTTATCTAGTGCATACAAGGCATGGTTGAACCCTAGAAGTAGGAGGGAACGATTCGGATCACGCAAATCTGATGTGAAGAGTCGTCTTGGAAATAAGAAAGCACCTCCTAAAGATCGTCTAGGTCAAAGAACACAAGGGATTGAGTTTTAGACTCCTATAATGCCGAAAAGGAAGAATTATGTGAAAGGGAAGGGTAAAGAGAAGATGGTCTATAGAGAGAAACAACCGAAGAATTGTAAGAAAGGTGAAAGGGGTGAAAGGTCGACTAGGGGTATGACGGTTGGGGCTACAAAAGACACATTAATGGTGAAGGCCGACCTAATTGAAAAAGAGAAGGATGTGCCTAAAGTGATGAGGGATTAGATCAGTATTGCTTTGCTTTTATGATTTATTATTTTTATTTAAAATAAGGCGTATGATGCCAATAATTGTAGTCACATTTATTTCAATAATAATAGCATATTTATTTCGGCCTTAAATAAAAAAATTACAATGACTTTTTTTTATTTATTTATCCGAGTCAAGGAGTCGGAAGCAATGGAAGAATGAAAATAAAAAGCCTCGAACGAATAATAAAATCGCAAAGAATGCGTCACTAAAAAAAATCGGAAAACCTTAAATTCCACCGTGTCACGGTGAAAAATCCCGTGACACGTTGCAAATTCCCGCGTCACGACAACTTTTTTTTTTTTTTTTTTGCTCTGGTCCACTGTGCTACGGTGGACTGTATCGTGACACGGTGGATTGTCCCGTGTCGCGGCAGAAATCCCTTTTTTTTTGTCGTGACGCAATGCTGAACTAACGCGTATACTTGATCGACAGAGGGAGGAATTTTTTTTAAAAGTGGCCGGGCCCCCTTGAGGGGTTGCTTACGTATCCTTAAAAAAGGAATCAGGCCAAACGTAGCTCTATTAGGTCATAAACCCATGTGACTAGGCATAGAATTTCTTGAGTTGATCCAAGTTGGTTAAATTGTGGAAACCGTTACCGTCCATGTCTACCAATTGTGCCGCTCCGCCAGACAAGATGGCTTTAACAATGTACGGGCCTGACCAATTCGGTCTGAATTTTCCTCTTGGATTTAACACATTTTTACGAAGTGCCTTAAGCACCAGGTCACCCTCTTTGATGTTCCTAGTCTTGACTTTTTTATTAAAATGTTGCGCCATACGCTGTTTGTAGGTTTGGACATGATGCAAAGCTGCCAAGAGTTTTTCATCAAGTAAGACTAGTTCATCATTATCTTGCTCTTATCCAGTCGACTTCATCTAGTTGGCTTTCTAATGCGATTCAAAGAGAAGGGATTTCGAGTTCTATTGGTTGTACAACTTCAACTCCATAAACCAGAGATAAAGGAGTAGCCCCCGTTGATGTACAAAAGAGGTTCGATAACCCCAAAGGGCGAAGTGTAGCTTACTTGGCCAATCCTTGTAATTTTTTGTCATCTTTTAGATGACAGTTTTCACATTTTTGTTGGCCGATTCGACCGCACCATTTGTTTGTGGTATGTAAGGTGATGATCTGTGATGCTTGATATGATATTTCTGTAATAATTCCGCGCATTCGGCTTGGAAATGCGTTCCGTTATCGCTGATCATCTCATGTGGTACACCATAGCGGCATATGATATTTTTCTCAATGAATTGAGCTACGTGTTTCGCCGTCAGCTTAGCATATGAGGCAGCTTCGACCCATTTGGTGAAATAGTCGATTCCTAAGAGGATGAATTCATGCCCCCTTGTCCTGGTGGTGTTATTTTTCCAATGATGTCGATGCCCCAAGTGGAGAAAGGCCATGGAGAAGTATATGTGTAGAGAAGAGAAGGTTGAACATGCTGTAAATTTGCATAGACTTGACACTTCATACATTTCTTGACATATTCGTGACAATCTCTCTCCATAGTAGTCCAATAACCTTGTCGTTGAATCTTTTGGACTAACATCTTAGCATTCATGTGCATTCCACATATACCGGCATGAAGGTTTTCCATGGTTCTGTGTGCTTCTTTCTTGGCTATGCATAAGAGATTTCTCCCTGACAAGGAAATAATCGCGTCGTCAAACGACTACACCTAGATCAAATACAATTTATACAACCTAAACAAACCTAATACGAGTATAAGGCAAGCATAGGGGTCGAACCACAGAGAACGGTTAAACACCACCAAATGTTATCAACAATTAAGCTAGTCCGGAATAGGAGATAAATAAACTAAAGGTCTAAACAAACTAAAACTAGAGATAAAACATTAAGGGAAACGGTTTAGGTATAGCATTCACTTGAACATAAACAAAAGCATAGAAGTTGAATTAATTATGAACTAAACATGCTTGAATATCGAAGTAAGGTCCAATCTAACCGCCTTCCGGGGCTAATCGGCTTCTCCTAACATAGCCTCTATGTTTCCACATTAGAACCATATACTAGGAGGTACTATCAAATAACAATCGATATAAATGAACTTAGCTAAGTCAACTTCCGTTTCATGTTAGCAAAGATTCACTCCCAATCAACTAACAACATGCATTTTGCAAGGAGATTGAAGAATATCAAGCATATAAAGACTTTAATCACAAATAAATCAATTCTAAACCCTAGAACATGCTCAAGATTCAACTACACCACCACCATCCCCTTAATGGGGGAATTACTCACTAATCATGATAACAACTAGATTAATCAACAAATAATCAAGAATCAACATGATTAATAAGCAATACCAACAACAAAAACAATAATCAAAAGAAAGCAAATAAAAATAGAGGAGAGAGAGTTAGAGATTCTCATTGATTGAAGATGGAAGTCTACAAACAAGATGATCAATCTTCTTCTTCAAGATCCAAGCTACAATCAACAATGGTGAAGCCCCTCACTTTCTCTCTCTAAACTACACTAATCCTAAACTAAACCTAGAGAGAGAAGCTCTCCTAAAACTAGGGAGAAAGGTCTAAAAGAATGAAGACGTCCTTGTGCAAAACAAGCCCCGCAATATATAAAGAATCGCGCAAAAACGCTGAACAGGACTCGCTGCGCGCCCGCGCAAGGCAGCTGCGCGCAGCTGCGCGCCCGCGCATTTGAGGGTTGCGCGGCTTGTGCTTTGGTGTGTGCGCCCGCGTTGCTGGCTGCGCGCCCGCGCACTGTAGCTGCGCGCCCGCGCAGTGTCGTTGTGCGCCCGCGCACATGTCGCGCACAGGCCGCGCAAAACTTTCTGCCTTGATTCTGCAATTTTGCCAGTTTTGCGCGGGTTCTCACAGGGCTGCGCGCCCGCACACTCTGGCCTTTCTTCGATTCTTCTCTCATGCTTCCTTGGCTTCTTCTTTGCAATCCAAGACTTTAAATACCTAAGCACAAACACCAAGGAAAGCAACAAGGTATAGGGAACGGTGCAAACACGCAATGAAGGCAAGCATTAAGGAATATACGCGATTTCATTAAAATCACATCGAGACATGTATGCACGCATTATTTGAACAAAACAACTACAAAACACCCTAAGACAAGCTAAAACAAGGCATAAACACTATCCTAGGAGCGACATAAATGTCACTCATCAAATTCCCCCAAGCTAAACCTTTGCTCGTCCTCGAGCAAAGCTAGAGCAAAAGAGAACAAGAGGAAAATTATTGGAAGCAAAAGAAACAAAATAGAAACAAGGAGAAAGAATGTACACTAACTCACTAACGTAGGAATCACGGTTGTTTTTAGCTACAACAAGCCCTTAAAACCCCAAAGTCGCCTATGAGGACGAGTGAGGTCTCGTGAGGGTTTCCTAAGAGCTTAACCCACAACTCTTGAGAAAAACCAAGGCAAGGCAACAAAAGGAAAAGGAAAAGGAACATAAAGAGAAAAAACAAAACACAAGCTCATATATGGACAAGAGATAAGGACAAGTACTAATGAATGCAAACCTTTCTAAATGGACAAATGTATGCACGTTCCAAGATGTCAATGGTTGATTGAAACATAACACATGCTAAGCATAGAGAACTACTTAGGACTCAATCCACCCTAGCCCCAACCAATCGGGCCACGTTCTCTTCACTAGCTTCAAATCAACCCTTAAGCTAGCTTCTCAAGATTCCACGAAGGAACCGGAAAAAGATAAAGAAATGAAAAACTTTGAGAAGGTAATCCCGACGTCTCAACTATGCATACTCTTTCCATAGGTTTGAAGTCTATCTCCCTCCACCGTTCTTTTGACCTAACCCACTAGAGTCTAAGGGTCTTTTTATTGGTTGTAACGTAAGGCTAAGGGTTAAGGTGGGGTAAAAATTTAAAATTTGGTGAAATTTCCTAAGTGAAGCAAAAAGTGCGGCCGACACTCAAAAAAAATAACTCAAGAATTCACTAAATATCAAGCAAATATACCACTAATGCCATTCCCCAAAGCTTATTCAACACAAACACACAATATCCCCCCCAAGCTTAAACAAAGCATTGTCCTCAATGCTTAAACTAAGGAAGAAAATGAAACCAACTAATTTTTTTATTTTTTTTTTGACTTTATTCATTGTCCTTGCCTTTTTAACTTTGGACGGCTTTTTCTTGAAACTTCATTTGATTTCCATAAATTTGCATATTTCTTTACAAGCTCAACTCTAACCAAATCTCAAAGTGCTTCTTGTTTATGATCAACAACTCTAAACTTCAAACCTCACATGCCAATGCTTCACTAACTAAAGGGTTGGTAAACATAGGTCATTAGGTTTGTAACTTGGTTTAAACAAGAGCGGGAAACATAAGGCTCAAATTGGTTAGCAAGTAGGTTTATGCAAAATAGAAAATCAAATTTGTAACAAAATAAAAAGAAGATAAAGAAAAATGAGAAAGAAGTGCCCTTTTCCTCCCCTAGAGTGCTTCGGTCACGATCTTGGGAGCTATAAGTCAAAACAAGGATCAAGACATGCATAGCTAAGGATCCAAATGTGCCACACAACAAAGTGATGAAGGCTAGAACAATGTTACCTCACACGGGATTATAACTAAGCAAATACCAACTAAGGGTGCCAAATCCACTATAGAGAGCAACACCATCTTACCACATACCCGTGAACTAAGGCTTCATGGCGCCCTAAAAGTTCTTAACCCGGCTACCTTAGCATGTAATATCCTAGAGTCAACCAATGACACTCTCAAACCGTGCACACATTAACCACTTAGGAAGAAAGGCATTCAAGAGTAAACAAATCCAAAAGATATAATGTCCAAAATAAGAACAAACAAAACACAATTTGCTAAACTTGCCTTGAAGTAAACAAAAATATTTTTGGATTTTCCAAAAGCATGAAAAAAAAAACATGGAAATGTATATACTCAATGCATGACATATATGAATCAACATCCCACCAAACATGATAGAATACCCTCCCCCAAGCTTGAATGAGGCAACATACTCAAACATTGACCAAATAATCCATGGGAGGGGAAAAGGAAGAGATAAAACCACAAACCAACACATGTCCAACAAGGCATCAACCATTAGAGAAAGAGCAAGGAAAGATGTTACCGGATATTAGGTGGGTGTAAATACCCGCAAATGACCCAAATAAACCTTTCAAGACTAAATTCCTCTAGTATCGAATCTCGCCCTCCATGTGCTAGCAATTGCGGTGCCAATCTTCTTTGATTCATGATCCAAATCAATGCACCAAAGTATACCAAGTCATGTACCTAGCAAAAGGCGCACAAACATTTCCATGAGAGAAAATCTATTCTAAAAAGAAAAGAAAATGAAAGCAATAAAACACGGGTTACTTCCCGCAAAGGCTTGTTTAACGTCTAAGCGAGACCGCTCTAGGAAATAATAATTCAACGCACGCAAGAGCTTGTCAAATGCACTACTACACATTTCATATGATAGAAGGTAGGCAAATGACGGGATAAGAACGTGCAATAAGATCGTTGCACGCAAGTGAGAAGGGAGATGCCAAAAGAAAGAAGAAGAGGGATCAAAAGGAAAAACAAGAAAATAAGAAGAAGAAGAAGAAGAAGAAGAAGAAGAAGAAGAAGAATAAGGAGGAGTAAAGAAAAGGAAAGAAAAAGAAAAAGGCAAAACCTCCTCACTAAAATATTTTTGGGTGGCAACATCACCCTTTTCTTCAACAATAGACGAATGAGGGGAATTAAGATCATCATAGACAAGGGAGTCCCCAATAGGTTTATCAACAAAGGAAGGGAGAAAAATAGGGCAATAGGGGATGTGGTCAAACCTTTGAGAAAAAGGGGTATGAGAATTAGTTAAAGGGTTCGCGACTCCCTCAACACAAGGTCTCACATTGCCAATGAGGGCATGAAAATCAATCATAGAGTCCTCAATTGAAGTCCTCTCACAATCGACATCTCCCTCAAGCTCAAAAACTCCAAAGGAATCAACCTCATCCTTCTTTGCACCACTATAAACAACTTTTCCTTCCACAAACTCAAAACCCAAGTCCTCAAAACCGTGCATGAATGGATGCAAAAATAACTCAAAATCATCTCTCTCCCGTGAAGCATCATCAATGAACTCACTTAGAAGGCTATGAGTTTTCATTTGACCCTCAATAAACACATTGGACATAACCTCAAACAAGTCCAAACACTCATGGATAGGAGAGTCACATTCATACACTTGAGGCTCATCAAGATGGGAAAGAGGATTAGGATTTTCAAAATCAACACTCTCTTCATTCTCTACTCCTTCACCATCACTCGAATGCTCTCTAATGGGATCCTCACTCATATGGGGAAGAGGAGAAGAAGGAAGGGCATTTTCTTGAGAGTTGGCTAATTGGAGAATTTGGCTCTCAAGCATCTTCATTCTAGCTTCCACCTCCCTATTCTCAACTTCCCTCATCTCGTTATACCTCTCCATCATCTCCATTATCTTCATTATCTTCTCTTCCTTCAAATTTTCCATAGAATTGCCCTCATAAAAGGATTCATTAGAAGCATAAGGGAAATCAATTGGAGCTATGTAAGAACAAGAAGATGAGGAGGGAGGATCATTCACATTATATACATGAGCATCATCATATTGGGGAAAGGGGGCATAATCAAGCAAATGAGATTCATTATCAACATTACGAGAAAAAGAGTTGAAATCACTTGTACTAGGTTCACATATAGGATCACAAGACAAATCATGGGGATTCATGCCACCAATAAAACTATTATCACATTGAGAAACAAAATTAGCAACATTACATGCCCTATTGCGTACATCCTTAGCTAACCGTACAAAAAAGCTCCAAGCACTATGAACCGTTAATGCTTGAAATTCACCATTAAACCTACTTTCAACTTCATATCTCGTTTGTTCATTCATGCTGTGAGGCCAGGAGCCTCAAAGCACGGCGTGCCCTTTTATCAGTATCGGGAGGGTATTCTCCTCTTGTCACATAGTTAAGGATATCTGTATACCATGGCTCTTCATCTTCTTCTTGTGGTTCTTGTTCATCGTTGAGTGCGTGAATATAAGCCAGGTCATATCTATGGTCAACGGCATTCTGATTGTATCCGTTGGAATTCGCACCATTGATGCTAATTTAGCTAGTGCATCGGCGAATTGATTTTCTTCTCTTGGAAAATACGTATATTCCACTTCATCTAGTTGCTCCATGAGAGTTTCTAAATGAGCTTGATACGTAGCGAGACTCTCACTTTTCACCTTCCATCTCTTGGAGATTTGGTTAATGATTAGTGAAGAATCACCGTAGATTCTGAGCTTCTTAATTCCCAAGGCGACGGCTATTTCTAACCCCAAAATACATGCTTCATATTCTGCGGCATTGTTGGTGACATCAAAGTCGAGCTTCATGAAAATTGGGATGTTCTCTTCATTGGGTGATACGAGCAAGACTCCTACACCACATCCTTTTTGGTTTGAAGCTCCATTGAAATCGAGCGTCCAGCTGTCATCTTTGGTCATGAGTAAATATTCGTCAGGTAAATCGTACTCATCTTCTTCTTTCTCAACTTCTTCTAGCGGAAAGTCTGCTAAGAAGACCTTTGATGGCCTTTTGTGGTACAAATTTCAAGTCAAACTGAGCAAGATTGACTATCAGCCTTGATAATCTGCCATTGAGCGTTGCTTTTTCGAACAAGTATTTGAGAGGATCCATCTTAGACACGACATGCACTGTGTGAGTGAGCATGTATTGTCTTAGTTTTTGTGCGGCCCACACAAGTGCGAGACACAATTTTTCAAGTGGTGTGTATCGTGTCTCATATTCTTGAAGCTTCTTACTCAAGTAGTAGATTGCATTCTCCTTGCTTTCAATCTCTTGTGCTAGCATTGCCCCCATCGTTTCTCTTGTGACCGTAAGGTAGAGTCGAAGAGGAAAGTCAGGTATTGCTGGCCCTAGCACGGGTGGGTTTGCCAGGTACTCTTTGATTTTGTTGAAAGCTTTTTGGCAATCGTCATCCCATGTGACTGGGACATTTTTCTTGAGCTTCTTAAATATAGGTTCACATATCGCTGTGAGCTTTGATATGAACCTACTTATATATTACAGCCTTCCAATTAAACCTCGAATCTCTTTCTCATTCTTGGGCGGTGGCATGGCCATGATCGCTTTTACTTTTGTGGGATCTATTTCAATCCCTCAAGAACTGATCACATATCCAAGTAATTTGCCTGACGTGACTCCGAATGCACATTTTGCTGGATTTAATCTCATGTTGTACTTGCGGAGTCTTTCAAAGAACTTGCAAAGTGCGATAATATGGCCTGGGCGATCTTTAGATTTAACTATCATATCATCGACATAGACCTCCACCTCTTTGTGCATAATGTCATGTAACAATGCTGTAGCTGCTCTTTGGTAGGTGGCACCCGCGTTTTTCAACCCGAATGGCATTACCGTATAGCAATATGTACCCCATTGTGTGATGAATGTGGTTTTCTCCATATCTTCTTCGGCCATCAATACTTGATTATATCCGGCGTAACCGTCCATGAATGATAGGAGTGCATGGTTTGCTGTGTTATCGACCAGAATATCAATGTGAGGTAGAGGGAACCCATCTTTCGGGCTTGCTTTATTGAGGTCCCTATAATCAACACACATTCTGACCCTTCCATCCTTCTTTGGATCTGGAACCACATTTGCTATCAATTCTTGATACTTGAATACTTTGATGAAACCTGCGGCCAACTGCTTTCTGATTTCTTCTTTGATTTTGAGAGCCACATTCGGTTTCATACGGCGCAACTTTTGCTTGACAGGCTTCATACCTGGAATGAGTGGTATTGTATGCTGAGCTATATCCCTGTCAATTCCTGGTATATCTTGGTATGACCAAGCAAATACATCAACAAATTCTCTAAGCAAGTTAATTAGCTCTTTGCGTTCATCTTGACTTAGTGTTAATCAAATTTTTACTTCTTTAACAGTCGTATCATTGGAAATGTTAACTGTTTTTGTATCTTCGATAACTGTCGTTTTATTTTCGTGTTCTTCCATTGCTTTTATTATTTCTTTGTCATTTTTATCATTAGCAAAGCTATATTGATCAGGGCTAGGGAAATGACACGCATCGTAAGAAAAGGTACTCATTTTATTGAATTTCATTGGCTAATACATCAAGAGGGGCAAGGTCAACTGCGAACTCACCGGGATTATTTGGACTAGAAAGAGAGGACTAAACAAGAGACTCAGGATTGAACTCTATAGAAGAAAGAGGGTCGGCCTCAGATTCTAAGGACTCGTCTACAGAATTAGACTCAGACTCGGACTCGGACCCAGACGACTCAGACTCATCAAACATAGGACCTTTGCCAGCGGTTATTTCCAACTTCTCTCCATTTGGCGTAGTGATCCTCAATGTCTTGCGCCATCCCCTTGAAATATTATCAGCTTGGACGATTAACTCGGAGGGGTCAAAATCCTTGTTTGCTATAACAGCTTGAACGAGCTCGGAATTATCATTGCAGACGGGCTTAGATTCATTCTTCTCCATTATAAAAAGAAGGTTAATGCCTAGATCATCAGAGCATGGGCTAGCTGGTTTCTCAGTTGTGAAGAGCTCTTCGTCTTCATCAAGAAAGTCACAATCGAGGAACATCTCGAATCCTGGTTCACGCATCTCATCGTGGACGAATGGTTCAGGGAATTCATAGCACAAAAAGTCTTCCCCTTCCTTGATGTACTGGCCATTTCCTTCTTCATGATTCGAGCGTTATTGCGAGCCTTCATCTTCGATAGAGCTTGTTTCACATCATCTTTTGTTGGCTTGAATCCCAAGCCAAAAGTATCCTTCTTGAGTGCACCAGGATGGCCCCAAAATTCAGCCATTTTCTTTTTGAGTCCGAGGGTCATTCCAGGGAAATGCCCTTGCTTCTTAAGAATGGCATTGATATTGGTGTTTGAATAGGGATCGAAGTCGAGATGGAACTTTTCCTCTTCTTCAAACCCGAGAACATCATCAAGTGAAAAACCCCAAAGATCTTCGTCTTCTTCGTCGTGCTCGACATGGACGATAGGAGTGACGATAACTTGAATGCGCATAGGAGAGGCATCAATGGTAATTGGAACCCCTCTAACCATGGGTTTCACTTTTTGGTGCAGCGATAATGGAATCGCCTTTAGCTCATGAAGCCAAGGGCGTCCTAACAACAGATTGAAGGAGGCCTTAATGTCTACCACCTGAAACTTAGTGCGACGTTCAATGGCCCCTGTAGTTATGTTCAGTATGATAGTACCCACGGCTTGACGGCGAGTATTATCATAAGCGCGAATCCCTTAAGTGGAGGGAGTCAGTTCTTCATTCTTTATGCCCAACTTCTTTGTAGTACGGAGTGGGCACACATTTATTGTAGAGCCATTATCAACAAGGCTCATAGGAACATTCATCTGCCTACACACCATAGTAAGGTGTAAGGCCTTATTATGTTGGTCCCCTTCCGGGGGCAGATCCTTTACAAAAAATGAAATCCGGTTGCTAGTACTTGGCAATTCATTAGTGAGAATGTTGACCAGTCCTTCAGGAGTCATGTCATCATCAACTCCTATTTTCACCACAGCATTCATCACAGCCTTTCGATGCTCGTGGGAGGTGGGCAAAAGCTTCCATACATTCATCTCCACCTTGGTCTTTTGCAATTGTTTGACCACATCGCTGTTCACAAGGTCGATGGGATCAACTATCGGATGTGATTCTGGTGGAGGTGGATGAGGTTGTTGCAACCCACTTCTGGTGAGAACCTTGACCTCAAAGTCCCCCCAAACATCTTCACTTGTGCCAAGAGATGAATAAGCTATATCCTTGAGATAGACGTCTTCATCGTCACTATCCCAAATTCCATTCACTTCTTCAGAACTCGAGACAAATACAACTTCCGGCAGAGGTTCATTCACAGGTTGAATGAGTATTGACGGATCAAAGGAGACTTCATCTCCCATGATAGCCAAAGCATCAGAAAGAGGACCTGTTTGAATGTTAGGCTTCTTTCCCCCTGGAGGGACAGGAAGTTGGTTAGCATCAATTAGGTCTTGGATTGCATCCTTCAACCTCCAATACTTCTCATTATTATGACCCTTGCCTTGATGAAACTTGCAATAAGCATTGGGGTCATAGCTAGCGGTCCTATTCTCTGGTCGAGGTTCTGGAAATGGTCCAATTGGCATAATCAGTCCTTGACAATGCAAACGGTCATAAGCATAAGTCATTCCCAAAGGCGTATAAACCCTCCTTTGCCTTTGGAATATTTGAGGAGGAGCATTAAGGGCCAGTACATCATTGATATTGATATTGTTGGTAGCATTATTGGGCTTAGAAGACGAAGAAGAAGGAGTGTCGTTCTACTTGTTTTTCTTAGTGCTGTTATTATTGTTGCAACCAGCAGTCTTCATAAGTTCGTCCTCGATATTGATTCCAATATTGTATACAACTTCAAAGGTACTCAGAGGCAGAAACATCAAGTGTTGCTTGTACTTATGAGTCAGATTGGCGATGAACAAGCGAACCATCTCATTTTCCTTGGGGGGATCCACCAAGAGCGCAGCTGTTTCCCTCCACCTGCTTAAGTAAGTGGTGAAGCCTTCATTCTCTTTCTGTTTGAGAATAGAGAGTTCACGATTCATAAAGCTTTCAGCAACATCCTCCCAGGTTGTGACATGTTTGGATTCCAAAGAATAGAACCACTGTTGACAGGCGTGCTCCAATGAAAGAGGGAACACTGTAGGGAAGAGTGTCACATCTACTCCCTTAAGAGCCATGGTTGCAGAAAAAGCCTTCAAATGGAAAAGCGGATTATCAGTAGGCTTGAATTTGGGAATATCAGCTGTGGAAAATTTCTCAGGAAGCTTGTCTCTTATGGAAGAAGAGGTGACAGGCTGTTCCACATAAGTGAATTCTTCAGAAATTTTGCTCATCTGTTCCTTAATCTTGTCCATTGCAGCGGTAGTGACATTGTTTTGATTGTCTTGCTCTACCGTGCTGACTCTAGTGGTGAGTGTTTGCATCATGTTAGACAACATTTTAATTGTCTTGTTGATGTTCTCGATATCTTCCTTAGTAGCCATTGGTTGAAAGTAGACTGGAGATGGATCTTGTGGAAATGATTGTGGTGGTTTCCTTGTACGCCTCTTTGGTATAAGAGGTTGTTGCGGTATTGACTCGAACCGTAACAATCTACCCCTGCTTCTTGACCAAGTGCTGTGACACCGAAACAAACGCACCTTTAATGACAAAACTTAACCTTAACCCATCCGGATTAAAAAAAAAAAAAAGAATTTTTTTTAAAAAAAATCTATAATTTTGAAATTCTACTTGTTTATTTTTTTTTATTATTTTAAAAATATGGGAGGATACCATCCGACTTACTCCGAAAAAATAAACGACACAAAAACAAGACTACCCTAAAATACGGTAAAAAAGTAGTGCATGAGGAAAAAATTGTGTGAACACGATATGTGAGTGATTAGGTGAGGTTATGGACGCGTGTTTTGACCGTACAACTAGACATGACACCAAACTGGACACATCAACCACATACGTTCGCACAAAAACCGAAAAAAAAATTGACAGAACACTTTTCCTGGGCACCGTGTCACGGTGCTGACTATCGTGACACGATGCAGTCTACCGTTAGACGGTAGAAAGCCCCGTGTCACTACACTGCTCACCGTGGCGCGGCAGAACATGTCGTGACACGGTGCACAGTTCTAGGTCATTTTTGTGATTTTTCCATATTTTAATCGATTTTAGGTCCGTACTAATTACTATGTGAGAATAAAAACCCTCGGTCATGGGTTACACAAAAGAGTCAACAAATGAAGGTTAGCACCAAACAACCACATAGCATTTAGGCACGATGATGTAAAAAAAGTTCGCAACCTAGAGTCAAGATCTATGTTCAACTATTGGTCAAGCTTTGGGTGTCAAAAGGGTACCATGGTTAAGAGTTTGGACGCGTTAGCAAGGCAGCCTCCCTTGAGGGTGTATGCCAACAGGCGGCTCCGCGAGTTCGTGATGAAATCGAACTCGACTCCATGGTTTGGGTAGATTTAATAACTCGGATGAACCCTTATTGCCATGAGCGTTTTTGAGTTGATAGAGCTTAAATCCCCCGGGGCTAAGACGCATATAGAACACATACGTTTTTTCAGAAAAATCGAAGGAAGTTGACTGTGAGAAGAGAAAATAAGCCACCCGGACTGATTTTAGGACTGCCGTGACACGGCACCAATTCCTGTGCCACGGTACTGTGCACCCTTAGACGGTTCACTGTACCGTGGCACGACACATTTTGCAGTGGCACGGCAGTCAGAAGATCTGACTGGTGCCCTGTTTTCCTTCGTGCGCAACCAAGTTATTCAATTTTTCCTACGGGACAGACCTGAATGCAACGTTAAAACATCCATGTAGATGCAAAAATGCCAAATTAATCACAGGAATTTTTTTTCAAGAATCTTTCAAGTCTCATCCACTCATCTTAATTTAATACCGATCACTCAAATCGATAAATAACCAAGAATCCTCCCTAGTTGATTCGCCAAATTGTAGGCGTCGTTTGAAGTGCACCTACGTTAAAGCATATTGTGAATATGCTTGGCACTCATAAGAAGTGGGAATTGACATATACGTTAAGGGACACGATTAGGGACAAGGAAAGTAGGGAGCCGCCAACAAGTTTTTAAGGAACTTGTAAACCGTTCACGGATCACAAAAGGCAACCACGATTGACCCGTGAAGGTTACACCCCATTCATAATCCATGAGATTACTAACTCCATATGGTTCGGAACCACAAAAGAAGGATCGGGGATGATGGTACGAAGTGAGTCATGGAGTCACATTCGCCCGTATTGGCCTCTACTCGATTCTTATATTGAAAAGCATTCATGCGATCTCAAAGGCATGCAAATAGAGATTCAATTTGCTTTAAACTATTATTAAGCTAAATTGGTTGAATATTAATGCAACACATAATTCTAAAATATCGTGACCACTTGATTGAATAACAAGATTAAAAAGGAACCTAAACCGGTTGTCCAAATTATCTTACTAGGCGTGATTTTCAATTACATATTCCCTTTAACATGCAATATGGTGATCAAAAATAGAATAAACATTAATATTGGAAGAAATTTAACCATAATTTCAACAATATAAAATCGTTAGAAAAACAATAGAAATAAAAGGAACATAATTCTTACTTTAATTCTGTTTGTTTGCAACTATAAAATAATAAACGAGTTATTAACTTGAAGGAAATAATAATAAGACAACAATTAAATTAAATTAAATAAAGTAGAGTTGATTTGGGGCCAAACCCTCAAACAATTCTACCTTTCACGCCTTAGCTTAAGGACAGAACCACGAGTAAAATATGGACTCCTTTGAGCACTTGAAGAAGGAATTTTGAAATAAGAACGGTAGGGTAGTGTTTAGGCTAAAGCATAGAAGAGAGAAAAATCAATTCCAGAATTAATTCATGCCCCGTTCATCAGAAAAGAGGGGGTAGTTATAGAGAAAATGTGCTGAGAGAGCACACAGAACCCTAAAATGATAAAAACCCTAAAAAAGTATCCCGTGACACGGCAAACTGTACCGTGACACGGGAAATCCCACCGTCAGACGGGAAACATTCCCGTGACACGGTGCATTTATGGTGTGACGCGGGAAATTTTCAGTAAACGGTGAAGAAAACGCGTTAAGGTTTTACGCGGAAAAGACACGGAAATTCCCGTGTCACAGGAAATCCCACCGTCAGACGGGAAAGATTCCCGTGACACGGTGGGCACCTGCCGTGGCGCGGGAATTCCTAGCCCGTTTTTCCGTCTAAATACATTTTTAACCCTAATTTCGTTAAGCATTTTAAGTGCCGATTTATAACTTCGGGCCTTTTTCTGATTAATTATTATTAGGACTAAAATAAGAAAATATTAAAATAAAATAAATAAAAGGTTTGGGGCAAAAATAAAAAATAAAACAATAAATACAAAAAAAAAGGTTTGGGCTTAAATTAAATAATAAATTTGGGCTGAAATTAAAACTATGCTTTTACCAAACATCAAGACTAATCCATGGACTGTTCAAAAATACGAATTTAATCAAATACGATTTTTTAAGCACTCTCGGGATTAAATACTGAACCCGACCAATAGTGGCGGTGAAAGGTTGTTCATCATTGGGTCTGGTTTTGGGGAGACATTTTTAGGTGTCTATAGTAGGGGGTTAGGGTTTGAGAGGAAGATGAGAGAGAAAGTGAGTAAAAGATGAGTGAAAGGAAAAAAAAAAAAAGAGGAAAGAGAAAGACAGGTGAACCGTGGATAATTAACCCTAGTACGCCGTGCCCACTATATATCAATCGCAGCCTCTCTCATTCACTCGCGCCCACGGATAGCCCGTAGGGCAATCGCGGGGAGTTCCTAGTCGTAATTTGCACAATTTATCATTTTAAAGATAAAAACCCTCACGGCCTCTCCATGCCCGCGGGGTGTCCTCTCCACTGCTTCACAAACTCATCCTGTAAATTTCTCATTAATCACCTTAAATTCATAGTTGATGATGGAAAGCAACCTCTGCCCTTAAATTGGGAGGGAAGATTTGTAGCTTGGGAAGAAAAACTCTCCAAATTTTCCTTAATTGCAATCACTTCCTTCCCCAAGTTTGTCAATTATGAGGAAGGATTATTGATTGCATTAAGATAATCAACCGAGTACACCGAAGAGCTACTCTTGCTAGTTGAATCTCTCTAAACATCTTGCCAATCTCTATAGTACCTCACAACATCCTCAATAATGTCTACCACTTCTTCATCCGTCTTATTCATGATGGGACCTCCAGCTCCCCCATCAAGGCTTGACTTGCCTTTGGGACTTAGGCCTCCATAGAAAATTTGAATAGTTTGATAGGTTGGAATTCTGTGGTGAGGACACTCCCTTTGATACTCCTTATATCTCTCCCACGCTTCATAGAGGCTCTCACTTGGCTTTTGTTTGAATCCTTGAATCAAAGCTCTTGCCTCAACCGTTTTCTTTTGTGGATAGAAACGGGTTAGAAATTCTTTTGTGACCTCGTCCCATGTCATTAGAGAATTCGGCTTCACCTCCTAGCCTAGCAATTCCAAAGCACGCCCAATGAGAGAAAAGGGAAAGAGCTTGAGGCGGATGAATTCTTGGGAAACTCCGTTCACTTTGATAGTACTGCAATATTTTTCAAATTCCTTGAGATGATTTAGCGGGCTATCATGTTTGGCTCCACTAAATTTTCACCTCTCTATCAAAGTGATCATAGCCAGCCTAATTTCAAAATCATTTGCCGGTGTTGTAGGTGGAGCAATTCCACTCTAAAATCTATATGCACCGGGAATCCCCAATTCTTTCAATGCCACTCTAGGATTCTCTCCCATTCTTGCTTGTTCCTCTAGTATCGGTTCTTCCTCACTTGAAATGCTAGAGCCCAAAGATCGCCTAGCAACCCTTCATCTTGTAATAGTCCTCTTAATCTCCGGATCAAATGGCACTAGTGAATGACCACGTGTTGTATGCCTACAACTTCAAAAGAAATGATTAGTAGCACGGCTACAAGTGTAGCCTAATAGAGGAAAATCTTTTTGTGTTTTTTAGAATGAAATAGACTCACAACTATAAAAAAAGCGCCAATGTCATTCCCCGGCAACAGCGCCATTTTGACATGTGGAAAAACTAGGTCGTTATCTATTTCTCCCTTGGTCAAACTACATCGAAGAACAATATAAAAGGGAACTATGCTATAGTATATTTTTAAGCTAAATCGAAGAACATCAATGGTTGAGATTGGTAACTAGAATATAAAAAAGATAGACAAATCAAAGAATTTAATTAATATGCTAAACACTAGGGATATAGGTTCCATATGCAAGCTCAATGATTATGCTAATTGATAGATCACTCAATTGATTCAAACATTACATAGGACAAACAATAGTTGCAATCAAAAGAAATCAAAGGTTATCTCCTATAAACCAAACTAGGGTTCACTATTAATGGCTAACAAGGAGAATCACAATAAAATTCAATCAATTAAAGCAATTCTCATATCAAGGATTCTGTCATTGAAATTTGCAATGCACTCTAGATTAATCTTATAGGTTGATCACTCCTAGTCTAATTAATCACATTCACAACTATGTTAACCAATTTACTTGGAACAATCCAATCAATCAATGATAATTTACTAGAAAAAATCATCAATCAAGCATGTTTCTCCTTCTCCCTAGCATTTAATCTACTCACTAATCATGGTAAAATTGAAAGACAAAACAATTTCAATTTCAATCACAAACATATTCATTTCAAGCTAAATCAAAAGGAAAATCAATAAATCAACAAATTCTTAAACCTAAATAAAAATCCAAACCAAACATTCAAGCAATAAAGAAAATTGCAATTGAAGTAAATCCAAAAAAAAGAAATCTCACAAACTTTCATTGATATGAAGAAGAAATACAAACTTAATTAAAGCAATGTTGTAATACAAATCAAATCCGAGAATTCCAATCTCTACTTTCTCTCTAACTTCTCTCTAGTTTCTCTCTTTAAAACGTAAGCAAATAAAATATTATCTAAAAGTTAGCCTTCAAAAGGATTTACAAGAGTATTTATAGACAAAGAAGAAAAACTGATCGGTCGCGCCCTCTCCAAGAATTTTCCGCGGGCACGGAGAAATAGTTACGGAACCCATAACTAACTCCGCGGGCAATCTAGACAAGACCGGCGTCCGCGACGAAGACACCCGCACCCGAAGCTAAAGAAGCGGCAGATGCCCTGTTCCAAGAGTAAATAGTGGGGTCGCGGTCTATCCTAATGGAGAAGTCTCTAAAGATACTCCGCGCCCGCGACTACACCGTGGCAAGGGCGCGGGAGTGCTTGCCTAAAATTCCACTTTGTTGATTTTTATCCGCGCGCGTGGCTCTTAGGACCCGCGCTCGCGACAATGGGTTGATATAGAACGCCCTCTCCGTGCCCTCTCCAAGGACCTTCATTCTTCTTTTCTTAGCTCTTTTTGCTCTTCTTGACCCCTTTGCAAAGCAAACTCCCTTAGCACCTACAAAACTAATCAAAGAGAGAAAATAGAAGAGAAAAAGAACAATATAAAAGAGAAACACGAAGAAAACCACATAAAGAAAAGTAAAACACGAAGAAAGAAGAAATAGAGAAACTAAAGTGGAAAAAACCAAAATGATAAAAGAAAACCATGAAAAATAGGGTGAAAACATCCTAAAAGACTACCCTATGAGTGCCATAAATGACACTCATCAAATTCCCCCAAGCTAGACTTTTGCTCGTCTCGAGAAAAAGAAAAGCTAAAAAGGAATAAGGAGGGCTTATTTAGAAAAGAAAAAGAAAGAAAAAGATTAATCATTAAGACTCACTAACGTAGGTATATATATATGTATATATATATATATATATATATACTTCCTCTGTTTTTTTTTTACTTGACCTGTTTCATTTATCACGCTTGCCAATGCAAAACTTTAATGATCAATAACTTTAATTCTACATAAATAAAAATTATAAAAATTATATATTGAATAGTGTAAAAGTCAAAGCAGAACGGAGGAATATATATATATATATATATATCTATATATATATATATATATATATATATAAATCCAAATCAATTTACCCTTAATTTCAAGAAAAAGACATACGAGTATGACAAGTATTAAAAATAATCGTAACATAGGCTAACCCAAATAAACAAGAAGCTGCTCCTCATCAATCCCTTAAAAGCACAATCAAAGATACCATCAACGTTACCCCTACACATATATTGATCTTCCACTATATATTTCATTTGAAAAGGACCCACTAAGCTTATTTACTGAAATATCAAAAGACACCAAATTTACAAATGAAGCACCAAATTTTTTGGGAAGCTCACCTGTTAGATTATTTTGAGAAAGATCAAGCACTTTCAAGGTACTTAATCCCAAAAAGGTTTCAGAAAAATCCCCAAAAAAACCCAGAATTTTGCAGAAAAATCTACTCAGGCTTTTTCAGATTACCAATTTCACTGGGAATCTTACTCACTAAAAAGAGATTCTCGGACAAATCAAGAACAACAAGATTAGTGAAGTTCCCAAAAACACAAGTGAGATTACTAGAGAGTAAATTGTTACCAAAGTTAAGAACTTGCAACTGTTTTAACAACCCAATATTTTTTGGGATTTTACCCTCAATATGGTTTCTACTAAAATCAATCTCTTCCAAGGAAGAGAACTGAGAAATCTGTTCTGGGATAGTACCCCAAATGAGATTACTGCTAAGATTAAGGCTTACCAAAGAATCAAACACACAGAGAATTATACACAGCCAAAAATGAATTAATCTTTGACACATTCCACCAAAAAAAAAAAAAATATTCGAACACACACAGAATTTTGATTCACTTATTGTATACAACAAAATATCCAGCAAAATTAACACAAACCCATAAATTATCCATATCAAGTCACACAAATTAGATCAAACAAACCCATAAATAAAAAAAATCAAAATGAACCCAGAAAAAAAAAAATAAAAAACAACCCCAAAAAAGAGAAATTAGTTCACCTTATAACACTTTGAATCTCAACACATTTTGAAATAATGCCTCGGTCATTAAGACCTTCTTCTTCTTCAATCAACCCAGCTTCAATCTACCAAATCTTCACGAGTAAATTACTAACAGGACCCTGAACCAAAACCGAAGCATCTTCAATCGTAGAAGTTAGGGCACTATCTTGTGCTTGTTTCGTTATTCGTATATCCACATAGAGGAGATAAAAATGGAGAAGATTGAGTGAGGAGAAGAGAGAGATTGAGTGAAATGATAGAGGAGAGAGCTTAGGAAAGAGGATAGAGGAGAGAGGAAAGACGACTTAAGAAGAGTGAAAGTAAGGAACCCTAGTTATAACTATAAGTGGGCTTTTCTCATCAGTTGGGCCAAAGTCAAACATTTGTAACGGGCACTATCTTGTCCGTTACGAATAAATAAGTATTCGTAACGAACATTATCTTGTCCATTACGAATACTTATTTATTCGTAACGAGCAATATGGTACCCGTTAGGAATAATATGTATTTGTAACGGACTGTTATTTTGACCTACGAATATGTTCATTGTAAGGGGCATAACTTTGCCTGTTACAAATAGCCTGTTACGAATGACTATTTTTCCACCAGTGAAGTAATGTTGTAATACAAATCAAATCCAATTATTCCAATCTCTACTTTCTCTCTAACTTCTCTCTAGTTTCTCTGTCTAAAACTTAAGCAAATGAAATATTATCTAAAAGTTAGTCTTCAAAAGGAGTTACGGGAGTATTTATAGACAAAGAAGAAAAACTAATCGGCTGCGCCCTCTCTAAGAATATTCAGCGGGCACGGAAAAATGGGTACAGAACCCATAACCAACTCCGCGGGCAATCTGGTAAAGACCAGCGCCCGCAGCAAAGAAACTTGCGCCCGAGGCTAAGGGCGCGGCAGATGCCCGGTTCTAAGAGTAAACATGGGGGTCGCGGTCTCTCCAGATTCTCCGCGCCCACGGCTAGACCGCGGAAAAGGCGCGGAGAGTTCCTACCAAAAATTTCTACTTTGTTGCACTTTATCCGCGCCCGCGGCTCTTAAGACCCGCGCCCGCGGCAATGGGCAGATGTAGAGCGCCCTGTCCGTGCCCTCTCTAAGCCCTCTCGAAGGAGCTTGATTCTTGTTTGCATAGCCATTTTTCTCTCTTTGATTCCATTGCAAATCCAACTCCTTAAGCACCAACAAAAGTAACCAAAGAGAGAATATAGATGAGAAAAGAGCAATATAAAAGGGAAACAAGAAGAAAACCACATAAAGGAAATTAAAACACGAAGAAAGAAGAAATAGAGAAACTAAAGGAGAAAAGACCAAAATGATAAAAGAAAACCATGAAAATTGGGTGAAAACATCCTAAAAGACTACCCTATGAGTGCCATATACGACACTCATCAAATTTCCCCAAGCTAGACTTTTGCTCGTCCCGAGCAAAAGAAAAGCTAAAAAGTAATAAGGAGGGCTTATTTAGAAAAGACAAAGAGAGAAAAATAATATACACTAAGAGTCACTAACGTAGGAATCACGGTTGTTTTTTGCTACAATAAGCCCTTTTAACCCCAAAGTCGCCTATGAGGACAAGTGAGGTTTCGTAAGGGTTTCCTAAGAGCTTAACCCACAACTCTTTGAAATAAAACAAGGCAAAATCGTTTAAAAATAAAAAAAGGTAAAACAAAAATTCAAACAAATAGCTCTTGATAAGGACCTTCATAAATGGTCAAATGCAAATGAATGAACACTTTTCAATATGAAATGGGTATGCATGCTTCAAGATATTCACGGTGGATTGAAACATAAGGTATGCTAATGGTAGAGAACTAATCAGGCGCAATCCACTTTCATCCTAACCAATCTAACCGTGTTCTCCCTATGGCTTCAAATCTTCCCTTAGTAAGCGTCTCTATGGTTTCTCAAAGGAACCGGAAAAGAGTAAAATTTTACGGTTTTCTCGACATATTGACCTTGCATCCCTTTTCCTTAGGCTTTACCTCATAATGCCCTCCCTCGGTATATGACTCAACCACTAGGTCGAAAGTACTTTCCCAAAGGTTTAACGTAGGGCAAAAGGTTAGGGGTTCGCTAAAATTTTAAAATTTTGTGGTACACCTAGGTAATGAAGCAAAGATTGCCCAAACCTCGACACCAAAATCCAGAAGTCACCAAACAAAAAAAAACTAACACCCCCAAGATTATTCAAAGCTATATCCTTAAGCATATATACAAAAAGCGTAAACGATTCTCCCTCAAGCTAAAAGGAAGTATTGTTCTCAATGCTTGAAAAGGGAAAAGAAATTACATCAAAATATTTTTGAATTTTCTCATATTCATTCCTGTTTTTTTTTTTTTTTTATTATTATCATTTCTTTCAAAGCAATTGTACATGCCTTTTAAACTTTGGACTACTTTTACAAATTTGCATTTTGACAAGTGGAAAAACTAGGTCGTTGTCTAATTTTCCATTTGTTAAACTAAATTTATAAACACTTAACAAACCTAATACAAGTATGCGGTAAGTCAAGGGTCGAACCCAAAGGAATGAGTAGGAACTATGCTATAGTTTATTGTTAAGCTAACTCAATGAATATCAATGGTTGAGGTTGGTTACTAGAATGTCAAGAAGAAAGAAAAATCAAAGAATTAAATCAATATGCTAAACAATAGGGATATAGGTTCCACATGCAAGCTCAATGATTATGCTAATTGATAGATCACTCAATTGATTCAAACATTACAAGGGACAAACAATAGTTGCAATCAAAGGAATTCAAAGGTTATCTCCTATAAACCAAACTAGGGTTCACCATGAATGGCTAACAAGGAGAATTACAATCAATTAAAGCAGTTCTCAAATCAAGGGTTCATGTCATTGAAATTTGCAATGCAATCTAGATTAATCTTATAGTTTGGTCACTCCTAGTCTAATTAATCACATGCACAACTATGTTAACCAATTTAATTGCAGCAATTCAATCAATCAATGATCATCAACTAGAATAAATCATCAATCAAGCATGCTTCCCCTTCTCCCTAGCAACTAATCTACTCACTAATCATGGTGAAATTTAAAGACAAAACAGATTCAATAACAAACATATTCATTTCAAGCTAAATCAAAAGGAAAATCAATCAATCAATAAATTCTCAAATCTAAATCAAAATCCAAATTAAACATTCAAGCATTAATAATAATTGCAATTGAAGTAAATTCAAAGGAAAGAAATCTCACAAACTTTCATTGATATGAAGAAGAAATCCAAACTTGATTGAAGCAATGTTGTAATACAAATCAAATCCAAGAATTCCAATCTCTACTTTCTCTCTAACTTCTCTCTACTTTCTCTCTCTAAAACATAAGCAAATTAAATATTATCTAAAATTTAGCCTTCAAAAGGATTTACAAGAGTATTTATAGACAAAGAAGAAAAATTGATCGGTCGCGCCCTCTCCGTGAATATCCCGCGGGCGCGGAGAAATTGGTACGGAACCCATAACTAACTCCACCGACAATCTGGGTAAGACCCGCGCCCGCGGGTACCTCAGCCGCGCCTACGTTTAAGGGCGCAGCAGATGCCCTGTTCCAAGAGTAAACAGGGGGGCCGCGGTCTCTCCAACTGGATCACAATTAAGTAGTCACCAAACAAAAACAAAATAACACCCCCAAGCTTATTCAAAGCCATATCCACAAGCATATATAAAAAGCGTAAACACTTCTCCCCCAAGCTAAAAGGAAGCATTGTCCTCAATTCTTGAAAAGGGAAAAGAAATTACATCAAAATATTTTTTAATTTCTCATATTCACTTCTTTTTCTTTTTTTTTTCATTGCTTTCAAAGCAATTGTCCATGCCTATATAACTTAGGACGGATTTTACAAATTTGCATTTATTATATCCTTGTCTCTTTTTACTTTGGACATCTTTTCCTTTATTCACTTTCCATTATTAACAATATATACAAAAACACAAGCTTGCTTACAAATATAACTAATATCCCACTTTATACACCACAAACTCCAAAAATATGAGCAATTGCTTCACAAATACCAAAAATGGAACAAAAAGAAGCAAAAGACTCAAAATTATAAAGATGTGGCTTTAAGAGAAGGGGAAAGGCTCAAATGGTTAGCAAGAAGGCAAATGTACACCCAATGAACTAAAAAGAAAGAAAAACCCTAGAAATGAAAAATTACCACCCTGAAAAGTTTCCTTTGTCCTTCCTAGTTGGTTCGGTCTCGTGTTTTAAAGTTATGAGTCAAGATTTAAGATTAGGTATGCAAAGGTCAAGGATCCATGCCGCACAATAAAAGCATGATGAAGGCTTGAAAAAGAAAAATCCTCACACCGTTGTAGCAAAAAATATACTAAAGGTGTCAAATTCACCAAAGGAAGCAACTCTGTCTTACCACAAACCAAAAGAATCCGGCTTCAAGGTCCCAAAAGGTTTAAACCGCTACCTTAGCATAGCCTATCCTACAGTCAACCACAAATAATCTCAAAGCATGCACACCAATAAAACATAGGAAAGCATACATTCAAAGGAAAAATTTCGAATTGTAGAATGTCCAAAGATAAGAGCTAAACAAACAAAAAGAAACATAATAACTTCAAAAATGTTTTTTTTTTATTTGAAATAAAGAAAAGAGCTAAAAATCAAAATAAAGAGAGAAAAGCACAAGAATACAAGCAATCACAAGTAATACCCAATCGTCAAATAAGCGGTCATTCGGCAACAACGCTAATGACCCCAAACACGCTAGGTGTTACAAGGCAAATATCCTCGAACCATTCAACTCATCCTAAAGCTAATCCTAATATAAGCATCCAAGAAAAGAAAATAAAGAGAAATAGATAGATCTCACCGGGCGCCAAAGCTATGCTCCATAAAAAAGGCGAAAGAGCACCTTACGAATCGTCAAAATCTAAAGCATATGCAATATAGCAAGGTGAGAAATAAAGAACTATATACAATAAGCAATAAAAATTGTTAGTAACTTCTAAACAAAAGCAAACGAAAGAATACTTTTTAGAAAGCTATATATAAAAACATAGACAACATCATCACCATCAATGGTGGAAATCCCAAAACATCATCATCAAAAGCAAGTTAACATAAAAGACAACATACCAACTGGACTACCAAAAGCAAAGCAAGAAAATCTACCAAAACCTTTTCAAACAAATCCCCACAAGTCTAAGGTGCCTCCCCAAAACCTACCCTAAAATACCTTTTTTGACACCCCCCTCACACAAGGGCAACTATAGGAGAGGAATCAAAAAGGGGTAAATAAACAACCCAAGGGGGACTAATGGCCACTAGGGTCGGCACCACCATAACCCGCATCCCCATCATAAGAGAATCCGGATAGGGGGGCTATAGGGATCCCAACCACCAGTGTAACTGGGTGGCCACTCATACTGACCTTTAAAAAGAGCCAAGTTGGGATGCTGTCAACTGGTCATATGGCTCAGGTTGGATACAAAGCTCGGGGTGAGTGTGGTGAAAATAGGGGTAGTTGGAATCACCCCTACAGTCACTCCCCTCCAAAACCCGATAGTCATAATGACTGGACTCATCGAGGAAATCACGCCTAGGAACATCGGGGTTTGAGACTCCTTGCCAATAAGGGTAAGTATGGAGGTTGTCACCACCCCAAGTTGGCACGGGCCCTAGTTAGGCCGGCTTATAAGGGTAGTTAACCGGAGGAGTGACCTCCCCCTTACATAGACTAGCATCGTATAAGGCGCTAGTTTGAAAACCAAGTTTTGGTTACCGGCATACATACCTTGCATGCTTAATTTCATGCGCTCCATTTGATCTCGCATGGCCGTCATT
Source organism: Chenopodium album (assembly GCF_948465745.1). Lineage (NCBI taxonomy): Eukaryota > Viridiplantae > Streptophyta > Magnoliopsida > Caryophyllales > Amaranthaceae > Chenopodium > Chenopodium album. The sequence goes on from NC_137838.1 coordinate 47,668,308, forward strand.
TCCCTAACATAGGGATCTTGTTGGTAGTCATGTTGTTGTCGATGTTGTCTTCTACCTCGATGTTGTTGAAAGAATTGTTGTTGTTGTTGTTGTTGTTGTGCTTCCTCCTAAACATCATCACCATCACCATCACCATCATCATCCACCTCATTCACATCCTCATCCTCCTCCATATTAACTACTACTTGCCCCCTATCCCATAGGGGAATCCAAATATTCCTTGCTTCCCTACTAATAGAAGTTGCGGCCGGGTTTGGAAGCAAGCAATAGTGCTCATTTTGCACTAACCAAGAATAAACATCGGCGTTCCTTGTATTAGTAATGAAGCGTAAAGTGTTGAGTTGTTTCAAATTTAGTAACATGTCTTCACTCCCTCCAACTGGAGTGCAGAACCTAAAGAACCCGTCTTGTTTGAAATGAGTTATAAACCACGTCACCATTCCTCCACAATGAATTTCACCGGTTTTTACCCCACTAATAATCGCCTGGCAACACTCCATAAAAATGTATCCAAAATTAACCTTAGGCTCTAAATCCGACTTGGTTTCCATCCAATGAACCATAATATCTTCCCTTGAAATCTTACCAAGGTCTTGCTTTTCACTACTACAAAAATGCTCAAAGTGACCATAAATAAGAGCCCGTTTTAGTAGATAACAGGTCTCTTTGTTTCAAGAGACCCAATATTACAAAAAAACCGAACTCTTTGGTATTCTCTTAAGAGGTGAATATTAAACGAGGACCTTTTAAAATAGATAACAGGTCTCTCTTGATTTTTTTTTTTAATCTAAAAGGGAGAGACCTGTGTTAGTACATAACAGGTCTCTCTTAATTTTTTTTTTTAAATTTTATAAGGAGAGACATGTGTTACCGGTCTCTCATTATTTTATATAAAAAAAATTGAAAAACTTATTAGGAGAGACCCGTGACAACTTAACCGGTCTCCCTAATCCACAAATAATATAAAAAGGAAATGAAACCCTAAAAATTCACAAAACTACCTTCATTCATCCGCCGCTCTTACTGCTTCTCCTTCTGTCCCTCCTTTTTCTCTCTCCAACTGCTTCTCCTTCTGTCCCTCCTCTTTCTCTCTTCAACTGCTTATCCTTCTCTTCCTCCTCCCTTCTCTCCCAACAAATTAATTCACCACCACCACCATAATCTACTTCCTCGTAATCTATCTCCTCACCCGGTTTATATCCGACAAAGTCGAGTGAAAATAATGACCCGCATCCAACTCGCTCTATCAAATCTGCCATAACAAGACATTCACTTTAAAGAAGACGACATCGGAAGTGAGTCAAGCAAAAAATCAACCTTTGGCAAGTTCATTCGCTACGACAGATGAAATCGAATTTCTTTAATAAGATAGACAAAAATGGAAATTCTAAGCGCAATAACTGGTCAAAAAAATAACTCCACCGTCAACAGCAATGGCAGCCAATCTATTTTATTCCTGCTCCTCTTGAACCCCAGCAAATTAAAGCCAAATGTGCTCGAGGTATTCTTGGATCATATTCTTCATCTTTTTCATGATTTGGGTTTTTAATTTGATTAGTAAATTTCAATTTTTTTTTATTTATTATGAATATCAATTGTTTATATGGGTGAGTAATTTTGCATTTTTTTCTGGGTTTATTTTGGTAGAGGCAATTCGAGCTGGATTTACAGCGGTTGCAATTGCTTCTGTTATTGGTACTATTACTGTGGTATGTGTTTAAATTCATAATTGTCTTCATTTTTTGTTGTTTAATTTGTTATTTTAGTGGAATTCTCATGTTTTTGTATGTTGTTAGTTTCATGAAATTAAGACAGTGGGTGAATTATATTATTTATATTTAAAAACCCAGCATTGCAAAAAAAATTTAAAGAGAATTGAACCCGAATTTTTTAAAATTTGTTTAGTGTTCATCGTTTTAATGGTAAGTGGTTTTGTGGTAAGTTTTAATAATCTTAATAATTATTATTGATTAATTATGTGGTTTTTGCTTTGAAAGATATGCTGCTTTCACAAAAAAATAAAAATAAAAAAAAAATCTCAAAACAAAGGAGACGAAGAAGTTGGAGTACTTAAGATTAGCTACATTTTATATATTAATGTAATTATTTTTGTATTGATTACAATAATTTACATACGAATTTGGAGAACAATATTTTCAAGTTTTCTATATTTGATACTTGTAGTTTTCTAACAATTTTATATATTGTAATTTAAATATTAACAATAAAATTAATAATTTTTTTATTTAAAATGAGACCAAAGAGACCCATTATACCTAAAAAGCGGTCTCAATTTCCTCTAACAAAGACTGCCTAATTAAGATAGGCGGTCTTAGTTTTTTTAAAAGAGAGACCACTTTTCACATAAAGGCAGTCTCAACTTTCTCAAAATTGAGACCACTTATCTTCAAGAGGCGGTCTCAGCTTTCCCATTTTAGAGACCGCCTCTAACAAAGCAGTCTTTTTGCAAAAGAGACCGCTGTGCTAGAGACCGCCTCTACAGCAGTCTTTTTGGCTAATTCGAACGGGTCTATTTGGCCAAATATGTAGTAGTGTGTTGAATACGGCATAACCAAGGACCTTATGAATAATCCTAAAGGTCGGGTGAAAAATTGCACTACCTTTTGAATTCTTGGAGTAAAAAATTCTCTTATGAGCAATGGTTCTCCACCAAGCAACCTCATTAAAAGTAGTCGGGTTGAAAAGGGGTGGCTCAAAAATATTTGCATGAGGGAGCTTCATTGGATTTTGAAGAGGGTTAAAGTGTGTTTGACATTGAACAATTGGAATGAGATGAGATAATCTGTATCCCCCACCCTATTATATTCAAATGTGGAGAAAAATTCGATGGTGGGTTCCAAATATTTTCTAGGACAAGTTTGAACAAACTCAATTAAACGGAGGTTGTGGAAAAGGATGTCAAGGTTGGAATCGATTCCTAACTTGACCATGTCATCACGATGATAGTTTCATGTTGGTCTAAACTTTTGGGATTTCATTTTATTATATATGCGAGCTTTTTTAGACCGGTTGTAAAATTTGAGAGGTGAATGTGGTGGAGGTGGCTTAATATCTTGAGGAGAGGGATTGGGAGGAGCTAGGTGGATTTTGAGAAGATTGGCCTTGAGAAGATTGGTCGGGAGATTGGTGAGAACGCTTCTTGCTCCTCTTGCTTTTCCTTAACAAATCCATGATAACAAAATAAAAAACACCTAATAGCTCAAAGGAATTCACCCTAACAAATTCTCCATACTAATACTACCACCAAAACTTCACACAACTTCACAACACCCCCTAATACTACAAAGTACCTTTCTCAAACAAGAAAACAACCAAAATACAAACAACAACCACAAAAATTAACAATCAATATCAAAAGTAAACCCAATTCACTCAAAACAATTTCAAAATCATCAAACAATTAACCATAATCATCATATGCATTCTAAACCAAGGCAAATCAAAATCAATGCACAAAATCAATAAAAATTGACAAAAATAGAGCAAAGATTAGGATTATACCAAAGTTGTAGACACAAAGAAGCACAAGAACCCGAATCAAGCTTGAAAGTGCGTCAAAAACCCGAATTTTCCCGAAAAACAACGAGAAAAACGGTCCAAAGTTGATGAAAATGGAGAAAAGTAAGAGATTAAGTTGAAAATTTGAGTGAAATCAAGGAATTTGATGTGAAAATTATGGGTAGGGGGTTAGGGTTTGAGAGGAAGATGAGAAAGAAAGAGAGTAAAAGAAGAATGAAAGGAAAAATAAGAGAGGAGAGAGAAAGAGAGGTGAACCATGCATAATTAACCCCAGCACGTCGCGCCTGCGGGGAGTCCGCGGACAACTCGCGGTAAGTTCCTGGAAGAATTTGTCAAAAATTACCTAATGGGGGTCCGAGGGCTCTCCAGATTGACGCACCCGCTCCAACTTTGCCGCCCCTGCGGGGAATCCGCGGGTAGCCCACGGCAACAAACTTATTGATTTTTCTATTTTTTGCCTTATTAATGAGCCGCACCCTCTCTATATCACCTGCGACCTCTCTCTTTCACCCGCGCCCGCGGATAGCTTGCGGGGCAACCGCGAGTAGTTCCTAGTCGTTATTTTCACAATTTATCATTTTAAAGCTCAGAACCCCCCGGCCTCTCCATGCTCGCGGGGTGTGCTCTCCCCTGCTTCACAAACTCATCTTGTACTCTTCTCATTAATCACCTTAAATTCATAGTTGATGATGGAAAGCAACCTACAAAATAAATCAAAAATAAGAGAAATAGTAAAAACAAAGACTAACAAACAAAAAGAAAAGAGAAAAAGAAAAGAGAAAAGTGGTTGAGTCCCGTAAGCGCTTTTGTTTAACGTCGTTAGCTCGACGATTACCACCCATTCAAGGTGGTTGTTGGAGAAGCAATGTGTGAATAAGGCCAACAAAAGCACCATCAAAATAATTCTTGAGGCAATGGCCATTGACTTTAAAAGAACAAAAAGAATCCATCATTGAAACCTCTACAACACTTCTTGGAAAGATACACTTGATCAAATAGGGACCGCTCCATCTTGACATAAGCTTTCCGGGAATTAACTTCATTTTTAAATTGTAGAGAAGAACTTTATCACCATTACAAAATCTTTCATCTCAATAATTTGTTATGTGTTTCCTTCGAACGAGCTTTATACACACTGACACAATCATAAGCATCAAGCCGAAACTCCTCTAGCTCATGAAGATCCAACCACCTTTTCTCCCCTGCACTTGCAAAGTCAAAAATTATCTTCTTGATTGTTTACAAATCACGGTGTTCAATTTCAACTAGGAGATGGCATGAATTGCCATAGACTAGGAGGTATGGAGTGTTACCTATGGAGGTCTTGAAAGCCATTCGATAGGCCCAAAGAGAATCAACCAATTATTCCGACCAATCCTTTCGATTTCTTGCAACAGTCTTTTCAAGGATGAGCTTGATTTGACGATTAGAGACTTCCACATAACCGCTCGATTGGGGATAATAAGGGAGGCCAAATCTTTGATGGACTCCATGCTTCCTCGACATATTTTGAAAGGCATGGTGAATTAATTGAGAACTGTTGTCGCTTATCACCGCCTTCGGTACTCCAAATCTTAGAAAGATTTTTTTCTTAAACAACTTCATAACCACCTTGTGGTCGTTTGTTGGGGAGGCAATGGCCTCGACCCACTTTGACACGTATTCGACCGCCACAAGGATAAATTGATTTCCTAAAGTTGAGGGAAATGGCACCATAAAGTCAATACTTCATACATCAAACACCTCTACCTCGAGTATGGGTTGTTAAGGCATTTCGTTTCTCTTGGAGATGTTCCCAACTCTTTGACATTGGTCACATGTCTTTACAAAGTCCCATGAGTCCCTTAAGATATGTAGCCACCATAAACTGCATTGAAGGACCTTAGTGGCGGTCTTAATGACACCCATATGGCCCAAGCTTGGATCCAAATGGCACATTTTCAAAACACTAGGCACCTCTTCCTTTGGCACACATTGTATAAGTAAGCCATCGACCCCTCGCTTGTATAAGATTGGATCATCCCAAACATAATGCCTTGCCTCTCTCTTAACCTTTTTTCTTTTATTCTTAGAAAAGGAAGGAGGAAACTCCCCACATGCAAAAAAAATTCACCAAATCGGCAAACCATGGGAGCTCCTTTGCTTCAATAGCATACAAAAAGTCATCAAGCATCCTATCCTCAATTGGAGAACCATCATCATGAATTTGAGAATCCTCTAGACAAGAAAGATGGTCCGCCACAACATTATTCGCTCCTCTTTTATCCCAAATCTCAATGTCAAAGGTTTATAGCTCAAGAACCCACCGGATCAACTTTGGTTTGGACTCTTTCTTGGCAAAAAGATACTTGAGAGCTGCATGATCCGTGAAGACTATGGTCTTGGAACCCAATAGATAACAACAAAACTTCTCAAAAGCATGAACTATAGCCAAGAATTCCTTCTCCGTTGTAGTGTAATTCCGTTGAGCTCCATTGAGAGCCTTGGATATATAGTAGAACACATGAAGCGTCTTGTCCACTCTTGACCTAAGACACCTCCTATTACCGAATCACTTGCATCACACATCAACTCAAATGGTAAATTCTATCTTGGAGCTTGAACAATAGGAGTAGAGATTAGATCTTTCTTCAACTTATTGAATGCCATCAAACACTTATTATCATCAAATACAAATTTGGCATCCTTTTGAAGAAGATCATTGAGGGGCTTTGCAATGAGGGAAAAGTCCTTGATAAATCTTCCATAGAACTCGGCGTAGCCTAAAAATGATCTCACACCCTTCACATTAACCAGATGTGGCAACTTTTCTATAATCTAAATCTTTTCCTTGTCCACCTCTATGCCCTTGTGAGAAATTTTGTGCCCAAGGACTATTCCTTCTTCAACCATGAAATTGTATTTTTCCCAATTCAACACCAAGTTCACTTTTTCATACCTTTCCAAACACTTTTAATTTTTTTCAAGGCACGCCTCAAAGGAAACTCCACCTGCGGAAAAGTCAACCATAAACACCTCCATCTCCTCCTCCAACATGTCTCCAAAGATACTAATCATACACCGTTAGAAAGTGGCGGGAGCATTGCAAAGGCCGAATGGCATTCCCATATAGGCAAAGGTACCATAAGGACAAGTAAATATTTATCGGGATGTATAGGAATTTTCAAAAATCCCAAGTAACCATCAAGGAAACAATAATACTTGTGCCTCGTTAGTCTTTCAAGAATTTGATCAATAAAAGGAAGGGGGAAATAATATTTCTTTGTGGTTGTGTTTAGATGTCTATAGCCTATACACATCCTCCATCCCGTGACCGTTCTCGTTGGAATGAGCTCACCTTTCTAATTCTCAACGAAGGTCATACCTCCCTTATTTTGGACAACGTGAACGGGAGAAACCCACATAGAATTAGAAATGGGGAATATGATTCCCGCATCCAAAAGTTTGGTGATCTCCTTCTTCACTACATCTCCTATTTGGGGATGTAGCTTTCGTTGCCTCTCAATGGATGGTAGAGTACCCTACTCAAGAGTTATGTGATGTATACATAAAGCGGGACTTATACCTTTGAGGTCATCAATGGTATATCCCAAAGCACCTTGATGCTTCCTAAGAAAATCACACAACTTTTGAGCTTTGTGCTCACTCAAATAAGAGCTAACAATCACGGGAAAAGTGGAGTTAGATCAAAAAAATTCATACCTAAGGTGTGATACAAGAGGTTTGAGCTTAACCATTGGTACACCTTTACCTTCCTTTGAAGTGGCGGCCTGCAAAGCTTCTTGGCTTGAAATATTCATGCACATATGCTCATCTACTTCCTCGATGTTTCCATTTAGAAAATCCTTATACATTTCCATTTCCTTAATAGGAGCACCTATATTATCCTTATTCAACAAGACATTGTCAAAAGGATCATTAGAAGTGAGCAAGTGCTCATGCATGGAAGACACAACAAGATCAAGAGAATCAATCAACATGCAATTTTGTAAAGAAGAACATGGATACTTCATGCTTTCATTCAAGTTGAATGCAATGACCTCTTCTCCTACCTTAAGTGAAATTTTTGCACTCTTTACATCAATCATGGCACTCGAGGTAGCAAGAAAGGGTCTACCAAGAATAATGGGAATGGTAGCATCTTCATCCATTTGAAGAACCACAAAATCTACCAGAATCACAAATTTCCCTACTCTCAAAGGAACATCCTCTACTTTCCCCTTAGAAATCTTAATTTACCTATCGGCCAATTGCAAGGTAATTTTGGAAGGCATAAGTTCCCCTAACTCAAGTCTTTAATAAACCAAATATGGAATTAGCTAACACTAGCTCCTAAGTCACATAAGGCATTATCAATTTTCATCTTGTTAATGGCACAAGGGATAGAGAAATTTTCGGGATCTTTCAACTTGGGTGGCATCTAGTTCATTATAATTGCACTACAATTCTCGGTCAAGTTGACCATCTCAACCACATCACAAGTCCTCCTACCACTCAAAATGTCTTTGAGGAATTTTGCATCGATGGGCGTTTGGGTAACAACTTTGGTAACTTGTAGGGAAAGATGAAGTTTCTTAAGCATATCAATAAATCTTCCAAATTGTTCATCTAACTTATGTCTCATGAATTTTTTTGGATATGGAAGCTATGGTTTCACAATTTCTTTCTCCGCTCTCACCTCTCTAGGTGTCTCAATCACAACCTCACTCAAAAATGCACCATCTCTCTTATCCTCTACCAAGACCTACTTGGGGACCTCCTTAGTTTCACTTGTCCTAGGTAAACTTTCCTCAAGAACCTTACCACTCTTTGTAACAATAGCATTCATGGGTCTCTTGGGATCTAAGCCTTGGGAAGGTAAAGAAGAAGGACTAGCATGGTCTTTCAAAGCATTGGCAAGTTGAGACATTTGGTTTTCAAGCATCTTATTATGAGTCATCATCTCATTAAATTTCTTGTCACTTACGGCCATGTAAGTTCTCAACAACATGGTTTTATTTTCAATGATTTCCTCCAAATTAGTCCTAGTGGAAGAGGGTTGTGAATAGGAATTATCACCTTGAGTCTTTGGAGCAAATCTGGGTGAAGGGCCTCTTTGAGCATTATTTTTAAAATTGCCTCTCCCTTGATTGTTCCAATTACCCCTATTTTGATTTTGACCATAACCTTGTTTATGGTTACCACCACCTTGATTATGATTTTCATAACCTTTGCTTTGATTACCATAATTTTTGTTTTGATTTTTGCTACTATAAACTTGATTGTTATAGTTACCTCGAGAACCTTGGTTCCCTTGGTTCCTATAACCACCACCTTGATTATAGTTTTCAAAATTACCTTGGTTTTGGTAATTCCTGTTCCTTTGACCCCTTTGATTATCAAACCTTTGAACATTATTATTGTTTGACACATAGTTCACATGTTCACTCTCATTATTATCAAAATCATCATTACCATCTGGAAAAGCATGAGGGCAATTACTAGCATCATGATAATATGAACCACACACATCACAAAACAAACAACAACTAGGCATGTTAATAGAAGAAAGAGGGGGATGAGAGTTAGAAGGAGTACCTCTCCCCTTAAATTGGGAGGGAAGACTTGGAGCTTGGGAAGAAGAATTCTCCAATTTTTCCTTAATTGCAATCACTTCCTTCACCAAGTTTGTCCTTTGTGAGGAGAGATTATTGATTGCATTTAGATGATCAACCAAGTACACCAAAGAGCTACACTTGCTAGTTGAATCTCTCTCACCATCTTGCCAATTTCTATAGTACCTCACAACATGCTCAATAATTTCTACCACTTCTTCCGTCCTATTCATGATGGGACCTCTGGCTCCAATTCAAGGCATGACTTTCCTTGGGGACTTAGGCCTCCATAGAAAATTTGAATAATTTGATAGGTTGGAATTCCGTGGTGAGGACACTCCCTTTAATACTCCTTATATCTCTCCCACGCTTTATAGAGGCTATCACTTGGCTTTGGTTTAAAACCTTGAATCAAAGCTCTATCCACCGCCATTTTCTTTTGTGAATAGAAATGGGTTAGAAATTTTTTGTAACCTCGTCCAAGGTCGTTAGAGAATTCGGCATAAACTCCTTGTCTAGCCATTCCAAAGCACGCCTAATAAGTGAAAAGGGAAAGAGCTTGAGGCGGATGAATTCTTGGGAAACTGCGTTCACCTTGATAGTATATTGCAATATTTTTCAAATTCCTTGAGATTTTTTAGCGGGCTCTCATGCTTGGATCCACTAAATTGTCGCCTCTCTATCAAAGTGATCATAGCCGGCCTAATTTCAAAATCATTTGCCGGTGTTGTAGGTGGAGCAATTCCACTCTCAAATCTATATACACTGGGAATCCCTAATTCTCTCAATGCCACTCTCGGATTCTCTCCCATTCTTGGTTGTTCCTCTAGTAGCGGTTCTTCCTCACTTGAAATGCTAGAGCTCAAAGATTGCCTAGCAACCCTTAATCTTGTAATATTCCTCTCAATCTTTGGATCAAATGGCACTAGTGAATGACCATGTGCTCTATGCATACAACTTCAAAAGAAATGATTAGTAGCACAGCTACAAGTGTAGCGTAAAAGATGAAAATCTTTTTTTTTGTAATGAAATAGACTTAACAACTATAACAACAAACTAATGTCATTCCCCGGCAACAAAGCCATTTTTGTAAGTGGAATCACTAGGTCGTTATCTATTTCTCCCTTGGTCAAAATAAATTTAAAAATGACAGGCTAAAGTCGTAATCACCAAATCAAAAATAATTCTTAAATCCTCTAACTAATACATGTAGGGCAGTAAGGTCGAATCCACAGGGAAACTGGTCTTTCTATTCCTAATTAATTTAAGCAATAAAAATTATCAAGTAACAATTTAATAATATGGATATAAAACTAAACTACGGAGATTAAGAATAAAGTGAAAAAATTGAAAAAAGGCCTAAGGCATAGGTTCACCAATAAATAACATTCAAGGGTAAAACATAATAATCAATCATCAATGCATAAATTAATCAGATCATAAAGGGCTTTCGCTACGTATTACAATCACGTAATTAATCTACCGGTATTAAATCACATCTCTCGAATCTCGAATTAACCATTTATAAATTAACCTGCCTGTTGAAACTAGACCTAAACATCAATTCTCATCTCTCGAATTTCAAATCAATGTTGTCCAACTCATGCATAAAAGATCACGCCTAATCTAGTCACAGAGCATTAAATCAATCAATAGGAAATTAATCTAGCATTGATAATCAACACCAATAAATTACCCCTTCATATTATTTATGGATCCCCACAAACCCTAGAAATAAAACTACTCACACATAATTAAATCTAAACAAATCAAAGCAATAAAATAAGACATGATTAAAGAATTAAAATAAAATAACTGAGATTAAAGTAGAAGAAATCATTACCAAAGTAATATGAAATTAAGAGTAGAGTAAAGGACAAAGTTCTAGAGAGAGAAACTAATTTAAAATCTAAGTAATGAGAGAAAATCTAAGAAAAGAATTAAGAAAGAGTAAAAGAAGATACTCAACTCGGTTAACGGAAAAGTATTTATATAAAGCAAGAATCCTAAACTAAAACAAACTTAAACGACGATTAAACCGCCTAATAAAAACATGCGCCCGATCAGGCGAGGCACCGCCCGATCGGGCCTGCCTTTTTACTTTCAGGTGCGTCTCTCGCGCCCGGTCTGGCGTGAATTCGGGCGCCAGCTTCACTTCCCCCGCCCGGCCGGGCGCGCCTTTGGGCGGGACCTCTAATGGCCGGGCGGCACTCTTGGGCCACTCTCTAGACTTCGATTGGGATCCAATTCTTCGGGCGAATCTGGATTTCCTCTTTGGGTCTTGAATACTAAGTCCAAATGCCCCGGTATCACATATACCGAGCCCTTAATCACTGGTTCGATGGTTCTAACTGGCCCTAGGCTATAGAAACTTGTCGTGCTTTTCTAATGCTCGTAGATACTCCATAATATCTCGGGAAAATGTCCAAAAGTGCAAATCCCTACAAAAGTCAACCAAATCTACGAAAACACTAGAAAACACCAATTAGTAATAAAAATGGCTCTAAAGAGCCAAAAACACTACTAATTATGACCAAGGGACGGGGGTAAAATACTATATAAAATGAACATATCAAACTTCCCCAAGCCAAACCTTTGCTTGTCTCAAAGCAAAGATCTCATCAATGAATAATTAAGTATGCTTCACCCAAAAAGGTAAAAATCAAGCACAAACAAATCATAGTAAATATAATAAACATGCTTCAACATCAACCAATCTCATCCATCCAATTTCTCTTCCTCCCTAACAATTGTCAAATAGAGCAAACCACAAGAGCATATAGAACTCAAGACTAGTGCTCACACACTCAACTCTCATTTATGTGGCGAGTAAAAGATGTACTCGATCGCTCTCCAACCAACCCCTTTATGTGAAAAATGCCCTCCCAACTCACACTCTCGTGTGTTTAAACAAATGTACACTCAACCTACTAGTCAACTCGAAATATGTCAAATCATAACTTGCATTGATAAACAACACTTTCACATTCATACAACTCTATGCACAAAGGTCGGAAGGTCTTTAAAGCTTGTAATGTAAGGATAGGGTAAAGCGTAGGAATCATTTGGAAATAAGTGAGAGAAAAGCTATGCTTAAGGGAGCAAATCCTAATAAAATCCATGATCAAAATAAATAATGATCAACATCTCCAACATAACCAACTCTAATAAAAATCCACCAAATATACACCAAACATAAACAACAATCCCACACTTACAAATTTCACTCACAAAAATATAACAAAAAAGTACTTGAGTGAATAAACAAACTTTATTTTCCAAACTTGAATTTTTCCTTGAAACTCAAAGAATTTTTTTTTTCTTTTGATCAACCTCCAACTAGAACATTTGAACATCAAGCAATTCTTTTCTATTGCTCTTTTTTTTTTCTTTTGAAGCTTACTTATTTTTTCACTTTTTTTTTCTTTGATCTTCTTTTTTTTTTTTTTTCATATCATCATACTTTATTTTTTCTCAAAAAAATTCAAATTTCAAACTCATCAAAAATAACTATGATCAAGAACAAAATAACTTCTCAAAACCCACCCAAATTGTGCAAATAACAAGCACACTACAAAGTCCCTCGCCTCACTCAATAATAGCTCCCCAAGCCAAGCTTGGGACTAGTAACCAATTGGGAAAAATTGGCTTTTAATGTGGCTAATAAACAACAAAAAGTCAAGGAAACAACATGGGTAGCAAGAAGGGAACAAAAGTATCTAAAATCATCTGAAGGCCACCTAAAAGAACAAATGCCTTCGTCCTCTATAATATGCATAATAATGAGTCAAATAAACATTACTTATAGTTGCAAACCAATACTAGAATTCCTTGACAGACCAGGAACTATCATACATTCCTAACCCAATCAACTAGTCAAGCACTATATTAACAAGTAGTTAGACAAAATTGTCGCACGTTAGGACATCTAAGCAATTAAACTTCAAATCATGATCAACAAATCCACAATGCATATCATCAAATACCAAGAATCAAAACAATATTTTCCAAGTATGGGGAACAGGGAAGCATGATTTACAATTCATTGGAACGTATTTTTGGATTTTTTTTTTTATTTTTCAAATTTTTTGTATTTTTCATATAAGAAAGCAATAAAACTAACCTAGAAAGCAATAAATCTAAACTAAGAAAACACACCAAAATCAAAAAAGAAGAGAAAAAGAAAGATACCGAATAAAAAATCTCCCCAAATCTAGAATCAGACAATGTCCTCATTCGCTCGGGATAGCCTAGCATAGCTAGTCCTCATCATCCTTATCTATGGAGCCGAAACCTCCACCTCCACCTCCACTGCCACCTGAACCAGAAGAGCTACTACCAAAATAATCAGCGTGAAAAATCCCCCCCGCCGGTCCCCCGAAAGGAATGTCCTGGCCGTACCCATGAAAAGCAGAATACTCAGTATAAATACCATGGGCAGTGGGATCCCTATCGTCGGGAATTGCATCGTCAGGAATGTTGCTCGACGAGCATAATCATCACACATAGTGTAGAGTGCTCTACCCTTATTCCTCTCAAGGTACCCTAACCTATGGTCAATAGAGCCTACCATCCTCCTAAGGTCAGTGTGGGAATGCTCAATACGGCCTAAAGACTGACCTATACTCTGGAAGTCCCAAACTAGGTCAGAGTCAACATGGGGGACAGAGTGAGACATGCGAGGCGGTGAATGCACTACCTCGGGTTTAGGCTGGGGTGGTGGAACTAGTGGTGGTACTGGTGGTGCTTGCCCCCTAACATGGGCAACTAATAGGTCGTATATGTAGGACGCTTTCCTAGGGGGAGAGGCGATCAAGTCAGGACTAGGTAGCGGAAAAATAGGCAATGACTTCTCAATCCCAGTCCTAATGCACTAGTGGGGGGTTTGCTCACTATCCAATCGTACCCAACCCAACTCCACAAAATATCTAGCAGTCATATACGTATCCGATCCACAGTTAGTCATCTGGTGGGGTCCACTCTCAACAAAACTGGCCTTTTTAACTGCTATCCTAGTGATCAAGCTTTCTACACGAATAGGGGTATGGGACTGGGTACTGGCAGTGGCATGTCTACTCAGGTGGTGGATGATGTATTTACCCATGTTCAGTTTACCAAACCCATACACATTATGTCCAATAACAGCTAGTTCGTTGGTTTTTGGCGTTATGAGGCTCGTTCTTACCAAGAAAACACAATACTCCAAATCATTGCCTGATTTTTGGGATAGGGTGGTGGATAGGTTTCATACTAGCATGTTGGGGGTCGGAGGTCGCTAAACCAGTTAAAGCATGATAAATATCACCCATTTTATAATCAGCATGCCATTGAAAAGGTAATTCAGAGTTCAATTAAAATAATTTACAAAATTCAACATATGTCAAACTAATATTCTTATTGTTCAACCTAAAAAATAAGTTCGGTCCATTTCTACTATTTACAACTTTCAAAGAAGACAAAAATTCACATGTTAACTCACGGGATGTAGGATAGTGCCTGTCAACGAATTTTCTTATTCCTATGTCATTCAAAAATCGTTTAACAAAATCATACAAACCATAAGATTCAAGAGTAGGGCAGTGTAACCACCGTGAAGGAATTACCTCCCACCCGGCAAGGTGTTCTAGCCGTTCCTTTTGCTCCTGGCTAGCAATTCGGATTGTTGGTAAATAGGGGAGTTGTAAATCTGGATCGTACTCCTCCCTCGAACTAGAAATCCTCCCAATAATGATTGAGCCCTCTTTGAAGCCATAGTAGAAAAATGGGTGTGAAATTATTTGATTGAAACTTGAAAAATTTTATGTAAAATTGTAGAGGGTGAAGAGAGGATTAAGAATATTTAAAAATTATTGAATTTGGGTAAGAGGTGGAAAGAAGATCTTAGAGAGAAGGTAGAGCTTTTTAGGTTTTAGAGAGAGAAAGTAATGGAGAAAAAAGAAATGAAATTAGAAATGAAAGAAAGAAGAAGAACAAGGGAAACGGGTGTCGTCTCGCGCCCGGCCTGGCAGGCTGTCGCCCAGTCGGGAAATCTGTGGCTTGTATTATTCATTGTTCTCGCGCCCGGTCGGGCGAGTTTTGCCTGATCGGGCGATCTATTGCCCGAATTTCCTCTACTTTCGCGCTTGGTCGAGCGGTAAAAATGTCCGTATACGTCAATTTTCGAGCCCGGTCAGGCGGACCTCCGCTCGGTCAGGCAAAAATTAAAGTTTATAAACCCTTGCTCTCGCGCCCGGTCGGGCGAGGTTCGCCTGATCGGGCCCGAGTCTAATTGGACGATTTTTTTTCCATTCTTCTTTTCTTTTATTTTTGGCTAACTCTTTTCCTTTAAACCTGTATAAAAACTCATAAAACTCACTAAACTCCCTCATCTCTCCTCTCACAAGAAAAAAGAAGAAAAACTAGTTTAAAAAGCATTAAAATACGGGTTGCCTCCCGTAAAGCGCTGGTTTATCTAGGTCCCGCACGACCTTCTTACCAAGTATAAGAACTATGAACCTTGACCTAACGCTTGGTCGGGTGGTTTCTCACCAAGTCGATCGATGTTTAGGCCACGATGCGGCTTTCTAACATACCCTGTGGGACGCCGATTCACCTTCTCCGGTGGATCCTCCTTAACTTGGACTGGGGGTTTTTCAATGCTACGCATTAAAGATCCCTCTTCGATCGATGGTTGCCTCATATTGTCATTACATTTAGCACTTGCAACTCGATCTGGCAGAACACTTATTGTAGGCTTAATTTCCATAGCTTGCTTGTTTAATTCCACCATCTCTTCTTCAAAGCCAAGACCGACAGTGTAGAGGGCTCTTTCTATTGCATCAACTTCCTTCTCCCATTTGTCTACTTCATCTGTGGAAGATGCAACACAAGATACCGCCTCCTAAAGATCTTTTACAAGAGCTTGGGGCTTGTTAGAACAATTTTGAACCACACCAACACTAAAACACTTCTCCTCTGTCATGGGGCTTTTAAGGGTATTATTTAAATTAAAAATAATTTTATCATCCCCTACTGATAGTGTCAATTTGCCACATCTCATATCTGTGATTGCTCCTATAGTGTTAAGGAATGGTCTACCTAAAATAATTGGGGTTTGCATATCCTCAACCATATCAAGAACAACAAAATAAAAAGGTATATAAAATTTACCTTCTATAACAGGAACATCCTCTTAAACACCTAAGGGGTATTTAAAAGAACGTTCGGTCATTTGTAGAGTAATATTAGTAGCTTTTAATTTACCCATATTTAGCTTGGAACACACAGACAATGGCATAACACTAACGCTAGCGCCCAAATCACATATTGCATTATCAATCATTAGATTGCCAATATGACAAGGGATAGAAAAACTACCCAGATATTTTAGTTTAGGTGGAGATTTATTTTGAGGAACGGCACTACATTCTGCAGTGAAAGCTACTGTCTCTAACTCACTAATAGACCTTTTTCTTTTCAATATTTCCTTCATGAATTTTGCATATGCAGGAATTTGTGTAAATAATTCAGTGAAGGGACCTGTTACCTGCAAATCTTTAACCATCTCTAGAAACTTACCAAACTACTTATCAAAATTTGTTTTCAAGTGACGATTAGGGAATGAAAGTTTGATAACTGGCTTTGGAGCATTACTGCTCTTATCAGGAGCTGCTACCTTCCCTGGAGTTGTAACAAGCAATGTATTTTTCGAAATATTAGTACCACTCTTTAGCCGTGCAGGGCTATTAGCTACATTGTCAAGTTTAATGGAATCAAGATTAGCATTATTTAATAAAATAGGTTCATCATCTTTGGGCATAGGGGGCCCTTCATTGTGTAAACCACTCCTTAGAGTAATTGCATAGGCTTAATCCGTAGGCCTGGTTGGCTGTGCTGGTAGGGCTCCCTGTTGTCGGGTTTGTGGAGTAGCAGAAATTTGCGCAATTTGATTATCTACAATTATATTATGTTCTAGGATCGAATCAATTTGGGCATCTCTACTCTCCATGTGCTTCTGCATATTATCCCACATCGCTTTAATTTCTACCAAAGCAGGGTCGGAAGATGAAGAGGGTTGTTGTGGTTCGTTCTTCTGGCCAGCATTAGGGTGGTAATATTTCTGCTGTTGTTGTTGTGGCGCCTATGATTCTTGTGGACGTGGTGGATTTTGAACATTGGTGCTCCGGTAGGAAAGGTATGGATGATTCAGGTACCAAGGATTGTAGGTGTTAGAGTATGGGGTATTCTGCCCATAAGCTTGAAAGGCATTGACTTGCTCCACGAAACTCCTGCAATTACTCCTAATGACCTAAAATCCACGATTATCACAAAAAGCCTCATTAGCATTATTATTAATTGCAGAAACATTAGCTACATTTGCAGTACTAAGATTATTTAGTTTCTGGTAAATAGAGGTTAATTTAGCTTGTTCAAAGGATACAGAGTCGACACTATGTTTTCCTTTATTAGCAAAGCCTCTGGGATTCCCATATTGAGAATTATGTATTGCCATATCTTCAATAACTTGACCTGCATCATCAACAGTAAGGTTCATAAACCTCCAACTAGCTGCATAATCTAATATTATTCAAGATGAATTTTCAATCCCATTGTAAAAGTCTTGGATCAACTGCCATTGTGCCAGATTATTGTGGGGACATTCTCTTTGTAGATCCTTAAACCTCTCCCAAGCCTCATATAAAGTTTCATCGGCTTCTTGGGCAAAGTTCAGAATTGCACTCCGTAGTACAGCTGTTCTCTCTACATGATAATGTTTATTGTAAAAATTCAAAACAAGAGTTTCCCAGTCAGTTATACCAAGTGCAGTTATATATAATCCATTAAACAATAATTTGTCTTTTCCACACAAAGAGAAAGGAAAGAGAATCTCCCTGGTTTGGTCTTGTGTGACCCCAGCTTGCCTGATGGTATTACAGTACTGATAGTAGTCTGCAATATGAATATTTAGGTCTTCACCCTTAGCTCCACTGAATTGTTTCCTTTCTATCATCGTTATAAATTGGGGTTTAATCTGAAACTATACCCCATCAAGAGCTGGAGTGGGAGTAAGGTGCAAAAAATCTGTAAGCTTTGGTTGTGAATAATCATTGAGCTTCTTAGGTACTGCCATCTCTGATTCTAGATCTAAAGATACCTTCGAATTGGTGATTATTATTATCACCAGAACCCGCCAGACGTTGCTTGTAGAAATTCTTTTGTCTATGGAAGGATCGTTTGATCTCGGGATCGAATGGGATATTTCCTGATCTAGAAAACCTAGGCATAAACAAAGAACTAAAAGCAAATATGAGATTTGTCTCAAAGAACTAACGTTCTCTGAGACAAAAAGAAATAATCTAGACTACAGAAATAATCAGAAAAAAAAATAAAATCGTCTCCCCGGCAACGGCGCCAAAATTTGACAGTCTAAAGTCTTAATCACCAAATCAAAAATAATTCCTAAATCCTCTAACTAATGCATATAGGGAAGTAGGGTCAAATCCACAGGGAAACTGGTCTTTCTATTGCTAATTAAATTAAGCAATCTAAATTAACAAGTAAAAATTTAATAATATCGATATAAAACTAAACTACAAAGATTAAGAGTAAAGAGAAAACAATGAATAAAGGCCTAGGGCATAGGGTCACCAATAAATAACATTCCAGGGTAAAACATAATAATCAATCATTGATGCATAAATTAATCAGATCATAAAGGGATTTCGCTACGTATTACAATCACATAATTAATCTACCGGTGTTAAATCTCATCTCTCGAATCACGACTTAACCATTTATAAATTAACCTGCCTATTGAAACTAGACCTAAACTTCAATTCTCATCTCTTGAATCTCGAATCAATATTGTTAAACTCTTGCATAAAATATCAGGACTAATCTATTCACAAAGCATTAAATCAATAAGTAGGAAATTAATCTAGCATTGATTATCAACAACAATAAATTACCCCTTCATATTATTTAAGGATCCCCACAAACCCTAGAAATAAAACTACTCACACATAATTAAATCTATACAAATCAAAGCAATAAAATAAGACATGATGAAAGAATTAAAATAAATAACTAAGATTAAAGTAGAAGAAATCGTTACCAAAGTAATCTGAAATTAAGAGTAAAGGACAAAGTTGTAGAGAGAGAAACTAATCTAACAGCTAAGTAAAGAGAGAAAATTTAAGAGAAGAATTAAGAAAGAGTAAAAGAAGATACTCAACTCGCTTAACGGAAAAGTATTTATATTAAGCAAGAATCCTAAACTAAAACAAACTTAAACGACGATTAAACCGCCTAATAATAACAAGCACCCGATCGGGCGAAGCACCGCCCGATCAGGCCCGCCTTTTTACTTCCAGGTGCGTCTCTCGCGCCCAACCGGGCACGAGTTCGGGTGCCAGATTCACTTTCCCCGCCCGGCCGGACGTGCCTTCGAGCGAGACCTATAATGGCCAGGCGGCACTCTTGGGCCATTCTCTGGACTTCAATTGTGCTCCAATTCTTCGGGCCAATCTGGATTTCCTCTTCAGGTCTTGAATACTCGGTCCAAATGCCCCGGTATCACATTTATCGAGCCCTTAATCACCGGTTCGATTGCTTTAACCAGCCCTGGGCTATAGAAACTGGTCGTGCTTCTCCAATGCTCGCAAATACTCTATAATATCTCAGGAAAAGGCTCTAAAAGTGCAAATCCCTACAAAAGTCAACCAAATCTTCGAAAACAGTGAAAAACACCAATTAGTAAAAAAAAATGGCTCTAAAGAGCCAAAAACACTACTAATTATGACCAAGGGACGGGGGTAAAATACTATATAAAATGAACATATCAATAAACACTTAACAAACCTTATACAAGTATGCGGTAAATCAAGGGTCGAACCCAAAGGAATGAGTAGGAACTATGCTATACTGTATTGTCAAGCTAAATCGAAGAATATCAATGATTGAGGTTGGTAACTAGAATGTTAAGAAGAAAGACAAATCAAAGAATTCAATCAATATACTAAACACTAGGGATATAGGTTCCACATGCAAGATGAAGGATTATGCTAATTGATAGATCACTCAATTGATTCAAACATTACAAGGGACAAACAATAGTTGCAATCAAAGAAATTCATAGGTTATCTCCTATAGACAAAACTAGGGTTCACTATGAATGGCTAACAAGGAGAATCACAATCAAATTCAATCAATTAAAGCAATTCTCAAATCAAGGGTTCATGTCATTGATTTTTTCAATGCAATCTAGATTAATCTTATAGGTTGATCACTCTTAGTCTAATTAATCACATGCATAACTATGTCAACCAATTTAATTGCAACAATTCAATCAATCAATGATGATCAACTAGTAAAAATCATCAATCAAGCATGCTTCCTCTTCTCCCTAGCAACTAATCTACTCACTAATCATGGTGAAATTGATAGACAAAATAAATTCAAGCACAAACATATTCATTTCAAGCTAAATTAAATGGAAAATCAATCAATCAATCAACAAATTCTCAAACCTAAATCAAAATCCAAATCAAACATTCAAGTATTAAAGAAAATTGCAATTGAAGTAAATTCAAAGGAAAGGAATCTCACAAAGTTTCTTTGATATGAAGAAGAAATCCAAACTTGATTGAAGCAATGTTGTAATACAAATCAAATCCTAGAATTCCAATCTCTACTTTCTCTCTAACTTCTCTCTAGTTTCTCTCTCTAAAACTTAAGCAAATGAAATATTATTTAAAAGTTAGCCTTCAAAAGGATTTACAAGAGTATTTATAGACAAAGAAGAAAAATTGATCGTCCGCGCCCTCTTACAGAATATCTCGCGGGGGCTGAGAAATGGGTATAGAACCTATAACTAACTCTGCGGGAAATCTGGGTAAGACCCGCGCCCGTGGGTACTGTAGCCTGCGCCCGCGGTGAAGACATCCGCGCCCGTGGCTAAGGGGGCGACAGATGCCATGTTCCAAGAGTAAACAAGGGGGGCCGCGGTCTCTCAAACTGGAGCGGTCTTTTCAGATTCTCCGCGCCCACGGCTAGACCAAGGCAAAGGCGTAGAGAGTTTCTGCCAAAAATTCCCACTTTGTTGCACTTTATCCGCGCCCGCGGCTCTCAGGACCCACTCCCGCAACAATAGGTAGATGTAGAGCGCCCTCTCCGTGCCCTCACCAAGAAGCTTGATTCTTCTTTGCTTAAATCTTTTTGCTCTTCTTAATTCCTTTGCCAAGGCAACTCCTTAAGCACCTACAAAAGTAGCCAAAGAGAGAAAATAGAAGAGAAAAAGAGCAATATAAAAGAGAAACACGAAGAAAACCACATAAAGGAAAGTAAAACACGAAGAAAGAAGAAATAAAGAAACTAAAGGATAAAAGACCAAAATGATAAAAGAAAACCATGAAAAATAGGGTGAAAACCTCCTAAAAGACTACCCTATGAGTGCCATAAATGACACTCATCATGCACACATTGGAATTTCGCAAAGAGGATAACATCTACTTTCTCGAGCTTTAAAATAGTGACAAAATTTGAACTCAAAAGAAAGAATTTAAAAGTAGCAAGAATAGACGAAAAATTTGAACAACATTTCATTTTTACCCTTACTTGTTCTAATGAATGACCAATATTACTAGACTTAGCTAATTTCTTTGTTAAAAATATGAATGGTAAAAAATGATTTAAACACACTAGTTTAATCGTTTCCTAGATCCTAGTTGTTATCATAATAACACAAAACACAGGATTTCTAGACCCATTTCAAGAATCATGAAAGGGTCTCATTATTAAAAAAAAACAAACAAGTCATCGAAGTCACCCAATATTGGGGGCTACAATAATTGAAAACATAAAATGGGGGGTCATAAGCCCGAAGTATAGCAAAACTATTCCAGTTCGATGATCTCTTCAAGAATTTCCTAAAACTAACTAGTTTTGTGGAAATCTTGAAATCACAGTTTTATAAGTAAATAATAACCATCGGTAATTTTTTTAATCATTGTTAAAACCAATTTTGCAACTTACGCATGAAAAAAAAACCAAAAAATATGAGTCGCAAGAAAAAATTCATGCTATTATAAAAGTTCAAAATTTCATTTATAATTTTAATGCATAATTGTTGTTCTAAACACTTCAATTTACATTAAAATTAACAAGAATAGTCAATGGGAACAAAAAAGAGAAATAAAGTTCAAGCACATAGTCAAAATTTGAATGAAAAAAAAAACACATATATGCTTGACATGCTCATACAGGATCAATACTTTATCACATCACATGAAATTGGTTTCAATGAATTGCATAAACATGTCACAACAACAAACAAACAAATTCATGAAAACAAGTCAAATAAAAAACCCCCAAATTCAAAATTAGGGATTTAACGGTTTGAAATCGCCTAAATTCTGCCAAGAATAAACGAATTATGGCAAATATGAATTAAGAGCGAGATCTACTTCCCTCAGCTTCAAAAATCGCAAGAAAACAAGCTTTCTAGAGAGAGAAAGGTTCGAAAATGGCGAAAAGGGAGGCGAGAGAATGCGAAATGAAAATCGCGTTTGGCGATTTCTTTTTGCTGAATTAAATGCTGCGCGTAACTGAATCAGTTGCGCGCGATAGACTTGCGCAACTCAGAATGATGCGCGCACCTGGCCTGCGTGACATACTGAGTTGTGCGCAGATATTGGTCACTAAAATGTCCGGTATCAAGATTTTGATCTGTTTAATCATTTTCCAACGGTTTTTGCTCGTTACTAGACGTAATGGCGCACAAATTATCCCTTTAAATTGCTTTGCATTTTGTAGTTTGTTTTCTTCTTTGTTAGTTTTTTGCATCACCTTGCATGCACACCGTGCTTTGTGCCTTCCCTAAGCATACGTTTTAAACGGTTTTCGTAACAGTGTCTTAAGACGTTCCATGGTGGTGCTTTACGTAAAACCACCCATAGACAGGTTTGTCATTTTACTATACTGACGTTATAAATGTCCGAATTTTATTCTTTTTTCACGTCCAAAGCAAAAAGGAATGCGTTGTCATGCAGCGTAAAAATGCAAAAGGTGTATCGTACAACGTAAAATTGTACGGTGTATGTGTTGCGTAAAATTTCACTTCAGCTCAAGCTTTGCGAGATCTACCTCTCGGAACTAAAAGGTAGAGGATTACTTTAGGCGTTAGCTCACGAGTCGACAGGCGCGCCGAACCATCAGGAATAAAAACTTCTTGATGGGAAGCAAATACGGTAGTTAGTGAGATTACTAGCTTAGTGGACAGTTAGGGTTTCTGTCCACCCCCTGTATAAAGAAGGGACGAGACAATGTCGCGCCTATGTAGTCACGTGCCCCAGTCCTAAGACACGTGTACTCATCTTGTGGACAAAACTGCTAAGAGAGTTGTTGACTTTTTTCTCTCTTATTGGATTTGGATATGTGCCTCCAGTCATGAGACATGTAGTTCTATCTTGAAGACATCCGGTTAGATACCAAGACATTTAGGCTCGAATGCTAAAACATTAAGGCTCGAATGCCAAAACATTTAGGCTCAAATGCCAAAACATTTAGGCTTGAATGCCAAAAATGTCTAGGCTCGAATGCCGAAATCACCTTTTTCATCTTTCTACTTTGTTAATGTCAGGCTAAAGTTTCAATGACATATCGAGAGTCTTTAGACCAACAATGACATCATTGAGAGGAAATCATCCTCTTTACTTCTTTTTTAAACTGATCTCTTCTCATGACTTGACATCACCTAAAACACCTTTACTTGTAAAAGGGTTCTACAAATGCAAACGATCAGTCTAGATTCTTTAGCGCGTTGAGACTAGAGATAACTTTTTCTAGCCTTAATATCTACTTGTTCAAACACTTAGCTAATCAAGGATCGTTTCGACATCCATAACATTTCTAAAATTCTCTATTCTTTAAGAACTTCACAGAATGAGTCTCGAATTTATTTCCTTGACTACTTTGATCATCGTCTATTCTAGACTCGATCAAAAAGGGGGCTAACTGTAGACACATACTATTGGCCTCTTGTCACGAAAGGAAGTGCGATGATGTTACAAAAATTCGTTCTTCATGTTAGATCAAAGTTGAAATGTTTATGGACAAATCAAAGAATTATGAAGTAAGTTAAAACCCATAAATGAGACCAGTTTATCTTAGAGCCTTGTCCGAATACTATTTAGGCCTAAAACATGTTCATACATGTTTAAACTTGATTAATAATGGACCCAAATGCATAAAATGCAATGATTGGATCCAATAGAACCTACATTGCTGAAAATGCGTTTTTAAAAATTCCTATACATATGGATATCGCTTTCAATGAGCTATCTAACAGTCTGTTATAAGCCCAATTCCGAGCGAAAAAGAAGAAGTTATGATTAAAACACTAAACCGGGCCCTAAAACCGACATCCTTGCACTCTAACGACCATTACTTTTGATGCATAACATATTTTAACCTAATTCCAACGGCATTGGAAAGAAGACATTCAGAGATTTCCAATGATATCTTTGAAGCGTTAATCCAACTCTTCAATCAACAGTTATGGAAGTTTTAAAAACGCATTTTCGTATAAGGCAAACCGCAAACCAACGCAATTCAATCAGTTGCGCGCGCCACCTTTTGGCGCGACTCTAAAACCCTAAACTAAGATCCCTACGCCTATAAATAGGGGTCTTCGTTCGGCTTTCCGGGAACTGAAAATTCAGAAAAAAAAAAAAAAACCCCTAGTATTCTCAAAACCCTAATCTCTCAACTTCTCTTACTATCATACTACCTTTTCTTCTCTCTTCCCAAATATTTTCCAACCCTAATTGAATCCATTGAAGTCCTTGGAGGTACGAAGAAGAAAGAAATTCCATAAACACATTAAGCGGAGATTTAACATAAAAGAACAACGGTTAGTTTCCTGAGAACTTAGATAAATCACTTCTCCTTTATTGTTTAAATAACTTTAATTGAATAAATAGTGTTGTATGATCACTTTAAACAAACTTTTAATTAATTAATTCACATAATACTCTTTCGTTAATCAAGACTAGAATTTGAATAATAATTGATGTTTTATCACTTAAGGCAAGGGGAATATTGTTTATTTATTGTTCTTTCACGAATATTGATTAAATAAAGAATAACGACGTTGCAATGTAATTCTTACATGATTAATCCGTGTAAATAAAATCAACTAACTATGTTTTATGTGTCATGTTGCATATATTGTTTGGTGATGAAATTTTGAAAAATGAAGAGCTAGTAGACGCCGCACTAGGGCTAGAATAGCGATTCCTCCCTAAAAGAAACGTTATTTTAGTACCCTCGGTCCCGAACTCATTTCTGGTTTACGTAGACCAATTTGGGCATGGGTAAACTTACGATTCATGTTAATTATCCATTGAACTCCACATGGGAGAAAGGCATTGTAGACACCTAAAAATGTCTCCCCAAAACCAAGTCCGATGATAAATAACCTTTCATCGCCACTGTTGGTCGGGTTTAGTATTTAATCCCGAGAGTGCTTAAAAAATCGTATTTTATTAAATTCATATTTTTGAAAGGTCCATGGATCAGTCTTGGTGTTTGGTAAAAGCATAGTTTTAATTTAAGCCCAAACCTTTTTTATTTTATTATTATTTTTGGCCCAAATATTTTATTTAATTTTATTTATTATTTATTATTTTAGCCCGAATATTAAAAGTCAGAAAAAAAGCCCGTAATTATCAATCGGCACTCAAAAAGCCGAAAGAAATTAGGGTTAAAAATGAATTTAGACGGAAAAGTGGACTGGAGTTGACCGTGTCACGGTAGGCTTGACCGTGTCACGGTCAAGCTTGACCGTGTCACGGGAACTCTTCCCGTCTGACGGTGGGACTTCCCGTGACACGGGAGGTCTGCCGTGACACGGGGAGTTCCGTGTCCTTTCCGCGTAAACCCTTAACGCGTTTTCCGTTCCGTTTTCTGAAAATCTCCCGCGACACTCCAAAGACTGACCGTGTCACGGGAACTTGTACCGTCTGACGGTACTGTCTAACCGTGTCACGGTACAGTCTGACCGTGTCACGGGATATTTTTTAGGGTTTTTTATCATTTTAGGGTTCCGTGTGCTCCCTCGGCACATTTCCCTATAAATACCCCCTCATTTCTGATGAACGGGGCAACGAGAATTCTATTATTCTTATTTTTTCTCTTCTATGCTCTTAACCTAAACACTAGCCTACCCTTTTCACTTCAAAATTCCCTCTTCAAGCACTCAAAGGAGTCCATATTTTACTCGAGGTTCTGTCCTTAAACCAAGGCGTGAAAGGTAGAATCGTTTGAGGGTTTGGCCCCAAAATTAACCTTGTTTTTATTTAATTTAATTTAATTGTTGTTTTATTATTTCCTTGAAGTTACTAACTCGTTTTATTATTTTG
This sequence comes from Chenopodium album, assembly GCF_948465745.1. Taxonomy (NCBI): domain Eukaryota; kingdom Viridiplantae; phylum Streptophyta; class Magnoliopsida; order Caryophyllales; family Amaranthaceae; genus Chenopodium; species Chenopodium album. Next base: position 47,694,841 of record NC_137838.1, read on the forward strand.
TAGTTGCAAGCAAACAGATTCAAAGTAAGAGTTATGCTCTTTTATTATTATTTTTCTAACAATTTTTCTGTTGTTAGAATTATGATTAAATTGATTCTTTTTATGTTTATATTGATTCTATTATATTTATTGATCACAATATTGCATGTTAAAGGGAATATGTAATTGAAAATCACGCCTAATAAGATAATTTGGACAACCGGTTTAGGATCCTTTTTAATCTTGTTATTAATTGAAGTGATCACTAATATTTTAGAATAATGTGTGCATTAATATTCAACCAATTTAGTTAAATAATGGTTTGGAGCGAATTGAATTATTGTTTGTATGCCTTTGAGATCACAGGAATGCTTTTCACTATAAGAATCGAGTAGAGGCCAATACGGGCGAATGTGACTCCATGACTCACTTCGTACCATCATCCCCGATCCTCCTTTCGTGGTTCCGAACCATATGGAGTTAGTAATCTCATGGATTATGAATGGGGTGTAACCTTCACGGGTCAATCGTTGTTGCCTATCGTTGTCCCTTATCGTGGTTGCCTTTTTATGATCCGTGGACGGATTACAAGTTCCTTAAAAACTTGTTGGCGGCTCCCTACTTTATTTGTCCCTAATCGTTGTCCCTAATTGTAATGTCAATTCCCACTTCCTATGAGTGCCAAGCATATTCACAACATGCTTTTAACGTAGGCGCACTTCGAACGACGCCTACAGGCATGAACGAGGTTTGTGAGTTTTCATAGGCTTTTAAAGGGCCAATGGGCATCTAAGGAAGGATACCCTTATGTGGGAACACCCTCCTTACAAGGTGCGTCGGCGCAGCAGCCCGCACATCACAAATGCAGACTCCACTCATGACTCGCCTCGGTGACGCCATTTGGATTGAAAAGGGAAATCATGGACCGCTCTGCGACGCCGTCGAGGAGCCAATCCTAAAAAATACTCATAGAACCACAAAAACAATGAAAATAAATCTCTAAGCACATGAGTTAAACTGGTTAAAATAAAACAAGAAGAAGAAAGATCGTCACCTCACCGACTCTCCATAAACTGTAGACAGCAACGAGGGCCTGCTAATTCAGCTGCTTACAGCCATGACGCAACGATGAGAGTAGATCAGCATATCCAATGCTAGCCCAACTATAGGATACTATCTCACCGATCCTAACAAGGGAAGGAAGGTAGCAAATGAGTGCATGTGAACTCCTATCATGAGAAAGAGTCCCGGATATGAGAATTAAGATAAAGATCTGCACTCGCTGCTCAGGTGTCGTCTCAGCCATGTCAAAGCCATGAGAAAGAACAAAAGCCAACTCTGAGCGCCCGCTCTTAAGACCACCTCGAGGCACCCACTGAGTCCTGATATGTTGAACGACCGGACCTAACAGATTTGCTACATCAGCTCCCCCCCAAGTGAGGTTAGGAATCTATCGTACAACCCGCTCGGTGAAGAATAAGTGTAGGGAATATTTCAAGCATTATCCCTAGATTGGACCCCACTGTGATCATACACTAAAGTACGGTGGCATCCAAATGGAAAGGAGATAGAGAAAAAGAGTCGCCAATAAGTTTTAGGAACTTATAAATTGTTCATGAGGTGAAGTTGACACCCCTTAACGATCCAGGAGATCGTCAAGTCTAATAGGTCTAGAACTATGACTGGTAGTTCGGGGATGAAGGTACAAATCCAACCTAAAAGAGATTGAACCTGACCTAATAATAGGCCTCTACTTTATTCTGATCGTATTCATGTGCGCTTTCTAACTAACATGCAATCAATATGATTACCCTAAACCTATTTAATCTATGTTGGTTGAATATTAATGCACAAAAAAAACTATTATTGGCGATCACTTGAATTATAGTCATATTAACCCTAAACAAATACAAATTTCCTTTAAACATGCATAAAAGGCATGATCATCTAATAACAATAAATATAATCAAGCAACATAATAATAATCAAAACAATAATCATCATAATAATAATAATTAAAATAATCATGTTAAAGCATAATTATAATAGCAAGATCCTAGGCATGATACTAAATAGATTAATAACAAACCCTAGCATGTCACTAAACATCAAAGATCAAATATTTAACCCTAGCATGATGCTAACATGATATTAGGAAAGGAATAAAAGGCATCATAACAGTCATAAATGAATTAAGGAACTTATTCTTTACCCTAAACATGATACTGGGATAATCACAACACCATAACATGACACTTGGAATCAAAATAACAACCTAAACATGATTTCTAAGAACCATAAAATCAATAAATCAATTAAAGCACTTACTTGGATACCTCGTATCTCTTTCTAATAACAAAATACACACGTTAGTAACTTCAAGGAAAATAATAAAACAAACAATTAAATTAGATAATTGAAATAGAGATTTGGGACCAAACATTTATAAATTAAAACCTTTCACGTCTAAGGCAAAGTCAACTTCGAACATGGCTAGTGTGAATGCGGAATTTTGTATGCAATAGCTAGTTTAGAAAAGAGTGAGAGAGAGATCAAGAGAATCTTGAAGAGAGTTAGTGATTTAAAGAATAAGAATTAATGAGATTTGATGATTGAAAACGGAGGTTTTAAGAGGATATTTATAGAGAAAATCAGCCGGACTGATAAAAAAAAACGAATTAGAGTTTCGAATAGAATAAAACAAATTGGCGCCAGACGCCAGACATTAGCGCCAGACGCCAAGGCTAGCGCCAGACGCCAATCCTGGCGCCAGGATCTGGGCTTGTCGTCAGATGCTAGACAACAGTTTTGACTCGTTTTCTTAATTTGATAAAATTTAGCCGTACAGAAGGGTAAAATTGTATTTTCCTTAAAAACACTTCTTTTATTCTAATTAAAACTCTAAAAAGTAAGCTAAAGTCTATTTATTAATGCTAATTAAATTAGGACTCAAAAGAACCTTCTAGAAGAATCTAGAAGACTATAATCAATTCTAATTGCATTAGGAATGACAAATCAATATTAGGCCCTCCTCTAGATCATTGGGTCGCATATAAATATCAAACCGGGCCCAGTTTAGTAATTTGGCTATAACTTCCTCATTATTCATTGGAATTTGGTTTATAATATATCGTTGGAAAGATCTTTTTGAACCCGACCCAACTACACTAATATTGGACTCTTGCCATGGACCAAACCAAACTAGATTGGCTGCTCTCTTAAAATAGGTTTTAAAAAGAGAGAGAAAGAAAAGAAATAAAAAACTAACTGCAACACTAGACTTTCCACACTTTCACTTCATTCATTTATGATTCGACGCGAAAGGTACTCATCACTGTGTTTGGTTTTGGGTAGACACAAATGGGTGTCTACAGAAGCCCTCACTTTGACTAAGTTTGGAGAAACACAAGTTTCAAAAACAAAAGTCAAAGTATCGATAGGGACAGAGAATGATTCAGAACGTTCTCCGATCCTATATCATTCTTGTAACGCCGATACCTGCAAAACTAGCATTATTTAAACATATAAGAGAGTTAAGAAACACATATGTTGCACAGTCGAGCACACGTCTCTGATGGTAACCGATTTGTTGCTGCATTTGTTATTGTGACAACCTTCCGCTAGCTAGGGAACGTCATCCTGCTGTTTGTTTTGACGATATTCTACAAGCTATAGAATACCGCCTGAAGACTGGTACGCCTATAACTGCCTCCAATTCCGCCGTGATAGACTTCTACAAGCTAGAGAACCCCATCGAAGATTGCTTCGCCTCAAACAACCTTCTAGTGCTTTGTGACCATCTTTCGCAAGCCAGGGAACACGATCGAAGATAACTTTGCTTGAAATCACCTCCGGTTGTTTGTGACAACTCTCCGCAAGCTCGGGAATGTTGTCGAAGATATCCTCGCCAGAAGTTATCCTCATTTATTGCGATAATTTCCGAGGAAAATTACCGAAGACCCACGCTTGTCAAACTTTTTCTTTTGCTATGCCTGGACGTCGGCGCTTTTGCCGCTTTGAATTGTGAACAAGTATGTCGGTGCCTCCGCTGCTTATGAACCATTACGCCAGTGCCTTTGCTGTTTCTGAACCATTATGTATGTGCCTTTTGCCGTATGAACCATTATGTCGGTGCCTCCGATGAGCCAATGCTTAGGCGCTTTAAGCTAAGTGAGATGATCATTCATCAGGTCAATTACTTAATGCGATTATAACCAAACCGATTACTAAATCATGTCAAATTGCTTAGAGGGGCTAACTGGCGTACCAAGGAACCCAAAATTGCTGTAAGAGGTCAAAATAACCGTTCTGAGTAGCTAAGCATTTTGTCACCACTGAAAAGTTGTTGGCGTTACGAATTTGGCTCTAGCGCCAGACATCAAAGTTTTGTTTGGCGCCAAATTCGGGATTTTCGTATATATCCCCTTTCTTCCTGATTTCGCCGCTGCTGTTGTTCTTCTTCGTAAAATCGTCACTGAACTTTGTCTTGGTCGTTCTTGCTGGTTTCTCAACCAAAAATGCTCAAATTTATTGTAAATAAAAGCTTCTTTCATCTACTTTCCCGATCTATGTAAGTTTTCTTCAAACTCACTCTGGTTTTTGATGAATTTGACATTCTTTGTCCACGAATTTTGGGAAAATTCGTACCTTAAATTGATTAATTCGCTTTTTTTGTCAAATTTTATGCCGTGAAATTGCTTGATTATGTTTATATATTGCCTTGGGAGTATTTTGAGACTTGTTTCACTCAATTTGGTGAAGAAAAAAAAACAAATCACCATTGTTGGACCTCTTAAGGTCGGGAATACAATGTGGCTTGTTCTTGATGATTTTGTTAGAAATTCTTGTCCAATTTGTCACAATAATTACCATAGTATTGCAAGAAATTGTTTGGATGCTTGAAAAATGTCGTATATGCTCACTTTGAAATCGTGCTCTATTTTAGTACTACGTATTCTGTTATTTGCGAACATTGTATCATGCGGCTAGGCGAACCTTAGATACTATAGAACCTTAATTTATGTAGTGGTGAACGCCGACCCGTCCACTTCTCTCGGTCCCCTCCCAGAGTGGGATGAGCAGACTTTGTACTTCTCCCCCGACCACCACATTTCTTAGAGGGTGCGTCGTGGGACTACTGCTGGTAGGACGCGTTGCCATGGCTTGGGCGACTTATATAGGATGTACATCAACATTGACGGAGATTTGAGACTTCTTTGGGACTCTAGTGGGCTCACTGCCCTGTTCGAGGTCGTGGAGGCCATGATTGCTTCTAACGGGGGTCACCGCTTGGCTCGCGCCCTGGTGGAGTTCTTCTGGGACACCACTAACACTTTCCACTTTACTTGGGGTGAGATGATGGTCACCCCAACCGACTTCAGTCTCATTACGGAATTGGAGTTTGGTTCTACTGCGCTGTCGTTCGATAGCAACATCTGCGTCTTCTCTCCTGAGGTTGAGGAGTTGTTGGGTCCGATTGCTGTTCAGGCTCGTGCTATGGTGGAGTCAACTCAGTTCAGTGCTAAGGGTATTCGCCGGTCGACTCTGGCTGCGGCTTTCGAGGATTATACGACCACCCGAGAGCAGCTGTGCGCATCTTTGCGCTTATCTTGCTGTCAGGAACGTTTTCCCCTGACAAGGGTAGTAGAGTGATGCTTTACTACCTTCCTGCAGTCCGTGATATTCACATGATCGGGACTTATGACTGGGCCAGCTTTGCCTATGCTGATTTTTTTTCGGGCATTGCGAGACTCGTGTCTACAGCGGTCCTTCATTAGGAACTTCGCTTTGTTCAGCTTCTGAAAAGTCGTAGAGGTATACTTTATAACCTATAAAGTTTAACACTAAGCTTTAGTTAGCACTTGCTGATACTTTTTGTCTTTTGTAGATCAGGTTCTACAAGTACTTTCCTTCAGTCACGCCGGGGAGACCGTTGCCACGCGGGTTTCCAGTAAGCGCCTATTGGGGAGGCCGCCACGTTCAGATGTCTACCCTTTATGTGCGAGAGCAGATCCTTTCGGTATGATTTTTAAATAGTTGAACACTTTTGTATTACCTTTGGTAGATTCTCATCTCATAGGCATTCTTCGCAGGAGCCTGATGTGTAGTACCGACCGTGGAACGGATTGGTTATCCCTTGGTTAGCCGCGCAATACACTACTGAGCGTCGCTACTTCTTAGGGACGTATGGAGCGGTTGCATACCTTGGAGAGAGGGTTGCTATTCTACACTCCTCGGATGCTTTCGTCGTTCCTACTGCTCCGTCGCGTCATATGTTCAATGACGCGAGGCTGCTTAGCATGTCGGAGAGGGTTGGCACCCGTTGGCGATCTCATGTGATCCCTGGGTAGTGCTATGAGGATAAGCTGCTGCCACTGTTAGCTCCGGCCCATGTTCTGTCTGAGGAGGAGGCGGTATGATTTTCATATTTTACCTTTTGTTAAGTAACCCCCAACTGATATTTTACTGACTTTGATTTGCTTTTGTCAAGCTGGGGCTACTTAGTTCGTGCCACCTTGTATTTCCATCCATTACGAGGGGACATACGGGCCCATCGAGGAGATAATTCCTCCGGAACCTAAGGATCGGCGCTTCTTAGAGCGGTCGATTCCTGACGAGGGGAAAACTAGGTCGTTATCTAATATTCCCTCGGTCAAACTAAATTTATAAACACTGAACAAACGGGTATAAAGGCAAGTCAAGGGTCGAACCCAAAGGAACGGTAATGTTCAAGCACTTTCAATTATGCGCCTAAGCTAGGTCGAAGATGAAGGTAAGAGAGAATACTAACAACTAACAAAACAAGTAACCAAGGAAATAAAACACTAGGAACGGGGATCAACAAGTAATCATGTCAATTGCAACAACTTGGGAAGAGCATGCCAATCAAAGGTTGTTAGGACTAAATGATAAGAGCAATCAATGGGAATCAAAGAGCTATCTCCTAATTGTTAAGCTAGGGTTCACTATGAATAACAAACTAAGAGAATCACAATCAAAACCAATTGATAATTGCAATTCCTAAATCAATTGTTCATGTTATTAGCAATTACAATGCAATCTAGCATAATTCTCAAGGCCAAATTGAATTACACACATGCAAAACTTCACTAATCACTTTAATCTCAACCATCAATCAACAAAATTCCCAAATTAATCAAAATTAATCAATCATATAAGTTTCACCCAATTCCTAGCCAACAACTACTCAAACAACATCATCAAATCAACTATCAACTATAGAGAACAAGAATCAATAAAATATCAAGAACAATTACTCTAATCAAACATCAAATATCAAAATCAAACCAAACAAACATCAAATTAAACAAAGCAATTGAATGAGATAGAGTTTAGAAATGCTCATTGATAATTAAGAAGATCTCCAACACAATTGTCACACTTGCATCTTCAATCTCTCAATCACCATTGAAATTCCTCACTTTCTCTCTCTAAAACTACTCCTAATCTAGCCTAATCTAGAGAGAGAAGCTCTCAACCTAAGAGAGAGAAACCTATTCTAAAACTAAAGAATTACATGAATCAAGAATAAAGGAAACCAAAAACTATATAAACAAAAGGAGAAAAGAAGTTTAAAATTGTAAAAGACCCAGAAACCCGCGCCCGCGGAGGGGAACGGACACCCCGATAGCCGCGCCCGCGGCCCAAGCCTGCGCCCGCGGGGAGCCCTCGGGACAACCACGGGTGCTTACTGCCCAAATACGGCAGTTTTGGAGCTGCAGCAACCCCGCGCCCGCGGGTACTGTAGCCCGCGCCCGCAGCAGTTTTCCAGGGCCAACTTCAGAAGGCTGTAACTTCCTATCTAAGAATTGTATGAAGACGTGCGACCTATCATTGAAAAGCTCTTCAAGTCTAGTTTCCAGCCCAACTTGAATCACCCTAATCCGATCTGTAGAACCTGAGATATGACTAAAACAATGCACAAAGGTCCTATTTGATACTTTGCAATCCTTCGTTTTCCTTTGTTTCAAACTCAAATTCAATCCCGAAAAGTGCATATTGATCCTAGTGGGTGCTATTTTCAATTCCCATGCATATAGCCCACGACGTACCTACAAAACAAGACAAAGAAACGGAGAAGCAAGAGAAATAGCCGAGAAATGAATAAAATAATAAGAAAGCCATTAAAAGCATGCATTTTTCTAAACTAACACAAAAACACGCGAATCGAGCATTATTCTCTAAAAACAAGACATAAACGACTACAAAGGAGCATAGAAATATAAAAAAAACATAGCCTAAAGGTGCCATAAATGGCACGGATCAAATTCCCCCAAGCTAAACTTTTGCTCGTCCTCGAGCAAAACAAAATCCAACCCAAGGGAAAAATGATGACATTATTCAAGCAAAGAAAGAAACGAGAAAACTAGATAAGATGGGAATATACACTAACTCACTTTCAAAGGAATCACGGTCAATTTTAGCAACTAAAGACAAGCCATTTAAACCCCTTGATCGCCCTAGAGGACGAGTGATGCTCTCGTAAGGGTATCCTAAGAGTTTACCCATAACTCTCATAATAATACAAACAAGGAAAAGCGTGAAAAAGAAAAAAAAAATACAAGAAAAGCAAACAAATGTTCATGAAAGGACTTTTGCAAATGTACAAGCACAATGAATGCAAATCTTTCTAAACAAGTAAGGGAGTGCACGCTATAAGACACCTAAGGTTGATTGAAACATAAAAATGCTAAGCATAGGAACTAGTTATCACACTCCACTTTCATCCCAAACGGTGTTACCGCGTTCCCCCTACTAATCTCATATCTCCCCATAGTGAGCATCTCATAGATTCCGCGAAGGAACTGGAAAAAGATTAAATTTTTGGGCTACTCGACATCTTGACTTTGCATCCCCTTTCCTTAGACAATGACCCATGATTCCCTCCCCCGAATAGTGACTCAACTTTCTAGGTCGAAAGGTCTTTCCCCAAGGTTGTAACATAAGGCATAAAGGGTGAAGGTAGGCTAAAATTTAAAATTTGGAGGTTTTCCTAAAAAGTGAAGCAAAAGGGTGATCAATCCTTAACAACACGATCAAGAAATCACCAAGAAAAAGCAACACCCCCAAGCTTATTTGAAGCTATACTCACAAGAAATATATACAAAAAGCGTAAACGCTTCTCCCCCAAGCTTAAATGAAGCATTGTCCTCAATGCTTAGAAGGAGAAAAGAATACATCAAAATATTTTTGAATTTTCACTTTTTTCAAATTTTTTTTCTTTTTTTTTTACTTAAACTTGCAATGTCCTCGCCTTTTGCTAAATTCGGACGACTTTTTCTATAATGCAATTTATTAGTCCATGCCTTTTATGATGAAGGACGACTTTTACTCAAACACTTGCTATTATTCACAAAGAAGACTTAATCACAAACTAGCACTCATAAAAACCAAATTTCCAACTTATCCACCACAAACTCCATCATACGTGATCAATTTGCTGCACAAAAAACCAAGAATAGAAAGAAAATGAAACAAAAGGCCAAAGAACTAAAGATGTGGCTTGAAAAGAAGGTATAAGGCTCAAATGGTTGCAAGAAGGCAAATGGAAACCCAAAAACAAATATTAATCAAACTAACCTAAAAATGAAAAATACCACCCCGAAAAAGGTGCCTTTGTCCTCCCTAGATAGCTCGGTCTTGGGTTTAAGAATCATACATCAAGCTTTATAGATTAGGCTTGCAAAGTCAAGGACCCCATGCCGCTCATGCAAGAATATGATGAAAGCTTGAACAAATATAAATCTCACATGGTTGTAGCAAAAACTCACTAAGGTTGTCAAATCAAAGATAGGGAGCAACTACCAAACATGTCACAAACAAGTAGAATCCGGCTTCATGATCCCCCTAGTTCTAGACAACTACCTTAGCATGCTTTATCCTAGATTCAACCAAACGTAATCTCAAACCGTGCACACCACTACCATTTAGGAAGAAAAGCATTCAATTATACAAGTCCAAATGTTATTATGTCCAAAGCAAGAACAAAACAAAACACATTGCAAATTTGCCTTGATAGAGACAAAAATCTTTTTGGAGTTTTTCAAAATATAAGAACATGGAAAAGCATATACAAAGGTGCATAGCATACATAAATCAACATCCCACCAAACATGATAGAATACCGTCCCCCAAGCTTGAATGAGACATTACACTCAAACATAAGTCATATAATCAATGGGAGGGGAAAACAAAGAGATCAATCCAACAAACCAACATATGTCCAACAAGTCATCATCCAATAGAGAAAGAGCAAGGAAGGATATTAGCGGATATTAGGTAGGTGTAAATACCCGCAAATGACCCAATTTAACCTTTCAAAGCTAATTTCTCAAGAATTAAACCTTGTTTCCATATGCTAGCAAAAATAGGAGTCGAACTTCCTCAATTCTTGATCCAAATCGAAGCACCGAAGTATATCAACTCATATACCTAGCAAAAGGCACACAAAAATTTCCATGAGAGAAAATCTATTCTAAAAACAAAAGAAAATCTATTCTAAAACACGGGTTACTTCCCGAGAAAGGCTTGCTTAAGGTCCAAGCTTGACCGCTCTAGTAAAATAATATTGCAACGATCGCAAGAGCTTGTCAAATGCACTACTACACATTTCATATGATAGAAGGTAGGCAAATGACGGAAGAAAAACGTGCAACAAGATCATTGCACGCAAGTGAGAAGGGAGGTGCCAAAAGAAAGAAGAAGAAGGATCAAAAGGAAAAACAAGAAAATAAGAAGAAGAAGAAAAAGAAGGGGGAATAAAAGAATGGAAAGAAAAAGAAAAAGGCAAATCTTCCTCACTAAAATATTTTTGGGTGGCAACATCACCCTTTTCCTCAACAATAGACGAATGAGGGAAATTAAGATCATCATAGACAAGGGAGTCCCCAATAGGCTTATCAACAAAGGAAGGGAGAAAAATAGGGCAATAGGGGATGTGGTCAAACCTTTGAGAAAAAGGGGTATGAGAAATAGGCAAAGGGTTCGCGACTCCCTCAACACAAGGTCTCACATCGCCAATGAGGGCATGAAAATCAATCATAGAGTCCTCAAATGAAGTTCTCTCACAATCGACATCTCCCTCAAGCTCAAAAACTCCAAAGGAATCAACCTCATCCTTCTTTGCACCACAATAAACAACCTTTCCTTCAACAAACTCAAAACCTAAGTCCTCAAAACCGTGCATGAATGGATGCAAATATAACTCAAAATCATCTCTCTCCCATGAAGCATCATCAATGAACTCACTTAGAAGGCTATGGGTTTTCATTTGACTCTCAATAAACACATTGGACATAACCTCAAACAAGTCCAAACACTTATGGATAGAAGAGTCACATTCATACACTTGAGACTCATCATAATCAACCAAGGAAGAGGAGTTTAGATTCACAAAATCATCATAATCATCATCACTCTCAACTCCCTTTCCTTCACTCCTATGCTCAACAATAGGATCCTCACACACACTTGGTTGTTCAAAATGATCATCATCATCATCCTCAACACACACATCAAATTGAGATTTATCACAAACAAGCATCAAGGATGACAATTGGCTTTCTAACTCATCTTTTCTTCTCTTTCCCTCCTCAAGACGCTCCTCATTCTTTTTCATTATCTCTAATTGACCTCTCATAGATTGAAGAATCATCTCCTTACTAGTCCCAAGATCATCATCAAGCTCAATGTGCCTAATTTGAGACTCAAATATATCAACAAGAGATTCAAAAGACGTAGAAGGTTGAGGCTCAACAAGGGAAGAAGAAGTATAACCAAGATTGGAAGAATCAACATTAAGATCATGAGCATATACATCACATTGGGGAGCGGGGGCACAATCAAGGACATGAGATTCATCATCAAGGGAACGAAGCACATCACAAGAAGGCATGGTAAATAATGAAGAATATTGAAACACACCATTAGCATCAACTTGAGCATGTACTTCATCATCATGAACAAAAGGGGAAATAGAGTTGAAATCATGTATTCTAGGTTCACCAATAGGATCATATGACAAATCATGGGAATTCATGCTAATATTAGAAGAATCAACGCATTGCATATCAATATTAGGATCATGATTATCCCTATTATAAACATCCCTAGCAAACCAAACATAGAAATCCCAAGCATCATCAATTGACAATGCTCTAAATTCACCATTATGAATGCATTCAACTTCATCCCTAGTTTGCTCATTCAAACCAAAATAACAAATCTCACAAGCCTCCCAAAGGCTACAACAATTACAATCAAGAAATCCCTCTAGTCTATTAAAATATTCACAAAAAGGCTCATTGTCAAATTGAGGAAATGAGAGACATGCCATTTTTTTACAAAGCAAACAAAAATCAAATAAAAGAAAAGTAAAAACAATGACCTAGACTCAAGCAATCAAAATCACTCAAACATAGACACCGTTCCCCGGCAACGGCGCCATTTTGACGAGGGGAAAACTAGGTCGTTATCTAATATTCCTTCGGTCAAACTAAATTTATAAACACTTGACAAACGGGTATAGAGGCAAGTTAAGGGTCGAACCCAAAGGAACGGTAATGTTCAAGCACTTTCAATTATGCGCCTAAGCTAAGTCAAAGACGAAGGTAAGAGAGAATACTAACAACTAACAAAAAAAGTAACCAAGGAAATAAAACACTAGGAACGGGGATCAACAAGTAATCATGTCAATTGCAACAAATTGGTAAGAGCATGCCAATCAAAGGTTGTGAGGACTAAATGATAAGAGCAATCAATAGGAATCAAAGAGCTATCTCCTAATTGTTAAGCTAGGGTTCACTATGAATAAAAAACTAAGAGAATCACAATCAAAACCAATTGATAATTGCAATTCCTAAATCAATTGTTCATGTCATTAGCAATTACAATGCAATCTAGCATAATTCTCAAGGCCAAATTGAATTACACACATGCAAAACTTCACTAATCACTTTAATCTCAACCATCAATCAACACAATTCCCAAATCAATCATAATTAATCAAACATACAAGTTTCACCCAATTCCTAGCCAACAACTACTCAAACAACATCATCAAATCAACTATCAACTATAGAGAACAAGAATCAACAAAATATCAAGAACAATTATTCTAATCAAACATCAAATATCAAAATCAAACCAAACAAACATCAAATTAAACAAAGCAATTGAATGAGATAGAGTTTAGAAATGCTCATTGATAATTAAGAAGATCTCCAACACAATTGTCACACTTGCATCTTCAATCTCTCAATCACCATTGAAATTCCTCACTTTCTCTCTCTAAAACTACTCCTAATCTAGCCTAATCTAGAGTGAGAAGCTCTCAACCTAAGTGAGAGAAACCTATTCTAAAACTAAAGAATTGCATGAATCAAGAATAAAGGAAACCAAAAAGTATATAAACAAAAGGAGAAACGAAGCTTAAAATCGTAAAAGACCCAGAAACCCGCGCCCGCGGAGGGGAACAGACACCCCGATAGCCGCGCCCGCGGCCCAAGCCCGTGCCCCCGGGGCCAAGGCCCGCGCCCTCGGGGAGCCCTTGGGACAACCACGGGTGCTTACTGCCCAAATACGGCAGTTTTGGAGCTGCAGCAACCCCGCGCCCGTGGGTACTGTAGCCCGCGCCCGCGACAGTTTTCCAGGGCCAACTTCAGAAGGCTGTAACTTCCGATATAAGAATTGTATGAAGGCGTGCGACCTATCATTGAAAATCTCTTCAAGTCTAGTTTCCAACCCAACTTGAATCACCCTAATCCGATCTGTATAACTTGAGATATGACTAAAACAATGCACAAAGGTCCTATTTGATACTTTGCAATCCTTCGTTTTCCTTTATTTCAAACTCAAATTCAATCCCGAAAAGTGCATATTGATCCTAGTGGGTGCTATTTTCAATTCCCATGCATATAGCCCGCGACGTACCTACAAAATAAGACAAAGAAACGGAGAAGCAAGAGAAATAGCCGAGAAATGAATAAAATAATAAGAAAGCCATTAAAAGCATGCATTTCTCTAAACTAACACAAAAACACGCGAATCGAGCATTATTCTCTAAAAACACGACATAATCGACTACAAAGGAGCATAGAAATATAAATAAATTATAGCCTAAAGGTGTCATAAATGGCACGGATCAATTCCTCGCCACCAGCCTCGGGTAAGTTCATTTATTTGCAATTTGTTCATATTTGTTATGAATTGTTACTGACTTTATTCCTTTGACAGTTCTCGCGCGAGGTGCTCGTTCGGATAAGGAATGTGGCTACGTTTCGTCGCGCTGACGTTGTTCAAGAGGTAGCCTTTCCCCCTTGTTTCTGCATTATTATGGTTCTATTTTGATTGTTTCTAACTTTGTTTATTCTTGCAGGGTCGGCCCATTCCTTCTCGTACCCGGACGAGACCTGAGGTCCAGAGAGATCTGACGAGGTCTAGCTCGACACGTCGCTGTACAGGTTCTGGCGGTCGGGGTGGTCGTTCTGAGGCTGCTCGGACCGAGGCAGTATAATACCCCTCATGATTGCTTTAAAAGGATTTGATATACTACTCATATCAACAAGATGCATCTTCCTTTTAGGGAGCTCATATGCTAAGAATACTCCATAGTTAAGCGTGCTTGGCTGGGAGTAGTCTTGGGTTGGGTGACCTCCTGGGAAGTTTTTGTCGGGCGCAGATGAGTGAGGACAAAATGTGCCGAAAGGACTCGTGTTGGTTTGTGGGGACAGTTGTTTGCCCTGGATGCGCATTTCATGATAATAGGCCCCTTCCTAATTTGTTTGGGGTCGGGGTGTTACAAATGGTATCAGAGCAACCCTGCAACCATGTACTAACCGTGGATAATTAATCATATATCAGTCGTCTAGCGGGGGAGAATTCTGGGGCCATATGGCCGTAGCCAGACTAGTTGTAACATTTTGGATATTCAATTGTCGTTAGGCGTAATATTGGAGTCCGTAACTTTCCAGGCGCAACAAGGGCGTTGCCGTTCCCAAGTGGGGGTGTATGTAATACACCTCATGATTGCTTTAAAAGGATTAGATGTACTACTTATATCAACAAGATGCATCTTCCTTTTAGAGAGCTCATATGCTAAGAATACTCCATAGTTAAGCGTGCTTGGCTGGGAGTAGTCTTGGGATGGGTGTCCTCCTGGGAAGTTTTTCTCGGGCACACATGAGTGAGGACAAAATGTGACAAAAAGACTCGTGTTGGTTTATGGGGACTATTGTTGGCCCTTGATGCGCATTTCGTGACAATAGGCCCCTCCCTAATTTGTTTAGGGTCGAGGTGTTACAGCACGTGCTGAGCCGGTAGGCCAGGGAGAGGCTACCTCAGATCCTAGAGGTGGTGGGATGTACGAGGTCGGTTGACAAGGGAATAAACACGTCGTCAATTGTCTATCCCTAGATTAAATACAATTTATACAACCTAAACAAACCTAATACGAGTATAAGGCAAGCATAGGAGTCGAACCACAGGGAGAAATGCTTAAGCACCGTATTCATTACCTAGAGTCTAAGCTATCTCGGAACAAGAAGTGTGAATAACTAAGATATTAAACTAATAACGAAATGGATTAAAATTAATATAACTAGGCACCAAGGGAAATGGGTAGGTGAAGATGACGCTTGATCATGCAATAACAAAGTAGCAAATCAATGGTAAACTAAACATGCATGAATACCGAAGTAAGGCCCAATCTAACCGCCTTTCGGGGTTAATCGGTTTCTCCTAACATAGCCTCTATGTTTCCACACTAGAACCATATATTAGAAGGTGCAATCAAAGAATTATCGATAGTAATGAATCTCAACTAAGTCAACTTCCGTTACTTGTTAGCAAAGACTCACCTTTAATCAATTCACAATGTGCACTTGCAAGAAGATCAAAGAATATCAAGCATGCAAAGACTTTAATCACCATCAACATAACCCAAACATTATAAGCATGAACAATTAGCAACTACACCATCCCCACACCCTTGGCTAGGTGACTACTCACAAATCATATTGAAAACAATATCAATCATCAAATCAATAAGCATCAACATGATTAATAAGCAAAGAAGAAAAATCAAAGCAAATAAGCAAAATAAAAAACAAAGGTAAAGCGAAAGAGTAAGAGATTGTTCATTAATTGAAGATGAAGGTCTACAAAGGATTGAACAAACTCCTTCTTCAAAATCCAAGTTCATCAATGAAGAAAACCACACTTTCTCTCTCTACCAATGAAGACTAATAGTGTTTCTCTCTCTAGATTAAGCTAAAATGTTGATAAGGTAGATGATAATACAAACTTGAAATAGGAGGCTATATATATGCATCATAAAAGACGGAAATAAAACGCCTAGGAGAGCCCTCTAGAAAGCAGCCGCGCCCTCTCCAGTCTGGGTACGGAGTTGCTTAACCAAGCAACCCGCGCTCGCGGCTATGCACCCGCGCCCGCGGCCAAAGAAAGGAGATGTCATCTGCTGCTGAAGAGAGATCGCGGCAGGAAAACTGGGAAATGAGGCCTCGATAAGCCGCGCCCGCGGCTCCAAACGTCGCGCCCGCGGGCCACAAAGGAGGGCTCTCTTCTGAGGCGCGACTTAGCATCTACAGAAAGTTGAGGTGATTGCATTAACAACAACCAGCGCCCGCGGCTCTGCTCCCTGCTCTAGTGCCTTCCTTGAGCATCAAATTTCCTTCCCATGCCTCGCCATGCATCCAAGGGTTCATCCGAAAGGGCCAAAAACCTACAAAATAACAAAGAGACGCTAGAAAAACCAACAAAAGGGAAAAAGAAAGGAAACACGAGAAAAGAAAGGAAAAAGAAAAACTAAGGTAAAAACGCTTAAAGAGGCTCAAACAAGTGCAAATGAGGGGAGAATCCTTAGAGAAAAGGGGTGGAGAAGTGGCATAAAGGCCACTCATCATTGGCTCGCCATCGCAGCAGCCTCCACAGCCTCATCCTCAAGGCAACCTTGGGTGGACGGGTCTTGTGCTGAGTTTTCCACTTCCCGGGGAGACTGGAACGGAGCTGGTGGAGAGCATACTCCTCAAACTACGCAGTTCTATGATATGATGGGCATTACTCATCATCTGCATCCTCCGGCGTCGTAGTTTATGCATGTGTTTTGTATTTTGACATGTATAGAACTTTGCCTAATTGACTCATTCATTAGACATGTTTGTATATACATATTATTATCTATATATTATGACTTTAGGTATCTTGCTTTTTTTCATTTTTATGTGCATATTTGTGTGTGAGAAGAATTGTTATAATTAATAATTTTGCACAAAAATTCAGTCATTTTTATTATTGATGGAGGGTATCCGACTTTCTCCCCTAAAAAAAGAAAATGAAAAAATAAAAATTGGACTTACAACATACTAAAAATTAAGTTTGAATAAAATCCAAAAAAAAGAAAAAGATAATTAGTATATAAAATTAATTAAAAGGGATAAAATCGTAAAGTTATTGTTCAGGTTCGAATCTGCCAAAAAACGCAGCTTTTAAAAAGCTCACTGATAAGACACGTCAGCGCCACGCGTTTTGCGTTAGCGCCAGGGGCTACTACAGGCTATTGGCGCCAGACGACAGAACTGTCATTTAGCGCGAGAGAGCGCTGACTCTAAATCCTTTCCAGATTGAAACTTTGCCGATGTTGTGTATAAATAGCCCCCTGGTCTGCCGATTTTCTTCATAAGTTTAGCAGATTAAAACATAGTCTTAGATTTTGAAAAATAATCATGTCTTTAATTACTAAGAGTTTTACCAACTTCACTCATGAATGGTGTCGGTCTTTAACTGCCAAATAGAGAAAATAATTAGACTTTTTTCATATGGGAGGTATCTATGGTGTTAAGGGGGTAGATCTTGATGTAGACTTCATTCATACCGTCTTAGAATATTGGGATATGGATACTCATTGTTTTACACTAGGGTGTGATGAAATTAGCCCTTTATCGGAAGAATTCTGTGCTATCTTAGGCTTTCCTGCATTAGATCTTGCAGTAATCCCTAGAATAAATGAATATTATTATAAAGATTTTGAACACTTCTTCAATTTAAGATACAAAGATCTAACAAATATTGTAGATTGTAGCATAGTTAATTTAAAAGAATTTGTACGATGTAGACGTCGCTCGAAGTGCGCCTACGTTAAAAGCATGTGTGAATATGCTTGGCACTCATAGGAAGTGGGAATTGACATATACGATTATGGAAAAATAAAGTAGGGAGCCGCCAACAAGTTTTTAAGGAACTTGTAAACCGTTCACGGATCATAAAAGGCAACCACGAATAAAGGGACAACGAAGGCAACAACGATTGACCCGTGAAGGTTACACCCCATTCATAATCCATGAGATTACTAACTCCATATGGTTCGGAACCACAAAAGGAGGATCGGGGATGATGGTACGAAGTGAGTCATGGAGTCACATTTGCCCATATTGGCCTCTACTCGATTCTTATAGTGATATGTGATTCTTGCGATCTCAAAGGCATACAAACAAAAATTCAATTTTCTCCAATCTAATATTATGCTAAATTGGTTTAATATAATGCAACATATAATTCTAAAATATTTGTGATCACTTTATTAAACAACAAGATTAAAAAGGATCCTAAACCGGTTGTCCAAATTATCTTATTAGGCGTGATTTTCAATTACATATTCCCTTTAAACATGCAAAATGGTGATAATAATAATAAAATAGAATACACATTAATATTAGAAGCAATTTAACAATAATTATAACAATATAAAATCGTTAGAAAAATAATAGAAATAAAAGGAACATAATTCTTACTTTGATTCTGTTTGTTCGCAACTACAAAATAATAAACTGGTTAGTAACTTCAAGGAAATAATAATAAAACAATAATTAAATTAAATTAAATAGAATTGATTTGGGGTAAAACCCTCAAATAGTTCTACCTTTCACGCCTTGTCTTAAGGACAGAACCACGAGTAAAGTATGGACTCTTGGGAGTGCTTGAAGAACTAATTTTGAAAGAATAAGGGTAGGCTAGTGTTTAGGCTGGAGCATAGAAGAGAGAAAAAACTAGAGATTTTGTTCATGCCCCGTACATTAGAAATGAGGGGCTATTTATAGAATAATTGTGCTGAGGGAACATACGGAACCCTAAAATGGTAAAAACCCTAAAAAAGTATCCCGCGACACGGCAAAGTGTACCGTGACACGGGAAATCCCACGTTCAGACGGAAAACATTCTCGTGACACGGTGCACATTTTGTGTGACGCGGGAAATATTTAGTGAACGAGGGAGAAAACACGTTAAGGGTTTACGCGGAAAGGACAATGAAATTCCCGTGTCACAGCAGGTTTCCCGTGTCAAGGGGAATCCCACCGTCAGATGGGAAAGTTTCCCGTGACACGGTGGACTGTTGCCGTGACGCGGGAATTTTTAGTCCGCTTTTCCGTCTAAATTCATTTTTATCCCTAATTTCGTTAAGCATTTTATGTGCCGATTGATAATATCGGGCCATTTTCTGATTTTATTATTATTTGGGCTAAAATAAATAAAAAGTTTGGGCTAAAATAAATAATAAAACAGTAAAAAAAAAAAGGTTTGGGTTGAAATTAAATAATAAGTTTGGGCTGAAATTAAAACTATGCTTTGACCAAACATCAAGACTAATCCATGGACTATTCAAAAATACGAATTTAATTAAATACGATTTTTTTAGCACTCTCGGGATTAAATACTGAACACGGCCAATAGTGGCGGTGAAAGGTTGTTCATCATCGGGTTTGGTTTTGGGGAGACATTTTTAGGTGTCTACAGAAGCCCCCACTTTGACTGAGTTTGTAGAAACGTCAGTTTCGAAAACGATAGTCAAAGTAGTCGATAGGGAAGGAGAACGATTTAGGACATTCTACGATCCTAAATCACTCTGTATACGCCGATACCTGCAGAAAAATGTTAATTCTACAAATAAAAGAGTAAAAATATAGAATACGTATCTGGCACCAATGTAACGATGGAAAATGAGTTTGGCAGCTTCCTATGCTTGAAGGAATCCACCGGATGACGTTTGTTGAAAAGCTTTCCATGCCTGAGGAAATCCGACTGATGAATTTGGTAGCTTTCTAAGCCTGAAGAAACCTACCGGATGATACTTTCTATGCCCGAGGAAAGTCGAAGTATGAATTTGGTGTTATTCTATGATTCACAACTTTACCGATAATGTTTTCCATGCTTGAGGAAAGCCGACTTGGCGATTTTCTATACTTGAAGAAAAATCCACCGATAACGCTTTCCATGCTTGAGGAAAGCCGACTTGGTGGTTTTCTATACTTGAAGAAAAATCCACCGATAACGCTTTCCATTCTTGAGGAAAGCCGACTTGGCGGTTTTCTATACTTGATAAAAAATCCACCGATAACGCTTTCCATGCTTGAGGAAAGCCGACAACTGCTGTAATCGCTTAAATTTGCAAATGTATGATGGTTCGATTATCCACGAACGTGGGCCGCAGATGATCCACACCTTCAAGTCAATTATCCGACCATATTAGGTGTTTAAAATATCGACAAAATTGATTTTGACGCTTCATAGGGGTAAAATAGCAATTTTGATACCCTTCAACCGTCAGTTAGAATTTTCTGCGTAATTTTACTGAAAAACTAACTGTCCAATTTACGCGGAAAATCATGCAATTTTAATCAAATTTCCAGGAATATTCGCTGCCAGCTTCAAAAAGTGTGCAGGACAAAAGCTTGAACTCCGTGCCACGTGGATAAATCCCGCGACACGCTGCTGGATTGCCGTCAGATGGGAGGAACTCCCGTGTCGCGGTAATTTTTTTTGGCACAAAAAATCCCACGCGCCCCGTTTTGTCCCGTGACGCGGCGATTCTGCGGGTTTTTGTTTCTTTTTTTTCGCTGAAATCTCGCTGTTGTTCGTTGCTGCTGCTGCTGTTGCCGTCACCTGAGGTCGCCGAATCTCCGTCACATCCCAGGCTCACCGTGATACGGGCCGTTGTTACCATGTCACGGTTGCTGCTGACCGTGTCACGGCGGTTGTGATGCGGTCTTCACGGCTTTTCGAGCTTTAGGAGCTCAAATCTTCATCAATTCTGCTCTAATTTTTTCCTACTTTCCTCATTTTTGATTCTCTACAAGGATCCATGTAAGTTTTCTTTGATTTTTGTATCGAATTTGCTTCAAACGAATAATTTCATGTAAAAACCCTTAAAAATCAATTTAGGGATTTTTTTTTATTTTGAGTTTTTTGTTGAAATTCTTTCCATGAATTTACTTGCATATGTGTGTATGTGTGTTTCTGAGTGATTTGAGACAAAAATTGCATGATTTGGTGAAGAATTGAGCAAATCACCATTTTTGGTACTACTTGTGGTAAATGGTGTTCTTTGTTGTTCATGTTGTTCTTTTGCACTTGAAATGATGACATATTGGTTGTAGATCTTGTAAAATATGCCATGAAGCGTCGATCTATTGTTTTTGTGCAATTTTGAGACATGTTTTGTGTTGTGTATGTACTACATTGTCATGAAGAACATAGTATCATGCAATTAGGAGAACATAGTATTAGTTCGTCATGGAGAAACTAAATACTATAAATAACTCCATTATTTTGCTAATTTTTAGCCTTGAGGTAAGAATTTAGCGTATAATGCAATAAATAACTAAATAACTTAGGAAATGATGCTAAGCATTTAGATTTTTTATTAAAATGCAACTCGATATAAATAATTAAATGACTTAGGAAATGATGCTAAGCATTTAGATTTTTTATTAAAATGCAACTTGATATAAATAACCAAATGTCTTAGGAAATGATGTTAAGCATTTAGATTTTTATTTTTATAATAGCATGCCTAGAAGACGGGATCGCGATCTTTCCACTCATGGCCGGCGTCAGGCTTTTCGGGAGGAAACTCCCACGATTCCCGAGGGTATGGATGGTGACGTCTTAAAGTAAGAGCCTCGGGCCTCTACGGGTAGAGGTAGGTGGGCTCCACCTCCGTGGACCTCAGACTAGTTGGTTTTATGTCGTGAGAACCACGTTTCTCATCGTCCATTTGCAGGCATAGTTGACGGCACGCTTCGCCATCACTATTCTGGAGCCGGAGATTTGATTCCTCAACTTCATAAAATTATCACGAGGGATCCTGCTACGAACGCCTTATGGGAATCAGCTGGCTTAGTGAACTTTTATTCGGCAATCCTAGGGTTTTGCAGCCCCTAGCGTTGTGGTGCGACAGTCGTTAGCACGTTGTTGGAGTATTTTTGGGATACTACCAACACCTTTCACTTTTCTTGGGGGGAGATGACAGTGACCCCTCTGGACTTTAGCATGATTAGCGGTCTACGCTTCACTGGCCGGGTCGTAGCACAGTTGTCTGATCTTTCTTGGGGAGCGGGTGAGGCAGCTGATTTGTTAGGTACGATCATTCAGCATATCAGGACCCAGCCAGTGTCTCGAGGTGATCCAATGAGCGGGCGATCAGAGTTGGCTTTCGGTTCTAGCCCATGGTTTTGACAAGGAGAAGACATCACCTGAGCAGCGAGTGCGGATCTTAATTTTGATTCTCATTTCCATGACTCTTTCTCTTGATAGGAGTTCGCGTGCACTCCTTTACTACCTTCCTTCTTTAGTCAGGATCGGTGAGATAGGATCCTTTAGCTGGGCCAGCCTCGGATATGCTGACCTTCTCTTGTCGTTACGCCATGGATGTAGGCAGCTGAACGACTAGTCCCCTGTCACTATCTACTGTTTATGGAGAGTCGTAGAGGTGACAATCCTTTCCTCTTCTTGTTTTATTTAAATTTGATTGACTCATGTGCTCAAAGATTACTTTTCATTGCAACTATGGTTCTACGAGTACTTTCCAGCATTGGCTCCTCGACGGCGTCGTGGAGCGGTTCATGACTTCCCTGTCGAGGTCAGTTGGCGTAACCGAGGAGAGTCACGGGTGGAGTCTGTCTCTGCGCTACGCAGGCTGCTACGCCGAGGCACCTCTTCTGTTGGTGTAAGAATTACTTTTGAAGCCTGTTATTTTCTATCTTGATGTTATTTCCGGTGCTTCATTGCAACGTTTTATGATTTCCAGGTTGCTATTGATGTCTAGTATCGTCCTTGGGCTGGGATGACTAATCTTCTCGAGGCCTTGCAGCTTTCAGCGTACCGCACTATTTTTGTTGGTACCGGACGCTTTGTCTGGGATCTGGGGGAGCGTGTCGTTCGTCAGCACAGTGGTAATCGCTTTGTGGTGCCCTTGTCTCCACCGGAGTCGATGCTGGACTCGCGCTTGCTTAGGGAGTTGATAAACAGGGGAGAGCGCTACACTTTTCCTTGGCAGGAGCTTGTGCGCATGGAGGGTGATTATGCGCAGGACTTGCTTCCCTCTCTGGCTCCTCCACCCCGTCTTCCTGAGGTATGATTTCTTTTAAGGAGCTTTGTCGCTAGTCTCTGTTTAAATAGCCGAATAACTTGATTATTCGATCGTATTTTCTAACGACTGTTCGCCGTGTGGGGAGGATTGAGATTCCGCCTCAATATGTCCGCTACCCAGGGCCGATTGGTATTATCGAGGACCAAATTGCTGATGCGCCAGAGGGTTTCAGACAGGCGCAAGAGTCTCTGCCTGAGGTTTTTGAGTCGGTAAGCTTTTGATGCATTATTCATCCCTTTTAACACCGCTTGTTACTGATTTTTCTTTGTTTTGTTCTCAGCCTACCCACCCGGAGATGATGGGATTCATGAAGCTGATTGACGCTCTGAAGTACTGCATCATCAAGCTTCGGCGTGGTGCGAGTTATCGGAGTAGTTCTGGCGATGTTTTTGAGGTATGTTCACTTTCTTCCATTTCTACCATTTGTTTTATTTTGCATTGTATACGTCTTTTGATTTTGTATCCTTCATGAGCAACGGAGGTGCCGTTCGCGCTCGAGGCATAGAGGCTCGGACGAGGGAGAGCCTAGTCGTGGTAGACGATCTCCTGAGGTTCATCGGCATTCTCAGTCTCAGCGGGAACCTCAGATTTCTCAGCCGTTTCAGGAGGCTCAGTGGCAGCAGCCTCAGTCTTCCCAGCGCCTTCAGGGTCAGGGTTAGTGGCAGCGACATTCGTTTTCACAGCCTTCACAACTTGAGTTTAGGCCAGTTATGACTCCCGTGGATCCTGGCTTATTTTCAGCACCATCGTCTGGGGTTCCTCCACCGTTGTCGGGCTTTTTTTCAGTTCCAGTGTATATGACGATGCCTACACCGACGATTCCCATTTCTTTGAGTCAGTCTACACCGTTTGCAAGATGGACGGGTCCTGCTTTGAGTTTGACTGCTGCTTGAGTTACAGGGACTGGTAGGGATACTACTCCTCGTACTCTGATGATGGCGGGACTCTTTGGCTCACTGTTCCCATATTCATAGGCTGGAGATGACACTGATCCTAACTCTTATAGTTCAGCAGATTTTTGATCGAGGGTCTTTATTTGTACATGTTGTGATGACACTTGACGTTGTTTATTTATTATGACTCATTTTATGCATTATTCACATTTTATCTATTTATTGGTGTGTGTTAGTGTGTGTTTGAGACTCATTTTGTGTGATTGTGTAGTTATTAATGACGCGACAAAAAGACGTAAGTGGAGTGAGTGAAGGGTACTGACCTTCCCTAAAAGAAAAAGAAATAAAAAGAAAAGAAAAGCCTGAATACGTTTTACAACTACCCCAAAATAAATATGTTTTGAAATGGGACGAGGTTTATAACTTCCCTAAAGAAAAATAAAATAATAAATAATAACGATGAATAAAATAAAAAATATATATATAAAATAAAGTGACACGGTAGATTTTCCCGTGGCGCAGAAAATTCCTTTTTGTTTTGCTCCATTTTGTCGTGACGCAATGTTGAACTAGCGCGTATGCTTGATTGACGGAGGAAGGATTGTATTTTTTAAAGTGGTCGTGCCCCCTTGAGGGGTTGCCTACGTATCTTTAAAAAAGAATCAGGCCAAACATAGCTCTATTGGGTCATGAACCCATGCAACTAGGCATAGAATTTCTTGAGTTGATCCAAGTTATTTAAATTGCGAAAACCGTTGCCGTCCATGTCTACCAATTGTGCCGCTCCGGCGGACAAGATGGCTTTAACAATGTACGGGCCTGACCAATTTGGTCTGAATTTTCCTCTTGGATCCAACACATTTTTGCGACAAGTGCCTTAAGCACCAGGACACCTTCTTTGATATTCCTAGTCTTGACTTTTTTATTGCAATGTCGTGCCATACGCTTTTGGTAGGTTTGGACATGATGCAAAGCTGCCAAGCGTTTTTCATCAAGTAAGACTAGTTCATCATATCTTGCTCTAATCCGTTCGACTTCATCTATTTGACTTTCCAACGCGATTCGGAGAGAAGGGATTTCGAGCTCTATTGGTTGTATAGCTTCAACTTCATAGACCAAAGAGAAAGGGGTAGCCCCCGTTGATGTACGAACAGAGGTTCGATAACCCCAAAGGGCGATATGTATCTTACTTGGCCAATCCTTTTAATTTTCTGTCATCTTTTTTATGATAGTTTTCACATTTTTGTTGGCCGATTCGACCACACCATTTGTTTGTCGTCTGTAAGGTGATTATCTGTGATGTTTGATATGATATTTCTGTAATAATTCCGCACATTCGGCTTGGAAATGTGTTCCATTATCACTGATCATCTCATGAGGTACCTCATAGCGGCATATGATATTTTTCTCAATGAATTGAGCTACGTGTTTCGTCGTTAGCTTAGCACACGAGGCAGCTTCGACCCATTTAGTGAAATAGTCGATTGCTACGAGGATGAATTTATTCCCCCCTTGTGCTGGTGGCGTTATCTTTCCAATGTTGTCGATGCCCCAAGTGGAGAAAGGCCATGGAGAAGTATATGTGTAGAGAAGCGAAGGTGGAACGTGATGTAAATTTGCGTAGACTTGACACTTCATACATTTCTTGACTTTTTCGTGACAATCTTTCTCCATAGTAGTCCAATAATAACCTTGTCGTTGAATCTTTTGGACTAACATCTTCGCATTCATGTGCGTTCCTCATATACTGGCATGAAGGTTTTCCATGGTTCTGTGTGCTTTTTTCTTGGTTATGCATAAGAGATTTATCCCCATTGCAGTCCTCTTGTGGAGTTCTCCCCTGATGAGCACATACTGTGAGTCCGGGAGCCTCAAAGCACGGCGTGCCCTTTTATCAGTATTAGGAGGGTATTCTCCTCTTGTCACATAATTAAGGATATCCGTATACCATGGCTCTTCATCTTCTTCTTGTGGTTTCTGTCCATCGTCAAGTGCATGAACATAAGCCGGTTCATATCTTCTTT
Organism: Chenopodium album; assembly: GCF_948465745.1. Classification (NCBI taxonomy): domain Eukaryota; kingdom Viridiplantae; phylum Streptophyta; class Magnoliopsida; order Caryophyllales; family Amaranthaceae; genus Chenopodium; species Chenopodium album. The sequence goes on from NC_137838.1 coordinate 47,721,195, forward strand.
CTATGGTCAACGGCATTCTGATTGTTTCCGTTGGAATTCGCACCATTGATGCTAATTTAGCTAGTGCGTCGGCGAACTGGTTTTCTTCTCTAGGCAAGTACGTATATTCAACTTCATCTAGTTGCTCCGTGAGAGTTTCCAGATGAGCTTGATACGTAGCGAGACTTTCACTCTTTACCTTCCATCTCTTGGAGATTTGGTTAATGATTAGTGAAGAATCACCGTAGATTATGAGCTTCTTAATTCCCATGGCGACAGCTGTTTCTAATCCCAATATACATGCTTCATATTCCGCAGCATTGTTGGTGACATCAAAGTCGAGTTTCATGGAAATTTGGATATTCTCTTAATTGGGTGATACAAGCAAGACTCCTACACCACAACCTTTTTGGTTTGAAGCTCCATCAAAATAGAGCGCCCAACTATCATCTTCAGTCATCAGTAAATCTATGTCAGGGAAATCGTACTCATCTTCTTCTTTCTCAACTTCTTCTAGCGGAAAGTCTGCTATGAAGTCAGAAACCGCAGAACCTTTTATGGATTTTTTGTTACAAATTTCAAGTTGAAGTGAGCAATATTGACTATCCACCTTGATAATCTGCCACTGAGTGTTGCTTTTTCGAATAATTATTTGAGAGGATCCATCTTGGACACAACATGCACTATATAAGTGAGCATGTAATGTCTTAGTTTGTGTGCGGCCCACACAAGTGCGAGACACAACTTTTCAAGTGGTGTGTATCATGTCTCGTATCCTTGAAGCTTCTTACTCAAGTAGTAAATTGCATTCTCCTTGCTTTCAATCTCTTGTGCTAGCATTGACCCCATCGTTTCTCTTGTGACCGTAAGGTACAGTCAAAGAGGAAAGTCGGGTATTGCTGGCGCTATCACGGGTGGGTTTGCCAGGTACTCTTTGATTTTGTCGAAAGCTTTTTGGCAATCGTCGTCCCATGTGACTGGGACATTTTTCTTAAGCTTCTTGAATATAGGTTCACATATCGCCGTGAGTTTTGATATGAACCTACTTATATATTGCAACCTTCCAATGAAACCTCGAATTTCTTTCTCATTCTTGGGCGGTGGCATGGCCATGATCGCTTTGCCTTTTGTGGGATCTATTTCAATCCCTCAAGAACTGATCACATATCCAAGTAATTTGCCTGACGTGACTCCAAATGCATACTTTGCTGGATTTAATCTTATGTTGTACTTGCGGAGTCTTTCAAAGAACTTGCGAAGTGCAATGATGTGGCCTGGGCGATCTTTAGACTTAAGGATCATATCATCGACATAGACCTCCACCTCTATATGCATCATATCATGTAACAATGCTTTGGCTGCTCTTTGGTTGGTGGCACCCGCGTTTTTCAACCCGAATGGCATTACCATATAGCAATATGTACCCCATTGTGTGATGAATGCGGTTTTTTCCATATCTTCTACAGCAATTAATACTTGATTATATACGGCGTAGCCGTCCATGAACGATAGGAGTGCATGGTTTGCTGTGTTATCGACCAGAATGTCAATGTGAGGTAGAGGGAACCCATCTTTCGGGCTTGCTTTATTGAGGTCCCTGTAATTAACACACATTATGACCCTTCCATCCTTCTTTGGAACTGGAACCACATTTGCTATCCATTCTAGATACTTGGATACTTTGATGAAACCTGCGGCCAACTGCTTTCTAATTTCTTCTTTGATTTTGAGTGCCACATCCGGTTTCATACGGCGCAGCTATTGTTTGACAGGCTTCATACCTGGAATGAGTGGTATCGTATGCTGAGCTATATCCCTGTCAATTCCTGGCATATCTTTGTATGACCAAGCAAATACATCAACAAATTTACTAAGCAAGTTAATTAGCTCTTTGTGTTCATCTTGACATAGTGTTAATCCAATTTTTACTTCTTTAACAGTCGTATCATTGGAAATATTAATTGTTTCTGTATCTTCGATAACTGCCGTTTTATTTTCATGTTCTTCCATTGCTTTTATTATTTCTTTGTCATTTTTATCATTATCAAAGCAATATTGATCAGGTCTAGGGGAATGACACGCATCGTAAGCAAAGGTACTCATTTCATTGAATTCATCGGTTAATACATTAAGAGGGGCAAGGTCAACTGCGACCTCACCGGAAAGAGAAGACTCAAAAAGAGACTCAGGTTTAGACTCTATAGCAGAAAGAGGGTCGACCTCAGACTCTAAGGATTTGTCTATAAACTTAGACTCAGACTCAGACTCGGACCCAGATGACTCAGAATCATCAAACGTAGGACCTTCGCCAACGGTTATTTCTAACTTCTCTCCGCTTGGCGTAGTGATCCTCAATGTCTTGCGCCATCCCTTTGAAATATTATCCGCTTGGATGATTAACTTGGAGAGGTCAAAATCCTTGTTTTCTATAACAACTTCAACGAGCTCGGAATTATCATTGCAGACAGGCTTAGATTCATTCTTCTCCATTCCAAAAAGAAGGTTAATGCCTAGATCATCAGAGCTTGGGCTAGCTGGTATCTCAGTTGTGAAGAGCTCTTCATCTTCATTGACAAAGTCACAATCGAGGAACATCTCGAATCCTGGTTCACGCTTCCCATCGTGGACAAAAGGCTCTGGGAATTCATAGCATGGAAAGTCTTCCCCTTCTTTGATGTACTGGCCATTGATGATGAATGGCTATGGATCCATGGCCATTTCCATCTTCATGATTCGAGCGTTATTGCGAGCCTTCATTTTCAAAAGGTCTTGTTTCACATCTTCTTTTGTTGGCTTGAATCCCAAGCCAAAAGTATCTTTCTTGAGTGAATTAGGATGGCCCCAAAGTTCAGCCATTTTCTTTTTGAGTCCGAGGGTCATTCCAGGGAAATGCCCTTGCTTCTTCATAATGGCATTAATATTGGTGTTTGAATAGGGATCGAAGTCGAGATGACACTTCTCTTGTTCTTCAATCATGAGAACATCATCGAGTGAAAACCTCCAAAGATCTTTGTCTTCTTCGTCATGTTTGACATGGACGATAGGAGTGTCGATAGCTTGAATGTGCATGGGAGAGGCATCAATGGTAATTGGAACCCCTCCAACTATGGCTTTCACTTTCTGGTAAAACGATGATGGAATCGCCTTTAGCTCATGAAGCCAAGGGCGTCCTAACATCAGATTGAAAGAGGCCTTAATGTCTACCACCTGAAACTTGGTGCGACGTTCAATGGCCCCAGTAGTTATGTTTAGTGTGATAGTACCCACGGCTTGACAGCGAGTATTATCATAAGCGCGAATCCCTTTAGTAAAGGGAGTCAGTTCTTCATTCTTTATGCCCAACTTCTTTGCAGTGAGGAGTGGACATACATTGATTGTAGAGCCATTATCAACCAGGCTCATAGGAACATTCATCTGCCCACACACCACAGTGATGTGTAAGGCCTTATTATGTTGGTCCTCTTCCGGGGGCATATCCTTGCCAAAAAACAAAATTAGATTGCTAGTACTTGGAAATTTAGTAGTGAGAAAGCTGACCAGTCCTTGAGCAGTCATATCATCATCAACTCCTATTTTCACCAGGGCATTCATCACAGCCTTTTGATGCTCGTGAGAGGTGGCCGAAAGCTTCCATACATTCATCTCCACCTTGGTCTTTTGTAATTGTTTGACCACATCGTTGTTCACAGGGTCGATGGGATCAACTATCGGATGTGATTGCGATGGAGGTGGAGGTGGACTAGGTTGTTGCAACCGTCCACTTCTGGTGAAAACCTTGACCTCAAGGTCTCCCCAAACATCTTCACTTGTGCCAAGAGATGAACAGGCTATATTTTTAAGATAGACGTATGCATCGTCACTATCCTAAATTCCATTCACTTCGTCATAGCTCGAGACAAATACCACTTCAGGCAAAGGTTCATTCACAGGTTGAATGAGTATTGACGGATTAAAGGAGACTTCATCTCCCATGATAGCCAAAGCATCAGAAAGAGGACCTATTTGAATGTTAGGCTTCTTGCCCCTTGAGGGACAGGAAGTTGATTAGCATCAATTAGGTCTTGGATCGCATCCTTCAACCTCTAAAACTTCTCAGTATTATGACCCTTGCCTTGATGAAACTTGCAATAAGCATTAGGGTCGTAGCTAGCGGTTCTATTCTCTGGTCGAGGTTCTAGAAATGGTCCAATTGGCATAATCAGTCCTTGACCATGTAAACGGTCAAAAGCAGCATCATAAGTCATTCCCAAAGGCGTGTAAACCCTCCTTTGCCTTTGGAATCTTTAAGGAGGAGCATTAAGGGCCAACACATACATCATTGATATTGATATTGTTGGTAGCGTTATTGGGCTTGGAAGACCAAGAAGAAGGAGTGTCGTTCTTCTTTTTTTTTCAAGTGTTGTTGTTATTATTGTTGCTACCAGTAGAATTCATCAGTTCATCTTCGATATTGATTCTAATATCGTATATATCTTCAAAGGTACTCAGAGGCAGAAACTTCAAGTGTTGCTTGTACTTATGAGTCAAGTTGGTATTGAACAAGCGAACCATCTCTTTTTCCTTGGGGGGGATCCACTAAGAGCGCAGTTGTTTCCCTCCATCTTCTTTAGTAAGTGGTGAAGCCTTCATTCTCTTTCTGTTTGAGAATGGAGAGTTCACGTTCAGAAGTCTTGGCCTGAATGTTACACTTGTAACAATTCATGAAGCTTTCAGCAACATCCTCCTAGATCGCAACATGCTTGGATTCTAAAGAGTAGAAACATTGTTGACAGGCGTGCTCTAAGTAAAGAGGGAACACCGTAGGCAAGAGTGTCACATCTAATCCCTTAAGAGCCATGGTTGTAGAAAAAGTCTTCAAATGGAAAAGTAGATTATTAGTAGGCTTAAACTTGGGAAAGTCAGCAGTGGAAACTTCTCAGGAATCTTGTCCCTTATGGACGAAAAGGCGATAGGTTGCTCCACATAAGTGAATTCTTCAGAAATCTTACTTATCTGTTCCTTGATCTTGTCCATTGCAGCGGCAGTGACACTGTTCTGATTGTCTTGCTCTACCGTGTTGACTCTAGTAGTGAGTGTTTGCATCATGTTAGACAACATTTCAATTTTCTTGTTGATGTTTTTGATATCTTCCTTAGTAGCCATTGGTTGAAAGTAGACTGGAGATGGATCTTGTGGAGATGATTGTGGTGGTTTCCTTGTACGCCTCTTTGGTATAAGATGTTGTTGAGGTATTGACTCAAACCGTAACAATCTACCCCTGCTTCTTGACCAAGTGATGTGACACCGAAACAAACACACCTTTAATGACCAAACTTAACCTTAACCCATCCGGAAAAATAAAAAATAAAAAAATTTGAATTTTAAAAATCAATAACTTTGAAATTCTAATTACATATTTTTTTAAAAAAAAAAAGTATGGGAGGATACTATCCGACTTACTCCGAAAAAAAACGACACAAAAAAAAGACTACCCTAAAATTCGGTCAAAAGTGGTGCACAACTAACGAAAAAAATGTGTGAACTCGACATGTGAGTGATTAAGTGAGGTTATGGACACGTGTTATGATCGTACAGCTAGACATGACACCAAACTAGACACATACATATGCACAAAAACCGAAAAAAGACTGACGGGACACTTTTCCTGGACATTGTGTCACGGTGCTGACTGTCATAACATGCTGAAGTCTACCGTGGCACGGAAGTCAGAAAATCTGACTGGTGCCCTGTTTTCCTTCGTACGCAATCAAGTTATTCAATTTCTCCTACGGGACAGACCTAAATGCGACGTTAAAACGTCTATGCATATGCAAAAACGCCAAATTAATCACAGGAATATTTTTCAAGAATCTTTCAAGTCTCATCCACTCATCTTAATTAAATACTGATCACTCAAATCGATAAATAACCAAGAATCCTCCCCAGTGGAGTCGCCAAATTGTAGTCGTCGCTCGAAGTGCGCCTACATTAAAAGCATGTGTGAATATACTTGGCACTCATAGGAAGTGAGAATTGACATATACGATTAGAGACAAATAAAGTAGGGAGCCATCAACAAGTTTTTAAGAAACTTGTAAACCGTTCACGGATCATAAAAGGCCACCACGAATAAAGGGACAACGAAGGCAACAATGATTGACCCGTGAAGGTTACACCCCATTCATAATCCATGAGATTACTAACTCCATATGGTTCGGAACCACGAAAGGAGGATCGGGGATGATGGTACGATGTGAGTCATGGAGTCACATTCGCCCGTATTGGCCTCTACTTGATTCTTATAGTGAAATGTGATTCCTGCGATCTCTAAGGCATACAAAGAAAAATTCAATTTGCTCCAATCTATTATTATGCTAAATTGGTTTAATATTAATGCAACATCTAATTCTAATATATTTGTGATCACTTGATTAAACAACAAGATTAAAAAGGATCCTAAACCGGTTGTCCAAAATATCTTATTAGGCGTGATTTTCAGTTACATATTCCCTTTAAACATGCAAAATGGTGATCATAATAATAAAATAGAATACAAATTAATATTGGAAGCAATTTAACAATAATTCTAACAATACAAAATCGTTAGAAAAATAATAGAAATAAAAGGAACATAATTCTTACTTTGATTCTGTTTGTTTGCAACTACAAAATAATAAACGAGTTCGTAACTTCTAGGAAATAATAATAAAACAATAATTAAATTAAATTAAATAGAATTGATTTGGGGCCAAACCCTCAAACAGTTCTACCTTTCACGCCTTGGCTTAACGACAGAACCACGAGTAAAGTATGGACTCCTAGGAGTGCTTAAAGAAGGAATTTTGAAAGAAAAAGGGTAGGCTAGTGTTTAGGCTAGAGCATAGAAGAGAGAAAAAACTAGAGATTTCGTTCATGCCCCGTACATCAGAAATGAGGGGGTATTTATAGAAAAATTGTGGTGAGGGAACACACGGAACCCTAAAATGATAAAAACCCTAAAAAAGTATCCCGCGACACGACAAAGTGTACTGTGACATGGGAAATCCCACCGTTAGACGGGAAACATTCCCGTGACACGGTGCACATTTTGTGTGACGCGGGAAATATTTAGTGAACGGGGGAGAAAACGCGTTAAGGGTTTACGCGGAAAGGACACAGAAATTCCCGTGTCACAGCAGGTTTCCCGTGTCACGGGGAATCCCACCGTCATATGGGAAAGATTCCTGTGACACGGTGGACTGTTGCCATGACGCGGGAATTTTCAATTCGCTTTTCCGTCTAAATTAATTTTTAACCCTAATTTCGTTCAGCATTTTAAGAGCTGATTGATAATTTCGGGCCATTTTCTGATTTTATTATTTTTTGGGCTAAAATAAATAAAAATAAATAAAAAGTTTGGGCTAAAATAAATAATAAAACAGTAAAATAAATAAATGGTTTGGGCTAAAATAAAATAATAAGTTTGGGTTGAAATTAAAACTATGCTTTGACCAAACATCAAGACTAATCCATGGACTATTCAAAAATACGAATTTAATTAAATACGATTTTTTAAGCACTCTCGAGATTAAATACTTAACCCGACCAATAGTGGCGGTGACATGTTGTTAATTATCGGGTTTGGTTTTGGGGAGAAATTTTTAGGTGTCTACACACGCCATTACTTTGATAAACCTTATTCTAAAACTTTTCATGCTTATAGAAGAAGGGCTTTTCTCTTTTGCATGCTTAACCAATATCTTCTCACTAGTGGTAGAACTAATGAAAGCCAAGCAATCATATCAACTGTTTTGGAGCAGATTGAATCTGGGAGATATCCAATGCCATTAACTGTTGGAGAGACTATGCTTAATCTTGATGAATTGAAGAGAAATCCAATTTTATTACAGGTAGAAAAATAATATTTTTAATTACAGAAATCAAAAACCTACTTTTTTATAGTAATATTAATTTATTTGCATTGAATTTTTTGCAGATGTGGCTAATGGAGAGACTAAAATTAATTAGTCCTCCCGACAATATTAAAAAATACACTCCAAATTGCTTTGTGAGGAGAAAGAAACGCTTCTCTAAGATGGGGCGCTAGGAATGGAAAAAATCTTTGCCTCTTGTAACTTTGCTATCAAGTGGGTCATCCCTTGGTGGAAAATAGAGAAGATGGATGGTGTCAACAAGCAACCTTTCTGTCGTCTTCCAAGCTTATCCAAGAGGACTTTTTATTATCCCTGTAGGGTAAAAAGACAGTACGACCTACTTCAAACAATTCCTTTTGGGGATCTTCGTCGTCCCTATGAATTCCCTGTTTCTCAAGAAGTAGAAAAATTTGATGCATATTGGAGCGCTAGACATTTATGGGAAGTGATTACCCAAAAGGTTCCTCCTTCCTTTCCCAATGATGTAAAGAGGTGGCTTCTTATGAAGCCTTCAAAGGATATGAAGAAAAATCAGAGTAAAACTGATGTGAAGAATCGTCTAGGTGACAAGGTAATTTCTGTTAAGGAATGTTTGGGTGAAAAGGTAGAATTCAAAATACCTATGATGCCTAAGAAGAAAAGCTCTACAAAGAATAAAGGGAAAATAAAGGCTGACACTTTAGAGAAGAAGGCTTGGGTAGAGAAGAAACATGGAGTCCTAGCTAAGGGAGAAACTATTTACTCCAAAATTGAATGTAGGTCCTCTAAAGGATGCCTACTAGCTAAAGCCATGGACGATGAAGATGATGCAGATAAAATTGGAAGCGAGCAAAGAAAGAGAAGAAAGAATGAAGCATTGCTTAACTTTCAATTTAGTAGATTTAGTTTTAAATTTAAAGTTAATTTGTTTTATTAAGCTTTATTTAAATTCCATTAATAATGTAATTTCTTAATTTATTTTATTAATGAAATTTCAGCTTTTTAATAAAATCATCTCCTTTAAATTTAATTTATTAAAGCAATGAAAACAGAATATTTAATTTTCCATAAATTTTTTTGAGTAAGGAAGTCGAAAATTTTCCGAAAAATATCGAAATATGCCTAGGTACTCCCAGAAGTAACGGCGCTTCTCCTTTACGACTGGCGCCAGCTACGGCCGTCTGGCGTCTGGCGACAAACGCTATCGTCTTGCAACAGACTCTTTCGTCTGGTGCTACGGTCCATCGGCCGGCGACAGAGTTTTTTCTGTGACGCCGATGTTTCGTCGAATTTCTGTCAAATTTCTTTTTATATTTGGGATGCGAGATTTGCGAAAATTAATGTGGCCGCACCCGTAAAGGGTTGCCTACGTATCCTTTCCTATGGAATCAGGCCAAACGTAGCTCTCTTGAGTATCCTACTGAAGTAATTATGGGTAGTACTAATTAAGGTTGTCAAGATTTGTCATGTTCGAGAACTCATTGCTATCCATATCAGTTAGTTTTGTTGCACCTCCTGATATGATTTTTTTGACAATATAGGATCTGGACCAATTAGGCCTAGATTTGCCTCTTGGATCTAAAACATTTTTCCTTAATTCTTTTAACACCAAGTCTCCTACTTTGATGTTTCTTGTGTTGACCTTCTTATTAAAATGCCTAGTCATACGAGTTTGATAGCATTGATTATGATGTGGAGCTTCTAGTCGCTTTTCATCAAGTAGAATTAGCTCTTCATATCTCGCCCTAGTCCATTCAACTTCACCGAGTTTACTTTCTAGTGCAATGCGTACAAATGGTATCTCTAGCTTTACAGGTTGTACGGCATCCATTCCATAACCCAAGGAGAATGGCGTATTTCCTGTTGGTGTGCAAATTGACGTGCGATAACCCCAAAGTGTGAAATGAATTTGTCAGGCTAATCCTTGTAATTTTCAGTCATTTTCTCGATGATAGTCTTTAGATTTTTATTAGCTGCTTCAACTGCTCCTTTTGCTTGAGGCCTATAAGGAGAAGAATGATGGTGTTGAATGCCATATTTTTGTAACGATCTTCACACTCAGCTTGAAAGTGAGTTCTATTGTCACTTATCATTAAATGTGGGACTCCATATCGACAAATAATATTCCATTCGATAAAGAGTGCTACATGTTTTGCAGTGAGTTTAGCATATGATTGTGCTTCGACCCACTTTGTGAAGTAATCAATTGCTACTAGGATATATTCATGACCGCCTGTTCCCGGAGGAGTAATTTTACCAGTAATGTCAATTCTCCATGTAGAGAATGGCCATGGTGAAGTGCAGCTGTAGTATAGAGATGGAGGAACATGTTGTAAATTGGCGTAGATTTGGCATTTAGGGCATCTTTTCACATATTGATGTCAATCTCTATTCATGGTAGTCCAATAGTATCCTTCTCGCATTAGCTTTTGGACTAGCATTTTGCCATTATTATGGGTTCCGCAAATGCCTTCGTGGACTATCCTCATAGCCTTTTGAGCATCCTTTTTCCCTACACATAAGAGAGCTCGACCCTCAGGTACCCTTTTATGTAACTCGTTCTCTATGAGTACATATTGGGAAGCTAAGAGTTCTAATGCTCGTTTTGCTCTTTTGTCAACATGAGGAGGGTATTCTCCTTTGGTGACATGGTTAAGTATATCTGTGTACCACAGTTCCTCTTCTTCTTCTTCTTCTTCTTCTTCTTCTTCTTCATCTTGGATCACTTCATCATCTTCTACAGCTAGAATATAAGCCGGTTTGTGCCTTTTCTCTATAGTTAAAGGCATTTGCTAGATTTCCGTAGGAATTCTAACCATTGAGGCTAGTCTTGCCAAGGCATCGGCAAATTTATTTTCTTCTCTATGTAGATATGTGTATTCTACTTTTTCTAACTGATTGGTGAGAGTTTCCAGATAAGTTCGGTAAGGGGCTAGACTTTTGCTCCTTACTTTCCATCTTTAAGAAATCTGGTTGATTATCAATGAAGAGTCCCCGAATATTCATAATTTCTTCACTCCCAATGCCAAAGTTGTTTAAAGGCCTACCACGCATGCTTCATATTCAGCAGCATTGTTGGTAACGTCAAAATCTAGATTTATGGAGATTGGAACATGCTCTTGCTTAGGTGATACTAATAATACTCCAACGCCACATCCCTTTTGGTTTGAGGTTCCATCGAAGTATAAGGTCCAAGTATCATCTTCTGTGACCATCAAGTCTTCTTCTGGAAATTGATTTTCGTGTATTGGCGTAGAATCTTCTATTGGAAAATCTGCTAGGAAATCTGAGACCACATATCCTTTGATAGCCTTTTGAGGCATGAATCTTAATTACATCAAACTGGGCTAAGTTGACTATCCATCTTGATATGCGCCCATTGAGTGTAGACTTCTCGAATAAGTATTTTAGTGGATCTATTTGGGAAACTACAAAGACTGTACGCACGAGCATGTATTGTCTTAACTTGGTTTTGGCCCACACTAGTGCGAGGCACAATATCTCAAGCGGTGTATAGCGTACTTCATATTCAAGCATTGTTTTACTTAGATAGTAGATTGCATTTTTTTTACCTTCTACTTCTTGTGCAAGCATGGCCCCCATTGCCTCCTTGGTGACTGTTAGGTACAACCTAAGTGGTATTCCTAGAAGTGTTATTGCTAATACGGGAGGATTTGTGAGATAGGCTTTGATCTTTTCAAAGGTTTTTTGACATTTATCGTCCAATATTACAGTACATTCTTTTGTAGCTTTTTCAATATTGGCTCACATATTGTCGTTAATTTTGATATGAACCTACTTATATATTGCAACCAGCCAATAAATCCCTGAATTTGCTTCTCGGTTTTGGGCGGTGGCATTGACATGATTGCCTTGATCTTGGTTGGGTCTATCTCTATTCCTTTAAATCTTATGACATAACCCAAAAGCTTGCCTGAGGTGACTCCAAAAGCACACTTGGATGGATTCAACCTCATGTTGTATTTCCATAGCCTTTCAAAGAATTTTCTCAAGGCTACTTGATGACCTGGGCGATCTTTTGACTTCACAATCATATCGTCCACATATACTTCAACTTCTTTATGCATCATGTCATGGAGTAGCTAGGGCAGTCGCTGCCCGTTGGTAAGTAGCACCCGCGTTTTTCAACCCGAATGGCATTACCGTGTAATAGTAAGTACCCCATTGTGTTATGAAGGTTGTTTTCTCCATGTCTTCTTCTGCCATGAGAGAAGTGCATGATTTGCTGTATTATCTACCAGAATATCGTAGTGTGGTAAAAGCAAGTCGTGCTTTGGACTTGCCTTATATAAGTCTCGATAGTCGACACACATTGTTACCCTTCCATCCTTCTTTGGAACTGGGACGACGTTGGCCACCCATTCAGGGTATTTGGATACCCTGATGAAGCTTGTTGTTATTTGTTTTTGAACTTCTTCTTTTATTTTAAGAACTACGTCGGATTTCATTTGACGCAACTTTTCTTTTACAGGTTTCATTTCTGGAATTAGTGGTATAGTCTGTTGAGCTATTTCTCTATTTATACCTAGCATATCTTTATATGACCAAGAAAATACATTGATCAATTCTTTAAGTAGATTAATCAAATCATTTCTTTCTTGTTCATTAAGTGTTAATCTGATTTTAACCTTTCTTTTAATGGTTGAATCAATTGAGATATCAAATGTCTCAGTTTCCTCAATTATCGGTGTTTTCTTTTGAAGTGTTTCCATTACTTTAATAATTTCTTTGTCATTTTCATAGGTAGTTAAGCAATGCTTGTCATCTTGGGTTAAAGAAAATCACGAGGAGTAAGCAGAAGAAGACATATTATTGAATTTAGAAATCATTACATCAAAAAGGGAGATGTCCTCAAGGACTTGAATACTAACTATCCTAGGAGTAGAAATAGAAGAAGAAGGGTGTGCTACATGATGAGTGACATTTATTTCACTCTTAGGTTGTAGTTTTAGAGTTAATTACGTGTTTATTTTCCCTTATTTTCCCTTTTATTCACTTGTTTTCTTTTTAATAAAGTTTCTAGTTTTTTTTTAAGTTTAAATATGTTTTAATTTAATTTCTTTATTTAATTGGTTTCTGTAGACACCCATTTGTGTCTCCCCAAAACCAAACCGAGTGATGAGTACCTTTCACGTCGAATCATAATCGAATGAAGTGAAAGTGTGGAAAGTTAAGTGTTGCGGATAGTTTTAATTTCTTTTCTTTTCTCTCTGTTTTTGAAAACTTATTTAATGAAAACAGTCAATCCAGTTTGCTTGGTCCATGATATGGTTCCAATAATAGTGTAATTGGATGGATCTTGACGAGAGCTTTCCAACGATATATTATAAGCCCAATTTCGATGAATATGGAGGAAGTTATGGCCAATTTACTAAACTGGGCCCAGTTTGAGCCTTATATGCGGCCCAATGATCTAGGGGAGGGCCTAATATGATTCACATTACTAATGCAATTAGGAATGGTTTTAGTCTTCTAGATTCTCCTAGAAGGTTCTTTTCATTCCTAATTCAATTAGCATTGATAAATTGACTTTTGTTGACTTTTCAGAGTTTTAATTAAAATGAAAGAGCATTTTTTGAGGAAAGATACGATTTTATCCTCCTTTACGGCAATATTTATCTAATGTTAGAAAACGCGTCAAAAACAGGATTAGCGCCTAACGCCAGACATAAGCGCCTGGCGCCAGCATTGGCGCCTGACGCTAACAATGGCGCCTGGAGTCAATGGCCAGCGTTGGCGCCAACCTTGTTTTTCATGCGCCAGACTCTGTTTTGATATTTCATCTTTTTGGCTGATTTTCTCTATAAATAACGTATTAAAAACTCCGTTTTTGATAACCAGTTTTAATCAGTTTTCATCTACCATTCACCTACAATCAGTTTTCAATTCTATCTCATTCTTTTTCTAATCATTCATCGATTCTCTCATTCTCTTCCCATTCACCATCTCTCTCTCTCTTTTTCTAAACTAGCTTTTTACATACAAAACTCCGCATTCATTACAACTAGATACACCTAGCCATATTCGAAGTTGCCTTCGCCCTAGACGTGAAAGGTTTAATTTCAGAGGGTTTGGTCCCAAATCTCTATTTCAATTATTTAATTTGATTGTTTGATTTAATATTTTCCTTAAAGCTACTAATGTGTGTATTTTGTTATTAGAAAGAGGTACGAGGCATCAAAGTAAGTACTTTAATTTTTTATTAATATTATGATGTAGAAATCATGTTTAGATTGTTCTTTTGAGTCTTAGTATCATGTCTAGGGTAATTTCAATATCAAATATGATTGTTACGATGCTTCCTATGTTCTTCCTAATATCTATGATTGTTAGTATCATGTTAGGGTTAAAGATTTGATTTTTAATGCTTAGTGACATGCTAGGGTTTGTTATTAATCTTGTTAGTATCATACCTAGGATCTTGCTATTATTATTATGCTTTAACATGATTATGTTAATTATGATTATAATTGTTATAATTTATGACCATGATTATTATTATTATTATTATTAATTATGATTGTTATTATGATGATTATTTTTAATTATGATTGTTATGATTATGATAATTATTATTGTTATTATAATGCTGCTTAATATATATTTATTATTTATTGCTTGATCACGCCTTTATGCATGTTTAAAGGGAATTTGTACTTGTAATCACGCTTAATAAGATATTTAATAATCTTGTTTAGGGTTAATATGATTATAATTCAAGTGATCACCAATAATAGTATTATTTGTGCATTAATACTAAACTAACATAGATAAACAGGTTTTGGTTAATCCTATTGATTGCATGTTAATCAAAAAGCTCACATGAATACGATCAGAATAAAGTAGAGGCCTATTATTACGGCAGGTTCAATCTCTTTTGGGTTGGATTTGTACCTTCATCCCCGAACCCTTATTTGGTTCAAGACCTTATGGAGTTGACGATCTCTTGGATCGTTAAGGGGTGTAACATTAACCCTATGAACGGTTTACAAGTTCCTAAAACTTGTTGGCGACTCTTTTGCTCTATCTTCTTCCATTTTTGACGCCACCGTACTTTAGTGTATGATCACAGTGGGATTCAAGCTAGGGGATTAACGCTTGAAATAATTCCCCACGGTTTTTGGCGACTCCACTGGGGAGGATTTCTATTTTAATTCTTGAATTTGTTTCGGCAATGATTTAGAATGAGTGGATGAGACTCGAAACGTTCTAAGTATTTCATGTGCGTAATTTTGATTAACATTATTGTCATATGCATAAAAGAGATCTCATTGGAAAGACCATCCGTAATGAGTTAAAAACATAGGATTTTACACGGAGGAAATTTGAGAAATATCTTTCACAACTAGGACCGAAATAACACTACGCGAAACTGGAAAATTTTATCGAGCACAGAAAGCTGCTGAGGCATATAGGAATTAGCACCAGAGGCTATAGCATTGGCGCCTGACTTTTAACTGTAGCGCCAGACGCCAGCATTTGCGCCAGGCGCTACAGCTAAAATCAGGCGCTACAGCTAAAAGAATCTGTGAGGATGTTTATCAAGAATCTCCAAGAGAAGTATTCAAAGCATCTAAAGTATCAACACAATCTGAATACTTTCAAGGCCGTTTATGACATCGGAATTGAAATCGAAGATGACCTCGCAAAGCAAAAAGCTACTAAAAATAGTAACCACGGTGGCTGGAAAGGAAAGAAGAACGACAATCCTTCTTCTTCCGAAGATGCCCAATATAGTAACAATGTTAGTACCTTTGATCTCAATGAAGTTTTAGCCATGAATAACCAGGGATCTAAGAAGTTACTAAGGAAAGACTTCACCCCCATTGGGATGAGCTACGATACTACCTTCGATCGACTCCATGCCAAAGGACTCATTACTCCCATTGGACCTATTCAAGATCCCAAACCTGAAAAGAGATTGCCTAGTTGGAATCCAGACGAACACTGCAAGTACCATCAAGGTAGGGGTCATACTATTGAGAGCTGTTGGAAGCTAAAGGAGGCTATCCAACATTTGATTGATAATAACAAGCTTCCTATGCCTCCAGTTAACAAGAAGAGCAAGTGATGATAAAGGAAACAACACAAGACAAGAGGCGAGCTTCAACGACCAGATTTCGCGACCTCTTTTTTCTATTTCTTTTTTATTTACCCTTTCCCTAATAATTCTAGCATAGGCACCTTTTTATTCTCCTTAGATTTATTTTGTAGGATCATTATACATTTTCTTTTAATAAAATGAGCATTTATTTCCTTATATATTATCATTTCATTATATTGCATTAATATAAAAATAAAAAAAAAATAATAATAATAAAAAAAAAAAATGCATGTCGAATTAAGCACAAGGTATACCAATGATTTAAGGCACCCCTTGTAGCCACATTATATTACCTTTCACCCTTCAAATATGCAATCCTTTCTTCATAAACCACTTTGAGCCTCGTCTAACGATTAACCTTTCTGTGTTCAACCCACATCTACCTAACCTTGGGATGAGATGGTGTGTAACTTATGCAATTTTAAAAGCTTGAGTGAATTCAAAAAAAATTAAAATAAGCAAAAGCAAAAAATAAATAAAAGTGTACAAAAGGGCAAGTGTTCCAATGTCTTTGATATGGAAATGTCTTCGACATGAACACGTCTCAGATTGCGTCTCTTATCGAGTGCTCGGTATCATGTATGAGAAACATGAATGCCAAGTGAGTGATAGATCGCATGATCGGGATTGCCCACACTTATAAAAATAAAAATAAATAAAGCAAAAAGAGTTAAAAGCCTCAAGCATAAAAATATAATGATTCAAAAGCAAGGTTGCACACCTTAGGGGCTTATTTAGGGTCTTGAGCCTTTATCCCTTTCTTCTATAACCTTTATCCTAACCACGTTACAACCCTTAAAAAGACCTTTTTGAGGTATACACACTTGTGCGAGGTTCGGCTAGAGCTACGTTCGGCCTGATTCCTAACGGATACGTAGGCAACCTCACATCGAGGTGCGGCCGTAATAAAAATGTATTCATATTCACATTCACATTCACATTCACACATCATGATCATATCAAGGGATATCCTATGCTCATCCTTATTCACTTAGAGATAGACTTGGGGGCTTGATCCCTACATCATTAGCTTACCTAGCCTAAGAGTCACTATCATTCGACTCTTCTAAAAAAATAATATCTTTCCACACACTTAGCTCTTGCTGCCTAACTTTAGTGTCACTTTCACACGCTGCACAGATACATGACCAAATATATTTCACTTAGGAACCCTTTTTCATGAAATCTTAACATAACGATGAAGCATGCCTTGTCACATCACTCATCAATCATAATTGTCATTGCATCACGAAGTACGAAGTACTTAGCCTCCGTGCCTAAGTTACCCAAATACTTTCATCATGGAGTCAACAGTTGAGATAGCCTAGGATGGATTAATCCTTGCACCTTGAGAGATAGTATCAAACAACATTTGACTAAGCTCATTCAACATGCATCTTCAAATTTTCGATTCTTTTTCGCGTCTTTCTTTTTCAGGCGAAAGTCGGTACCCTCCACAAAAATGACAGAAAATTTTTGCTTTTTTGCATTTTCGAGTCGCACGATCACATTATGATGCACACACAAGTCATGTACACATTGATTCATTTCGTGTCACATCACCTTGATTTGAGTCTAACACATGTGTCAAACAGTTTGAGTCGAGTCAACCTCGAGTCAGTCAAACATATCGAGTCAAGTTTATACCTTGAGTCATGTCAAGTCGATGAGTCAAGCAACATTAAACCTTAGGTCAACCCTAAGATAATTAAAGAGATTCGCAAAGTTTTATAGTCAAAATAAAATACAGGTGCAGCAGAACAAGGAAGATCATATTCCAGCGCCAGACGAAAACATCTAGCGTCTGGAAATAGATTTCAGCGCTTGGCGCTAGATCACAGCATCTGGCGACAGAGCCAATTCCTGGCGCCAGAGATATTCCAGCAGCTACAGAACAGCAATTTCGGGTTCCTTGGTACGCCAGTTAGCCCCTATAAGCAATTTGACATGATTGAGTAGTCGATTTGATTACAACCGCAAATAAGTGATCGACCTGACGAAAGATCGTCTCACTTAGCTTAAAGAGCCTAAGAATTGGCTCATCACGGAGTCACCGACATACTGGTTTTAGCAGAAGCAAAGTTCAAGCGAGCTTTAAAGATCGACAAGTGTTGGTCTTCGGTAATTTTCTTCGGAATATTATCGCAACAACTGAGGATGACTTCAAGTAAAGTTATTTTCGACGGCATTTGCTAAGATTGTGGAAGTTGTCACCAAAGATTTGAGAAGATAGCACGAGATGGGCGGTCTTCAACGGCATTCGCTAAGATTGTGGAGGTTGTCACTAAGATTTGAGAAAAGATTTGAGAAGATAGCACGAGATGGGCGGCCTTCGACGGCATTCGCTAAGATTGTGGAGGTTGTCACCCAAGATTTGAGAAGATAGCACGAGATGGGCAGTCTTCGACGGCATTCGCTAAGATTGTGGAGGTTGTCACCTAAGATTTGAGAAGATAGCACGAGATGGGCGGTCTTTGACGGCGTTCGCTAAGATTGTGGAGGTTATCACCAAGAAATGAGAAGAACGGTTCATGATGAGGCGGTCTTCGACAACTTTTGCTATGATTGGAAAGGTTTTCACTATGATTCATGAAAAGGCTCAAGATGTAGCAACATTGATTGACGGTGTTCCCTAGATTGCGGAAGATCGACAAAACAAACAGCAAGATGACGTTTCCTAGATTGTGGAGGGTTGTCACAAACAACTGAGGATTGTTTCAAGAGAAGTAATCTTCGATAGTATTCCCTTGGACGTGGAGTATTATCATAGTGGATGAGGATTGTTTCAAGAGAAGCAATCTTCGATAGTATTCCCTTGGACGTGGAGTATTATCATGGCAGATGAGGATTGATTCAAGAGAAGCAATCTTTGATGGTATTCCCTTGGACGTGGAATATTATCAGAGCGGAAGAGGATCGTTTCAGGCAAAGCAATCTTCTAATTTGGAAGCAGTTACAGGCGTAGCGGTTTTCAAGCGGGATGGCATTCTCTAGCTTGCAGGAGGTCATCAAAACAACAGTGCGGCAGCCAATCGGTTACTTTAAGAGACGTGTGCTCGAAGGTGCAAGATACGTGTTTCTTAACTCTTTTATTTGTTTAACTAACGCTAGTTTGCAGGTATCGGCGTTACAAGAGTGATTTAGGATCGCGGAACGTTCTGAATCAATCTCCATCCCTATCGCTACTTTGACTTTCGTTTTTGAAACTTGCGTTTCTCCAAACTCAGTCAAAGTGGGGGCTTCTGTAGACACCCATTTGTGTCTCCCCAAAACCAAACCTAGTGATGAGTACCTTTCACGTCGAATCATAATCGAATGAAGTGAAAGTGTGGAAAGTTTAGTGTTGCGGATAGTTTTAATTTCTTTTCTTTTCTCTCTGTTTTCGAAAAATTATTTTATGAAAACAGCCAATCCAGTTTGGTTGGTCCATGATATGGGCCCAATAATAGTGTAGTTGCATGGAGCTTGACGAGAGATTTCCAACGATATATTATAAGCCCAATTCCGATGAATATTGATGAAGTTATGGCCAATTTACTAAACTGGGCCCGGTTTGAGCCTTATATGCGGCTCAATCATCTAGGGGAGGGCCTAATATGATTTTTTAGTCTTCTAGATTCTTCTAGAAGTCTCTTTTCATTCCTAATTCTATTAGCATTGATAAATTGACTTTTGTTGACTTTTCAGAGTTTTAATTAAAATCAAATAGCATTTTTTGAGGAAAGATACAATTTTATCCTCCTGTACGGCAATATTTATCTTAATTTAGAAAACGCGTCAAAAACAGGATTAGCGCCTAACGCCAAACATTAGCGCCTGACGCCTGTGCCAGCATTGGCGCCTGGCGCCAATGGCCAGCGTTGGCGCAAACCTTGTTTTTCATGCGCCAGACTCTGTTTTGATATTTTATCTTTTTGGCTGATTTTCTCTATAAATAACGTATTAAAAACTCCGTTTTCGATAACCAGTTTTAATTAGTTTTCATTTGCAATTCACCTACAATCAGTTTTCAATTCTATCTCATTCTTTTTCTAATCATTCATCGATTCTCTCATTCTCTTCTCATTCACCATCTCTCTCTCTCTTTTTCTAAACTAGCTTTTTACATACAAAATTACGCATTCATTAGATCTAGATACACCTAGCCATATTCTAAGTTGCCTTCGCCCTAGACGTGAAAGGTTTAATTTCAGAGGGTTTGGTCCCAAATCTCTATTTCAATTATTTCATTTGATTGTTTGATTTAATATTTTCCTTAAAGCTACTAACGTGTGTATTTTGTTATTAGAAAGAGGTACGAGGCATAAAAGTAAGTACTTTAATGTTTTTATTGATATTATGATGTAGAAATCATGTTGAGATTGTTATTTTGAGTCTTAGTATCATGTCTAGGGTAATTTCAATATCAAATATGATTGTTACGATGCTTCCTATGTTCTTCCTAATATCTATGATTGTTAGTATCATGGTAGGGTTAAAGATTTGATTTTTAATGCTTAGTGACATGCTAGGGTTTGTTATTAATCTTGTTAGTATCATGCCTAGGATCTTGCTATTATTATGATGCTTTAACATGATTATGTTAATTATGATTATAATTGTTATAATTAATGACCATTTTTATTATTATTATTAATTATGATTGTTATTATGATGATTATTTTTAATTATGATTGTTATGATTATGATAATTATTATTGTTATTATTATGTTGCTTGATATTTATTATTTATTGCTTGATCACACCTTTATGCATGTTTAAAGGGAATTTGTACTTGTAATCACGCTTAATAAGATATTTAATAAACTTGTTTAGGGTTAATATGATTATAATTCAAGTGATCGCCAATAATAGTTTTATTTGTGCATTAATACTCAACCAACATAGATAAAGAGGTTTTGGTTAATCCTATTGATTACATGTTAATCAAAAAGCGCACATGAATACGATAAGAATAAAGTAGAGGCCTATTATTAGGGCAGGTTCAATCTCTTTTAGGTTGGATTTGTACCTTCATCCCCGAACCCTTATTTAATTCAAGACCTTATGGAGTTGACGATCTCTAGGATCGTTAATGGATGTAACCTTCACCCTGTGAACGGTTTTCAAGTTCCTAAAACTTTTTGGCGACTCTTTTGCTCTATCTTTTTCCCTTTTGGACGCCACCGTACTTTAGTGTATGATCACAGTGGGGTTCAAGCTAGGGGATTAACGCTTGAAATTATTCCCCATAGTTTCTAGTTTATTTTCGTATTTTATTTGCTTTCGATTTATTTTATTTCATTCCTTTTCTTTGTTACTTTCATAGTTTTAATTAGCTTTATATTTATTTTGTTATTTTATTTTACTTTCTTTGCTTGTATTGTTTTTGTTTAATTTTTGTTAGTTTTAGTTTTATTTCTCTTTTTTCTATTTTACTTTATTTATTTCTAATTTATTTATTTTATTTGTCTTGATTTCTCCTCGGTATTGTGTTTAGGGTCCCGGATTTCATATCAAGTGAGTTCGAAATTCGGGGACGAGACAAAGTGTGTGCCTTTACTTTGTTGGCTGCTGCCCACCTCCTATTCTTCACCGCACCTCTTTCTTAACCTCCACCACACCTATCAGAATCCCCCTAATCCGGCAATAACATTAACAACCAAACCCACACATCACTCACCACTCCAGCTCCCACACAACTGCACCACCGCAACAATCAACCAACACCCCGCAACACCAAGCTTCATTGCTCTAACAACCTAGCAAACGTAACAGCCACAAACTGCAGCAACCAACCTTTCCACTGCTCCCTCACTCAACCAACCAACCATCAACCCGCATCTTCACCTTCAGCCATCCCGCAACATCCTTCACACCAGCCACAAACCAGCAGCAGCACCACCTACAACCAATTCACAAACCACCAAAACTCACACCAATTAACCTCCTCCGTCCACCCTTCGCGCAGCAACACCACCAAAACCAGAGCAGCCCGTATCTCCAATTCTCCGGCCACCACTGTTGTCTCCAATCACCACCAATCACCCTTAATTGCTGCAGCCCGTCACCGCACCTCTTCCCTGTAATTCCCGGCCACCGCAAACCCAAATTAACCCCATCAATTCGCACAAGCATCAACCAAATCCAGAGAAATTCAAGTTCATTTGGGTTCGAGCAAACCACATAGGAGTTCGGTCAAAGTGCTAGTCAGAAACTTTCGATGTTTTCTAAATTAAAGAGGTGTGGTCGAACACACCCATGGTTCAACCGAAAAAACCCCGTAGTTCGGCCACACCAACCCATGGCTCGACCGAACCATTTCACGAGCTTCGCACATGATGTTTAATAAGATCGAACGGTTGATATTGAAGGTCGAAGCGAGGATAGCCAATGATGGAGTTGATGAATGGTGATGAAAGTTAAGGGCAGCGAATTAAGAAGAAAGGGAATGAATTTGGGGGGGGGGGGGGTGGCATCTGATGTTTTGATTTTGGGGATTTATTTTTCCTTTTTCTTTTATTTTTATTTCTTTTCCTTTTCCTTTCCCTTTCCCTTTTCTTATCTCTTTCTTTAGTTTTTTTTTATTTCTTTTTATTTTCCTTTTCTTTATTTACTTATTTTCCTTCTTTTATTTTTCTAATTTTGGCTAGCTTAGTATAAATACCCAATTTTGGGGTAATTGGAATTAACATGAAATAATACAATTATCAATTATTCTATTCTCTAATTATTTTTTAGGAGAGCTTCACTCTCTAGGTTTAGCTTAGGATTAGAGTAGTTTAGAGAGAGAAAGTAAGGGTTTCACCATTGTTGAAATTGGATTATGAAGAAGAAATTGATCATCTTTTCTATAGACTTTCATCTTCAATCAAATGAGAATCTCTAACTCTCTCTCCTCTATTTTTATTACTTTCTTTTGATTATTATTTTAGTTGTTAGTATTGCTTGTTAATCATGTTTATTCTTGATTATTTGTTAATTAATCTTGTTGTTAGCATGATTAGTGAGTAATTCCCCCATTAAGGGGATGGTTGTGGTGTAGTTGGATCTTGAACATGTTCTAGGGTTTGGAATTTGATTTATTTGTAATTAAAGTCTGTATATGCTTGATATTCTTTAATCTTCTTGCAAGTGCACATTGTTGGTTGATTAAAGGTGAATCTTTGCTAACAAGGAACGGAAGTTGACTTAGCTAGGGTTCATTATTATCAATTGTTATTTAATAGTACCTCCTAGTATATTGTTCTAATGTGAAAACATAGAGGCTATGTTAGGAGAAGCCAATTGACCCCGGAAGGCGGCTAGATTGGATCCTTTACTTTGATATTCGAGCATGTTTAGTTCTTAATTAATTAAATTTCTATACCTTTGTTTATGTTCAAGTGAATTCTATACCTAAACCATTTATCTTAGTGTATTATTTCTTGTTTTAGCATCTTTAGACTTTAGTTTATTTATCTCCTATTCCGGACTATCTTAATTGTCCATAGCATTTGGTGGTGTTTATTCGTTCCCTGTGGTTCGACCCCTATGTTTTCCTTATACTCGTATTAGGTTTGTTTAGGTTGTATAAATTGTATTGGATCTAGGGATAGACATTTGACGACGCGTTTATTCCCTTCTCACTACAACTAAGGACTTGGATGACTCTACAGGAAAAGACTCTGACTCTAACTCAGACGACTCTTCAAACATCGGTCCTTGCCCTTTCATTATGGAGATTTTCCTTCCACTTGGAGTTGTCACCTTCACTGTCTTGCGCCACCCTTGTATTGATCCTTTTGCTGGAGTGATGAGCTTTGAGGGGTCAAAGTTCTCGCTTTGTAGGACCGTTTGGATTAGCGAGAAGTTATCCTCTATATATTTCGGCTCATCTTTTTCTCGCCCAAATAATAATCCCACGAGATTAAAGTCAAAGCATGGGGGTGCTTTCTCCTTGTAGGTAGGAGTTGGGATTTCATTTAGGAAGTAGCAATATAAGAAAATTTTGAATCCAGGTTGCCTTATGCCATTTACAATAAAAGGTTTGGGAAATTCATAGCATGGATAGTCCCCTCCTTCTTTTATGAATTGTCCATTGAGAGTAAGAGGATATTGATCCATTGGGATTGCTTTCATTTGGATGCGAGCATTCCTACGCACCATAGACTTTTCCTGGGCTCGCTTAGGATCTTCCCGAGTCGGTTCGAAACCAATTCCGAAAGTGTCTAACTTAGGGCGGCCAGGTAATTTCAACTGGTTTGCTATTCCCTTCTTCTTTCCTAGAGTCATTCCAAGAAAATGCCCTTGTTTCTTAAGAATAACATTTATCGTCATATTGGAATAGGGGTCGTGGCAGAGAGGGGTCCTTTCATCCTCCTCGATTAAGGAGACCTCTTCATTAAAGCCCTACAGATCTTCATCGTCTTCATTGTGCTCCACATTAATGATTGGATTTTCTATAGCTTAAATCCTCATGGGTGAAGCATCGATCATGATAGGAATTCCTCCAACTATGGCTTTTACCTGTTGGTGGAGAGATGACAGGATGACCTTTAGGCCATGAAGCCAGGGGCGTCCCAACAATAAGTTGAATTAAGATTTGATATCTACCACTTGAAATGTAGTAGCATGTTCTATTTCTCCCGCTGTTAAATTCATGGTAATCTTACTAAGAGCTTGACAACGAGTGTTGTTATAAGCTCTTATTCCTTGTGTTGACGGGGTTAAGTCTTCACCCTTATACCTAACATCCTCGCAGTTGTGAGTGGACCTACATTAATTGTCGATCCATTGTCTACAAGAGTCATTGGAACGTTCATTCTTTTGCAAACCACTGCAAGGTTTAGTGCCTTATAATGCTTGTCACCTTCTGGGGGTAAATCTTTGTCTAAAAAGGTGATCAATTTGATAAGACTAGGGAGATCACTCGTAAGGAAGTTAGCCAACCCTATAGGAGTGGTGTCAGAATCTATCCCTATCTTATCTAAGGCATTCATCACTGCCAACCTATGTTCTCGTGATGTAGCTAGAAGCTTCCATACGTTCATCTCGACCTTGGTCTTCTTGAATTGCTTGACAATATCATTGTCTTCTATGATAGGTATGGGAACTTGATGCTTAGTTGGCATAGGTTGTGTCGAGATGGGAGGTTTCGTTTTCCCAGACCTTATGAGGACGTCTACAGATGAATCCTTTTCAACCTGGAAATAATCTATGGAATATGACACTGAAGGTGGAGATCCTTCTATGTCTTTTAGGTAGACGTCTTTTTCACCACTATCCCAAACTTCAGTGATGCTTATGTCTTCTTCTTGTGAGATTTGGACTAGCTTCTTATCATCAATCATTTTCTGAATTAAATCTTTAAATTTAAAACAGTTTTCAATAGTGTGTCCCCCTGATTGATGGTATTGACAGTAGAATCTATCTGTCCTTTTTAGCGATTCAAATGGTCTCGGTTCGAGAGGTTTGACCTTACCACTCTTAGAGAGCATTTTGAACATCTTGGAATATGAAATCCCAATTGGAGTATAGACTCTATTACTCTTCTTGGGTCTGTCAGTTACTTGTAGAGAGAATGCTTTCTTCTTTGTGGGTGAAATTTTATCAATCTTTTTCTGAAGCTCCTTTGCTTGTTTCTTTGCAAATTCAAGAGCCTCACGTAGCAAATGTGTTCCCTCCCACATGGACCGTATAAGCATCCGTACATCTTCTTTCTTGTTGGTCCGGGAAAGTCACCCATGTCATCGAAAAACATCTCCTCCTCTTCTTCGATAGCATGAGTTTCTTTAATAGGTTTGATGAGGGATGAGGGATCAACCTCGTTTTCCTAATCAAAGATGGCCAAGGAATGAGCAAGAGGTGCATTTTCGATACATGGCTTCTTATTGGCAGGGGGCAATGGTAGTTTATTGTTATCAATTAAATCTTGGATAGCTTCCTTAAGCTTCTAACAATTTTTAGTGACATGGTCCCTACCTTGATGATATTTGTAGTGTGCATTGGGGTTCCAATTAGGTGTCCTCTTCTCAACTGGTGGGTCCCCAAACGGTCCAATAGGAGTTATAAGACCTTTTGCATTTAGTCGGTCAAACGCGGTGTCATAACTCATACCTTTAGGAGTAAAGTTCCTCCTGAATGGTTTCTTTTGTCCTTGGTTGTTCATAGCAAGGAGTTAACTCAAATTGAAGGTGCTAACATTGTTTGAGTGGGTAGTTTTGGAAGAAGAAAGATTGTCGCTCTTCTTGCCTTTCCAGCCACTGTTGGAGTTTCTATTAGCTACTTTCAGCTTAGTCAAGTCCTCTTCAATATTAATTCCAATGTCATAGACGGCCTTGAAGGTAAGTATATTATTCTGATACTTCAAATTCTTGGAGTACTTCTCTTGAAGGTTCTTGATGAACAACCTCACAGATTCTTTCTTGCTTGGTACTTCAATCATCCTAGTAGAGGTTTCTCTCCATTTGTTGAAGAAAGAAGTGAAACCTTCATTCTCTTTCTACTTGAGTATTTCAAGTTCCCGATAATAAGTTTCAACTTGAATGTTGCACTTGTACCTATCAATAAAAGCGTTACTATTGACTCCCAAGTAGAGGTTCTCTCTTTGTCAAGGGAGAAGAACCATTGTTGGCAAACGTTTTCAAGAGATAGAGAAAATAAAGAGGGAAACACTTTATTATCAATACCCTTAATACTCATTATTGTTTCAAAAGCTCTTAGATGAAAATAAGGGTTGTCAGTTGCCTTGAATTTCGCGATGTCATTGGCATTGAACTTCTGCGGAAGAAGCTCCTTGTCAACCGAGACCCCTTATGAACTAATGCCTTGAAACTTATAGTCACTAAATAGCTTCCTCAAGCTTTCTTGCATGAGGTCTATCTGTTGTTGCTTCACAGGGTCTTTGATTTTGAGGGTTAAAGCCTTCAACGCCTCAGTCACATTAGTCAATTGGTTCCTGAGTTCATTAACTTCCTCTTGAGTTGCCATTATCTTCTTAGCTTTCCTTTTTCGAGCGGTTGGTTTGTCGTATAGTTGAACTTGAATGAAATGGTTATCTTTGATCAAACGCCCTTCCTTTCTTGACCATGCGCTGTAAATTAAACCATTTTTCTTTTAATGACTTGAATCAAATTGACTTTGACTTTACGGGTTTATAAAGAAAAAGAAAAAATAGGGTGTATAATTTTGGGAATCAAGTATGTATATTTTTGGGAATCAATTATAGGGTTCAAACAAGTGGTTTAATAGGAGGATTAATATCCGACTTACCCCCCTAAAAAAATGACAGAAAACACGCGCATAGAAGACTCTCTTAGACATGGTCAAATTGTACATACATATTAGTGTGTGCTTTAAATGGTGAGTGCAAGTGACATGCTTTGACTCTTGTGTAAGATCATGAGACTTAGTGCCTAGACTCGCTTAAGGACTTAACAAGGTATTACTATTAAAAAAAGTAATCGAATTGATTAGCAAACTGTTTAATTAGACGCAAAGTAATGACTCGAGCAACATACCGAACTGTCGCCAAAACGACAGGACTGGCGCCGCACTTTGCAGTGTAGCGCCATACGACAGAATTGTCGCCAGGCGCTGCACTCCACAGAGTGGCACTGCAGTCCAAATCGCGTCACCATTGCTGGAACGTTGATCTGGGACTGCTTTCGGTATTATTACTCTACAAGGTATGCCTAAAGTCATACCAAGTTAATTCTGATTAAATTATTAGACTTTAATTACTCAAATTAATTAATTAATTAATTAAAAAAAGTTCTTTTACTTATTAATCAGTTTATTTAGTCTTAACACAAGTCAAACAAACGGTTAGGAAAAAACACATAGAGTATGCACAACAAATAATGCACAATGAGTCAAGTAGGCACAATATGATGCAATGAGTTTGCAACCTAACCATGACTCTAGTTCTCTAAAGTTGGGGATTTGGGTTAGTCTCATGGTTAATTGTCCTGATGCACCGCGCAGGAGCCTTACCTTTGAAGGGTTGGCGCGAGTGGATGGGACACCGCGAGTTAAAAACTCGCTTCCATGGTTTGGTGAATTCAACATTCTCGGATGTACCCTTTGTTGCACAGAGAGTTCAATCAGGTAGATGGAGCATTAATTCCAAGAGGGTTATGTCCATATGTAGAACACATATAGGTTTTAGAAAAGTGAGAAAAACTTAATCAGGAAGTAGGATCGAGCAAACACTGCTAAAAACTTGTCAAAATTAGTGCACATATTTCTGGGTCGGTATTAGAAGAACTTGGCGCCAGCAAACAGAGGCCGGCGCCGTGATTTGGCTCTGGCGCCTGTCGCCTGGCGCCATAGTCAAATCCTCGACGCTAGAATCTATTTTCTTACGCTAGTTCCTACATGCCTCAACAGCTTTCTATGCTCGATAAAATTTTCTAGTTTCGCGCAGCATTATTTCGATCCTAGTTGTGAAAGATATTCCTCAAATTTCCTACGTGTAAAAATCCTATGTTTTTAACTCATTACGGATGGTATTTCCAATGAGATCTTTTATGTTCATATGACAATAATGTTAATCAAAGTTACGCACATGAAATACTTAGAACTTTTCGAGTCTCATCCACTCATTCTAAATCATTGCCGAAATAAATTTCAGGAATTAAAATAGAAATCCTCCCCAGTGGAGTCGCCAAAAAACTGTAGGGAATATTTCAAGCATTATCCCTAGCTTGAACTCCACTTGATCATACACTAAAGTACAGTGCCATCCAAAGGGATAGAAGATAAAGCAAAAGAGTCGCCAACCAGTTTTAGGAACTTGTAAACCGTTCACGAGGTGAAGGTTACACCCCTTAACGATCTAGTAGATCGTCTACTCCAATAGGTCTGGAACCATGACTGGTAGTTTGGGGATGAAGGTACAAATCAAACCTAAAAGAGATTGAACCTGCCCTAATAATAGGCCTCTACTTTATTTAGATCGTATTCATGTACGCTTTCTGACTAACATGCAATCAATAGGATTACCCTAAACCTGTTTAATCTATGTTGGTTGAATATTAATGCACAAACAAAACTATTATTGGCGATCACTTAAATTATAATCATATTAACCCTAAACAAGATCATTAATTATCTTTTTAAACGTGATTACAAATACAAATTCCCTTTAAACATGCATAAAAGGCGTGATCAAGCAATAACAATAAATATAATCAAGCAACATCATAATAATCAAAACAATAATCATCATAGTCAATAATAATAATAATCAAAATAATCATGTTAAAGCATAATAATAGTAGCAAGATCCTAGGCATGATACTATTAAGATTAATAACATACCCTAGCATGTCACTAAACATCAAAGATCAAATATTTAACCCTAGCATGATATTAACATGATATTAGGAAAGGAATAAAAGGCATCATAACAATCCTACTTGATTTAAGGAACTTATTCTTTACCCTAAACATGATAATGGGAAGATCAAAACACCCTAACATGACACTAGGAATCAAAATAACAACCTAAACATGATTTCTAAGAACCATAAAATTAATAAATCAATTAAAGCACTTACTTGGATGCCTCGTATCTCTTTCTAATAACAAAATACACACGTTAGTAACTTCAAGGAAAATTATAAAATAAACAATTAAATTAGATAATTGAAATAGAGATTTGGGACCAAACCCGTAGAAATTAAAACCTTTAACGTCTAGGGCGAAGGCAAATTCAGACTTGGCTAGGTGTTTCAAGATCTTGTGAACATGGAATTTTGTATGCAAAAGCTAGTTTAGAAAAGAGAGAGAGATATCAAGAGAATCTTGAAGAGAGTTAGTGATTTACAGAAATAAGAATTGATGAGATTTGATGATTGAAAACGGAGGTTTTAGGAGGCTATTTATAGAGAAAATCAGCCGGATGGATAAAAAAAGAATCAAAGTTTCGAAGAGAATAAAACAAATTGGCGCCAGACGCAAAGGCTAGCGCCAGACGCCAATCTTGGTGCAGGCGCTGGTCTTGTCGTCAGACGCTGGACAATAGTTTCCACGTGTTTTCTTAATTTGATAAAATTTAGCCGTACAAAAGGGCAAAATCGTATTTTCCTTAAAAACACTTCTTTTATTATGATCAAAACTCTAAAAAGTCAACTAAAGTCAATTTATCAATTCTAATTAAATTAGGATTCAAAACAACCTTCAAGATGAATCTAGAAGACTATAACCAAGTCTAATTGCATTAGGAATGACAAATCAATATTAGGCCCTTCTCTAGATCATTGGGCTGCATATAAATATCAAACCGAGTCCAGTTTAGTAATTTGGCCATAGCTTCTTCATTATTCATCGGAATTAGGCTTATAATATATCGTTGGAAAACTCTATTTGAACCTGACCCAACTACACTATTATTGGACC
The DNA here is from genome assembly GCF_948465745.1 of Chenopodium album. Taxonomy (NCBI): domain Eukaryota; kingdom Viridiplantae; phylum Streptophyta; class Magnoliopsida; order Caryophyllales; family Amaranthaceae; genus Chenopodium; species Chenopodium album. The sequence goes on from NC_137838.1 coordinate 47,751,535, forward strand.
CTTGACATGGACCAAACCAAACTTGATTGGCTGCTCTCTTAAAATAGGTTTTCAAAATAGAGAGAAAGAAAAGAAATTAAAAAACTAACTATAGGGAATAATTTCAAGCGTTAATCCTCTAGCTTGAACCCCATTGTGATCATACACTAAAGTACGGTGGCGTCCAAAAGGGAAGAAGATAGAGCAAAAGAGTCGCCAACAAGTTTTAGGAACTTGTAAACCGTTCACAGGGTGAAGGTTACACCCCTTAACGATCCAAGAGATCGTCAACTCCATAAGGTCTTGAACCAAATAGGGTTCGGGGATGAAGGTACAAATCAAACCTAAAAGAGATTGAACCTGCCCAAATAATAGGCCTCTACTTTATTCTGATCGTATTCATGTGCGCTTTTTGACTAACATACAATCAATAGGTTTAACCTTAAACCTGTTTAATCTATGTTTGTTAAATTTTAATGCACATATAAATCTATTATTGGCGATCACTTGAATTATAATCAAATTAACCCTAACAAGATTATTAATTATCTTATTAAGCGTGATTACAAGTAGTAATTCCCTTTAAACATGCATAAAAGGCGTGATCAAGCAATAACAATAAATATCAAGCAACATAATAATAATCAAAATAATAAAAATCATGATAATAGTCATCATAATAATAATAATACTTATAGCAATAATAAAATTATAATCATAATAAAAACAATTATAAAAATAATCATAAATCATGTTAAAGCATAATAAAAATAGCAAGATCCTAGGCATGATACTAACAAGATTAATAACAAACCCTAGCATGTCACTAAACAATAAAGATCATATCTTTAACCCTAACATAATAATAACAATCATAAATATTAGGAAGAACATAGGAAGCATCATAACAATCATATTTAATATTAAAGTTACCCTAGACATGATACTAGGAATATCATAATAACAACCTAAACATGAACTCTACATCATAACATCAATGAAAACCAATAAAGTACTTACTTTGATGCCTCGTACCTCTTTCTAATAACAAAATACACACGTTAGTAACTTCAAGGAAAATAATAAACAAAACAATTAAATTAAATAATTGAAAGAGAGATTTGGGACCAAACCCTCAGAAATTAAACCTTTCACGTCTAGGGCGAAGGCAACTTTGAACAATGCTAGGTATATCTAGATCTAATGAATACGGAATTTTTTATATTCGAGAGAAGGCTAGTTTAGAAAAGAGAGAGAGAGTAATCAAGAGAATCTTGATGAGAGTTGGTGAATTAAAACGGAGTTTTTACGACGTTATTTATAAAGAAAATCAGCCAAAAAGATAAAATATCAAAACAGAATTCTAGCGCACATAGAACTTAATTAGCGCCAACACTGGCTATTGGCGCCAAGCGCCAAGAGTAGCGCCAGGCGCTACAGCTGGCGTTTGGCGTTGATTCAGAAATTCACGCGTTTTCTTAAAATCAGATAAAAATTGCCGTACAGGAGGATAAAATCGTATTTCCCTCAAAAATGCTCTTTGATTTTAATTAAAACTCTGAAAAGTCAACAAAAGTCAATTTATCAATGCTAATTAAATTAGGAATGAAAAGAACCTTCAAGAAGAATCTAGAAAACTAAAACCATTCCTAATTGCATTAGGAATGATAAATCTATATTAGGCCCTCCCCTAGATCATTGGGCCGCATATAAGGCTCAAACCGGGCCAAGTTTAGTAAATTGGCCATAACTTCCTCAATATTCATCGGAATTGGGCTTATAATATATCGTTGAAAAGCTCTTGTCAAGCCCCATCCAATAACACAACTATTGGACCCATATCATGGACCAACCAAACTGGATTGGCTGTTTTTTTAAAATAAGAAATTAAAACTATCCGCAACACTAAACTTTCCACACTTTCACTTCATTCGATTACGATTCGACCGAAAGGTACTTATCACTGGGTTTGGTTTTGGGGAGACACAATTGGGTGTCTACAGAAGCCCCCACTTTGACTAAGTTTGGAGAAACGCATGTTTCAAAAACAAAAGTCAAAGTATCGATAGGGACGGAGAATGATTCAGAACGTTCTGCGATCCTAAATCACTCTTATTACGGCGATACCTGCAAACTAGCGTTAGTTAAACATATATAAGAGTTAAGAAACGCGTATCTTGCACCGTCTAGCACACGTCTCTAAAAGTGACCGATTTGTTGCCGCACTACTGTTTTGATGACCTTCTGCCAAGAGAATGACATCCCGCTTGAAAACCGCTATGCTTGAAACTGCATCCAATATTGAAGATTGCTTCACATGAAACGATCCTCCTCCGCTTTGATAATACTCCGCGTCCAAGGGAATACTATCGAAGATTGCTTCGCTTGGAACAATCCTCTTCCGCTATGATAATATTCCACGTCTAAGGGAACATGATCGAAGACAACTTCGCTTGAAATTACCTTCAGTTGTTTATGACAACTCTCCACAATCTAGGGAACGCCATCTTGCTATTTCGATGTTTACTCGTCATTGAACAAATAGAGCTTCTCTTTTTTGGATATGTTCACGCGCCTCTGAACAAAGAGCTTCTTCTTTTTTGGATATGTCCACGCGTCTCTGAACAATAGGGCTTCTTTATTATATTCTTTTTTAATATGAACTTCTGAATGATGAGTCCATGCGTCTCTGAACAAAAGATCTTGAAAGAAATGTCCACGCGTCTCTGAACAAAAGAGCTTAATTAATATGCCCACGCGTCTCTGGAGCAAAGAGCTTCGATGATATGTCCACGCGTTTCTGAACAAAAGAGCTTGAATAATATGCCCACGCGTCTCTGAACAATAGAGCTTTTGAGAGAAATGTCCACGCGTCTCTGAACAAAAGAGCTTGAATGATATGCCCACGCGTCTCTGAACAAAAGAGCTTGAATGATATGCCCACGCGTCTCTAGAGCAAAGAGCTTGAAAGAAATGTCCACGCGTCTCTGAATAAAAGAGCTTGTTTATATGCCCACGCGTCTCTTGAGCAAAGAGCTTCGATGATATGTCCACGCGTCTCTGAACAAAAGAGCTTGAATGATATGCCCACGCGTCTTTGGAGCAAAAGAGCTTGAAAGAAATGTCCATGCGTCTCTAAACAATAGAGCTTGAATACATGTCCACGCGTCTTTGAACAAAAGAGCTTCGATGATATGTCCACGCGTCTCTGAACAAAAGGAGCTTAAAAGAAATGTCCACGCGTCTCTGAACAATAGAGCTTGATGATTAAATGTTTGTTGCGATAATATTCTGAAGAAAAATTTCCGAAGACTAACGCTTGCCGATCTCTAAAGGTTGCTTGAACTTTGCTTCCGCTAAAACCAGTATGCCGGTGTCTCCGTGATAAGCCAATCCTTAAGCGCTTTAAGCTAAGTGAGATGATCTTTCATCAGGTCGATCACTTAGACTGTAATCAAACCGACTACTTAATCTTGTCAAATTGCTTATAGGGGCTAACTGGCGTACCAAGGAACCCGAAATTGTTGTATGACATCAAAATCACCTTTCTGAAAGGCTTCGAGCTGTGTCACTGCTGAAATATCTCTAGCGCCAAGAAATGACTCTATCGCCAGACGCTGTGATCTAGCGCCAGGCATTAAGAGCTATTGCTAGACGCTAGATGTTTTCGTCTAGCGCTGGGGTAGGGTCTTCCCTATTCTGCTGCACCTGTATTTATTTTTTTACTATAGTACTTTGCTAATCTCTTTAATTATCTTAGGGTTGAACTAAGGTTTAGCGTTGCTTGACTCATCAACTTGACACGACTCAAGGTATAAACTTGACTCTCTGTGATTGACTCGAGGTTGACTCGACTCGAAGTGTTTGACACGTGTGACTCATGACCCGTGTGTGCATAGTGTTGATTGTGCGACTCGAAAATGCAAAAAAGCAAAAGGCAAAATTTTCCGTCATTTTTGTGGAGGGCTCCGACTTTCTCCCGAAAAAGAAAGACGCGAAAAATAAAGAAGTGTTTGAATGCATGTTGAATGAGCTTAGTCAAATGTTTTTTCTCACAGTACAAGGATTATAACATCTTAGACTATACTAGTTAACTCGATAATGAAAGTGTTTAGGGTAATTTTACCCCGCCACGTGGTCCAATCAGAGGATGACACGTGTCAGCCTCAGGATGGCCCAAAGTGGACCAATCCCTGCTTGACACGTGTCACTCCAGAAAAGAAGGGAAAAAAGGCGGCCTTTAGGCCCAAATCCCGAGAATGCCACAAAATGGCGCAGCCCACCAATGATTAGGGTTCAGTGACCTAATCAAGGGCACAACTCCCAAAGACCCTATAAATAGGGAGATACCCCTCATTTTGAGGGCAGAACGTTTTATCATTTAATATACCTGCATTCGCTTACATCAGAGAAACACCTGAGCTTGGAATCCGAGCAGATACCCACCTAAATTTCCGTACTCTTTATTCCTCTTCAAGTTACTAACTTGATCGTCGGAGGCGGAGCACCACCCAACCGGTGTCTCCGTTTGTTTTGCAGGTACAGCTCATCCCGGATCAGTCTTCGTGTTGTAACTCTCCCGAGGGACAAAAACACCCAAAACATTTGGCGCCGTCTGTGGGGAAGAGTACCTCGAAGATGGTTCAAGAGTTTGTACCTCCTAACCGTCTGGGTGAAGACCCAGAAGTCTTTACAGACCATGAGGAGGATGAGGATCCTCAGGTCGAAACCTCTACAGCCGAGGACGGCTCTCTCAGAGTCAAGCGCATCCGGCCTAGAGAGACTCTGGAGCGGGGCGCCTCCCAGGCGGGTCCCAGCAGACCCACTGGGCAGCCGGAAGGGGCAACCCAAACGGCAGCTGGATCAGCCCCCGTCACCCGAGACGAACTCATGAGGTTCATGACTAGTTTCAAGGGTGAAATTACAGAGCTGATCACCAAAAGCCGGGCTGTCCCAAGTAAAGGTCAGTCGGCTAAGAAGACTCCTCCAAAGAAGGGGAAGTCAGTCAGAAACCGGCAGCCCACTCCTCATCCAAAGGAGAAGGCAGCCGGGACCATTGATTGGTCTAAAATTCTCCTTCCTGGGAGGAACACAAATAATACTCGCCGGCCCCAACAGCCGGTGAGAAGTAAAAAATCAACTCTTGATGCCCGGGAAATTATTATCCGGAAGAGAAATCAATCGCTGTCTGAGTCGGCTTCAACGTCGAACTTTCCAGACAGCTTCAACAACATTTCTGCAGGGAGTGCACCCTCCTTGCATGAGAGTCAGACAGGCGATAATACCGTCCATTCTGGCCCTCATATGATTGGAGCTGTCCCGTATGTGCCTACTCAGGCTTACGGGCAGTATTCTCCTCACTTCATGCAGCCGGCCTTCTTTGGGGGTCAGGCGGCATATCCCAATGTCCAACCATTGGACTGGAAGCTTCGTCTGCTGCGCCTGGGTGAACAACCTTCTGCGTTCACTCGGGAGATAACCGAGGCGGCACAGCCGGCCAAGGTTAAGAATGTGTTGGTTGGTACTTATGATGGCACCACCAATCCGGAAGACCACCTCATGGCTTACACCAACCTCATGTATCTGCAGGGGTTGGATGATGCCACTTGGTGTCGATGCTTCCCGGCTACATTGAAGGGCATTTCCCAACAATGGTTTGGCAACTTGCCAGCCGGGTCCATAGACAGCTTCAGGAAGCTTGCCTTCCTGTTTGCTTCCAACTTCTCAATGAACATCCCTGCTAACAAAACAAGCCTTGATTTGAGCATTGTTAAGCAGGGAAAGAGAGAAGGGCTGCGCTCATATGTCAGGCGGTTCAATCTGATAAGAATTCAGATTCAGGGACTGTCTGACAAGGTAGCTTTTACAGACTTTTTCAAGGGTCTGAGAGACGGGTCGACTTTTAAGTTCGACCTCGTCAGAAAAGGGGCTTTTACTTTACAGGCGGCCCTGAGGGAGGCGGAAAGCTACATTCAGGCTACCGACCTCTGCTCGCCGGGTGGCCATTCGGACTCTAAGAGGTCCGACAAACATAAAGTCAGCCGGTCAGCTCAGCCGGCCAAAAACAAAGAAGAGAGCAAGAAAAGAAAGAAGTCTGGGCGGTTACTAACTCTGATCAGCCGTCCCAGAAGAAGAAGAAAGAGTTTAAACCGTACGTTCCCAAATACGAGTTTAACAAAGATTGCAACTCCATCCTCATGGAGGTAAAGGACTGATTGTCCATTGAGAAGCCGAATCCTATGAAGAGTTCTGTCCAGTCACGGAACAAAAATAAATTTTGTCAGTTCCATGAGGAAGTTGGCCATGACACCAACGACTGCTTTAGTCTTCAGCGGGCGTTGGACCGTCTGGCTGACAAAGGGCTGCTAAAGTCCTACATTTCTAAGTCCCCAGCCGGGGCAAAGAAGAAAAACAAGGGTCAGTCCTCCAGGACTACCCCCCAGCCTGCTAGTAGTTCGGATACCGACAAGGAGCCGGTCACACCATAGCAGGCGGGTTCTCCTGTGGTGGCCCTACCATCCGGGGTACCAAGAGCCATCTTCGAAAGATGGACAAAGATGATGATGAGCAGGCGGAAGCCGGCTCCTCCTTCCCAGACGTGTTGATCACTGAGAAGGATAGGGGCAGCGTCCGCCGCCCGCATGATGACCCAGTGGTCATTGAATGTAAGGTCGCCAATCAGTTGGTTGGACGGATCCTTATAGACACCGGCAGCTCATCAGATATCATCAGCCTTCGGTGCCTGCAAAAGCTGAAATACAACGTCGGCAGCATGCATCCGGTCACCCATCCTTTGGTTAGTTTTGGGGGTGGGATGGTCTACCCAGCCGGGAGAATTGACTTACCCATCCGGCAGGGAGAGAAAGGCCAGGGACGACATATTGTCATCAGATTCTTGGTCGTTGAGGAGCTGACCGCCTATAACATCATCCTTGGCAGGCCAACCCTCAACGTAGCCAAGGCAGTAATCATCCCGTCCCTCATGCTCATCAAGTATGAGAGGGATGACGGCTCTGTTGGTTCCTTGAATGGGGATCAGAAGACGGCCCGAGAGTGTTATCTCTCAGCCATCCGAGATACTGTGACCCTAGGCGGACAGGAACCAATAGACCTTGACAACGTCAAGGATGCCGACCCAGCTCCTGCCCCGTCAGCAACCAGAAAGAAAAGAAAGGCTCCTCTGCTGGTGGAGGTGAAGAAAGAGAAAAAATAGCAATCACTGACCGGCGAACGGTCAGATGAGCTCCGTCCCCAACCGGCTGGCGAAAGCATTGATCTCGTTCTGGACGACAGCCGTCCAGAACGTACTGTTAAGGTTGGGACGGTAGCTCATGCTACCTTGGGTGCAAGCTTGCACCTTCTGATGAAGGAATTCAAAGACATTTTTGCCTTTGAAGTGGAGGAGATGCCAAGCGTCAGCCCGGATCTTGCTGTCCACAAACTCGCCGTGGACCCCAAAAGGAAGCCTATCCGGCAAAAGAAAAGAAATCACGACGAGGAAAGAATTCAGGCGACAGCTGCCGAAGTCAAAAAGCTGCTAGACGCCAGGTTCATCCGGCCCTGTAATTTTCCCGACTGGGTGGCCAATGTGGTCCTTGTTAAGAAACCGAATGGGACCTGGCGCATGTGTGTTGATTACACAGATCTCAACAAGGCGTGTCCAAAGGACAGTTACCCGCTTCCAAAGATCGACAGTTTGGTCGACTCTACAGCCGGTCACGCCTTGATGAGTTTTATGGATGCCTACTCCGGCTTCCATCAGATACCCCTGTGGAAGAAAGATCAAGAAAAGACGGCCTTCGTCACTGATCAGGGGCTATTCTGTTATACTGTGATGCCGTTTGGCTTCAAAAATGCGCCTGCCACTTTCCAACGGATGATTAATACGGTCTTCATTAATTAGATTGGGAGGAATGTGGAGGCGTACATTGATGACATGATAGTCAAATCCAAACAGCAGACGGATCACCTTGCTGATCTCCGAGAAACATTCACCACCCTCAGGCGGCATAAGGTTATGTTAAATCCTAAGAAATGCGTCTTTGGTGTTGAGTCTGGGAAGTTTCTCGGATTCCTGATTGATCAAAGGGGGATAGAGGCTAACCCTGAAAAGATACAGGCGGTGATAGACATGAAGTCACCCCGTTCTGTCAAGGAAGTCCAGAGACTCACCGGTTGTCTGGCCGCCTTGGGGAGGTTCCTCAGCCGGTCAGGCGACAAATGCCTTTACTTCTTCCAAGTAATCAGGAAGAAGACCAAATTTAAATGGGGGGATGATGTTGAGGCGGCGTTCCAGAGGTTGAAAGAGCATTTGCACTCTCTGCCTAGGTTGGTCAGTCCTTTTCCTAGGGAGACGTTGTACATGTACTTAGCCGTCTCAGACCATGCCCTCAGTGTCGTTCTCCTTACTGAGCGAGACGGCGTGCAGCTCCCGGTTTACTTCATTAGCCATGTTCTTAAAAATGCTGAACTCCGGTACCCCATGGTTGAAAAATTTGGCCTTGCTTTGTATATGGCATTCAAAAAATTGAAGCCTTACTTTTTGGCACATCCGGTGGTGATCTACACGGACCAGCCACTCAAGCGGCCAATGTCTACCTTGGACTCATCCGGGAGAATGTTGAAATGGGCTATTAAAATGCAAAGTCTTGAAATCACTTACGAACCAAGAAAGGCAGTGAAAGGTCAGGCGTTTGCCGACTTCATTGTAGAAATGACTCGTCCGGTGGCTCCGGATAACCTTGATCAGGTTTGGAAAGTGTATGTAGATGGGAGCTCTACAAAGTCCGGCTGTGGTGCAGGCGTAATTTATGAGTCTCCTGAAGGAGACATATTAGAATATGCACTACGCTTCAAGTTTCAGGCCTCTAACAATGAGGCGGAGTATGAAGCCCTGCTAGCCGGCATACGCATGTGTAAGGCGGCAGGGGCCATGAAAATTGACGCCTACTCTGATTCTCAATTGGTTGTTAGCCAGTACGAGGGAAGTTATGAGGCTACCCATCCAGCTATGATTAAATATCTTCAGGCAGTCAAAGAAGAGACCAAGGCACTTGAGGAATTCCGGCTGAATCAAGTGCCTAGGTCGGAAAACAACCAGGCGGATGCATTGTCAAAACTGGCATCTTCCGCCTGCCATGATACGCCTCGGTCAGTCTTCTGGGAAGTTCTTGAAAAGGGAAGCATCTATGAGGATCCCGTTGGAATTCTAGACCGAAGCTCTACCTGGATGGATGGCATCCGGGCCTATCTCTCAGACGGCACACTTCCTAATACGCCACAGGAAGCAGCCGTCCTGAAAAAGCAAGCTGCAAGATTCGAGATGAAAAATGGAGAACTCTTCAAGGTGGGGTTTCTGAAGCCTTTGTTGAAGTGTGTCACCCCAGAAAAGGGGAAAGAAGTTCTCGAAGACTTGCACTCGGGATTCTACGCCTCTCACATAGGCGGCAGATCCCTAGCCGTCAGAGCCAGACGACATTACTTTTGGCCCACTCTTGAGGCAGACGCCAAGGAATTGGTGAAAAAATGTGACAAGTGCCAAAAGTTTGGAAAACTTATTCATCATCCGGCTACTGATCTGACGTCCATCCACAGCCCAATCCCGTTTGCAAAGTGGGGGATGGACATTTTAGGTCCTTACACGACTGCTCCAGGCGGAAAGCGCTATATCTTAGTGGCTGTGGATTATTTCACCAAGTGGGTTGAGGCTGAAGCGGTTAAAAACATCAAGACCTTAGAGGTCATTTCCTTCATCTGGAAGAATGTTATCACCCGGTACGGGGTACCCATGTCTATGGTATTTGATAATGGTCCTCAGCTTGAGACGCCTCAGCTAAAAACTTGGTTGGGAGATCAGGGGATCTCAAGTTATTTTGCATCTGTTGGCCGGCCCCAAGCAAACGGCCAAGTTGAAGCTTTCAACAAACTCATCTCAGACGGCATTAAAAAGAAAATAGAAAGAGCCGGTGGCTTATGGGCAGAAGAATTAATCCATGTCCTATGGGCCATCCGGACAACAGCGAAAGGGGCAACCGGTGAAACCCCATTTTTCATAGTTTACGGTGCTGAAGCCGTCTTGCCCATCGAACACTACGAGCCGACTCTCAGAGTCATGCTGTATGATGAAGAGGCAAATTGGGAAGCAATGCGCCTGGCACTGGATTCACTCCCAGAATGCCGGGGCAATGCCACCTTGCGTCATGAGATTTACCGTCTGAGAATGACTAGAGCCTACAACAAAAAAGTACACAAGCGTCCTTTGAAAGTTGACGACTTAGTGTTACGAAAAATGGAGGCAACCGGTAGGGCCAATGAGTCGGGAAAGCTAACACCAAATTGGGAAGGTCCCTACCGGATCTATGAAGAAGTAAGGGATGGCACCTACCGCCTGGAAACCCCAGACGGCAAGCGCCTGCCTAGAACTTGGAATGTAGACAATCTAAAAAAGTACTACTTCTGAGAATGTAACTTTTTGTAAACAATGAGTCAATTATTGAAGATTCAGTCTTTGTTTGCAAAATTGAGTTATCGTTTGATTATCCATCCGGGTAATATCCAGGCGGATTCCCCATCTACCTAACTAAGTTCGATACTTAGTGAAGGTTACATTTATTTATCCGCCTGGGTAATGCTCGGATCCCTTGTTTATTTAAGTTGGATACTTTGTTTATTCAACTGCTTGACTATCCGCCTGGGTACTACTCAGACGGATTCTCCATTTATCTAACTAAGTTTGATACTTAGAATGATCAAACATTTGCTTAAAAAACTAAGTTCGATACTTAGTGTAAATTAAGCACTGATTAAGAAACTAAGCACAAAAACGTTTAGTGGCTACACAACCGGTCTCAAACAAGACCAGAGGCTAAAATGGCCGGATGGTTGCTCCTTTTATAAAATCGCCTGTCCCAACATGGACAAATGCGTCCGACGACACCCCTCCAGGTGCAATCGTCGCAGAGAACAGATTCTGTCGGTTCTACGTATCCATGCAGACGGCAAACATTGAACGACCAAATTGGTCAACTCATAGCCGTCTAACCTAAGTAACCTACGAAGAACGAATAAGTTCCTAAATACCGGATGCCCATAGGCATCAGTCGGTCACCGGCTGAAGTTCTCACTTAGGTTATTTATTCCAAAAATTGCACCTCACCCCAATTGGGGCAAGAGTTCAATGGCTATGAAATCTCTACCAAGACGGGCATAAGCCGTCTGGGTAGTGACCGAAACGCCTGTTGGTGTACGGCTGTGCACTTGGTTTGGGGCAATCACTACTGTGATTGATTGACTTACAAACATATCATGCTCTTTGCAGCATCAGACGTTTTCAAGTCAATCAACCAGCTCCAATTGAAACCAATCACACAGTCGTCCAGGGGCAAGGACAGCCAGACTATTGACTAGTTAGGCAAGAAATCGCCGCATGCTTTTCATAAGATAGGCAAAAATTAAAAATTCAAATGCAAAATGATCAAAACCGACTTAGTCGGTGCAATTCATAAAAGTCCACCCAACCAAACGGTTGTAGTGCATTAAAATGTTAACCGGACCCCGTCAAGGAGAGAAAGAAATTGTTAATTAACACGGCTCCACAGCCGGTAAATACAAGAATACTCGGCACGCAGGCCGGAAAAAGCAAGTTTTGGCATACAGCCGCTGAATAAAAAGAATTAAAAAAGCAAAGACTGGCATACTGCCGCTGAGGGGTCACTTCTGGCCTGCAGACGGAGCCTCCTGGTTCTCCCCCTTCTCCTCATCATCTGAGAGAATTTGGTGCGCTTCGCCGGGACCAGGAAGCTCAGGCGCGGTCGGCTCATTGTTGCTGAGCAAGGCTTCAAAGGAGGCAGGCTCTGGCTCGCCTTGCTCTCTCAAGTACACCACGTACTCGGCATAGCTGTGTGCCATTGTCCAGATGTTATAATCAGCGTCTAGATACAAGGCAGCCCAAGCAATCTTCATACGGGCGTCATTGTCAGCATCACTCTCAGCAACAAGGCGGTTTTGCTCCGCCTCCAGGGTTGCTGCAAAGTTTTTCTGAGCTTGAGCAGCATCCTTCTCCAGCCTCTCAACCTTGGATTTCAGTTTGCCAAGGTCTGCTTGGGTCTTCTTGAGCGCCTCTTCAACCTGTTTAGCGCTCTCGTTTGCTTTCTTCTGGGCCTCCTCCGCCCCCTTCTTGGTCGTCTCAACATCCGTTACCCGCTGGTCGGCCGCCTTCAGATCTAGCTCCAGCTGCTGGATTTTAGACGCCTGTGTCATAATTATTGCTTTAGTTTCAAGTTCATTTACGATAGTTGAGTGGAAAGCAATATTATCAGCGTCTATGGCAGACTTCTTGGCCCTTTTTACCTCTTCCCGTTTGCGGGAATAAGGACGTTTGAGCCCGTCCACCCGCAGCATGGCCTGCAAAAAGCAGGCGGTATAAGAATTACAGGCGGGATAATTACTTGGAAAAAATAACATTGAATTGACAGGTTTCTTACCTCAGCCAGAAGGGATAGAATGCGTTCAAGATTGAACGTCTCTATCCCAGGGATATTGTCCTTATCCCTCTTCCGGATGGCATCCAGCATGGCCTTGGCGTGCTTCTGGACGTCTGGCCAGCGGGGAGATTGATCTGCACCACAATCAATATGTGATGAGTGCGAAACTAAGGCAGCACCTATCTGTTGCCAACCGTCTGAGTATGACGTCTGTTGGGAGTGGGATTTCACCCGTAAAGGCCACCCCAGCTCAAGCGGGGATTCAAAAGGGTTCTTACCTTCAGAGCCGGCCAAGCGGGAACCGCTTGCAGGCGTGGTGAACCCTGCGGCTGCTGAGGGGTTGACAAGATCAAGGCACAGGCTGCCGCCTACCTTCTCGAGTCGCCCCACTATCCGCATCGTCTTAGCCCCGGATGTGGCGCCAGGAGTTGACGTAGAGGCGGACTTTTTTATCTTGTTAAGAACGGCTGGGGCCTCCTCTCTAGCCCGTTTGAGGTTCTTCTCAAACGATTTCCCAACTTCTCCTCCCTGTGAAAATAAACAAGTCAAGGTTAGTATCCGGGCAAGACAGTTTATAAAATAAACTTAAGAAAGGGTCAGGCGCTCAATACCTTGGCCCTGAGCTCGGCCGCAGCTTTCTCCGCAAGATCTTTGCGGATGGTCGCAGAAGACCGCTTGGGAGTTTTCTCCGACTGCAACATGTTTAGTGCTTCTTCTGCAAAAAGAAAGAAATTGGTCAGAATCATAAATCAATTCCGATTGAAAAATACTACAGACGGTGTGAACTCAGGCGCATACGTTTGTTAAACATGTGCCCTAGCCCGCAGGCGGCTAGGAAACATTCATCCCTGAACCAGGCGCTCTTGGGAATCCAATTCTTAGGGACTTTTATTGTTTCCCCGGTTGACAGACTTGCGTCTGTGAGGCCGAAAAAGTCTGCCTCGATTATTTTGTCAAAGTCTTCCTCTGGGATCCGGGGAAGAGCGCATTTCCTGCCTAACAAGTCAGGCTTCTTATTGTACAGACGGAATTCATAATTTTCCCGTCTGGTTGGGGCTGACATCAGGTAGAGCCTGTGCTTCCAGCCATCGAACTTTGAGACCTTGTCCAAGGTCATCATGTATTGCGGCTGTGTGGTTAGAGTATACCACGCTCTCCAGCCGCATGGGCTTCTGCTGAGGTAATGCATGCTTGCAAAAGCCTCCCAGCCGGGGTTAAGCCCTTGGAACTCGCAGGCGGCAACATACCCAGAATGTTGGTCCAGGAGTTGGGGGTAAGTTGCTAGAGCCCAAGGCCGTAGCCTCTCAAAATTGCCTTCACCGCCTGGTGAAGGGGGAAGCGAAGGCCGGCTTTGAACGCCGCCTCATAACAGCCAAAATAGTTGTTGGCGTTCTCTTGATCATCCCCCCAAGCGATGGTGCCCAGCTCAGGCGGCACCCGGATCTTATACCCGTCTCCAAGCGGGTGCATTTTCTTAAAGTTCTCTAAGTTCTCCCCCATCTGGATTCGGTCCTTGGAAGAGACGTGGATGCTGAAGGGATCGTTCTTCTCACTCCACTTTTTCCTTTCTTCCTCCTCGCTATCCGGAAGAGGGGGCAAGTCATCGCTGCTCTCGGAGGTAGAGGCGGAGCTGTCGCTCTCCGTCTCCCCCTCGCTTTGGTCTATGGGGGCAGAGGCGGCCTCGTCGCCGCCTTGGTCGCACTCTTCTAAAAAAGAGTCTACAGGGGTTGAAGGGGCGCGCGGAGGGGATCTCTCCAGAGCCGTCTGGTTTCCCTGACCAGACGTTTCTCCCTCAGGCGTTTGGCCGCCTGAGCCTTCGCTTTTGTAATTCGGGTCCGTGGCCGTCTGCATTGTCCGAACCATGGTGTCCTGCACAGACACATAACTGGTCGGAATTCATGGCAAAGGGTGGTCCCAATACCCCGAGCAGGCACTCCCAGTCCTAGACTCAGCCGACCCTGGTGACCGGCTAGACTCTAACCTAGGTCGTGCCGTGTGTGTTGGTGATGCATCCATTTATTGCAAGAAATATGTACAAGCGGTGAAAAAAGAAAAGAGCTGAGAGAGACAGAGACGGTACCTTTCGAGTTGGTATCTGAGTGTAGGCGGGACCGGCTGTATTGCTGAAGAACGAGCTTTTTTGCTCACGTCTGACTCAAACAAGTGACTTCTGCTCTCTCGAAGTTTTTCTCTCAGAAATTTTCGTAAACGTACAAAATTATGAGGGTAAAACGGCTATATATAGAGGGTTAATTTGGGGGCATTTCCGTAATTTACCCAGAAGGTGAACAGTTACTTTGTAACGGTAAAATTACCGCCAACCGGAGCGTGACATGTCTCACAGATGCCACGTGGCGTGCCACGTCACATCTGTGAGGGGCAAATGTTTAGGGTAATTTTACCCCGCCACGTGGTCCAATCAGAGGATGACACGTGTCAGCCTCAAGATGGCCCAAAGTGGACCAATCCCTGCTTGACACGTGTCACTCCAGAAAAGAAGGGAAAAAAGGCGGCCTTCAGGCCCAAATCCCGAGAATGCCGCAAAACGGCGCAGCCCACCAATGATTAGGGTTCAGTGACCTAATCAAGGGCACAACTCCCAAAGACCCTATAAATAGGGAGATACCCCTCATTTTGAGGGCAGAACGTTTTATCATTTAATACACCTGCATTCGCTTACATCAGAGAAACACCTGAGCTTGGAATCCGAGCAGATACCCACCTAAATTTCCGTACTCTTTATTCCTCTTCAAGTTACTAATTTGATCGTCGGAGGCGGAGCACCACCCAACCGGTGTCTCCGTTTGTTTTGCAGGTACAGCTCATCCCAGATCAGTCTTCGTGTTGTAACTCTCCCGAGGGAAAAAAACACCCAAAACAGAAAGTATTTAGATAACTTAGGCACGGAGGCTAAGCACTTCATACTTCGATATGTAATGATGATTATGAGTGATGTTGGGCATTTTGACATGACAAGGCATGCTTCAGCGTCGTGTTAAGATTTCATGACAAAGGGTTCATAAGGGAAGTATATTTGGTCATGTATCTGTGATGTGTGTGACAGTGACACTAAAGTTAGGCCGCAAGGGCTAAGTGTGTGGAAAGATATTATTTTTAGAAGAATCAAATAATGGTGACTCTTAGGCTAGGTGAGCTAATGATGTAGGGATCAAGCCCCCAATTCTAGCTCTACATGAATAGGGATGAGCATAGGAGATCCCTTGATATGATCATGGTGTATGAATGTGAATTTGAATGTATGTTTATTACGGCCGCACCTCGAAGTGAGGTTGCCTACGTATCCGATCCTTTAGGAATCAGGCCGAACGTAGCTCTAGCCGAACCTCACACAAGTGTGTGTATACCTCAAAAGGTCTTTTTAAGGGTTGTAACGTGGTTAGGCTAAAGGTTGAAGAAGAAGGGGATAAAAGGCTCAAGACCCTAGATAAGCCCCCAAGGTGTGTAACCTTGCTTTTGAATATTTGTTTTTATACTTGAGGCTTGCTACTCTTTTTTAGCTCTTTCTTTTGCTTTAGCATTTATTTCATTTTTATAAGTGTGGGAAATCCCGATCATGCAGTTTATCACTCACTTGGCATTCATGTTTCTCAGGCACGGTACCGAGCAATCGATAAGAGACGCAATCTGAGACGTGTTCATATCAAAGATATTTTCATATCAAAGACATTGGAACACTTACCCTTTTGTACACTTTTATGACTATTTTATGCTTTTGCTTATTTTTGCTATTTTAAATTTTTTTGAATTCACTCAAGCCTTTTTGAAATTGCATAAGTTACACACCATCCCATCCCAAGGTTAGGTAGATGTGGGTTAAAAAATGAAAGGTTTATCGTTAGACGAGGCTCAAAGTGGTTTCTGAAGAAAAGATTGTAAATCAGAAAGGTGAAAATGATATGATGTGGCTACAAGGGGTGCCTCAAATCATTGGTATACCTTGTGCTTAGTTTGATATGGATTTTTTTTTTAATGCAATACAATATGATGATCATATGCAAGAAAATAAATGCTCATTTTATTAAAAAAAAGGAAAAGAAAGAATCTACAAAATTAATCTAAGGAAAAGAAAAGGTGCCTATTCTAAACTTATTGGGGAAAGGGTAAATAAAGAAAAAGAAAAAAGATGTCATGAAATCTCGTCGTTGAAGCTCGCCTTTTGTCTTGTGTTGTTTGCTTTATCATCACTCGCTCTTGTTGTTAACTGGAGGTATGGGAAGCTTGTTATTATCAATCAAATGTTAGATAGCCTCCTTTAGCTTCCAACAGCTCTCAGTAGCATGACCCCTACCTTGATGGTACTTGCAGCGCACATTTGGATTCCAACTAGGCACTCTCTTCTCAAGCGGGGGATCTTGAAGAGGTCCAATAGGAGTAATGAGTCACTTGGCATGGAGTCGATCAAAAGCATCATCGTAGCTAATTCTAATAGGGGTAAATTCCCTTTTCGGTTGCTTTCTAAGTCCTAAGATCTCATTAAGGTCGAAAGTACCAACACTGTTGCTAGAGTAGGTGTTTTCGGAAGTAGAAGGATAGTCGTTCTTCTTCTCTTTACTGCCACTGTTGTTATTGTTACTGATCTTGGCCTTCTTGTCGCGCGGAGGAACATGAAGGAGATTTGAATCGATGGAGTCTTGAACACGATCCTTGAAGGCGAGACATTTTTCAGTAGTGTGACCGCGGCCTTTATGGTATCGACAATAGGAATTTGGATCCCAATTGAGAAAACGTTTCTCAGCTGGAGGGTCTTGACTGGGACCAATGGAGTGAATATGACCTTGATCATGAAGACAGTCAAAAGCTTCATTGTAAGTCATTCCAATTGGTGTGTATTCTTCAATAGTCCGTTTTGCCCGTGGCTTAAGAGCATTGAGTTCTTCATTAAACCCTTGGCGAGGATTTTGTTCGATGAAAATCACCCGATTTGCTAATCCTTCTACCACATTCAACAGCATGGCAACGACATCTTGCAGTTTTCGAACGTCCTCTTTCAGATTTGACGAGTCTTCCTTGGTATTATCTTAGAAAAGACTTTCATCCTCCCCAATCATGGCCACTTCATAAAGAGAGGTTATGTAAGCTGTCTCGATCATGGGCTCACCTAAAGGTGTGATAAAAAGTAATGGATCGAAGGATGCTTGATCTTCTTCGATGGCTATAATTTCGGAAGTTTCATTGTTATCGATCAGATCTTGAATAGCTTCTTTGAGTTTCCAACACTCCTTAGTGTCGTGACCCTTTCCTTGGTGATATTTGCAGTGCTTATTGGGGTCCCACTTGGGTGGCCTGGCTTCTGGAGCTGGATCTTTGATAGGCCCTATGGGCATGACTAGTCCTTTGTGGTGTAGCTTCTCGAAAGCTGTTTCATAAGTCATACCGAGTGGAGTGAACACTCTTTTTGACCTTTGGATTCACGATTTAGTGGCGTTCGTAGCATGTACCTCATTAATGGGAGAGGAAGAAGAAGGATGGTCGTTCTTCTTTGCTCTCGCACTATTATCTTTCAGAAGGTCATCTTCAATGTCAATGCCTATATTACAGACAGCCATGAAAGTATTCAAATTGTGTTGGTATTTTAAGTGCTTTGAATACTTCCCTTGGAGATTCTTGATAAACATCCTCACAGATTCTTTTTCGGTAGGAGCCTTGATCATATTAGCAGAAGTTTCCCTCCATTTATTGAAGAAAGATGTGAACCCTTCGTTTTCTTTTTGTTTTAACATCTCAAGTTGTCTATGGTCTGTTTCGTCTTGGATGTTGCACTTATATCTATCTATGAAAGCGTTTGTTATCGACTCCCAAGAAGAGGTTTTCTCTTTCTCGAGAGAAAAGAACCATTGCTGGCAAACGGTCTCAAGAGATAGTGAGAACAGAGAGGGGAAAACCTTCTTATCTATACCCTTAATGCTCATTATAGTTTCAAAAGCTCTTGGATGGAAGTAAGGGTTATCTGTTGCCTTAAATTTAGGGATGTCAGTGGCGTTAAACTTATGCGGAAGAAATTCCTTGTCCAACGAGACCCTTGTGAACTCATGCCCTAAAATTTATAGTCACTAGATAGCTTGCTCAAACTTTCTTGCATGAGGTTCATCTGTTGTTGCTTCACAGGGTCATCAATTTTGAGGGTTAAAGCCTTTAACACCTCAGTCACATCATTCAATTGATTCCTAAGTTCATTGACCTCTTCTTTACTTGCCATTATCATTTTAGCCTTCCTCTTTTCACGAATTGGTTTATCAAAAAGTAAAACTTGAATAAAGAGGTTGTCCTTGATTAATCGCCCTTCTCTCCTCGACCAAGTACTGTAGAAGAGGAATTTGGGGATATTCATTGTTAATTATTTGACTCAAACTTTATTCAACATGCAATGGATGGAGGAAGTGAAGAAAGATTGGAATAGAATGTGAAAAAAATATGTAGATGGAAGGATATGAAGAATTAGGAGTAGGATGTACCCCCCAACTCAAATGACGGAAAAAAAACCGACTCATGCATGAACCTAAGACATGGTCATGGTGATATGTACTCAAAGTGCGTGCTAAGACTAGTGAGTGTAGGTGACATACTTGGACTCGTGTCATAACCATGTGGCTAGACTATGTGACTAGACTCAATTAATGACTCGACAAGGTGTTATTGACAGCGAAATTTAACCGAATTAATTAGCAAACTGGTTAATTGACAGCGAAATTTAACCGAATCAATAATCTGAACTGTCGGCAAAACGACAGGACTGGCGTCGCACTGTGAACGACAGAGCTGTCGCCAGGCGCCACACTCCACATAGTGGCGCTACAGTCCAGACTTTGGCGCCAATGCTGGAGCTTCAATCTGGGACTGTTTTCGGTGTTATTAATCAACAGGGGTATGCCTAAAGTCGTACTAGGTCAATTCTGATTAAAATATTAGACTTTATTGACTCAAATTAATTAATTAATTAATTGATTAGGCAAAGTTCTTTAATCATTAATTTATTAAATCTCAACACAAATCAAACAAACGGTTAAGAAAACATATATACGCACAACAAATAATGCACAATTAGTCAAGTAGGCACAATATGATGCAATGAGTTTGCAACCTAACCATGGCTCTAGTTCTCTAAAGTTCGGGATATGGTTTAGTCAATAGAGGGTCCATGGTTAATTGTCCGGATGCACCGCGTAGAAGCCTAACCGTGAAGGGTTGGCGCGAGTGGATGGGACACCGCGAGTTTTAGAAAAAACTCGCTTCCATGGTTTGGTGAATTCAACATTCTCGGATGTACCCTTTGTTGCTCAGAGCGATCAATCAGGTAGATGGAGCATGAATTCCCAGAGGGTTATGTCCATATGTAGAACACATATGGGTTTCAGAAAAGTGAGAAAAACTCAATCAGGAAGTAGGATCGAGCAAACAATACGAAAAACTGGTCGAAATTAGAACGCATATTTCTGGCTCGGTATTGGAAGAATTTAGCGCCAGCAAACATAGCTTGGCGCCAAGTTTTAGCTGTAGCGCCTGGCGCCAATGCTGGCGTCTGGCGCTACAGTTAAAATTCTTCCGCCAATGCTCTGGTTGCTGACGCTAATTCCTACATGCCTCAGCAGCTTTCTGTGCTCGCTAAAATTTTATTTCGGTCCTAGTTCTGAAAGATATTTCTCAAATTTCCTACGTGTAAAATCCTATGTTTTTAGCTCATTATGGATGGTCTTTCCAATGAGATCTTTTTTATGCATATGCCAATAATGTTAATAATATTTACGCACATGAAATACTTAGAACGTTTCGAGTCTCATCCACTCATTCTAAATCATTGCCGAAATAAATTCAGGAATTAAAATGGAAATCCTCCCCAGTGGAGTCACCAAAAACTGTATGGAATAATTTCAAGCGTTAGTCCCCTATCTTGAACCCCACTGTGATCATACACTAAAGTACGGTGGCGTCTAAAAGGGAAGAAGATAGAGCAAAAGAGTCGCCAACAAGTTTTAGAAACTTGTAAACCATTCACGGGGTGAAGGTTACACCCCTTAACGATCCAAGAGATTGTCAACTCCATAAGGTCTTGAACAAAATAGAGTTCGGGGATGAAGGTACAAATCCAACCTAAAAGAGATTGAACCTGCCCTAATAATAGGCCTCTACTTTATTTTGATCGTATTCATGTGCGCTTTTTGACTAACATACAATCAATATGTTTAACCCTAAACCTGTTTAATCTATGTTGGTTGAATTTTATTGCACAAATAAATCTATTATTGGCGATCACTTGAATTATAATCAAATTAACCCTAACAAGATTATTAATTATCTTATTAAGCGTGATTACAAGTAGTAATTCCCTTTAAACATGCATAAAAGGCGTGATCAAGCAATAACAATAAATATCAAGCAACATAATAATAATCAAAATAATCAAAATCATGATAATAATCATCATAATAATAGTAATTATAGCAATAATAATATAATCATAATCAAAACAATTATAAAAATAATCATAAATCATGTTAAAGCATAATAAAAGTAGCAAGATCCTAGGCATGATACTAAAAAGATTAATAACAAACCCTAGCATATCACTAAACAATAAAGATCAAATCTTTAACCCTAACATGATACTAACAATCATAAATATTAGGAAGAACATAGGAAGCATCATAACAAACATATTTAATATTAAAGTTACCCTAGACATGATACTAGGAATATCATAATAACAACCTAAACATGAACTCTACATCATAACATCAATGAAAACCAATAAAGTACTTACTTTGATGCATCGTACCTCTTTCTAATAACAAAATACACACGTTAGTAACTTCAAGGAAAATAATAAACAAAACAATTAAATTAAATAATTGAAAGAGAGATTTGGGACCAAACCCTCATAAATTAAACCTTTCACGTCTAGGGCGAAGGCAACTTCGAACAATGCTAGGTGTATCTAGATCTAATGAATGCGGAATTTTTTATATTTGAGAGAAGGCTAGTTTAGAAAAGAGAGAGAGAGAGTAATCAAGAGAATCTTGATGAGAGTTGGTGAATTAAAAAGGAGTTTTTACGACGTTATTTATAAAGAAAATCAGCCAAACAGATAAAATATCAAAACAGAGTTCTAGCGCACATAAAGCTGAATTAGCGCCAACGCTGGCTATTGGCGCCAGACGCCAACATTAGCGCCAGGGGCCAAGCGTAGCGCTAGGCGCTACAGCTGGCGTTTGGCGCTGATTCAGAAATTCACGCGTTTTCTTAAAATCAGATAAAAATTGCCGTACAAGAGGATAAAATCGTATTTCTCTAAAAAATGCTCTTTGATTTTAATTAAAACTCTAAAAAGTCAACAAAAGTCAATTTATCAATGCTAATTGAATTAGGAATGAAAAGAACCTTCTAGAAGAATCTATAAGACTAAAACCATTCCTAATTGCATTAGGAATGATAAATATATATTAGGCCCTCCCCTAGATCATTGGGCAGCATATAAGGCTCAAACCGGGCCCAGTTTAGTAAATTGGCCGTAACTTCCTCAATATTAATTGGAATTGGGCTTATAATATATCGTTGGAAAGCTCTTATCAAGCCCCATCCAACTACACTACTATTGGACCCATATCATGAACCAACCAAACTGGATTGGATGTTTTCTTAAAATAAGTTTTCAAAAACAGAGAGAAGAGAAAAGAAATTAAAACTATCCGCAACACTAAACTTTCCATACTTTCACTTCATTTGATTATGATTCGACGCGAAAGGTACTCATCACTTGGTTTGGTTTTGGGAAGACACAAATGGGTATCTTCAGTAATCCGCTGATCATTCTAAAATCCAGAGGGGTAATTGTCATCTCACACCAAGGAAAGTGAAAAGTGTTGGTAGTATCCAAAAAATACTCCAACAACGCACGAACAACTGTCGAACCACAACCCCAGGGGCTGAAAAATCCTATGACCGCTGATTAGAAATCTCCTAAGTAGCAGACTCCCACAAGGCATTGGTGGCAGGATCCCTCGTGATAATCCTGTATAGCCGGGGAATTAAACCTCCAGCTCCGGATCCATGATGGTGAAGCGTGCTATCGACTATGCCGACAAGTGGACGGTGAGAAATGTGGTTCTCACGACAAAAAACCAATTCGCCTGGTGTCCATGGAGGAGGAATCAAGCTACCCCTACCCATAAAAGGGCGAGGCTGAGTCTCTAAAGCATTGTCGTCTATGCCCTCGAGAACTGTGGGAATGTCCTCTCAAAAAGCCTGACGCCAGGCACGAGTAGAAAGATCGCGATCTCGTTGTCTAGGCATGCTATTACATTCAAACAAAAATAAATATCTAAATACTTTGCATCATTTCCTAAGTTATTTAGTTATTTATTTAAAAGCGACTTAACAGCTACCTCAAGTTGCATTTTCTATTATACACAAAATTTTTACCTCAAGGATAAAAATTATCAAAATAATAGAATTATATCTAGTATTTAGTTTCCCCATGAGAAACTAATACTATAGTTCTCCTAATTGCATGATGTTATGTTCTCCATGATAATATAGTACATAAAAGAAACAAAGCATATTCTGAAATTTCACAAGAACATTAGATTGGCACATCATGGCATATTTTACATGATCTAAAACCAGTATATCACTATTTCAAGGGCAAAGAAATAATATAGACAACAACACACCATTTCACACAAGTAGTACCAAAAAATGATGATTTACTCAATTCTTCACCAAATAACAAAAACTTGGTCTCAAATTGCTCACAAACAAACATACATTCATATACAAGTTAATTCATAACAAGAATTTTGACATGGAAGCTCAAAATCAAAAACCCCTAAATTGATTTTTTTAGGGTTTCAAGAAAATATGGATTTTACAACATGATTTACAACATCAAACAAGGAAACTTACATAGATCTTTATGGAGATTCAATTTAAGGAAGCTAGAAAAAAATTTGAGCAAATTTGATAATAATTTGAGCTCCAAAAGCTCGAAAAACCGTAGAAGGCTGTAGCGCAACCACCGCGGCACAGTAAAAAAGACGTGACATGGTGACTTCAGCCGTGTCGCGGTGTATCTTTAACAGCAGCGGTGACCTTCTGACGGCAGCGATGAACACCCGGACAGCAGCGGTAGCAAAAAACATCGAAATGAATGGCCGTGCCGCGAGAACACACACTGTGACACTGTGGAGATCTTCGTGCACCGGTGTTGTAACGCCCTGGCGCGGTACCTTGTGCAATTGAAAATAAAAAAAGGGTGAAGAGAGAGAGCAGAAGAAGAACGAGAAATGAAAATGGCAAAATGAAATGGGAAAGCAAGATGCAGCATCTAAAATTTAAAGACAAAAAATTGCCGTTACGCGGCTTTATTCCCGTGCCACGTATCCCGTTATCATGTAACGGCAATTCTGCGCGTGGTACGGTGAAGTTATCGAGGCGCATTAAATATTTCAGCAAAAGGAAATTCCCGCGTCATGGGGTTCTCCACCGTCTGATGGGACTTGCCACTGTATTGCGGGATTTGTGCACGTGGCGCGATGCTCAGCTGTGTGTCATGCACGCTCTTTAAACCTCCTGGCGAATATTTTAGCATCTTTTGACTAAGGTGGAATGATTTTACTTAACTTTTGGACAATTATTTTCTCACCGAAATTGCGCGGAAAATTTTTATTCGTATTTATAGGGTACCAAAATTACCAGTTTACCCCTCACAAGCGTCAGGATCACATTTTCGACATTTTAAACACCTAATATGGTCGGATAGTTTACTTGAAGGTAAATCATCTACGACCCACGTTTAGGGACAATCGAACCATCATTATTTCACGGCGCAAGATTCTTGATGCACAGAGACTTGTAAATTTTACTTGACAAGTTTTTCCTCAACCATGGAAAATTGTCAGTCATTGTCACCTCTCAAAGTAAAGAAGTCAGCGATTATATCAATTGTCGATTTTCCTCAAGAATCGAAAGCATTATCGGTGGATTTTTCTTCAAGTATTGAAAAACCGCCAAGTCGGCTTTCCTCAAGCATGGAAAGCATTATCGGTGGAATTTTCTTCAAGTATAGAAAACCGCCAAGTCCACTTTCCTCAAGCATGGAAAGAATTATTGGTGGATTTCTTCAAGTGTAGACCGCCAAATTATTTTATCGGCTTTCCTCAAACTTGGAAAGTATTATTCGGTGGATTTCTTCAAGCATAGAAAAACGCCAAAATCATATTTCGACTTTCCTCAGGCATGGAAAGTATCATCCGGTAGGTTTCTTTAAGCTTAGAAAGCTACCAAATTCATCAGTTGACTTTCCTCAGGCATGGAAAGTGTTTCTCCGAAACATCATCTGGTGGATTTCTTCAAGCATAGGATGCTACCAAACTCATTTGTAACCGATACACTGGTGTCACATAAGCATTTTATCCCTTTACTCTTTTATATGTAGAACTAACATTTTTCTACAGGTTTCGGCGTATACAGAGTGATATAGGATCGCAAAACATCTTAAATCATTCTCCGTCCCTATCGACTACTTTGATTATCTTTTTCGAAACTGACGTTTCTACAAACTCATTCAAAGTGGGGGCTTCTGTAAACACCTAAAGACGTCTCCCCGAAACAAAACCCGATGATGAATAATCTTTCACCGCCATTATTGTCGGGTTCAGTATTTAATCTCGAGAGCGCTTAAAAATCGTATTTAATTAAATTCAATTTTTAATAATCTATGGATCAGTCTTGATGTTTAGTCAAAGCATTTTTTTTTTTTTTGCCCAAGCCTTTTTATTTATTTTTTTTATTTATTATTTTGCCTAATTAATAAAAAATAAATAAAAAATGGCCCGAAATTATCAATCGACACTTAAAAAGGGTGAATGAAATTAGGGCAAAAATGTATGTAGAAGGACAAATGGACGCACAGTCTGTCGCAACACGGAAAAATGCACCACGTCACGAGGCTCACTACCGCGCAAAGGTGTGATTTCCCGTGACACGGTGCCAGTGCTGTGACAAAGGGCAGCTCCATGTCCTTTCCGCGTCAACCCTTCATGCGTTTTATCTCCCGTAACCTAATTATTTCCCGCGTCACACAATATTCCCCCGTGTCACGGGATTTTCTGCCGTGTCATGGCATTTTTTTCGGGTTTTTATCTTTTTAGGGTTCCGTGTGTTCCCTCTAATCATTTTCCCTATTAATACCCCCTTATTTATGATGTACGGGGCATCAATTAACTCTTTTTTTCTCTCTTCTATGCTCTAGACTAAACATTAGCCTACCCTTCTTCTTTCAAAATTCCTTCTTTAAGCACTGCAAGGAGTTCGTACTTTACTCGAGGTTCTGTCCTTAAACCAAGGAGTGAAAGGTATAACTGTTTGAGGGTTTGGCCCCAAATTAATTTTATGAATCACATTTATATAGGATTTAAAGGCACATTTATGCTAAGTTTATAGTAGTCTTTTAGGTCTTTTTGTTGCTTTTTAGGTCGCAAATACATAAGTTGTTTGTTTTGTGCTCTATGACGCTTCGTTTGTGTTTTTCTTAATGTTTCAGGTGATTTGATTGTCATTTAATTGGATGCTTTCGAAGTGTTTGGAGTTGATTCGAATAATAATTAGATGGAAGCTAATGAATTGAGTTTCTTAATTGAATATCCCATGTTTGTGGATGTTGATTTTGATTAATATATGCATGAGACATGAATATAGCATTTACAAGAGTCGTTATGTACTTTACGGAAATGAATTTGAGTTAGAAACGAAGAAAAACGAAGGTTTACTAAGAATAAAAAATGACCTTTGCTCATTATTTTGATAATATCTTGAGTTCTACAAATTTGATTGAAGCGATTCATGTTGCATTGGAAACTAGACTTGAAGATCTTTCCAATGATAGGTCGCACGCTTAGAGAAGCTTCCTAGAACAGAAGTTGTAGGCGTTTGTGAAAGGAATGGTGTCCTTCGAACAAGTGTATTATTCTGATAGCGGGTTCAGAATTATTAGAAAGCTAATATATTCAGTAAGGTCAAGTGATCGGAATGCCTGGGTGGAGGCCGCTTCCGATCAGTAATATTAATGTATAATTAATATTACAGCTTAATCTTGACTGAACCCTTCGGGTCACACCCAAGAAAATATACTTAATTCGTCGCCCGTGTGTTAAATATTTAGACGTCGAAAATTCAAGCTTAGAACGTCGAAACCGAGCGTCGGAAGTCGAGTCAAAAATAGTAAAAGACGAGATGGCAAAATTAGTAATAAATCAACAATGACTAAAATACCCCTAGCATCATAATCCCGAGTACTAGGGGATTAGGCAAGCTAGCAGCCCGCACCATGTGCGAGGCTTGGTCGCAAGCTACGACCAGCAGCCCGCAAGCATTGCGTGGCTTGCTGGCGCGCACTACTTCTAGCAGCCCGCACATGTGTGTGGCTTGCTAGCAGCGCCTATCAACAGCAGCAGCCCGCACATATGTGCGTGGGCGTAATGGGCCGAGAAGGCAGCAGCTAGCAGCCCGCGTGTGCGGGGCTAGGCTGGGCCGAGTGCTAGGGCCGAGTCATTGGAGAAGCATGTTAAGAGAGTGTGTTTGTGTGAGGACAATTGGCACAATGAGAGGAAGGAGTGGGGAATAAGTATGGTCCCCTCCTCTCCAAGTGGTCCTCACTTCTCTTTACATACAACAAGGACACTTATTCATTTATTACTTGCTTGCCTATTTAATTTATTTTAGCTTTAAATTAAATTGTGGAATTTCAAGATCCCACATTGATGGGATTGAAATTCTCACTCCCACTTTTCTCTATAAATACCCAAGTTGGGTTTTGGAGAAAAGTGCTTGAGTGGGAGTTAGAAAGAACATTGCATTTTGGCAAAAACTCTTAAACTCCATTAACACTAACGTTTTGGTCGGACCTTTCTAACTTCAAGGTAGCGGACCTAAAAGTTGGTGTTCGTCCTTTGTGGGTGGATAACGTTGGAGGCTCGGTATTTTCGGAGCTAAGCTTTGAAGTAAGATCCCATTTGGTCGGGCGAAGCACACTTTAAAGGTAAATTTTGATTTTATCCTTTTATGTTTATTTGTTATGCTTTATGGTTTTATTAATTGCGAGCAGTTCTTTGGGTCGGGGTTGTTTTAGCGGTAAGTTGGACTTACCAAACCCCAACAGCGGTATCGGAACCACGCTCGTTTATTTTTAAAATCATAATATTTTTCAAGGTGATTTTTATGGCTTAATTTTTCTGGTTTAAGTTGCTAATTAGATTAGTAGCTCATATTATCTTTTTTAACCTCGTATTTAAGCTACCTTCAGCCCCGAACGCAGATTTTGACCCAAAAATAGTGAATTTTTGGTGGAAAATATGTTCTGGAAATGGTTTAATTCTTCCAGGGGACGGTTTTTTGCCAAAAAACGACCAGAAATGCTATTTTCGAGGGTTTTTCATTTTTACAAAAAATTTTAAGTCTTTCTAACCTTGAAAATTAATTGCATATTTATGGTGGTTATGTAATTGGTTCAATACATATTTTATATGCAATTTTAAACCTCTTAAGGCATGATTACTTGGTAGTAATTTGTCCTTGAATGCTTGGTTTTAATTTTCACATAATTGCAAACTAATTGCATTAAGTGTGAAATTAATGTTCTTTGAGGCTTCCAAGTATTAAAGATTCAATCTTTAATTATTTTAAGTGATTGAAACTTTATATTACTAAATTCCATGAATTTTTGTTAAACTTTGTTGATTTAATCATTTTTTAGTTGATTGGAATCATAAAGTTTGAAACTTTGTGATAGAAAAATTGTTCATCTTCATATTGGAAGATATGATTTTTCAAGGATTGACAAGTATTAAAGTTGGAATCTTTTTGAACATATGTTCATTTTTCTAACTCCCTCTTATTTTGTCAGAAACTCAAGGTTAATTTAAATTAATTAAATTAATAGTGAGTAATTGCCCTATTATTTTTGTTGCACCAAGTTAAACCAATTTAATTAAAGAATGTTTCTTGGGAATTATTTTTGTTACATGCACTTTAAAAATTTTATTTCAGTTAGACTTGTTTCAATTTTTTATATTTTGCTTAAATGAATTAGTTCTAAAATTAATTTAGAATTAATAATTATGTCACGCAAAATTGGGATCAAATCCCGAGGCTATGGAACGCAAAACGAGGAAAGAGAATCACTTAGCTATGCAGCCCGCATGTGGCTGCCAAGGATGCAGCCCCCAGCTTGCGCACGAGCCGATGCATGGCTTCTGGTTGCTACCAGTAGCATGGCGCGCCAGCAAGCACAAAGCAGCAGCACGGCGCAGCAGCAGCAAGGTGTTGTGCGCGCTTGTGCGTGCTGCCTTGCGTGGTTGGCCGCGGCTGGTGCAAGCGCGAGCACATCGTGCATCGCTTGGGACTTAGTGCATGATATGTCCAATTTATATAGTGTTTTACCCCCGTCCCTTGGTCATAATTAGTAGTGTTTCTGGCTCTTTAGAGCTACTTTTATTACTAATTAGTAATTTCTAGTGTTTTTGTATTTTTGCTTGAGTTTTGTAGGAAATTGCACATTTGGAGCTTTTTCAGGGTTTTTTATGAAGCGACTACGAGCATTAGGAGGACACGACCGTCTTTGAAGCCCAGGACCGGTTAGAGCGGGTGATTAAGGGCTCGGTATGTGATACCGGGGCATTTGGATAGAGGATTCAAGACCAGAAGAGGAAATCTGGATTGGGCCGAAAAATCGAGCCCAATCGAAGTTCAAGCCTCGAAGAAGAGCCGGGCCCAATCGGGCAAGCCTGTGCCCGATCGGGCGGGCGCGCACAAGGATGCACCAGCAAGAAGGTGCGCCCGATTGGGTGAGCGTAAGCTCGATCGGGTGCGGCTGCCCAAGAAGAGCGAAGGAAAAAAGGCGGGCCCGATCGGGCGTCCCTTCGCCCGATCGGGCACATTTTTTTTTGAGCTGACGTTTTGGTTTTTAATTAGGATTTGTTTTAGGGATGTTTAAGTACGATTTTTGTACGTAATTTTGATGACCTTCTCTTTTAGACTTTCTCTCTCTTCTTAGAATATTTTCTCTCTCTTAAATTCTCTCAGCTTTGTTCTTAACTCCATTCCTTAATCCAGATTTCTTTTGGTAACAATTTAATTATGCTTGAGTAGTTTTATTTCTAGGGTTTATGGGATGTAATAAATAATATGTAGGGGTAATTTGTGATTGTTGATTACTAATGCTTGATTAATTTTCCTATTGATTGATTTAATGCTATGCAATTAGGTTTGGCCAGATTTAATTGTATGAGTTTAGCAATATTAATTCGAGATTCGACAGATGAGAATTGATGTGTAGGCTTAGTTTCAATAGGCGGACTAATTTATAAATGGTTAAGTCGAAATTCGAGAGATGAGATTTAATACGGGTAAATTAACTCTGTGATTGTAATACGTAGCGAAAGACCTTTATAATCTGATTAATTAATGCTTGATGATTGCTTGTTATGATTTATCCCGGAATATTGTTTATTAGTTAACCTATGCCCTAGGTTTTCCCTTCATTGATTTACATCCTTTCTTTTTATTCCCTTCTTACTTTTACCTTTAATAGTTTAATTACTCCTTTTCAATAACCTTGGTTACTTGATCATTTAGATTGCTTCTAATTAATTAGGAATAAATTAACCTATTTCCCTATTGTTTGACCCTTCTTCCCTATCTACATAGTTAGTGGATTTAGGTTTTATTTTTGATTAGGTGAATAAATTAACCTATTTTCACATAATTGTTGCCGGGGAAACGGTTTTATTTTTATTTTCTGATTATTTTTTGTAGTCTAGATTATCCCCTTTTGTCTCAGATAACGTTAGTTCTTTGAGGCAATTCTCATATTTGTCTTTTAGTTCCTTGTTTATGCCCAGGTGTTCCAGATCAGGTTAAATTCCATTCGATCCTGAGATCGAGCGCTCGTTTCATAGGCAAAGGAACCTTTATAGACAAATTCTAGCGGGTTTTGAGGAAGACAACAATCGAAGAGACCCTCCCTCTTATTCTAGCGACACAGAAATTACTTCAGATACAGAAGCAGAGATGGCGGACCAAAAGAAGCTCAATGACTAATCACACCCAAAGCTCACAGATTTTCCACACCTTACTCCCACTCCGGCTCTTGATGGAGTTTAATTCGAAATCAAGCCCCAATTTATCACTATGATAGAGATGAAGCAATTCAGTGAAGCTAAGGGTTACCGGAACCATCCATATCTTTCGTATCGGAGTACTAATGCACAAAAACCTCCACCTCCACCTCCACAACAACCATAACACCAACCCCCACCACAGCAGAAGTATTACCATCCAAATTCTGGCAAGAAAAGCCAAGCACAACCCTAATCATCTTCTGACCCTTCTATGAAAGAAATTAGAGCAATGCTTACTAACATGCAAAAGCATATGGAGAATAGGGATGCGCAAATTGATTCTATTTTAGCTCAGAATAAAATCATGGATAATCAAATTGCACAACTTTCATCTACCCTACAAACCCGTCAGCAGGGAGCTCAACCATCACAACCAATCCATCCCACAGATCATGCCAATGCAATCACTCTAAGGAGTGGTTTACATTATGATGGACCTCATATGCCAATGGAATATGGATCGGTTCCTGATCCAGATTCCTCTATACCAAACGCTAATCCTACTAACCCTGCAAGGCTACAAACAGATACTAACCCTTCTAATGTTTCTTTGTAGGTTAAATCTCAAGATAAGGGAGGAGATGTGCATAGCACGGTTATCAAACTACCGTTCCCTAATAGACAATTGAAGAGTAAGTTTGATAAACAATTCGGTAAGTTCTTGGAGGTTGTGAAAAACTTGCAGGTAACAGTTCCTTTCACTGATTTAATCACTCAGGTTCCTGCATATGCTAAATTTATGAAAGATATTCTGACTAGGAAAAGGGCCTTTAATGAGGTAGAAATTGTAGCTTTTATCCCTTGTCATATAGGGAATGTTTTTCTTGATAAAGCTTTTTGTGATTTGGGTGCCAGTGTCAGTGTTATGCCATCGTTTGTCTGTGCTAAACTTAATATGGAAGAATTAAAAGTTACTAATATAACTTTGCAAATGGCAGATCGTTTTGTAAAATACCCCCTAGGTATTTTAGAGGATAACCTTGTCAGATTTAGTAAATTTTTTATCCCTGTTGATTTCGTTGTTTTGACATGGCAGAGGATACACAAATACCCATTATATTATGTAGGCCTTTCCTCCATACTACAGGAGCCATTATTGATATAAAACATGGTAAACTAACTCTTTCGGTTGGTGATGATAATGTTACTTTTAATTTAGGGAAAGTTTTGAAAGGGCCTATGCAAGAGGAAAATTGTTGTTATATTGATGTAATTGATATAATGGACGATATTTGTGATGATAGCTTGCCACAGGTTCTTGCAAGGGATCCCCTAGAGGAAATTCTTTGTGGGAATTTATCTGCAGATAATACAAGTGTTTGGGTTAATGAAGTACAGGATATTGATAGTGCTCTTTCCTTAAAAGAGTTAGACCCCAAAGAGACATTGAAGGTAGTAAATTTAGTTCAGGAATCAAAACCTGCAGAGGTCAAGAAACCTGAACTACAACCTCTCCCTTCTCATTTAAAATACTTTTTTTCTAGATGAGCAGGAACTATACCCCGTGATCATCAGTACTGTACTTAATGACCTACAAACTTTCCAACTTCTAGGGGTTCTTCAAACCCATAAGAAAGCAATTGGATACAATATTGATGATCTCAAGGGTATTAGCCATGATTTTTGTATGCACAGGATACATTTAGAGGATAACTATAAGCCCTGCATTCAACCCCAGAGAAGATTGAATCTTAACATGCAGGAAGTAGTCAAGAAAAAGGTTATGAAATTACTCGATGCAAGTATTATCTATCCTATTTCTGACTCCAAGTGGGTAAGTCCTGTGCAGGTAGTACCTAAAAAAGGTGGGATGACTGTGATTACTAATGAGAAAAATGAATTAATTCCCACTAGAACTGTAACAGGGTGGCGTATGTGCATCGACTATCGTAGACAAAATGTCGCCATTAAAAAGGACCACTTCCCCCTCCCCTTTATAGATCAAATGCTTGAGAGGTTAGCCAACCATAAGTTCTTTAGCTCTTTGGATGGGTATTCGAGATTTTTCCAAATTCCAATTCACCCTGAAGAACAGGAAAAGACAACCTTTACATGCCCTTATGGTACTTTTGCATATCGTAGGATGCCCTTTGGTTTATGTAATGCCCCCGCTACCTTTCAACGTTGTATGATGAGCATATTCTCTAATTTCATAGAGTCTATTATGGAAGTCTTTATTTTAGCGTGTATGGTTCTTCATTTGATTCATGTCTAATAAATCTTGCTAAAATTTTGAAACGATGTGAAGAATGCAATTTGGTACTAAATTGGGAGAAATGTCTTTTATGGTGACAAAGGGAGTAGATAAAGCAAAGATTTCAGTGATTGAGCAATTACCTCCCCCAGTTAATGTTAAGGGATTTAGAAGTTTCTTGGGTCATGCGAGGTTTTATCGTCGCTTTATCAAAGACTTTTCTAAAATTGCTAAACCACTGACTCAGCTGTTACTCAAGGATGCCCCTTTTATTTTTACTGACGAGTGTCTTAAGGCTTTTAACAGGATTAAGCAGGCTTTGATATCGGCACCCATCATATGTGCTCTCGATTGGAATCTATCTTTCGAGATCATGTGCGATGCAAGTGACTTTGCATTAGGATCTGTGCTCGGACAGAGAAAGGACAAAGTTTTGCATGCTATTTATTATGCAAGAAAAACTTTGGATGAAGCCCAAGTCAACTATGCCACTACGGAAAAGGAGTTTCTTGCTGTTATATATGCTTTAGAAAAATTTAGATCATATCTTGTTGGTTCTAAAGTCATTGTTTTTACTGACCATGCAGCTTTGAAGTACTTGATAGCTAAGGCGGAATCGAAGCCTAGGCTACTCTTTTGGGTTCTTTTGCTACAAGATTTCAATGTCGAAATAAAAGATAAAAAGGGAGCAGAGAACGTAGTGGCAGACCACTTGTCACGTATCAGGTATGATGAGGGTAAGAATTTTCTTCCTATAGATGATTCTTTCCCTGATGACAACCTATATGCAGTTGTAGAGCAACATCCATGGTATGCTGACTTTGCTAATTATTTAGTGGGTGGTACTCTACCTCCTGACTTGTCCTACCAACAGAAAAAGAAAATCCTTTCTGATGTTAAACATTATTTTTGGGATGATCCTTTTTTGTTTCATGAGTGTGCAGATGGATTATTTCGCAGGTGTGTTCCCGAATGGGAATTTCACGGTGTGCTTACTAGTTGCCACACCTCGCCATATGGAGGACATTATGGCCCCACCAAAACGGTCTCCAAGATTAATGAGTCAGGTTTTTATTAGCCTACAATGTTTAAGGATGCTAACATTTTTGTGCAGGCTTGTGACTCTTGCCAGAGGACTGGCAACATCTCGCGGCGGCATGAGATGCCTCAAACTAGAATTTTGGAAGTTGAAATTTTTTATGTTTGGGGTGTTGATTACATGGGACCGTTCCCTTTTTCAAAAGGGAATCGATATATGATGCCAAGGTGGTCCACAAACTTTTTAAGAAGACCATCTTTCCAAGATTTGACGTGCCTAGAGCTATAATCAGTGACGGAGGATCTCACTTTCATGAGCGAAAGTTAGACACCCTCCTAAAAATATATGGTGTCTACCATAGGACAGGTTTAGCCTACCATCCCCAAACTAGTGGCCAAGTTGAAGTTTCCAACCGTAAGATCAAGGCCATTCTAGAGAAGGTGGTGGCAAAGTCAAGGAAAGATTGGAGCGATAAGTTATATGACACCCTTTGGGCGTACAGAACTGCGTTTAAGACCCCAATAGGTACTATTCCATATAGACTCGTGTACGGTAAATCATGTCATCTCCCGCTGGAATTAGAATACAAGGCATATTGGGCTATTAAGGAGCTCAATTTGGATGCCAAATTAGCGGGAGAAAAGAGGTTACTTCAACTTAACCAACTCGATGAGTTTAGGTTTACGGCCTATGATAGTGCTCGTGTCTACAAGGAGAAGACAAAGAGATGACACAACAAGATGATCCTTCCGAGAGAATTCAAAGAAGGTGATAAAGTGTTGTAGTTCGGCTCTAGACTTAAACTTTTCCCAGGAAAGTTGAAGTCAAGGTGGTTTGGTCCTTTTACTGTCAAAAGGGCTAATAGATTTGGTTCTGTGGAGGTTTTCGATGAACATGGCAACGAGTTCAAGGTTAATGGCCAAAGACTCAAGCTATATCATGAGGGGGATACGATTGGTGCAGTTGAACTACTTCACCTAAGCAGTTCTGATTCATTTTGAGCTTCAATGTGGTAAGAGGGTCGTGCGGGACCTAGATAAACCAGCGCTTTGCAGGAGGCAACCCGTATTTCCTGCTTTCTAGACTAGTTTTTCTTTTATTTTATTTTTTTTATTTTTATTTTTTTAGAGAGGTGAGGAGAGTGAAATTTTACCTTTCTTAAGTGTTTTTGTACAGCTTTTAGATCATAAAGTAAGGAGTTTTCAAGAGAAAAAGTTTGAAGAAAAAAATAACCATCCGATTGGGTACGGGCCCGATCAGGCGCGCACCTAAGGGTCAAAAATCGAGCAAAACATGCCTGGGCGCGAAATATGGATTTTATTGGAGCTTTAATTCGCCCGATCGGGCGTACAAGAAAGGAAGAAAATCATGGGAAATTTCGCCTGATCGGGCGGAATTTTGGAGAAATCGAGTGACACAAAAAGAAATGTCGGGCGAGCAAAATGGCGGAGGTCGCCCAATCGGGCGCGCATTTTACATATCAGCAGAACCATCCTTCGCCCGATCGGGCGAGGTTCGCCCGATCGGGCGTGCCTAATTTTCTCCAGGCATTA
The DNA here is from genome assembly GCF_948465745.1 of Chenopodium album. Classification (NCBI taxonomy): domain Eukaryota; kingdom Viridiplantae; phylum Streptophyta; class Magnoliopsida; order Caryophyllales; family Amaranthaceae; genus Chenopodium; species Chenopodium album. The sequence continues at coordinate 47,786,970 of NC_137838.1, forward strand.
TATTTCTTTCTCCTCCTTTCTTTTCTTTTTCTTTCTTACTTCTTCTTTTTCATTCACACTTTCTCTCTCTAAAACCTCCATTTTCAAACCTCCAAACTCACTTTCCTTTCAAGATCTCCTCAAATTCATCCATCAAAACTCTATAATTTTTACGTATTCTTAATCCTTTACATATTCTACATTCTCCACTAAATTTCTACCACTTTCTCTCAAGATTTCTCAAAACCCGTAGAGAGAGAATGCTTCAATTCTTAACTTTTTCAATACAAATGGCTTCAAAGAGATCTAGACAACAAAGGGGTGAAATTTCTAGGCAACAACAACAACTGATGGTCGACCCGGAGCTTCAAATGCCGGGATAGAAGGAAGTTGTTATCACCTCAACGGAACAACGAGCTAGGATGCTGAACCTCATCCAGAGGCAGGTAATCTCTACTCGATTTGTTCATCATCCTACATTGTCTAGGCTAGGTCTTAATAAACCTGTAGATAAATTGTTTAAAGGTATAGGAATGAGTGGATTTTTCCAAATGCATTATGATACCTATGATTATTTGACATTAGAATTTATTTCTAGCTTCAATGTTATTAAAACTAATGCTTTAATCACTCATGTCCAATTCCGATTGTTAAACAATGATGTGCGATTAACTTAAAAAGAATTTGGTAAATTGTTTGAGCTTAAATCGGACAAACCTATTGAACCCTCCTAATACCACATTGTCGTGGTCTATAAAAGACTCACCGGGGAGGGTTTGCTTAACCTCCAACATGCTAAAGGGACGTGGATTCAACATCCCGCCCCAAAGTTTTGGCAAAGGTTTGCCGGCCTCACAATCTTTTGGAGGCATGAACCGGCAAACGTTAGGAGGGATGAACTTGAATTTTTGGCTTCCTATATGATTCCTAACGCTGGAAACCAAACATACCACATAGGATAGACCTACATTTTCAAAGGGCGGCCAATGTGGCTGAGGAGGGTAGGTCTAGGGCGTCTATCTACTTTTAGGGGTTGGTGACCCATATAGCTGTGAAACACCTAGGATGGAACCTGACCGGGCATAGGAAAGTGGAGGGTTCTACCCTCATGGACCTAGCATACTTAGGGGGCCTAAACTAGGTGCAACCTATGGGCGGTGAGACATGGTGGATAGTCCACCGGGAATCGGGTAGGAGAGGCCAAGCATTTACACTACCCAACCCCGCCTTGACCAAATTTGAGAAGGGGAATCCTTCTTATACTTTTTAGATAAACGGTCAAGGCGAGGTTCAAGAGCCTTACCTTTCACCACAACCCCACCATTCCCCCCAACACCATTTATCACATTATCAACCACCACCACCACCCAACCCTACACCCATGGCATACCCACCTCCTCCGTCGATTATAATATCGACCCCCATGCCCCTTATGACTTTTCAGCTTTTAGGAGTCAACTTGACCGCATAGAGAGAGGGCAAGGGAGAGTGGAGAGCATGGTGCAAAAACTAGACTCTAGGTTAGGCACTTTAGATAGGAGGGTAGGTCATGTAGAGAGGAACCTCGGGAGGGGTTTATACCCTATGTATGACGATTATGCATGCCGAGGGGCTATTCCCCCCGAGGCATTAGTTCTCGATTGGTTCCAATACCCCCAAGGAGGTTATTCGACCCCCGGAGCTTTTGGTACTTATGTGGAAAACTCTTTAGTCCATGGATATGGGGGCGATGCTCCTTTTGGGGGTATGGGGGGAAATGTAGACCCTAACTACTTTGCAGGTGGTTCGGGATATGGTGGTGTTGGTACGACCCAGGGTGGTACCAACTTGAGTTATGGAGGAGGCTACGAGAGGATGGATGATGACGAGGAGTAGCTTCTCCTAGCTACACTCCCAAGTCAATGAGGGCATTGCTTGATTTGGCTTGGGGGGAGATTTCTTGTACATATGGTAACTCTTTCTCTCTTTTCTCTATTTATTGCTTTTCTAGTATAGATTTTATTGTTTTCTAGTATGGATTTTATTGCTTTCCTTTATGAAAAAAATACAAAAAAATTAAAAAAATAATTCAAAAATACGTTCCAATGAATTGTAAATCATGCTTCCCTGTGTCCCATACTTGGAAAATATTGTTTTGATTCTTGGTATATGATAATGAGCCTTGTGAACTTTTTGATCATGATTTGAAGTTTAATTGTTTGGATGCCTAAACATGCGTTAATTTTGCCAACTATTTGTGAATATAGTGCTTGACTAGTTGATTTGGTTAGGAATGTGTAATAGATCCTGGTATGTCAAGGAATTTGAGTATTGGTTTGCAACTATTAGTAATGTTTGTATGGTTTAATATTATGCACATTGAGGAGGACAAAGGCATTTGTTCTCTTAGGTAGCCTTCAGACGATAATAGATACATTTGTTCCCATATTTTTACCCATGTTGTTGCTTGTGCCCTTTTTATTGTTTATTTAGCCACATTACAAGCCTATACGAGCCCCATTGGTTACTAGTCCCAATTTTGGCTTGGGGGAGCTATTAGTTGGTGAGGTGAGGGAGTTGTGGTGTGCACATTCTTCGCACAATAGAGTGATTGTTCTTTGATATTATGATTGGAAAATATTGATGTTTTGTGTTTCAAAGTTGAAAGTTTCCAATATGAGGTAAAAATAAATAAAAAAGAGCAAAGGAAAAAATTGTTTCAAATGTTCAAATGTTCTATGTGAAGGTTGCTCAAGAAAAAAAAAGAGAAAAAAGAAAAAAAAAGTTCAAGTTTGAAAAAAAAAATAAAGAAAAAAAAAAGAATAAGTAGTTCAAAGTTTGTTTTAATTCACTCTATTTCATATTATCATACTTTGTGAGTGAATATGTAAATGTTGGGATTGTGTTGTGTATATGATTGTTTGTTCAACGGACTCTCATTCTTAGCTCCGCTATATTGTGTCCTCTCGATCAAAGCGATCATAGCCGGCCTAATTTCGAAATCATTCGCCGGTGTTATAGGTGGAGCAATTCCACTCTCAAATTTGTACGCACCGGGAATTCCCAATTCTTTCAACGCAACTCTTGGTTGTTCTCCCATGCTTAGTTCTTCTTCAAATCCTTCTTCGCTTGAGGAACTAAACTCTAAGGATCGACTAGCAATTCTTCTCCTTGAGAGAGTCCTTTCGATTTTCGGGTCAAAAGACACAATGGATCGATCACGAGCTCTATACATGCAAAACTCAATGAAAATATTAGTAACACGGCTACAAATGTAGCCTTAAGAAACAAAATCTTTTAGTATTTTTCAATTAAAGTGAAATAGAGTCAACAACTAAAGCTAAGCATCAATATCACTCCCCGGCAACGGCGCCATTTTGATAGAGGAATAAATGAGTCATCAATTGTCTATCCCAAAATCAAACACAATTTATAACATCCTAAACAAACCTAATACAAGTATAAGGCAAGTATATGATCGAACCCAAAGGAGTGAGTCGGTATTAACTATAGCCTAAGTCAAGCTACTTCGAAGATTGTAGTAGGAAAATGGTTGGTACTATAGTAACAAAGCTAGATTAATCAAGTAATTCAAGAAACTAAACACTAGGGATAAAGGTTCCACATGCAAGTTCAATAATCATGCTAATTGATAGTTCATTTAATTGATTCAAGCATTGCAAAGGACAAACAATAGTAGCAATCAAGAGAATTCAAGAGCTATTTCCTAGAGGCCAAGCTAGTGGTCACTATGAATGGCTAATCAAGGAAATTCACAATCAAACTCAATGAATTAAAACAATTCTCAAATTGATGGTTCATGTCATTAAGAATTGCAATGCAATCTAGGTTAATCTTATAGGTTGATCACTCCTAATCTAATTAATCACATGCAAAACTATGTCAACCAATTTAATTGCAACAATTCAATCAATCAATGATCATCAACTAGCACAAATTATCAATCAAGCATGCTTCCCCGTCTCCCTAGAAACTAATCTACTCACTAAACAAACAAGTAAAGAGATGAACTAAAAGAAGAGATTCTCACTAATATTAATGATTGAAGATGAAGAAATCCAAGCACAATTAAACAAATTTTGAAATACAAATCCAAAATCAAGAACTTCTCTCTAACTTCTCTCTCTAAAACTAAGCTAATGAAAATTATCTAAAAGTTAGTTTTCAAAAAGGAATTACAAGTGTATTTATAGGAAAAGAAGGAAAACAGGATCCCCGCGCCCTCTCTAAGAAATCCCGCGCCCGCGGGGAAATGGGTACGGAAACCATAACAAACTCCGCGGGCTGTCTGGGAAACACCCGCGCCCGCGGAAAAAGCCACCGCGCCCGCGGCAAGGGCGCGGCGAATCCCCTGCTCCTAAAGAGTAATCAAAGGGCCGCGGTCTCTCTAATCTGGAGCGCTCTCTCTCCAATCTACCCGCGCCCGTGGGGAGCTCGCAGCCAGACCGCGGAGAGTTCTTGGTCAATTTTGGCTAATTTGGTGTAAACGAGCCCGCGCCCGCGGCCTTCAGGACCCGCGCCCGCACCTGGCAAGAGTTGATGCCCTCTCCGAGGCCTCTCCAAGCCCTCTCTAAGCAGATTGCTTCCTCCTTGCTTAGTCAATATAACTCATCTTGATCCCTTTGCAAAGACAACTCTTAGGTACCTACAAGAGCAAACAAAGGAAAGAAGTAAAAGGGAAAAAGGGCCAAATAAAAGGAAAGCACGAAAAACAAAAAGAAAGAAAAAAAGAAAGGAACTAAAGGAAAAAGGACCAAAAATAAGATAAGAAAGCATAAAAAAGAGATGAAATCATCCTAAAAGACTACCCTATGAGTGCCATAAATGACACTCATCTGTTGTGCATGTGATTAATTAGACTAAGAGTGATCAACCTATAAGATTAATCTAGATTGCATTGCAAATTTCAATGAAATGAACCTTTGATTTGAGAATTGCTTAAATTGATTATTGAATTTGATTGTGATTCTCCTTGTTAGCCATTCATAGTGAACCCTAGCTTGGTTTATAGGAGATAACCTTTGAATTCCTTTGATTGCAACTATTGTTTGTCCCTTGCAATGTTTGAATCAATTGAGTGATCTATCACTTAGCATAATCGTTGAGCTTGCATGTAGAACCTATATCCCTAGTGTTTAGCATATTGACTGAATTCTTTGATTTGTCTATTTTCTTGTTATTCTAGTTACCAACCTCAACCATTGATATTCTTCGATTTAGCTTGACAATAGCCTATAGCATAGTTCCTATTCATTCCTCTGGGTTCGACCCTTGACTTACCGCATACTTGTATAAGGTTTGTGAAGTGTTTATAAATTTAGTTTAACCAAGGGAGAATTAGATGAAGACCTAGTTTTTCCTTTTGTTAGGGAGACATTGTGGCCAACATGATGCATTTGACATCCCGATTGGCAATTTGCCATCGGTTTAGGGCAGCCTGAGTCACCTTCTCATTCGGAGTCTCTGGAATTTTATCATCAAGGTTATATTCCTTTTTCTCTTACATGAGAACTATACGCAAGTTCCCTTGCCAATCAAGAAAATATGGCCCACTCAACTTCTCCATGTCGAGAATTGAGTGTAACGAGAATTGGTTGTTTGAGTTATTTGAAGACATGATTCTACAATTGAAAGAATTTTAAATCAAAAACCATTCATAATACTTAAATAAGATTGAAATCATGCATTTTAATCAAACTTATTTAAACGTCTTATTCACACATTAAAATTGTCCCTGTTTTGGTGAGAATAAGTCGATTCCAATATTGAAAGAAACAAAGAGTGGTTAAGCATGCTTTGGTTTGTCTTAACACTCAATCTCCTAAGGTAAGAAACTCTTTGCTAATGGATCCAAGCCACTCTTGGTTGGATAAATTGTTGCATCTATTCTCTCTCAACAACTTATCCACTTTGCCACGATATGTTAGGACTCCATCACCCATAATCGTTGAGTATAACCAAAACCAACTTGCATACCCAGTATGCCTTACGTATTCTAGGGAGTAATAGTGATGCCTTGCTTTGGAGTAGCCCATCACTACTCTCAATAGGTCGATAAATGTTGTTTTGGAATGGCAATTTCACTCAATATTTTAGTGACCTAGGGTTTCTATGTTGGTAGATTTAAGTGAACTTAATTAATTATCACAACATTTGAAATCCTAAACATGCATCTAACATATAATTCATATATAAATACTCATAAATATATATATTGAAAACATTAATAAAGATGCATTTGGCAACTAGCATGACCCCTTGAGTCTTCAAGTCCTCAAGGGACGGCTTTTGCAACTTCATGGCTTCGTCTTCCAAGAACCTCCGTCTTCAAGACATGACCATAATTAATTAAGCCGATAAACCCAAAATTTGCCAAAATTAAATTTTGCCAATGCCGCTCAAAATCGAGGCCTAGCCTCAAAATTTTATTAAAATTAATTAAATTCAAAATAATTATTTAAAATTAATAAAATTGCAAAATTAACGTAGCCTTAAAACGAGGAAAAAGTGTTAAGTGAGGGGTTATGCACATAGCTATGACTCATGCCAAGGGTCACACCCATAGCCTAGAATATTGCATACGCGTCGACTCTTCTACGGGGCGTGCTTGCGTCATAAGCCACGAATTCCACGCAAGCTTGCTGCAGTGCGCATCGTGCTACAAGCACGTAGCACACCCTACACACACACACACACACACACCTAATCCGCACCAAGCAACGCACACACCCGGATCAAGCTCGCACCAACCACGATTAGCCATGCGTAGCACAAAAACACGCACGGTGCGCGCACATCATGATGTTGCTGCCGCACCATGCTGCTGCTTGTTGCTGGCTGGCGCGCCACGCTTGCTGGCAGCGAGCAGCAGTTATGCACATGGCTGCACGCAAGCTCGAGGCAGTGATCACGGGTTGAATAGGTCAATAAACTACTACCCTAATCAAATTAATCATTTATATACCTAAACTACCCTAATACAAGTATAGGGGCAAGTAAAGGGTCAAAACACTAAGGAAGCTCACTCATTCAACATCAATTTTCCCTAATGCAAGAGTAAAAAGGGGAATGTTTTTGTTGGTTTTTGAATAAAGAGCACTAAAACTACAAATAAGCAAAGATAATGATGATTAAAATCAAGAGAGAACGACGCTAGGGATACGGGGTTGTCAAACATGATTAGAAAGAGGGGAACAATAATGGTTATCATGATGAACATGCCAAAGAACACAATATTCTACCTAAACAATTCATTCTCATGCAATAGTCTAAGCAAATCAATGAAAAAGGTATATACTAATAAGGATCATTCTCATGCATCCTATTAGTTACAATCAAATCAAGAGAATAAGGAAACACAATCCATAAAAACTCCACTTTAATAACTCATTCTCATGCAATCATTAAAATAGAGATGATCTTAATCTAGTTCAAATCACTTTCATGCATTTAAACTAGAAAACATCAAATACAGTGCAACAATAATCTCAAGCTATCAAAAATCATGCCTTTCATCAATTTATGGCATGAGTTCAATCCAACTATCATCATTCATCCAATATCAACTCATATTTTCCACCCCCTTCCCCTAGCTAAAATATTAAGCTAGAGAAAGGTGATTAAACATAATATCAAAACTAGAAACAAACTCAAGACACTCAAAACAAAACATGACTAAAAACAATGAAAACAATAACAACTAGATGAACTAATAAGATTAACAAAATAAGCAACAATAAAGCAAATAAATAAAGCTAAAGGAAAGGATTAGAGATTACTAAAGAGAGGATTAATGAAAGAAGAAAACTTGAAGGAATTGCTTGATTGAAGATTAAACTTGACCAAAAGTTGAATACTTGGAAGAAAATTAAGCAATAATCTACTTTCTCTCTCTAAAAATTATCTAATCTAACCCTAACAGAGAGAAGCTCTCCTAAACTAATTAACAAAATAGCATAAAAATCTCCTCCCCATAATTACCCAAAAAATGGGTATTTATACAAAGCTAGGAAAAGAGACTAAAAATAAAAGAAAAGGAAATAAAATAAGTAAACTAAAAAGAATGAAAATAAAATAAAAATAAATAAAAATAAAAAAAATAAAAAACTAAAGAAAGAAAAATAAAAGGAAAAAGAAATTAAAATAATAAAACAATCAATCCCCACCTGCACCACCGTCAACAGAGTAGCCACCACCAACCTCCAACTTCTGCCACTCATCACCTCACGAACACCACAACGACAACCACCAATTCACAGCTACACCAGCAGCGAATTCCGGCCACCACTCTTCACCATTTGCAAACAATCGAACCTCAATTAAGGTCTAATTTGATTGAAGCTATTCGCGGCCACGCAGCCCTGTCAGAAGGCGCACAAATGGAGTCCAAATTCGGATTGTAGGCAGTAAGTTTGCGCGACCTTTGCGCGACGTCTTCTCGGGCGCGCAAATGTTGGTTCAATCACGAGCTTCTCATGTGATTTTAATGAAAATCAGATGGCCACGATATGATGCTCGATTATAGTTGATGATGATGAATGGTGGGGATTTGATGATGATGAATGGTGGGGATTTGATGACGATGTTTGATGATGGAGTTTGATGGTGAGTGAAGCAGGGGATTATTCCCCTTTGAAGCAGCTTAAAAATCGAAGAAGAAGAGATTGGTGGTCTTATGGTTTGGTGAGGATTGATTATTTTATTATTTTAATTTCTTTTTCCTTTTATTTTTATTTCTTTAGTTTTATTTTGTTTATTTTATTTTTATTCTTTTTAGTTTACTTATTTTATTTCCCTTTCTTTTATTTTTAGTCTATTTTCCTAGCTTTGTATAAATACCCATTTTTTGGGTAATTATGGGGAGGAGATTTTTATGCTATTTTGTTAATTAGTTTAGGAGAGCTTCTCTCTGTTAGGGTTAGATTAGATAATTTTTAGAGAGAGAAAGTAGATTATTGCTTAATTTTCTTCCAAGTATTCAACTTTTGGTCAAGTTTAATCTTCAATCAAGCAATTCCTTCAAGTTTTCATCTTTCATTAATCCTCTCTTTAGTAATCTCTAATCCTTTCCTTTAGCTTTATTTATTTGCTTTATTGTTGCTTATTTTGTTAATCTTATTAGTTCATCTAGTTGTTATTGATTTCATTGTTTTAAGTCATGTTTTGTTTTGAGTTTCTTGAGTTTGTTTCTAGTTTTGATATTATGTTTAATCACCTTTCTCTAGCTTAATCTTTTATCTAAGGGAAGGGGGGGAAATATGAGTTGATATTGGATGAATGATGATAGTTGGATTGAACTCATGCCATAAATTGATGAAAGACATGATTTTTGATAGCTTGAGATTATTGTTGCACTGTATTTGATGTTTTCTAGTTTAAATGCATGAAAGTGATTTGAACTAGATTAAGATCATCTCTATTTTAATGATTGCATGAGAATGAGTTATTAAAGTGGAGTTTTTATGGATTGTGTTTCCTTATTCTCTTGATTTGATTGTAACTAATAGGATGCATGAGAATGATCCGTATTTAGTTTACGAGGGGAAAACTAGGTCGTTATCTAATCTTCCCTCGGTCAAACTAAATTTATAAACACTTAACAAACCCTAATACGAGTATAGAAGCAAGTCAAGGGTCGAACCCAAAGGAACGGTAATGTTCAAGCACTTTCAATTATGCGCCTAAGCTAGGTCGAAGACGAAGGTAAGAAAGAATACTAACAATTAACAAAACAAGTAACCAAGGAAATAAAACACTAGGAACGGGGCTCAACAAGTAATCATGTCAATTGCAACAACATAGGAAGAGCATGCCAATCAAAGGTTGTGAGGACTAATGATAAGAGCAATCAAGAGGAATCAAAGAGTTATCTCCTAATTGTTAAGCTAGGGTTCAATATGAATAACAAACTAAGAGAATCACAATCAAAGCCAATTGATAATTGCAATTCCTATTTCAATTGTTCATGTCATTAGCAATTACAATGCAATCTAGCATTATTCTCAAGGCCAAATTGAATTACACACATGCAAACCTTCACTAATCACTTAAATCTCAACAATCAATCAACGCAATCCCCAAATTAATCACAATTAATCAATCATACAAGTTTCACCCAATTCCTAGCCAAACAACTATTCAAGAATCATCATCTATCAACTAACAACTATGGAAATCAAGAATCAACAAAATACCAAGAACAATTACACTAATCAAGCATCAAACATCAAAATTAAACCAAACAAACATGAAATTAAACAAAGAAATAAGGTGAGATATAGTTAAGAATGCTCATTGATAATAGAGAAGATCTTGAACACAATTGTCACACTTTCATCTTCAATCTCTCAATCACCATTGAAATTCCTCACTTTCTCTCTCTAAAACTACTCCTAATCTAGCCTAATCTAGAGAGAGAAGCTCTCAACCTAAGAGAGAGAAAACTATTCTAAAACTAAAGAATTACATGAATGAATAATAAAGGAAACCAAAAACTATATAAACTAAAGGAGAAAAGAAGCTTAAAATCGTAAAAGACCCAGAAACCCGCGCCCGCGGAGGGGAACGGACACCCCGATAGCCGCGCCCGCGGCCCAAGCCCGCGCCCGCGGGGCCAAGGCCCACGCCCTCGGGGATCCCTCAGGACAACCGCGGGTGCTTACTGCCCAAATACGGCAGTTTTGGAGCTGCAGCAACCCCGCGCCCGCGGGTACTGTAGCCCGCGCCCGCAGCAGTTTTCCAGGGCCAACTTCAGAAGGCTGTAACTTCCGATCTAAGAATCGTATGAAGGCGTGCGACCTATGATTGGAAAGCTCTTCAAGTCTAGTTTCCAACCCAACTTGAATCACCCTAATTAGATCTGTAGAACTTGAGATATGACTAAAACAATCAACAAAGGTCCTATTTGATACTTTGCAATCCTTCGTTTTCCTTTGTTTCAAACTCAAATTCAATTCCGAAAAGTGCATATTGATCCTATTGGGTGCTATTTTCAATTCCCATGCATATAGCCCGCGACGTACCTACAAAACAAGACAAACAAACGGAGAAGCAAGAGAAATAGCCGGGAAATGAATAAAATGATAAGAAAGCCATTAAAAGCATGCATTTCTCTAAACTAACACAAAAACACGCGAATCGAGCATTATTCTCTAAAGACACGACATAAACGATTACAAAGGAGCATAGAAATAAAAAGAAAACATAGCCTAAAGGTGCCATAAATGGCACGGATCAAATTCCCCCAAGCAAAACTTTTGCTCGTCCTCGAGCAAAACAAAATCCAACCCAAGGGGAAAATGATGACATTATTCAAGCAAAGAAAGAAACGAGAAAACTAGAGAAGATGGGAATATACACTAACTCACTTTCGTAGGAATCACGGTCAATTTTAGCAACTAAAGACAAGCCATTTAAACCCCTAGATTGCCCTAGAGGACGAGTGATGCTCTCGTAAGGGTATCCTAAGAGTTTACCCATAACTCTCATAATAATACAAACAAGGCAAAGCAAGAAAAAGAAAACAAAATACAAGAAAAGCAAACAAATGTTCATGAAAGGACTTTTGTAAATGTACAAGCACAATGAATTCAAATCTTTCTAAACAAGTAAGGGAGTGCACGCTATAAGATACCAAGGTTGATTGAAACATAAAAATGCTAAGCATAGGAACTAGATATCACACTCCACTTTCATCCCAAATGGTCTTACCGCGTTCCCCCTACTAATCTCATATCTCCCCATAGTGAGCATCTCATAGATTCCGCGAAGGAACCGGAAAAAGATCAAATTTTTGGCTTACTCGACATCTTGAATTCGCATCCCCTTTCCTTAGGCTATAACCCATGATTCCCTCCACCGATGAATAACTCAACCCCTAGGTCAAAAGGTCTTCCCAAAGGTTGTAACGTAAGGCAAAAAGGGTTAAGGTAGGCTAAATTTAAAATTTGGTTGTTAACCTAAATTGTGAAGCAAAGATTGCACAATTCTTTACACCATAACCAAGTAATCACCAAACAAAAATACCAACACCCCCAAGCTTATTCAAAGCTAAGATCACAAACATATACACAAAAAGCGTGAGAACGCTTCCCCCCAAGCTTAAATGGAGCATTGTCCTCAATGCTCAAAAAGGAAGAAAACTCACATAAAAATATTTTTGCATTTTTCACTTTTTTTTTTCAAAATTCTTTATTAGTGCTTTGTCCTCACCTCTTTTAACTATGGATGGCTTTTTCAAATTTGCATTTGCTTTGTCCTTGCCTTTTTTTACTTTAGACGGCTTTTTCATTTATTCACTTGCCATTATTCACAAAATATACACAACACAAACTTGCTTTCAAGAGAACCAAATATCCAAACTCCTCCACCACAAACTCCAACAATAATGAACAATTGCTTCACAAAAACCAAGAATGGAAACGAAAATGAAACAAAAGGCTCAAGATCTAGAAATGTGGCTTGAAAAGAAGGGAAAAAGGCTCAAAGGGTTAGCAAGTAGGCAAATGTAAACCCAAAAACCGAAGAAAATGAAAACTATCCTAGAAAAGAAAAAGTACCACCCCGAAAAGATGCCTTTGTCCTCCCTAGATGGTTCGGTCTCGGTCTTAGGAATCATACGTTAAGATTCAAGATTAGGTTTGCGAAAGTCAAGGATCCACGCCACTCATGCAAGAAAATATTGAAAGCTCGAACAAATATAAATCTCACATGGTTGTAGCAAAAAACTCACTAAGGTTGTCAAATCGAAGATAGGGAGCAACTACCAAACATGCCACAAACAAGTAGAATCCGACTTCATGATCCCCCTAGTTCTAGACAACTACCTTAGCATGCTTTATCCTAGAATCAACCAAACGTATCTCAAACCGTGCACACCACTACCATTTAGGAATAAAAGCATTCAAGTTTACAAGTCCAAATGTTACTATGTCCAAAGCAAGAACAAAACAAAACACATTGCAAATATGCCTTGATAAAAACAAAAATCTTTTTGGAGTTTTTCAAAATAATAGAACATGGAAAAGCATATACAAAGGTGCATAGCATATACGAATCAACATCCCATCAAACATGATAGAATACCCTCCCCCAAGCTTGAATGAGACAACATGCTCAATCATAAGGCATAGAAACCATGGGAGGGGGAAACAAGGAGATCAATCCAACAAACCAACATATGTCCAACAAGTCATCATCCACTAGAGAAAGAGCAAGGAAGGATATTACCGGATATTAGGTGGGTGTAAATACCCGCAAATGACCCAATTTTAACCTTTCAAAGCTAACAACCTCTATTATTGAATCTTGCCTTCTATATGCTAGCAAATGTGGTGCTAATCTTCCTTGATTCTTGATCCAAATAGAAGCACCAAAGTATATCAAGTCATGTACCTAGAAAAAGGAACACAAACATTTCCATGAGATAAAATCTATTCTAAAAAGAAAAGAAAATGAAAGGAATAAAACACGGGTTACTTCCCGAGAAAGGCTTGCTTAAGGTCCAAGCTTGACCGCTCTAGAAAATAATAATTCAACGCGCGCAAGAGCTTGTCAAATGCACTACTACACATTTCATAGGAAAGTAAGTATGCACATGACAAAATAAAGGTATGCAACAAGATTAGTGCACACCTATGGAGTTGAGAAGAAGTATGCCAAGAAGAAGAAAGAGAGAAGGGAAAAACAAGAATATAAGAAAAAGGAAGAGAAATAAAAGAAAAAAAAGAAGGCATACTCTTCTCAACAAAATATTTTTGGTTGGAAATCCCACCATCTTCCTCAAAAGTCATCAAATGAGGCACTTGGAGGACTAAAGGATTTTCATGAGGAGGGGATATGAGAAAAGAAGGTAATGACATGGGATAGGAGGGAATAAGATCAAGCTTTCTTGAAAATGAGGTGCAAGGTAAAGAAATAGGAATTAGATGTTCACTTACACCACTATCTATTGAAACACAAACTCTCTCATCCAATGAACTCACATCCAAAGGGCTCTTCTCCAACTCGTCACTATTCAAATTTAGCTTATTCTCAATCACACCCTCCTCAAAAACTTCACACCCTAAATGAGCTCTCAAAAGCTTCAAATCATCATCAAGGTTCAAAGGAAGCTCATCAAAGGGTTGAGGGTCAAACTTGGGAGGTAGCTCAAAATAAACATGAGAAGTACAATCTCCCTCTAAAAAGGCCTCACCATTCTCAATGGTGGAAAATGTAGAAGAGAAATGATCATCAAAGGTGAAAGAAGAAAGCAATGGTTTAAGATTTGAGATAGGAGTTGGAGACTCAACCTCACCAAACCCTTCACTCTCATCTTCATAATCATCAAAAGTAAGCTCTACCTCCTCAACCTTATCATAAGGGACCTTTTCTTCATCAAAATCTTCTAAGCTCAAGGCCTCACCCTCAAAGAAACCATGGTTATTAATTAAAGGAGATGGGGTGGAAGAAGGTTGGTTTTCAAAATTAAGGAATGGAGGAATGAAATCACAATCAAGAGAGGTGGGTGGGAGAATTGACTCACCAATTGGTTTTTCAACACTCAAAACCTCTTGGTCCTCATCACCCTCAAACATCCAATCTGCCATGGAGACTACTTCATCCTCTTTGTCCTTACTCTCTTTCCTCACAACTTCTTCACGCTTCAAAAATTGCAATGTCCCATCCTTCATAACTTGAATTACCATTTCCTCAAAATTAAGAGAAGCCAACATTTTTAGTTTCTCTTCAACTCCATCTAAAGGCTCAATGGAACGAAATTCAAATTTGGAAGGAGGTTTAAAATGCAAACACTCTTTAGGAACATCCATCTCTACACCCTTTTCCTCACTCATGGGCTCTCTAACATCCTCCTCACATACTTTGGAGCTCTCAAAACAATCATCATCATCATCGTCTTCCATACCTACCAATGTGGTAGAAACTTCATTTACATTCAATATTGATGACAATTGACTCTTCATCTCCTCATTCTTCCTAAAAACACCCTCATTACTCTCTTCCAACTTTTTCAACATTTCCATTTGGCTTCTCACAATCTCCAAATATCTCATCTCATTTGGTTCCAAATTAGAATTCATCTCCAATTTTCTCAAAGAACCACCAATTTGATTATAAGAAGACTCAAAGGTAGGATCTAAAGATTGGAAAGATGAAGAGCATTGAGGAGCATCATTGGGGAAAGAATTATGTGCAAGCATGCAAGGATCAACATTAGAGATATGAGTGGCATCATCAAATTGGGGAATGGGGGCACAAGTAGGCATACAAGGTTCATCATTCATGGAACATGGACCATAACAATCATCAATGGAAGCATTTGAATAACCATGACCACGATCACAACTATCTCTAGCAAACCATACATAAAAGTCCCAAGCATCATCGATTGACAATGCCCGAAATCCACCATTAAACATGCTTTCAACAATGTCTCTAGTTTGCTCAATCAAATTATGATAACAAATCTCGCAAGCCTCCCAAATATGACAACCATGGTAACTAATGAAGTTCTCTAGTCTATTAAAGTACACCCAAAATGGTTCATCCTCTAATTGAGGAAATGAGTTATTTTCCATTTTATACAAAACAAACAAAAAAAATCAAGTAAAAGAAAATTATACACAAAGACCTAGACTCAAGCAATCAAAAACACTCAAACATAGACACCGTTCCCCGGCAACGGCGCCATTTTGACAAGGGGAAAACTAGGTCGTCATCTAATCTTCCCTCGGTCAAACTAAATTTATAAACACTTAACAAACCCTAATACGAGTATAGAGGCAAGTCAAGGGTTGAACCCAAAGGAACGGTAATGTTCAAGCACTTTCAATTATGCGCCTAAGCTAGGTCGAAGACGAAGGTAAGAAAGAATACTAACAACTAACAAAACAAGTAACCAAGGAAATAAAACACTAGGAACGGGGATCAACAAGTAATCATGTCAATTGCAACAACATGGGAAGAGCATGCCAATCAAAGGTTGTGAGGACTAATGATAAGAGCAATCAATAGGAATCAAAGAGTTATCTCCTAATTGTTAAGCTAGGGTTCACTATGAATAACAAACTAATAGAATCACAATCAAAACCAATTGATAATTGCAATTCCTAAATCAATTGTTCATGTCATTAGCAATTACAATGCAATCTAGCATAATTCTTAAGGCCAAATTGAATTACACACATGCAAACCTTCACTAATCACTTTAATCTCAACAATCAATCAACACAATCCCCAAATTAATCACAATTAATCAATCATACAAGTTTCACCCAATTCCTAGCCAAACAACTATTCAAGAATCATTATCTATCAACTAATAACTATGGAAATCAAGAATCAAAAAAATACCAAGAACAATTACACTAATCAAGCATCAAACATCAAAATTAAACCAAACAAACATGAAATTAAACAAAGAAATAAGGTGAGATAGAGTTAAGAATGCTCATTGATAATAGAGAAGATCTTGAACACAATTGTCACACTTTCATCTTCAATCTCTCAATCACCATTGAAATTCCTCACTTTCTCTCTCTAAAACTACTCCTAATCTAGCCTAATCTAGAGAGAGAATCTCTCAACCTAAGAGAGAGAAAACTATTCTAAAACTAAAGAATTACATGAATGAATAATAAAGGAAACCAAAAATTATATAAACAAAAGGAGAAAAGAAGCTTACAATCGTAAAAGACCCAGAAACCCGCGCCCGCGGAGGGGAACGGACACCCCGCGGCCCAAGCCCGCGCCCTCGGGGAGCCCTCGGGACAACCGCGGGTGCTTACTGCCCAAATACGGCAGTTTTGGAGCTGCAGCAACCCCGCGCTCGCGGGGACTGTAGCCCTCGCCCGCGGCAGTTTTCCAGGGCCAACTTCAGAAGGCTTTAACTTCTGATCTAAGAATCGTATGAAAGCGTGCGACCTATCATTGGAAAGATCTTCAAGTCTAGTTTCCAACCCAACTTGAATCACCCTAATTATATTTGTAGAACTTGAGATATGACTAAAACAATGAACAAAGGTCCTATTTGATACTTTGCAATCCTTCGTTTTCCTTTGTTTCAAATTCAAATTCAATTCCGAAAAGTGCATATTGATCCTAGTGGGTGCTATTTTCAATTCCCATGCATATAGCCCGCGACGTACCTACAAAACAAGACAAAGAAACGGAGAAGCAAGAGAAATAGCCGAGAAATGAATAAAATGATAAGAAAGTCATTAAAAGCATGCATTTCTCTAAACTAACACAAAAACACGCAAATCGAGCATTATTCTCTAAAGACACGACATAAACGACTACAAAGGAGCATAGAAATAAAAATAAAACATAGCCTAAAGGTGCCATAAATGGCACGGATCATTAGTATAGACCTTTTTCATTGATTTGCTTAGACTATTGCATGAGAATGAATTGTTTAGGTAGAATCTTGTGTTCTTTAGCATGTTCATCATGATAACCATTATTGTTCCCCTCTTTCTAATCATGTTTGACACCCCCGTATCCCTAGCGTCGTTCTCTCTTGATTTTAATCATCATAATCTTTGCTTATTTGTAGTTTTAGTGCTCTTTATTCAAAAACCAACAAAAACATTCCCCTTTTTACTCTTGCATTAGTGAAAATTGATGTTGAATGAGTGAGCTTCCTTAGTGTTTCGACCCTTTACTTGCCCCTATACTTGTATTAGAGTAGTTTAGGTATATAAATGATTAATTTGATTAGGGTAGTAGTTTAACGACCTATTCAACCCGTGATCAAATTTTGGCGCCGTTGCCGAGGAAGCGGCTTGTTTAACATTTATTTTTGCTATTGTTAGAGTCATTTTATTTGATTTCCTTTCTTTTATTTTTCTTGCTTAATCCTACTTTTCATTGCTAATCGTGTGCTTAGCTTTGTTGTATTCAAAGAGAGATAAGGCAAGACAAGAGGATGACCTTCTTTTTAGGGAGTTTGGAAATTCGGAAATCTATGATGAGCTCACGAGTGGTATACTTCTCCCGACCACCAAGACTAATTTCACAATCCATCCATAATATGATAGGATAGTGCAAATTTAGCAATTTTCCGAAGGCGTAAGTGAAGACCCCATTGAGCATTTGGACCGATTCCTTGAGTTGTGTGCAATGATGTAAACAAATGAAGTGAGCCAAGACTACATTCGTATGCATCTCTTTTAGCAATCTCTCACCGAAAGAGCAAAGAAATGGCTCAATCTTTTGAAGCCCAACTCTCTCACCACATGGAAGGAAGTTGCGAAGGCCTTTCTTAAGAGGTTTATTTCCGATGAGCAAACTGCAAAAATGAGGAGGAAGATAGCTTCCTTTGAACAAGAACCGGATGAAACTCTTGGGGAAGCATGAGAAAGGTTTAAGGATTTTATTAGAGTATGTCCTCATCATGAATTCAATCATAATTTGCTCATGAGATTCTTCTATGATGGCTTGGAGCCAATGTCAAGGACCAATCTAGATGCGGGTGCCGGTGGCCAATTGATTAAGATCCCTCAAAGCCAAGTTGAAGCTACAATTGAAGAAGTGGCTACTAGCTATTCTTGGGGAGTCCAAAGAAGATCCCAATGGAAGCAAGGAGATCTTTATAAGTTGGAGAAAGTCGGCCAACTTAAGCACATAGTTGACTCTTGAATGAAGGTCTTCCCAAGTTGAACTCGAGTGTTGGTTTGTGTTCAAAACTTTCACAAATCATTGATTTCTCATGTTCTCGTTGTGGTGGGACGGATCATGATGCATCCTATTGTAGAGAGTTCAATCTCAAGCATGGTGAAGTTTTGACTTTGAGGGAAAAAGAGTTTGTAACCCAAGCTCAATCCCAACAACTTCAACAACCTCCAAGGCAAGAAAACTCCTACCCCCAAGATGAATCTCTCTTCAATCCACCAACCCAAAACTTTTCCTACCTTTCCAACCAAGTAGAGAACTCTCAAGATCAAAATCATGACCTATGTCCTCAAGCGTATGAAGAAAAATCCCCACCCGACCACACACAAACCCAAATTCTTCAACAACATCAAATTATCACTCAACAATTCCAAGAGATCAAATCTCACAATGAAGTTGTTGATTCCCAACTAGCCAAAATTTCTTCTCTCCATTTAACCACAAAACTCCCCTTACAATCATCTACTAACCCTTCACATACTTATCAACCCGAAACTTGCAAGGACGACAAGGTTGTAGATGATGTGGTTGAGAAGAAGGTTCAAGAACAAAATGAGGAGCCATTTGATTTTAGTGAACCAAACAAGTTTGAAGGCCCGGTTCCCTTTCCTTATAGGCTAGTTGAGAATGTTGTTTTGAAGAGCCTTATGGCGGTGAGCGTATGTAGATTTGATGTGGTCGATGGTGTGATGGCTAATGAGAGCTTACTTCCATGTGATAATAAGGTGACAATGAGGTATGATGACTTACTTGAAGTTCCCGCTTGGTTTGAAGACTCTCTTGAGGAAAGTGAGGTTGCCCTTCCTAATATTGAGGATTCCAAGCTTAATTGCCCATTTATAAGGAAAAAGAAGAAGAGTGAAAAAAGAAGAAGAATCAACAAGAAGAAGAGAAAGAGAAAAGATGAGCCACCTTTGGCTCTTATTGATTCATCCCCTCCTTTTCCTTGTAGTGATGTGAGACCTCAAGGAGTGATAGTTCTCAAGCTTGGGGGCATCTATGATTCAATCCTCAAGTTGATGAGGGTGATGTTCTTTAATCCACCTTGAATGAGGTGAAGGGTCAAGCTAGAGACCATAAACAAGCGCTTCCCGGGAGACAACCCGGAGGATTTCTAACCCTTTTTCTCCCCCTCCTTTCTTTTTCTTTTAGTTTTATTTCTTTGTTCTCTTTTAATGTTTTATTTTGTGTCTTGTCTTGCCTTATAGGTTGCTTTTTGGAGGTTTGGAGCGGAGTGACATTTGGTGAACTCTATTTTATGCTCCTTAATTCTTTTAAGCCAACCTCCCGGTGAGACCTTTCTTATTTTTACTCTTTTACTTTTTCTTTGAGTGCTTAGATTAGGATTAGTTTAGGAAGAAGTTGAATGGTTTGAGGTTGTTTGCATTGGTTCTATGGAACCTGGGATCGTTGATGTTGTTATCGAATGATCAATTGTTTGACGATTGGGACTTATTTGGATTTTATACCTCGTTTGTTAACCTTTTTTATTTCTTCCTCTTTCTTTTGTTTTGTTTTCCTTTTTTTGTGGCAAACATGACTAAGGAAATATGAAATGAATTTGTTTTGGGATTCGCTCATGCATTTGGAATTGATTGCTTTGATAATGTTCCAAAGAATGTTTTTCTTCCTAATTGATGATGGCCTACACGGTTTGAGATTGCTTGTGGTTGAGATAGACAAATTTTAAGCTAAGGTAGCAAGGTTAAGAACTATTGAGGACGTTTGAACCCTTAGTTCACGGGATAGTGGTAAGATGGTGTTGCTCTCTATAGTGGATATAAAGCTCTTTAGTTAGTATTTGCTTACTTCCCATCCCTTGGGAGGTTTAAATTGTTCAAGCCTTCATCAATTTTGATGAGCGGCGTTTAGGATCCTTGACTTTGCATATCTTAATCCTTGTGTTGTCCTCTAACTCCCAAGATCATGACCAAGCATCTCTAGGGGAGGAAAAGGGCACCCTTTTCTCATTTTTCTTTATCTTTTTTTAGTTTTGTTACATATTTTGCTTTTATTTTGCATTTGCTCCTCTTGCCAACCCTTTGAGCCTATTCCCTTTCTTGATTATGAGCCACATTACAAGCCTTATGACCTTTTGTTTCCCTAACCCTTAGTTTGTGAAGCATTTCGGTTTGAGAGTTTGTTTTGCGCAGAGGTCGCGCAAACTTACTGCCTACAATCTGAATTTGGACTCCATTTGTGCGCCTTCTGACAAGGCTGCGCGGCCGCGAATAGCTTCAATCAAATTGGACCTTAATTGAGGTTCGATTGTTTGCAAATGGTGAAGAGTGGTGGCTGGAATTCTCTGCTGGTGTAGCTGTGAATTGGTGGTTGTCGTTGTGGTGTGCGTGAGGTGATGAGTGGCTAAAGTTGGAGGTTGGTGGTGGCTACTCTGTTGACGATGGTGCAGGTGGCGCTGCTTTGTTTTGTTGTTGCTGCAATTGCGAGCAATTGGTGGTTGCGGATTGGCTTACGATGCGGCTTGGGTAAGGGTGATTAGAGTTGTTGTTGCAGGTGTTACGGTGAATTTGGGTGGCTGCAGCTGTGGTGAGGGAATGGATCAGCTGCTAGGTGAAGTTGGAGGTGGGCGGTGGTGTTATTGGTGGGCTGAGAGTTGCGTGAGGTAGTAGGGGTTGCTGGTGGTTGTTTGGAGATGCAGGTGTTGATTGGTTGAGTGAGGGAGCAGGGGCTGCTGACTGTTTTTGGTTGTAATTAGATGGCTCGACTTGGACCATGATCTCAAACCTACACACAAACAAACCCGAGGGTGAAACCGAGACAAATAAAATAAAATAAATAATAAAATTAAACTAAATAAGCTAAAATAGAAAATAGGAGACATAAAACTAAACTAACAAAATTAAATAAAAACACAAACAAATAAAATATGAAAAAGACTAGAAACTAATTGAAATAAATAAAAGTAAATTAGAATACTTTCAAGGAAAAAAATATAAAGAACGAAATATAACAAATTAAAAGCAAATAAAATACGAAAATATACTAATTCTAATAAAAACTACGAAAAGAACTAAAACACGACAAAATAACGAAATAAACTAGAAAGTTTATTAACGAGAAAACAAGAGAATAAATGGGGAAAATAAGAGAAACTGAGCACGAAAATGACTCTAAAACTATTCCTTAAGAGAGTGACATAAATAACACTCATAAAAAACTACTAAAATACATAAAATAAAGATAAAATATGAGAATAAGCAAATAATAGAAATAAAGGACAAAATGAGCTAAATTATTGGAAAATAAGCCGGAAAATGACTCAATAAACAACCTAGAAGTGACATAAAAGTCACTTATCAGGCAGCCTCTTGGCAGCCACATGTGGGATGTTATGCAACTCGGCTTGCCAAGTGAGGCTTCTGCCTCGATTTGCGTGCCATAACCTCGGGTTACAAACCCAAATTTTGCGTGACGTATAATTAATTCTAAATTAATTTTAGAACTAATTTAATGAGCAAAATGGAAAAATTAAACAAGTCTAACATAAATAAAATTCATTAAGGTTCATATAACAAAAATTATTTCTGAGAACCATTCCTTAATATAATTAGTTTAACTTGATGCAATAAAATGAACAAGGCTAATAACTCACTATTAATTTAATTAATTTACATTAATCGTGAGATTTTGACAAAATAAAAGGGAGTTGGAAATATGAACACAACAATTCAAATAAAGATTCTAACTTTTACACTTGTGAATCCTTGCAAAGCTATATCTTCCAATATAAAGATAAATGAAATTTCTATCACAAGATTCAAACTTTATGATTCCAATCAACTTAATACATGATTAAATCAAAAGTTCAACCAATATTCATGGAATTTAGTAACTCAAAGTTTCAATTACAATAAACAATAAAAGATTGAATCTTTAGTACTTAGAAGCAACAAAGAACAAATTTTTCACACTTAGAAGCAACAAGGAATTTCCTTCTTTTACAAAATTCCGCATTCACAAGTTCTAGACACACCTAGTCAAGTTCGAAGTTTCCTTCACCTTAGATGTGAAAGGTTGATAATTTCTGACGGTTTGGTCCCAAATCCCAATTTCAATTATTTAAATTTATTGTTTATTTAATACTTTTACTGAATTTACTAATGTATGTATTGTTTTGATGGAAAAAGATACGAGACAACAAAGTGAGTAATTTCATTGCTATATTTCTTTAGAGAGCATGCTTAGATAATTTTAAATCCTAGTATCATGATAGGATGTTATTTATTGCTTTCTAGTATCATGTTTAAGTTGCTTACTATTTCTTCTATCATGTTAGTATCATGTTAGGAATAAAGATTTGATTTTTATTGTTTAGCTTAGTGACATGCAAGGATTTGTTATTAATCATGTTGTTATTACGCTTAGGATCTTTCTAATATTATTATGCTTTAATTTGATGAGATTGTTATTATGATGATAATGATTTGTTGTAGCAATATTATTATATTTCTTGATATCATTGTAATTGCTTGATCATGTCCACTCTTGCAGGTTTAAAGGAAATTTGTACTTTAAATCACGCTTAATAAGATAATTAATAATCTTTTTTAAGTTAATATGATTAAAATTCAAGAGATCGCCAATAATAGAGTTGTTTGTGCAATAAAATTCAACCAACATAGATTAAACAGGTTTATGGTTAACCTGTTGATTGTATGCTAGTCAGAAAGCGCACATGAATATGAGAAGAATAAAGTAGAGGCCTATTTTTAGGGTAAGTTTGATCTCTTTTAGGTTCGATATTTACCTTCATCTCCGAATATCCAATCATGGTTCCTGACCACTATGGAGATAGCGATCTCATGGATCGTGAAGGGGTGTAACCTTCACCCTGTGAACGGTTTACAAGTTCCTAAAACTTGTTGGCGACTCTTTTTCTCTAGATTCCTTCCCTTTAGACGCCACCATACTTAAGTGTATGATCACCGTGGGGCTCAAGTGTGGGATGCTTGAAATATTCCCTACACTTTTGTGTTTAACAGGGAAGAAGAAAAGAAGTTGTTACATTCCGACGAAGACTATAGCGGCGACAAACTGACATGGGTGCCACGCGCCGGCTCTAGCACGAGCCCAGCTACATGCCGGTCAGGCGCGTGTCCTCAGGGGCGGCGCGTGACATATTGTTCTGGCGACGCCATGAAATGGAAGAAATTCCATACTTTGTTTTTTTTTAGAGTTTTGCTTGCAAGTTTTTACCTTTCACTTGAAAGGATTTTTCTTGGTTTAAGCACTTTAGCTTTATTTTTTTTTATTTAGTTTCCATAACTTCCTAAGGTTATTAGCAATGTTTTAATTACTTAATTATAGTTTGTTTAGGATTAGGTATCCTATTCTAGTTAGAAGTAGTAATTCTATTCTAGTTAGGATACTTGGGGAACAAGGTTAGGGGTTTGTCTAAATCCTTATAGGAGTAGAAGTAGTGCCTATTATGCTTATAAATAAGGGGAATTTCATGGCGTTTAGGTAGATAGAAAAAATTCAGATTAATAAAATTGTTTTGGTTTAACTTTTTTAAAAACTTTTCTTTCCTAGTTTTCAATTCAAGGAGCTGTTATGATAATTAGAATGTTCAATTCTTAATTCTAGGAGTAGTCTAATTATTTTTTCATCAAAATACTTAGTTCTAGGAGTAGTCTAAGTAGTTTGAGTAGTCTTGAATTCGTTCCAGAAGTGGTCGGATTACAAGTCATATCCTATTCGTTGTTCTTAACTTGTTCGATTTTCTAAGGGAATTCGGAAGGTCTATGTTACTTGTGTGATTTTAGATTCTATATTGGGTAAAGGGAAATCCACATCACACTACCTCAAGGCTTAGCCCCTTAAACATATCTTCATTGATTACATTTTATCCCTTCTCCCTCATATGACCATAATAATCCACAAATTTTGCACTTAAATTTTCAAGCATAGAAGCAAGAATAGCAGCATATCCATCCTTTATTTCTTTTGACACGCAGTGCTCTAGGTGCTGCAAAGCTAGAGGAGAGATTTTAATTCTTTTAACATGCAGAAAATTATAGCCATGTCTAGATAATACAATAATTTTTTTTTTTTAGGTTCTATGGACTATATATTTTTTCACAAGATTAGACAACAATTGTGCATGGGAGACAAGTAATTGTGGTTCATAACATTCACACCCATCTTTCCTCCTAAATAAGAAATCACTTCATTTTTAGCATGACCTTTGACCTTCACAGTTACTGCCCCCCTTTATATAAGTCTCAAACCCTAAGAATGTATACAATTGCGGAAAATTGGGGAAAAAATAATTACAAAAGTTAAACAGGTGTGTCTTGTCACTTACAAGACTGGCGCAACATGGAAACTGGCAGGACGCGACAAATCTGACGTTACGCGCGTTAGATCGCTGCGTGGCGTGGCACATAGGGAAATTTAGTACTACCTCTATTAAATGTTATGTGCAACTTTGAAATATATTATATCTCACAAATAATACCCCAAAGTTTCACATAACATTTAACGGAGGTAGTACAATTTTTTTTCCGAGCATCCCTATTATAGTGACCTTAAGATTGATGTATTTTCTTAGACTTTGGATGATGATGTCTTCTAATTCGAATACGGGTGCGTATGAAACAATACCAGTTAAGTCTCAAAAATACATGTCAACAATATTTTGAATCTCATCCACTTATCTTAATTAAATATAGGTCACTTAAAATGATAAATAATCAAGAATCCTCCCCAGTGGAGTCGCCAAATTGTAGGCCTTACATTAAGCATATTGTTGCTTTGCAATCATAGGAAATTAGAGTTGACTAATAACGATTAGGGAAAAAAAGTAAGGAGCTTCCAACAAGTTTTTAAGGAACTTGTAAACCATTTATGGATCATTTAAGGAACCAACGATTTGATCCATGAAGGTTACACTCCATTCATAATCCATGAGATTACTAACTCCATAGTGATTTTGAACCATGAATGGAAATATAGGATAAATGATGGTACGAAATTGAGTCAAGAAGTCAATTCCATCTATAGTAGCCTTTACTCGATTCTTGTAGCGACATGTGTTAATTGCAACTCGAAAAACATACAAACAATATTCAATTCCCCCTTAAACAAGTTAATCTAAGTTGGTTGAATAGAACCTAAACTGGTCTTCCAAATTATCTCATTAGTTATGATTTCCAATGCAAATCTTGATTTATACATGCAATATGGTAATCAAAACAATAATTCAAATATATTAAATAAGCATGCATAAATATAGGAAGCAACTAAACAATAATTACTGGAATGAATTAAAGCATCCTAAACATGATACAAGATAATTATTAACATAATACTAGGCATGATACTAACAAGATTTAAATAAATCCTAAACATTATACTAACAATTAAGAACTAATCCCTAAATATGATGCGAATTAAATACTTACTCCGAATGTGCAATTTCGAATAATAATAAAAAAAAAATACATATATAAATTAAAATAATTAAATTATAGAGTTAGAACAATTGATATCACCCTCAGGATTTTACTCGAATCCTACATGGTTGGATAGCACTTGAAATAATATTAACTCTTTAATTGTTCTAACTCTTTAATTTTGTGCCTTATAACCGAGCAAATTTGAAATAATATAAACCGAGCAAATTTAATTAAAGAGTTAGAACAATAAAAGAGTCTGTAGGGAATATTACAAGCATCCCACATTAGAGTCCCATTGTGATCATGCACTTAAGCATTGTGACGTCCAAAGGGAAGGAAGCTAGAGCAAAGAGTCGCCAACAAGTTTTACGAACTTGTAAACCGTTTACAGGGTGAAGGTCATACCCCTTCACGATCCATGATCGAGATCGCTAACTCCATACTGGTCTGGAACCATGAATAGATATTCGGGGATGAAGGTACAAATCTAACCTAAAAGAAATTGAACATGTCCTAATAATAAGCATCTACTTTATTCTTCTCATATTCATGTATGCTTTCTGACTAACATACAATCAATATATTAGCCCTAAACCTGTTTAATCTATGTTGGTTGAATATTAATGCACAACAAAACTATTATTGGCGATCAATTGAATTATAATCATATCAGCCTAAACAAGATTATTAATTATCTTATTAAGCGTGATTACAAGTACAAATTCCCTTTAATCCTGCAAGAGAGGGCGTGATCAAGCAATAACAATAATAATATACCAAGCAACATAAGAATAATCATAACCGTCATAATATCCTCAATCTCATGAAAGCATAATAATATAATTAGCAAGATCCTAGGCATGATACTAACATGGTAGAAGAAAGAATAGGAAGCAACCTAAACATGATACTAAAAAGCAATAAATAACACCCTAACATGATACTAGGAATTAATATAATCAAAGCATGATTTCTATATCAAAAGAGCAATAATCAAATTACTTAGTTCGATGCCTCGTATCTCTTTCTATCAAAACAATAAACACGTTAGTAAATTCAAGGAAAATATTTGATCAAACAATTAAATTAAATAATTGAAATAGAGATTTGGGACCAAACCCTCATAAATTATCAACCTTTCACGTCTAGGGCGAAGGCAACTTCGAACTTGGCTAAGTGTGTCTAGAACTTGTGAATGCGGAATTTTGTTAAAAAAAAAAAAAAAAAAAGAATAAAAGGAAGGATTAGAGAGAGGGAGATGAATTAGCTATTGCTTGAGAATTAATGATGATTGTTGATTATTGTGAATGGGGAAATACTACCCTGTTTATAGAGAAAATAGTCCGGAAACGATAGAAAATAATTAGAATTTGAATCGAAATAAAACTGGTTTATGTTGCAAGCGACAGGACCCAGCGCGAAATGACACGCATCACGATGGCGACAGGGTCTGTCGTTTGGCGACAGACTTGTCATTGGCGCTAATTAAAAGATAAAACGCGCATTGTGCGAAATCCTTTTCCTAATATAATTAAGCAATTAAACTCCGTGTTTATCAGTTTTTATCATAATAAAACACTTGTTTTATTCAAACCAAATTCATTTTTTTTCTAAAAAGATAATTATTAATTTTAACTCTTTTAGAACACAAAATAACCTTCTTGACTATTTTAAAAAAATTAGAATCAATCCTAATAATTTTAGGAATAATAATTAATGGGCCCTCCACTAGATCATTGGGCCACAAAACCATTTCGGACCCAATTTAGTATTTTAGCCATAACTTCCTCATTATTCATCGGATTTGGGCTTATAATATATCATTGGAATTGGAAAGCTCTTTGCTTGGTCGACCCAACTACAATATTATTAGACCCTTATCATGGACCAAGCTAAATTGTACTAGCTATTTTCATAAATAGTGTAGATCTTCAAAAACAAAAAGAAGATTTTTATTAAAACGACCGCATCACAAGAATTTTCACACTTTCACCTCGTTCGTTAATCAAGTGACGTGAAAAGTAATCATCACTGGGTTTGGTTTTTGGGGAGACACATTTGGGTGTTTAAAGAGTCTGAACAATCATTATAAGGCACAAAAGTCAAATTTACTCGGTTTCAAACTATACTTATAGAAAGAGGAAATTGAGTGAAGGTTTATGCATTTTGGTTAAGAAAAGGGTTTGGGGTATATGGCTAGAATGGCTTAGAATATGATAATGGGATAGGACAAAATTACTACTAAAGTAATTCTTAGATTCATGCAACCGGGCCAAATTAGAAAATGAAGGTTGTTTCTTTATTGGGCTTTATGTGTGGAGACATTTTTAGGTGTCTACACTTACACACCTCTGTAACATAACTAAGCAGCAACCAATACAATAGTGATTGCTTAATCTAAAATCTCCATAGCTAAGCTTCATCTTCAACATCACATACTTGGTCTTTATTTTCCTTGACTCCTAATTTAATGTTGCCAATTATTTCTTCACAACCTCATTCTCTTCTATCATTCAGTTCCTTTTCCAATAGCCTCAATATGATGTCCATTTGCCAATATATTATACACTAATACTACATCTGTTAATTATTATGTGTAATTTTGGAATATCTATCTCACAAATAATACCCTAAAGTTGCACATAAACGGAAGTAGTATCTTTATCACGTCAAAAATAAAATAAAATAAATTGCAGTCCCTCCTGTTTGTTTCAACACCAAAAATTGGGCAGGCAACAAAACTTATTGAAGTAGGTAAACCCGCGGCCACACCTACACATCCTTCTAACTGATTAACCAAGTTGCATAGTCATCCGCCATTATAATAACCACAAGCACATGCCAAGTAAACTGCAAATACTGTTCTTAGGGCCTGTTTTGATTTACTGAAAACAATTTAACTGAACTAAGCTGAACTGATTGGGCTGAACTGAAGTGAATAGAGCTTAAATGAATTGTTTATAAGAGAAGGAAATTAGGAATTGAATTGATTGGATCTGCACTGAACTGAATTGATTGGAGCTGAACTAAACTGAAATTAAGTTGAACACAACAGGCCCTTAATTGTTCAATTTATTAAAAGCCTAAAATTTAAATAATCACTTAAAAATCGGTAAACAAATTAACGGCCAAAATTTTTGCAATTACATGTTTCCTTACACTAATTAAACCTTGGAGATGTCTTTCTTGCCACAAAAAAAAAAAAAAAAAAAAAAAAAAAAAAAAAAAAAAACCGTGTAAACTAACAAAGAAATGGAAGGTTTGATGTTGAGATAAAGAATAGTATTGGGGTTATTAATGGAGAATTAGCCGTTACAATAGTTGATTGGGGAAATTAGAGGTGAATCACTCAACATGAAGGGTTTTTTTTTTCTTTTCATTTACATGTTATAATTAAGGAAAATTTGTAAGGGACAACCTTTTATAAAACAATTTTTGTCTGGGGCAACCTTATAAAATTTTTTTGGCAAAGTCAGACCACTTTAAAAAAAAAATTGTAAAGGAAGACCAAACCCCACTTTAAGGCCATTGACCACCGGATTCCGGCGTTGACCCCCACGTGACAAGCACGTGCTCCACTTTTCTTCTATTTACACCCCTTTTCCCTCCAATTTTCCCACGTAAAAACCCCTCTCTCTCTAATTTGTTCGTTCTCTCTCTCATCCTTTAATTTTTTGCAGAAATACCATCTCAATTCCTCACTCATTAATGGCAGAGACAATTGCCCCTATTAAATCGTCAACCACCAAGTAAGTTCAAAATTTAATTTGCTCAGTGTTTCAATTGGGAAAGTTTTCCTTTTTGGGTAGGTTTTCCTCCATCTCTAATTTTCTTCTTTTTGCCATGGGAAAGCAAAGGAAACGTGCTGGTTCATCAAGAAAAAGGAAGAAGAAGAACACTAATTACATTATAATCGACAAACCCAGGTACGAATTCAACTGTAATTATCGAAATTTGTAGTCGTTTTTTGGGGATAAAAGTAGTTGTGTGGTTCTATTGCATGTGTAGCTTATAATTAATTAATTGTCTTGATTAAGCTTTTGATGATGCATGTGTACTGTTGTTTACATTAATTTATTGATTAATTAATTAATTAATGTTGAATTTGTGTTGGGAAATTTCTGGCAAACCCTAATTTCAAGGTAGTGAATGTTGTGTTTTGGTTTGTTTTAGGTTTAATACTAAATACACTGTGATAAGACTGATGGAGCCCATAGATATTAGATTGTATTATGGAGAGCAGTTTGTGACCAAAAATAAGAAAACCACTTATGAGAGGGGGAGCAGTGATTACTTTGGTGTTTCTTTCCGTCCTAATGTAGAGGAAGTATGCTATTTTGAGTTTGTGGAATGGATTAAGAAGGAGTTAAAATATAGAGATGTGGGGGAAATACGGTTTAGGAGACATGGTTGTAGCTTGAGTAATGGGAGGAAACAAATTAAGGGAGATTGACAGGGTAAAGTCGTATCCCCTAATCAAAAATAATTCCTAAGTCCTCTAACTAAAGTAGATAGGGAAGTAGGGTCGATCTCCACAGGGAAACAAGTCTTTTTACTCCTAATTAATTAATATAATCTAAATTATTTAAGTAACCAATATTTATAATTAAGTAAGAAACTAAACCACTAAGGTTGAGAATAAGAAGAAAACAATATATGAAAGGATCTAGGGCATAGGTTCACCAATAAATAATACTCCAGGGTAAAACATAGTAATCAATCATTGACATTGCATAAATAACATGATTAACAGGCTCTCGCAATTTATTAATCAACATAGATCTAACAGGCTCTCGCAATTTACTAGATCTAAGTTCTTATTGAAAAAAGCCTTTAATATCAAATTAACATCTGCTCGATTCATCAATTTAATATTTCTATACTTTTACAAGCCGCAATTGTAAAACATTAAAACAATCCAATAAGAAATTATCATGCAATACCAATAATCAATAATAGTCAATCATCAATGCATCAATTAACCAGATTGTAAAGGGCTCTCGCTACGTATTACAATCACACAATTAATTTACCGGTATTAAATCTCATCTCTCGAATCTTGACTTAACCATTTATAAATTAACTTGCCTATTGAAGCTAGACCTAAACATTAATTCTCATCTCTCGATTCTTGAATCAATATTGTCAAACTCATGCATAAAAGATAGGCCTAATCTAGTCACAGAGCATTAAATCAATCAATAGGAAATTAATCTAGCATTGATAATCAACAACAATAATTTACCCCTTCATATTATTTATTAGATCCCCATAAACCCTAGAAATTAAACTACTCACACATATTAAAAACTAAGCAAATCAAAGCAATAAAATAAGACATGATGAAAGGAATAGAATAAATAACTAAGATTAAGAGAAGAGGAATCGTTACCAAAAAGTAATCTGGAATTAAGAGTAGATTAAGAACAAAGGTTTAGAGAGAGTTTAGGAGAGAGAAAACTAAGTAGAGAGAGAAAGTCTAAGAAAGAAGGTAAGTCAAATTAATTCCTAAAACGTACTTAAACAAAACTAAAACAACTTCCTAATTAGAAACAAATTGCTCGACAAAAGAGCCCTTCAAGAAACACACGCCCGATCGGGCTAGAGGCCGCCCGATCGGGCGCGCCTTTTTTCTCGCACTGCTCTTCTCACAGCCGCGCCCGATCGAGCTAGCAGCTCACCCGATCGGGCGCGCCTTTGGCCATGCACCAGCACACATCTTGCGCGCCTTGCCCGATCGAGCTAAGCTGCCCGATCGGGCCCTTGCTTCACCTCGAGGCTCGGAGCTTCGATTGGGCTTATTTCTTCGGCCCAATCCAGATATCCACTTAGGGTCTTGATCACTCGGTCCATATACCTCGGTATCCCGATTACCGAGCCCTTAATCACCGGCTCTCACCGGTCTTGGGCTCCAAAAGTGGTCGTGCCCTTCTAGCTTCCGTAGTCGATCCAATAAAGCCCGGGAAAATGCTCCAAGAGTGCAATTTCCTTTAAAATACAACTAAAACTACGAAAACACTAGAACACATAAATTAGTAATAAAAGTGGCCCGAAAGAGCCAAAAACACTACTAATAACGACCACGGGACGGGGGTAAAACACTATATAAAATGGACATATCAGAGATGTTGATGTACCTGAGTTCTTAGATGCTCCTGAAAGTGATGGTTGGTACCATCTGTACTTAGTGAATCCAGTGAAGGAGAAAGATAGTGCAGCTTTGGGGGGTCTACAATCTAACATAATCAGGACCAATGTGGAAAGTGTGGGGGAGCAATAGTGGAGAGAGCAAAAGTGGAGATTTAAGTGGACCACACACCTCAAAGAGGGGTCCACAAGCCAAAACACTCAGCACATGTGGTCAAAACTCTCAAATTGAAAAGGGTGGGAAGCTTATCACTTTGGAATCTCAGTCCAGATCTGAGACCCCATCCAGCTTCTTTTTCTATCCAAAAAATTACTCACCTCTCAAAAACTTTCCCAGCCCTTCCCCTTCTTTTCTGAATGTTGCTCCAAATCAGGACAACTCACTCTCAATCACCTCACCCAAACCTCAGGCAGTGAACCATCCTTGTTTCAGTTCACACACTGATAGGCAAAAGCTACCTACAACCTCAGCCACAAAGAAGAGACCTGGAGAGAGATCTAGACCCAGTGAGCTGAACATAGGGCATCCTACTCATACAGAAAAGTCTTTGAGGAGTGGGGAGGTTGATGGTGAAGATGATGGTCTTGGGTTAAGGACTTCTGACACTGATGACAGTGAAGACAGTGATGTTCTTTTGAGTGAAAATGATTATGAAGATGATAGTGATGATGATATTTTCCAAGAGCATGTTGATCATGATATAAGTGAGAAGGTTACAAGGAGTTTAGGTGGTAGAGTAGGTAGTGAAGCTAATGTGGGTGGGGATGATGATGAAGAAGATGATGCTGAACCAATTGGTGGGGATAATGATGCTGAGTTGATTGATTCTGATGATGATTTGGATACCATAGTTGGATCTGATGAGGAGGGGCCGGATTACCCTATATTTAATCCTCAAGTTGACTTCAAAGGGAAGATTGTCTTAAGCAAGGGTTTGAAATTTCCTTCAAACATTATTCTAAGGAAGGCTGTAAGGCACCATGCTATAGACAATGGGTACAACTACTACTTTCTGCATAACAACAGAAGCAGGGTGATTGTGTTTTGTGCAAAGAGGTGTGGCTGCCCTTGGAAAAAAAGGTAGGATCTTGCAGTGCACATGCAAAGAAAAGAGGAAGTGTAAGTTCAAGATCCATGCTAGGAAGCTCAAAGATGAGGAGACATGGCAGATAAAGAGGATAAGGGCTAAACATATATGTGGCCATCAATACTACAACCCTAGAGTGACATCTCAGTACTTGGCTGAGAGATACTTAGAGGATCTGAAAGATGACCCTAGTTGGAAGTTGAAACACTTCATAAAAAGGGTGAGAAGAGAAATGAAAGTTGACATAGGATACTACAAGGCATATTATGCAAGAGCAAGGGCTCTGAAAATGATTTTTGGTGATGCTAGTGAGGAGTATAAGAAGGTGTGGGATTATGCTGCAACAATCATTAAGTATATCCTGGTAGTACTGCTGTAGTGAAGGTTGATGGGATAGAAAAGCCACCTCCTTTGTTCCAAAGGTTGTATGTCTGTTTACAGGCATGTAAGGAGGGTTTTATTGCTGGTTGTAGGCCCATTATAGGGGTTGATGGGGCACACCTCAAGGGCCCTTATCCAGGCATCTTACTTACTGCAGTGGGCAAAGATGGGAATAACAATATATTCCCTGTGGCATGGGCAGTTGTGGAGACTGAGAATACAGAGACATGGTCCTGGTTCTTGGAGTTGTTGAGAAATGACATCATTTATGTTGCTGATTCAGTTACTTGGGTGCATGAGGATGATGAACTTACCTATATGTCTGATAGGCAGAAGGTAATGTCCTTATTCCATGTCTTTTCTATTCTTTGTGCTTTGTTGGTGACTTAGTTGTACTGAAATTTGGTGTCCCATTGTTGCAAGGATTACTTGAAGCATTCAACACTGTTATGCCAGATGCAGAGACAAGATATTGTTGTAGGCATATCTGGAAAATTTTCAAATCCAAATTCCCTGGGGTCATATTCAAGGAGTACTTCTGGATGGCTGCTAGATCAAGCACAAAGGTAATGGGCTTACTCTTGGATTCTATTTTTGAGCTTGCATTCATACATGGATAACTTTTTGTCACTTGCATTCTTACACTTTAAAAATGTAACAGCATCATTTCAATGCTCACATGAACAAAATAAAAGAGTTGAATCAAGAGGCTTATGAGTACTTGGCTGCAATTCCAACCTGTCATTGGTCTAGGCATAGTTTCAGCTCAGCATCTAAGTCTGGTATTCTGCTCAATAACTGTTGTGAGTCTTTTAATAATGTGTTGAGGGAGGCAAGATCAAAACCAATTCTGCAGTTAATGGAGTGGATAAGGAGATATGTTATGTAGAGGTTCTGTTCTAAAAGGAAGGAATAAGGGGTTATGATGGTAAAATAATGCCTTCAGTGATGAAGATGATTAACAGAGGGTATGATGAGGTGTCTAATATGAGAGTTATGCAGGCTGACTTGTATGAGTTTGAGGTTGACCATGAGGGGGACACTTTTGTTGTTAACTTGGAGAACCAAGAATGTGGCTGCTACAGATGGAAGCTGATGGGCATTCCATGCTGGCATGCTTTAGCATGTATAAGGATGTTGAGGTTGAACCATGAAGACTACATTCATCAAGCATATCATGTGGAGACATATAAAAAAGCTTATGCACCAGCATTCAGGGCTATGCCAGGACAGACTCAGTGGGAGGTCACACCATACCCTGCTCCCTTGCCTCCACCTTACAGAAAAATGGCTGGCATACCAAGCAATAAAAAAAGGATGAAGGAGCCAGGTGAAGATGCTGAAAAAAATGTTAAAAGGGCCAAAAAGCCAAACAGGTGCAATGGGTGTGGTGGCCTGGGACATTATGTGAATAAGTGTTCTAAGCCAGTTGATGGAGAAGGAGGGACCACTTATGCTCAAGCTCATGCAGCAGCAAAGAAGGCAGCAGCAGAAGCAAAGAAGGCCCAAGCTCAACAAAGTGCACCATCTCCTAGAAGAAGTGTCAGGAAGAAAGCACCAGCAGCAGAGCATGATGAAATTGTGTTAACTCAGCCAACACAACCTTCACAACCTCAGCATGATGAAGCCTAAATGTAGTTCTGTCCTAAATTTTATGTGTTAGCTTTACTTTACTAAACATTAGCTTATTTTGGATACTTTTGGTGTATTTAAAGGGTGTGGCCACCCAAAATATTTGTGTTAATGTTGTGCACACCTATGTATGGTGGTTGACAGATTTCCATACATCTATTCAAGCTAATGTTCTTTTGCATCTTAATAATGTGCTCATCATGTGTCAAAAACTTGTGCTAATCATGTGTCAAAAACTTCTGCTTTATGTGTAAAAAAAATGGAAAATTTTGCAACAAAATAAGGATCATCATTTCATTCAACCACTAATAAAGGTTCACAATACAATATTCTAAGCAAAATGCCATTATACCAAATACAAGTTCAATAAATAACCAAAAAGCTTAACAATACAAAAACTAACAACAACTGACACAATCACACAGGTTACAAGTAGCTTGTTCCTTGAATTTTCTTCTTCCATTACCCCTATTTCAGCCTTGTTCTTCCTGTTCTTCAGCATATTAAGTTCAGAAGCAAGGCGCCCCTTCTTATGTTCAGTACATGCCAATCTTGTTTTGAGAATACTCAGATCAGTGGAAAGCCTATGCTTTTCTGCTATGAGCACATTAGTTACATCCCTCTGCCAATCTAGAATTTCCTCGTCCACCCATTCAAATGTATTACAACCTCTTTGCCCTGTTTCGTGGTTGAAGAACTTGCAAGCAACAAATTTTCTACCTGGATTGTCATGGGTCCATGAAGTCCTTCTAGCAACTGGAAACCCACAACCACATCTCTTCTCTTCAAATCGAGCCATAGTGAGTACTAATTCCCTGAAAATTAAGCAACAAACAAACCCCCAATCAAAACCCTAGAATTTTAACTTTAGGACAAAATTGAACAAGAGTTAAGGAATTACTCACCTAATTGAGACCAATATTCAATTTGCGACCTTTGGATTGCTGATTGACAAAGTGGAATTCAAAATTGGGGAAGAAAATCAGATCTGGAATCAAAATTAGAGAGAGAGGGGTTTTTACGTGGGAAAATTGGAGGGAAAAGGGGTGTAAATAGAAGAAAAGTGGAGCACGTGCTTGTCACGTGGGGGTCAACGCCGGAATCCGGTGGTCAATGGCCTGAAAATGGAGTTTGGTCTTCCTTTACAAAAAAAATTTTAAAAGTGGTCTGACTTTGCCAAAAAAAATTTATAAGGTTGCCCCAGACAAAAATTGTTTTATAAAAGGTTGTCCCTGACAAATTTTCCTATAATTAAATTAGAATCATTAGAATAAGTCAATTTTAAAAGTAAGTTACTTTTTTTTTTTTTTTTAAAAAAAAAAAGGAGATTTTGTCAGAAACCACCCGTTAATAACACTTTTTTGTCAAAAACCACCTGGAAAAAAATTTGTTGCCTAGAACCACCCAATTTTAAAAATTTGTTGTCAAAACCCACAAGAGTCTATTTTCCAGCATTGACCCAGAACTCTGACGTTGACCCTACCCACGTGCCTTGCACATGACTTTTGTTACCTCCATTATCTCTCTCCTCTCTTTGTTCTCCTTTTCCTCCTTTACAAGCCATAAAAGAGCAATTAAAAAATCAAATTCAACAGAAAAAATTGAACACAATCTAAATATCGAATTTGCATTCATAAAACACAAACTTTTTATTAAATCGGGTGTTCACTATTTTAGTGAAAATTGAAAGGAAGCGTGAGTTTGGTGACCCAATTTTGACAAGGAAAAAATGAAATCTTATTTTCTCTCTCCTCTTTATTCTACAAATTCTCTTTCTTCTTCAATCTTCTTTTTCTCTGTTTTCTCTCTCCTCTAGTTCTCATTTTCTTTTGTTTTTTTTCTCTCTCCTCTACTTCTCATCTTCTTTTGTTTTTCTCTCTCCTCCAGTTTCTGGTGATAATCGATGATGTTGATGTTTTTGCTCTAGGTTAGTATTTGTACTTTTTTTTGTAAATTTTTCGTCGCTTTGCTTGGAGAGATGGTCGGAAATGGTGGAATCAACAATGATTTCAACGCGATCGGCGTCGCTAACGGTGGTTCTGACGGTGACTTTTGATTTGTTTGAGTGATTGTATAGTTTTTTCATGACTATTGTTAATTTTTGTGTTTGTTTCGTTAATTTTGATACACTGTTTTGCATATGTAGTTTAATTACTTTTGTGAAAAAAAAGGTCACTTTTATGAAAAAAAAAGGGTAACTTTTGTGAAAAAAAAAGGGTCACTTATGTGAAAAAACAAAATCACTTTTGTGAAAAAAAGGGTTATTTTTATGTAAAAAAAGGGTCACTTTTGTGAAAAAAGGGTTATTTTTATGTAAAAAAAGGGTCACTTTTGTGAAAATATGGAGCACTTTTGTGTAGAAAAGGGTCACTCTTGTACAAAAAAAGGATCACTTTTCGCAAAATGTTCGATGTACAATAAAATTATTGTAAATCGGGGGCATGCAAAAGTTTTTGTTCATAAAATGGGTTCATAACACATTAAAATCAACGAAAATACTCATAAACAAAATCATTATAGCATAGCAATAATGGTGACAAAAATCAATCCAAAACAGATTTGAAAAACAAAAACTCAAATCCAAAATTTACTAACAATTCTTAGACCTCTAATTCTCTAAAAACCTGAGTTTAGAGAAAAACCAACGATTCTTTCCAGTCTTAAACCTTTCCTAAAACCTAGCTTTAGTCTCTAATCTTCCTATCTTTCGATTGAAGAACATCAGCAGAAACAACATCTTTAAGATCAACATTAAGAGTGTAACGAGTAGGCATAATGTGATTGTAATTGACAACTTTGACAAAGCATTCAACCCTAGATTTCTTGGCATGCTTTTTGGCGAAGTCCTTGCGAATGACCTTAGGGTACTTGTTGATGCCGGCAATGAGGCAGTGACTATAACGGCGGTCGCAGCTACCTTCGTCGAAGTTGCGCACAATCACGACCTTGTGTCCGGCGTAACAGCCTTGAAGGAGGAGAGAGATAGAACGGAGAGAGACTATGGAGGGAACTCCAAATTTTCCTGAGAGGGGTTTATTAGAAGTCACGTGCAACGCACGTGGGTAGAGTAAACTCGAAGTTCTAGGTCAATGCCGGATTATAGACTCCTGTGGTGTTTGACAACAAATTTTTAAAATTGGGTGGTACTAGACAACAAATTTTTTTTTGGGTGTGTTTTTGACAAAAAAAACTATTTTTAACGAGTAAAAATCTGACAAAATTTCCAAAAAAAAATATAGTAAATTAGCAATTTTATTTTAGGCTAATGATTCACCAAGACCCCTCTTTTAAGGTAGTACTTCATAAATTTTCCCAATTATTATGAATCGGATGAATAATGAAAGTTAACTATTATTATGAAACATAGTACATATTTTGACTTATATTTTTTACTAATACATAAATTACTTTTGCTAGCATGAAAAGTTATTTTTGACTAGTCTTTATGCATAATTTCCTTATTTCTTCCTTACATATACAAGTACCATGTAATTACACATATTAATTGTCAAAGTTGAACAATAAAACTTGTTTCAATTAAATTGTTACAATTATTATAAAATAGAGGAAGAAACAGGTTCCTTATTTCATCACCCGTTTAAGGTTGTGTTGCTCCATTCACCTGATACCATTGCTGATGTCAATAAAGACGTTTTCGCCAATTATTTAACTTCAGTTTTTTTAGACTACGGTTAAAGTTTAATAAATATTACTAACCTTTAAAAACAACACTGTAATACGTAGTATTATTGTAAACCTCTTCAGCTGGTATGTAATCAGCCAGATCACATTTAATGACCAAAACAAAGCCAAACTACTGCAGAGCCTGTATATTTCAGCAACCATGATCAAAGCAGATGTCATAGACAAACAGTTGTTATGGCTTTCAAACCATAGAAACCTTAAAAAATTATGGAAGAGCCGGAAAACAATATGAATAATTCACAGGATTAGCCCACTAACATCAGATGCATATAAATGGAAACCATACATACGAATGTAACTGCAATAGCTAAACTATTGACTGAATGCAGTTAACCTACCAAAGCATAATTTCAACACCATGATAACAGAAAATGTACTGTTTCTGTTGGAATGAGACTTTACAATTAACATGTGGCTAACATTAGCAAATAGTTCGCTTCCACCTACTTAGCTCCCTTAATTACCTGTTCAATCAAAAAGGCAAGACTTGCCATGATATCAAGAGTTAGAAATAATGTGGCACAAGACAGCAGACCCTCACCAGGTGAAGGATCATATCCATGCCCCAATTGTTTGATGCGCCTGCAAATTATATCAGATCTGAAAGGGTTCTTTTTAAGATAGTTTCCAGCATTTCAAATCCCATCAAGTTGAGATGCATTGCAGCTACAACAGCAAAAACGAGTCATCAAAAGATAAGAACTGCCCTACGATTTGTACAGAGATTGAGTGGGGAATGCAGCAGGATCAAGCTCCCAAAAGCCTCTTAAACTACCATCTTTCTGATCTGTGAGCCTGAAAGAAGGAATCTGATGGGAGAATCTAAGCAGTTCATA
Organism: Chenopodium album; assembly: GCF_948465745.1. Taxonomy (NCBI): domain Eukaryota; kingdom Viridiplantae; phylum Streptophyta; class Magnoliopsida; order Caryophyllales; family Amaranthaceae; genus Chenopodium; species Chenopodium album. Next base: position 47,826,834 of record NC_137838.1, read on the forward strand.
TCGGGAGATCTCTCTAGTGTGAATATTCGTCTGTGGCTTGAAAACTGAGTAGAAAGGACTAACACGCTCTAAGAACAAAACTTTAATATGTGAACTATTGTCCTCTTGGACTTCCACAATGTCGTAATCACACTTCTGCAAGTCTGCAACTACCATAGAAGCATTCCAGTTCTTGTAAAGAGCCCATATCTCACCTTTTCGTGGATAGATATCATACACATTCTTTCTTACCGTTGGATCTGCACGTATTTCATGAGAAAAGGAACTATTTCCTGTATATGTTTGAACTTTGTTACTTTTAATCTTAAACTGCCCACAAGAAATTGGCATTCCCTTTACCTTCCATAGAATCATATCAGCTGGCGAAGTGCAGGCTTCCAGCCAGGCTATTTGCACCTTGAATTGTGGAAGAACATCAATTTTTTTAATGATGCCATAGTATTTTGGCAAGCCATCAGTATCACTGTACAAAGCCCAAACCTGATTTAGTTGAAACTTCTTAATGGATTTCAGGTCATCGAAGTTGTAAAATTCTGGATCTGGAATGTCTTGAGCAATAACATCAGTATTTAATTTGCTCCCATGCACCTGATTACCCTTACCATTATCACAGTAACTAGGCAATGAATTTTTAGCAGCCTTTGCACCAGGATTCACTTCTTCTAATTTAGTGGATTCCCCAACAAAGCAAGTGTTTCCATTTGATTGAGAAAGGGTGATTTCTTCAAGGTTCAAGGTTATAGAAGCTGGGTCAAGCTCAAATGAACCCTTAGGAACATTTACCCTCTCATTACCGCTCATTCTAAACGAAGGTACCCTGTGGGAGAGCTTAAGGATCTCAGCAGGCGGTATTTGTAATTCACTTTCATCTTTTCGGCAAAACAGACAAACAAAACCCTTCAGCTTACCCAACTGTGCAACATATATCCCAACAGTTTCATCATAATCAGACAGTATTTCAACAAATTCATATTCAAACTTTCTGCCACTTTCTGGAATTAAATACCATTCAGCATCCCAATTCTTGAAAATGGCCCATGTCTCTCCTTTTTTAGGATATATCAAGACAGAATCTTTACGACCGCCTTTGTCCCAACAAACCTCATGGGAGAACATAAGACGATCTTCTGTAATTTCCGAATCACCATGTTTGAATTTACCACAAGAGATTGGCATCTCAGAATTCACCCATTGTTTTCCACACACATCATCTGGGTTAGCTTCAAGCCAAGTTATCTGCAGCTTAAAGCCAGGAGAAAAAACTTTCCTGACCTTGGCATAGAATCTAGGCATCGCATCTGTAGTATCATAAGCAGCCCACACCTGTCCAAGTCTAAAGTACTGCTCTTCTCTAAGCATGTCAAAATCGCTAAATTCCGGGTCTGGATATTCATGAAACGTTGGCTCAGGCGTTGTTTCAGGGCTAGACAATGTGAAGTCATCATCAGCTTCGAAGCCTTTCTTGGTTGACTCAACCCCATTTTCACTTCCATCTAACTTACTGCACTCTCCCTTGCTCTCTTTCAAAGAAGCAGAAGCAGAAGCAGAAGCAAATATCTTTGATGGGTCAGACTGCTGTCTCTTTTCTGAAGCATCTACATTTTCTTCTGTTGTGGGACAAGGTGGTCCATTGTCCTTTGCCTTTTTTGAAGGGTTCATGATATGCTCATCATCACTTGCATCTTCATTGTATGACACATGCCGTTTGTTCCGCCTTGATCTTCTAGTGCAGCAATCCCCATCACTGTCAAATTGTTGCGCCCTCAGAGAATCTGTGTCTGTTTGTGTTTCTATCTCTTCAGACTCCAGGCTACTATCTGATCCAAAACTTTCACTAGACTCTTCCTCATGCTTCTTCCCTCTCTTACTGTTTACATTCCTGGAGGGCTTACATGTCTGTTCCACATCCACTTTATTTGGACCTTTAGGTGCCTGCCTGGATTTCTGTGATCGACTTGCTTCTGCATATTTCCCAGCCGAAACCCCGCCATTAGAAGCATGCTTCTCATTCACAGTCTCTGATCCCATGGCATTCGCATTAGGAATGTTTTGACCAGAAAAAACAGGCTGAGTTGCATCAGATCCAGGTCGTGTACCTTGAGCAAGCATATCATAGGCAATGAAGGGCTTCTTGCAATGCTGACAACGGAGAGCTCTATTCAGAACTTCCTTGTAATACTGATAACGAACTGCACAAAAAGGACATTGGGTCCAGAAGGTCTCCTTCCCGTTGGCAGCTTCTGATTGAGGCTGCTTTTTTGGCTCTTGATGTGTAAAATTAAAATCCTTGACATGTGAATTAGAATTGCTTGTAACATTGTTTTGAGCCTTTACTGTTTTACCAGTGTTGAGATTCCTACTTCTCTGCCGAGGAGGCTGGTTTTGTCTTACTGGTTGACAAGATGCTTTGCATTTCATGTCATAGAATGACCTTTTATCCTTATCCAGAAGCACTCTCTGAGCCTCCCCAATCAACTTGAATGCAGCTTCAGCGCCGGAAAATTTGTTCTTGTCAGGGTGAAGAAGAAGAGCAAACTTGCGATATTGCTTCTTAATTAATGTATCATCTGCTTTCTGTTCAATTTGAAGAATGCCATACCAGTCTGATTCACTTCCAAACATTTTGCTCTCTGCTGAGCAGTGCACATCACAAACACAAATCATCTGAGCAATATTCTCCATATCAGGATAAAGCTGCTGAGCCTTTAAAGCAAACTTACGAGCCCCTGGAAAGTCTTTTGCTTCCAATTTCTTCAGAGCGATATCCTTAGCCCTCAAGGCCTCTTCTTTGTTGCACTCCATAACTGAACACAATTAAACAAAATGAGCCGAACTAATCCTTCTGGCATATATTTTCAGCGAAAATTAATTAACTGTACTACCTTAGAATCTTTGTCAAGAAAACGAGAAATGTAAACCAATATGCATGAGCTGTATGGATCTCCTCCAAGTACCTCAGCACTTCGGTTAGTTCTTGACCCTGGGTATCTACATAGAGACTTAGGACCTGCAATAAATTCAAATTGTAATATTCAATAACAGCTAGATCATGTTTCCCTGAGAGGGTACAGAAATTCTCCAAAGAGACGAATTTAGAAAGAGAAAAACCAGAGTGTAACTAAGTGACTCCAACATGCTGCACAAGTAAATTATCAGATGCAAAATGCATAATAATACATTGCAAAATATTTTAACACTAAGTGCAGGCATTAACTTGCAGAAATTCCAATGATCACTCCCTCAATATAAAGCCCTGACACATTTGCCAATAAAAGTAAAAGGAAAGAGCAACAAGAACCAATACCAAGATAATGAAATCAGGGAGAGCAAAAATAATAGGGGGGGGGGGGGGGGAGCTAAAAGCTTAGAACCCTCAAAAAAATCCATAGATACGACACATAATATTGCTTTCAGACCCTCTGCATAACTGTGCAGGTTAATATTAGTCCATTAAAACCAAACATCAATCAAGGAATGTACATCAATAGTTAGAGAGAGAGGATCAAATGTGGAACACTTCCTGGAAATATCTGTAAATGTTGGGTTTTTTAGTAACGCAATTGCTATATAATAAAATAAATTTTTTACTTATCTACGGTTTAGTGCTTACAAACAAAGCAGCAAAACCCAGTACATTGAAAAGGTTTCAAATTAATGACACCAACTATTATGATGCTCACCAGCTCCAGTACAATTTCTGAACCTTATACACCAAGTATTTTTTTTCATAGTTTCATCATATTTAAATTACATTCACAGTCATTTCAGATCATATGGCCCCATACAAACACATACTTCAACCTTCCTCCAGGATTCCTATTCCTTGTAATGTTCAAGAAAAAAACTGACAGGGTAATCTCGCTAGTCTGCAAGGTTAATACATGACACGTCACCACCCTCTAAGGAGAAAGCATCAACGCCATCAAGTACTCTAAAATTTGGAGCGTCCAGGGCCAAATGGCTCTATAGCATCCAAAAAAAAACCACTCATTTTTCATATACGATTAAATGAACACTCATCATATCAAACATGTCAGCAAAGACATACACCGTTTTCATTCTTCTCAGACATTTTACCTTTACTTCTTTTTCATTCGAGGGAGAGGGGAGCAGGACACTCCTTGAAAGGATTTTCCCCCTTTCCAAAATCCAAATGCAAGTTCATTTCTCTAATACCGAACACTTTACCCAACTAAGAGCAACCAGACTTGAATAAACAACTTAACTGTAACTCTAAAATATTAAAATTTTCAGTAATATTAGAAAAATAATTCAATCAACTATATTATCAATTGACAAACGGAGAATAAGTAGAGATTCTGTAACTGTCTAATATCTTATTATCAACTAAGAAGGGCTTGTTAACCTTCAAGCCAATCCTGAATAAAAGTAAACTCGGCTGAAACACAATAGGTAGGCCGGCTTGGCTCACGAGCTTCAAAGCCCATGTTCGGCTCGGGCCTCGGCTCGTATACTCGACTTGGCTCGAAAATTGTAACAAATTTGCAACCAAATTAGGCTAAAAAATTCATATAAAAATCCCGTCGCTTAAGAAATTCAACGAAATTTAAGCATAGTAAAATTCTAGCAACAAAATCGACCGTTATGATATTTAATAACTTCAGTAATTTAAACCAACAGTTGAATAATCCACTTTAGAAGAACCCTAATTGACTACTCTAAAAATTAAATCAACGATAGTGAGAAACTAAACCCTAGATTGTGAAATTGACATTCGATAATTACAAGAAAACATCTTACCTTAGAAACTGCTTCAATGGAGAGGAGAAAGTTCAGAAGTCGCTTCAATGGTGAACTCAGAGCGCGCTTCCAAGGAGGAGAGAGAGAGAGAAGAGTGCAGCGTAAAATCGAAAAACTCCAAAAGGGCAAATAATGTAAACATGGAGAAATTTTAATGAATCAGATGTGACATCAACCGTTAGATCTAAATATTATCCAACAGTCAAAAATCATTCTTTTTTTTTTTTTTTTTTTTGAAACACTTTCTCATTTTATTTACGGCCATTTCACCAAATGCTACTGAGAACTTTGAAAATTCACCAATTGTCATCGGACTTTTCATAATTCACCAAATGTCACTCACAAATAGTACAATGACATGACGTGCCATTAATGAGCTCTGGACGTTAGTTTGTCGTTACTATGAAATGACCAGTATGCCCTTATGCCCTTTGTTGGGGTTAATGGCGCGTTAAACCTCATTGACTCTCTGACTTCTTCAAGTTAGATCAAAAATTCCCCTCCCTCAATGTTCTTCTCTGTTCTTTGACCTTTCACCATCATTCAAACACTGAGAATCCATAATCAAACAAGAAGCTTTGTTGAACACTTATACAAAACACTCCTAAAAATTGAATCTTTTTTTGGTGTTGAAGTTGGGCGAACAAGAACAGCGGTGACGAAGTAGGAGAGGAAGTAGAAGCAAAACGCACTTGAATTTGGCTTTGGGTGTTTGAGATAGCAAGCAAGGTAATAATCGCACTTTCGATCTTCATTACGCGTTTTGAATATGGCATTTTTAGCGAAAATTGAGTTAGGGTTAGGGTTTTTCTGAAATTTTCATTTAAATGTGACTACTTGAATTGACATGTGTGTTTAATATTAAATTTCATGATAATAATTGTTATTTGTTGGTATTGATTTGGCATTGTTATGGTTTGTGATTGTGAAGTGTTTCACTTCCTTTTTTTTGCAATTTTTGTATTCGTATGTTAGGCTTTGGTATGTGGTTGTTGAAATGATTCATATGTGTTGATGTTCAGTAAAGTAATATGTCTGTAATTTGTTGTTGATAGGATGAGTAGAGTGTGGCTTGATGTCCATTACAGAGATCAGGGGTTTGATGTACTGGTTGATGATACTGACAGAATAAGTCTAATGGACTTGTATGAGTTTATGTTTGAGGACTCTATTAAGCAAAATGTTATCCTTCCCAAATGCTTTAGTTTGTATGTTATGCCACCTAGAACTAATATGAAGTTGGAGTTAAGTGGGGATAGGGAAATGCTGAAAATGTGGGAGTGGTTTCAAGGTAAGAAAACAATAGTAATTTACTTAGAGGAAGAACAAACTCCTAAACAAGTGTTTGTGGATGCTTTGGGTACGTAATTGGCAAAGAAGGGTTAAGGCCATGGCTGAGAAGGCTAGGTTGGAAGATGAAAAGGCCCAGGCTGAGAGAGAGTTGGAGGAACAACAACCTTGTAAAGTTGCAGTTGAGGTTCCTGTTGCTAATGTTGATGGGGGGTGATCTTGAGTTATGTCAGAGTGTTTGGCACCCAAGAAGCTGATGAGGTTTTCCCTGCCTCAGCCTGAACAAACTACTCAACCCTCAACTCCACCTAAACACTCTCAACCAACTTCTCCTCTGAACCCCAAAACCTCAAGTCCAAAGAGAAAAATGACTCCAAAGAAAAGAAAAAAACACCCAAAAAAACCCAACCCTCCCCTCAACCAGAAACAACCCCACCACCTCAACCACCCTCCCCTGAACCAGAAATAGCCCCACCACCTTAACCACCCTCCCCTCAACCACAAACAGGCCCACCACCTCAACCACCCTCCCCTCAACCACAAATAGGCCCACCACCTTAAACACCCTCCCCTCAACCACAAACAGCCCCACCACCTCAACCACCAGTTTCAAATCAACCTGAATCTTCTGCAGCAGCTAGCAGTTGTAAACCTAAAAAGGGAGCCAAATCTAGACCTGAGGGACAGTGGTGGACCTAGAAATTTGACAATGGGGGGACAATTTCGATAATTCAACTAACATCAACCTATTTAAAAAAAATGGGTACACAATACAAGTAATTTGGGTTTGGTTGGGAAATAGTTTTAAGGGAGTAGTCGAGTGGTATGGTTGAAATAAAACACCAAAAAAAAAAAATATGATGTTACAAGGGGGATTCGAATTCCATATCATCTTGTAATTTTTTTTTTATGTGGTCGTAAAATAAAACCTTTTTTTTTTTTTATAGATGTGGTAATACCAAATTTTTTGTTTTTTGCGGGTGGTAAAAGTCAAAATAACCTAAAATAAAACACCCACAAAAAAAAGGAATGATGTTACAAGGGGGACTCGAACCCTGATCTAGGGGAACCTGAAATTGGGCCCCTTGACATATTATTTCTAGCCCACTACCAACTTAGCTAAGGCAAACTTCTTGTTTATTCTTACACTCAATTTTATATAACTATTTTTCCAGTTTTATTTTTTTTTCCTCTATTTTTTTTTCCGAAAATGGGGGGACAATGGTCCCCCCTTGTTCCTTCATGGGTCCGCCCATGCTGAGGGATTTAGGTCCAAGAAGAGTGCTGCCAAAAATGTTACTTCTTAGGGGCAAGGTATTACTTTAAGGAGATCAGAGAAAAATAGAGCAAGGAACAAAGCACCTGAAATAGAGGAGAGGCTTGATAAGTCTAGCAGTGATAGTGAAGATGATGATTACATACAATCTAACAGTGAGGAAGCTGAAGATGATTATGAAGCAGACATTTGTGACTTCATAGAGGAGGATACAGAGATAAATTGTCTCTATGATGACATTCTTGAGAAGCAGTTTGAGGATTATCTTGATGGCAGTTCAACCATGGATAAGACCTACAGGAATGGTAAAATATGGACATATCAAGAGTTTAGGGCCATAAGACTTGAGCCATGGTTGATATTTGGAGACAGGAAATCATTTATGGAAGTTTTCAAAGACTATTGCATGCAAGAAGGATTTGGTGTTTATGTTGAAAAGAGTGACAAAACAAGATACATTGCAAGGTGTGATGTAGATGGTTGCAATTGGAGAATTCATGCCTCTACCATGACAGACAAGGTCAGATGGGAAATTAAGACTTTGACAGGGGAGCATAGAAGTTGTGGAAGGCTAGAGATTAACCCAGTTGTAAAATCTGAGTGGCTGTGTAGACATTTGCAGTCAGACATTCTAGCAAATCCTAACATCCCAGTTGAGTCTTTGCAAAGACATAGTATGGAAAGGTTTAGGATTGAAGTTAAAAAAAAAAGGCTCTTTTACAAGGTGAAGGCAATTTGCAAGGAGAGGATTCATGGGGGTTTTGGAGAGGCATACTCAGTATTGCCTAAGTATGCTGAAATGGTGAAGGAGACAAACCCAGGGAGTTATGCTTTGGTCACTTGGGGTGAATCAAATGCAAATGAGCCACCAAGTATCAAGGCTTGTTTTTTTTTTCTTTTGCTGCCCAATATAGGGGATTCTTGAGGGGTTGTAGACCCATAATTGGTATTGATGGAGCTCACTTAAGTGGGCATTTCAAGGGAATCTTGCTCACTGCAGTTGGGATAGATGGGAACAATTAGAATTGGATAATTAAGTGTTGGTTGATCACTTAAGCCAAGGCAAATATTGTTTATTTTCTTGTTCTTTTCACGAAATTGATTAAATAAAGAATAACAACGTTGCGATGTAATTCCTACGTGAATTAACGTGTGTAAATAAAATCAACTAACATAGTTTTCGGTATCGCGTTGCATATATTGTTTGGTGATGAAATTGTAAAAAAAAGGAAGAGCTAGTAGAGGCCGCACTAGGGCTAGGTGTAGGGAATATTTCAAGCATTACCCCAAACTTGAACCCCAATGTGATCATACACTTAAGCATGGTGGTGTCCAAAGGGAAGGAAACTAGAGCAAAAGAGTCGCCAACAAGTTTTAGGAACTTGTAAACCGTTCACAGGGTGAAGGTTACACCCCTTAACGATCCATGAGATCGTTTACTCCAATAGGTCTGGAACCAAGACTGGAAGTTTGGGGATAAAGGTATAAATCCAATCTAATAGAAAAAGAACCTGCCCTAATAATAGGCCTCTACTTTATTCTGCTCGTATTCATGTGCGCTTTATGACTAACATGCAATCAATAGGTTTACCCTAAACCTGTTTATCTATGTTGGTTGAATATTATTGCACAAATAAATCTATTATTGGCAATCACCTTAATTATAATCATATTAACCCTATACAAGATTATTAATTATCTTATTAAGTGTGATTATAAGTACAAATCCCTTTAAACATGCATGAAAGGAGTGATCAAGCAATAACACACTACTACAAAAACTAGAATAAGAAACGCAAGATATAGAACGGTTAACTTAGATAGGAGATCTCTAGGATTATACAGAACGCCTATCTAAGTTAACCGTTCTATTTGATTTATTTATTATTTTTTTAAAATTGTTATTTTATTATACAAAACGCCTATCTAAGTTAACCGTTCTATTTAATTTATTTATTATTTTTAATAAATTATGATTTAATATAGAGAACGCTTATCTTAGACCGTTCTCTTTAATTTTAACCTTTTAAAAAAATAAAAGTTGCAAAACCCTATTTCCTAGTGGATTCAAATTCCTAAGGCCTTTCTCATATTCTCAAACCCTATCTCATTATCTCATTGTAGCCGCCATTAATGGCTTTTTTCTCTTCCCTCTTTTCAAAACTTTTCTTTTTCTTTGTCACTCTTATCCGATCTTGTTAAGATATTGATTATTGCTCTACCCTAATTACTCCATCACCTTCTCTAATTGTAGATTACCCATCTTGTCCTCAGTAAAAAAAATGCCCATATTTGGAGCTTCAACAATGGCAGAACAACAAGCAACAAAGACAAAACTCGAATTAACGATTTCGTCAAGGTCAACTTCTCTCTCCCCTCTTTGATTTAATATAAACATCGATTTCCTTAGAAATAGAACATATTGTCAAATTTTTATGAGCATCAATTTTTATTTGAATATGTGTTTATGATTTTAGGATAGATGGAGTTCTATTAATTCATTGTTAATTTTAATTATCATGCATTTTTTTGGGGCATAATTCTTCTTTTCCCATATTTATTTTTATTTTTTTTAATTGTTCATCCAATTTAGGTGAACTTTTATGAATTTAGTTACCGAGTTTTGGGTTTGTTGATTAATTATTAAAATGATGTATGGTTTTATGTTCAGTATTAAGATTAAATTGATTTTACTTTTTTTGAAACTGTCGGCAAACATATGATTGAATATATTATTGTTAAAGATGTTTTAATTTTATTATCAATAATGCATTCTATACATTTATAACTTTAATTCTTTGTTTGTTTATTTCAACAGATTCATTGGCTTTAAAAGGATATTCTTCAAGATCTTTATGGAATCATTTATCAATATCATGTACTGTTCATCGATTTTTATTCATTTGAATTGTATCAAAATGTACTGGAGATGTAATTGATTGAATATAAAGGATGATAAAGTTTTATTTAATTTGGTAATTTGACTTTGATTTTTTATAATTTCAATACAATTTTATTTATTGATTCATGATATAGATTAGTACGTATGCAACCTCCGCGTTGCAAAAATCATTTTTTTTAATTAAAAAAAATCGACAAAGAGAACTAATATCTTAGCTAACAGTTCTCTTTTATTCCTTTTTTATAGGCATATGTAATAGTAGAGAGAACGGTTATCTCTTACATATAGAACGCCTCTTGTACAAGATCTCTTTTCCTTTGCATATAGAACGCCTCTTATACCCGTTCTGTAAACATTACACATCGCTTAGCAGAAGAACGCCTCTGAGGCGTTTTATAAGGCCTATTTTAACCGTTCTCTAATCCTTTTTTTGTAGTAGTGACAATAAATATAATCAAGCAACATAATAATAATCATAATAAATTATAACAACAATAATTATAAAAATTATAAAAAATAATCATCATAATAATAATAATCATAATTAACACTAAAGAATAATAATAGCAAGATCCTAGGCATGATACTAACAAGATTAATAACAAATCCTAACATGTCACTAAACAACAAAGACCAAAGCTTTAACCCTAACATAATATTAAGAAAGAAATAGGAAGCATCATGGAAATCATAATTGACATTATATTCTTTATCCTAAACATCATACTAAGGATAGCATCCTAACATGATACTAGGGAAAACATCCTAAACGTGATACTAGGAATCAAAATAACAATGTCAACATGATTTCTATATCAAAATATCAATAAATCAACTAAAGAACTTACTTGGATGCCTCGTATCTCTTTCTAATAACAAAATACACACGTTAGTAACTTCAAGGAAAATATAAAATCAAACAATTAAATTAAATCCTTGAAATAGAAATTTGGGACCAAACCCTCAGAAACCAAACCTTTCACGTCTAGGGCAAAGACAACTTCGAATTAGGCTAGGTGTGTCTTGTGAATGCGGAATTTTGTTTGTGAAAAGGTGGTTTAGAATAAGAGAGAGAGAGTATCAAGATTTTCTTGATGAGAGTTGGTGATTCAAAACGGATTTTTAAGGACGCTATTTATAATGAAAATAATGCGGAATAGATAAATAAGAATCGGAGTCTCCAGAAGAATAAAACACGACGTTGGCGCCGCAACTGCCTCTGTTGCCGCGCGACAGGCCTGTCGCTAGGCGTACGACGCTGCAGGCAAGTTTCCACAAGTTTTCATTTTTTTTGATAAAATTAAGCATAAAAGTCCGTACGAGGGGTAAAATCGTAATTTCATTTAAAACACTTCTTTTATTCCAAATAAAACTCATAAAACTCAATTATCAATCCTAATCACATTAGGATTCAAAAGAACCTTAAAGAAGATTCTAGAAGACTATAATCAATCCTAATTGCATTAGGAATGATAATTCATAATAAACCCTCATGTAGATCATTGGGCCGCATATGAAGATCAAACCGGGCCCAGTTTAGTAATTTGCCATAACTTCCTCATTATTCATCGGAATTGGGCTTATAATATATCTTGGAAAGGTCTTTTCAAGCCCAATCCAACTACACTATTATTGGACCCTTGTCACGGACCAAACTAAACTGGATTGGCTATTTTCATAAAATAGGTTTTCGAAAACAAAGAGAAAGAATTTAATTAAAACTAACCGCAACACTAGAATTTCCACACTTTCACTTCATTCGATTATGATACGACATGAAAGGTATTCATTACTGGGTTTGGTTTTGGGGAGACACAAATGGGTGTCTAAAGAAGCCCCCACTTTGACAGAGTTTAGAGAAACGCAAGTTTCGAAAACAAAAGTCAAAGTATCGATAGGGACGGAGAATGATTCAGAATGTTCTGCGATCCTAAATCATTCTTTTAACACCGATACCTGCAAACTAGCGTTACTTTAAAACAGATAAAACAGTTAAGAAATACGTATCTTGCACCGTCGAGCACACGTCTCTGAAGGTAACCGGTTTGTTGTGTTTGCTGTTGTGACAACCTTCCACAAGTTAGGGAACGCTAACTAGGAGCTTTTCTGGATATTTTCATGCGTCACTGAACAAAGAGCTTTGACGATCTTCCTCAAGCTAGGGGATATCGCTTGAAGACTGCTACGCATGTAACCGCCTCTAATTTGCGCTCTGATAGTCTTCTACAAGCCAAAGAATACTATCGAAGATTGCTTCGCCTGAAACGATCTTCTACCGCTTTGTGACCATCTTCCGCAAGCCAGGGAACATGATCGAAGATTGCTTCGCCTGATTCCATCCTCATTTGTTGCGATAATATTCCAAAGAATATCACCGAAGACCAACGCTTGTCGATCCTTTAAAGTTCGCTTGAACTTTGCTTTTGTTATGCTAGTGCATCGACGCTGCTTGTGAACCGGTATGTCGGTGCCTCTATTGTTTATAAACCATTGGGTCGGTGCCTTTGCTGCTTATGAACCATTAAGTCGGTGCCTTTGCGATGAGCCAATGTTTAGGCGTTTTAAGCTAAGTGAGACAATCATTTATCAGGTCGATCATTTAATGTGATTGTAACCGAGCCGATTACTAAATCATGTCAAGTTGTTGAGAGGGGCTAACTGGCGTACCAAGGAATCCAAACTGCTGCAAGAGTCCAAATAATCATTTTCATAGGCATCACATTCTGTCGCCACTACTCCGACTTCCAGAAACAACTGTCGTCGCTATTTCTTCTTGTCGCCCGACGACAACCTCTATCGCGCGGCGACAAATTTGTCGTGCGGCGATGCACTCGGGTTTTCCGAATAAAACCCCTTTCTTCCTCATTTCGCTACTGCTGCTGTTTTCGTTCAAAATTTCGCCACAAAACTTTAAATTGTCCGTTTTCGCTCGTTTTTCAACTAAATAAGCTCAAACTTGTTGCAAATCGAAGCTTAATTCATTTAGTTTGCTGATCTATGTAAGTTTTCTCCAATCTCACTCGATTATTTTTGCTGAATTTTGCAGATGTTTATTCACGAATTTCTTGAAAATTCAAAAATTATGTTGCTTAATTTGCTATGTTTATCAAATTTTATGCCATCAAATTGTTTGATTATTTTTGTATATTGCCTTGGGAGTATTTGAGATTTGTTTGACTCAATTTGGTGAAGAATGAGCGATTCAACATTGTTGAACCCCTTAAGGTCGTGAGAACAATGTGGGTTGTTCTTCGTGTTTTGCTAGCAATTCTTTTCCAATTTATCACAATAATTATCATAGTATGGTAAGAAATTGTTTGATTGCTTTAAAAATGACGTATATGCTTGAATTGAAGTCGTGCTTTGTTTTGGTACTTCGTACTCTATTTTTTGCGAGCATAGTATGATGCGGTTAGGCGAACCTGAGATACCATAGAGCCTTAATTTTTTTCAATTTTGCACAGTGTAGTATGGCTAGACTGCGAGGTTCTGGTTCCCGGTCCCGAGACACACGATGGGAGCACAAGCCCGTACAGGAGGACGCATATCCGTCCACTTCTCTCGGTCCCTTCCCCGAGTGGGATGAGCGGACGTTGTTTTTTGCCCCTGAGCACCACATTTCTGATAGGGTGCGTCGTGGGATTATTAGCGGTAGGATGCGTAGCCATGGTTCGGGCAACAAATCCATAGGCAAGCTGTACGACAAGTATTTTCGCGGCGATGAGGGGCTGCGACGGCTTTGGGAGTCCTGTGGGCTGACTGCCCTGTTACAGGCTACTCAGGCCATGTATTCGTTTAACACAGGCCACCATGTGGTTCGTGCCTTGGTGGAGTTCTTCTGGGATACCACCAACACTTTTCACTTTCCTAGGAGTGAGATGACTGTCACCCCAGCCGACTTCAGTCTCATCTCGGGACTAGAGTTTAATTTCGCTTGACTGCGCTTCCATTATTCGACAACACTATTGGTGATTTCTCTCCAATAGTCAAGGAGATGCTGGGTCCGATTGCTGTTCGGGCCCGTGCCGAGGTGGAGCCAGCACAACTTAGCTCGAGATGCATTTGCCGGTCGACTCTAGCGATTGATTTTGAAGACGATGCGACCACCAGAGAGCAGCGGGTGCGCATCTTTGTGTTTATTTTGCTGTCAGGGACCTTTTCTCCAGACAAGGGTAGTCGGGTGCTGCTCCACTACCTTCCTGTTCTCCGCGATCTTCAGCTTATCGGGACTTCCGATTGGGCCAACTTGGCCTATGATGACTTTTTGCGAAGATTGCGAGACTCCTGTCGCCACAGAGCCTTCACAAGAAACATCTCTCTCTAGCTTCTAGAGAGTCGTAGAGGTATACTTTATCTCTTTAAAAGTTAGCTCTAGATTCTTATTAGAATTTACTGACATTCTTCTGTCCTTGTAGATTTCGTTTTACGAGTACTTTCAGTCGCTTGCGCCAGTGAGACTATCTTCCCGCGAGCTCCCTATTGGCGTCTATTGGGGAGATCGCATCAGTGATCAGGCAGCAATTGCCCATGTCCAAGAGCTAATCTTCTCGGTATGTTCAATAGTTGACATCTTTGTATTGCCTCTCGATAGAGCTTTATCTTATAGACATATTTTGCAGGAACCCGAGGTAGTATATCGGCCATGGGACAGTCTGGTTATTCTTGCGCTAGTTGCGCAGTACACCTCTGAGTGTCGTTATTTTTAGGGGACGTACGAGGCGGCAGTGTACCTTTATGAGAGAGTTGCTATTCAGCACTCTTCAGAGATCTTCGTCGTCCCTGCTCCCCTTGGCGATCCTATGCTAGCTTAAGGCGATGCTACAAGGAGGACTTACTGCCGTTGTTAGCTCCGGCCCCTGTTTTGTTTGAGGAGGCGGCGGTATGCTTTTTTTTTTTTCCTTTAGTTCTTTGCTAGGTAGCCCCCAAGTGGTGTTTTATTCATTTTAGTTTGCTTTTTTTGCCAGACTGAGCCTTTTGTGTTCGTTCCTCCTCGGATTTCCATTAGTTATCGGGGGACGTACGACCCTGTTGAGGAGATGATTCCTCCGGCTCCTGAGGATCGGCGCTTCGTGGAGCGATCCATCCCTTGTCACCAGACTCGGGTGAGTTACTTGCTTACTATTTGTTTATATCTGTCTCGTATTGTTACTGACTTTATTTCTTGACAGTTCTCGCGGGAGGTGGTGACGGCGATGGCGAGGTGATAAGGGAATAAACGCGTCGTCAATTATCTATCCCTAGATCAAATACAATTTATACAACCTAAACAAACCTAATACGAGTATAAGGCAAGCATAGGGGTCGAACCACAGAGAACGATTAAACACCACCAAATGTTATCGACAATCAAGCTAGTCCGGAATAGGAGATAAATAAACTAAAGCCTAAAAATGCTAAAACAAGAAATAAAACATTAAGGGAAATGGTTTAGGTATAGCATTCACTTGAACATAAACAAAGGCATAGAAATTGAATTAATTATGAACTAAACATGCTCGAATATCGAAATAAAGGATCCAATCTAGCCGCCTTCCGAGGTCAATTGGCTTCTCCTAACATAGCCTCTATGTTTCCACACTAGAACCATATATTAGAAGGTGCAATCAATGAACTATCGATAGTAATGAACCTTAACTAAGTCAACTTCCGTTTCTTGTTAGCAAAGATTCACCTTTAATCAACCAACAATGTGCACTTGCAAGAAGATTAAAGAATATCAAGCATATAAAGACTTTAATCACAAATAAATCAATTCCAAACCCTAGAACATGCTCAAGGTCCAACTACACCACAACCATCCCCTTAATGGGGAAATTACTCACTAATCATGTTGATAACAAGATTAATTAACAAACAATCAAGGATAAACATGATCAACAAGCAATACCAAAAACTAAAATAATAATCAAAATAAACAAATAAAAATAGAGGAGAGAGAGTAAGAAATTGCTCATTAATTGAAGATGAAGGTCTACAAAGGATTGAACAAGCTCCTTCTTCAAAATCCAAGTTCATTAATGAAGAAAACCTCACTTTCTCTCTCTACCAAAGAAGACTAATCCTAACCTAACCTAACCTAAAACTAATTAGAGAGAAGAATAGATAGTTATTCAAAAAATGTTTTTCTAATTACCCCAAAATTGGGTATTTATACTAAGCTAATAAAACTAGGAAAAATAAAGGAGAAATAAAAGAAGGAAATAAAATAAAGAAAGAAAAGGAAATGAAAAGAAAATCAAATAAAAAGAAAAGAAAACAAAAGAGAAAAGAAATAAGAAAAGGAAAAGGAAAGGAAATAAAAATAAAAGAAAAAGAAAAAAGAAAAAAAACCAAAACCCCCTAAAACATCAGCTATCCGATTTTCCCCTCTTCCCAATTCATGGCTGCTCTATCTCCATTGAAACGCACCACCATCACCACCGTTCATCAACTATCATCATCAAATCGTGGTCGTTCGACCCTCTTTAAAAACCATGCGCGAGTCTCGTGAAGCGGTTCGTTCGAACCGTGGGTTGGTGCGGCCGAACTACGGGGTTGGTTCGGTCGAACCATGGGTATGTTCGACCACTCCTCTTCGAATAACAAAACCCACAAAGTCTCTGACTCGAAGTTCGATCGAACCACAAACGGTATGCTCGAACTTGATTGATTTTCATTTTGTTCTGAATTGCTTAATTGCGGGGCCGAAATGCTTGTGTGAATTGGTGGATTGATGTTGCCGGTTTAGGTGCGGCTGATTGCGTTGGTGTTGGTGGTGTTGGTAATTGCGGGGTTGCGGTTGGTTGGTGGTTGAGAACGGTGGCGCGGCTGGTGGTAATTGGATGGGTTGGGGATTGGCGACTTGTGGCTGTTGTTGGTTGAGCCGATTGGTGCAGGGGAGTTGTGTTGGTTGAAGGAGGCAGCAGCTATGAGGTGGTGAGAGTAGGGGGTAGCTGCTGTTGTGTGGCTGCTGCAATTGGTGGTCAGGTGGTGATTGCTGGTGGTGAGTGGTGTGAGGGTGGCAGCAGGTGAGTGAATGGGCTGGTGCGTGTGGTGTTTGCGAAGGTGGTGTGTGGTTTGTGCTGTTGCGGCTGGTGGAGCAGGGATGAAGCAGGGGCTTTGGCTAGGGGTGGTGTAGGATAATGAAGGGTGCGGTGATGGATAAGGTTGGGCAGCAGCTTTGGGGCTTGAAAGCTTCTTGGACTGACACCTTTGACCCGAGCCTCCGACCTCCGAGCACGATCCTACACAACCAAATAAAAACAAAGGGAGAATCGGGACAAAGATAAAATAAAATAAAATGAAAATAAACAAAGGACGAAATAAAACAAAACCACGACAAATAGAATAAAATAAATAAAAAAAGAAATAGATAAAATGAAATAGAAAATAAGAGACATAAAACTAAACTAATAAAAATAAACAAAAACTATACAAGCAAATAAAGTAAAATAAAATACGAAAATAAACTAAAGCTAATAAAATGAAGAAAATAAACTAAAACGCTCCAAAATCACCAAATAAACAAGAAACTTTATTAAAAAGAAAACAAGAGAAAGAAAGGGAAAATAAGATAAAATAAACACGAAAATGACTCTAAAACTACTCCCTAAGAGTGACATAAATGTCACTCATCACGAGGTGCATAAACGCTTTCCGGAGCCAGCTGGTGCGGATAAGGAACGTGGCTTCCTATCGTCGCGACGACACTGCTCAAGAGGTAGCTTTTTCCCCTTTTGCATTGTTTATTATTCTATTTTCTTTGCATATGACTTGATTTAATTTTGCAGGAACAACCTATCCCTTCACGTACTCGGACGAGACCCGAGGCTAGAAGGGAGCTTGCTAGGTCTGGCTCAAGGCGTCGCCACATTACTTTTGGTGGCCGATCTGACGCTGCTCGGACCGAGGCAGTGGAGTGCTCGGGTTCTTCATCTGAGGGTACACAGATTGGACCGATGGGATAAGGAGAGGCGACATCGGCTCTGATAGGTGGTGGGACGTACGAGGTCGTCTCGTCGTCGCAGCAGCCTCCGCGGCCTTTGCTGATTCATTACCAGGGTGACCCTGGGTGGACTGGTCCTGGGTTAAGGTTTTCGACTCATAGCAAGTCCGGTGCTGGTGAGCAGCATACTCCTTGGCCTGCAATGTTCTTTGACATTATGAACATCCCTCATAATCTGCGCTTAGATCTTGCAGTAATTCCTAGGCTTCCCTTCATTAGATCTTGCAGTAATTCCTAGAGTGAATGAGTATTGTTATAAAGATTTTGAGCGCTTCTTTAATTTAAAAGACAGAGATCTAACAAATATTGTATATGGTAGCGTAGTCAATCGAAAATAATTTGCACGCCACTACTTTGATAGACCTTATTTTGAATCTTTTCATGTTTATAGAATAAGGGCTTTTCTCTTTTGTATGCTTAACCAATATCTTCTCACTAGTGGTAGAACTAATGAGGCCCAAGCAATTATATTTATTGTCTTAGAGCAAAATGAATCTGGAAGGAATCCAATGCCATTAATTGTGGCAGAGACTATTCTTAATCTCGATGAATTAATGAAAAATCCAAAAGCACCTTTTCGAGGCTCTCCAATTTTACAACAGGTAGAAAAATAATATATTTAATTGCAGGTTTCAAAAACATATTTTATTACAGGCCGACGAAGACACAAAGCACAGTGCACATGCAAAATGATGCAAAAAACTAACAAAGAAGAAAATAAACTACAAAATGCAAAACAATTAAAAATTTTTGATAATTTGCGTGCCATTACGTCTAATAACGAGCAAAAACCGTTGAAAAAAATGATTAAACGGATCAAAATCTAGATATCGGTTATTTTGGTGACCATTATACGCGCGCAACTCAGTAGGTCGCACTGGCTAGGCGCGCGCATTATTTTGAGTTGTCCTAGTCTGTCACGCGCAACATATTCGGTTGCGCGCGACATTTAAATCAGTGAAAAGAAATTGCTAAGTGCGATTTTCAGTTCGTATTTTCTCCTTTCTTCCTTCACCGTTTTTGACTCTTTCTCACTCTTAAAAAGCTTGGTTTTTTGCGATTTTGAAGCCAAAGGAAGTAGATCTCGTCCCTTATTCATATTTGCCATAATCCAATGTAAGTGTTTTACTAAATTTCGTTCGTTTTTGGCTGAATTTGGGCGATTTTCGAATCGTTAAACCAAAATTTCAAATTTGGGGGTTTTTTATTCGGTCCATCATTCTTGAAATTGTTTGTACCATGTTGTTATGCCATGTTTAAGTAGTGTTTTGCAACAAATTTCATGAAAAATGGTTAAGTATTGAACCTTGTATGAGCATTTCTTTGTTTAAGTTCGTTCTTGCTTTTTTTCTTCGAATTTCGTTTGAATCTGTTTTTTTTTCTTGCTCGTTTTGGTTGCATTTGCTGATTATAAAGTAGATTATAGTATCGGAACTAGTATTACTTTAATAATTCACATTTTGCAAATTTAAAATTTTGAAAAATGGCGCGAAGCATACTCTTAGCTCGTTTTTTGCTATGTTTAATTCTCAAAATTGTTTGGTAGATGATAATCATGTTTGTATTACTGTTATTCGTCTAGGAGTAGTTGACTTTTTGAGATTTTGAAATATCCCTTGAATGCTTAGTTGAAACTGGTATAGGATGGCTTTTGCGGGTGTTAGAAGCCCCCATTTACTGAGTTTAACTGCAGGTATCGTAGCCCCCAAGTATGGGTGGCATTCGATTTTCATGAATTTTCCTATCGGCAGTCGTTATGCCGGTGAAATGGGGCTAGAACACATATATTAGCTTAGTTTTAGAAAGAAAATAGACTAATAAAGAAACCTTATCCAATCATAGCATGGACTCGCCTCCATTTGTCGATGCTGAGGACATTCTAGAAGATCCTGACGAGGTGATCGCCCTCGAAAGAGGGTGACCCGTCCTCGTGAGGAGGTTCGGGAGCGACGCGTCGCAGCCGATCGAAGTCGCCAGGAGGATGTGGTTTTGGAGGCTTCTCCCAACTGGGACCCTAAGGTCCTTAAGTGGGACCCAGACCATCATGTCTCGATCAGAGGGTGGCACAGCATCGTGAGTTCTTTACACCTTCGTTTTTCTTTTTTTTTTATTATTTTTTTCTCCTTTTCAAACCATAACTGATATGAAAAACTAACAAAACCCAAGAAAAAGGGAGGAGAAATCAAGTACCAGCAAGTTTAAACCAACAAAATAAGGCAAACCTATCTCAAAATCACCAAGATAATGAAAATTGGGGTCTTAATCAAAGCCAACACCAAGTAAAGCTAGGATTAAGGTGTAACCACAAAGATTACAAGATAGCAATCACAAAGAAAGCAAGATAATCACAAAGATTATGGTAGAGAGAGAAAGTATCTTTGATTACAAAATCAAGGAAAGGTCAACATTAATTAAAATGCAAAAACGTCTTATAACAACTTAAATAGTTCGCACAAGCAGACAGAAAAACGGGAAAAGGTTCGGCCGAACTCAGGTTAAGTTCGGTCAAACTTGAGGGTAGGTTCGGTCGAACTTTTGGAGTTCAACCACTCCTGAAAAGATACTGAAAACAGGTCTGAAACCGCCTGGAATGTTCGGTCGAACATGCTTCAGT
This sequence comes from Chenopodium album, assembly GCF_948465745.1. Classification (NCBI taxonomy): domain Eukaryota; kingdom Viridiplantae; phylum Streptophyta; class Magnoliopsida; order Caryophyllales; family Amaranthaceae; genus Chenopodium; species Chenopodium album. The sequence goes on from NC_137838.1 coordinate 47,847,661, forward strand.
TCGGTCAAACTCCCCTGCTCCTCGCGACTGCCTAGACAGCTCAACTTCAAACGTTCATAACTTCTTCGTTTCTTGCTCAAATTTGGCATGTGACCTGTCATTGGAAAGCTCTTGAACTCTACTTTCACCTCCAACTTGAATCACCTAAAAATGCAACAAAGGAGAAATGGCTGAATGAAGTAGTTGCATCATATATTGATAAGCTTCTTCCCTCTCATCCTCGTTACCATTGTTTATCTTCAACCATAAATTGTAAAATCAAGACACAAGGATTGTTTTTATTCACCTAAGTCACGTCATAACATAGAGAAGTTATCCAAAAGTAGAATGGAGCCATAAATGTCACCAATTGGAACATATAGTCGCACAACTTGTAGTTTTAAATGATGCTCCCGCATCAAACCCTCTCTCTTGAAAAGGAATTGACCTCAATTCCTAGAGATGACATAAAACTCAAACCAAACCTTGGATAATGACATCATTATTAAAAGAAATAAATCCTACTTGGCTTCTCAAAACACATTCAATCGATGTATTTACCCAGATCAAACACCAAGATGACGAACTTGAGCAAAATGAGGAGTAAAATTAAGTGAACCATTGTGTAGAGCAAGAGGAGAACAATAATATCACCATTCACATTATTGATTCCCTTACCCAAGCACCCACAACAATCACAATACGATAACCATGGGGGTTGGCCAACACATGATGACCCAACAAGTAGTGTAGAATGACATTGAAAAACATCATTGAAGGAATATCCAACACCAAATGTGGAACCAATGCAAGATGTACCAATCAACACACCATAGAATAATTAATTCCTTTAAAATTGTTGTCTTGCAATACTTTTACCAACATGAAAATATGGTAAACAAGAATCTAGCTTAAGATGTTCATAAGAATTCAAAGTCATTGAACAACCACTATGCTCATTAAAAGAAGCTTTCACAACATCCAACTTAAATTCTTCTTTCAATTCATGCTTATATAGTAATCATAACAACTCTCATTAACATGAATGTCAAAAACCTCACTAGAAGAATATAAGGAAGGAATAGGATTATATACCTCACTTAAGAGATTCTCATAAGTCGAAGATAAATAATCATCAACATGAAATGTGGACTCCATGTTTACTTCATTCAAGATCATAATCGGTAATGCCTCTATGCAATTTGTTGACTCGACATCAAACACTACCTCTTCATCATAGATTGGTAGACCATAGTCTCTCTTATGATCAAGTGGAAAATGTGGTGTAGATATTTCTTCATCCATACTAGGAGCTTCAATTTTGAACATAGCCTCTTCCATCATAATTAGCAAAGGCTTGTGTGTCTCATCCTTTGATGCACAAGGAATTTTGAATGAAGGTTTAGAATACCCACTAGCACTATTCACCTTATCAAGCTTCTCAAAGTTCAAATCCTTTTGCACTACATGATCAATACTTCCATGAGCACAAACATCATCTTTTAGCTTTAGCTTCCTCTCAAGACAACCAATGTTCCTAGCAATCTTATGTTTTGTGGCCTCTTCAATCCCACTCAAAATAGAAAGATTTTCAAACTACCCCTAGTATACTTCTCCACCATCATAGATCGTTGATTGAGAGCATTCAACTTAAGAAAAAAATCATGCAAATAATCCCTAGGAACAACAGCTCTACACATGTGCTTCTTCAATTTATCCAAAGATGTGATTTTTGTTTTTCTCTCAATCCTCCTACGATTCTTAAAATTCTCATAACACAAAGATACATGTTTCTTAAGTTTAATAATGGCCAATTTACGACCTTTTTCATCATTATATCCTTTTCTGTAAAAAATTTATTCCATAGTTCTAACACAATCAAGAAATTCATTAGGATCAAGATTACCTTCGAAGTCCGGAAGTTCCAACTTGATATCTCGGTCACGGTTTCCTCATGGTGTCGTTGGGGGTGTTCCCTTCTCCGGTGAGGAGAGTGAGAGTCATTTTCTTCACTAGGGCTTCTCCTTCTTCTAGGACTTCTTCTATTCTCCAAAAACTCAAGAAGTCTATCAACTTCCTTTCTAGAGCATCCAATCTGCTTGTATCTTTGAGAGAAAATTTCAAATTTTGGGGGAAAATATGAGATCTTTAGAGAGGGGGAAAGAGAAATTCAAAAAGGTGGGATCTTTCTAGGCTAATAATGTAATCCCTCGTATTTTAAAAATATTTTATAAATGAAATTTTATTTTATTTATAATATTTATTTGTTATTTTCCGGAATTTAATTTCAAAAGTTTCAAATTATTAATCTGGGTCGAAAATTATTTGAACAAATTATTTTATGCACCTTTATTCTACAATTTATGTCCAATCAAACAAACCTAACCCATTTGTTTATTTAATTGACCCATTATTTTTATGAGGCCCAATCTTCCTTTTTACCCTACAATAATTCTCTCCTATAAATACCCCATGAATCTCCAAAAATTTCCCACACAAAAAGGTTAGTCTTATTTTCATCCTCCTTTGTTTCATTATTTTGCTTAATGTTAATTTAATTGTTTTGGGTTTTGATTTTAGTATAAAGATTATATTTTTAGTATCAAATTATATTTTAATGGTATAAAGATTATAAATTTCAGATTATATTTATGTTATAAATTTCATATTTTATGAATTATAAACCTAGGGTTTCAATTTATTGAAAATCATGATTTTAGGGTTTTTATGAACAATTGATTTAGGGCTTTTATAGTAATGATGTTTTGAAATTTTGGTGATTATAACTACCGATTAGTTTAACTTAATTCCAGATTATTTTGAACACGTAGATTCGTGTTTTAATTTTTAGATTTTCGTTCGTTAAAATTAATCCCGATCAGATTCTGAACTCATCCGATTTTGATGAAAAAGTAGTGTTTTCCATGTGGAAACAATGTTTTAAAAAAGACTCACTACCCTTGGTAATGATAACCACCCTCTCATGGCCAAATTCAGCCTCTAAATATGATTTTTGGGAAGTTTTTGATTTTAACGAAATTTTTTTTATACTTAAAATATTATCCTTGAGTTTGATTAATAAAATTAATTATGTTTAAAGTTAATTAAGCATAAATATATGTTTTTATTGAAGTTTTAAGTGTTGGAAATAGTTTTTAAGTACTACTTTTGATGTTTTATAAAGAGGGTTTAATCACCCATTAAAAAGGGAGATTTTTAGGAGTTTTTATATAATTTTTCAGATTTTTATTAGACTTTGAACTTGCTGTAATTTCATGTATAAGAGTGTATTTTAAGGTTTTTATGAAGAAAATTTAAAGAACTATATATAAGCCTTTAATTTTAACTAAAGGGAAGGTTTTAAAGTGTTGTTTGATTTGGATTTTGAAGGTTTTAAAGTAAGTTAGTATTGCTGTAAATTTGATTGATTGGGTATTGATTGAGATGTTATTATTTGGTTTAGAAAAGGAGTTTATTGAAGGTGATTTCTAGTTAGTAAAGTGGCATACCAATTCGTTTATTCAAGGTACGTACGAGTTACGAAACCTTTCTTTTAGGTGCATGTTTAAGGACGGATTGAGAACTTAGTATCATGTATAGGATTGACTGGGTTAAATTGTTTGGTTATACATTGTGAATTTCAAATGATGTGCACTATTTTATAATGCAAGTATTATTTGTGCTCTAATTATGCAAGGTGCGTTTAGAGGCAAAGGTATGTGATTGGTAAAAAGATTAATTTATTACTCATTCATGATTATGCAAACAGGATGAGTAAAGGAAGGATTTAAGTCTTATAAGACGAGGTTAAGGTTTTGGGGTGCCTTATGCACTCAAGGTGTTTATACACCGAGGTAGTAAAGGATTAAATAATAAGTGTTGTTTGTCACTAATAAATCAAGAATTGAAATTGGAAACTTGTCTTGTTTGATTAAATTGTGTTTAGAATGTTTGTATTGTTATGTATATGAGTCATCACCAAGTCTAAACCTGTAAATCACGTAAAGGGCAAGATGGATGAGTAATAAAACTCTGGATTGGTGCACTTCTAAAGTAATGACAATCAGGGGTTGGGGGTACATGGGGTATTAGCCGTGTACTTTTCTCGAGGCCGTCTGATCTACGAGTCTCTTATTTCAAATATTTTTCAAAACTAGGAGTTAGGTGAGATCTTATACTAACTACGGTCACGGAGTCGCACCCGTGGTCGTTGGATGTTTATTGATGTTTCCGAAAGGAGGCATGGGGTTTTTCTTTTATTGATGTTCTAAATGGAGCATGGGTTGGACAACCTTGTCTATTGCGTAATCCAATGAATAAAAATAATTATTTACCTATTATTAATTAATGGTGTCTTAGTAATATAAATAGTTGAGTCGTGTGTTGAGTCTATAATTTAATGATGCATGATGATTGATTATTAGTAGCATGTTATGGATTTCTTAATTTATTTTGCAGCTTGTATGTACTCAGCTTTGCTGATTGCGTGCTTTGTGTGTCTTTCTTTGGTCATGGCCTTCGCCTTTCAATGACCCTGTGACGATCCAATTTTTACACTTGTAATATTGGGGAGCAGAATTACCACAGGTTCTTACACATGCAACATTCATCAGGGTTGTGGGATCTTGAGTAGAGAGTTAGTTGTTTGCATTTTATTTCTTTTGCAAGTTTGAATTTATTTTAATTCGATCTTATTCGACACTATTTCTTTTGGGTTTGAATTTATTTGAACACTGAATTTAATCACTTACTACTTTTATTGGGTTTTGAATAAGGGCCTTAATGGTTCCAAGTTGTATGACTTAATTTGGTTTTGGTTATTGGTTTTGAAACTTATTTATAACTGAGTTAGTTTTTCCGCTGCTATTTTCTGATAAAGCCTTAACGTTTGAACACGTGGCGGTAGCACGCCAGTAATTCTCTTGGATTTTCTTCAGGGTATTTACAGGTTTTAAGAGAGAATTATTGGGGTGTTACAAATAACCTAGGCTCTTGATACCAAATGATAAGAAAAAACCAAAAAAAACCCAAGAAAAAAGGGAGGAGAAATCAAGTAACAACAAGTTCAAACCAATAAAATAAGGCAAACCTATCTAAAAAATCACCAAGATAATGAAAATAGGGGTCTTAATCAAAGCCAACACCAAGTAAAGCTAGGATTAAGGTGTGTTGACACCCATTTGTGTCTCCCCAAAACCAAACCCGATGATGAATACCTTTCACGTCGAATCATAACCGAATGAAGTGAAAGTGTGGAAGGTCTAGTGTTGCGGTTAGTTTTAATTCTTTGCTTTCTCTTTGTTTTCGAAAACCTATTTAATGAAAATATCCAATACATTTTATTTTGGTCCATATAAAGGGTCCAAAAATGGTGTAATTGGATCGGGTTCGAAAAGAGCTTTCCAACAATATATTATAAGCCCAATTCCGATGAATAATGAGGAAGTTATGGCCAAAATACTAAACTGGGCCCGGTTTGATCTTTATATATGGCCCAATGATCTAGTGGAGGGCCTATTATAAATTATCATTCCTAAAGCTATTAGGATTGATTATAGTCTTCTAGAATACTCTAGAAGGTTCTCTTAAATCCTAATAGAGTTAGGATGGATAATTAAGTTTCAAAGAGTTTAAAATTGAATAAAACTACTAATTTTGAGAATCCTTGTTTTGTACGGAGTGAAATATGTTCAGATATTATTTTAGTGCGTCATAATATTTATCAAAATTTTAAATGGTTGGATAGATATTTAAATTATCTTTCCAATGATATATTATAATATTAAATCCAAGCTATAACGAAAAAGATATGGAAGAAATACAAAACTCTATCTAAAACCGACACCATTCAACTATTTCGGCCATATATTTTAATCTACAAAATATTTTAATCTGATTCTCATCGAGTTGTAAATTAGACTTCAAGATCTTTCCAATGACATATTATATGCCTTATTTGGACTTCTGGATCAAAAGATATGATAAAAACAAAATCCGCAAAAATTGTCTTGCAGCGCCGGACAACAGGCCTGTCGCGCGGCCGCAACAGGGGCTATTGTGGTGACAGCGTCGTGTTTTATTCTTCTTAAAACTCTGATTTTTTTTATCAAATCTGGACTGTTTTCATTATAAATAGCGTCCTTAGACCTCCGTTTTTAATCATCAATTCTCATCAATTTTCCATCTAATTCTCACCAACCCTCATCAAGAAATTCTTGATTATCTCTCTCTCTTTTCTAAACTAGCCTTTTACAAACAAATTTCCGCATTCAAAAGATCTACACACCTAGCCAAGTTTAAAGTTTCCTGCGCCCTAGACGTGAAAGGTTTGATATTTCTGAGGGTTTGGTCCCAAATCTCTATTTCAAATTATTTAATTTAATTCCTGATTTATATTTTCCTTGAAGTTACTAACGTGTGTATTTTTTTTTTATTAGAAAGAGGTACGAGTCATCCAAGTAAGTACTTTAATTGTTTAATTGACATTTTGATATAGAAATCATGTTTAGGTTATAATTTTGATTCCTAGTATCATGTTAGGATGCTTTCCTTATTAGTATTTTTAGGGTGATTTGCTTATATCAATTATGATTTCTATGATGCCTTTCATTTGCTTTCCTAATACCATGTTAGTATCATGTTAGGGCTAAAGCTTTGATCTTTAATGTTTAGTGATATGCTAGGTTTGTTATTAATCTTGTTAGTATCATGCCTAGGATCTTGCTATTATTAGTATGCTTTAACATGATTATGTTAATTATGATTATTTTGATTATGATTATGATTTATAATAATAATAATAATAATAATAATAATAATAATAATAATAATAATAATAATAATTATTATTATTATTATTATTATTATTATTATTATTATTATTATTATTATTATTATTATTATTATTATTATTATTATTATTATTATTATTATTATTATTATTATTATTATTATTATTATTATTATTATTATTATTATTATTATTATTATTATCATGTTGCTTGATGATGTTTATTGTTATTGCTTAATCACGCCTTCTATGCATGTTTAAAGGGAATTTGTACTTATAATCACGCTTAATTAATAAGATAATTAATAATCTTGTTTAGGGTTAATTTGATTATGATTCAAGTGATCGCCAATAATATATTTATTTGTGCATTAATATTCAACCAATATAGATAAACAGGTTTAGGGTAAATCTAATGATTGCATGTTAGTCAGAAAGCGCACATGAATACGAGAAGAATAAAGTAGAGACCTATTATTAGGGCAGGTTCAATCTCTTTTAGGTTGGCTTTGTACATTCATCCCCGAACTTCCAGTCATGGTTCCAAACCTATTGGAGTTAACGATCTCCTGGATCGTTAAGGGGTGTAACCTTCACCCTGTGAACGGTTTACAAGTTCCTAAAACTTGTTGGTGACTCTTTTGCTCTAGCTTCTTTTCCTTTGGACGCCACCATGCTTAAGTGTATGATCACAGTGGGTTTCAAGTTTGGGGTAATGCCTAAAATATTCCCTACAAGGTGTAACCACAAAGATTAGAGGTAGCAATCACAAAGAAAGCAAGATAATCACAAAGATTATGGAAGGGAGAGAAAGTCTTTTTGATTACAAAATCAAGCAAAGTTCAACATTAATTAAAATGCAAAAACGTCTTAAAATAACTTAAATAGTTCGCACAAGCTGATAGAAAAACAAGAAAAGGTTCGGCCGAAATCAGGAAAAGTTCGGTCGAACTTGTGGGTGGGTTCGGTCGAACTTTTAGAGTTTGACCACTCTTGAAAAAATGCTGAAATCAGGTCTGAAACTGCCTCGAAGGTTAGGTCGAACATGCTTTGGTTTGGTCGAACTCCCCTCCTCCTCGTGACTGCCTGGACAACTCAACATCAAACGTTCATAACTTCTTCATTTCTTGCTCAAATTTGGCATGTGACCTTTCGTTGGAAATCTCTTGAACTCTACTTTCACTTCCAACTTGAATCACCTAAAAATTCCTTGTAACGAAGGAGATATGGTTGAATAAAGTAGTTGCATCATATATTGATAAGCTTCTTCCCTCTCATCCTCGTTCCCATTGTTTATCTTCAACCATCAATTGTGAAATTAAGATACAAGGATTGTTTTTATTCACCTAAGTCACGTCATAACATAGAGAAGCTATCCAATAGAAGAATGGAGCCATAAATGCCACCAATTGGAACATATAGTCGCACAACTCGTACTTTTCAATGATGCTCCCGCATCAATAACCGTTTTTTTAAAATTCTTTTTACTTTTCCTTAGAGTGGGCCTAACATGCGTCTATACGGCTCTGGTGACCTGCGAGCCCTTTTTAGAGTTTGCCCGAGGTGGTAAAGGAGGTTGTGAAGCTTTCGGGGATCAACCCCCAACTAGCGGCTCTTCAGGATTTATCGAGTCAGCCTGCGTCGTCAGGTTTCCTTCGTGGGTTGCTGGAGTTTTAGTGGGATTCGACCAACACTTTCCACTTTCCATGGGGAAAGATGATGGTTATCCCTTTTGATTTTTCTATGATTACGGGTTTCCCTTTTCGAGGCGAGCCCGTAGCCATAGATATCGTTAAGGGGGACCGTCTCACGGCGGCTCTTAATGTGTACGCGCAGTCTTGTCCTTACTCGGTTCTTGCCGATGATTTGTCGGCCAACGAGGTTGATCAGCAATGTAAACCTGAGCAGCAGGCTCGGATATACAGTGCTCACATTCTTTCTGTCACTATCTTGAGTGATTGGGGAGAACGTTTTGCTATCGGGTTACTTATTTGCCTCATTGATTTGGGGCAAGTAGGTAACCTGAGCTGGGCGGAGGTGTCGTATGCCCATATGCTTACAGCTATGGGCAAAGTGACCCGGGTGATGGATTCCGCGACAGCTACTGAGGTGCCTCGGATCTCCCTTACGTGGCACGGTCGTATCCTTGAGGTACGTACTTTAAGTTTCTTTCAATCATTATTTTTTCTTTTCCCCTTTGAGCTTATCATTTTTTGGTTTTCTTTTAGGCTTGTGGATACTCGTACCTACCTTTCTTAGCCCCCAGGATGCTTGGGGCTGCTTATTTTCCTATCGACTGGTCACGATTAAGAAGACATGAGCCACTTCAGCCGGCAACTTTCGCTAGAGGATCCTTTCGGCGACTCGTGCGTCGATGAGTATTTCAACCACATGTGCATCTTTTGATTTTTTGTTTATTTTCTAATGATTTTTCATGTGGCTGTGTTTATAGATCGACCTCCTTCCTTGGAGTTTGATCGTCGTAGTCCCTGAGGCTGTCCAATCTGGCATGATTCGTTGCCGTTTCCAGTCCCTTTACCAGGGACTTCCAGTCTTTCAGAGGATAGACGCTTGTTTTTAGGGGAGCGTGTTCTCTGGTAGTCTGCATTCGAGGAGCCCAGGGTTCCTGCAGATCCTCCGTTTCGGATGTTACGTCCGGATTTATCGTCCACCGGGGATCGAGCTCAGGCGATCCTTGGTTATCCAACGAGCAGCTGGTGCTGCCGGATGCATCTTATCCGACTTTCATTGCATTCAACCTAACTCCTTTCCCAACATTTGATCCGGTTAGTACTTTAACTCTCTATTGTTATTTATATTTTTTTTTCGAAACCTTGACCCTTTTATTGTATTTTTAGCGTGTCGAGCTAGGTGGTTGGATGCCTTCTACGGCAGAGATCACGTATATCGATGCTGTTGGGTCGGTAATTTATGAGATCCTTCCAGCAACGGAGGATGAGGAGGGGATACCGTTTGTTCCTGAGAGTGTTGAGTCGGTATGTTCCTTTTGTATATGTATTTATATGTTGTTTTTTTTTCATATACACTTGTTTGATAAGTGTCCTTGTATTTTGGAATAGGTTCCGCAAGAGACCGTGAATGGCATGGTGAGGACTCTATGCTCTTTTCGAGCTTCTAATCGGAGATCTCTCATCACATTGTCATGCCGTGACCATCAGATGGTCGCAATAAGTTTATTTTTCTCCTTTTTTCTTTTAACGAAGTTATCACACATTTTATGTATTAATCTTCGTTTGGATTTCGCAGGATGTGCAGAAGCCGTCTTGGAGTCGCCGAGCATCCTGACCTCCTTTGTACACATTTTATTTTGTTTAGGAAACTGTAGGGAATATTTCAAGCATTACCTTTAGCTTGAACCCCACTGTGATCATACACTTAAGTACGGTGGCGTCCAAAGGGAAAGAAGATAGAGCAAAAGAGTCGCCAACAAGTTTTAAGGAACTTGTAAACCGTTCATGAGGTGAAGGTTACACCCCTTAGCGATCCAGGAGATCGTCAACTCCAATAGGTCTGTAACCATGACTGGTAGTTCGGGGATGAAGGTACAAATCCAACCTAAAAGAGATTGAACCTGCCCTAATAATAGGCCTCTACTTTATTCTGATCGTATTCATGTGCGCTTTCTGACAAACATGCAATCAATAGGATTACCCTAAACCTGTTTATCTATGTTGGTTGAATATTAATGCAGAAATAAAACTATTATTGGCGATCAATTGAATTATAACCAAATTAACCCTAAACAAGATTATTAATTATCTTATTAAGCGTGATTACTAGTACCAATTCCCTTTAAACATGCATAAAAGGTGTGATCAAGCAATAAATAATCATCAAGCAACATAATAATAATAATAATCATAAATCATCATCATAACAATTATAATCATAATATTCATGTTGAAGCATAATAATAGTAAGATCCTAGGCATGATACTAACAAGATTAATAACAAACCCTAGCATGTCACTAAACAATAAAAATTAAAGCTTTAGCCCTAACATGATACTAACAATCATAAATATTAGGAAGAGCATAAAAGGCATCATACTTTTAATCATACTTGATTTTAGAGTTACCCTAAACATGATACTAGGAAGATCAAAACGCCCTAACATAACATTAGGAATCATAATAACAACCTAGACATGATTTCTACATCATAATATCAATAAAAACCATTAAAGCACTTACTTGGATGCCTCGTATCTCTTTCTAATAACAAAATACACACGTTAGTAACTTCAAGGAAAATAATAAACAAACAATTAAATTAAATAATAATTAAAATAGAGATTTGGGACCAAACCCTCAGAAATTAAAACCTTTCACGTCTAGGGCGAAGGCAACTTCGAATAATGCTAGGTGTATTTAGGTCTTGTGAGTGCGGAATTTTGTATGAAGGGGTAGGTTTAGAAAAGAGAGAGAGATAAGCCGCATATAAGGTTCAAACCGGGTCTAGTTTAGTAATTTGGCCATAACTTCCTCATTATTCATCGGAATTGGGCTTATAATATATCGTTGGAAAGCTCTTTTCAATCCCCATACAACCACACTACTATTGGACCCATATCATGGACAAACCAAACTGGATTGGCTGTTTTCTTAAAATAGATTTTCAAAAACAGAGAGAAGAGAAAAGAAATTAAAACTATCCGCAACACTAGATTTTCCACACTTTCACTTCATTCGATTATGATTCGACGTAACAGGTACTCATCACCGGGTTTGGTTTTGGGGAGACACAAATGGGTGTCTACAGAAGCTCCCACTTTGACTGAGTTTGGAGAAACGCAAGTTTCGAAAACGAAAGTCAAAGTATCCTAAATCATTCTTGTAACGGCGATACTTGCAAACTAGCGTTAGTTAAACAGATAAAAGAGTTAAGAAACGCGTATCTTGCATCGTCGAGCACACGTCTCTGAAAGTAACCAATCTGTTGCTGCATTGCTGTACTTTTGTCGTGATAACCTTCCACAATCTAGGGAACACCATCTTGCTGCGTTTTGACGATCTTCCGCAATCTAGGGAACGCCATCGATCAATGTCGCTACATCTCGAGCCTTTTCTTGAATCATAGTGACAACCTTTCTAATCATAGCAAAAGTCGTCGAAGACTGCATCATTACGAACCATTCTTCTCAAATCTCGGTGACAACCTCCACAATCTTAGCGAATGCCGTAAAAGACCGCCCATATCGTGCTATCTTCTCGAATCTTGGTGACAACCTCCACAATCTTAGCGAATGCCGTTGAAGACCGCCCATCTCGTGCCATCTTCTCAAATCTTGGTGACAACCTCCACATTCTTAGCGAATGCTGTCAAAGACCGCCCATCACGTGCTATCTTCTCAAATCATGGTGACAACCTCCACAATCTTAGAGAATGTTGTCTAAGATAACCTCTCTTGAAGTCATCCTCAGTTGTTGTGATAATATTCCGAAGAAAACTACCGAAGACCAACGCTTGTCGATCCTTAAAGCTCGCTTGAACTTTGCTTCTGCTATGCCAGTACGTCGGCGCTTTTGCTGCTTGTGAACCATTATGTCGATGCCTCTGCTGTTTATGAACCAGTTGTCGGTGCCTTGTAATGAGCCAATGTTTAGGCACTTTAAGCTAAGTGATACGATCTTTCGTCAGGTCGATCACTTATTTGCAATTGTAATCAAATCGACTACTCAATCATGTCAAATTTCTTATAGGGGCTAACTAGAGTACCAAGGAACCCGAAATTGCTGCTCTCAGAGGCTTCGAGCTCTGTCGCTTTTGAAATATCTCTGGCGCCGCGATTTTTCTCTGTCGCCAGACGCTGGAGTAGGGTCTTCCCTATTCTGCTCTTACTGCCGCTGTTCATTGCTTGGTTTCACTTCGAACTTTGAACTTGGTTATCTCCTTTCAACCAAATTCGCTCAAATCTTTAGTAAATTAAAGCTCTTCATCTCTAATTTACTGATCAATGTAACTCCTCTTATCTTGGAGGAATTTCCTGTGTCATATTTGCGGTTTTTTCGAAAAAAAAATCCGAGAATGTCCTCGCTTCCTGGGATGTACCTGCATTTATATCTTTGACCATAGGAATTTGCTTATCTTTCTTTAGGGTTGACCTAAGACTTAGTGTGGACTCAACTCATTGACTTGACATGACTCAAGGTAAGATGACTCGCTGTGATTGAATCGAGGTTAACTCGACTCAAAGTGTTTGACACGTGTGACTTATGACTTGTGTGTGCATTGTATTGTGATCGTGCGGCTCGAAAATGCAAAAAAGAAAAAAATTTCCGTCATTTTTGTGGAGGGTACCGACTTTCTCCTGAAAAAGAAAGGCAGGAAAAAAGAATCGAAGTTTTCGAATGCATGTTGAATGAGCTTAGTCAAATGTTGTTTGATACTATCTCTCAAGGTGAACCATCCTAGGCTATCTCAATTGTTGACTCAATGATGAAAGTATTTGGGTAACTTAGGCACGGAGGCTAAGCACTTCATACTTCGTGATGTTATGACAATTATGATTGATGAGTGATGTTGATATGACAAGGCATGCTTCAGCGTTGTGTTAAGATTCCATGACAAAGGGTTCCTAAGGGAAGTATATTTGGTCATGTATCTGTGATGTGTGTGATAGTGACACTAAAGTTAGGCCACAAGGGTTAAGTGTGTGGGAAAATATATTAAAAAGAGTCAAATGGTGGTGACTCTTAGGCTAGGTAAGCTAATGATGTAGGGATCAAGCCCCCCAATCTAGCTCTAAATGAATAGGGATGAGCATTAGAGATCCCTTGATATGATCATGGTGTGAATGTGAATGTGAATGTGAATATGAATGTATGTTTATTACGGCCGCACCTCGATGTGAGGTTGCCTACGTATCCGTTAGGAATCAGGCCGAACGTAGCTCTAGCCGAACCTCATACAAGTGTGTGTATACCTCAAAAGGTCTTTTTTAAGGGTTGTAACGTGGTTAGGCTAAAGGTTATAGAAGAAGGGGATAAAGGCTCAAGACCCTAGATAAGCCCCTAAGGTGTGCAATCTTGCTTTTGAATCTTTGTATTTTTATGCTTGAGTTTCTACTCTTTTTTAGCTCTTTTTTTTTCCTCTCTTTTTTTTGTTTTTGCATTTTTTTTATTTTGAACCTTTTTTATAAGTGTGGGCAATCCCGATCATGCGGTCTATCACTCACTTGGCATTCATGTTTCTCAGGCACGGTACCGAGCACTCGATAAGAGATGCAATCCGAGACGTGTTCTTATCAAAGACATTGGAACACTTGCCCTTATTTACACTTTTATTTATCTTTTGCTATTTTTGCTATTTTAATCTTTTGAAGTCACTCAAGATTTTTATGAAAATTGCATAAGTTGCACACAATCCCATCCCATCCCAAAGTTAGGTAGATATGGGTTGAAAAATGAAGGGTCTATCGTTAGACGAGGCTCAAAGTGGTTTACCAAAAAAGGATTGCATATTCGAAGGGTGAAAGGTGATATGATATGGCTACAAGGGGTGCCTCAAATCATTGGTATACCTTGTGCTTAATTCGACAATGATTTATATATATATATATATATATATATATATATATATATATATATATATATATATATATATATATATATGCAATGTAATGAAATGATCATATGCAAGAAAATAAATGCTCATTTTATTAAAAGGAAAAAGAAAGAATCTACAAAATTAATCTAAAGGGAATAAAAAGGTGCCTATGCTAGACTTATTAGGGAAAGGGTAAATAAAGAAGAAATAGAAAAAGAGGTCACGAAATCTTGTCGTTGAAGCTCACCTCTTGTCTTGTGTCATTTGCTTTATCATCACTTGTTCTTCTTGTTAACTGGAGGCATGGGAAGCTTGTTATTATCAATCAAATGTTGGATAAACTCCTTTAGTTTCCAACAATTCTCAGTAGCATGACCCCTACCTTGATGGTACTTGCAGTGTTCATCTGGATTCCAAGTAGGCAATCTCTTTTCAGGTGCGGGATCTTGAATAGGTCCAATGGGAGTAATCAGTCCCTTGGCATGGAGTTGATCGAAGGCAGTATCGTAGCTCATCCCAATGGGGGTGAAGTCTTTCCTTAGTTGCTTCTTAGATCCTTGGTTATCCATGGCTAAAACTTCACTGAGATCAAAGGTACTAACATTGTTACTAGAGTGGACGTTTTCGGAAAAAGAAGGATTGTCGTTCTTCTTTCCTTTCCAGCCACCGTGGTTACTATTGTTAGTAGATTTTTGCTTTGCAAGGTCGTCTTCGATCTCGATACCTATGTCATAGACGGCTTTGAAAGTATTCAAGTTGTGTTGATATTTTAAGTGATTTGAATACTTTTCTTGGAGATTCCTGATAAACATCCTCACAGACTCTTTTTCGGTGGGGACCTCAATCATCTTAGCGGAAGTTTCCCTCCACTTATTGAAGAAAGAAGTAAAGCCTCATTCTCTTTTTGTCTTAGCATTTCAAGTTGTCTATAATCAATTTCGACTTGGATATCGCATTTATACATATCAATGAAAGCGTTTACTATCGATTCCCAGGTAAAGGTTTTCTCTTTGTCTAGGGAGAAGAACCATTGTTGACAAACGGTTTCAAGAGATAAGGAAAACAAGGAATGAAAGAATTTCTTATCAATCCCCTTAATGTTCATTACAGTTTCAAAGGCTCTTAAGTGAAGGTAAGGATTATCTGTTGCCTTGAATTTTGGGATGTCGTTGGCATTGAACTTATGCGGAAGAAGTTCTTTGTCCACCAAGCCCCCTTGTAAACTAATACCTTGAAACTTGTAATCACTAGATAACTTGCTCCAACTTTCTTGCATGAGGTCCATCTGTTGTTGCTTCATAGGGTCATTGATTTTGAGGGTTAAAACCTTCAATGCCTCAGTCACGGTAGTTAATTGATTCTTAAGTTCAATGACTTCTTCGTGAGTTGCCATTATCTTTTTAGCTTTCCTCTTTTGACGAATTGGTTTATCAAGAAGTAAGACTTGAATAAAGGTGTTGTCCTTGATTAATCGCCCTTCTCTCCTTGACCAAGTACTGTGGAAAGGGAAATTAGGGATCGGATATTCATTGTTAATTATTTGACTCAAACTCTATTCAACATGCAATGGATAGAAGAAGGTAGAAAAATTAGGGTGGTGATATGGAGAAAGCATGTAGATGGAGAGATGTGGAGAATTAGGAATAGAATGTACTCCCAACTCAAATGACGGAAAAAACCGACTCATGCATGAACCTAAGACATGGTCATGGTGACATGTACAAAGTGTGTGTTAAACTAGTGAGTGTAGGTGACATGTTAAGACTTGTGTCATGACCATGTGGCTAGACTATGTGACTATACTTGACTAATGACTTGATACGGTATTATTAACAGTAAAAATTTACCGAATTGATTAGTAAACTGTGTAACTGGACACAAGGTGATGAATCGAGCAATAAACCGAGCTGTCGTCAAAACGAAAGGACTGACGCCTCTCTTTGCAGTGTAGCGCCAGACGACAGGATTGTCGCCAGGTGATAAACTCCACAGAGTGGCGCTACAGTTCAAACTTTGGCGCCATTGCTGGAGCGTCGATCTGAAACTGTTTTCGGCATTATTTCTCAACCGGGGTATTCCTAAAGTCGTACTAAGTCAACTCTGATTAAACATTAGAATTTACTTACTTAAATTAATTAATTAATTAAATAATTAGGCAAAGTTCTTTTAGTCATAAATTAATTTATTTAATCTTAGCACAAGTCAAACAAACGATTAGGAAAAACACATAGAGAATGAACAACCAATAATGCACAATTAGTCAAGTAGACACATCATGATGTAATGAGTTTGCAACCTAACCATGGCTCTAGTTCTCTAAAGTTTGGGATATGGGTTAGTAAATAGAGGGTCCATGGTTAATTGTCTAGATGCACCGCGCGGAAGCCTAACCCTGAAGGGTTGGCGCGAGTGGATGGGACACCACGAGTTTAGAAAAACTCGCTTCCATGGTTTGGTGAATTCAACATTCTCGAATGTACCCTTTGTTGCTCAGAGCGTTCAATCAGGTAGATGGAGCATGAATTCCCAGAGGGTTATGTCCATATGTAGAACACATATGGGTTTTAGAAAAGTGAGAAAAACTCAATCAGGAAGTAAGATCGAGCAAACAATGCTAAAAACTGGTCAAAATTAGAACGCATATTTCTGGCTCGGTATTGGAAGAACTTGGCGCCAGCAAACAGAGGCCAGCGCCACTTTTTGGCTTTAGCGCCTGGCGACAGAGGCTGTTGTCAGGCGCTAAAGTCAAAATATTGGCGCTAATCTTTGTTCGCTGACGCTAGTTCCTACATGCCTCAGCAGCTTTCTATGCTCGATAAAATTTTCTAGTTTCGCGCAGCATTATTTCGATCCTAATTGTGAAAGATATTTCTCAAATTTCCTACGTGTAAAAATCCTATGTTTTAACTCATTACGGATGGTCTTTCCAATGAGATCTTTTTTATGAATTTGATAATTATGTTAATCAAAATTACGCACATGAAATACTTACAACTTTTCGAGTCTCATCCACTCATTCTAAATCATTGCCGAAATAAATTTCAGGAA
Source organism: Chenopodium album (assembly GCF_948465745.1). Lineage (NCBI taxonomy): Eukaryota > Viridiplantae > Streptophyta > Magnoliopsida > Caryophyllales > Amaranthaceae > Chenopodium > Chenopodium album. Next base: position 47,865,048 of record NC_137838.1, read on the forward strand.
TTAACATAGAAATCCTCCCCAGTGGATTCGCCAAAAACTGTAGGGAATATTTCAAGCATTACCCTTAGCTTGAACCCCACTGTGATCATACACTTAAGTACGGTGGCGTCCAAAGGGAAAGAAGATAGAGCAAAAGAGTCGCCAACAAGTTTTAAGGAACTTGTAAACCGTTCACGAGGTGAAGGTTACACCCCTTAACGATCCAGGAGATCGTCAACTCCAATAGGTCTAGAACCATGACTGGTAGTTCAGGGATGAAGGTACAAATCTAACCTAAAAGAGATTAAACCTGCCCTAATAATAGGCCTCTACTTTATTCTGATCGTATTCATGTGCGCTTTCTGGCTAACATGCAATCAATAGGATTACCCTAAACCTGTTTATCTATGTTGGTTGAATATTAATATGCACAAATAAAACTATTATTGGCGATCACTTGAATTATAATCAAATTAACCCTAAACAAGATTATTAATTATCTTATTAAGCGTGATTACAAGTACCAATTCCCTTTAAACATGCATAAAATGTGTGATCAAGCAATAAATAATCATCAAGAAACATAATAATAATAATCATAAATCATCATCATAACAATTATAATCATAATATTCATGTTGAAGCATAATAATAGTAAGATCCTAGGCATGATACTAACAAGATTAATAACAAACCCTAGCATGTCACTAAACAATAAAAATTAAAGCTTTAGCCCTAACATGATACTAACAATCATAAATATTAGGAAGAACATAAAAGGCATCATACTTTTAATCATACTTGATTTTAGAGTTACCCTAAACATGATACTAGGAAGATCAAAACGCCCTAACATAACATTAGGAATCATAATAAAAACCTAGACATGATTTCTACATCATAATATCAATAAAAACCATTAAAGAACTTATTTGGTTGCCTCGTATCTCTTTCTAATAACAAAATACACACGTTAGTAACTTCAAGGAAAATAATAAACAAACAATTAAATTAAATAATAATTGAAATAGAGATTTGGGACCAAACCCTCAGAAATTAAAACCTTTCACGTCTAGGGCGAAGGCAATTTCGAATAATGCTAGGTGTATTTAAGTCTTGTGAGTGCGGAATTTTGTATGAAGGGGTAGGTTTAGAAAAGAGAGAGAGAGAAGCTTCTAACTTAGAGAGAAAGAATTAGAGAGTTGATGATTGTAGATGAATGAAAACAGAGTTTTTAGGAGGCTATTTAAAGAGAAAATCAGCCAAAAAGATAGAAAATCGAACAAGAGTTCTGACGCGAAAAAACGAAGTTAGCGCCAGACGATGACATTAGCGCCGGACGCTAATGCTAGCGCCAGGCGCTAATGCTGGCGTTTGGCGCTAATTAAATTTTTGACGCGTTTTCTAAAATTAGATAGAAATTAACCGTACAGGAGGATAAAATCGTATTTTCCTCAAAAAATTCTTTTATTCTGATTAAAACTCTAAAAAGTCAACAAAAGTCAATTTATCAATGCTAATTGAATTAGGAATGAAAAGAACCTTCTAGAAGACTAAAACCATACCTAATTGCATTAGGAATGATAAATCCGTGTTAGGCCCTCCTCTAGATCATCGGGCCGCATATAAGGTTCAAACCGGGTCCAGTTTAGTAATTTGGCCATAACTTCCTCATTATTCATCGGAATTGGGCTCATAATATATCGTTGGAAAGCTCTTTTCAAACCCCATCCAACTACACTACTATTGGACCCATATCATGGACCAATTAAACTGGATTGGCTGTTTTCTTAAAATAAATTTTCAAAAACTGAGAGAAGAGAAAAGAAATTAAAACTATCCGCAACACTAGACTTTCCACACTTTCACTTCATTCGATTATAATTCGACATGAAAGGTACTCATCATCGGGTTTGGCTTTGGGGAGACACAAATGGGTGTCTACAGAAACAGATGTACATTTTATATATTTTTTTTTATTACTGTTTGTTGTACATATGACACATTTTTTGTATATATATGTCCTTATTTTCTTTTGTTTCCATGCATACATTTATATATATATATATATATATATATATATATATATATATATATAAATTAAAAATAAATAAAAAATTTCCGAGGGAGGGAAGGGTTCCCGACTTACCCCCCTTGGAAATATGACAAAAAGAGACACATGAAAGAGAAAAGAAAAAAGGAACGCGAAGCGGAAAGAGAAAGGAAAAGAAGAGAATAAAAAATAAAAGTAAATAAAATAAAAAAAGGAAAATAAGAAAGAAACAAATAATAAAGAGAAAATAGATAAACAAGAGTTAGCAAAAGGCAAGCGTATAATTAGTCTTAAGATTTCATCAAGATTCCGTTATTATATCCAAAATACGGAAATAAATCTAATTCACATGTCACGTCAGACTAGACGCGCGCAACTTGATGAGTTGCGCGCGGTTGTCGGGCGCATGTAAATTGCTTGCACGTGGATGGCGCGCTCAACACATGAGTTGCGCGCGCCACCTGCTGGTGAACTTTCCTTTGAGCAAAAATTGCCAATATTTTGCCCTTCTTGGGTCTATTTAAACATGGTTTCGTGTAGGCTTTTGATCATCTCGCATTCATTTGCTTAGTGGTATTATAAGAAACTAAAAAGAATTAATCTCTCTAAATTCTCTCTTCTTCTTTTTTTTGAATTGAACAATGGTGAAAACCTTTGAACAACGATTGAAGCAATTTTGCAATGAGTCACTTCCCTCTCAACCGAGGACAAACTAGCTTTCAAAATTTATCACCTAGACCCTCTATTGAGTTACATGCAACTCGTGATTAATTTTGATTTACTTCATGCCGCCGTCAATCATTGGGGCTCTAACCACCATATTTTCTTGTTTAAAGGGGACGAAATTGTCCCACTACCTGGTGAGTTTGAGGCCTTGCTAGGCTTCCCTTCAAATACTCTCCCTATGATCTATGCGCCTACCTTGTCGGATCCCAAACCTATATTCCAAAGATTTTTTGGTTTGTCTGACAATGATTTGACTAACATTGGAACTGAAGAAGGCGTGAATTTGATTCAATTTATTGAACACTTCGTCGCTCCTCGTGACAACATGACTAAACAACGTTTTAAAATTCACGCATTATGTTATTGTCTTGTTGTTAATTGTTTACTTAGGACAGGTAAAGAGTATGGAGATTATTCCATGGTGTCCATAGTAAAGCAAATATAGGGATGTCATTCACCCGCTCCTTTGGCTTTGGCAGAAATCGTTCTATGCTTGAATAGCCTTAGAGGAGACCCTAATGAAAACAGTTTCATAGGAAGTCCACTCCTATAACACGTATGTTTTTTTTCGTCGTATAGCAGCGCAAGCCCTGAAGTTGCGCTGTCTTGACCAGCGCAATCTTCTTTGATGCACGAGGATGGCGCGCGCAAAAGATTTTGATGCGCGCACCACCTGCTTGTGCAAAATTCGCATTTAATTTTTTCAATGTTTTTTAAGATTTGGCTCATGGAGCGTTTGCGAATTGTTGATCAGCCACAAAACCTTGAGGCTAATGGAGTATGGACATTCCCTGGACATCAAGTTCTCTACAAGCACAAGAATGAAGAAGAATGGACGTCGTTTTTCTGTCATGGGGTTCCTAACATACGCTTTGTGATTCCTTGGTGGAACATAATTAGTATGGTTGGAAATAGTTTTAATTGCCCTTATATTAGGCTTCTAGGCCTATCTAGTACTACTTATATCTTTCCTTGCAGGGTAATGAGACAATACGGGATGAAACAAATTATTCCCCCGCAAGATTGTGATTCCCCTAAAGATGTGATCTTTAAACCCGAACGAATTGCTCGTTGGATGGAATATTTGTCAAGTCTCCCTAGATGGGTAGTACAAAATCCTACTGCGAGTATTGTATTATCTTCCTTTTACAAGGCTTGAATGAATGCGGCGGATAAGGGAAAATTAAACAAGGCTCGATCACAACATCAAGCCGCCAAGGCTCGTAATCTACCTAAGCCTTTGATGCATTCCGCCACCACTACTCCTCCTAGTGTCCAAAACAGATGAGTGAGAAGAAAATTGGACTTCTAATCTCCTAAGGTTTGTTTGAAGGAACCAAAGAGAAAGGCTCCTCCAAAACATGAGCAACAAGGGGTGAAAATTAAAGAACATTCACCCAATACTCGCAAGAAAGCTCCAATTGTTAAAGGAAAAGGAAAATAGGTTGCAAAGGCCCCAATCCCTAAATTGAAGTACAATGTTTGGGTGAAAAAGAAGAATGAAGGAGAAATCTCTAAGATTTATGAGAATACTGCGATGGAAACTACTCCTCCATCATCCGTGACAATCGAGGACATAGTAAAACCTTAGAGTGTTACATAATTTTGTCATTAGTTTAATTTAAATAAAGTGTAATCACTACTATGTTTTTTTTTTTTTTTTTTTTTTTTTTTTTATAATTTTATTATTATTTATCATCTAGTTCAATAATGTCTCTTATTTTGAATTTTGAATGAAATAAAATGAGATTAATTTTTTTTTTTATTTTGATATGACCGAAACATAAAGATTGCCTGCGTATTCGTATTACAAAATCAGGTCTTTGCGTAGTTTTTTGCAATTATTATATATATTTTATCTTATTTTTCTTTAATCTCTTATGTAGAAATTAAATGAAAAAATTAATAAAACTTTGTTTAGACAAAGCTTAAATCAAAGTTTAATTTTTTTTTATTTTCCGAGTATATGTTATTTTCTAGAAACACCCTCTTTTTATCGCAAGTACAAGTCGTAACTTTAATCAAGCATAAAAATTCTGGGTTCGCAGTTTGTCATCAGGTGGCCCACGCAACATCAGAGGTTGCGCAATCCTGTCGCGCGCAACTAGATTTGTTGCGCGTGATATCTGCGCGCAACCATTTTGGTTGCGCACAACACCTATACTACGAGTGTTATAAATTTTTTATTTTCTACAATATTACCCTCCCAAGTGTGAAGAGTTTTTCGTGATGTTCGAAAAAAAAATCTGAACACTTAGAATGGTCTTTTATTTTTAAATTCCCCCCCCCCCCAAGTGTTATGTATTTTACCGTGTTATTCGGTAAAGTGCATAACACTTAGAATCTTTCAATTGAATGCTAAAAATAATTTGTTTAATGAATGAACGAGTTTATCCGAATAACATATGTAATATATTTTAAGTCGATCAATGTTTATTAATTGGCGAATTTTATCTCCTCCAATATCCATTAATCTGACGGCTCCTCCTGATAGGATTTCAATTACGCGGTAGGGACCTATCCAATTAGGCTCGAATTTCCCTCTTAGATCGGTCGGTGGACCCCTAACTTCCTTTAGTACAAAGTCACCTTCTTTGATATTTCTTGGTCGTACCCTTTTGTTAAAATGACGCGCAATGCGTCGTTGGTAGACTTGTACATGATGCAAAGCTCTTAATCGTCATTAATCGAGGAATAAAAGCTCTTCATAACTCGCTCTTACCCATTCAGCTTCCGGTATCTTAATTTTGAGTACGATTTGTAGGGATGGTATTTTCAGTTCGACTAGTTAAACTGCGTCCATTCCAAAAACTAAGGAGTATGGAGTTACTCATATTGATGTTCGTACGAACGTTCTATAACCCCATAGTGCAAAGTGTAGTTTATTCGGCCAATCTTTATAATTTTCTGCCATTTTCTTAATGATGATTGTATTGTTTTTATTTGTCGATTCTACAACTCCATTCATTTGAGGTCTATATGGAGATGAGTGATGATGTTTTACTTTATAAAGAGTTAATAGGGTCTCGACTTCATCTTTGAATTGAGATCCCTGATCACTAATTTGTTCATGTGGAACTCCATACCTAAAAACTATATTTTGTTTGAGAAACTTTGCGACATGTTTAGAAGTGATATTCACGTAAGAAGTAGCCTCAATCCACTTGGTAAAGTAATCGATGGCTACTAATACGTACTCGTGTCCTTCTGCTCTTGTTGGAGAAATTTTACCAATTATGTCAATTCCCCAAGTTGAAAAAGGCCAAGGGGAAGTGAAATTGTATAGTTCGGATGGTGGAAGGTGTTGTAAATTAGCGAACATTTAGCACTCTAGACAAATTTTAACATATTGTATGCAATCATGTTCCATAGTGGACCAATAGTACCCTTGTCGTGAAATTATTTTTGCAAGCATTTTACTATTCATGTGAGGTCACAAACACCTTTGTGAGTATTCTGTATAAGGCGTGTGGTTTCAGGTTGGTCTATACACAATAAACTTTTACCATTAGGTCCTTTTTTGCATAATTGACCATTTAATAGACCGTATTGGGCCGCAAGTGTTCTCAAGGCTCGTTGGTCTTTCGATGAAGTATTTTCAGGATATGTGCCATGGGTAATATATTAGAGGATATGATCGTACCAAGGATTGTCTCCTTCAATGTCATTCATTTCCTCTATTGCGTTTCAATAAGCTGGTTCTTCTCTTCTATCAACACATAATGGTATCATATTTAAGTGATCTGGAATGTTGATCATTGAGGCTAATTTTGCTAGCGCATCGGCAAATTGATTATCATCCTTTGGGAGATATTTGAAATCAATATGTTCAAAATGCTCGATGAGTTGCTCTAGGTGTGCTTGGTATAATATCATTGTGGAGTTTTTTATTTTCAATTTTTCCAGTATATGATTTATAATCAAACTTGAATCTCCATATACCTCAAATTTTAGCACACCTATGCTAGTTGTTGCTTCTAATCCAATAATGCACGCTTCGCATTCCGCAGCATTATTAGTAACCTCAAAGTCTAATTTGACAGAGATTGGAGTATGTGCTCCCTCTGGACTTATGAGTAACACTCCTACGCCACATCCTTTTTTATTGGACGCACTGTCGAAGTACATTGCCCATTTGTCATCTTGTGTCATGAGGATCTCTTCATCTGGAAGATGAGTAGTTTCTGCATGACTTGTTTGAATAGGATGTTGGCCAGATTATCGGAAATTACTTTCCCTTTTATTGATTTTTTAGGAATATATTTTAACTAAAATTCGGCCAACATCACCAACCACTTGGATATTTTCCTTGTATAGGTGGTTGTTCAAACAAATACTTTATCGGATTTTGTTGAGAAATCACATGAGTAGTGTGTGGTAGCATATAATGTCATAGTTTTTTAGTTCCCCACACTAATGCTAAACTTGTATTTTCCAAGGTGTTATATTTTACTTCATATTTAATGAGTTTTTTGCTTATTTAATATATTGCACGCTCGAGGTTCTCTACCTCTTGTGCTAACATGGCGCCTATGGCCGTGTCTGTACCTGTGATGTATAGCCTAAGGGGTAGTTAGGGTACTTGTGGAGCTAAAATTGGTGGACTTTTGAGATAATCTTTGATTTTCTCAAAGGCCTTTTGGCATTGATCGTCCTATTCATGTTTTTCTTCTTTTTTCAATTTTTTAAATATTGGTTCACAAGTCATAGTCAATTTGTTAATAAACCGACTAATGTATTGTAGTTTGCCAAGTGTAGACATCTACTTTTGGTCTCCTGTCCCGACAGGAAGTTCAATGACAATAAATAAAACCATCTTCGTGTTAGATTGAAGTGGAGAATGTTTATGGATAACTGGTTAAGCCACAAAACACAAAAAGACTGGCCCAAACTAAAGAACAAATCTAAACAAGGTCCAATTAACTAAATCCGATCATAATTAGGCTTAAGCTAGTGATAAAAACCTAATAATGACGGAATTAGGAGCGCCTAGGTTAAAGTTTAATGCTGCGGCAGAAAAGCCGCGCGCATCTCAATCAGTCACGCTGGGCAGGCGCGCGCAACTAATTCAGTTGCGCGCGACACTCAGCGCAACCTCTAGAGATGCGTTCACGGAAGATTCAGAATTTTACGAAAATATAAAATTGAATCTTACCATAAGGCTGTGTGTAAGACATCCAGTTACGCTGCCCATAGCAGCGCAACTAAATTACTTGCGCTAGGATGCCGCGCACAACTCATCCATTTGCGCGTGACACGTGCTGCGGCAGAATGCTCAATACCCTAATCCTACCCATTCCCTATAAATAGAGGCTTAATCCAAGTCTTAAACACAGAGAAAATAACCTAAAATTCTGGGATAATACTTGTGAACTTGTGCCACCTAACCCCTCTTGTCCTAAACACTCACCCCTTGATATTTTATTACTACGGTGGAGGTTCTCGAACAAGAAGGAGTCCATAAGTGTTCTAAACGTAGATCTAACAAAGAGAAGTGGTAAATGCCCGGGCACTTAGATAAATCATATTTATTTTCTTGTTTAAAAGAACTTTAATTAATTAATTAGTGTTGCTTGATCACCTTAAAAGGATTCATTAATCAATTCCACATAGTATCTTGCGTAAAATAAAGATTAGAATTGGATAATTAAGTGTTGGTTGATCACTTAAGCCAAGGCAAATATTGTTTATTTTCTTGTTCTTTTCATGAAATTGATTAAATAAAGAATAACAACGTTGCGATGTAATTCCTACGTGAATTAACGTGTGTAAATAAAATAAACTAACATAGTTTTCGGTATCGCGTTGCATATATTATTTGGTGATGAAATTGTAAAAAAAAGGAAGAGCTAGTAGTGGCCGCACTAGGGCTAGGTGTATGGAATATTTCAAGCATTACCCCAAACTTGAACCCCAATGTAATCATACACTTAAGCATGGTGGCGTCCAAAGGGAAGGAAACTAGAGCAAAATAGTCGCCAACAAGTTTTAGGAACTTGTAAACCTTTCATTGGGTGAAGGTTACACCCCTTAACGATCTAGGAGATCGTTTACTCCAATAGGTCTGGAACCAAGACTGGAAGTTCGGGGATGAAGGTATAAATCCAATCTAATAGAGAAAGAACCTGCCCTAATAATAGGCCTCTACTTTATTCTTCTCGTATTCATGTGCGCTTTCTGACTAACATGCAATCAATAGGTTTACCCTAAACCTGTTTATCTATGTTGGTTGAATATTATTGCACAAATAAATATATTATTGGCGATCACTTGAATTATAATCATATTAACCCTATATAAGATTATTAATTATCTTATTCAGCGTGATTATAAGTACAAATTCCCTTTAAACATGCATGGAAGGCGTGATCAAGCAATAACACAGTACTACAAAAACTAGAGTAAGAAACGCAAGATATAGAACGGTTAACTTAGAGAGGCGATCTCTAGGATTATACAGAACGCCTATCTAAGTTAACCGTTCTATTTGATTTATTTATTATTTTTTTAAAATTGTTATTTTATTATAGAGAACGCCTATCTAAGTTAACCGTTCTATTTAATTTATTTATTATTATTAATAAATTGTGATTTAATATAGAGAACGCTTATCTTAGTTAACCGTTCTATTTAATTTTAACCTATTAAAAAAACAAAAGTTGCAAAACCCTATTTCCTGGTGGATTCAAATTCCTAAGGCCTTTCTCATATTCTCAAACCCTATCTCATTATCTCATTATAGCAGCCGTTAATGGCTTTTTTCTCTTCCCTCTTTTCAAAACTTTTCTTTTTCTCTGTCACTCTTATCCGATCTGGTTAAGAGATTGATTATTGCTCTACCCTAATTACTCCATCACTTTCTCCAATTGTAGATTACCAATCTTGTCCTCAGTAAAAAAAATGCCCATATTTGGAGCTTCAACAATGGCAGAACAACAAGCAACTAAGACAAAACTCGAATTAATGATTTCGTCAAGGTCAACTTCTCTCTTACCTCTTTGATTTAATATAAACATCGATTTCCTTAGAAATAGAACATATCGTCAAATTTTTATGAGCATCAATTTTTATTTGAATATGTATTTATGATTTTAAGATAGATAGAGTTCTATTCGTTCATTGTTAATTTTAATTATCATGCATTTTTTTGGGCGTAATTCTTCTTTTCCCATATTTATTTTTATTTTTGTTAATTGTTCATCCAATTTAGGTGAACTTTTATGAATTTAGTTACTGAATTTTGTGTTTGTTGATTAATTATTAAAATGATGTATAGTTTTATGTTCACTATTAAGATTAAATTGATTTTTCTTTTTTGAAACTGTTGGCAAACATATGATTGAATATATTATTGTTAAAGATGTTTTAATTTTATTATCAATAATGCATTCTATACATTTATAACTTTAACTCTTTGTTTGTTTATTTCAACATGCTTTAAAAGGATATTCTTCAATATCTTCATGGAATCATTTATCAATATCATGTACTGTTCATCGATTTTTATTCATTTGAATTGTATCAAAATGTACGGGAGATGTAATTGATTAAATATAAAGGATGATAAAGTTTGATTTAATTTGGTAATTTGACTTCGATTTTTTATAATTTTAATACAATTTTATTTATTGATTCATGATTTAGATTAGTACGTATGCAACCTCTGCGTTTCAAAATTCATTTTTTTTATTAAAAAAAAATCGACAAAGAGAACTGTTATCTTAGCTAACAATTCTCTTTTATTCATTTTTTATAGGCATATGTAATAGTAGAGAGAACGATTATCTCTTACATATAGAACGCCTCGTGTACAAGATCTCTTTTCCCCTGCATATAGAACGACTCTTATACCCGTTCTGTAAACTTTACACATCGCTTAGCAGAAGAACGCCTCTGAGGCGTTCCATAAGGCCTTTTTTAACCGTTCTCTAATCCCTTTTTTGTAGTAATGACAATAAATATAATCAAGCAACATAATAATAATCATAATAAATTATAACAACAATAATTATAAAAATTATAAAAAATAATCATCATAATAATAATAATCATAATTAACACTAAAGAATAATAATAGAAAGATCCTAGGCATCATACTAACAAGATTAATAACAAATCCTAGCATGTCACTAAACAACAAAGACCAAAGCTTTAACCCTAACATGATATTAAGAAAGAAATAGGAAGCATCATGGAAATCATATTTGACATTATATTCTTTATCCTAAACATCATACTAAGGAAAGCATTCTAACATGAAACTAGGGAAAACATCCTAAACGTGATACTAGGAATCAAAATAACAATCTAAACATGATTTCTATATCAAAATATCAATAAATCAACTAAAGAACTTACTTGGATGCCTCGTATCTCTTTCTAATAACAAAATACACACGTTAGTAACTTCAAGGAAAATATAAAATCAAACAATTAAATTAAATCATTGAAATAGAAATTTGGGACCAAACCTTCAGAAACCAAACCTTTCACGTCTAGAGCAAAGACAACTTCGAATTAGGCTAGGTGTGTCTTGTGAATGTGGAATTTTGTTTATGAAAAGGCGGTTTAGAATAAGAGAGAGAGAGTATCAAGATTTTCTTGATGAGAGTTGGTGATTCAAAACGGAGGTTTAAGGACGCTATTTATAATGAAAATAATCCGGAATAGATAAAAAGAATCGAAGTTTCAAGAAGAATAAAACACGACGCTAGCGCCGCAACTGCCTCTGTCACGCGCGACAGGCTTATCGCTAGGTGACAGCCTAGCGTGCGACGTTGCAGGCAATTTTCCACACGTTTTCATATTTCTTGATAAAATTAAGCGTAAAAGTCCATACGAGGGGTAAAATCGTAATTTCATTTAAAACACTTCTTTTATTCCAAATAAAACTCAATTATCAATCCTAATCACATTAGGATTCAAAAGAACCTTCTAGAAGATTCTAGAAGACTATAATCAATCCTAATTGCATTAGGAATGATAATTCATAATAGACCCTCCTGTAGATCATTGGGCCGCATATAAAGATCAAATTAGGCCCAGTTTAGTAATTTTTCCATAACTTCCTCATTATTCATCGGAATTGGGCTTATAATATATCGTTGGAAAGGTCTTTTCAATCCCAATCCAACTACACTATTATTGGACCCTTGTCACGGACCAAACTAAACTAGATTGGATATTTTTATAAAATAGGTTTTCGAAAACAAAGAGAAAGAATTTAATGAAAACTAGCCGCAACACTAGAATTTCCACACTTTCACTTCATTCGATTATGATTCGACATGAAAGGTATTCATCACTGGGTTTGGTTTTGGGGAGACACAAATGGGTGTCTAAAGAAGCCCCCACTTTGACAGAGTTTGGAGAAACGCAAGTTTCGAAAACAAAAGTCAAAGTATCGATAGGGACGGAGAATGATTCAGAACGTTCTGCGATCCTAAATCATTCTTGTAACGCCAATACCTGCAAACTAGCGTTAGTTTAAAACAGATAAAAGAGTTAAGAAACACGTATCTTGGACCGTCGAGCACACGTCTCTGAAGGTAACCGGTTTGTTGTGTTTGTTGTTGTGAAAACCTTCCACAAGTTAGGGAACGCTATCTTGGAGCCGTTCTGGATATTTTCATGCGTCACTGAACAAAGAGCTTTGAGGATATTCCTCAAGATAGGGGATAGCGCTTGAAGACTGCAACGCATGTAACCGCCTCTAATTTGCGCTGTGATAGTCTTCTGCAAGCCAAAGAATACTATCGAAGATTGCTTCGCCTGAAACGATCTTCTACCGCTTTGTGACCATCTTCCGCAAGCCAGGGAACATGATCGAAGATTACTTTGCCTGATTCCATCCTCATTTGTTGCGATAATATTCCGAAGAATATCACCGAAGACCAACGCTTGTCGATCCATTAAAGTTCGCTTGAACTTTGTATTTGTTATGCTAGAGCGTCGGCGCTTTTGCTGCTTGTGAACCAGTATGTCGGTGCCTCTATTGTTTATGACCATTGGGTCAGTGCCTTTGTTGCTTATGAACCATTAAGTCGGTGCCTTTACGATGAGCCAATGTTTAGGCGTTTTAAGCTAAGTGAGACAATCATTTATCAGGTCGATCATTTAATGTGATTGTAACCGAGCCGATTACTAAATCATGTCAAGATGCTAAGAGGGTCTAACTGGCGTACCAAGGAACCCAAACTGCTGCAAGAGTCCAAATAATCATTTTGATATGCCTCACATTCTGTCGCCACTACTGCGGCTTCCAGAAACAACTGTTGCCGCTATTTCTTCTTGTCGCCTGGCGACAGCCTCTGTCGCGCAGCTCTGCACTCGGGTTTTCCAAATAAAACCCCTTTCTTCCTCATTTCGCTACTGCTGCTGTTTTCGTTCAAAATTTTGCCACGAAACTTTAAATCGTCCGTTTTCGCACCAAACAAGCTCAAACTTGTTGCAAATCGAGGCTTAATTCATTTAGTTTGCTGATCTATGTAAGTTTTCTCCAATCTCACTCGATTTTTGCTGAATTTTTCACATGTTTATTCATGAATTTCTTGAAAATTCGAAAATTATGTTGCTCAATTTGCTTTGTTTATCAAATTTTATGCCATGAAATTGTTTGATTATTTTTGTATATTTCCTTGGGAGTATTTTGAGATTTGTTTGACTCAATTTGGTGAAGAATGAGCGATTCAACATTGTTGAACCCCTTAAGGTCGTGAGAACAATGTGTGTTGTTCTTCGTGTTTTTGCTTGTAATTCTTTTCCAATTTGTCACAATAATTATCATAGTATTGCATGATATTGTTTGATTGCTTGAAAAATGCCGTATATGCTTGAATTGAAATCGTGCTCTGTTTTGATACTACGTACTCTGTTTTCTACGAACATAGTATGATGCGGTTAGGCGAACCTTAGATACCATAGAGCCTTAATTTTTGTCAATTTTTCACAATGTAGTATGGCTAGACAGCAAAGTTCTGGTTCTCGGTCCCGAGACACACGATGGGAGCACGAGCCCGTAAAGGAGGACGCGTATCCGTCCACTTCTCTTGGTCCCTTCCCCGAGTTGGATGAGCGGACGTTGTTTTTTGCCCCTGAGCACCACATTTCTGATAGGGTGCTTCGTGGGATTATTAGCGGTATGATGCGCAGCCACGGTTCGGGCAATGAATCCATAGGCAAGCTGTACGACAAGTATTTTTGCGGCGATGAGGGGCTGCGACGACTTTGGGAGTCCTATGGGCTGACTGCCCTGTTACAGGCTACTCAAGCCATGTATTCGTTTGACACTGGCCACCACGTGGTTCGTGCCTTGGTGGAGTTCGTTTGGGATACCACCTTCACTTTTCACTTTCCCAGGAGTGAGATGACTGTCATCCCAGCCGACTTCAGCCTCATCTCGGGACAAGAGTTTCGCTCGACTGCGCTGCCATTCGACAACACTATTAGTGATTTCTCTCCAATAGTCAAGGAGTTGTTGGGATCGATCGTTGTTCGGGACCGTGCCGAGGTGGAGCCAGCACGACATAGCTTGAGATGCATTTGCCGGTCAACTCTAGCGATGGCTTTTGAAGACGATGCGACCACTAGAGAGTAGTGGGTGCGCATCTTTGTGTTAATTTTGCTGTCAGGGACCTTTTCCCCTGACAAGGGTAGTCGGGTGCTGCTCCACTACCTTCCTGCTCTTCGCGATCTTCAGCTGATTGGGACTTACGATTGGGCCAGTTTGGCATATGCTGACTTTTTGCGAAGATTGCGAGACTCTTGTCGCCACAGAGCCTTCACAGGAAACATCGCTCTCTCTAGCTTCTAGAGAGTCGTAGAGGTATACTTTATCTCTTTAAAAGTTAGCTCTAGATTCTTATTAGAATTTACTGACATTCTTCTGTCCTTGTAGATTTGGTTCTACGAGTACTTTCAGTTGCTTGCGCCAGTGAGACTATCTCCCCGCGAGCTCCCTGTTAGCGCCTATTGGGGATATCGCATCAGTGTCAGGCAGCAACTGCCCATGTCCGAGAGCTGATCCTCTCGGTATGTTATTTTTAAACAGTTGACATCTTTGTATTACCTCTTGATAGAGCTTTATCTTATAGACATATTTTGCTGGAGCCCGAGGTAGTATACCGGCCATGGGACGGTCTGGTTATTCCCGCGCTAGCTGCGCAGTACACCGCTGAGCGTCGTTATTTTCAGGGGACGTTCGAGGCGGCGGTGTTCCTTGGTGAGTGAGTTGCTATTCAACACTCTTCAGAGATCTTCGTCGTCCCTGCTCCTCCGCCTCACCACATGTTCCATGATGCGATGCTGATCAGCTTGGCAGAGAGGTCGCCTGCTGGTACCCCTTGGTGATCCTATGCTAGCTCGGGGCGATGCTACAAGGAGGACTTGCTGCCGTTGTTAGCTCCGCCCCCTTTTTTGTCTAAGGAGGAGGCGATATGCTTTTTGTCCTTTAGTTCTTTGCTTGGTAGCCCCCAAGTGGTGTTTTATTCATTTTGGTTTGCTTTTTTTGCCAGACTGAGCCTTTTGTGTTCGTTCCTCCTCGGATTTCCATCAGTTATCAGGGGATGTACGACCCTGTTGAGGAGATGATTCCTCCGGCTCCTGCGGATCAGCGCTTCGTGGAGCGATCCATCCCTTGTCACCAGACTCGGGTGAGTTACTTGCTTACTATTTGTTTATATCTGTCTCGTATTGTTACTGACTTTGTTTCTTGAAAATTCTCGCGCGAGGTGGTGACGGCGATGGCGAGGTGCATAGACGCTTTCTGGAGCCAGCTGGTGCGGATGAGGAATGTGGCTTCCTGTCGTTGCGACGACACTGCTCAAGAGGTAGCTTTTTCCCCTTTTGCATTGTTTATTATTCTATTTTCTTTGCATCTGACTTGATTTAATTTTGCAGGAACAACCTATCCCTTCACGTACTTAGACGAGACCTAAGGCTAGAAGGGAGCTTGCTAGGTCTGGCTCGAGGCGTCGCCACGTTACTTCTGGTGGCCGATCTGACGCTGCTCGGACCGAGGCAGTGTAGGGCTCGGGTTCTTCATCTGAGGGTATACGGACTAGGCCGATGGGCTAAGGAGGGGCGACATAGGCTCCGATAGGTGGTGGGACGTACGAGGTTGTCTCGTTGTCGCAGCAGCCTCCGCAGCCTTTTGCTGATTCATTACAAGGGTGACCTTGGGTGGACTAGTCCTGAGTTAAGGTTTTCGACTCCTAGCAAGTCCGGTGCTGGTGAGGAGCATACTCCTTGGCCTGCAATGTTCTTTGACATTATGAACATCCCTCATAATCTGCGCCCTTCGGCACCGTAGCTGTTCATGTGTTTATTTTATTTTTGACTTTTGTAGGACTTTGCCGATTGACTCATTTATTAGACATATTTGTATATACAAACTATTATCTATTATGATTGTTTTATCTTTGCATTTTATTTTTCATTTTCATGTGCCTATGTGTGTGTGCAAAAAATTTGTGATTAATTTTGCGCAAAAATTTCCGTCATTTTTATTACTAATGGAGGGTATCCGAATTTCTCCCCCAAAAAGAAAAAAAATGAAAAATAAATCGGACTTAAAACAAACCTAAAATTAAGCTTGAATAAATCCAAAAAGAAAAAGAATGAAAATATATTAAATTAATATGTGTGGGGATAATTGAACAAAGGGAGAAATTGTAAAGTTGTTGTACGAATTCGAGTCATAGCAAGGAAAAACGTTGTTTTCATAGCACGCCGAGGAAGCGCTGTAGCGCCCTTGTCGCCACACGCTTTGCGATGTCGCCGAGCGCTGCTGCTGTCGCTAGGCGACAAGCTTGTCATCTAGCGCTGCAGTGCGCTGCCTCCGAATCCTCTCCGAAGTCAAACTGCATCGATTTTGTAAATAAATAGCCCCCTAATCTGTTGATTTTCTGTATAATTTGAACAGATTAATTATAGTCTTAGATTCTCAACAAATTATCATGTCTTTATTCACTAAGAGTTTTAGCAATTTTACTCGTGAATGGTGTCGGTCTTTAACTGCTAAAGAAAGAAAAGAACTCGACTTTTTTCACATGGGAGGTATTTATGGTATTAAGGGGGTAGATCATGAAATGGATTTCATTCATACTGCCTTAGAATATTGGGATACAGATACACATTATTGCTTTAGACTAGGGTGTGATGAAATTAGCCCTTAACCGGAAGAATTTGGTGTCATCCTAGGCTTCCCTTCATTAGATCTTGCAGTAATCCCTAGAGTGAATGAGTATTTTTATAAAGATTTTGAGCGCTTTTTTAATTTAAAAGACAGAGATCTAACAAATATTGTAGATGGTAGCGTAGTCAATCGAAAAGAATTTGCACGCCACTACTTTGATAGACCTTATTTTGAATCTTTTCATGTTTATAGAAGAAGGGCTTTTCTCTTTTGTATGCTTAACCAATATCTTCTCACTAGTGGTAGAACTAATGAGGGCAAAGCAATTATATTATTTGTCTTAGAGAAAAATGAATCTAGAAGGAATCCAATGCCATTAATTGTGGGAGAGACTATGCTTAGTCTCGATGAATTAATGAAAAATCCAAAAGCACCTTTTTGAGGCTCTCCAATTTTATTACAGGTAGAAAAATAATATTTTTAATTGCAGGTTTCAAAAACATATTTTTGTATAGTAATACTAATTATTTGCATTGATTTTTTTTTTGCAGATATGGCTAATAGAGAGACTAGAATTAATTAGTCCTCCTGACAACATTGAAAAATACACTCCAAATTGTTTTGTGAGGCGAAAGAAGCGTTTCTCCAAGATGGGTCGCCATGAGTGGAATAAAGTTTTTGCCTCTTGTAACTTTACTATCAAGTGGGTCTTCCCATGGTGGAAAATTGAGAACATGGTTGGTGTCAACAAGCAGCCCTTCTGCCATCTTCCAAGCTTAACCAAGATGACTTTTTATTATCACTGCAGGGTAAAAAGGCATTACGTTCTACTTCAAACAATTCCCTCTAGGAATTCCTGTCATCCCTATGAATTCCCTGTTTCACCAGAAGTAGAGAAATTTGACACATATTGAAGTGCTAGGCCTTTATGGGAAGTGATTACCCAAAAGGTTCCTCCTTCCTTGCCCAATGATGTGAAGAGATGGCTTCTTAATAAGCCTAAAAAGGACATGAAGAAAAAGCAGAGTAGAACCAATGTGAAGAGCCGTCAAGGTGACAAAGTGATTCCTGTTAAGGAACGCTTGGGTGAAAAAGTTGAATTTAAAACACCTGTGATGCCTAAAAAGAAAGACACTTCTAAGGATAAATGGAAAAGAAAAGCTGACTCTTCAGAAAAGAAGGTTTGGGTAGAAAAGAAGCATGGGGACCTAGCTAAGGGAGAAACCATTTACTCTAAAATTGAATGTAGGTCCTCTAAAGGATTCCTACTAGCTAAAGTCATGGATGATGAAGAGGATGCAGATAAAAATTGGAAGAGGGCAAAGAAAGAGAGGAAAGATTGAAGCATTGCTTAACTTCCAATTTATAAGACTAGTTTGAATTTAAAGTGAATTTTATTTTATTTAAGCTTTTATTTAAATTCCATCAATAATGTAATTTTTTTACTTTATTTTATTAATGAAAATTCAGCTTTTTTAATTAAATCAACTTTTAAATTTAATTTATTAAAGCAATGAAAATAAATTATTTTATTTTCCAGAAATTTTCGCGAGTACAAAAGTCGAAAATTTTTCGAAATACACCAAACTTGCCCAGATATTCGTAGAAAATTGGCGCCGCTGTTTTGCGTTTGTCGCCAGACGTTGCAAGATTTTTCGCTTGGTGCTGTAGTCTGTCATCCGGTGACAGACTCTTTTCTATGGTGCTGCTATTTCCTTAAGTTTTTATTGCTTCTGGGATGCGAGGTTTGTGAAAATTAAAGTGGCCGCACCCTGTATAGGGTTGCCTACGTATCTTTTCCTAAGGAATCAGGCCAAACGTACCTTTCTTGAGTGTCCTACTCAAGTAATTATGGGTAGTACTTTTTAAGTTGGTCAAGGTTCGTCATGTTTGAGAGCTCATTGCCATCCAAATCAGTTAGTTTTGCCGCACCTCCTGACATAATGGTTTTGACGAAATATGGTCCGGACCAATTCGGCCTTAATTTGCCTCTTGGATCCAAAACATTTTTCCTTAGAGCTTTTAACACCAAGTCTCCTACTTTGATGTTTCTTGTCTTGACCTTCTTATTAAAGTGCCTAGCCATACGGGGTTGATAGCATTGGGTATGATGTAGAGCTTCTAGTTGCTTTTCATCGAGTAGAATTAGCTCTTCATATCTTGCTCTAGTCCATTTGACTTCATCGAGTTTGCTTTCTAATGCAATGCGTAAAGACAGTATCTCTAGCTCTACAGGTTATATGTCATCCATTCCATAAACCAAGGAGAATGGCGTATTTCCTGTTGATGTGCGAATTGACGTGCGATAACCCCAAAGTGCGTAATGGAGTTTGTTAGGCCCATCCTTGTAGTTTTCTGTCATTTTCTCGATGATAGTCTTTAGATTTTTATTAGTCGCCTCAACTGCTCCATTTGCTTGAGGTCTATAAGGGGAGGAGTGATGATTTTAATACCATATTTTTGTAACAATTCTTCACATTCTACTTAAAAATGAGTTCCTTTGTCACTTATCATCTCATGTGGGACTCCATATCGACAAATAATATTCCTTTCGATAAAGAGTGCTACATGTTTTCCAGCGAGTTTAGCATATGACTGTGCTTCAACCCACTTTGTGAAGTAATTAATTGCTACTAGGATGTATTCGTGACCTCTTGTCCCGAGAAGGGTAATTTTACCAATGATATCAATTCCCCATGTAGAGAATGGCCATGGTGAAGTGTAGGTGTAGAGTAGAGACGAAGGAACATGTTGTAAGTTAGTGTAAATTTGGCACTTATGGCACCTTTTTACATATTGATTACAATTCCTATTCATGGTAGTCCAATAATACCCTTCTTGCATTATCTTTTGGACTACCATTTTGCCATTAACACAGGTTCCACAAATTCCTTCGTGAACTATCCTCATAGCTCTTTGGGCTTCCTTAATCCCTACATATAAGACAGCTCGACCCTTAGGTACCCTTTTGTGTAACTCTTTGTCTATGAGTACGTATTGGGAAGCCAAGAGTCTTAATGCTCGTTTTGCTCTTTTGTCAGCATGAGTGGATATTCTCCTTTGGTGACGTAATTGAGTATATCCGTATACCATGGTTCTTCTTCTTCTTCTTCTTCTTCTTCTTCATCTTGGACCACTTCATCATCTTCTATAGCTTGAATAAAAGCCGGTTTATGCCTTTTCTCTATAGTTAGAGGCATTTCCTCGATTTCCGTAGGAATCCTAACCATTGAGGCTAGTCTTGCCAAGGCATCAGCAAATTAGTTTTCCTTTCTTGGTAGATAGGTGTATTCTACCTTTTCCAACTGGTTGGTGAGAGTTTCCAGATAGGTTTGGTAAGGGCCTAGACTTTCACTCCTTAATTTTCATCTTTTATATATTTGATTGATGATCAACAAAGAGTCTCCGAATATTTGTAATTTCTTTACTCCCAATGCCAAAGTTGTTTTGAGGCCTACCACACATGCTTCGTATTCAGCAGCGTTGTTGGTAACGTCGAAATCTAGCTTTATAGAAATTGGAACATGCTCTTCTTTAGGTGATACTAATAGTACTCCAACGCCACATCCCTTTTGGTTTGAGGCTCCATCGAAGTATAAAGTCCAAGTATCATCTTCTGTAACCATCAAGTCTTCATCTGGAAACTCGTTGTCATGTACTGGCGTCGAATCTTCTATTGGGAAATCCACTAGGAAGTCCGAGACCACATATCCTTTAATAGCCTTTTGAGGCATGAATCTTACATCGAATTAGGCTAAATTGACTATCCACCATGATATGCGCCCATTGACTGTAGACTTTTAGAATAGATACTTATGTGGATCAATTCGAGAAACTACAAAGACTGTATGCACGAGCATGTAATGTTGTAGCTTGGTTGTGGCCCACACAAATGCGAGGCACAATTTTTCCAGCGGTGTGTAGCGTACTTCATATTCGAGCATTTTCTTGCTTAGGTAGTATATTGAATTTTCTTTTCCTTCTACCTCTTGTGCAAGCATAGCCCCTATTGTCTCCTTGGTGACTGTTATTTACAACCTAAGAGGGATCCCTTGAAGCGCTGGTGTTAATACGAGAGGATTTGAGAGATAAGCTTTGATCTTCTCAAAGGCTTTTTGACACTCGTCGTCCTATATCACTGGCACATTCTTTTATAGCTTCTTGAATATTGGTTTGCATATCGTTGTTAGCTTCGGTATAAACCTACTTATGTATTGCAACCGGCCAATAAATCCTCAAATTTGTTTCTCAGTTTTGGGCGGTGTCATTGACATGATCGCCTTGATCTTGGTTGGGTCTATCTATATTCCTCTAGAGCTTATAACGTATCCCAAGAGCTTGCCTGAGGTGACTCCAAAAGCACACTTTGACGGATTCAACCTCGATCATGTTATATTTTCTTAGCTTTTCGAAAAATTTTCTTAAGGCTACTTGATGTCCTGGGCGATCTTTTGATTTCACGATCATACCGTCCAC
Organism: Chenopodium album; assembly: GCF_948465745.1. Lineage (NCBI taxonomy): Eukaryota > Viridiplantae > Streptophyta > Magnoliopsida > Caryophyllales > Amaranthaceae > Chenopodium > Chenopodium album. The sequence goes on from NC_137838.1 coordinate 47,886,416, forward strand.
ATATACTTCAAACTCTTTGTGCATCATATCATGGAGTAGGGAAATTTCTGCTCGTTGGTAAGTAACACCTGCGTTTTTCAACCCGAATGGCATTACCGTGTAGCAGTAAGTACCCCAAGGTGTTATAAATGTCGTTTTCTCCATGTCTTCTTCCGCCATGAGAATCTAGTTGTACCCCGCGTATCCATCCATAAATGAGAGAAGCGCATGATTTGATGTATTATCTACTAAAATATCAATGTGTTGTAAAGGGAAGTCGTCTTTTGGATTTGCCTTATTTAAATCTCGATAGTCGACACACATTATTACCCTTCCATCCTTCTTCGGAACTGGGACCACATTTGCTACCCATTCGGGGTATTTTGACACTCTAATAAAGCCTGCAGTTATTTGCTTTTGAACTTCTTCTTTTATTTTAAAAGCTACGTCGTGTTTCATTCGACGCAGCTTTTGTTTTACAAGTTTCATTCCCGGAATTATTGGTATAGTGTGTTGAGCTATTTCTCTATTAATGCCTGGCATATATTCATATGACCAAGAAAATACATCAATAAATTCTTTGAGTAGATTAATTAAATCGGTTCTTTCTTCTTTATTTAGTGTTAATCTGATTTTAACTTCTCTTTTAATGGTTGAATCATTTGAGTTAAGCAATGCTTGTCATCATGGGTTAATGAATAACACGAGGAGTAAGAGGAAGAAGACATGTTATTAAATTCAAAAATCATTATATTGAATAAAGAAATGTCCTCAAGGACTTGATTGCTAACTATCCTAGGAGTAGATGCTAACATAGAAGAAGGAGAAGAAGAAAGAGGTGCTACAGCTAAGGATTTAGGAAACTCTACAGGAAAAGACTCTGACTCTGACTCAAACGAGTCTTCAAACATTGGTCCTTGTCCTATTGTTATTGATATTTTTCTTCCACTCGGAGTAGTCACCTTTCATTTTAAGGAGTATGTTCGGGTTGATTAATATTCCTAAAATTTGATGAGAATTTTCAATCCAACTTTCTTGACTTTCTCTTCTACCTTTTTCAAAAATAATTCATTTAAAGTAAAATCCTTAGATGATTACCTTATTGAAGTCAACACAAATCATGACATTCCATTAATGAATGTTCGTGAATTTTTTTTACATTCTTCATCAACAAACTTGGTTAAAGTGAATTAGTATTACAAGGATTTAAAAAAAGGAAATAAAACAATCATTTTGACTTTGGTTCATTGTTTGAATGCTTGGCAGAAAAGGTTTAAGTGAACGCGCTCAATTTTTAGTGATACACATTACTAGATCATCTTCCACATTCGCATACTAGTCCAATCATGGGTGACAAAGAAGCATTGGAGAAACTTAGAGACGAAATCCAAAACCTAAAGGCTCGTAAAAAAGCAGAAAAGGCTAAAATAAAAGCAGAAAAAGAAAACATTCTGCAAGAAAGAGCAAGAGCCGAAAGAGTAGAGGCCTTGGAGAAATTTGTTCTTCGAGCTAACTCAGGGAATAAGTACTTCAATTATGAGCTTTCACCACAACCTAGTGGCTACGAATTTGCCAACCTTTAAGGTTACAGAAAATCCTAGGACTCAGTTAATGAGCTTTATTGGAATTATGGCATTGACTGGGGTTGAGCCAAGCCTATATGCATGTACTTTTCCTTTTTCATTGGATCCAACTTCTAGATCATGGTTTTATAATCTCGATGCAAAACAAACTTCCACTTGGAGTGACGTTGTAAAAGCATTTTTAACCCAATATGGAGATAACATCGAGCTCACAACAACCTTGCGCGATCTCGAATTGCTTAAGCAAGGGGAAGAAGAAGGCTTCGTTGACTTCTTTTCCAGGTGGCGATCAAAGGTTGCTCTTATTCCATAAAGACCTCCGGATCATGAACTTGTCCCAAAGTTCATAGACAATATGTCTCCACCATACAAGTGTCATTTACAATATCTTGGTTTAGACACATTTCAAAAAGTCTATACTGTGGGAATATTAATTGAAAGGGACTTGATAAATGAAACCATGAATCATATAGATGGACTTGATTTTTAGAGAGGATTTCACCTACGTCGAAAACGGACAAAGCTCGAAGACGCAATCTCAAGAAGTTGTCAAAAATTCAAGATGTAGCACCCTAGGTCTTGTTTTGTTTCTTTCCTTTGTTTTTTTATGAAAGACTAAGAGATTCATGTTATCGAATCTACTTATTTTGTACTCTCATTAATTAATGAATAAAAAATATATTTTCAAGTACGTCTATCTTGTTCTCTTTTCAATCTCTTTATTGTTATTGACTTGAATTAAATAAAACGTATGCATACAAACAGGCAATATCAAAAGGCATACATACTCAACACTTTAAGAATCTTGATGAGATTTGGCTTACAAGATGTATTGAATGAAAAGAGGCCCATCTTATAGGCCCCTAAACAAAGGATATGATGACTTCACCAACACAGGAGGTAACTTGAAACTCCACAAATATTATAGAAATCCATGTTTTTGGCAGCCCTTTTAAGCCTTGTCAATTGAGCCTTAGTTATTCAACCTACATTATTCCATACCTTGGGATGGGAATGGTGAAAAGATACAAATAGGAAATTGGGGGAACGAAGCATAAGAGGGGGACACAAAGTTAGTCTAAACCCAAAAGAAAAGATTGAAAAATCGTTCAAAACCCAAAACAAAACTTGTCAAAAAACTAGAGAGAAAAAAAACAAAAGAGAGATGACAAGGAAAAGGCACCTATTGTAGGAAGTTGCCACACAAAGCAGAAAGGTTTAAATTTGAGAAGCACCAAAAGTAAGGGATTTTGGGAGTATACTTGAGCCTATACATTGTTCAGAACCCCAAGCCTAGCAACCTTGGAAAGGTCCTCCTTGAGGTAGACCATAACCATATACCAAAATCATCATTCCATGAAAATATGTCCAATCTTAGGCCTTTGCACATATGGACCTACTATTGAGTAGGTATGCCCATATATAAAATTCATGAAGTGTTGAGTTATGATTTCAAGATCATATAAAAAAATTCAAATGATTTGGATGATTTGATAGCCATTGGCTTGATTACATCATGTTAGTAAAGCAATCAAATCAAACTAAATTCGATGTTTTCCATATCTTTTGCGAAAGAAAAATGAGATGATTATCACTTTAAAAAAAAAACAATCATCTTATTTTCTTTAAATAATAGGGCTATTTATTACCAAGGTAATTCAGGTTCTATATACATTGCCTAGAAAGAAAAAAAGTTAAAACAATAAATTGATTTGATATATCGACAGTCTTGACGTCAACTTTAGATGTCTTTTACAACTCTTGAGCATTGGTCTTCTCACTTATCATGAGCAACTAATATGCCGCCTGTGTGGGATATCTCCATCTTCTCAAAGCGAGGAATATTGATTGAACACGATTTCTACATGAAAAAATGATCGTTATCGCTACCACACGTATACCTCACTGCCAAGTCACCACGATGATTCAAATATTAAGTCAATAAGCCTTGCTTTTCGAAAACATGTCTAATTTTCTTTCTTTATTCTTCTATGGGAAAGTTGGATTCCCCTTCCTTTTTATACAAATCCATCTTTTTTGTTCAATTCTTTTTTAAGGGGTAAGTCGGAATGATCCTTCCCATTTGGTAACTAAAATACTCGAAAATAGTATAATTTTTTTTCGGTCTTTGCCTCAAATTGGGGGTTTAAAAAAGCCATTACATCCCTACTTCTCTCTATTTACAGATTTGAACACGCTATTTATGCTGCAAAAGCATTGTCATGCAAAGCTTATTACGAACCATCTTAATAACTTTAAATGACAAAGGGAAGAATACCACTTTCTATTATTTGACCAAGATAATTAATTATGTTACTTGATCAAACAATTTATGATAAACATATGCAATATTCTGCAAATTTAAAATACAAATCTTGGGGCCTTAAATAAACATGAGAAACATCCCCTAGCATATGTATAAATGAATTCCAAAAGCCACCTAAGTCTACACTTGGGGGCTTCAAATTAAAAATAAAAGTCTCACCTTAACTTTAATTAGTATTTTTCTCATATCTTCTTCGTTTTAAATCGGAATTGGGCTTATGATATATGGTTGAAAATCTTATTTCAAGGCCTATCCAAAAAAAAGAATAATTATATCAAAATTATTAGGCCACAAAATCAGTTTCTCTCGGTTTTGTGATGTGGACACGAAAAGAGGAAAACAAGTTATGTTTTAGAGAAATGAGCTAGGAAATGGATTGGTTTATGAAATGTATTGAATGGAAAAATGGATTTAAGCACTCTAAAGATTAAATACGTAATTCGACCAATAATGACGGTGAAAGTTTGTTCATCATCGGGTTTGGTTTTGGGGAGACATTTTTAGGTGTTTACACACTATAAGAAAAAGGCATGTTTCGGACAAAAAATTTCCCACGCTGAAAGGCAAATTTCCGTCGCAAATAGGATTTACGACGGAATTCCATCGTAACGTTCCGTCAAAAAACCTTTCATAGGAAAAAGTGGATTTTTCGAGGTAAATTCCGTCAAAAAGGTGTTTTACGACGGACTTTCCGACGGAAACTGTTTCGTCGTAAAATAATTTTACTTTCTAGTATAATCCGTCGCAATTTTATGACCGAAAAATCCGTCGCTGAAGGATTAACAACGACAGAAAAATCCATCGCAAATTTAATATTTTGCGACGGAATTAATTTCTATCGCTTGTTTACGATGGAAAATTTTTTCGCAATCTACCGACGGAATTTAATTCCATCACAAAATATTAGATTTGCGACAGATTTTTCCGTCGTTGATGTGCTTTCCAACGACGAATTTTCTCCCTTTTTCCATCGCAAAAATTTTTCCGATGAATTTTATATTCATTTTTTCCGTCGCAAAAAATTATTCATTTCAAAAAATACTAGTTATTTTTTTAAGAAAAAAACATCACTAATAACCTATATTCCTTCATCTAATACCTGTGAAAATTAAAATCATAATCGAATTACGGAAATATTAATATATATATTTCCACAAAAGCTATGCTTAAGTAGAACGTATCCAAAAGCGACATAATATATAGTAATTCTACAAAAGCGGGAACATAATCAAATGCTACATAAATTCATATTAAGTACATGTCCATACTACATAAATCAAAGCTATGTTATACAATTTGCGGGGTACCCTGGCTTGCTCCTCCACTACCCGGGTCATCCCTTGGGTCTCGACGCTGAGGTTGAAAGGTGGAACATATGTCGTTGTTTGCGAATTGACTCATGAAATCATTCCACCTCTCCTCGGCTCTCCTCTCCATTTCGGCCACTTCAGCTTGAATTCGGGTTTGCATCTCAACTTCCATTTCACTCCGAATTTCACTCCGGATTTCAATACGAAGAGCCTCCACCCTATGCTCCATCTGATCCTTCATCTGAGAAACAACGGACGATGTGTACTATTATGAAGACCAAGAAACTTGACCCCTCCGGTTTCCATAGTACAGCTCTGCACTTTGGCCAAGTCCCCTCACCCGACCCTTCTTGTTGCGACCACCCACACTATCCCAATACAACTCATTAGGACTCTTTTTAATCCCTTGAGTGGTGGCTTCTTCAACATTCTTCTAGTAGTTCTCCTACAAGAAATACATTATACAATAATATATAGTTTAAACAATTTACCAACAACATAATTTACAAGTAAAGAAAATAAACATAAAAGAAGCAATTTTCAAAGTTTATGGGTCCATATCATCAAAATTAAGCCATTTTAAGCCAAAATGGCTTCTGACATGCCTATTTTCTTTATTTCTTAACTTTTGAACTCATTCTTTATCAAAACATCTCTTAATTAAATATCTATAAGTGTATATGAATTGAAATCACAAAAAAGAAGCCATTTTCTAAGTTTATGGGTCCATATCATCAAAATTAAGCCATTTAAAGCCAAAATGGCTTCTAACATGCCTATTTTCTTTATTTCTTAACTTATGAACTCATTATTTCTCAAAGCATCTCATATTTACATATTTATAAGTTTATATGAATTGAAATCACATAAAAGAAGCCATTTTCTAAGTTTATGGGTCCATATCATCAAAATGAAGCCATTTAAAGCCAAAATGGCTTTTACATGCCTATTTTCTTTATTTCTTAACTTTTGAACTCATTAATTCTCAAACCATATCATATTTACATAGTTATAAGTGTATATGAATTGAAATCACATAAAAGAAGATATTTTCTAAGTTTATGGGTCCATATCATCAAAATTAAGCCATTTATAGCCAAAATGGCTTCTTACGTGCCTATTTTCTTCATTTCTTAACTTTTGAACTCATTCTTTCTCAAGCCATCTCATAATTACCTATTTGTAAGTGTATATGAATTCAAATCACATAAAAGAAGCCATTTTTTAATTTTATGGGTCCATATCATCAAAATTAAGGCATTTTAAGCCAAAATGGCTTCTAACATGCTTATTTACTTCATTTCTTTACTTTTGAACTCATTCTTTCTCAAATTATATTAAAGTTGTTACTGCAATGTTCTTGACTTTGGCATTTGCTGACACCATTCCTTTCCCAGGGACCTCCTTGAAGTGTGTATTCATGAAAAGATCATGTGCAGTTGGTAACTGGCCTTTGTTTTTCGCCGCCTTTGAATGTACCTGCACTAAAACAAATTAAACTTGTTGTAGGCGTCGCTCGAAGTGCGCCTACGTTAAAGCATGTGGTGAATATGCTTGGCACTCATAGGAAGTGGGAATTGATGTATGCGATTAGGGACAAGGAAAGTAGGGACCCGCCAACAAGTTTGTAAGGAACTTGTAAACCGTTCACGGATCATAAAAAGGCAATCACGATTAAGGGACAACGATAGGCAACAACGATTGACCCGTGAAGGTTACACCCCATTCATAATCCATGAGATTACTAACTCCATATGGTTCGGAACCACGAAAGGAGGATCGGAGATGATGGTACGAAGTGAGTCATGGAGTCACATTCGCCCGTATTGGCCTCTACTCGATTCTTATAGTGAAAAGTGATTCCTGCGATCTCAAAGGCATACAAATAGAGATTCAATTTGCTCCAAACTATTATTAAGCTAAATCGGTTGAATATTAATGCAACACATAATTCTAAAATATTTGTGATCACTTGAATTAAGCAACAAGATTAAAAAGGAACCTAAACCGGTTGTCCAAATTATCTTATTAGGCGTGGTTTTCAATTACATATTCCCTTTAAACATGCAATATGGTGATCATTAAAAACAATAGAATAACATCAATATTGGAAGCAATTTAACAATAATTCCAACAATACAAAATCGTTAGAAAAATAATAGAAATAAAAGGAACATAATTCTTACTTTGATTTTGTTTGCTTGCAACTACAAAATAATAAACGAGTTAGTAACTTCAAGGAAATAATAATAGAATAATAATTAAATTAAATTAAATAAAGTAGAGTTGATTTAGGGCCAAACCCTTAAACAGTTCTACCTTTCACGCCTTGGCTTAAGGACAGAACTACGAGTAAAGTATGGACTCCTGGGAGTGCTTGAAGAAGGAATTTTGAAAGAATAAGGGTAGGCTAGTGTTTATGCTAGAGCATAGAAGAGAGAAAAAACTAGAGAATTAATTGATGATCAAGCTTGTTGATGATTGAAAAAAGGGGAGATATGACCTCTATTTATAGAGAAATAAGAAGGGTCGAAAAAACAAGATAAGAATTCGAATCGGATAAAACTCTTGCGATAGACAGCAGTTTTTGCGGTTTTTGTTTTTATCATATCTTTTGATCCAGAAATCGGAATAAGATAAATAAGATATCGTTGGAAAGCTCTTGAAGTCAGTTTTTGATAGAGTTTGACATTTTATTCATATCTTTTCCGTTATAGCTCGGAATTGATATTATAATATATCATTGGAAAGATAATTTCAACGGCTATCCAAACATATAAAATTTGGATAAAAACTATGAGTCACGAAAATAATATCTATCTATCTTTGAATGTCTTTCAATTCGGATAGAATTAGGACTTTCAAAAAAGGAGTTTTATTCAATTTCAAACTCTTTAATCTTATCTTTTCAAAAAGGATAATTAGGATCTTTTAAAAACTTATAGAAGCTTCTAATTAATCCTAATTGTTTTAGGAATGGGATTAAATAATTTGGACCCTCCCCATGATCATTGGGTCGTAGGTAAGGTGGGCTTAGGTTCGGTTTGGGCTCAATTTAATATTTTGGCCATAACTTATTCGTTATAACTCGGATTTGGGCTTATAATATATCGTTGGAAAGCTCTTTTAAAGCCCCATCCAATTATTCAATCATTGGACCAAGATTGTGGACCAACATAAACTGGATTAAACGTTTTTATAAAAAGGATACGAAATGAATGATTTTAAAGGATACGAAATGAATTATTTTGGGTTTAAAGGCACGAAAAGAGGAAAATAAGTTATGTTTTGGGGAAATGTGCTAGGAATTGGGTTGGTTTATGAAATGGAAATATGGATTTAAGCACTCCAAGATTAAATACTCAACCCGACCAATAATGGCGGTGAAAGGTTGTTCATCATCGGGTTTGGTTTTGAAGAAACATTTTTAGGTGTTTACACTTGTCATTTCATTGTAAACCACAATTGTTATCTTTTTCACTTGCCTGAAAAACAAAATCACCATCCTTTTTGCATGCTATACAGATGAAATTGAACTCTGGTAGTGGGTTGGTTCAACCACATTGTCCATCGATCTGCCTCTTCTGTTCTTCTTGTTTTGTTCGGACCTCTTCTTGTACGTATCATCATTGGCAACAATGTCCATCATATCCTTGTGGACTTCCTCGATCAGCCATTTCGGCTTCTTACCGTTCATCTTGTGTGTGATTGCGTGAAACATGTCCCTCAGCCGATCTGCGAACTTGACTTCAAAGGTTAGTTCGCTTCACATGGTCACTCAACTCAGGTGCCCATGTGCATTGTTTCTGCATATGACAAACATTTAAAGTTATCAACCACAACTCCATCAATACATTTAGTAGTACATAGTTATAAGTAGAAAATGTCATACGCAAAACAAGTTCCACCAATGCTCCTTCGTTGTATCATCAACCTCACCGTAATTCCTCCAAGCCTTTCGATAGTAGCTTGTTAAGGTGCCAGAGACGATTTTTTTCACAGGTTTATCATCAAACCTATTTTAACGTGCATCATGAACAAAAACTAAATAAATAATTTATGTTAGAGTAATACATAGGTTAGTGATAGGAAATATGGATACAATGGGAAGGAAATCACAAGTACATGCATACCAGCACGTGGCAGGGTCTAATACCACCAAATGAGAAGACTGTGACACTAGTAGAAAAAAGGCAAAGGGCACCGGTTCATACTCGGTCTAATGCACCGGTTTGAACCGGTTTCAATGTGGGGGCTGCCAAATACCCCCTTTTTAGCACCGGTTTAAAACCGGTGCCCTAAACCGGTTTTAGCACCGGTTAACCGGTGCCTTTTATTATTTTGGCCACCGGTTGACCTATGCCTTAATTAATCTCCCGCCTTTTTTGTGGTAGCTAGTTTTAGCACCGGTTAACCGGTGCCTTTTCAGTAAATTTATTATTTTTTTTTCCATTTTTCGTGCAATAATATTAAAAAAAAAAAACACCCTGTTTCCAGCAATAATAACCTATAATTCCAGCAATAATATTTAACAAAATAATTAATAATATTATTATTATAATTACTAATAATATTATTAAATATTATAATAAGATACAAATAATATTAAAAACAAGAATTCATATATGTATAGATATAAATATTCCCAAACCCTATACAATAAAAAAAAGTGTTATGTATATATACAAATGATAGTAAGTAAATAATGAATAATAATATAGTTAAAAAGTTAACATAAATTTACAATTAAAATGACATTTACATGTTGAAGGTGATAAAAGACGCCAACATGTCACGATTTTCATTAAGTTCCTTGATTGTCAATGGACCATCCTTTTGTACCTTGCAAAACTTGAAATACAAAAAAAATGTGTTAGAATTAATTAATTAGGCAAAACAACATGTATTTTATCAAATATGACCTATATGACTTCTATTTAGCCCATTTCCTACATTTCCTATCCAATGAACTATTTATTTTTCATAACATATCAATGCCATCTAGTTTTATGTGTCTAAGCCCTAAAATTGAATCAAAAGAGCATTTTATTAAGGTTGAAGATGCTTTTTACTCTAAATGGCCCAAACATGGCCTATATGACTTTACTTTGCCCATTTCCTACATTTCTTATCAAATGTACTTTATTGATATCATAACATGTCAATATTATCAAGTTATAGGTGTATAAGGAAAGAAATCACATCAAAATACCATACTAACACAAAATGGCCCAAATATGGCCCATATGACTTCTATTCAGCCCATTTTCTACCTTTCTTATCAAATGACCCATTTATTTCTCATAACATGTCAATGTTGGGTAATATTAGGTGTCTAAGGCTATAAATCACATCAAAATAGCATTTCATTAAATTTTAGGACGCATTTTACTCAAAATGCCCAAATATGGCCTTTTTGACTTATATTTAGCCCATTTCCTACATTTCTTATCAAATGAACTATTTATTTCACATAACATGTCAATTTCACCTAGTTTTATGTGTCTAAGCCATAAAACTGAATCAAAAAAACATTTTATTAAGGTTTAAAACGCTTTTTACTCAAAATGGCCCAAATATGGCATATATGACTTCACTTTGCCCATTTCCTACAATTCTTATCAAATGAACTTTATTTATCTCATAACATGTCAATATCATCTAGTTATAGGTGTATAAGGAATGAAATCACATCAAAAGAGCATATTAGCACAAAATGGCCTAAATATGGCCCATATGACTTCTATTCAGCCCATTTTCTACCTTTCTTGTCAAATGACCTTTTTATTTCTCATAACATGTCAATGTTAGGTAATATTAGGTGGCTAAGGCTAGAAATCACATCAATATATCATTTCATTAAGTTTAACAATGCATTTTACTCAAAATTGCCCAAATATGGCCTATATGACTTCTATCTAGCCCATTTCCTACATTACTTATCAAATGAACTATTTCTTTCTCATAACATGTCAATGTCACCTAGTGTTATGTGTCTAAGCCCTAAAATTGAATCAAAAAAGCATTTTATTAAGTTTTAAGACACTTTTTACTCAAAATGGCCCGAATATGGCCTATATGACTTTACTTTGCCCATTTCCTACATTTCTTATTAAATGAACTTTATTTATCTCATAACATGATAATATTATCTAGTTATAGGTATATAAGGAAATAAATCACATCAAAAGAGAATATTAACATAAAATGGCCCAAATATGGCCCATATGACTTCTATTCAGCCCATTTTCTACCTTTCTTATCAGATGACCCATTTATTTCTCATAACATGTCAATGTTGGGTAATAATAGGTGTCTAAGGCTAGAAATCACATCAAAATAGCATTTCATTAAGTTTTAGGACGCATTTTACTCAAAATGGCCCAAATATGGCCTATTTGACTTCTATTTAGCCCATTTCCTACATTTCTTATCAAATGAACTATTTCTTTCACATACTTAAATTATTAAATGTTAGTTCATACACAAAACAAAGGAATTGGGTTAAGTAGAAGGTCATTTAAACCATTTTCACCTACGTATGGTCCTATAATCTTGTATATGCATGATAATGAGTACACTTAGGCAATTTCAAACTACAAACATGTTAGTTTATACACAAAACAAAGGATTTGGGTCAAATACAAGCTCATTTATGTCATTTATGGTCATTTTCGCCTACTTATGCTCCTATATACATGATAACTAAACTATATTTGCAATGATACCATTACTAACTTTTAATCATACTACCTCAATTTGAAATTCCTTCGTTGTGGTCTGATCGCATATAACCTGCTTCGTTGTCTATGTCATTTAGTATAACAAGTCTAGGAACAGTGAAAGGTGCAGAATCATCAAACGCATCATATTATTCCTCATCCTCAACATCTCCAATGCCTAGGATTTTTCTTTTGCCAGCTAGCACTATAGATTATTTTGAATCGACTAGGTCAGTTACGTAGAACACTTGTTTAGCTTGAGATGCAAGGATAGATGGTTCCGCACCATCATTCAAGTGCCAAAGATCTACAAGAGTAAAGTCCTCATATTTGATGTTACGCCTGATATTATCAACTCACTTACACTTGAAAAGAGCAACCGTGAAGTTACAATAATTAAGCTCCCATATTTCTTGAATTCGACCATAGTATGACAACTATGCATCGCCAGGTGATTTATCCTTAGCACTTGCAAACTCCCTTGACGATGGCACAAGCGTTACACCACTGTTTTGGGTGGAGGAAGATTTCAAATCACGACCCTTGATCCAAAAAGTGTACCCATTGATGTCATATCCCTCAAATGAACGAACATCATCCCTAGGACCGTACGCAAGCCACCGTACTGTATCGGTCACATTAGTATCATCTAATCGACGCATTACTCGATCACAAAACTAATTAACAAACCTCTTATTATGCAACTGCATAAGTGCCCTTTCACCTTTCGATGAAAATTCGTCACGCAAACTAGCCATGTGCTCGTCTAAATATGGGTGCACATCTGAAACATGGTGCAACACATAAAGCTGTGCTTGTAAGAACTGATCTCGGTCAGGTGACATTCGTTTCGACCAAATTGTGCCATGACCATCAAGTCTACCTTCATGTCGAGAAGTAGAAAGACCAATAGGTTGAGCAAGGGCTATGTAGTCCGCCACAAAGTTACCAATCTCCTCACACATGGTCCCTTGCATCATACTTCCTTCAGGGTGAGCCCGGTTCCGTACTTTATCTTGTAATGTACCCATGTGTTTTTCAAAAGGGTAGCACCACCTCATGAACACTAGACCGCCCAACTTAATCTCACGCACCAAATAAAGAACCAGATGAACCATTATGTCAAAAAATGAGGGTGGGAAATACATCTCAAATTTGCACAAAGTCACAACCATATCTGTTTGCAAAGCATCTAGTGTACAAGGATCAAGCACTTTGCTACAAATTGTATTGAAAAACGAACAAAGGCTTGTAATCACTTCCCTCACGTGCTTCGATAGAATACCACGGATTGCAATCGGTAGGAATACTTGCATCATAATGTGACAATCATGGGAATTCATACTTGTCAGCTTCAATTCTCCAATCAAGGTTACAAATCTTTTCATGTTAGATGAGTAACCTGATGGAACCTTAATGCCGTACAGACATGCACAAAACATACGTTTCTCTACCCTTGACAATGTATAGCAACCCGGGGGTAAATAATTCTTTTCATCCTTCCCTTTACCCTCAACTTTCTTCTTTGACGCATCTTTGGCCTTTCCCTTTCCCTTGCTCTTCTCCTTCCCTTTTTTCGAAACATTCTCATCTTCTTTTCTTGGTTCCTTCCCCTTTCTAACCTTTTCTTGAGGCCACAATTCTGGACGAATCCCCATCTCTTTCAAATCTAACCGTGCACCCTTTCCGTCCTTTGTTTTGCCTTTGATATTCATAAGCGTTCCCAAAAATGCATCACACACATTATTCTCTATATGCATCACATCAAGACAGTGCTTAACTTCATGTTCTCTCCAGTACGGAAGCTTCCAAAAGATTGATTCTTTCTTAAACAGAGCAGCTGAGACCACAGTTTTTTCTGATTTTCCAAACACCGTTCGTATCCCTTTCAGCCAAGCACAAAGTCAATGGTCTAGGCACAGTATCCTCTTCCACTTTTCCATCGAAAGCCTTTTTCTGCCTACGGTATGGGTGATCACGCCTAAGGAACCTTCGAGTCTGCAAGTAGACATCTTTGCGAGAATGAGTAAGGTATACACTTGATGTGTCATCAATACATATGGGGCATGCTTTTTTCCCTTTGGCCTTGTACCCACACAAGTTTCCATATGCAAGGAAGTCATTCATGGTCCACATAAGGGCTGCACGCAATGTGAACATCTCGTTCTGATGAGCATCGAAAACGGAAACCCCTTTGTCCCGCATCTTTCTCAAGTCGTCAATAAGCGGCGCAAGGTAAACATCTATGTCATTTCCAGGTTACTTGGGCCCCGTTATTAGCAATGAAAGCATTACATACTTACGTTTCATGCACAGCCAAATAGGCATATTATAAATCACTAAAAGTATCGGCCAAGTGTTGTGTTGGGTACTAAGAGTGCCAAATGGATTCATCCCGTCCGTGCACAACCCAAGCCTTAAATTTTTGACTTCATCACCAAATTTCTCAAACTTCAAATCAAGGTTCTTCCACTGTGGAGAGCCAGCAGGATGCTTCAGCATTCTGTTTTTCTTTCTTCCCTCTGCATGCCACCTCAAGTTTTTAGCGTCTTTTGGTATTGAGAACAGACGCTTAAACCTTGGAATAATGGGAAGATACCACAACACCTTAGTAGGAGGTCCCTCCGTACTAGGATTGCAACTCATGCGCTTGTAGCGCGACTGCTCGCATCGTGGACACTCCTGCAATTGTTCATACTCATTTCGATACAGAATGCAGTCATTAGGACATGCATGTATCTTCTTATACTCCAAACCAAAGGGACACATGAGCTTCTTTGCATAATAGTAAGACTTAGGAATTTCATTCCCATCAGGCAACATATCACTTAATGCGGTCAACAAAGAAGTAAAACTAATGTCCGTCCACCCATGCTTTGACTTAATGTTGAAAAGTGTTAGCACGACCGATAGTTTGGAGTATTTTTTGCACCCAGGATACAAAGGCTTTTTGGAAGCCTCGGATAATAACTCAAACACTCCAACTTCAACACCATGCAACATCTCATCCACTTGTTCATCCTCGACCTCATATCATCATCGACTCTATCCTCACCATTATTAACAAAATAGTCATCATTCTCGTATTCCTCGTCCACATGAATCTCATTGCTTCTAACACGCACATCATTTCGATCAAGATCCCCACTGTACTCTCCACTTTCTCCGTGCCAAATCCACACATGGTATAACTGCCTAAATCCACGACATAATACATGATCTCTAATGAGTTCATCACTATTGACCACATTCACATTATTACAATCAACACAAGGACAATAAAGGCCTTTGCCACCCAGTTTGCGTTGATAAGCTAAAGCCCTCTCGCAAAACTCTTGAACCCCATTCCAAAATTCCAATGTATCGCATCTACCATACATCCAACCACGATCCTTCTCCATTTAGTAAATTATCTCTTAACCCTATATAGCAACATATAATGAATAATGTGTAATTGCTACATATTTTATGTAAATCAAATTCAAGTACAAAACGTGAATATACCATTCATGTAGTGAAAAAATGCATGTTTCCAAAGGGTCCTTATCACTCCAACCTAACCCATCCTTGAATGTCTACTCTCACTATTAAATATATGTCAACTTTCCAATTTTAAGGAAAATCCGGCAGCATTTCCCCCTAGTTCTCCAAGTACACGATGTAGATAATTAATTACCCACATATGTACCCAGAGAACATAGTGAGGAAATGGTAAGCCAAGATGTTCCTTAAAATCGAAAAGAAAACATACATTCACCACCTAAGTGAGAGTACACATTCAAGAACAGTCCCAACCGGGGACTATTCAAGACTTTCTCCTAATGAGAAAGCCTTGAACGGGTATCTAGGCATATGATGATGCAAGTATTCTATATATTGTGTTATTTATTTGAAATTAAACAATACAGAAGTTGCAATTTCATGAATAAACTTTTATTAAATGGATAAATAGAAAGAAATATAGCTTAGTAAAGTTTATAAGTCATACCAATATAGCAACTACCGACTTGAGCTCAATATGTGGTCCTCAAGCTAAACTCTTTCTATTAAAAAAAAAAAACCAAAAATTAGCAACGTCACTAATGCTCTAATATATTCACAATTCTCTAATTTATTCACAACTAATTAAGTGGCAATATCACTATTTCTCTAATTTATGCACAATTCTCTAATTTAATCACAATTCTCTAAATTATTCACAATTCTCTAGTGTAATCACAATTCTCTAATTTATTCACAATTTTCTAATTTATTCACAACTAATTAGTAACAAGGTCACTAATTCTCTAATATATTCACAATTACCCATTAAAACAACCTAAAATTACACATAATAACATACCAAAATTCAACTAATTAAGTAACATTTTTACTAATCTATACTATATTCAAAAGTACTCATTAAATCAACCTTAAAATAACCCATTAAAACATACAAATTTTTCAACTGAGGAACAAGGTAATGCAAAATTACTCTAATCTATAATATGTATTCAAAATTTCTAAATAAACAACCAATTCAAAAATTAAAAAAATTAGGGTAAAATTATATACATTCCTTGACTTTAATTTGCTAAACAATAATTGTTCAAAATGCTATTGAAAATAATAGAATTCCATATTTCAAAATAATTGTTCAATTTTTTAACAAAAAATTAAAAACTTACCCTAAACTAGTTGGAGGTGGAAGAAGCTAAGGGGAGGAGAGATTGAGGACGACCCTCGGTGGTGGAGGTAGCAGTGGTGGTGCGCATTGGTGGAGGCAGTGCTGCGGTGGAGTAGTGGAGGCGGTGCGTGGTGGTGGGGCTGTTGTTTTCGAACAATGCTGGTGGAGGCAGCACTTTGAAAGAGAAAGAAAGGGAAAACAGAGGGGCAGGGGAGGATTGAAAGAGAAGGGCGGTGGTTTTCGACACCCCTGGTGGCCGGTGAAGTTGGCGGCTGTGGTGGAGGGAAAAGGGGGAGGGTTCGTCTCTAATGAAACAGTGAAGAAGTCGGGGAATGCTAAGGAAATGAAAGAGAAAGAGAGGAAGTAGATGAAAAGGCCGCGCTTTTTTTTTTTTTTTTAAATCCCCCGGTTCAATTAGCACCGGTTTAAACCGGTGCCCTTTGTATTTTTGGCACCGGTTTGAGCTGAACCGGTGCCATTTCTCTTTGTCTAAAAATCCGCCCATTTTTAGGCCAGTTTTTGCCACCGGTTTTGTTGCCTTTTTGTATTTTTCTACTAGTGTGAGGCTTGTTGCCCCTGAAGCTGTTGCCCATGATGCTGTATTTGCATCTGTGTTGGAGGATCCTCATTGTCAACCAAATCTTCCGCGTCCACCATTTCCTCGTCGTCATCATATATCAAATATGGATACACTAGGAGGGCTATTCTATGAAGGTGGGGAAAAGGGTTGGTTTATAGGTGTGTGCCAAAATTCGGGGTACTCAGAATTGGAATTGGAATATGTTAGTGCAGTCGTCGTTCGAAGTGCGCCTACGTTAAAGCATGTGGTGAATATGCTTTGCACTCTTAGGAAGTGGGAATTGACATAATACGATTAGGGACAAGGAAAGTAGGGAGCCGCCAACAAGTTTTTAAGGAACTTGTAAACCGTTCACGGATCATTGAAGGAAACCACGATTAAGGGACAATGAAAGGCAATAATTATTGATCCGTGAAGGTTACACCCCGTTCATAATCCATGAGTTTACTAACTCCATATGGTTTGGAACCACGAAAGGAGGATCGGGGTTGATGGTACGAATTGAGTTATGGAGTCACGTTCGCCCGTATTGGACTCTACTTGATTCTTATAGTGAAAAGCAGTCCTGCAATCTCAAAGGCATGCAAACAAAATATTCAATTTGCTCCAAATTGTTATTAGTCTAAATTGGTTGAATATTAATGTAACACATTATCCTAAAATATCGTGATCACTTCGATTAACAACAAGATTAAAAAGGATCCTAAACCGATTGTCCAAATTATATTTTTAGGCGTGATTTTCAATTACATATTCGCTTTAAACATGCAATATGGTGATCATAAAAAATATAATAGAATAAAAATTAATATTAGAAGCAATTTACCAAAAATAGCGTAAATCGAATAATAAATTAACCTAATCATGATACTAGCAATATAAAAATAAAATAAGTAATTAAATTAATTAATTACGTACTCACATTCCGCTCGTTCCCTTAAATTGCTACATCATGAATAAATTGCTAGTAACTTCAATAAAAAAAATATAATATAAATCAAATGGAAATTAAATTAAATAAAAAGTAGAGTTGATTTGGTCCAAACCTTCAGTTATTGGTACCTTTCATGCCTTGATTTATGGACGGAACCTTGGGTGTTGTATGGACTCCTTGGAGTGCTTAAGGGAAGAATGGTATAATTAAAAATATAGGTTTAAGGCTTAGAATATGAGAGAAAGACAAACAGAAGAGAATGATTTTTGGTATAAAAGAGAGGAAGAGAGAATGATTTGATGCCCCGTACATCAGAAATGAGGGGGTATTTATAGGGAAAATAAGCAGAAGGAACATGCGGAACCCTAAAAAGGATAAAAACCCTAAAAACAGCCGTGACACGGCAAATAACGCGTTGGAACGGGAAATGTTTGTGTGACAAGGGGTATTTAAGAGCGACGCGAGAAATAATTAACCTACGGGAGTTAAAACGCATAAAGGGTTTACGCGGAGAAAACACGGAACAGCTCTGTGTCACAGAATGGGCAACGTGACACGGGAAATTGTACCGTGACGCGGTGCGATATCCCGTGGCGTGGCAACTTTTCCCGTGACACGGTGGATTTTCACGTGGAAACAACACGAAAAAAAAAGCACCGTGACACGTTGAAAATTACCGTGTCACGGCATCAGGCACCGTGACACGGTGCCAGGCACCATGCTACGTCAGATTTTTCCATGACACGGTGTTTTTACACTATGCGTAGTAATCCCAGTTTTTTTATGCGTTTTTTAAACCATGATAACTTTTAATCCGTAACTTGGAATAAGGCATATAACAAATCATTGGAAATCTTATCAAGTCTACTTTCCAACGGAATTAGACGGGTGTAGACACCCATTTGTGTCTCCCCAGAACCAAACCCGGTGATGAGTACCTTTCACGTCAAATCATAATTGAAAGAGGTGAAAGTGTGGAAAGTTTAGTGTTGCGGATAGTTTTAATTTCTTTTCTTTTCTCTTTGTTTTTGAAAACCTATTTTAAGAAAACAGTCAATCCAGTTTGGTCGGTCCATGATATGGGTCCAATAGTAGTGTAGTTGGATGGAGCTTGAAAAGAGCGTTACAACGATATATTATAAGCCCAATTCCGATGAATATTGAGGAAGTTATGGCCAGATTACTAAACTGGGCCCGATTTGAGCCTTATATGCGGCCCAATGATCTAGGGGAGGGCCTAATATGGATTTATCATTCCTAATGCAATTAGGAATGGTTTTAGTCTTCTAGATTCTTCTAGAAGGTTCTTTTCATTCCTAATTTAATTAGCATTGATAAATTGACTTTTGTTGACTTTTTGGAATTTTAATCAGAATAAAAAAGTGTTTTTGAGGAAACTACAATTTTATCCTCCTGTACGGATAAATTCTATCTGATTTTAGAAAATGCATCAAAAACTTGATTAGTGCCTAACGCCAGCATTAGCGCCTGGCGCTAGCATTAGCGTCTGGCGCTAACTCCGTTTTTGTCAGAACTCTGGTTCGATTTTCTATTTTTTTGGTTGATTTTCTCTTTAAATAGCCTCCTAAAAAACTCCGTTTTCAGTCATCAATTCTCATCTACAATCATCAATTCCTTAATTCTCTAATTCTTTTCTCTCTCGAAGCTAAAGCTTTCTCTCTCTCTTTTCTAAACCAACCCCTTTTTATAAAATTCCGCATTCACAAGACCTAGATACACCTAGCATAATTCGAATTTGCCTTCGCCCTAGGCGTGAAAAGTTTTAATTTCTGAGGGTTTGGTCCCAAATCTCTCTTTCAATTATTTTAATTTAATTGTTTGTTTATTATTTTCCTTGAAGTTACTAACGCGTGTATTTTGTTATTAGAAAGAGATACGAGGCATCCAAGTAAGTGCTTTAATTGTTTGCATTGATATTATGATATAGAAATTATGATTAGATTATTTTATTGATTCCTAGTATCATGTTAGGATGTTTTTCTTAATTTGATGTTTAGCATGACAACAATAAGTTCCTAGTATCATGTTCATGGTAAAGAATAAGTTCTTTAGATCAATTATGATTTCTATGATGCTTCCTATTTTATTTCCTAATATTCATGTTAGTATCATCATAGGGCTAAAGCTTTGATTTTTATTGTTTAGTGACATGTTAGGGTTTGTTATTAATCTTGTTAGTATCATGCCTAGGATCTTGCTATTAATATTATGATTTAACATGATTATTTTAATCATGATTATTTTAATTATTATTATTATGATGATTATTATTATGATGATTATTATTATGATTTATTATGTTGCTTGATATACATTTATTGTTATTGCTTGATCACGCCTTTTTTGTATGTTTAAAGGGAATTTGTACTTGTAATCACGCTTATATAAGATAATTAATAATCTTGTTTAGGATTAATTTGATTATAATTCAAGTGATCGCCAATAATAGATTTATTTGTGTATTATTATTCAACCAACATAGATTAAATAGGTTTAGGGTAATCTTATTGATTGCATGTAAGTCAAAAAGCGCACATGAATACGATCAGAATAAAGTAGAGGCCTATTATAAGGGTAGGTTCAATCTCTTTTAGGTTGGATTTGTACCTTCATCCCCGAACTACCAGTCACAATTCTAGACCTATTGGAGTTGACGATCTCTTGGATCGTTAAGGGGTGTAACCTTCACCCTGTGAACGGTTTACAAGTTCCTAAAAATTGTTGGCGACTCTTTTGCTCTAGTTTCTTTCCCTTTGGACGCCACCATACTTTAGTGTATGATCACAGTGGGTTTCAAGCTAGGGGTAATGCTTGAAATATTCCCTACAACGGGTCAAAATCTTTTGTAGATTTTATGATATGGCCGTTTTAGTAGAAGGTTGTTGGTTTTGGGCCGAGTTTAGTATTTTGCTCATATCTTCTTCGTTTTAAATCGGAATTGGGCTTATGATATATGGTTGGAAAGCTTATTTCAAGGCCTATCCAAAAAAATAATAATGAGGTCAAAATTATTAAGCCACAAAATTATTTTCTCTCGGTTTTGTGATGTGGACACGAAAAGAGGTAAACAAGCACTAGGTGAAAAAATGCATTTGGCAGCGGTTCAAACCCGGTCTAAGGCACTGGTTTGAACCGCTGCCTATGTGAGGGGTGCCAAAAACCAA
This sequence comes from Chenopodium album, assembly GCF_948465745.1. NCBI lineage: Eukaryota > Viridiplantae > Streptophyta > Magnoliopsida > Caryophyllales > Amaranthaceae > Chenopodium > Chenopodium album. The sequence continues at coordinate 47,907,701 of NC_137838.1, forward strand.
GTTTTTGGCACCGGTTCAAAATCGGTGCCATAGGGTAGAATAGGCACTGGTTAACCGGTGCCAAAAAGGCCCACTAAATTTTTTTTCAAAGTTTTTGGCACCGGTTAACCGGTGCCAAAAAACCCCCAAAAATCAATTTTTTTTTTTTTGTTTTTTTTGCTTAAAAATTAAATACACTAAATTAAATAAAAACACAAAATATAAATCAAACATCACAATCAATATAAACGATTCTGTTTAACATATAATCAATAAAATTTTACAGCATAGATCAATAAAAAAAAATTACTTATAAATCAAAAAAAATTACACATATAAATAAAAAAAAAACTACAATATAAATAAAAAAAAAATATTACAACATCACAATCTAAAAATCCCCATATTCTTGATTCTTGATTCTTGATTCTTGGATTATGTATACCTGCGCAAATTAAAACATCAACAATAAATTGATTAAAATGAACAAGCTGCGAAAAAAATAAAAAAAACCCAGAACAGTTAAAAAAAGAATTAAACCCACAAAATAAATAAAATTAAATTCGATATAAAAAAACCCAGAAAATAAATATAATTAAATTCGAAAAAAAAACCCAAAAAATAAATCTAACAACATTCAAATAAACCCAGAAAAAAAATTAGAAATCGACAAAAAAATTAAAATCGAACAAAAACCCAGAAAAAAAAAATCAAAATCTGAAAAAAAAAATAAAAATCGAAATTGATTAAAAATTTGATTAAAACAAACTTGAAAACAAAAATAAAATAAACCCAGAGATTGAAAAAATAATGAAAATCGAAAAAACCTTAAAATCACGAAAATAAAACCCCAAAACCGCATGGAACTTGAAAAACAAAATCAAAATCGAAATTTAAATTGAAATCGAAAAACAAAATCAAAATCGAAAACAATACAATCAAATTTGAAATTGAAAAACAAAACCCAGAAAATCACGAAAAACAAAACCCAGAAATTGAAAAAAAAAATCCAGAAATTGAAAAACAAAACCCAGAAATTGAAAAAAAAAAATCGAAAAACAAAACCCAGAAATTGAAAAAAAAAATCGAAAAACGAAAATAAAACATCGAAATTACTTGAAAATCGAAAAAAAAACCTGAAAATCACGAAATCAAAACCCCAAAACCGTATGCAACTTGAAAAACAAAATCAAAATCTAAATTGAAATTGAAATCGAAAAACATCAAAGTCGAAAACAACATCAAACCGCGGTTTTTGGTCTTCGATTTGTTGTTATCTTCCATTTCTTTTTCGTCTTCAAGTGATAGAAAGGAGGAGGAGTTTCAGAAATACATAGAAATGAAGAAGCAAGATCGATGGTGAATTGGCCTGAGCAAGAAGGAAAGAGGAGGAGAGGAGAGAGAAAGAGGCGGAGGAGAGGAGAGGAGAGGAGAGAGAGAATAGGGTCATTATTTAGGGTTTGGGGTATATAAATGGGCGGGGTTTTTTTTTTTTTAATAAATAAAAACCGGTTCAGTTAGGCACCGGTTTGGTTAGGCACCGGTTCAAACCGGTGCCCTTTTTATTTTTGGCACCGGTTTGAGCTGAACCGGTGCCATTTCTCATTGTTCAAAAACTTGCTCATTTTTAGGCCGGTTTTTGGCACCGGTTTGGCCTAAACCGGTGCCATTAGGGGGGTGCCTATTTGTATTTTTCTACTAGTGAAGTTATGTTTTAGGGAAATGAGCTAGGAAATGGATTGGTTTATGTAATGTATTGAATGGAAACATGGATTGAAGCACTCCAAAGATTAAATACTCAATCTGAACAATAATGACGGTGAAAGGTTGTTCATCATCGGGTTTGGTTTTGGGGAGAAATTTTTAGGTGTCTACAATTAGGAACCACGAGTTCAAGCAACAAGTTCTAGTTCAAATCTCAGTTTTTTGGAACCAGAACTTGTAGGGTACCCCTATAGAGATTGATTTTCATTTTTCAAGAAGTTGTGAAATAGGTTCCGATTCCAATTCTAGGATTATTGGCAAGGTACCCTGTTATGCTCAATGATTTAAGGGGTAGGGGTGGGTTTGCTGGGTGGTCTCGGAAATTGGCAGGGGTAGGCCGACCACTTTCGGGGGTTAAAGGGGGTGGTCGGCCATTTTCTGATTGGGTTAGGGATGGGCTAGGGTTTTACGGTGGGGCTAGGGGTTGGAGAAGGGGGAGAAGAGTGGATGGGTCTTAGGCTTTTTTTTTTTCAAATATTTTGAAGCGTTCACATGCTGATACGTAGCTTAAAAAAAATACCCTTTCAATAGGTTATTGGTCATTGGCATTGCTGGAGGAAAACTCATATTGATGTTGGAATTGTTATATAATAACTAAAAGTTGAGATTATTCAAAGTAAATCGGCCAAAGTTGGATTAATAAAGTAAATTTAAAGTAAAGATATATATTATTTCCTAATTTCTTTTTTAATTGGACACTTTTGAGTTTTGACATTATTCACAAGTTGTAATTAGACTTGATTCTTTGATTTATAGCTATGGTAAAATATAGTAATATATAGTCTTGGTTAGAGGTGTCAAAAGCACACCCAACCGGACCCGATCCAAAACAGATACGAAAAATATCCAATTCACATTTGGACTCGAGTGAACATAACAATTTAGTATGAATTAACGTTAAAAATTGACCTGACCTGACCCGACCATGTCAGACCCGATCCGATTATCCGAATTGGCACCCCTAATCTTGATTGAACCATCTCAATGTAAATTTTACTAATGTCAATTTTTTTTAAAAAAAAAAATACTTTTCCACGTATATATTAATCTATAGAATTGTGCATTAGCTTACATGATTTTTTTTAAAAAAAAGTATGAACTAAAAAAGAACGAAGAAAGCATAAAATATACAGTGTGAACTAAAAAAGAATGAATAAAGTATAAAGCAAGGGCTCGGGATCGTCGCTTCTTTTTTTGGCCTTTTAGTTAGGGTTATATTTTATTTGGTTTGTTAGTGATCTTTGTATTAGTCCTTGCTTAGTTGCTAACCTTTTGATCTATGCATGTTTGTATTTGTTTTCCCCCTTGCAACCGCAAAACCTCCAAATTGACTTATCTTTGAGTCTTTGACGAAGATATATCGTTGGATTGTGGCTCGATATTATGGATATAATAACTACTCCGTACCATTCAATGAACAATTATTGTAAGAGGCACTTTGTTAACCACCCTCTCCAAATCCATGAAAGTATGAAACATGTTTTGTAAAGGTACAATCAATACAAACAATGAGTTCTTGACCTAGTAGCTAAGCTGAAGAGTTGTGTACAAGAGGTCAAAGCTTCACATTCTCTACCCACTGTTTGTGGGACATTCATGACTTGGACGGACTGCAACATATCGGACACTGCAATAACAAGATCGCCCGACTTTATCATTCCCCTGGCCTTCAACAAAGAAAACGTTTTATTTAAGTTGCTCTCCATATCATCAGAGAAGCTCAAGCGGAACGGTATCAGACCCCACTGAAGGTTCAGCCGGCGCCTTATTGATGTTGTCGTGGTGAATGCAAAGATTGGGCAGTCAGGTCGGCATCTTGACAGCAAACATGCCATATGACCTGTTTTTGTGTATACGAAAATAGCATCTACTTCTAAATTGTTGGCTGCAGAAAAAGTATAAATCAATTAGTTTTACGTACTACTTCAAAGACATTACCCAAAAAGAAAAATTATATTTACATAAAATACCAAAAAATATCAATTAGTAGCAATATAGCATAAGAAGAACACGTTATCGTAGAAGTTAACCATATATGATAAGCAATAATCAGTGAAGAAGAAACCCTCAAATTAAGTTAGTGAAGGAAGGTTGAACTTCCCATGACAACCTATCCCCCAATAGTTAGTCTCCTGCTTAATTTCAGACCTGATTTCCAATGGTTCATTGATGGAACTTTCAGAAATTCTAATTATTGAATTACAATGAATGTATTCAGGCCTACAATTCTATAATGTGTAGTTCAATGAATTCAATAAGATCAGTGAAGTCAATATGATCAATGAGATGACATGCCCAATTTGAAAACAAGCACAACTGTTCAATTATGAGGATAATAGCTGCAATTAAAGTACAGAAATTGTCAAACAGAGTAAGAGAATAACTGAGACTGACAAGATCACGGAGGCAATTAATCACCTGTTTTACCTCTGCAAACGCAAAACACTACAAAAATGGTGTCAATCTATAAGAATTTTCGTAACTTGATTTCTCTCAGGAAAAATTAATAAGAATAATCCAAACTATTGGCACTCTTCTTATTTTTAATCCCAACTATGGTTTAAAGCAGAATAATCCCAACCATAACGATTACTTCTCAAATTAGTTTTAGACTTTTGTTAACATGTTAACCAGGTTAAAGGAGCAAGGTGTCAACATATTATTGGTTTGATTATTTAACATTATTAAAAATTTAAAAAAAAAATAATAAAAATAAATAAATAAATAAAAACACACCACCTGCTCTTAAACCCAAACTCCAATCACCATAGCACCACCCTCTCACCACCTACCCAACCAAGTCCATCCACTAAAACCACCCTTACATCCACTTCCAGCCACCAAAAGTATCTTTCCAGCCAAGCCCATCCACCGAAACCACCCTTTCTGCCACCCTAGCCGTAAATCGCCATCAACCACCACGTAAATCGGCATTGCAGACTTTGCGGTAGCAGCACAAGCACAAACCCATGGCTTCTACTTCAGCAATACAATCACTTAAACAAGCACATAAATAACCATGTGCTCTCATACATTATTAATGGTATACAAAATACTTCAGCTGGGTAATTTGTGTGCAATTTAATGGCAGATCCCAAATTAAACTAAATAATTGGGTATGTGATGTAGGATAGGTCGGGGGCGGAGGTGGGGGAGTGGTGGGGTGCCGAAGTTGCAGCAGATGGGGGGGAGGGAGAGTAGGTGGTGGATGGGGTTGTTAGTGGTCGCAAGTTTTGGGGGTGGTGGTTGTGGTTATTGTTTTGGGTATTTTTGTCCCTCGGGAGAGTTACGGCTCGAAAACTGTTTGCGCGCGGCCTGTACCTGCATAACAACGGAGACTCCGGGTGGTTGGAGCTCCGCCTCCGACGGTCAAGTTAGTACGTGAATGAGAGTAGGAAAAAGGTACGGAAATTTAGGTGAGATCTTTTCGGATTCCGAGATCAGGTGTTTCTCTTATGTAAGAGAATGTAGGGTATGCCATAACAAATTGTAGGTGTCCCCAAAATGGGTTGCGCCTGACCTAATCCTGCTGGGTTGCGCCGAATTACGGCTTTCTCGGGGTTTGGGCCTTTGAAGGCCGCCTTTTTCTCCCCTGGGAGTGACGTGTCAAATTGAGGTTAGTCCAATTTGGACCAATCAGAATATGACATGTGTCACGAAATGTTTGGCCCAGGTAGCATGGGTAAAATTACCCAAAACATTTGCCCCTCACAAACGTGACGTGGCGTGCTACGTGGCATCTATGACACATGTCACTCAACCACCAATAATAGTAATGATAAAGGTTTTTTTTTAACTGTGAAAGTTTAACCTTTCACATTCCGGGGTAAATTACAAGATTGCCCCCGTTTTTACCCCTCTATAAATACATAATTTACCCTTCCTTATTTAGGACGTGTTTCCAAAGTCTTTTAGAGAGAAAATCAAAAGTTCTAGAGAGAGAGAGTCTGAGTTCCGTGTGTGTGTGAACACAAACTTTGCTATTTTTTCGCCTGCCAGCCGATTGGACAACCGCCTGTGCCCCACAAAAGCAAGGTCGTCTTCAACAGCATCTCTCAGTCGATCATCACCGTTTGCCCCCCCCCCCTTTTAGAGACAAAGTAAGGTACCATCTCTACCCCCTTCAGCTCATTTACATTTGTATCATTTCATTCAATAAATGGACTCATCACCAACACACACGGCACGGCCTAGGTCAGTATTCAGCCGGTCTCCTAGTACGGCTGAATCTAGGACTGGGAGTGCCGCCTTTGGGTTCATGGAGAAATTTTTGTACTCCCCAAACGACTATCTATGTGTGACACGATGGCTAGGACTAAACAGACCACCACACAGTGTCGAAGATACGGTACATTGGAAGTGACGTCCAATGAAATAATCCCGGTGGAGGGATTAGAAAGAAATGAAGAGTCAGAGGAATACAATCTTGGGTAAATTGGACGAGGCTGGCTCGAAGAAAGAGACGGGGAAGAGTCTGCATCAGGCTCGGGGTCAGTCAGCGAGTAGGTGTCCCAAGAAGGAGACGGGGAGAGCTCCGCCTTAGGGTCTAGCTCTGAAGATGATAGTGATCCCCCTCTTTCCCTGCTTGAGGATAGCGAGGCTGAAGAGAGGAAGAAATGGGAGGCCAAGGATGCTTCTTTTAACATCCATTTCTCTTCCACAGATCATGCTAAAGAGGATTGAAAGCTTTGTACATAAGCGGCCTCTGGGAGATGGATATACCATCCCGGTGCTGCCTGCTGGGCATCATCTCTTGGAAAGATGACCAGGAGAATGCCAATGCCTACTTTGGCTGCTATGAGGCGGCATTCCTAGCTGGCCTCCAGTTCCCACTTCACAACGCTGTGAAGGCCATACTCAGGGGTTATGGCCTAGGCGTGTAGCAGCTCACCCCAAACTCTTGGGCTAACATTCTGAGGTATGTCGCCGCCTGTGAAATGCCAAATTTGAACCCTGGCTTGGAGGCATTCACGCACATGCACTATCTCAACCGCAACACAGGCGATTGGAGAGTCATATTAAAGTCTTGGATTGTAGCAAATTATATAATTCAAGTTGTGTATGTTTTGAGAAAACATATTACATAAGGAATGCATATATTTACATAATTATGTTTAAACAAGAAAATTTATTTTTCTTATTTAATTATGGTTTTGGAAATTAAATAAAATGTCCAAAATAATTATGAATTGATGGGCTCATTAGGTTGATGACTTGGTGAATGAGGTGAACAAAATTCATATATTATTTAAGTTCCTAGTTCGAAATCATTTAAGTAGACATAAATGATTTCAATAAACGGCCTAGCATGTAAGATTGATTGGATACCGCAATTTCAGGGACTATAGGGGCATAGTGATGCTCGGTCAATCACTTGGATATGTATGAATGATGCATGATCGAAGTAATGACCTACTTTAAAGTTCAAGTATAGAGCTTTTAAATATATTAGTGGAATCCTTTGACATGAGTGAAACATTGATTCTAGTCAATGATTGATTTAAATGTGGTACATTCAAACGTCTACCCGTAACGGGAGATTATAAAGGATGTTTCCTGGTTACTTCAAAAGTTGAGTGGAAGCCTTCACTAGTAGAAAAATAGCAAAGGGCACCGGTTCAAACCCGGCTTAAGGCACCGGTTTGAACCGGTGCCTATGTGGGGGGTGCCAATTACCCCCTTTTTTGGCACCGGTTCAAAACCAGTGCCATAAACCGGTTTTGGCACCGGTTAACCGGTGCCTTAAATAGTTCCGCGAAATATTTTTTTTTAGTGGAAGCTATTTTAGGCACCGGTTAACCGGTGCCTTTTTGGTTTTTTTTTTTTTTTTTTTTTTTTAAATTTTTTTATTTATTTTTTACTTTTGTCTTGCAATAATAAAAAAATAATATAAAAACAAGCCTCAGAAATACAACCCATACAAAAATAAATGGCAAAATACGGAGTCTTGAAATTGTTATATTCAAGATCAAAACGTAAATCACATTATATTCAACCAGTAAAATGTTATTGTACAATACAAAAAAAAAAAAAAAATTACAATTAATTATAATGAAATTCAACTCAGAAATTGATATTGTAAAACAATTAAAAAAAAAAAATTTTAACATCAAAATAATATTCCAAAATCATAGTCTTGAATCCTTGTTGCATGAATTAACACCTGCATCAATAAAAATAAAACCCAAAAATTATTATTTTAACCCAGAAAACTCATGCATGAAAGAGAAAGAGAAATCAACCTAGAAAACCGCATAAACAATGAATTATAATTAAACCCAAATAAATCAATCAAAACCCAGCAAATCTACGAACTCCAATTACCCCCCGAAAATCAATCAAACCCAACAATCAATTAAACCCAGCAAACCCAGAAAATCAATTAACCCCAAAACTTTCGAAAATCACTTAAACCCAAAAAATCAATTAACCCCAAAACTTTCGAAAATCAATTAAACCCAGAAATTTCGAATAATCAATTAAGTGCAAAAAATGACAAAATTAATTAACCCAAATAATTCCAAGATCAATTACACCAATCCATTTCGAACAATATTACAACAATCTAACCCCAAAAAATTAAGGCATATAACATAAAAATTAAACCCAGAAACCCTTCCCCCGAATAATTAAACCCAGAAACATGCACTAACCTCATGCAACCCAGAAACCCAGAAAAATAAGCGGACTTAGTGGTGGCGGTGGTTAGTGGCGTCGGTGGTGGTGGGAAGAAGACAGAAGAGAGGTTGGAGTTTGAGACAGAAGAGGACAGAGAGGGGAGAGAAGACAGAGAAGAGAGGTCGGAGAGAGAAGAAAGGTCGGAGAGAGAAGGAGGAGGAGCGCCGTCGAGATCAGAGGAGAGAAGGAGGAGCGCCGTCGAGAGATCAGAGGAGAGAGAAGGAGGAGAGAGAAGGAGGTAGGTTAGCTTAGGGTTTATATATAGGAGAAGGCCGGTTTTTTTTTTAGGGGAACCGGTTCAGTGGCACCGGTTCAGTGGCACCGGTTCAAACCGGTGGCCTTTAATTTTTGGCACCGGTTTGAGCTAAACCGGTGCCATTGTTCTTGGTCTAAATCCCCGCCCAATTTTAGCCCAGTTTTTGGCACCGGTTTGGTTTGAACCGGTGCCAATTGGGGGTTGCCTTTTTGTATTTTTCTACTAGTGCTTGTTGCTACAAGATTGGATTGAGTCTACCTATTAAATTAGGGAATGTGCCATGGCCGCTTAAAGAGGGAGAATTCAGAAAATACGTGGCCGCGTTCATATGCATTACTCAGTAATCATTTGGTTTTGTAATTCGAACTCATATTTCAAGAAACGATTTGTAGATTAATATCATCTTGACATGGGATGTAATCATATTATCAAGTCGACACACATTGACTTAAGGAATTTGATTATTGCACACTTATCTCAAACAAGTGGGGGATTAAAGGATCTATGTCTTTGTTGTGTGCAATTACTAGAGATATAAATAGATCAAATTATGGAGATAATTAAGTTCGTACATTTGGGTCGTCGTTATATCATAGCTAGAAGTACTAACGATCTTTAGGCTAGTAAAATAGGACAAAGCCTAATTTGACGGATCCTATAAGGCCACACAAAGGGTTTAGAGAGATTTCGGGCTTCCTAACCTAGTCTAATTATAATATGATTATAAGTAGACTAGGTGCCTAGGTAATTCTACAAAACCAGTTTTACCGTTAAGTTGAAACCCTAATTAGCAAACACGAAACCAGCTTTTCTCAAACTCCTTTCTTTCACGGCTCTCTCTTCCTCCTTCGGCGCCGGTTGTGGTGGTTCGTGGTAGTCGATTAGTCCATTAAAGGTGGTGATCGCGATTTTCCTCTTTCACTCGACCAATCTAGTATTGATGGACAACTCGTTCGAATCCCGTGGACTTAGTGAAGGAGCAACGCTTGGGGCTCTATTCTCTCCCTTATTTTCCTGTCGAATAGTTACGTAGAATTCACGCTTCAAATGTATGATTATGTGTCTTGTGTATTATGCATGCGATCTTGGGATGAGATGCTTTATGAATATGATTCATGTTTTTCCACTTTATAGTACCTATAAACTCCTATAGAAGATGGATATAAAGGATAAAGGAAATACAATCTAGTAACGGTGTTTTCACCACATACCCTTAGTTTTCATTTTATTCATCATATACCAATCAAAATTTTCAAATTCACTATATACCAAACTGTCACATGCCCTTTTCCTTAACTCTTATAGTCATTAAGGGTAAATTGTTCCACGTGGCAGCCTCTTATTGGTCTAATTTAAACTATTTAATTAATTAAAAAACCTTTTACAAAAATTTGAAAAATAAAAATAAAAAAACCACCACCCCTGCCTAGCCACCTCCCCACTCCCACAACCGCCACCCAGCCAGCCCCTCGCCACCGGCTCCCATGCCATTCTCACAACCATGTCGGCACCATCCCTCCCCCTTTGACCCTCCCTTAAACCACCATACCCAATCCAAATTCTCCCTCCCTCCCCACATAAGGCGCACTGAAGCAATATGGGCTATGCAGCGCCTAGTGCACCTCTTTGAAGTGAGGCGCTATGTTGCAGTGAAACGGATGCAGGGACAAAAACGGGTACGGGTACGGAGACAGATACGACAAAATTAAAATTTCAAAAAACGGGTACGACATGGATACGGCAAAAAAAAAAAATCAATGAAATGTAATAAAAAAATAATAATAATAAAATAAAATCCATACAACACAGATTATAATACCATTTATATAAAATAAATAAATAAATAAACATCTACATTTCTTCAGTGACTTAAAATAAAATAAAATTAAAATTAATAATAATAATAAAAAAATTACATGCTATAGCATACATAACCAGCAATTAATCAAATTATTCACATAAATAACCAACAAAACCAAAAATTAAAAAAAAAATAAAAAACAAAAAGAGAGAAAAGAAAACAGAAGGTTCGAAGAAAGAGAAAAAAACAAGAACTAGAAGCAAAAGAGAGATAAAAGAAGAAAGAGAAACATTAACAGGTCGAAGCTCGAAGCCTCGTAGACGCCGGTGTCGAAGTGGTCGCCGGTGGTCACCGCAGAAGATTGAATCAAGTCGCACCTCCAAGGGAATCGCCGTTCACAATTGTTAGGGTTTTTGAGAATTGGGGGAAATCGAAAATCAGGTTAGTAATTCACTGATTTTGGGGTTTTTTCAGAAAAATATGGCATAAAATTTTAAGGAAACGTTAGAAAATGGTTCAAGCCGTCCCCAATACGTACCCGAGCAAGAGGCTAGGCATCCCCAAATTGTCTTGCCGTACCACTTTCGAAGGGGACGCCTTGGGGACGTTTCCAAGCCGTACCCGTACCCGTATCGTACCCGTCCCCAAAAGATTTCCGGTACGGGAGACGGCAGCCAATTGACGAATACGTGAAACGCTGGTGAGGTCCCCTATTGCCTTGCGCCAACACTGCCCCCACTTGCCCTTCCACCTTAGCCGAAAACCACCATGCTGAACCCCCTTCACCAACAGCTCAGATCCCCTCCCTCACTTCGTCGTGAAAAAAACTGATCCAAACCCCTTAAGTTAAAACCCTACATTTTGGTTTTAGGGTATCAGCATGGTGATTCAATAAGGTGTTAGGAAATAAACTAAACTTAGCAAATACCGACAACATTTGTCAGGGAAAAAATATGATAAATCATTTAGTTATTTATGTCTTTAATGATTTCCTAGTTTATTTAGGAAACTAGATAGAATTTAGCAAGGATTGGGGAGCAAGTAAAATATCTTATTTGATGTGGGTTTCTAGGTTAGCCTATTTAAGAGGGGTTTAAGCTTAGTAGAAAAATATGATGGTTGAATTGGTGGTTTATGGAGGAGGAAAATCATCAAGAGGGTCATTGTCTTATTTTGTAGGAACCTAATTAAACAATATTTTGGTTTTAGGGGAGGAAATTTAAATTTCCTCCTAAACACTTGTCTCTTTTATTATCTTATTTTGCCATTTATTTTACATTGTGTTTGAGGGTGAGTTCCCAAATCTTTCCATTGCTAACTTCCGTTATAACAAGGGGGAAAGAGGGTGGAGATGAAAAGTGGTGGGGCGAATTAGGTTCGCCAACACGGGGAAGGGGTTTTGGGTGGTCGGTGGGGGTGGGGGTGGGTGAGGAGGGTGGGTTTTTTTAGGGCGGGCGGGGGTTTTAGGGTGAGGGGGAGTGATCCAAGGACAGGGAAGGACGCCGGCAGGGGCGTCGGGATGTTTAGGGCGAGAAGTGCCGACGTGGGTTGGCCGAAGGTTAGGGGCATATAGGTGGGTGGGTTTTTTTTTTATATTTTTATAATTAATTAGATTTTTATTTTAAAATTTAAACAACTTAAAAGAGAACTAATATAATTAGCCTTAATAATTTACAAAATTAATGTCCATTAGTCATTTGGTTACATTTTTGTTAAACTCAGTGGTATATAATAAATTTTAAAATTTTCATGAGTATATGGTGAATAAAGTGAAAAGTTAGGGGTATATGGTGAAAAAACCGTTAAATCTTTTACCATAATGGCTTATATTTCAAAACTTTTTACCAAAATAACTACCTTATTAAAATATTTACAAAACTAATTAAAATATATGTAAAAAGTCAAACTAACCTAAACACTTTACATTAACCTAGTTTAGTTAAATCTATCTTTTACCTGCTATAATTCATAATTTTATTTTATTTTTGCTTGTAATATTTGTGTTATTCATGTTTGCAATGCATAACTTTAATGATTAACATATGTAAGTATGTCTTAGCAAAACTATAAAAATTAAATTTAATAAATGACATTTAAAATTGGATCCAACAAAATCCCAGTTACCTATGTTTTTATCTTTGTGTTAATCACAAAATGTAATTAAAGTGGCGAGTGTGAATAGTGTACACTGTAGTTATGTTGCAAGTAATAAAAATGGAAGAAAAAAATGTTTAGGTTTTGCAAATATTGAGTTTTGATTGAACATCACAAAGAACAAGGGGATGGACTAACGGATATTGGAGTATATAACTATGGAGTATGCAAGTACAATGAGAGAAGAGACACACAAAAGAGACTAAGAGAGCACTAATTTCATAAAGATAGGGAGTTTATAATTTGTTCATGGTCAAGAGTTGCACTACAAATAGGTTATATGGGGTTTAGAATAAAAAATAAATAAATGTAAAAAGTTGAAAAAAAAACACACACACATATATATAATTATATACCTTACTACCGACAGGCCCGAAACTACAAAAATTAAGATACTAATTATATATCTTATTACCGACATGCCCCAAACTACAAAAATTAGAAGCTACTAAAACACCCTAACTCACTTAACCTAAATTCGATGACATAAATATTGTACATTGTTTCTACGAACTAAGAGCAGCAAAAACAAGAGCCAATTGACACATCACTTCTTATCTCCATGTTTGATCAGATAAACTGTATCAATCTGATTACTAAAGCTTAAAAACACCAGATCGACGACAAAAATTTTGCTTCAGACAAGAATAAACAAACTCTGAGAGAGCTTAGACACCACTTAGCAGAGGAAAAGCCAACTCTAAGGGATGTAAGATGAGGTTCTTAAGTATCTTGCCTAAGCTTCACACTAGGAATAACTAACAATAAGGACTTGCAAAAAAAAAAGGTTGTAAGTTATAAAACCAACCTCATTATATTCACATGTCCTAACTATAGTCACATGTTATAAAACCAGACCTAAAAGCCCCTTTTGAAGTTGAAATAGTTTCTTTTTTGGTTACAAAATCTATTTTTTGTGTCCATTTATGTGACGACCACATAATTCAATAAGCTAACACAAGCAAGAAATTTGTTGTTTAAGATGTATCATTGATATGTCTATTTTGTATAGTGTTTTACCCCCGTCCCTTGGTCGTAATTAGTAGTGTTTTTGGCTCTTTAGAGCCACTTTTATTATTAATTGGTGTTTTTTAGTGTTTTCGTAGTTTTAGTTGAGTTTTATAGGAAATTGCATCTTTAGAGCTTTTTCCCGGGATTATTGCGGAACGACTACGAGCATTTGAAGGCACGACCAATTACATTTGACACCAAGTACTCAAGACCCGAAGTGCAGATTCGAGTTGGGCCAAGAATGAAGCCCAATCCAAGTCCAATCTATAGCCGGGCCCGATCGGGCGAGGCGGATGCCCAGAACAAAGGGGTGAAGAAAAAGGCGGGCCCGATCGGGCGCGCGTTTCTGAGGAGCTTCTTAGTTTTAATTAGGAATAATTATGAGTTTTTGTATAAATATGATTTTCATGCTTTATGTTTAGTACCTCTTCTCTTAGACTTTCTCTCTCTACTTAGTTATTTTCTCTCTTAATTCCTCTCTACAACTTCACTCTTATTCTTGATTCAACTCTTTGTTTGTCGTTAATTTGGTAACGATTTCTTCTCTAATAATTTCAGTATTTCTATTTCTTTATTTCATCATGTTTTCTATAATTACTCTGATTAGTTTAGATTTAATTATGTGTGAGTAGTTTAATTCTAGGTTTTTGGGGAATCCATAATTAATATGAAGGGATTTATTATTGTTGATTGTTGATATTGCATGATGATTTCTTATTGAATTGTTCTAATTCTTTATAATTAGATTATGAATCGAGCAGATGTGATTTGATTGTAAAAGTATAGCAATATTGAATTGAGGAATCGAGCAGATGTTAATTTGATATTAAAGGCTATTTTCAATAGGAACTTAGATCTAGTAAATTACGAGAGCCTGTTAGGCCTATGTTGATTAATAAATTGCGAGAGCCTGTTAATCATGTTATATGTTCAATGTTAATTATTGGTTGTTATGTTTTATCCCGGATTATTAATTATTGGTGAACCTGTGACCCTAGGCTTCTTTATTATTGATTTTCTCCTTAAACTTGATCTCCGTAGTATAATTCCTTTTAACAAAAACTAATTGGTTACTTGATAATTTAGATTACTCTTAATTAATTAGGAATAAATTAACTTGTTTCCCTGTGGTTCTACCCTTCTTCCCTATCTGCATAGTTAGAGGACTTAGGAATTATTTTTTATTAGGTGATTACGACTTTAGCCTTTCAAAATTTGGCGCCGTTGCCGGGGAAACGGTTTTATTTTTATATTCTAATTATTTTTGAAGTCTAGATTATCCCCTCTTGTCTCAGAGAATGTAAGTTCTTTGAGGCAATTCTCATATTTGTCTTTTAGTTCTTTTTTTATGCCCAGGTGTTCCACATCAGGTTATATTCCATTTGATCCTGAGACCGAGCGCTCTTTCGGTCTTTCCATAGACAAAAGAATCTTTACACACAAATTCTGGCGGGCTCTGAGGATAAAAATAATCGAAGAGACCCTCCAACTCAGGATCAGAGATGACAGCACCTAAGAAGCTCAGCGATTATTCACAACCGTCCCTGACAGATTTTCCACACCTTACTCCTACTCCGGCCCTTGATGGAGTGCAATTTGAAATCAAACCCCAATTTATCACGATGATAGAGAGGAAGCAATTCAGTGGATCTAAGGGTGAAGATCCTAATCTTCACATTGCAGATTTCTGCCAGTATTGCAACACCATTAGAGAAGTTGGGGTCACGCAAGACCAAATCAGGGAGATTATTTTTCCTTTTTCATTATGTGGAAAGCTAAATTATGGTTTAATGGTTTGAATAGAACTGAACTTGGTATTACTGACTGGGAAACTCTTGCCTTGAATTTTTATAATAAAAATTACCCTGCAAAGAGAACAACTTTACTAAGGAGTGCTATTCAGAATTTTGCCCAAGAGCCAGATGAACCTCTATATGAGGCTTGGGAAAGGTTCAAGGATCTACAGAGAGAATGCCCCCACCATAATCTGGCACAATGGCAGTTGATCCAAGCCTTTTACAATGGACTTGGAAATTCATCTAGATCAATTCTAGATTCTGTAGCTAGTGAGAGATTCATGAATCTTACTGTTGAAGATGCAGGTTATCGAAGATATGGCAATACACAATTCCCAATACGAGAATCCGAGAGGGTTTGCTAACAAAGGAAAACATAATGTCGATTCTGTATCCTTTTTACAAGCTCAGTTAACATCTATTTCTTAGAAACTAGATAATCTTACTGTTGTTCCTAACTTTGTAGCTAATGTTTCTGCTGTTGCTAAAATTGAAGCTTTTTGTGAAAATTGTGGAATTGTAGGACATTGGGAGCAAGATTGTAGGAGTTCCATAGAGCAAGTTAATGTCTTTCAAACCTATAGGCAAAATAACTCATACTCCAACTCTTATAATCCTGGCCTCCGGAACCACCCATATCTTTCCTACCAGAGTGCCAATGTACAAAACCCTCCACCTCCACAACAAACACAAAAGCAACCCCCACCACAGCAAAAATATTACCATCCTAATTCTGCCAGATTAACCAGTCACAATCCTCCTCATCTTCATACCCTGTTATGACAGAAATTAGAGCAATGCTTTCAAGCATGCAAAAGCACATGGAGAGTAGGGATGCAGAAATTGATTCAATTATAGCCCATAATAAAATCATGGATGATAAAATTTTGCAAATTTCATCTACCCTACAAACCCAGGGAGCTCTACCATCGCAACCAATCCATCCTACAGATCATGCCAATGCAATCACTCTAAGGAATGGTTCACATTATGATGGACCTCCTATACCTAAGGAAGATGGACCAGATCCTGATTCCTTTATACTAAATGCTAATCTTATTAACCCTACAGGGCTACAAAAATATATTAACCCTTCTAATGTTTCTTTGCAGGGTAAATCTTAGGATAAGGGAGGAGATGCGCAGAGCCCAGTTATCAAACTACCATTCCCTAATAGACATTTGAAGAGTAAGTTTGATAAGCAATTAGGTAAGTTTTTGGAGGTTGTGAAAAACTTGCAGGTAACAAATCCTTTCACTGATTTAATCACTCAGGTTCCTGCATATGCTAAATTTATTAAAGATATTTGGACTAGGAAGAGGGCCTTTGATGAGGTAGAAACTATAGCTTTTACAGAGGAATGTAGAGCTTTATTGCCAAATAAATCCCCTCCTAAATTACAGGATCCTAGTAGTTTTTCTATCCCTTGTCATATTGGTAATGTCTTCATTGATAAAGCATTATGTGATTTGGGTGCTAGTGTCAGCGTTATGCCATCGTCTATATGTACTAAGCTTAATATGGGTGATTTAAAAGTTACTAACATTACTTTACAGACTGTTAAATACCCTTTAGGTATTTTAGAGGAGGTTCATGAGTTGGTAAATTATTTTTTATTACTGTTGATTTTGTTGTGTTAGACATGGCTTAGAATACACAAATTCCCATTATATTAGGTAGGCCTTTTCTCCATACTGCAGGAGCCATAATTGATGTTAAAAATGGAAAACTAATCCTTTCTGTAGGAGATGATAATATCACTTTTAATTTAGGGAAAGTTTTAAAAGGACCTATGCTAGAGGAAAATTGTTGTCTAATATATGTCATTGATATAATGGATGATATTTGTGAAGAAAGCTTACCGGTTCTTGCAAGGGATCCCTTGGAGGAATTTCTTTGTGGAGATTTATCTGCAGGTAATGCAAGCATCTGGAGTAATGAGGTGGATGTCATTGAAAAAGCTCTTTCACTAGAAGAGCTTGATCTTGAGGAGACCATAAGGTAGTGAAATTAGTTCATGAATCAAAACCTGTAGAGGTTAAGAAACCTGAACTAAAACCTCTTCTTTCTCATTTAAAATATGTTTTTCTTGATGAGCAGAAACTATACCCTGTGATTATCGGTACTTCACTTGATGACCCACAAACTTCCCAACTTCTTGAGGTTCATCGAACACACAAAAAGGCAATTGGGTACAGTATTGATGATCTCAAGGGTATTAACCCTGATTTTTTGTATGCACAAGATACATCTAGAGGACAACTATAAGCCCTGTATTCAACCCCATAGAAGGTTGAATACTAATATGCAGGAAGTAGTCAAGAAAGAGATTATGATATACTTGATATAGGTATTATCTATCCTATTTCTGACTCAATGTGGGTAAGTCCTGTCAGGTGGTTCCTAAAAAGGGTGGGATGACTACGATTAAAAATTATAAAAATGAATTGATTCCCACTAGGATTGTTACAGGGTGGCGTATGTGCATTGACTATCGTAGATTAAATATCGTCACTAAAAAGAATCACTTCCCTCTCCCCTTTATTGATCAAATGCTTGAGAGGTTAGCTAATCACAAGTTCTTTTGTTATTTGGATGGGTACTCGGGATTTTTCCAATTTCCGATTCACCTTGAAGATCAAGAAAATACTACATTTACATGTCCTTATGGTACTTATGCATATCGTAAAATGCCCTTTGGTTTATGTAATGCACTTGCTACTTTTCAACGTTGCATGATGAGTATTTTTTCTAATTTCATAGAGTCTATTATGGAAGTCTTTATGGATGATTTTAGTGTATGGGTCTTCATTCAATGCATGTTTAATAAATCTCGCTAAAATCCTGAAAAGATGTGAAGAATGCAATTTGGTTCTAAATTGAGAGAATTGTCACTTTATGGTGATAGAGGGAGTAGTTCTTAGTCACATTGTATCTAATATGGGTATACAAGTAGATAAAGCTAAAATTTCTGTGATTGAGCAATTGCCTCCTCCCCTTAATGTTAAGGGGGTTAGAAGTTTCTTAGGTCATGCGGGGTTTTATCGTCGCTTTATCAAAGATTTTTCTAAAATTGTTAAACCACTAACTCAGCTTTTACTCAAGGATGCCCCTTTTGATTTTACTGACGCAGGTTAAAGCAGGCAGTGATATCAGCACCCATCATATGTGCACCAGATTAAACTCTTCCTTTCGAAATCATGCGTGATGCAAATGATTTTGCATTAGGTGTCGTGCTAGGACGGAGAAAGAACAAAGTTTTGCATGCTATCTATTATGCAAGCAAAACTTTGGATGAAGCACAAGTCAATTATGCCACTACGAATTAGGAGTTTTTTGCTGTGATTTATGCTTTAGAAAAATTTAGATCATATCTAGTTGGTTCTAAAGTTATTATTTTTACTGACCATGCAGCTTTGAAGTATTAAATAGCCAAGGCAGAATAAAAGCCTAGGCTACTCCGTTGGGTTCTCTTGCTCCAGGATTTTGATGTTGAAATAAAAGATAAGAAAGGTGCAAAGAACGTTGTGGCAGATCACTTGTCATGTATCAGGTATAATAAGGGTAAGGATTCTCTTCCTATAGATGACTCTTTCCCTGAAGATCACTTGTATGCAGTTGTCGAGCAACACCCCTAGTATTCGATTTTGCTAATTATTTAGTGGGTGGTACTCTACCTGCAGATGGATTATTTCGCAGGTGTGTTCTCGAATGGGAAGTCCACGACATTCCTACTAACTGCCACACCTCAGCTTATGGAGGACATCAAGGCCCCATCAAAACGGTGGTCAAGATTAATGAGTCAGGTTTTTATTGGCCCACCATGTTCAAGGATGCTAACACTTTTGTGCGGGCTTCACTGGCAACATTTCGCGGTGGCATGAGATGCCCCAAACTGGGATCCTTGAATTTGAAATATTTGATGTTTGGGGTATTGACTATATGGGACCATTTCCATCTTCCCATGAAAATTGTTACATACTTGTGGTCGTTGATTATGTGTCCAAAAGAGTCGAGGCCATTGCTTCACCAACAAACGATGCCAAGGTGGTCATGAAGCTCTTCAAGAAGACCATATTTCCAAGGTTTGGTGTCCCACGGGCTATCATTAGTGATGAAGGTACTCACTTCCATGAAAGACAATTAGACAACCTCCTAAAGAAGTATGGAGTATATCACATAACCGGGCTTAGCTATCACCCTCAAACTAGTGGTCAAGTTGAGGTCTCTAATAGGGAAATCAAGTCGATTCTAAAGAAGGTAGTGGCTAAATCAAGGAAAGATCTTAGTATAAAGCTAGATGACACGCTTTGAGCATATCAAACCGCATTCAAGACGCCAATTGGTACTTCATCTGATAGACTAGGTTATGGTAAGGCATGTCATCTTCCCGTGGAGTTAGAGTACAAAGCTTTTTGGGCAATCAAGGAGCTTAACATGGATTCTAAGGTCGCGGGAGAGAAAAGACTTCTCTAACTCAATGAGTTGGATGAGTTTATATTGTCGGCGTATGATAGTGCACGAATCTACAAGGAAAAGACCAAGAAGTGGCACGATAAGAGGATCTTACCAAGAGAGTTTGCACCAGGTGACAAGGTCCTACTCTTTAACTCTAGATTGAAGATTTTTCCGGGAAAACTAAAGTCTAGGTGGTCAGGTCCCTTTACTGTCACTAAGGTGAACAAGTTTAGTTCGGTTGAGGTAGTTAATGAAAAGAATGAAGAGTTCAAAGTAAATGGTAAATGATTGAAGGTGTATCATGAAGGTGCTACTGTTAGAAAGGTGGAGGAAACCTCCTAACTCCACTCTCACCTTAGAGCCAAGTATAATAGGGTCGTGCGGGACCTATATAAACCAGCACTTTGCGGGAGGCAACCCGTATTTCTTGCTTCCTATTCTAGTTTTTCATTTTTGTTATTTTTCTGTTTTTTTTAGAGGGGTGAGGAGGGTGTAATTTTACCTTTTAAAAGTGTTTTTGTACATGTTTCAAGTCAACAAGTAAGGGGATTTAAACAGAAAACAAAAAAAAAAAGACTGGGTGTTCCGAGCTGGCAGGGGCCCGATCGCGCGAGGGTGAGGTTCAAATCGAGCTTTACTCTTTCCCGATCGGGCGATCACGCTGGATCAGGCGCGAGAGTGAGCCAAAAATCGAGTGAAAAATCGCCCGATCGGGCGCGCAAGTGATGGAGAAATTAAAGAAAAATCAACCCGATCGGGCGCGAAATCCGACAAATTGAGTGACCCAAAGGATATCCCGGGTGAAGCTCTCCCGATTGGGCGCGCAACTTAAGATCCAAAATGTTGAAGGTTCGCCCGATCGGACGCGCCTTTTACCCTGATTTACTAAACCCCTTTTTCCCCTTTTTCTTTTCACTTTCTTCCTTATTTCTCCTCCTTCACTCACTCTTTCTCTCTCTAAACTCCATTAAAAAACCTTCAAACTCTTCAACTCAAGATCTTATCAAATTCTCCAATCAAAACTCAAAATTTTTTACATATTTTTCATCCTCTCACTTTCCTCCACAATCTAAATATATCTTTCACTTGTTTCTCTAAATTTTTAGGAAACCCTAAGAGAGAGAAAGCTTCAACTTGTCAAGAATGGCATTCAAGAGATCAAGGACACAAAGGGGTGAGTCATCAAGGCAGCCACCAACACCCACGATCGACCCGGAGCTCCAAATTTCGGGATGAAGCGAGGTGGTGGTCACAAGCCCCAAGCAAAAGAATAGGATGCTCAATCTCATTTAGAGGCAGGTAATTTCTACTCGTTTTGTTCATCACCCGACTTTGTCGAAGTTAGGAATTGACAAGCATGTGGAAAAATTGTTCAAAGGAATTGGAATGAGTGGTTTATTCAAATTGCATTACGATACTTATGATTATTTGACCGCTGAATTTATTTCTACCTTTAATTTGATTAAGTCTAGTGCGCCCGTAGATCATGTTCAATTCTATTTTCTTAATAAACATTTTAGATTTTCGTTGAAAGAATTTGGTAGAATTTTTTAGTTGAAAGCCGATAGGCCAACGGAACCTTCAAGCGACTATTGTGCCAAAATCTATTTGGCTTTGATAGGGAATGTGCTTGAAAACCTCCAACATGCCAAGGGAACTTGGATACAACATCCCGTGCCAAAATTTTGGCAACGGTTTGTTGGCCTCACCATCTTTTGGAGGCATGAGTCGGCCAACGTGAGGAGGGATGAGTTAGAGTTGCTATCCACCTATATGATCCCTAGTAGTGAAAAACTAAACATTCCCTTAAGATGGCTCAAAATTTTCAAAGGAGTGGTAAGACGGCCGAGGCCGATAGGTCTAGGACCCCAATTTACTTTAGTAGGTTAGTCACCCATATGGCGGTTAAATTGATGGGTTTTACACCCAATAATCATAGAAAAGTAATTGGCCCTACCCTTATGGACCTAGCATATTTAGGGAGCCTCAAATTGATCCAAGCTACCCCTAGTGAGATATGGTGGATTATCCATAGAGAGAATGGTGGGAGGGATCAAGCCTTTACCTTGCCTAACCCAAATTTATCCAAGTTTGAAAAGGGTAAATCTACTTATACTTTTGAGTTAGGAGACCAAGGGGAGGCTAGAGAGGTTCACCACTCACCACCTAAACCACAACCCCAATTCCAACCTCCACCTCAACCCCAACCCCACATGTATGATATCCCCACCTCTTCCTTTGATTACAACATTGATCCCAACGCACCTTATAACTTCTCGGCTTTTAGGAGCCAACTAGATAGGATTGAGAGGGGCTAAGGAAGGGTGGAGGGTTTATTCCAAAACCTTGACTCTAGGGTAGGTTCCCTAGATAGACAGGTGGGGTATGTGGAGAGAAACCTACGGAGGGGTTTATACCCCATGTGTGATGACTATGCCCGCCGAGGGGCTATTAACCCCCGAGGCTCCTGTTCCCGATTGGTTTCAATACGCCCAAGGAGGGTATTTGACCCTCGGTGCTTTTGGTAGTTATGTGGACTACTCTTCGGTCCATGGTTTTAGGGCCGATGTACCTTTTGGTGAGCTTGGGGGGAATGTAGACCCTAACTATTTTGCAGGTTGTTCGGGTTATGAAGGTGTCGGTTCGAGTCATGGCGGCGTTGGATCTTGACATGGTGGTGGTTATGCTAGGATGGAGGAGGAGGAGGATGAGGATGATGATGAGGAGTAGCTGCTCCTAGCTACACTCCCAAGTCAATGAGGGCATTGCTTGATTTGGCTTGGGGGGAGATCTTGTATATATGGTATATCTCTCTCTTTTCTTTTTTTTTTTTTATTGCTTTCTAGTGTAGTTTCTTTATTTCTTATTAAAGTAGTTTTATTGCTTTTGGAAAAAAAAAATACAAAAAAATTTGAAAAACCAAAAAATATACAAAAATACTTTCCAATGAAGAAAATGAATCATGCTTCCCTGTGCCCCTTGAAAAAATTGTTTTGACTCTTGGATATTGATGATGAAAATTATGGATTAGTTGGTCATGATTTGATGTTTTATTTCCTTGAAACCTTAGCATGCGTCAAATTTGTCCAACTACTTGTGAATATAGTGCTTGACTAGTTGATTTGGTGAGGAATGTGTGTTAATTCTTGGTATATCAATGAATCTGAGTATTGACTTGTAACTATGAGTAATGTTTATATGATTAACTATTATGCACAATGTGGAGGCGAAGGCGTTCATTCTTTTAGGTAGCCTTCAGACGATATTAGATACATTTTTTCCCTTCTTGCTACCCATGTTGATGCTTGTGCCCTTTTATTGATTATTTAGCCACATTACATGCCTATTTGAGCACCATTGGTTACTAGTCCCAAGCTTGGCTTAGGGGAGCTATTAGTTGGTGAGGTGAGGGAGTTGTGGTGTGCATATTATTTGCACGATGTGGGAATAAAAGAAAAGTGATTGTTCTTTTGATTTTGTGATTGGAAAAATTGTTGATAGTTTGTGTTTCAAAGTTGAAAATTCCAATGTGAGATAAAAGAAAAAAAAAAAAGAGCAAAAGAAAAAAATTTGTTTCAATTGTTCAAATGTTCTATGTAAAGGTTGCTTAAGAAAAAAAAAATTCAAGAAAAAAAGAAAGAAGTTCAAGTTTGGAAAAAAAAAAAAGAGAGAGAGAGAGAATGAGTTCAAAGTTTGTTTTATTTCATTCTAATTCTTTATTATCATATTTTTTGTGAGTGTTGTAAGTGATGGTGGTTATGTGAGATGATAATTTTGGTTGTTTGGTGAACTTTGGTGGAGTTAAGTTGTGATTGGAGATGATTTGGTCATTACTTGTTTTATTAGGTCATGGCTCCCTTAAGCATTGCTTTGCTCCCACTTTTTCCCAATTCTTTCCTACCCTTTACCCTAGCCTTACAATACAAGCTTTATAGACCTTCTGACATTTGTGCATAGAATTGTGTAGATGTGAAAGTAGTTGTTTGTCAATGCAAGGGATGACTTGATGTATTCCGAGTCGACTATTTAGGTTGAGTGATATTCTCATTAAACACATGAGTGTTGTAAGTTTGGGAGGGCATTGTTCACAATAAAGGGGTAGTTGGAGAGCGATCGAGTACATTCTTTACTCGCCACATAAATGAGAGTTGAGTGTGTGAGCACTAGGCCTTACTTTTAAAAAGCGCGGTAGGCGCACTTGAGGCGCGAGGCGTAGCGAGGCGGTCAGCAAATCGCCTCACAATCTTATAGCGTGGCGAAGTTGAGGAGGCGCGCGCCTCAACGCTTTTGCCTTGAGGTGTGAGGCGCTATGAGGCGGCGCCTTTTAGATGACATGCGATTTTGGGACATGTGCAACTATAACTAATTAAAAAAAAACCAGGCTTTAATTACAGAAATAGAAGAGAGAGAAAACATATCTTTTTGAAAATTAAAACCCTAGCTTCCAGAAACCAACCAATTCTCGTTGGGTCTCGCCCGATTCTCGCCAGAAACCTGCCAATTCTCACCGGAAACGGCCCAAGCTATGGTGGATCTCGCCGAAAACCAGGTTAGCTTGCTTCTTTTTTTTATCTTTTTTCGTTTTTTGTACTGCTTTTTTTTTGGGAATTGTACTGCTTCTTCGTTCTCTGTTTTTTTTCTTTTTACCGTGTTTTTAAAAATTATTTTTTTATTTAGCATACTTGTATTTATCTGCTGTGTTACGATTTTATATTCTGTTTATTTTAATTTTTATTTTTTTGGCTTTCCAGTTTATTAATTTTAGTTTTTTGGTTCCAATTTTTTTTTGTTTTTCTCTGTTTATATTTATTTTGTTACTGTTTTCTGATTATAGGAACATGGATGAAGAGTCCCTTCCTTCCCCTGGATCATCCAATCCCGACCAGGCTAGAAAATATGGAAAACCGAAACCTAATAATAGAGTTAATTGGCATTGTAGTTTTTGTGGTAAAGTCACTAAGGGAGGGGCACATCGTTTAAAACAACACTTAGTTGGTGGCTTTAGAAATGTCACTAAATGTCCTAAATGTCCAGATCATGTGAGGGAGGAAGTTAAGACTTTTATGATAAACAAAGCTCAAACAAAAGTGGATAGTCAAATGATGACAAGCATGACCCAACTTGAAACGGATGATGTTGATGAAGAAGAGGAAGATGTTGTCACAAAACGTGAAAAAGTTGTTAAGAAACCTAGGCACAAAGGTCCTTTGGATATGTTTATCACTTCAGCTCCTAAAGAAGTAATGCAAGCTAGGAAGGAAAGGAAAGGAATTTTTAAAGAAGTAATGCAAGCTAGGAAGGAAAGGAAAGGAATTTTTGGTGCTTGTGAATAGGAGTTAAGGGAGAAAACTTGTAGGACAATTGGTAAATGGTTTTATTATGCGGGAATTCCATTCAATGCGGCTACCTATGCTAGCTTTGGAGCAATGATTGAAGCTATTGGTCAATATGGTCCCGGATTAAAACCACCAAGTATGTATGAGCTTAGAGTTCCTATCTTGAACAAAGAAGCGAAAGATGTTGAGAAGCAAGTAGAGGAGAACAAGAAAGAGTGGGCAAGTAAAGGTTGTTCAATTTTATCCGATGGATGGCGTGATTCGGTTGTCCAAAAGGATATTATAAACTTCCTTGTCAATTCTCCTAAGGGTTCCGTGTTCATAAGATCATTGGATGTTTTGGATGTTGTGAAAGATGCAGAGTTATTGTATAAAATTCTAGATAAGATGGTGGATGAAATTGGAGAGGAAAATGTTGTTCAAGTGGTGACGGACAATGCATCCAATTATGTCAAAGCCGGTATGAATTAGTAAATAGTCTTGTCACTCTTGTGATATGTTCAATTAAATTTTACTAATTGTTTTGCTTTGTAAGTTTTTATTTAATACTTTTTTTTCCTTTTTGTAAATTGTAGGACAAAAACTTAAATATAAGAGACCTCATATTTATTAGACTCCTTGTTTTAGGGTAATTTTACCCCGCCACGTGGTCCAATCAGAGGATGACACGTGTCAGCCTCAGGATGGCCCAAAGTGGACCAATCCCTACTTGACACGTGTCACTCCAGAAAAGAAGGGAAAAAGGCGGCCTTCAGGCCCAAATCACGAGAATGCCGCAAAACGGCGCAGCCCACCAATGATTAGGGTTCAGTGACCTAATCAAGGGCACAACTCCCAAAGACCCTATAAATAGGGAGATACCCCTCATTTTGAGGGGAGAACGTTTTATCATTTAATACACCTGCATTCTCTTACATCAGAGAAACACCTGAGCTTGGAATCCGAGCAGATACCCACCTAAATTTCCGTACTCTTTATTCCTCTTCAAGTTACTAACTTGATCGTCGGAGGCGGAGCACCACCCAACCGGTGTCTCCGTTTGTTTTGCAGGTACAGCTCATCCCGGATCAGTCTACGTGTTGTAACTCTCCCGAGGGACAAAAACACCCAAAACATTTGGCGCCGTCTGTGGGGAGAGTACCTCGAAGATGGTTCAAGAGTTTGTACCTCCTAACCGTCTGGGTGAAGACCCAGAAGTCTTTACAGACCATGAGGAGGATGAGGATCCTCAGGTCGAAACCTCTACAGCCGAGGACGGCTCTCTCACAGTCAAGCGCATCCGGCCCAGAGAGACTCTGGAGCGGGGCGCCTCCCAGGCGGGTCCCTGCAGACCCACTGGGAAGCCGGAAGGGGCAACCCAAACGGCAGCTGGATTAGCCCCCGTCATCCGAGGCGAACTCATGAGGTTCATGACTAGTTTCAAGGGTGAAATTACAGAGCTGATCACCAAAAGCCGGGCTGGCCCAAGTAAAGGTCAGTCGGCTAAGAAAACTCCTCCAGAGAAGGGGAAGTCAGTCAGAAACCGGCAGCCCACTCCTCATCTAAAGGAGAAGGCAGCCGGGACCATTGATTGGTCTAAAATTATCCTTCCTAGGAGGAACACAAATAATACTCGCCGGCCCCAACAGCCGGTGAGAAGTAAAAAATCAACTCTTGATGCCCAGGAAATTATTAACCGGAAGAGAAATCAATCGTTGTCTAAGTCGGCTTCAACGTCGAACTTTCCAGACAGCTTCAACAACATTTCTGCAGGGAGTGCACCCTCCTTGCATGAGAGTCAGACAGGCGGTAATACCGTCCATTCTGGCCCTCATATGATTGGAGCTGTCCCGTATGTGCCTACTCAGGCTTACGGGCAGTATTCTCCTCACTTAATGCAGCCGACCTTCTTTGGGGGTCAGGCGGCATATCCCAATGTCCAACCATTGGACTGGCAGCTTCGTCTGCTGCGCCTGGGTGAACAACCTTCTGCGTTTACGGTGTTGAATTAATCCATGTCCTATGGGCCATCCGGACAACAGCGAAAGGGGCAACCAGTGAAACCCCATTTTTCATGGTTTACGGTGTTGAAGCCGTCTTGCCCATCGAACAGTACGAGCCGACTCTCAGAGTCATGCTGTATGATAAAGAGGCAAATTGGGAAGCAATGCGCCTGGCACTGGATTCACTTCCAGAACGCCGGCGCAATGCCGCCTTGCGTCATGAGATTTACCGTCTGAGAATGACTAGAGCCTACAACAAAAAAGTAGACAAGCGTCTTTTGAAAGTTGACGACTTAGTGTTACGAAAAATGGAGCCAACCGGTAGGGCCAATGAGTTGGGAAAGATAACACCAAATTTGGAAGGTCCCTACCGGATCTATGAAGAAGTAAGGGACGGCACCTACCGCCTGGAAACCCCAGACGGCAGGCGCCTGCCTAGAACTTGGAATGTAGACAATATAAAAAAGTACTACTTCTGAGAATGTAACTTTTTGTAAACAATGAGTCAATTATTGAAGATTCAGTCTTTATTTGCAAAATTGAGTTATCGTTTGATTATCCATCCGGGTAATATCCAGGCGGATTCCCCATCTACCTAACTAAGTTCGATACTTAGTGAAGGTTACATTTATTTATCCGCCTGGGTAATGCTCGGATCCCTTGTTTATTTAAGTTGGATACTTTGTTTATTCAACTGCTTGACTATCCGCCTGGGTACTACTCAGACGGATTCTCCATTTATCTAACTAAGTTTGATACTTAGCATGATCAAATATTTGCCTGACCGTCTGGGTAATACCCAGACAGACTCGTTTGCTTAAAAAACTAAGTTCGATACTTAGTGTAAATTCAACACTGATTAAGAAACTAAGCACAAAAACGTTTAGTGGCTACACAACCGGTCTCAAACAAGACCAGAGGCTAAAATGGCCGGATGGTTGCTCCTTTTATAAAATCGCCTGTCCCAACATGGACAAATGCGTCCGGCGACACCCCTCCGGGTGCAATCGTCGCAGAGAACAGATTATCTGTCGGTTCTACGTATCCATGCAGACGGCAAAACTTGAACGACCAAATTGGTCAACTCATAGCCGTCTGACCAAAATAACCTACGAAGAACGAATAAGTTCCTAAATACCGGATGCCCATAGGCATCAGTCGGTCACTGGCTGAAGTTCTAACTTAGGTTATTTATTCCAAAAATTGCACCTCACCCCAATTGGGGCAAGAGTTCAATGGCTATGAAATCTCTACCAAGACGGGCATAAGTCGTCTGGGTAGTGACCGAAACGCCTGTTGGTGTACGGCTGTGCACTTGGTTTGGGGCAATCACTACTGTGATTGATTGACTTACAAACATATCATGCTCTTTGCAGCATCAGACGTTTTCAAGTCAATCAACCAGCTCCAATTGAAACCAATCACACAGCCGTCCAGGGGTAAGGACAACCAGACTATTGACTAGTTAGGCAAAAAATCGCCGCATGCTTTTCATAAGATAGGCAAAAATTAAAAATTCAAATGCAAAATGCAAAATGATCAAAACCGACTTAGTCGGTGCAATTCATAAAAGTCCATCCAACCGAACGGTTGTAATGGACCATCCAACCAAACGGTTGTAATGGATCAAATGTTAACCGGACCCCGTCCGGGAGAAAGAAATTGTTAATTAACACGGCTCCACAGCCGGTAAATACAAGAATACTCGGCACGCAGGCCGGAAAAAGCAAGTTTTGGCATACAGCCGCTGAGTAAAAAGAATTAAAAAAGCAAAGACTGGCATACTGCCGCTGAGGGGTCACTTCTGCCCTGCAGACGCAGCCTCCTGGTTCTCCCCCTTCTCCTCATCATCTGAGAGAATGTGGTGCGCTTCGCCGGGACCAGGAAGCTCAGGCGCGGTCGGCTCATTGTTGCTGAGCCAGGCTTCAAAGGAGGCAGGCTTTGGCTCGCCTTGCTCTCTCAAGTACACCACGTACTCGGCATAGCTGTGTGCCATTGCCCAGATGCTATAATCAGCGTCTGGATACAAGGCAACCCAAGAAATCTTCATACGGGCGTCGTTGTCAGCATCACTCTCAGCAACAAGGCGGTTTTGCTCCGCCTCCAGGGTTGCTGCAAAGTTTTTCTGAGCTTGAGCAGCATCCTTCTCCAGCCTCTCAACCTTGGATTTCAGTTTGCCAAGGTCCGCCTGGGTCTTCTTGAGCGCCTCTTCAGCCTATTTGGCGCTCTCGTCTGCTTTCTTCTGGGCCTCCTCCGCCCCCTTCTTGGCCGTCTCAGCATCCGTTACCCGCTGGTCGGCCGCCTTCAGATCTAGCTCCAGCTGCTGGATTTTAGACGCCTATGTCATAATTATTGCTTTAGTTTCAAGTTCATTTAAGATAGTTGAGTGGAAAGCAATATTATCAGCGTCTATGGCGGACTTCTTGGCCCTTTTTACCTCTTCCCGTTTGCGGGAATAAGGACGTTTGAGCCCGTCCACCCGCAGCATGGCCTGCAAAAAACAGGCGGTATAAGAATTACAGGCGGGATAATTACTTGGAAAAAATAACATTGAATTGACAAGTTTCTTACCTCAGCCAGAAGGGATAGAATGCGTTCAAGATTGAACGTCTCTATCCCAGGGATATTGTCCTTATCCCTCTTCCGGACGGCATCCAGCACGGCCTTGGCGTGCTTCTGGACGTCTGGCCAGCGGGGAGATTGATCTGCACCACAATCAATACGTGATGAGTGCGAAACTAAGGCATCACCTATCTGTTGCCGACCGTCTGAGGATGACGTCTGTTGGGAATGGGATTTCACTCGTAAAGGCCACCCTAGCTCAAGCGGGGATTCAAAAGGGTTCTTACCTTCAGAGCCGGCCAAGCGGGAACCGCTTGCAGGCGTGGTGAACCCCGCGGCGGCTGAGGGGTTGACAAGATCAAGGCACAGGCTGCCGCCTACCTTCTCGAGTCGCCCCGCTATCCGCATCGTCTTAGCCCCGGCTGAGGCGCCAGGAGTTGACGTAGAGGCGGACTTTTTTATCTTGTTAAGAACGGCTGGGGCCTCCTCTCTAGCACGTTTGAGGTTCTTCTCAAACGATTTCCCAACTTCTCCCCCCTGTGAAAATAAACAAGTCAAGGTTAGTATCCGGGCAAGACAGTTTATAAAATAAACTTAAGAAAGGGTCAGGCGCTCAATACCTTGGCTCTGAGCTCGGCCGCAGCTTTCTCCGCAAGATCTTTGCGGATGGTTGCAGAAGACCGCTTGGGAGTTTTCTCCGACTGCAACATGTTTAGTGCTTCTTCTGCAAAAAGAAAGAAATTGGTCAGAATCATAAATCAATTCCGATAGAAAAATACTACAGACGGTGTGAACTCAGGCGCATACGTTTGTTAAACATGTGCCCTAGCCCGCAAGCGGCTAGGAAACATTCATCCCTGAACCAGGCGCTCTTGGGAATCCAATTCTTAGGGACTTTTATTGTTTCCCCGATTGACAGAGTTGCGTCTGTGAGGCCGAAAAAGTCTGCCTCGATTATTTTGTCAAAGTCTTCCTCTGGGATCCGGGGAAGAGCGCATTTCCTGCCCAACAAGTCAGGCTTCTTATTGTACAAACGGAATTCATAATTTTCCCGTCTGGTTGGGGCTGACATCAGGTAGAACCTGTGCTTCCAGCCATCGAACTTTGAGACCTTGTCCAAGGTCATCATGTATTGCGATTGTGTGGTTAGAGTATACCACGCTCTCCAGCCGCCTGGGCTTCTGCTGAGGTAATGCATGCTTGCAAAAGCCTCCCAGCCGGGGTTAAGCCCTTGGAACTCGCAGGCGGCAACATACCCCAGAATGTTGGTCCAGGAGTTGGGGGTAAGTTGCTAGAGCCCAAGGCCGTAGCCTCTCAAAATTGCCTTCACCGCCTGGTGAAGGGGGAAGTGAAGGCCGACTTTGAACGCCGCCTCATAACAGCCAAAATAGCTGTTGGCGTTCTCTTGATCATCCCCCCAAGCGATGGTGCCCAGCTCAGGCGGCACCCGGATCTTATACCCGTCTCCAAGCGGGTGCATTTTCTTAAAGTTCTCTAAGTTCTCCCCCATCTGGATTCGGTCCTTGGAGGAGACGTGGATGCTGAAGGGATCGTCCTTCTCACTTCACTTTTTCCTTTCTTCCTCCTCGCTATCCGGAAGAGGGGGCAAGTCATCGCTGCTCTCGAAGGTAGAGGCGGAGCTATCGCTCCCCGTCTCCCCCTCGCTTTGGTCTATGGGGGCAGAGGCGGCCTCGTCGCCGCCTTGGTCGCACTCTTCCAAAAAAGAGTCTGCAGGGGTTGAAGGGGCGCGCGGAGGGGATCTCTCCAGAGCCGTCTGGTTTCCCTGACCAGACGTTTCTCCCTTAGGCGTTTGGCCGCCTGAGCCTTCGCTTTTGAAATTCGGGTCCGTGGCCGTCTGCATTGTCCGAGCCATGGTGTCCTGCACAGACACATAACTGGTCGGAATCCATGGCAAAGGGTGGTCCCAACACCCCGAGCTGGCACTCCCAGTCCTAGACTCAGCCGACCCTGGTGACCGGCTGGACTCTAACCTAGGTCGTGCCGTGTGTGTTGGTGATGCATCCATTTATTGCAAGAAATATGTACAAGCGGTGAAAAAAGAAAAGAGCTGAGAGAGACAGAGACGGTACCTTTCGAGTTGGTATCTGAGTGTAGGCGGGACCGGTTGTATTGCTGAAGAACGAGCTTTTTTGCTCACGTTTGACTCAAACAAGTGACTTCTGCTCTCTCGAAGTTTTTCTCTCAGAAATTTTCGTAAACGTACAAAATTATGAGGGTAAAACGGCTATATATAGAGGGTAAATTTGGGGGCATTTCAGTAATTTACCCAGAAGGTGAACAGTTACTTTGTAACGGTAAAATTACCGCCAACCGGAGCGTGACATGTGTCACAGATGCCACGTGGCGTGCCACGTCACATCTGTGAGGGGCAAATGTTTAGGGTAATTTTACCCCGCCACGTGGTCCAATCAGAGGATGACACGTGTCAGCCTCAGGATGGCCCAAAGTGGACCAATCCCTGCTTGACACGTGTAACTCCAGAAAAGAAGGGCCTTTAGGCCTAAATCCCGAGAATGCCGCAAAACGGCGCAGCCCACCAGTGATTAGGGTTCAGTGACCTAATCAAGGGCACAACTCCCAAAGACCCTATAAATAGGGAGATACCCCTCATTTTGAGGGGAGAACGTTTTATCATTTAATACACCTGCATTCTCTTACATCAGAGAAACACCTGAGCTTGGAATCCGAGCAGATACCCACCTAAATTTCCGTACTCTTTATTCCTCTTCAAGTTACTAACTTGATCGTCGGAGGCGGAGCACCACCCAACCGGTGTCTCCGTTTGTTTTGCAGGTACAACTCATCCCGGATCAGTCTACGTGTTGTAACTCTCCCGAGGGACAAAAACACCCAAAACACCTTGTGCTGCTCATTGTATTGATTTGATGTTAGAAGACATTGGCAAACTACCAAGAGTTTTGAATGCACTAAAGAAGTGCATGTTCATCAATGGCTATATTTATAATCATACCTCTATGGTGAAACTTGATGGGGAAGTTCACACAACAAAGAAATTTACATAGACCATCAATTACTAGGTTTGCAACATCTTTCATTACACTAGCTCAATTTCATAAGCAAAAAGGCAACTTGAGAAAGATGATAACCTCTCAAGAATGGAGTGCTTCAGAGTGGCAGAAGGAAGCGGGAGGAAAGAGAATTGCAACTTATATTTTGCAAGCAAGCTTTTGGAAGAATGTGGTGTATGCTCTTAAGCTAACACGTCCCCTTGTTAAGGTGCTTAGACTTGTTGGTGGGGAGAAAAAGCCTCCTATGGGATACATTTATGAAGCCATGGATAGAGATAAAGAGACTATAGCAAAGACTTTTGAATTTAGAGAAGAGAACTACATTAAGGTATTTGAGATCATTGATAAAAGGTGGGACAGTCAACTTAATCATCCTTTGCATGCAGCGGGATTTTATCTAAATCCGGAACTTCATTATGATCATTTCGTAAATGTAAATTGTGAGGATGTTTTGAAAGGTTTGTATTATTGTATTGAAGGCTAGTTCTGGTTGTGGAAACTCAAGATAAAATAATTGCAGAATGGATGAATTTAAGAATGCTACTGGTCTCTTTGGTCGTACAATGGCAATTAGGGGAAGGAAGACCAAATCTCCGGCAGGTTGATGGTCAGCTTATGGTGCAACAACTCCTAATCTCCAAATGTTTGCCATCAAAATTCTTAGCCTCACTTGTAGTGCTACAGGTTGTGAAAGAAACTGTGGTGTTTTTCATCAGGTTTGTACCTTCACTTTTATTAATTTATGTAATATGATTTTATTTTATTACATTATACAGCTTATATTATTCTATTTTTACAGCTTCATTCTAAAAAGAGGAATCGATTGGCACAAAGTCGATTAAATGACATGGTTTATTAAGTACAATTGCAATTTAGAAATTCATGATGTAATTTTATTTTTTCTAGAATTCTTAAGTTTTTTAAGTTTGATTTTTTAGAGATGAAGAAGTACTTGAAGAGAGTTTGGTCAATTTTGATAAGCATGCTTGGTGTCGGGACAATATACTCTCAATGTAGACCATGTGATGGTTTTTGTGTACGGAATTTTGTGTTTAGAGATGCACCGGTTCACAAGTTACGGAACCATTTGGTGATAGCCTAATGTGAGTAGGCTTATGGAGTTTTCTTTAAGGTGGAGGTTTTATGTTTAATTATGAGCATTAATTTTTGGTTTTTTGGTTCACGGTGGAATTACCTTGTTTTTTGGTCGATTTAAAGTCAAGGTGGAGATTGTTAAATTGTGACTCGATATCTAATAGGGCTGACTTTGAACGCTTATATCTCTCAAACTACAACTAATTTTGAGGTGATTCAAGTTGGAGGTAATATCTTGGTTCAATATCTTTCCAACGATAGGTCATATGCCTAATTTTGATAAGAAACGAGAAAGTTATTACCGTTTTACGAAAACCTGACGAAGCTGGAAATTTTCAACGAGGCTGCGAGCTATAACTCTATGCGAGTGAGCTATAGCTCCGCCCTATGAGGACTTGCGGCAGGCATGAGCTAGCTGGTGAGCTATAGCTCAGTAGTTAGGTTAGTTTAGGATAATTGATGTAATATTTCCTAAAATTATATCTTTTCTATGACGGCTATTTGAGTATACTTGGGGAACAATCTTAGGGTTTTATTAGGGTTTCCTTGTGTTATAAAAGGACCCTTTAGTTGATCAATTAGATCATACCTTTTTTAGCCATAAGATTTAAGACTCCTTGTATTATTCTCTCGTTCTTTCTCCATTATAGTGAAGAAGCTCTCAAATCCCCCACCCGTGGATGTAGGTCTATTTTGACCGAATCACGTAAATCCTTGTGTTCCTTGTATATCTTATTATTTGTTTTTCTTGTCCTTAATTTCATTGACTTGTTCCGCATTAATAAAAAACAATTACACCCTTATTTCCCTACACAGGGTTTAGTGTGCTTTGCAAAGTCCAAGAATGTGTTCTCATACAACCCATTTTGAACATGCTTTAAAGTTTGTTTGAAAAAGAAAATTAAGGGGCTTAAATTGTGATCACCTTCTCTATTCTAATCTTACTATGCAGAAACCTGAATAGGGATTTTCAAAGGTTTACTGGTTTTCAATTAAATTTGAAACAAGGTTTGCTCATGGTAGCTTTTATACAGACTCTATATGAAAAATGTAATAGATTTAGAATTTGAATATTACTCCCAAAATAAGACGTCAATGGTTGCATATTAGTCTACCCACTAGAGCAAATCTAGCATATTATCAAATTATTATTTCGTATATATGTCCCTATGTGATAATTGTACTAAATCAGAAGAACATTTATTTCTTAGATTGAGGATCTATGAACCTACTTGTCTCTTAGCTTTATTATCATAACCTTCATACTCCATAGTTTACCTTCCTTTGTGAGGAGAAAACCTAATCCTTTCATCTTTTTCTACAAATAACTACTTTATTATGTAAATTCTAGCAGACTAGAAATAAGTTTTAACATCGTCACTTTTGTTTTTTTTTTTTTTTTTTTTGACAAAGAGAACATCAAAAATAAAACAAACTAAAACATAAAATGAAGTAAGTCTCTACGCCTAGCAGCCCCAGCCAGATAATGAGCATCAACAACTGAAGATCTTGACACCTTACGAATATGATAGGTAGGAAAGGAAGCTAACATATCCCGGATTTTCTGAACAATCCATATGACTGAAATGTCTGCATAAATCTGGTCCATAAGGAGCCGAGGGATAATTGAACAATAAGTGAAAGGACTGATACACAAGAAATTACGTTGACAGGCATGCTTAAGACCCTAAAGATAAGCATGCAACTCAGAATGAAGCGCCGAAGACGCCATACTAGCCCTAGCACCACCCCCCAAAATCTGGGAAGAGTGAGAATCCAAAAAACACCACCCTGCACTTGCATTACAAGAATCTTCCTCCCAGGCACCGTCAAAAAGCATAATTATATCACAAGCCGTCCTAATATCACCCTGAATAACTTGACCAGCTGAATGAGCCGAGAACCCAGGGGGAATACCGTTAGACACGTCAGCAAGCTCTCGAGCTTTCCTACTTCTGTCACACCAGTCTGAAGCAAGCACTAGAACAAAATTAGGCGAATAAACAACCGAGCGGAACCTAACATTGTTCCGAGTCAGCCATATAGCCCAACAAAATCCAAAGAAAAGATCCAAATCCAACCAATTCTTGGCCTTAGCCAAACTGGCAATAATACCCATGACCTTGCTTGGGAACGGATCAGTAAAGTGAGGTAGCTGAAAAGACTCGCAAGCTACAGAACCCCACAAAAGTCGAGAAAAAGAGCAATCCCACCATAAGTGTTCCACCGTTTCCGAAGAATTATGACAAAAAACACAAGTAGCAGAAATTGGGACATCCTTACAAACCAGGAGCGCTGCTGTTGGAAGAGCATTATGTAGTATTTTCCAAGCCAACATTTTCCATTTCGGAAGAATAGGTAACCCCCATAACCGTTTCCACCAAGAGGATGTTGTGGTAGCTGACAAAGAGGAAAACGACTGGTAAATTAAACTAGAGTAAGCAGATTTGGTCGAGAAAGAACCGTCTCAAGTGTATTTCCAATAGACAAAATCATTAATCTGCTGAAAAGGTCTTTCTAAGGCAAGAATCGCCTAAGCTACCAAAGGAAGAAATAAATGTCTAATTAGATTTGCATTCCAAGCAACAGAACTGGTAAAAGCAACTCAGAAACCAGAGAAGGTTGTTCCTCCATAGGAATACAATCCTTTATAACTACTATGACGTTCGACAACCAGCAGTCCTGTAAAATGCTAATCGAACTTCCCGAACCAACCTTCCAAGCCAAACCCTCAGAAAAAGCTAAACCTCTAGCCAACAATCCACGACATCCCCAAGAAGGATGAGAACAAGTAATAGAAGGTTTGGAAAGGAGCAAAGAAGGATACTTAGCCTTAAGAACCCAAGAAGCTAAGAGTTGAGGGTTTCGCCTCAAGCGCCAAGCTTTCTTTGCTAGCAAAGCATTATTAAAATACCTAAGATGTCGAATACCCAAACCCCCCTAGTCCTTTAGGTAGATGAATCACAACAGAAGAGGCTAAAGCCAAACCTCTCGAATCTTTATTAGACTTCCACCAGAATCGAGTAATCAGTGAATCAATAAGGTCACAAATAGAAGAGGGGACCTTGAACAAATAGAGAACATGATTAAAATATGCAACGAGAACGAAATTGATAATTACCAATTTCGCAACCACCGAAAGATGGAGTGAAGCAAAAGAAGTGAGACATCGGACCACCTTATCAACCATGAACTGAAAATCCTTACACTTAGTTCGTCCCAAATCAACAGGAAGGCCTAAATACTCACCAATGGAAGGGCGAGACTGCATTCGGATGCTAACAGATAAGAAGTCACTTTCGTTAGTTCAAAGTGTTTTTATTAGTTTCATTTATGCTGAATGTTAGACTCAATATCTTCTTCATTCTTTAATAATAATACTACCGCCTCCCTTTTGTTCAACCCTAAAACTAATACTCTTATTTTTTGTTACTTGGACTACTCATAACTTTAGTTTCCGCGAAGTTGGTTTTTTTAGTTTATAATAGGAAATTTTTACAATTACCACCTTCTATTATGTCCATTTTAGCAATTACCACCTTGTATTTTTTAATTTTTTTTTTTTTTAAAATTACCACCTTTTATTTTCAAAAACATCAAAAGTTACCACCTTTTCCACCACATGACGTCATGTGGGCCCCACCCTTTACCTTTCCCTCCCATTTCTTTGATTCTCATCTCTCCTCTCACTATTTTTCCCCCCAAAAAATCAGAGCACTTCAATTCACTCCTCTAAATCCAAATTGACGAACAATTATTGGTGGTTGTTGCAACATGACAATGGTTCCCAAAAGAAAGGTATGTTGTTCAACTTAATTTCTTAATTTAGGGGTTTTTAATGCGTTTTAGGGTTTAAGATTGTAATTTTGCGAATCAAATTAACAACAAATTAGGGTTGAAATTAGGGTTTTGCGAATCAAATTAGGGGTGAGGGTGTTCAATTGGTGAACTAATTGACAAAAAATTGTGAATTATTACCTGGTTGAAATTATGGTTTTGCGAAATTAGGGTGTTCAATTGGCGAACTAATTGAGATATCCTAGCTTGGTACCCCCTTCAACAATGACGTTTACAACCAATTGTATAATATGATACTGCGCCTGGAACAAGGTACAATTTTGGGCAATTTAGCAACTATTTTGACCAAGAATTATGAGGGAAAGAGAGGATGTGACACTAAGGAGTAAATTAAATTTTCAGAAAGTATTAGGTGGGTGAGGAAGAATTGATTGCCATTAATGGTGAAGGAGAGAGAAGAGAGACAAGGGAGATGAGAATCGAAGTGAGGAAGGGGAAATAGGAGGGAAAGGTAACGGTTGGGGCCCACATGACGTCATGTGGTGGAGAAGGTGGTAACTTTTGATATTTTTGAAAATAAAAGGTGGTAATTTTAAAAAAAAAAAATACCAAGGCGTTAATTGATAAAATGGACATATTAGAAGGTGGTAATTATTAAAATTTCCTTAATAATATTGCTACTATAGATGTTGTCACCACTCACCAGGGTCTATTTATGAAAACAAATTTTAGATAGAGCTTATAATTTAGAGATGTGCTTGGCTTTATTGACTAAGTCCATTGCTTTTTTAATTGGTCTAATTCTTATTTTTTTCCCAGAATATTTGACATTAATTAATTGAAGAATATAATCTAACATTTATTCGTATTTTTTAGGGTTAAGTCAATTCCCCTGAAAGATAAATTTTGTTGGTGTAGGATATAGACAAAGTTTTTAAATCTTTCGTCTCCTATAACTCTACAAGTCATAACAAATTTTGTAAAAAGACAGTCGAATAACTTCTTTATGCTACCATACTTCGACTCACCAGCTGCATATTGATTCTTTTTAAGATAGAAAATACCTCCTCCGTTCTTTCTTTTTTTTTTTTTTGAGGGGATCCGTTTTTTTTAGAAAACACTTCACATATTTAATTTTGGCACACATAAAAAGGAAGTGTGATTAAGGGAAAAAAAAGATAATAAGATTCCTATACACTCAAAATTTGGTGGAGGTGATAAGGGTAATTTAGAAATTATACATCACAAAACCATAAAATGCGTACCTTTCCTTAAATAATTATGAGTAACTAAGTGTTCTTACCTCATCAACAATCATATTAACACTAAGTTTTTATTTTTCTTTCTTTTCTATGCGTATAAGTTGGTCGTTTTCTAAGTTCCAGACATACATGTTTTTGAATTTTTTATTTAATGGTGATTGTTGTTGAATGGTCATTCTACTTTCATGTTTTGGATTATTGAAGAATAGTAGGGTCGGTAACAATTACATCATCAGTCTTGTCTAAACTCTCTTGAGTAGTGTTGAAGCTTGAAGGTTGAAGGTTTTGATGATGATAAATTTAAACTAAGAAAACTTCGAATCTAATAAGAGTTTTCTAAGTGCTGTGATCTAGAAAGGTGAAGTTGACTTTGGAAGTAGAGGAGTAAGTTTGTTTATCAAGACCTTCTAGAAAGCTCAAGGAAAGTTAAGCTAGGGAGAAGAAGAGTTCCTTCACGGGAACTAATAAAGTTCCTTTACAGGAACCCGAGGACAGCAAGGCATGAAATTGACTTGGTCTATGACAGAGACAGCAAGTTCTGAAAAACTTGGCCTGCGAAGTTTCAGTTTAAGACTGGAAGAATATTGACAGCAGGAACTTAGTCGTAGACTGTGTGAAGCCTAAGTATCCTATGTGATTTAAAGTATTGGCGCAGCAATTTAGGTTAAATAATGTTTCATCTTTAGAAATTGTTGTAAATATGTTAAGTAGGTTATGCATGAAATTTATTAGGAAAAATAAACAAAGTTTGGCAAACGTATTAGATTTGGAAAATTAAAAAGATAAGTTTTTAGAAAAGATTTTTATTGCAAAAAGATTAATTTCTTTAAAAACTGATTATCTCAAAGGATTTTATTCTTTTTATCTTTATCATATTTTCCTAAAAGATTTTCTTTAAAGATTTACTTAAAATCTTATTTTTAGATTAATAAAAAATTTACATGTTTATCTTTTAAAATCCTACTTTCTATACAAGCTAGACATAGTAGAAATCTGAAAATACATTTTCGTGAGTTTATGCGTGAAGAATATCTAAGAGTGCTTAATTGTGTAAGTTTGCCAAGCCTTTAGCTTTGTCATAGTATTTTTGGATTTCATGCATTGCTTGCCTCTCATATAATAATTATTTACTTTGTAATTGGTTGGGATCTTGGGTGTGTGATTGTATTAAAATCTTTGCATACAATAGTGAGATCTATACTTAGGAAGTACGAGTGAGTCAAAGTCAGGGACATAGATTGGGTAGGATATAGTCCTACTGTGTAGCAAGTTCATTCTAGAACTTGTGAGTAAAAGATCTGATTATAATAGGTTTGTAACTTGTGAAGTTTTCGCTATTATAGTGAATTGGCTTTGTTTGGAAATCCCTTAGAAGGGTCGAGGTTTTACTTCTAGCTGGGCCCTGAAAGGTTTCCTCGTAAAATATTATGTGCACTACTAGTTCCTTTAAAGTTGTTTTATATTTTTCGAAAAATAGTCATTAGGAACTCACATACAATTCACCCCCCTCTTGTAGTGTTCATCTGAACTAACAAGTAGCTTAAATATAATAATCACTTCATAGTTCTAGTTGGCTTGCCTATTCCATTTAAAAAACAAAAAAAAGTCACATCCAACTCACAGTTTTTTTAGTAGCTCTGACTACTATTTGACGTAATTAATACTTCCTCCGTTTCTATTTAGTTGCCGAGTTTGATTTTGGCACATATATTAAGGAGAGGAGAGAGAGTGAGATAGAATAAAAAAGCAAGTGGGGTAGTGATCGAGGTTAGATAGGTCGTTGGTTCTACTAACCCTAATCAAATTAACAATTTATAATGCCTAAACTTACACTAAACTAGTTAGTGGCAAGTAAAGGGTCGAACCACTAAGGAAGCTCACTCGTCCAACATCAATATCACTAATGCAAGAGTCAAGAGGGGAAATGTTTTTGTTGATATATTGGATAAAAAGCACTAAAACTACGAATAAGCAAAGATAAAGACGAATAAAATCAAGAAAGAACAACGCTAGGGATACGGGGGTGTCAAACATGATTAGAAAAAAGGGGAATAATCATAGTTATCATGAAGAACATGCCAAAGAACACAAGATCCTACCTAAACAATTCATTCTCATGCAATAGTCTAGGCAAATCAATGAAAGAGGTCTATGCTAATTAGGATCATTCTCATGCATCCCATTAGGCACAAGCTAACCAAGGAATAAGGGGCACAATACATGGAACTCCATTTTTAAAACTCATTCTCATGCAATCATTAAAATAGAGGTGATCTAAATCTAGTTCAAATCATTTTCATGCATTTAAACTAGAAGGCAATCAAATAAAGTGCTACAATAGTCTCAAGTCAATAAAAATCATATCTTTCATCAATTTAAGGCATGTAATCAATCCACTATCATCATTCATCCAACATTCAACACATATTTTCCACCCCCTTCCCCTAGCTAAAAGATTAGCCTAGAGAAAGGAGGTTAAACATAATAGCAAAACAAAAAATATATTCAAGAAACACAAAACAAAACATGATTAAAAACAATGAAAACAATAATAACTAGATGAACTAAAAAGACTAACAAAAATAAGCAACAATAAAGCAAATAAATAAAGCTAAAGGAAAGGATTAGAGATTACTAGAGAGAGGATTAATGAAAGATGAAAACTTGAAGGAATTGCTTGATTGGAAATTAAACTTGACCAAAATTGATTACTTGGAAGAAAATTGAGCAATAATCTACTTTATCTCTCTAAAAACTATCTAATCTAACCCTAAGAGAGAGAAGCTCTCCTAAACTAACTAAGAAAATAGCATAATGACCTCCCCTCTAATTACCCCCCAAAGGAGTATTTATAATACAAGGCTAAATAAAATAAAGTAAAAGAGAAAACTAAAAAGAAATAAAAACTAAACTAAAATAATTAAAATAACTAAACTTAAAAACCAAAAATAAAACTAAACTAAAAATAAAATAAAATAAAAGAAAATGAAAAGAAAAAAGGAAAACAAAAACAAAACCCAACAAATCCCCAAAACAGTAAAACAAATCAGCTTCCATTTCTTTCTCTTTCGATCTTGGCTGCTCTGATTTGCATCACCTGCATCACCATCACGCATCATCAATTATCACTCAATCACCACCGTCAATCCTCATCGTCATCAATCAAGCATCAATCGAAGCCGTTCAATTCTCATTAAAAATCACGTGAAAAGCTCGTGATTGACCCACGAATGCGCGCCCGCACAGAGGTCGCACAGAGGTCGCGCATAGCTTCTGCCTCGACTCTGATTTTGGACTCAATCTCGTGCGCTTTCTGACAGGGCTGCGCGGCCGCGAGGTCTGGGTTGAGTAATTTGGTGGCTGCTCTGTTCGAAATCGCTGCTCGTAGTGGTTGTTGATGGTGGTAAATGGGTTGGTGGTAATTGGGGTGAGATGCGTGTTGTTGCTGCAGTTGTTGTTGGTTGCGGTGGATGCGGGGGAAGGTGATTGTGGTGGTTGCAATTGGTGTTGTTGTGGGGTTGAATTGAGGTGGTAATTGCTGGCGAGAGGGGTGGAGATGCGTGGGAGTTTGGTTTAATTGGTGAGTGGTTTAATTTGGTGGTTTGATTGATAGGCGATTGGCGGTTTTGGCGGAGGTTGATTGGAGGTGGCTGAAATTGAGTGGGTTGCGAAGGCTGGTGGGTGTGAGATGGAGGTTGAGGGAGGTGGCTGGTGTAGTGCTGTGGTGGTGTTGAGAAGGCAGGGAGCAGGGGATTGTGTGGTGTAGGTTTAGAAAGGGTGTGGTGTATGTTAAGCTGCTAGCAAGAGGGCAGCAGCTAGAGCATTTGCCTCGAACCTTGACCTCCGAACACAAATTTGACTTTGAAACCCGGAACGCCTACAACCAAAAACAACACGAGGGTGAATTGGAAAATAAAATAAAATAAATAAAATAAAGTAAAATAAAGTAAAATAAAATAAGATAAATAAAGTAAAATAAAATAAAATAAAATAAGATGCTAAAGCTAAAGAAATAATAAAATTAAATGAAATAAAATAAAATAAAATAAAATACGAAACTAAAATAAATAAGAAAACGAGATAAAAAAGAGAAATTATTAAAAATATAAACTAACGACTTAAACTACAAACATTAAAAGAAAGAAAAATAAAATAAAACACGAAAATAAACTAAAAACTATAGAAAATTACAAAAATACTCAAAATAAAGAATAAAAGACAAGAATAATAAAATAATAGAAATAAAGGATAAAAAGGGTGAAATTATTGGAAAATAAGCCGGAATACGACTCAATAAACACCCTAAAAGTGACATAAAAGTCACTTATCAAACTCCCCCAAGCTTACCTTTTGCTCGTCCTCGAGCAAATTAACATGAAACACGGGAGAAGGAGAATGATTTATTCAAGCAAAACTAAGACACTAAAGGAGACAAGAATGTACACTAACTCACTTTCGTAGGAATCACGGTCACTTTTAGCAACTAATGACAAGCCCTTTAAACCCCTAGATCGCCCTAGAGGACGAGTGTGCTCTCGTGAGGGCGTCCTAAGAGTTTAACCCACAACTCTAAACAAAACCAAGGCAAAACAAAAAGAAAAAGAAAAGCAAAAACAAAAAGCAAGCACAACCACGACCAACATGACATGACAAGGCTTAAGAAAACCAAACAAGCTTTTAGATAGAAAATGCTCCATTCGGACTCAAAACATAGAGACATGCACCAAAGAATGCTCACCTTTCTTAATTAAATGAGGGAATACACGTTCCGAGATGCTCATGGTTGAAAGAGACAAACCTAAGCTAAGCATAGAGAACTAATGATTTCACTCTCCGCCCTAGCCCCATCCAAGACGGTCCACGTTCTCTCCACTAGCTTCAAATCATCCCTTAGTTAGCTCCTCATGATTCCTCGAGGGAACCGGAAAAAGAAATTTTTATGTGGAATCATAAGGTCATCCCGACATCTCAACTATGCATATTCTCTCCATAGGGTTGAAATCTATCTCCCTCCACCGGTCATTGACCTCACCCCTCTAAAGTCAAAGGGTCTTTACTAGGGTTGTAACGTAAGGCTAAGGGTCAAGGCGGGGCAAAAATTTGAAAATTTTGGTGATATTTCCTAAGTGAAGCAAAAGGGTGATCAAACCTCAAAAACAAACTCAAGAAATCACCAAACATCAAACAAAAATACCAATAATGCCATCTCCCCCAAGCTTATTCGACACCGACACTCAATAAAAACAAAAACGAATTAACGCTCCCCCCCAAGCTTGAACAAAGCATTGTCCTCAATGCTTAAACTAGGGAAGAAAACGAAACCAAACTAATTTAAATTTTTTTTTTTATTTTATTTGTTGTCCTTGCCTTTTTTAACTTTAGACGGCTTTTTCTTAACATTTGCTTTATTTCACACAATATATACAATTTACTTTTCTTGCTTGGTACAAAAAGCATAATACTTTCTCAATTTATTACAACACAAAACAAACTCTTAAACCGAAATGCTTCACAAACTAAGGGTTAGGGAAACGAAAGGTCATAAGGTTTGTAATGTGGCTCATAATCAAGAAAGGGAATAGGCTCAAAGGGTTGGCAAGAGGAGCAAATGCAAAATAAGAACAAAATAAGTAACAAAACAAAAAGAAGATAAAGAAAAAAGAGAAAAATGGTGCCCTTTTCC
This sequence comes from Chenopodium album, assembly GCF_948465745.1. Lineage (NCBI taxonomy): Eukaryota > Viridiplantae > Streptophyta > Magnoliopsida > Caryophyllales > Amaranthaceae > Chenopodium > Chenopodium album. The sequence goes on from NC_137838.1 coordinate 47,952,366, forward strand.
TCCCCTAGAGTTGCTTGGTCACGATCTTGGGAGCTAGAGAACAACACAAGGATTTAGTTATGCATAGTTAAGGATCCTAAATGCCACTCACAAGAATGATGAAGGCTAGAACAAATGACACTCACACGGGATAAGAAATAAGCAAATACCAACCAAGGGAATCCTATTCACCATAGAGAGCAACACCATCTTACCACTTTCCCGTGAACTAGGGGTTCAAACGTCCTCAAAAGTTCTAAACCGGGCTACCTTAGCTTACAATGTGTCTAACTCAACCCAAAGCATTCTCAAACCGTGCAAACCCTCATCAACTAGGAAGATAAGCATTCAAAGACACATCATCATGAAAGGCACACAAATCCAAATGAATGAGCAATTCCAAATCAAAATAATTTCAACTCGTCATAGCCATGTTTGTCACATAAAAGGGAAAAACAACACAAAAACAAGAGGAAGAAATAAAAAGGTTCACAAATGAGGCATGTAATTCAAGTAAATCCCAATCGTCATACAAATGACCGTTGATAACAACATCAACGATCCCAGGTTCCTTAGAACCAATGCAAACAACCTCTAACCATTCAACTTCTTCCTAAACTAACCTTAAACTAAGCACTCAAAGAAAAATTAAAAGAGTGAAAACAAGAAAGGTCTCACCGAGAGGTTGGCTTAAAAGAATAATTGAGCATAAAATCTAGTTCATCAAATGTCACTCCGCTCCAATCTTCCAAAATGCAACCTACAAGGCAAGACAAGACATAAAAGAAAACATTAAAAGAAAACAAAGAAAGAAAACAAAAAGAAAAAGAAAGGAGGGGGAGAAAAAGGGGTAGAAATCCTCCGGGTTGCCTCCCGGGAAGCGCTTGTTTATGGTCTCTAGCTTGACCCTTCACCTCCTTCAAGGTGGAATAAAAAACATCACCCTCATCAACTTGAGGATTGAATCATAGATTCCCCCAAGATTGAGAACTAGCATTCCTTGAGGTCTCAAATCACCACAAGGGAAAGGAGGGAATAAATCAAGAGCCAATGGTGGCTCATCTTTTCTTTTTCTCTTCTTCTTGTCGTTTCTTCTAAAAGGGCGATGAAGCTTGGAATCCTCGATATTAGGAAGGGAAACCTCACCTTCCTCAAGAGAGCCTTCAAACCAAGTAGGAACTTCAAGAAAGTTATCGTACCTCATTGTCACCTTACCATCACATGGAGGTAAGCTCTCATTATCCATCACACCATCGACCACATCAACTCTACATATGCTCACCGCCATAGGGCTCTTCAAAACAACATTCTCAACTAGCCTACAAGGGAAGGGAACCGGGCCTTCAAACTTGTTTGGTTCACTAAAATCTAATGGCTCCTCATTTTGTTCTTGAACCTTCTTCTCAACCACATCCTCCACAACCTTGTCTTCCTTACTTTCATCCTCCTTGCAAGTTTCGAGATGATAAGCATATGAAGGGTTAGTAGATGATTGTAAGGGGAGTTTTGTGGTTAAATGGAGAGAAGAAATGTTGGCTAGTTGGGAGTCAACAACTTCATTGTGAGATTTGATCTCTTGGAATTGTTGAGTGAGAATTTGACGTTGTTGAAGAATTTGGGTTTGTGTGTGGTCGAGTGGGGATTGTTCTTCATACGCTTGAGGATTTTGGTCATGATGTTGACCTTGAAAGTTCCCCATTTGGATGGAAGGGTAAGAAAAATTTTCGGTTAGAGGATTGAAAAGAGGTTCATCTTGGAGGTAGGAGTTTTCTTGTTTTGGAGGTTGTTGAAGTTGTTGAGAATGAGCTTGGGTTACAAACTCTCCTTCCCTCAAAGTCAAAGCCTCACCTTGCTTGGGATTGAACTCTCTACAATACGATGCATCATGATCCGTCCCACCACAACAAGCACATGAGAAATCAATGATTTGTGACAGTTTTGAACCCAAACCAACACTTGAGTTCAACTTGGAAAGACCTTCATTCAAGAGTTCAACTATGTGCTTAAGTTGACCGACTTTCTCCAACTCATAAAGATCACCTTGCTTTCCTTGGGACCTTCTTTGACCTCCCCAAGAATAGCTAGTAGCCACCTCTTCAATTATAGCTTCAACTTGGCTTTGAGGGATCTTAATCAATTGGCCACCGGCACCCGCATCTAGATTGGTTCTTGAAATTGGCTCTAAGCCATCATAAAAGAATCTCATGAGCAAATTATGGTTGAATCCATGGTTAGGACATGCTCTAATCATATCCTTAAACCTTTCCCATGCTTCCCCAAGAGTTTCATCCGGTTCTTGCTCAAAAGAAACTATCTTCCTCCTCATTTTTGCGGTTTGCTCATCGGAAATGAACCTCTTGAGAAAGGCCTTCGCAACATCTTTCCATGTGGTGAGAGAGTTGGGCTTCAAAAGCTTGAGCCATTTCTTTGCTCTTCCGGTGAGAGATTGCCGAAAGAGATGCATACGAATGTAATCTTGGCTCACTTCATTTGTTTGCATCATTGCACACAACTCAAGGAATCGGTCCAAATGCTCAATGGGGTCTTCACTTGCACTTCCGGAAAATTGCTCAACTTGTACCATCCTAGCATATTGTGGATGGATTGTGAAATTAGACTCTGTGGTTGGGAGAAGTATACCACTCGTGAGCTCATAGACTTCCGGATTTCCAAACTCCCTAAAAAGAAGGTCATCCTCTTGTCTTGCCATATCTCTCTTTGAATACAACAAAGCTAAGCACACGATTAGCAATGACAAGTAGGATTAAAAAAAAAAGGCAAAATAATAAAAAGAAAGCAAATAAAATGACTATAACAATAGCAAAAATAAATGCTAAACAAGCCGCTTCCCCGGCAACGGCGCCAAAATTTGATCGAGGTTAGATAGGTCGTTGGTTCTACTAACCCTAATCAAATTAACAATTTATAATGCCTAAACTTACACTAAACTAGTTAGTGGCAAGTAAAGGGTCGAACCACTAAGGAAGCTCACTCGTCCAACATCAATATCACTAATGCAAGAGTCAAGAGGGGAAATGTTTTTGTTGATATATTGGATAAAAAGCACTAAAACTACGAATAAGCAAAGATAAAGACGAATAAAATCAAGAAAGAACAACGCTAGGGATACGGGGGTGTCAAACATGATTAGAAAAAAGGGGAATAATCATAGTTATCATGAAGAACATGCCAAAGAACACAAGATCCTACCTAAACAATTCATTCTCATGCAATAGTCTAGGCAAATCAATGAAAGAGGTCTATGCTAATTAGGATCATTCTCATGCATCCCATTAAGCACAAGCTAACCAAGGAATAAAGGGGCACAATACATGGAACTCCATTTTTAACAACTCATTCTCATGCAATCATTAAAATAGAGGTGATCTAAATCTAGTTCAAATCATTTTCATGCATTTAAACTAGAAGGCAATCAAATAAAGTGCTACAATAGTCTCAAGTCAATAAAAATCATATCTTTCATCAATTTAAGGCATGTAATCAATCCACTATCATCATTCATCCAACATTCAACACATATTTTCCACCCCCTTCCCCTAGCTAAAAGATTAGCCTAGAGAAAGGAGGTTAAACATAATAGCAAAACCAAAAATATATTCAAGAAACACAAAACAAAACATGATTAAAAACAATGAAAACAATAATAACTAGATGAACTAAAAAGACTAACAAAAATAAGCAACAATAAAGCAAATAAATAAAGCTAAAGGAAAGGATTAGAGATTACTAGAGAGAGGATTAATGAAAGATGAAAACTTGAAGGAATTGCTTGATTGGAAATTAAACTTGACCAAAATTGATTACTTGGAAGAAAATTGAGCAATAATCTACTTTATCTCTCTAAAAACTATCTAATCTAACCCTAAGAGAGAGAAGCTCTCCTAAACTAACTAAGAAAATAGCATAATGACCTCCCCTCTAATTACCCCCCAAAGGAGTATTTATAATACAAGGCTAAATAAAATAAAGTAAAAGAGAAAACTAAAAAGAAATAAAAACTAAACTAAAATAATTAAAATAACTAAACTTAAAAACCAAAAATAAAACTAAACTAAAAATAAAATAAAATAAAAGAAAATGAAAAGAAAAAAGGAAAACAAAAACAAAACCCAACAAATCCCCAAAACAGTAAAACAAATCAGCTTCCATTTCTTTCTCTTTCGATCTTGGCTGCTCTGATTTGCATCACCTGCATCACCATCACGCATCATCAATTATCACTCAATCACCACCGTCAATCCTCATCGTCATCAATCAAGCATCAATCGAAGCCGTTCAATTCTCATTAAAAATCACGTGAAAAGCTCGTGATTGACCCACGAATGCGCGCCCGCACAGAGGTCGCACAGAGGTCGCGCATAGCTTCTGCCTCGACTCTGATTTTGGACTCAATCTCGTGCGCTTTCTGACAGGGCTGCGCGGCCGCGAGGTCTGGGTTGAGTAATTTGGTGGCTGCTCTGTTCGAAATCGCTGCTCGTAGTGGTTGTTGATGGTGGTAAATGGGTTGGTGGTAATTGGGGTGAGATGCGTGTTGTTGCTGCAGTTGTTGTTGGTTGCGGTGGATGCGGGGGAAGGTGATTGTGGTGATTGCAATTGGTGTTGTTGTGGGGTTGAATTGAGGTGGTAATTGCTGGCGAGAGGGGTGGAGATGCGTGGGAGTTTGGTTTAATTGGTGAGTGGTTTAATTTGGTGGTTTGATTGATAGGCGATTGGCGGTTTTGGCGGAGGTTGATTGGAGGTGGCTGAAATTGAGTGGGTTGTGAAGGCTGGTGGGTGTGAGATGGAGGTTGAGGGAGGTGGCTGGTGTAGTGCTGTGGTGGTGTTGAGAAGGCAGGGAGCAGGGGATTGTGTGGTGTAGGTTTAGAAAGGGTGTGGTGTATGTTAAGCTGCTAGCAAGAGGGCAGCAGCTAGAGCATTTGCCTCGAACCTTGACCTCCGAACACAAATTTGACTTTGAAACCCGGAACGCCTACAACCAAAAACAACACGAGGGTGAATTGGAAAATAAAATAAAATAAATAAAATAAAGTAAAATAAAGTAAAATAAAATAAGATAAATAAAGTAAAATAAAATAAAATAAAATAAGATGCTAAAGCTAAAGAAATAATAAAATTAAATGAAATAAAATAAAATAAAATAAAACACGAAACTAAAATAAATAAGAAAACGAGATAAAAAAGAGAAATTATTAAAAATATAAACTAACGACTTAAACTACAAACATTAAAAGAAAGAAAAATAAAATAAAACACGAAAATAAACTAAAAACTATAGAAAATTACAAAAATACTCAAAATAAAGAATAAAAGACAAGAATAATAAAATAATAGAAATAAAGGATAAAAAGGGTGAAATTATTGAAAAATAAGCCGGAATACGACTCAATAAACACCCTAAAAGTGACATAAAAGTCACTTATCAGGTAGCTTGTAAATACAAGATAAAAAACTTAACACAAAAGGAAGCGTATCAACTAAAAAAAAGTTTCTAAAAAGGAATACGTGTCAACTAAAAAAATACGGAGGTAGTATTGTCTTAAAGTAAATGGATGCATCCTTATTAAAGAGTAGAAATTTATGCTAAAATTTAATATATATTTTTTTTTAAATATTATGGGATTGAGTTTCATTTCTTTACAACTTTAGATGTTTTAGATGGTTTTAGAGTCGGAGAGGTAGTGATTAGACATTTTCTTTTAATTTAAATTTAGGATTGCTACTAGTAAATTTAAATAAATTAGTTGTTAATCGATCAGCTGATTTTATTCATGTTTCTCAAATGTATTGTTTTATAATGCGAGACTAAAGTTGACTCCTACATATGGTTCTCATAACATATGATCTGTGTGACTGGTCAAAGAAGAAAGTGGTATAAACTTGAATAAAGAGGGAATGGTTAAGCTTGTAGCTTAGCCTTCTTGGATCCATCAGCAAGAGGCAAATATCTAGTAGAAATACATAAATGGGTAACAGTTCGAAACCTTATATGGGAAGTTGTAAGATCGATCGAAGTGCGCCTACTTAAGCATGTTGTGAATATGGTTTACAATCATATAAAGTAGGATTTGTCATATACAATTAAGGAAAAATAAAGTATGGAACCGCCAACAACTTTTTAAGGAACTTGTAAACCGTTCATAGATCATTTAAGGTAACCACGATTAAGGACAACAAAAGGCTATAACAACTAACCCATGAAAGATACAACCCATTCATCCATGAGATTACTAACTCCTACATGGTTAGGAACCACGCGAAAGAAGGATCGGAGTTGATGATACGAAGTGAGTCATGGAAGTCACTTCACCATATTGGCCTCTACTCGATTTTTATTGCGAAAAGTATTTCCTGCGATCTAAAAGACATACAAACAAATATTTAATTTGCTCCAAACTAATTAATCGAAGTTGGTTGAATATTAATGCAAACATAATTCTAATTATTGTGATAACTTGAATTAAAAATAAGATTTAAGGTACCTAAACTATTTATAATATGCACACATATTAATTCACACATATTTCTAATTATTGTGATAACTTGAATTAAAAATAAGATTAAAGGTACCTAAACTATTTATCCAAATTATCTTATTAGGCATGATTTTCAATTACATATTCTTGATTAAACTTACAAAAGGGTGATGAATAATAAATAAAATAGTACGACAAAAATATTGGAAGCAACGTTATAATATTAATTAGAACAAATCAATCCCATCATGATAATAGCAAAATAAAAAAATAATAATAAGTAATTAAATAATTTAACTACTCACATTGCAGTTGTTGATATGTCTATTTTATATAGTATTTTACCCCCGTCCCTTGGTCATAATTGGTAGTGCTTTTGGCTCTTTAGCCACTTTTATTACTAATTGGTGTTTTCAAGTGTTTTTGTAGTTTTGGTTGAGTTTTGTAGGGAATTGCACTTTTGGAGCATTTTTCCGGGATTTTATGGAGTGACTACGAGCATTGGAGGAGCACAACCACTTTTCACAGCCCAAGGCCGGCCAGAGTCATCGAGCCGGTGATTAAGGGCTCAACTTATGAAATACCGAGCATTGGACACCGAGTATTCAAGCCCAAAAGTGGAAATCCAGAGTGGGCTAAGAAGTGAAGCCCATTCAAAGTCCAAGCAAAGCCGGACCCGATTGGGAACCTTGAGCTCAATGGGGCGGCTTCCTAGAATCAGAAGGCGAAGAAAAAGGCGGGCTTGATCGGGCGGCATTTAGCCCAATCGGGCGCGTGCTTCTGATAAGCCATTTTCAGCGATTTACTTAGTTTCTAATTAGGATTTGTTAGGATCTTTGTATGAGTACGATTTAGTGTTTCATGAACAAGACCGCTTCTCTTAGACTTTTTGATGAGTGACATTTATGTCACTCTTAGGGAGTAGTTTTAGAGTCATTTTCGTGTTTATTTTATCTTATTTTCCTTTCTTTATCTTTAATAAAGTTTCTAGTTTATTTTGGTAATTTTGTCGTGTTTTAATTCTTTTCGTAGTTTTTAGTTTATTTTCGTATTTTATTTGCTTTTGATTTGTTATATTTCGTTCTTTATTTTTCCCTTGAAAGTATTCTAATTTACTTTTATTTATTTTAATTAGTTTTGAGTCTATTTTATTTCACTTTCTTTACTTGTATAGTTTTATTTAATTTTTATTAGTTTAGTGTTATTTATCTTATTTTATTTTACTTTATTTTACTTTATTTTATTTTATTTTATTTTATCTCTTAGTAATACCCTCGTGTTTTTGGTTGTAGGTGTCCCGGGTTTCAAGGTCATGTTCGTGTTCGGAGGTCCAAGGTTCGAGGCGCAAAACTTGAGCCAACCCAAGCTGCTGCCTCCTATCCTTCACCCCATCCCCTTCATTATCCTACACCACACCAAAACACAGCAACATCCCCTGCTCCACCAACAGCAACACCACCTGACCACGCAAACCACTAGTCACAACAGCTCACCTGCCACCACACACACCTGCTCAACCAACACCAACAACGACACAAGCATTTCGCTGCCCCTGCCTCACTCCCAGCCACCTAGCACCGCACATCCCCTACTTCACCCCGCATCACCACCACAACACAAACCATCCCCTGCTCAACCAAATGCGCAGCCACATCAACCGATACACCACCAATTTCACACCTGACCCGCAACTACTCAAACCAACCATCTGACCACCAACTGCAACCCCGCAGCAGCCACGCAATCCCCAACACCAACGCAACCCAGCCACCGCAATCAACCTCCCTCAAGCTTTTACAGCAGCCCGCAATTCACCTCACAACAGCCTGCTTTACACCCGCAATCAGCCGCACCTAAACCAGCAACAATTAAGCAACCAATTCGCACAAGCAATTCGGCCCTCAATTAAGCAAATCAGAACAAATTGCAAATTAATCAAGTTCGAGCAAACCCATTAAGAAGTTCGGCCGAACGTCGAGTCAGAGACTTTGGGGGCTTTGTTATTCGAAGGGGAGTGGTCGAACATACCCTTGGTTCGACCGAACCAACCCCGTAGTTCGGTCGAACCCACCACCGGTTCGATCGAACCATTCCACGAGCTTCTCACACGAGTTTTAATGAAAATTGAACGGCCTTGATTGATTGCTGGTTGATGAAGATGTCGGTGATGATTTTGAGCCATTGATGATGGTTGTTTGGTGTTGATATTGAAGCAGCCAAATTCGAAGAAGGGGAAAGGGGGTAGCTGATTGTTTTGGGGGGAATTGATTTGTTTTATTTTTATTTCTTTTTCTTTTCCCTTTTCTTATTTTCTTTCTTTTCTTTTATTTTTATTTTTTTAGTTTCTGATTTTATTTTTTTGCTTTTCCTTTTAATTTATTTTATTTTATTTTCTTTTTCTTTTTTTCCTAGTTTTATTAAGTTAGTATAAATACCCATTTTTTTTGGGGTAATTAGGAGAACATTCAAGAACTATCTATTCCTCTCTCTAGTTAGTTTTAGTTTTAGGTTAGGTTAGGATTAGTCTTCTTTGGTAGAGAGAGAAAGTGAGGTTTTCTTCATTAATGAACTTGGATTTTGAAGAAGGAGCTTGTTCAATCCTTTGTAGACCTTCATCTTCAATTAATGAGCAATTTCTTACTCTCTCTCTCCTCTATTTTTATTTGTTTATTTTGATTATTATTTTAGTTGTTGGTATTGCTTGTTGATCATGTTGATTCTTGATTATTTGTTGGTTAATCTTGTTATTATCATGATTAGTGAGTAATTTCCCCATTAAGGGGATGGTTGTGGTGTAGTTGGACCTTGAGCATGTTCTAGGGTTTAGAATTGATTTATTTATGATTAAAGTCTTTATATGCTCTTGCAAGTGCACGTTGTTGGTTGATTAAAGGTGAATCTTTGCTAACAAGAAACGGAAGTTGACTTAGTTAAGGTTCATTACTATCGATTGTTATTTAATAGTACCTCCTAGTATATGGTTCTAATGTGGAAACATAGAGGCTATGTTAGGAGAAGCAAATTGACCCCGGAAAGCGGCTAGATTGGATTCTTAATTTCGATATTCGAGCATGTTTAGTTCATAATTAATTCAATTTCTATGCCTTTGTTTATGTTCAAGTGAATTCTATACCTAAACCATTTCCCTTAATGTTTTATTTCTTGTTTTAGCATATTTAGACTTTAGTTTATTTATCTCCTATTCTGGACTAGCTTAATTGTCGATAACATTTGGTGGTGTTTACCGTTCTCTGTGGTTCGACCCCTATGCTTGCCTTATACTCGTATTAGGTTTGTTTAGGTTGTATAAATTGTATTTGATCTAGGGATAGACAATTGACGACGCGTTTATTCCCTTGTCACTTTTTCTCTCTATTTAGTTTTATTTCCTCTCTTTTTTTCTCTCTCTACAACTTTACACTTTGTTCTTGATTCCACTCATTATTTCCGTTAACTTTGGTAACGATTTCTTCTCTATTAATTTCAGTAATTTTATTTCTTTATTTCATCATGACTTGTTTAATTGCTTTGATTAGTTAAGATTTAATTATGCGTGAGTATTTTTCTTTCTAGGATTTGTGGAGATCCATAAATAATATGAAGGGGTAATTTGTTATTGTTGATTGTCAATGCTCGATTAATTTCCTATTGATTAGATTAGGCCTGGTTTAATTGTCGAATGAGTTATGCAATATTGATTCGAGATTTGAGAGATGAGAATTGATGCTTAGGCTTAGTTTCAATAGGCGGACTAATTTGTAAATGATTAAGTCGAGATTTGAGAGATGAGATTTAATACCGGTAAATTAACTATGTGATTGTAATACGTAGCGAAAGCCCTTTATGATCTGATTAATTGATGCATTGATGATTGATTATTATGTTTTACCTTGTAATATTATTTATTGGTGAAACTATGCCCTAGATCTTTTATTCATTGATTTCCCCTACTTTTATTCTTCGTAGTATAGTTCCTTTAAATAACAACAAATTGGTTACTCAATAATTTAGATTACTCTTGATTAATTAGGAATAAATAAACTTGTTTCCCCGTGGTTCGACCCTTCTTCCCTATCTGCATAGTTAGTGGATTTGATAAGGTGATTTGACTTTAGCCTGTAAAAATTTGGCGTCGTTGCTGGGGAAACGATTTCATTTTTATTTCTGATTGTTTTTTGTAGTCTAGATTATTCCCTCTTGTCTCACAGAACGTTAGTTCTTTGAAGCAATTCTCATATTTGACTTTTAGTTCTTTGTTTATGCCCAGGTGTTCTAGATCAGATTATATTCCATCAGATCATGAGATCGAGCACTCTTTCCATAGACAAAAGAATCTCTATAGGCAAATCCTGGCGCCTTATGGGGATAACGATAATCATAGAGACCCTCCAACTAATTCTAGTGATTCAGAAGTGATGAGCGTCATTATGGCACTCATTTGGTTCATTTTAGGGTAAATTTCATGTTATTCTATAGATCTTTTACTTAGCTTTTCCTTGATTTTACACTTTATTTCTTTTGGTTTTTTGCATTTTCTTAATTGGATTTTTTTCATTATGCGTTTCTTGGTTTATTTTTTTTTCTCTTTTATTTGCTTGTTTTCCTTTATTTTTCAGGTTCGGGTTGCTATCCAAGTTTCACAAGGCCTATTCTAAAGTTTGGCATTGATTAGGATGTCTAGTGTTCTCCATTTGAAGCTCAAGCATGGAGAAGTGCAAGTTCCTAAAGTTCTTGAAATGTGCATTCAAGCCGTGGGGGCATTATTTCTAGTGTTGAACCCGCAAGCATGGAGTTTAGAAACTAAAAGGTCCCATGTTTATCAAGAGCATTAAGTGGAACGCACGAGTAGCATCGGCATGATAGGGAAGAAGGTTGCCCTGTCCTCAGGCGCGGGCGCACGTGGCAGCGCGGCTTGTTGGCGCGGGCGCGCCTTTCTTGGGCGCGAGCGCGCCTGTATGGGTCTTGTATGGGTCTCTGTTCCGTACCTAGATTTGCGCTGCCACGCTCTCTCTTGTAGTTGGTCGTACTTGTACGGGTTTATTTTGGGACGATCTAACTAATTTCTCTTAGTTAGTTTTACTATATGTAGATTTTCTTTCTATTTTTAGAGAGAGAGTTCAATTTTTCAAAAATTAGAATAGAATTAGGTTAGATTTTTAGAGAGAGAAACTCTAGTTTGTAAAGAGAGATGTTCTTGATTGATGATTGAAGATTGATGATTCCAAGTGTTTTTCTCCATTGAATTGAAGCAAGTTTGTAAGGATTTCTTTACTTTAATGCAATCTTTGTTTTGATCTCAATTTCTTTGTTAATTTTTCAAGTTGATTGATTTTTTAATTCGTTTATTTTTTATTAATGTAATGATGATGAATTTGTCGTTAGTTTAGTTTTGATATTAATTTCCATGAGTAGTGAGTAGTTTTCTTGCTAGGGAAATGGTGAAGAATATATGAGTAATGGATTTATGCTAATTGGGGGAAATTGATGGAGTTGATGTTGTGATTAAATTGGTTGATTGATTATGTGCATGTGTGTGTTTAATTTAGGAGTGATCAACCTAAGTTTCTCACACTAGATATCATTGTAGGTTCACATTGATACGGAAAATTGATTTGTGGCTTACATTTGTCGATTTAGTAGGTTTGCAAGTTTCCTAGCTAGAGTCTCTCATAGTTGGCGCTAGTTTGTCCTCTAGGAGATTAGCCTACCATATTCTCTTGATTGCTTAATCGATTTTCCCTCGCAACACTTGATTTAGTCATCTCCAATCCCAATTAGTTTAATTAATTACGAGTTTATGAGGATCCATACCCTAGTGCTTGATAAATTTGATTTTCGTTTCAATTGTTTGATTGGTAGAATAGACACACCTCACCTCATTGCTTCGAAATAGCTTAACTTTGACTTTAGCATTCACCTCCCATTCCTAGTGTTTCAACCCTCGACTTACTCTATGCTTGGTATAGGGGTGTGTTGAGAGATTACAAATTGTGTTTTGACCGAGGGTAGATTAGTTTACAAAGACCTAGTCTCGCCCTAGATAAAAAATGGCGCCGTTGCCGGGGAATGGCGTAGATGTTTGCTATTGTTATTGAGTCTATTTCACTAAAAATTGAAAATACAAAAAGATTTTTCTCATTTGGCTACATTTGTAGCCGTTCTACATTATTAATATTTTCCTTTGAGTTTGTGTGTGCAAGTTAACATGGTAGATATCCCAAGGGTTACATTGAAGGAATTGGGTACTCCGGGTGCATACAAGTATGAGAGCGGGATTGCTCTATTATTGATACCGGATAGTGACTTTGAAATCAAGCCGTTAATGATAACTTTTATTGAAAGGCGACCACATAGTGGAGGAATGAATGAGAGCCCCCTAAATCATCTTCAGGAATTCGAGAAATATTGCAACACAATTAAGGTGAACAGGGTAGCTCAAGAATTCATAAGGCTTAAGCTATTTCCTTTTTCTCTAATTGGAAGAGCTCAAGAGTGGCTAGACAAGGAAGTGAAGACTAATTATTTGAGAACTTGGGATGAAGTCACCAAGGAATTCCTTTCCTGTTTCTTCCATTAAAAGAAAACGGCGAAGGCAAGAGCTTTGATTCAAGTTTCAAGAAAAAGTCTAGTGAAAGTCTTTATGAAGCATGGGAGAGATAAAAAGAGTATCAACGTGAGTGTCCTTACCATGGGATCCCCACTTTCCTAATCATTCAATTTTTTTATGGCGGTTTGAATCCTCAAGGGAGAGCAAGTCTAGATGCCGGAGCCGGATACCCAATAATGAATAACACTAAGGAAGAGGTTGTAGGTATCATTGAGGATATAGTTAGAAACTACATGGAATGGCAAGATGGTGAGAAGGAGTCGATAAACATGAGTATTATAATGGGATGCTCAATGGAACTACTCAATGCTACCAACAATTTGTCGATTCAAATTTTGGATTTAGGAAAGGAGGTAGTTTCTATCAAGTATAAGATCGAGAGCGGGACCTCACAAGCACCAATTCTTCCCTCCCAAATTAAGGGGATAGGTACTTCTTCTTCTAACTCTCCTCCATCTTCTTGTTGCATGATTAGAGAATGATGGTTTTGTGAATTGTGTGGAATGAATGACCATGATGCTTCTATTTGCCCTAATGTTCCTTGTACTGAATATGTTGGGAGTGAGAATTAACATGTGAACTTAGTTGCTAATAACAATGTTGGACCAAGATTTGATGCTAAAAGGAATGTTGGAAGTAGGAATTATCACAACCAAATGAACTATGATAATTATTACCAAAATGGCGGTTATAGAAACCATGGAATCCAAGGGAATTATGGTAGATATAACAATCAAAGTACGGGAAATATAACAAAGGTCATGGCCAAGGATATGGGGACTATAACCAAGGTTATGGTAACCATAATCACGATAGTGGCCAAAATCAATGTATAGGTAATTGGAACGTTCAAAGTAGGGGAAATTTCCAATCAAATGTTCAAACAGATGCTCCAGTTGGATTTATTCCAAATACCCAAGAGCATAGTGATAATTTGTATGATCAATAATTTTCCTCTAGGAGTTTCTTGTAAGGTGTCATAGAGAAGCAAGACAAATTGTTGGACACCTACATGACCCTAAGCAATGAGAAATTCAATGACATGTTAACTTGCCATAAGGGGTTGGAGACCCAAATTTGTCAATTGGCTAATGAGTTTAAGGAATTTACAAATCTTTCTTCTTTGACTTCACCAAGCTTAGATCTTAAGAGCCCTATGAATGCTATTGTAACTAGAAGTGGTAGGGTCCCTAGGAGTGAAATCTCTAAGAAGAGTGATGCTAAAGATAGTCCTAGCAATGGCTAAATTGAGAATGAGGGAGATGAGAATACTTTAGTTGAGGAATTCAATAAGGAACAAGTTGAGAAGGTGAAAGAGAGATAAAGAGAAGTTTACAAACCTAAGCTCCCTTACCCCCCAAAAGTTTAATAGACACAAGTTAGACAAGCAATTTTGGAAATATACAGAGATGCTTAGACAACTTCATCTTATTCTTCCTTTTACCGATGTGATAGAACAAATGCCAAATTATGCAAAGCTCCTAAAAGAGATTTTGAGTGGAAAAAGAACATGTGATGTGGCGAAAAACGGTTAACTTGACCGAGAGTTGTAGTGCAATCATAATGAACAAAATCCTACCTAAGTAGAAGGATCCCGGAAACTTTTCTATCCCTTATGCTATTTATAAAATTCAAATTGATAATGCCTTGTGTGATTAAGGAGCTAGTGTTAGCATTATGCCATACTTGATATATCAAAGACTAGAGAAGGGAGAACTTTTACCTACCAACATTACCTTGCAATTAGCCGATAGATTAATTAGGATCCCAAGGGGAAAGGTAGAAGATGTCCCCTTAAGGATAGGAAAGTTCATCATTCCGGTAGATTTTGTGGTCCTTGACCTAGATGAGGATATTACAATTCCTATTATTCTTAGTAGACCATTTCTTGCTACTTCGGGTGCTTTGATTGATGTCAAAAGTGCTAAGATTTCACTTAAAATTGGAGATGAGGGAGTTGAATTTGGTTGGAATGACAGTATGAAATATCCTTCTTCATCTCTTGAGAATTTCATGAGAGTTGAAATTTTAAATAATCTTGTACATTCAATGCATGAGCACTTGCTCACAACTATGATCCTCTTGAGTATGTTTTGTTGAACAAGGAAAAGATAGGTGCTCATAGCAAGGACATGGCTTTGTATAAGAAATTGTTAGATGGAAGCGTTGAGGAAAGTGATGAGCAAATTTGCATGAATATCTCAAGCCAAGATGCTTTGCAAGCGGCTTCAATCAAGGAAGGTAAAGGTGTTCCTATGGTAGAGCTTAAACCTTTACCATCACACCGAAGGTATGAATTCTTAGGCCCAAATTCTACTTACCCCGTGATTTTTAGCACATCTTTGAGTAAAAGCCAAGCTCAAGCGTTATGCGGTTTTTTGAGAAAGCACCAAGGTGCTTTGGGTTATACTATTGATGACCTCAAAGGTATAAGCCCCGCTTTATATATGCACCACATAACCCTTGAGGAGGGTGCTGTTTCTTCTACTGAACGACAATGGAAATTACATCCCCAAATGGGGGAGGTAGTGAAGAAAGAGATTATTAAGCTTTTAGATGCGGGAATCGTATTCCCCATCTCAAGCTCTAGATGGGTCTCACCCGTTCATGTCGTTCCAAAGAAGGGAGGCATGATCGTTGTCAAGAATGAAACAGGTGAGCTTATTCCAACAAGGACGTCACCGGTTGGAGGATGTGTATAAACTATAGACGTATAAACACATCCTTAATTGATCAGATGCTTCCCCCTTCCTTTCATTGATCAGATGCTTATTCCCCCTTCCTTTCATTGATCAGATGCTTGAAAGACTAACGAGGCAGAAGTATTATTATTTCCTTAATGGTTACTCGGGATTTTTCCAAATTCCTATTCATCCCAATGACCAAAAGAAAACTACTTTTACTTGTCCCTATGGTACCTTTGCCTATAGGAGAATGTCATTCCGCCTTTGTAATGCTCCCGCCACTTTCCAACTGTGTATGATGAGTATCTTTGGAGATATGTTGGAGGAGGAGATGGACGTGTTTATGGATGATTTTTTCGTAGGTGGAGTTTCCTTTGAAGCATGCCTCGAAAATCTTGAAAAGTATTTGGCAAGATGTGAGAAAGTGAACTTGGTGTTAAATTGGGAAAAATGTCATTTCATGGTTCAAGAAGGAATAGTTCTTGGGCACAAAATTTCCCACAAGGGCATAGAGGTTGACAAGGCGAAGATTGAGGTTATCGAAAAGTTGCCACCTTCGGTCAATGTGAAAGGGATGAGATCATATTTGGGCCATGTCGGGTTCTATAGAAGATTTATTAAAGATTTTTTACTCATTGCAAAGCCCCTCAATGATCTTCTTCAAAAACATGCTGAGTTTGTATTCGATGACAAGTGTTTGGAGGCATTCAATATGTTGAAGAAAGCTCTAATCTTCACTCCAATTGTTTAAGCTCCAAGATGGGATTTTCCATTTGAGTTAATGTGTGATGCAAGTGATACGGCTATTAGAGGAGTTTTAGGTTAAAGAGTTGATAAGAAACTTCATGTGATTTATATATATGTCCAAGACTCTAAATGGAGCTCAATGAAATTACACTACAACGGAGAAGAAGTTCTTGGCTACTGTTCATTAGTTTGAAAATTTTCGTTGCTATTTGTTAGGGTCCAAAACAATTGTGTTCACCGATCATGCGGCCATAAAATACCTTTTTGGGAAGAAGGAATCAAAGCTAAGACTAATTCTTTGGGTGTTAGAGCTTCAAACTTTTGACCTTGAGATTAGAGATAAGAAAAGAGTGAAGAATGTAGTAGCGGATCATCTATCTAGGCTTGATGATTTCCAAGTTCAAGATGATGGCTCTCCCATTGAAGATAGAATGTTAGATGATTCTTTGTATGCTACAAATGTGAGGAACTCTCATGGTTTACCGATTTGGTGATGTAGAGAATATTTCAAGCATTAACCCATAGCTTGAACCCCACTGTGATCATATTACTCCAATAGCTCTGTAATCATGACTGGAAGTTCGGGGATGAAGGTACAAATCCAACCTAAAAAAGATTGAACCTTCCCTAATAATAGGCCTCTTTTTTATTCTAATCGTATTCATGTGCGCTTTCTTACTAACATGCAATCAATAGGTTTAACCCTAAACCTGTTTAATTTATAATTGTTGAATATTAATGCACAAACAAAACTATTATTGGCGATCACTGGAATTATAATCATATTAAAACTAAACATAATTATTAATTGGCTTATTAAGCGTGATTACAAGTACCAATTCCCTTTAAACATGCATAAAAGGCGTGATCAAGCAATAACAATAAATTAATATCAAGCAACATAATCATCATAAATAATTATTATAATAATTATAATAATAACAATCATAATCAAAATAATCATAATAAAAATAATCATGTTAAAGCATAATAATAGCAAGATCCTAGGCATGACACTAATAAGATTAATAACAAACCCTAACATGTCACTAAATAATAATGATCAAATATTTAGCCCTAACATGATACTAACCGGAATATTAGGAAAAAAAATAGGAAGCATCATAGAGATCATAATTGAGATTATATTCTTTACCCTAAACATGATACTAGGAATCATTGTTGTCATTCAAAACATCAAATTAAGGAAAGCATCCTAACATGATACTAGGAATCATAATAACAACCTAGACATGATTTCTATATCATAATAACAATACAAACAATTAAAGCACTTACTTGGATGCCTCGTACCTCTTTCTAATAACAAAATACACGCGTTAGTAACTTCAAGAAAAATATAAAACAAACAATTAAATTAAATTATTAAAAGATAGATTTGGGACCAATCCCTCAGAAATTAAACCATTCACGTCTAGGGCGAAGGCATCTTCGAACTTGGCTAGGTGTTTCTAGATCTTGTGAATGCGGAATTTTATATGAGGAAAGGCTAGTTTAGAAAAGAGAAAGAGAGAATAATCAAGAATTTTTTGATAAGATTTGGATGGGAAGAATTGAGAATTGATGATTGAAAACGGAGGTTTTAGGAGAATATCTATAGAGAAAATAAGTCAGATATGATAAAAAAACAAATCAGAGTTCCGAAAAGAATAAAACACGATGCTGTTGCCAAACACGCGCCTGTCGCCAAACGACAGGGCTATCGCTAGACGCAAGGTCTGTCGCCAGGCGACAGACATGTCGTATGGCGCTGCAAACAGTTTTCCACGCGTTTACTTATTTTGATAAAATTTAAGCATACCAGAGGGTAAAACTGTAATTTCCTTAAAAACACTTCTTTTAGTCTAATTAAAACTCTTAAAAGTCAACTTATCAATGCTAATCAAATTAGGATAAAAAAGAACCTTCTAGAAGATTCTAGAAGACTATAACCAATCCTAATCGCATTAGGAATGATAAATCAGTAATGGGCCCTCCTCTAGCTCATTGGGCCACATATAAATATCAAACCAGGCCCATTTAGTAATTTGGCCATAACTTCCTCATTATTCATCGGAATTGGGCTTATAATATACCGTTGGAAATCTCTTTTCAATCCCGACCCAACTACACTATTATTTTACCCTTGCCGCGGACCAAAGAAAACTTGATTGGATGTTTTCTTAAAATAGATTTTAAAAAAAACTGAGAGAAAGAGAAGAATTAAAAACTAACCGCAACACTAGACTTTCCACACTTTCACTTCATTCGATTATGATTCTACGTGAAAGGTACTCATCACGGTTTTGTTGTGGGGAGACAAAAATGGATGTCTACAGAGCCCGATCAAGAAAGGGTTCCCGATTGGGCGTTTTTACGCACAAGTTCAACATTGCTTTTGCGTCTGATCGGGCGAGCTCCGCCCGATCGGACCCCTACCCATCTAGGAAGACATGCACTTTTTTTTACTTTTTTCTCTTTGAATCTCCTTACTTAATGCTTCTAAAGCTGGGAAAAAACACTTTGAAAAGGTAAAATTACACTCTCCTCACCTCTCTAAAAAATTAAAAAAGAAAAGGAATGAAAAACTAGTCTAGAAAGTACGGGTTGCCTCTCGCAAAGCGCTGGTTTATCTAGCTCCCGCACGACCCTCTTACCACAATGTCGCTCAAGATGAACCGGAATCGATTAAGTGAAGTAGTTCAACCACACCAATCGTAGCCCCTTCATGGTATAGCTTAAGTCTTTGACCATTTACCTTGAACTCGTTACCATGCTCATCGATTTATTCCACATAACAATATTTATTTGCCCTTTTAACAGTAAAAGGACCCGACCACCTCCACTTTAACTTTCTTGGGAAAAGTTTAAGTCTAGAGTTTAACAATAAAACCTTGTCACCCTCTTTTAACTCTCTCGGAAGGATCATCTTGTTGTGTCATCTCTTAGTCTTCTCCTTGTAGACACGTGCAATATCATAGGCCGTCAACCTAAACTCATCAAGTTGGTTAAGTTGAAATAGCCTCTTTTCTCCCACTAGCTTAGCATCCAAATTGGGCTCCTTAATAGCCCAATATGCCTTTTATTATAATTTCACCAGGAGGTGACATGATTTACCATACATAAGTCTATAGGGAGTAGTACCTATTGGGCTCTTAAATATAGTTTTGTATGCCCAAAGGGTGTCATCCAACTAATCACTCCAATATTTCCTAGATTTTGCTACCACCTTCTCTAGAATGGTCTTCATCTCATGGTTAGAAACTTCAACTTGCCCACTAGTTTGGGGATGATAGGCTAAACCTGCCCTATAGTATACACCATACTTCGTAAGAAGGGTGTCTAACTTCTGCTCATGAAAACGAGATCCTCCATCATTGATTATAGCTCTAGGTACTCCAAATCATGGAAAGATGGTCTTCTTAAAAAGTTTACGTACCACCTTGGCATCATTGGTAGGACTGGCAATGGCCTCAACCCACTTGAATACATAACCAACGGCGACAAGTATACAGCGATTCCCTCTTGAAGTGGGGAACGGTCCCATGTAATCAACACCCCAAACATCAAAAATTTCAACTTATAAAATTCTAGTTTGAGGCATCTCATGCTGCCGCGAGATGTTGTCAGTCCTCTGGCAAGAGTCCCAAGCCTGCACAAAAGTGTTAGCATCCTTAAATATGGTGGGCCAATAAAAAACCGACTCATTAATCTTGGCCACCGTTTTGGTGGGACCATGATGTCCACTATAAGGTGAAGTGTGGCTACTAGTGAGAATGCCATGAACTTCCCACTTAGGAACAAACCTGCGAAATAATCTGTCTGCACACTCACAAAGCAAAAAAGGATCATAAAAAAAATAATGTTTAACATTGTAAAGGAACTTCTTTTTCTGTTGGTAGGACAAGTTAGGAGGTAGAGTACCACCCACTATATAATTAGCAAAATCGGCATACCAGGGGTGTTGCTCTAAAGCTGCATACAAGTGATCATCAGGGAAAGATTCATCTATAGGAAGAGAATCCTTACCCTCTTCATACTTGGTACGTGACAAGTGGTCTGCAACAACGTTCTCTGCACCTTTCTTATCCTTTATCTGCACATCAAAATCCTAGAGCAAGAGAACCCAACGGAGTAGCCCAGGCTTTGATTCTTCCATGGCTATTAATTACTTCAAAGTTGCATGGTCAGTAAAAACAATAACTTTAGAACCAACTAGATATGATCTAAATTTTTCCAAAGCATAAATCACAGCAAGAAACTCCTTCTCCGTAGTGGCATAGTTGACTTGAGCTTCATCCAAAGTTTTACTTGCATAATAGATAGCATGTAAAACTTTGTTCTTTCTCTGTCCTAGAACGGCACCTAATGCAAAATCATTTGCATCACACATGATCTCGAAAGGTAGGGTCTAATCGGGTGCACATGTGATGGGCCCCGATATCAATGCCTGCTTTAACCTGTGAAAAGCCTCAAGACACTCGTCATTAAAATCAAAAGGGGCATCTTTGAGTAAAAGCTAAGTTAGTGGTTTAGCAATTTCAGAAAAATCTTTGATAAAGCGACTATAAAACAATGGATGACCTAAGAAACTTCTAAACCCCCTTAACATTAACCAGAGGAGGCAATTGCCCAATCACAGAAATCTTAGCTTTATCTACCTGTATACCCTTATCAGATATAATATGACCAAGAACTACTCCCTATGTCACCATAATGTGACACTTCTCTTAATTTAAAACCAAATTTTATTCTTTACATCTTTTTAAAATTTTAGCTAGATTTATTGGGCATATTCCAAATGAAGACCCATACACATAAAAATCTTCTATAAAGACTTCCATGATATATTCTATGAAATCAGAAAAAAATACTAATCATTCAACGTTGAAAGGTAGCAGGTGCATTACATAAACCAAAGGGCATTTTACGATATGCAAAAGTACCATAAGGGCATGTAAATAAAGTCTTTTCTTGATCTTAAAGGTGAATCTAAATTTGGAAAAATCCCGAATACTCATCCAAATAACAAAATAACATATGATTAGCCAACCTCTCAAGCATTTGATCAATAAAAGGGAGGGGGAAGTGATCCTTTTTAGTGGCAATATTTAATCTACGATAATCAATGCACATACGCCACCCTGTAACATTCCTAGTGGGAATTAATTCATTTTTATCATTTTTAATCACAGTCATCCCACCCTTTTTAGAAACCACCTGAACAGGACTTACCCACTTTATGTAAGAAATAGGATAGATAATACCTCCATCAAGTAATTTCATCAACTCTTTCTTGACTACTTCTTGCATATTAGGATTCAACCTCCTCTAAGGTTGATTACATGGGTTGTAGTTGTCCTCTAAATGTATCTTGTGCATACAAAAATCAGGGCTAATACCCTTGAGAACATCAATACTATACCCAATTGCCCTTTTGTGGGTTCGAAGAACCTCGATCTAGAAGTTAGGATGTTTGTGGGTCATCAAGTGCAGTACTAATGATCACATGGTATAGTTCTTGCTCATCAAGAAAAACATATTTCAAATGAGAAGGGAGAGGTTTTAGTTCAGGTTTCTTATCCTCTGCAGGTTTTGATTCCTGAACTAATTTCATTACCTTCATGGTCTCTTTAGGATCAAGCTCTTCTATTGAAAGAGCTTTTTCAATAGCATCCACCTCATTACTCCAGATGCTTGCATCACCTGTAGATAAATCTCCACAAAGAACTTCCTGCAAGGGTTCCCTTACAAGAACCTGTGGTAAGCTTTCTTCAAAAATATCATCCATTATATCAATGACATCGATTAAACAACAGTTTTCTTCTAGCATAGGTCCTTTTAAAACCTTCCTTAATTTAAAAGTGATATTATCATCTCCTACAGAAAGGGTTAGTTTTCCATTTTTAACATCAATAATGGCTGCTGCAGCACTACATTCCTCTGTAAAAGCTATAGTTTCTACCTCATTAAAGGCACTTTTCCTAGTCAAAATATCTTTCATAAATTTAGCATATGAAGGAACTTGAATGATTAAGGCCCTGTTCTATTCTCCTTAAATAAATAATATTAAGTAAAAATAATTTCAGTTCAGTAAAAATAAGTTCAATTTAGTAAAATTAATTTCAGTTCAATAAAAATAATTTCAGTTTAGTAAAAAAAAGTTCAGTTAAGTAAAATTAAGTTTTCTTAAAGAAGAATTATAACAGAAAATCAGTAAAAATAATTTCAGTTCAGCAAAAATAATTTCAGTTTAGTAAAATTAATTTAAGTTAAGTAAAAATAATTTAAGTTCATCAAAAATAATTTCAATTCAGTAAAAATAATTTCAGTTAAGCAAAATTAAGGTAAAGAGAACAGGGCCTAAATCAGTGAAAGGAACTGTTACCTGCAAGTTGTTCACAACCTCAAAAAACTTACCGAATTGCTTATCAAACTTATCAAATGTTTATTGTGGAATGGTAGTTTGATAACTGGGCTCTGCACATCTCCACCCTTGTCCTAAGATTTACCCTTCAAAGAAACATTAGAAGGGTTAGTTTCTTTTTGTAGCCCTACAAGGTTAGTAAGATTAGCATTTAGTACAAGGGAATCAAGATTAGAACAGGTCCATCATCCTTGGGCATATGAGGCCCATCATAGTGTTACCACTCCTTAGAGTGATTGCATTAACATGATTTGTAGGATGGATTGGTTGCGATGGTAGAGCTCCCTGCTAACGGGTTTGTAGGGTAAATGAAATCTGCGCAATTTGGTTATCCATGATTTTATAATGAGGTATAATTGAATCAACTTGTGCATCCATACTCTCTATATGCTTTTGCATGCTTGAAAGCATTGCTCTTCTGACATATCAGGGTCAGAAAATGAGGAGGATTGTGATAGGTTCTTCTGGCCAGAATTAGGATGGTAATATATTTGTTGTGGTGGTGGTTGGTGTTGTGTTTGTTGTTGAGGTGTAAGGTTTTGTACATTGGTACTCCGGTAAGAAATATATGGGTGGTTCCGGAGCTCAAGATTATAAGAGTTGGAGCATGGGTTATTTTGCCTATAAGATTAGAAGGCATTAATTTGCTTTATGGAACTCTTATAATCTTGTTCTCAATTTCCTACAATTCAACAATTTTCACAAAAAAGCTTCATTGTTAATAACAGCAGAAACATTAGTTACAGAGTTAGGAACAACAGTAAGATTATCTAGTTTCTGACAAATAGATGTTAACTGAGCTTGCAAAAAGGATACAAAATCGACATTATGTTTTCCTTTGTTAACAAACCCTCTCGGATTCTCATATTGGAAATTATGAATTTCCATGTCTTTGATAACCTGGCCTGCATTATCAACATTAAGGTTCATGAAACTCCCACTAGCCGTAGAATCTAGAATTCATCTAGATGAATTTCCAAGTCCATTGTAAAAGGCTTGTACCAACTGCCATTGTGCCAGATTATGGTGGGGGAATTCTCTCCGTAGATACTTGAACCTTTCCCAAGCCTTATATAGAGTTTCCTCTAGCTCTTGGGTAAAGTTCTAAATAGCACTCCTTAGTAAAGATTTTCTCTCTATAGGGTAATATTTATTATAAAAATTAAAAGCAAAAGTTTTCCAGTCAGTAATACCATGTGCAGTTTTATTCAAACCATTAAACCATAATATAACTTTTCCTTATAAAAAGAAGGGAAAAAAAATCTCCCTTATTTAGTCTTGTGTGACCCCAGCTTGCCAAATGGTATTGCAATATTAGCTGTAGACACCTAAAAATGTCTTCCCAAAACCAAACCCGATGATGAACAACCTTTCACCGCCATTATTGGTCGGGTTGAGTATTTAATCTTGGAGTGCTTAAATCCATATTTCCATTTCAAAAAACCAACCCAAATCCTATCCCATTTCCCCAAACCATAACTTATTTTCCTCTTTTCGTGCCTTTAAACCCAAAATAATTCATTTCGTATCCTTTAAAATCATTCATTTCTTTTCCTTTTTATAAAAATGTTTAGTCCACTGTATTATAGTCCATTATCTGTGTTCAATGATTAAATAGTTGGATAGGTATATAAAACATCTTTCCAACGATATATTATAAGCCCAAATCCGAGTTATAACGAATAAGTTATGGCCAAAATATTAAATTGAGCCCAATCCGAACCTAAGCCCACCTTATTTACGACCATTTCCTAAACCAATTAAATTGATCATGTGGAGGGTCCAAATTATTTAATCCCATTCCTAAACCAATTTGGATTAATTATAATGTTCTATAAGTTTCTGAAAGATCTTTATTATCATTTTTGAAAAGATAAGATTAAAGAGTTTGAAATTGACTAAAACTTTTCTTTTTGAAAGTCCTAATTCTATTCAAATTGGAAGACGTTCAAAGTTAGACAGATATTATTTTCGTGCCTCATAGTTTTTATCCAAATTTTATATGGTTGGATAGCCCTTGAAATTATATTTCCAATGATATATTATAATATCAATTCCGAGCTATAACGGAAAAGATATTAATAAAATATCAAACTTTATCCAAAACTAACACCGTCTCACTTTTTTGGCCATATCTTTTATTCTACAAAATATTTTAATCTGATTCTAATTGGGTTAGAAAGTATACTTCAAAATCTTTCCAACGATATCTTATTTAATTTATCTTTATTCCAATTTCTTGATCAAAATATATGATAAAAACAAAAAACGCAAAAACTGCAGTCTATCGAGTTTATTCCGATTTAATTCGGATCTTATCTTGTTTTTTCGACCCTTCTTTTTTCTCTATAAATAGAGGTCATATCTCCCCTTTTTCAATCATCAACAATCTTGATCACAAAATAATTCTCTTCTCCCTCTTTAGCCTAAACACTGGCCTCCCTATTCTTTCATTCCTTCCCCTAAACACTCCAAGGAGTCCATACAATACCTGAAGTTATATACTTTAACCAAGGCGTGAAATGTATAATTGATTGAGGGTTTGGACCAAATTAAATCTAATTTTTATTTCATTTAATTTCCATTTATTTTAAATTTTTATTGAATTTACTAACAGTGTATTCATGATTTAGCAATTCAAGGATACGCTGAAAGTGAGTAATTAATTCACTTTATTACCCTTATTATTTTATATTGTTAGTATCATGATTAGGTTAATAGCAAATTTTATTTGACTAACATTATTATTTTTAAACTGCTTCCAATATTAATGTTTATTCTATTTCATTTTTTATCACCATATTTCATGTTAAAGGGAATATGTAATTGAAAATCACGCCTAATAAGATAATTTGGACAACCGGTTTAGGTTCCTTTTTAATCTTGTTGTTTAATCAAGTGATCACCAATATTTTAGAATTATGCGTTGCATTAATATTAAACCAATTTAGCTTAAAAATAGTTTGGAGCAAATTGAATATTTTGTTTGTATTCCTTTGAGATCACAGGAATCACTTTTCACTATAAGAATCGAGTAGAGGCCAATACGGGCGAATGTGACTCCATGACTCACTTTGTACCATCATCCCCGATCCTCCTTTTGTGGTTCCGAACCATATGGAGTTAGTAATCTCATGGATTATGAATGGGGTGTAACCTTAACGGGTCAATCGTTGTTGCCTTTCGTTGTCCCTTATCGTGGTTGCCTTTTGTGATCCGTGAACGGTTTACAAGTTCCTTAAAAACTTGTTGGCGGCTCCCTACTTTCCTTGTCTCTAATCGTATTATGCCAATTCCCACTTCCTATGAGTGCCAAGCATATTCACCACGTGCTTTAACGTAGGCGCACTTTGAGCGACGCCTACAATTTGGCAACTCCACTAGGAAGGATTCTTGGTTATTTATCGATTTGTGTGATCGGTATTTAATTGAGATGAGTGGATGAGACTGTAAAGATTCTTGAAAAATATTCATGTGATTTAATTGACATTTGATGAGTGTCATTTATGGCACTCAATTTTCTTCTTTTCGGATGAATTTCATGCTATTTTATAGCTCTTTTCATTAGTTTTCCTAAGTTTTGTTCTTTATTTCTTTAGTTTGTTCTATCCTTAGTTACTTTTCTTTCTTTGTGCATTTCTTTGTTTATTTGGTCTTTTCCCTTTTATTTGCTTGTTTTTATGTATTTTCACGTTATGATCGTGTTCCAAGGATTTCCGAGCCTTCCTCTCATATTTCTCATAATTTTGGATGTCTCTTGCTTGTCATTTGGAGCTCAAGTCTGAAGGAATGCAAGGAGCAAGTTCATGAGATCGGTGCATGCATGCGGTGGGGGCATCATCTTTTGCATGAACCCACCAAAAGAGCCATTTCAAGACTTCCTACCTTAGTGTTCACCATCATCACCAAGACGAGCGCATGAGGATGAGCTAGGACGAAGAAGAGGGAGCTCCCCTACTTCCAGGTACGGGCACGCACGAGGGTGGTGCGGCCGCGCCTGCCAGGGCCCCTATTCCGTTTCCATTTTCTCGCGGCCGCACCTCTCCCTTGTTGCGACCGCACATTCTGGGGTTTCTTTTGGACGATCTAACTAAATTTTCTCTTGTTAGTTTTACTATACATAGTTTTTCCTTCTATTTTTAGAGAGAAAAGGATGAGAATAGGATTAGAATTAGTTTTAGATCAAATTAGAGAGATTTTTAGAGAGAGAAACTCTAGGTTTTAGTGAGAGAATTTCATGGTGGATTGTTGATGATTGAAGATTTATCCATTTCCTTTAATCTTTGATCAAGTTTGTAAGGATTCCTTTTCTTTAATTCAATCATTAGTTTGATCTTTAGTTTGATTTCAATAGTTTTTTTTAATGTTCAAGTTTGATTGAAGTTTGATTGATTTGTGATTTGATTTTAGTTTGTTTAATTTGATCATGATGAATTTGTTGTTTAGCTTTGTTTTAATCTTGATTCCTATGGATTGTGAGTAGTTTGATTGCTAGGGTAATGGTGAAGCATATATGAGTAATGGATAGATGTTAATTTGGGGAAGTTGATGGAGTTGATGATGTGATTAAATTGGTTAATTGATTATGTGCTTGTGTGTGTTTGATTTAGGCTTGATCACCCTAGTTATTCACACTAGATTGAATTGTAGGTTCACATTGATACGGACCATTGATTTGTGGCTTGCATTTAACGATTGAGGTGTCTTGTGACTTCCTAGCTAGAGTTTATCGTAGTTGGCGCTAGTTAGACCTATAGGAAAATAGATTGATATGCTCTTTGGTTGCATGATTGGTTTTCCTTCGCATAACTCGACTAGTCAACTCTTTCCTAATTAGCGGAATCCGTTACAAGTATATGTGGATCCCGAGCCCTAGTGTTTATTACATTTGTTCCAACCTAGCTTGTTTAGTTTTTTTAGCATTCACACCCTAACCTAACCTTTCCGGAATAGCTTGACTTGGCAATATAGAATCGCCCTCCATTCCTTAGTGGTTTGACCCTCGACTTACCATTATACTTGAATAAGGGTGTGTTGAAAGATTTCAAATTTTGTTCGACCTAGGGTAGGGTTAGTTTCAATGACCTAGTCCGACCCTTGTCAGAATTATCACATATGCTTATGCATTTTAGCTTACCTATTTTGCCACAATAGTAGGTGTTCAACGTATGTGGCTAGCTCGGGGGATTTATGCTCGATCAACCCGAAAACGCTCATGGCAATAAGGGTTTGTAGGGAATATTTCAAGCATCACCCAAAACTTGAACCCCACAGTGATCATACATTAAAGTACAGTGGCGTCCAAAGGGAAAGACGATAGGGCAAAAGAGTCGCCAGGCCAACAAGTTTTAGGAACTTGTAAACCGTTCACGAGGTGAAGGTTACACCCCTTAACGA
The DNA here is from genome assembly GCF_948465745.1 of Chenopodium album. NCBI lineage: Eukaryota > Viridiplantae > Streptophyta > Magnoliopsida > Caryophyllales > Amaranthaceae > Chenopodium > Chenopodium album. The sequence goes on from NC_137838.1 coordinate 47,980,701, forward strand.
TCCAAGAGAACGTCTACTCCAATAGGTCTGGAACCATGACTGGTAGTTCGGGGATGAAGGTACATATCCAACCTAAAAGTGATTGAACCTGCCCTAATAATAGGCCTCTACTTTATTCTGATCGTATTCATGTGCGCTTTCTGACTAACATGCAATCATTACGATTAACCCTAAACCTGTGTATCTATTTTGGTTGAATATTAATGCACAAATAAATCTATTAATGGCAATGACTTGATTTATAATCAAATTAACCCTAAATAAGATTATTAGTTATCTTATTAAGCGTGATTACAAGTACAAATTCCCTTTTAAACATGCATAAAAGGCGTGATCAAGCAATAACAATAAATATCAAGCAACATAATAATCATCAAAATGATAATTATAATTATAATCATAATTAAAATCATAATAATCATAATGTTAAAGCATAATAATAGCAAGATCCTAGGCATAATATTAACAAGATTAATAACAAACCCTAGCATGTCACTAAGCAAAAAAGATCAAAGCTTTAGCCCTAACATGATATTAACATGAATATAAGGAAGAAAATAGGAAGCATCACAAAAATCATAAAAAGCATATTTGATATTAGAAATTATAGTTGTTACCCTAAACATGATACTGGAAGACCAAAACATCCTAACATGACACTAGGAATCAACATCATAATAATCTAGACATGATTTCTATATCAAAATATCAATAAATCAATTAAATCATTTACTTGGATGCCTCGTACCTCTTTCTAATAACAAAATACACACGTTAGGAACTTTTAGGAAAAATAAAACCTTTCACGTCTAGGGCGAAGGCAACTTCGAATTATGCTAGGTGTGTCTAGTGCTAATTTATGAGGAAATGTGTTTGTAAAAGGCTAGGCTAGAATGACAGAGAGAATCAAGAAATTCTAGATGAGAGTTGATGAGAAGAAAGAATTAGAAAGAATAAGAATTGATGAGAATTGATGATGGAAAACGGAGGTTTTAGTAGGCTATTTAAAGAGAAAATCAGCCTGATGGATAGAAAAACAAATTAAAGTTTCGACGACAATAAAACACTATTGGCGCCAGACGCTGGACATTAGCACTAGGTGCTAATAACTGGCGTCAGGCGCTAATAGTCGTTTTCATGCGTTTTCTTAATTTTGATAAAATTTAGCCGTTCAGGAGGGCAAAATCGTATTTTCCTGAAAGACACTTCTTTTTTTCTAATTAAACTCTAATTAGTCAATTAAAGTCAAATTATCAATGCTAATTGAATTAAGAATGAAAAGAACCTTCTAGAAAAATCTAGAAGACTAAAATCAATTAGAATAGCATTAGGAATGATAACTCAATATTAGGCCCTCCTCTAGTTCATTGGGCCGCATATAAAGATCAAACCAGGCCCTATTTAGTAATTTGGCCATAACATCCTCATTAGTCATCGGAATTGGGCTTTTAATATATCGTTGGAAAGCACTTTTTAAGCCCCATCCAACTACCCCTTATTGGACCCTTGACATGAACCAATCTAAACTGGATTGGCTGTTTTCTTAAAATAGATTTTCAAAAACAAAGAGAAAAAAAAGAAATAAAAACTATCCGCAACACCAGACTTTCCACACTTTCACTTCATTCGATTATGATTCGGCGCAAAAGGTACTCATCACCGGGTAAGGTTTTGGGGAGACACAAATGGGTGTCTACAAAAGCCCCCACTTTGACTGAGTTTTGAGAAACGCAAGTTTCGAAAACAAAAGTCAAAGTATTTATAGGGACAGAGAATGATTCAGAACATTCTGCGATCCTAAACCATTCCTGTAACGCCGATACCTGCAAACTAGCGTTAGTTAAACAGATAAGAGAGTTAAGAAACGCGTATCTAGCACCTTCGAGCACACGTCTTTGAGGGTAACCGATTTGTTGCAATTGCATTGTTGTATTTACCGTTGTTGACAACCCTCCACAATCTATGGAACGTCCTCTTGCTGTTTTGATGTCCACTCATATCTAAACAAAAGAGATTTTTGAATGATATGGCCACGCGTCTCTGAACAAAAGAGCTTGAATGATATGTCCACGCGTCTCTGAACAAAAGAGCTTGAATGATATGTCCACACGTCTCTGAACAAAAGAGGTTGAATGATATGTCCACGTGTCTCTAAACAAAAAAGCCTGAGTGATATGTCCACGCGTCTCTAAACAAAGAGCTTTTGAATGATATGCCAACGCGTCTCTGAACAAAGTGCTTCGATAATAGGATGCCCACGCGTCTCTAAGCGAAAGAGCTTGAAAGTAATGTTCACGTGTCTCTGAACAAAATAGCTTCGATGATATGTCCACGCGACTCTGTATAATAGAGCTTTGATACTTGAATGTTTTGTTGCGATCTTTCGGTTGGTTGCAAACAAGAGCTTTTGCTGAATAGTTGTATCCTGTAAAAATCAAAAGATTGTCAAAAGACTTTGCTGGTGCTTTTTCTTAGGGTTGACCAAAGGCTTGATGTTTTTTTTAGGGTTGCCCCACGGTTTAATGTCGCTTGACTCATTGACTTGACACGACTCAAGGTATAAACTTGAGTTGCTGTGATTGACTCGAGGATGACTCGACTCAAAGTGTTTGACACATGTGTTAGACTCATGACCTGTGTGTGCATTGTATTATGATCGTGCAACTCGAAAATGCAAAAAAGAAAAAAATTTCCGTCATTTTTGTGGAGGGTACCAACTTTCTCCCGAAAAAGAAAGACGCGAAAAAAGAAAGAAGCGAAGTTTTTTGAAGGTTCATGTTGAATGAGCTTAATCTGTTGACGTTGTCTCTCATAGTACAAGGATTGTAACATCTTAGACTATCCTAGTTGACTCGATAATGAAAGTATTTAGGTAACTTAGGCACGGAGGCTAAGTACTTCATACTTTGTGATGCAATGATGATTGATGGGCGATTTTTCCATGACAAGGCATGCTTCAGCGTCGTGTGAAGATTTCATGACAAAGGATTCCTAAGTGAAAGTTTATTTAGTCATGTATCTGTGCGGTGTGTGAAAGTGATACTAAAGTTAGGCCGCAAGGGCTAAGTGTGTTAGAAAATATTATTTAAAGAACAGTCAAATGATGGTGACTCTTTAGGCTAGGTAAGCTAATGATGTAGGATCAAGCCCCCAAGTCTAGCTCTAAGTAGATAGGTATGAACAAAGAAGATCCCTTGATATGATCATGGTGTGTGAATGTGATTGTGGATATGAATGCATGTATATTACGGCCGCACCTTTATGTGAGGTTGCCTACGTATCCGTTAGGAATAAGGGCAAACGTAGCTCTAGCCGAACAACGCATAAGTGTGTGTATACCTCAAAAAAGGTCTTTTTAAGGGTTGTAACGTGGTAAGGCTAAAGGTTGAAGAAGAAGGGGGTAAAATCTCATGACCCTAGATAAGCCCCCAAATGTGTGCAACCTTGCTTTTGAATCTTTATATTGTTTTGCTTGAGGTTTTCTACTCTTTTTTAGTTCTTTTTTTATGCTTTATTTATTTTATTTTTATCAGTGTGGGCAATCCCTATCATGCTGTCTATGACTCACTTGGCATTCATGTTTCTCAAGCACGGTATTGAGCACTCGATAAAAGACGCAATCTGAGACGTGTTTATATCGAAGACATATTCATGTCAAAGACATTGGAACACTTTCCCTTTTGTATTATTATTATTATTATTATTATTATTATTATTATTATTATTATTATTATTATTATTATTATTATTATTATGATTATTATTATTTTTATTTTTTTCTATTTTAATCTTTTGAAGTCACTCAAGCTTTTTTGAAAATTGCATAAGTTACAGACAATCCCATCCAAAAGTTAGGTAGATATGGGTTGAAAAAATGAAGGGTCTATCGTTAGACGAAGCTCAAAGTGGTTTACCAAAAAAGGATTGTATCTTTGAAAGGTGAAAGGAGATATGATGTGGCTACAAGGGGTGCCTCACATCATTTGTATACCTTGTGCTTATTTAGACATGGATTTTTTTTTAAATGCAATGCAATGCAATGATCATATGTAAGGCAATAAATGCTCATTTTATTTAAAAGGAAAAAGGACAAAATCCTACAAAATAAATCTAAGGAAAATGAAAAGTACCTATGCTAGACTTATTGGGGAAAGGATAAAAAGTAGAAAAAAGATCATGAAATCTTGTCGTTGAAGCTTGCCTCTTGTCCCTTGGCTTATCATCACTTGGTGTTCTTGCCGACTGGAGGTATTGGAAGCCCGTTATTGTCGATCAAATATTGGATTGCTTCCTTTAGCTTCCGACAGCTCTCAGTAGTATGACCCCTACCTTGATGGTACTTGCAGCGTACACTTGGATTCCAACTAGGCAATCTCTTCTCAAGTGGGGGATCTTGAATGGGTCCAATAGGAGTAATGAGTCCCTTAGCATGGAGTCAATTAAAAGCATCATCGTAGCTAATTCCAATAGGGGTGAAATCCTTTCTTAGTTGCTTTCTAAATCCTCGATTATCCATGGCTATGATTTCATTAAGGTCGAAAGTACCAACACTATTACTAGAGTAGGTGTTTTCAGAAGAAGAAGGATAGTCGTTCTTCTTTCCTTTATAGCCACTATTGCTATTGTCACTAATCTTGGCCTTCTTGTCGCGCGGAAGAACATGAAGGAGATTGGAATCAATGAGGTCTTGAACACGATCTTTGAGAGAAAGACATACCTCGGTGGTGTGACCACGATCTCTATGATATTGGTAATAAGATTTTGGGCCCCAATTGGGATACCATTTTTCAGGCGGAGGGTCTTGATTGGGATCAATGGGGTGAATGAGTCCTTGATCGTGAAGACAGCCAAAAACATCATTGTAAGTCATTCCTATTGGTGTGTATTCTTCAATGGTTTGTTTCGCCCGTGGCATAGGAGTGTTGAGTTCTTCATTAAATCCTTGGTGAGAATTGTGTTCAATAACTATAACCCGATTTGATAATCTTGCTACCACATTCTAGAGCATGGTAATGAGATCTTACATTTTTCGAACGCCCTCTTTTAGACTTGACGAGTCTTCCCTGGTATTATCTAAGAAAATACTTTCATCCTCCTCAATCATGGCCACTTCATCAAGAGAGGTTATATAAGATGTCTCGATCATGGGCTCACCTACAAGTGTGATAAGGAGTGAAGGATCGAAGGATGTTTGATCTTCTGCGATGACTAGAATTTCGGAAGTTTTATTGTCATCAATAAGATCTTAAATAGATTCTTTGAGTTTCCAACACTCCTTAGTGTTGTGACCCTTTCCTTGGTGATATTTGCAGTGTTTATTAGGATCCCACTTAGGTGGCCTGACTTCAGGAACAGGATCATTGATATGTCCTATGGGCATGACTAGTCCTTTGTGGTGTAGCTTTTTGAAGGCTATTTATTAACACATACCAAGTGGAGTGAACACTCTTTTCGACCTTTGGATTCGTGATTTGAAGGCGTTCGTATCATGTACTTCTTTATTGGGGGAGGAAGAAGAAGGATGGTCGTTCTTCTTTCCTCTCGCACTATTACCTTTGAGAAGGTCATCTTCAATGTCAATGCCTATATTATACACAGCCTTGAAAGTATTCAAGTTATGTTGGTATTTTAAGTGCGTTGAATACTTCTCTTGAAGGTTTTTGATGAAATTCCTCACAGATTCTTTTTCAGTAGGAACCTTGACCATATTAGCAGAAGCGTCCCTCCATTTGTTGAAGAAAGAAGTGAACCCTTCGTTTTGTTTTTGTTTTAACAGTTGTCTGTGGTCTGTTTCGTCTTAAATGTTGCAATTATATCTATTTATGAAAGCGTTTGTTATCGACTCCCAGGTAGAGGTTTTCACTTTGTCAGGGGAAAAGAACCATTGCTGACAAACGGTTTCAAGAGATAAATAAAACAAGGAATGAAAGACTTTCCTATCGATCCCCTTAATGCTCATTATAGTTTCAAAGGCTCTTAAGTGAACGTAAGGGTTATCAATTGATTTGAATTTTGGGATGTCAGTGGCATTGAACTTATGCTGAAGAGGTTCCTTGTCCAGCAAGACCCCTTGTGAACTAATGCCTTGGAACTTGTACTCACTAGATAGCTTGCTCAAGCTTTCTTGCATGAACTTCATTTCTTGTTGCTTCACAAGGTCATTGATTTTGAGGGCTAAAGCCTTCAACGCATCAGTCACGGTAGTCAATTGATTCCTAAGTTCATTGAATTCATCTTGACTTGCCATTATCTTCTTAGCTTTCTTCTTTTGACGAATCGGTTTATCAAAAAGTAATACTTGAACGAAGAGGTTGTCCCTTATTAATCGCCCTTCTGTCCTTGACCAAGTACTATAATAAGGGAAATTAGGGGTATCGACTGTTAATTATTTGACTCAACTCTATTCAACATGCATAGATGAAAGAAGTTAAGAAGAATGAAGGTTGTGATGTGAAGGGATCATGTAGAAAATGGAAAGGTGATGTAGGTGGAGAGATGTGAAAAAATTAGGAATAGAATGTACCCCCAACTCAAATGACGGAAAAAACTGACTCATGCATGAACCTAAGACATAGTAATGGTGACATGTGTAAGGTGTGTGCTAATACTAGTGAGTGTAGGTGACATGGTAAGACTCGTGTCATGACCATGTGGCTAGACTATGTGACTAGACTCGAACAAAGACTAAGTTAAGACCTCGCGAATATGCATTAAACCGGACAGGCTGTGGTATTTTAGTCATACCTTTTGATATGTGACTCTGATTGCGATGAAACCAACGCCATATTAAAGATAAATCTTGGGACTACAGATCCAGAGGTTGTACAACTCGTAGTTCTTTCTATAACTCTGGCTATGACCAAAATAAGTTGACGCTTGTGCAGTATACGGGAATAAAAATCCGGGTACTATGACTTAATTTTAGACAATTTATTAGCTCAAAAATTAATTAATTAATTAATCAAAAGTGTTTAGTCATTAATTTGTTTATTAAGACTTATTTACAAACACAAGTCAAACCAAACGGTTAGTTTAGTCACATAATAAGTATGCACAAGTAAGAGATGCACAAGTAGTCAAGTAGTCACAACATGATGCAATGAGTTTGCAACCTAACCATGGCTCTAGTTCTCTAAAGTTCGGGATATGAGTTAGTCAAAGAGGGTCCATGGTTAATTTTCCGGATGCACCGCGCGGAAGCCTAACCGTTAAGGGTTGGCGCGAGTGGATGGGACACCGTGAGTTAAAAACTCGCTTCCATGCTTTGGTGAATTCAACATTCTCAGATGTACCCTTTGTTGCACAGAGCGTTCAATCAGGTAGATGGAGCATGAATTCCCAGAGGGTTATGTCCATATGTAGAACACATAGGGGTTTCAGAATAGTGAGAAAAACTCAATAAGGAAGTAGGATCGAGCAAACAGTGCTAAAAACTGGTCAAAATTAGAACGCATATTTCTTGCTCGGTATTGGAAGAACTTGGCGCCAGCAAACATAAGCCGGCGCCACGATTTGGCTTTGGCGCCTGGCGACAGAAGCTGTCGCTTAGCGTCAGAGTCAAATAAGTGGCGCTAGAATCTGTTTTAATTTCTGACGCTAGTTCCTACATGCCTCAGCAGCTTTCTGTGCTCGATAAAATTTTTCAGTTTCGCGCAGCATTATTTCGATCCTAGTTGTGAAAGATATTCCTCAAATTTCTAACGTGTAAAAATCCTATGTTTTAACTCATTACGGTTGGTATTTCCAATGAGATCTTTTTTATGCATATGAAAATAATGTTAATCAAATTTACGCACATGAAATACTTAGAACTTTTCGAGTCTGATCTACTCATTCTAAATCGTTGCCGAAATAAATTTTAGGAATTAAAACAGAAATTCTCCCAAGTGGAGTCGCCAAAAACTATAGGGAATATTTCAAGCATCACCCCAAACTTGAACCCCACTGTGATCATACACTAAATTACGGTGGCGTCCAAAGGGAATGAAGATAGAGCAAATGAGTCGCCAACAAGTTTTAGGAACTTGTAAACCGTTCACGAGGTGAAGGTTACACCCCCTTAACGATCCAAGAGATCGTGAAATCCAATAGGTCGGGAACCATGACTGGTAGTTCGGGGATGAAGGTACATATCCAACCTAAAAGTGATTGAACCTGCCCTAATAATAGGCCTGTACTTTATTCTGATCGTATTCATGTGCGCTTTCTGACTAACATGCAATCATTACGATTAACCCTAAACCTGTGTATCTATGTTGGTTGAATATTATTGCACAAATAAATCTATTAATGGCAATGACTTGATTTATAATCAAATTAACCCTAAATAAGATTATTAATTATCTTATTAAGCATGATTACAAGTATAAATTTCCTTTTAAACATGCATAAAAGGCCTGATAAAGTAATAACAATAAATATCAAGCAACATAATAATCATCAAAACGATAATTATAATAATAATCATAATAACAATCATAATAATCATAATGTTAAAGAATAATAATATAAGATCCTAGGCATGATATTAACAAGATAAATAACAAACCCGAGAATGTCACTAAGCAATAAAGATCAAAGCTTTAGCTCTAACATGATACTAACATGTATTTTAGGAAGAAAATAGGAAGCATCATAAAAATCATAATAAGCATATTTGATTTTAGAAATTATAGTTTTACCCTAAACATGATACTAGGAAGATCAAAACATCCTAACATGACACTAGGAATCAACATAATAATAATCTAGACATGATTTCTCTATCTAAATATCAATAAATCAATTAAATCACTTACTTGGATGCCTCGTACCTCTTTCTAATAACAAAATACACACGTTAGTAACTTCAAGGAAAAATAATGATCAAACGATTAAATTAAATAATTGAAATAGAGATTTCAGACCAAACCCTCAGAAATTAAAACCTTTTACTTCTAGGGCGAAGGCAACTTCGAATTATGCTAGGTGTCTCTAGTGCTAATGTATGAGGAATTGTGTTTGTAAAAGGCTAGGCTAGAAAGAGAGAGAGAATCAAGAAATTCTTGATGAGAGTTGATAAGAAGAAAGAACTAGAAAGAATAAGAATTGATGAGAATAGATGATGGAAAACGGAGGTTTTAGGAAGGTATTTATAGAGAAAATCAGCCGGATGGATAGAAAAACAAATCAGAGTTTCGACGAGAATAAAACACTATTGGTGCCAGACGCTGGACATCAGCGCCAGGTGCTGAAGGTTAGCGCCAAGCGCTAAGTCTTAGCGCCAGGCGCTAATAACTAGCGTCAGGCGCTAATAGCCGTTTTCACGCTTTTTATTAATTTTGATAAAATTTAGCCGTACAGGAGGGGAAAATTGTATTTTCCTTAAGAACACTTCTTTTATTCAGATTAAAACTCTAAAAAGTCAATTAAAATCAATTTATCAATGCTAATTGAATTAGGAATGGAAAGAACCTTCTAGAAGAATCTAGAAGACTAAAATCAATTCTAATAGCATTAGGAATGATAAATCAATATTAGGCCCTTCTCTAGATCATTGAACCGCATATAAAGTTTAAACCGGGCCCAGTTTAGTAATTGGGCTATAACTTCCCCATTATTCATCGGAATTGGGCTTATAATATATCATTGGAAAGCTCTTTTCAAGCCTCATCCAACTACACCATTATTGGACCCTTTCCATGGACCAAACCAAACTAGATTGGCTTTTTTTTATTAAAATAGCTTTTCAAAAACATAGAGAAAGAAAAGAAATAAAAACTATCCGCAACACTAGACTTTTCACACTTTCACTTCATTCGATTATGATTTGACGCGAAAGGTATTCGTCACCGGGTTTGGTTTTGGGGATACACAAATGGGTGTCTACAGGGTTCTTCCGAGTTTTTAAATCCACTCAAACCATGGAGTCGAGTTCGATTTCATCACGAACTCGCGGAGCTGCCCGTTGGCATACACCCTCAAGGGAGGTTGCCTTGCTAGCACTTCCAAACTCTTAACCATGGTACCCTCTGACACCCAAAAGCTTGACCATAGTCTAACATAGAACTTGACTTTAGGTTGCGAACTTCATTGCATCACGCGTGACAATATGCTTATATGTGCTTTTTTTATTGAATATTTTTATTTATTTTTTTTTCTGTTATCAAACCCTTTTAAATTTTTTTTAGAGTCGAGTCATAGATTTTTTTTTTAAATTGAGTTAACCCGGATTTTTATTCTCGTATCCTGCACAAGAGTCATCTTGTTTTTGTCATACCTGAAGTTCTAGAAAGAGTTACGTATCGTTCCACTTTATGGATCTGTACCCCCGAGTTTTATCTTTGATTTAGAGATAGTTTCGTCCTAATTAGAGTGACAGATCAAAAGTTAAAACTTATATACTACAGCTTGTCTAGTTTAGTTGTCTTTTTAGCTTCAACTTTCTTTCTTTTAATTATTTATTTATTATTTTTTTTTATATCTTTTAGTGTCAAGCTAGTATTAGCCAATTCCTTTAATCCGTGTCAACTTGTATAACATAGGATTATAGATTTTTATTTTTTTTATTTATTTTTTTATACCCATGAGTCATAACTCTTCTAGAATTCTAGTCCTCTTCCTAATTTCTTGTGACTGATTTTTGTCCTAACCTTAACATGTGTTCTTTGTCTTTGATTGTTTTTGATATTATTTATGACTAATGATTGCCAATGGACCGTTTTCACCTAGTAAATAGCATAAACATTAAAACTGGACATCAAGTTATTTTGTCTTTTAGTCTTTCGTGCTATTTTATCATTGTTTTTCACAACGTCCTCATGTCTAGCCATACAATCATACAAAGAGTCTTATAGCATCACTTAATCACTCACAAGTCAAGTATAGTCCACACACTTTCTGTACGTTCCGACTCGAGTGGTGCACCATGTCGTTTATGATCGTATACTAGGTTCATGCACCCTTTTCATCATAATAAAAAAATGAGTGGAGTTTTCTCACCTATTTTCAAATGTCTATTTTTCCTTCCTTTCCTATCTTAAGCAATGAGTCAAACAATTAAGTGAATTTATTTCACAGTACTTGGTCAAGGAGCAGGGGTAGATTGGTTCGGATCGAGTCATTACTGCATCAACCTCTTAGAAGAGAACTTTACCATCTCTACATCACTCATCACCTTCAAACTACTTTCAATTTTTCCCAATGACCACAAAGGAAGATATTGAGAGCATTAACAAGTCCATTGAAACAATGTCTACCATGTTGCAAGCACTCACTACCAGAGTCAACAAAGTAGAGCAAAACAATGTTACTGCGACTGCAATGGACAAGATAAAATAGTAAATGAGCAAGATTTCTGAGGATTTCACCTATGTGGAACAACCTCCCACTCCTTTGGATGTGAAAGACAGGCTCCCTGAAAAGTTCTCCACTTCTGATATTCCAAATTTCAAGCCTACTAACAATCCAATATTCCATTTGAAGGCGTTCTCTGCATCCATGGCTCTTAAGGGATTGGACGTAACACTCTTCACTACAGTGTTCCCTTTCTCCTTAGAATATTCTTGCCAATAATGGTTTTATTCCTTAGATGCCAAGCGTACTGCGACTTGGCAAGATGTCACCGACAGTTTCATGAATCGCTACAAGTGTAACATTCAAACTAAAACTTCTGAACGTGAACTCTCTATTTTCAAACAGAAAGAGAACGAAGGCTTCACTGCTTATCTGAACAGGTAGAGGAAAATGACTTCACTCTTGGTAGATCCTCCCAAAGAAAGAGAGATGGTTCGCCTCTTTATTTAAAATCTGACTCACAAATATAGGAAACATCTCAATTTTCTTCCACTGAACACTTTCGGAGCTGTATACGACATCAGCATCAATATCGAGGATGAGCTAATAAAGACTGCTAGTAGTTACAATAATAACACTTGGAAAAACAAGAAGAACGACCATCCTTCTTCTTCATCTTCTCAACACAAAAATACTACCAACAATATAAGCCAAGTTGATCTCAACAAAGTGTTAGCTCTTGATACTCCATTGCCAAAGAAAAAAAGAACTTACACTCCTTTAGGAATGACTTATGATGCGGCCTTTGATCGCCTTTATGGTCAAGGCTTGATCACACCTATTGGGCCATTTCCAGAGCAAAAACATGAATAAAGGAGCGCCAAATGGAATCCCCATGCCCATTGCAAGTACCATAAAGGAAAAGGCCACACTACCGAGCAATGTAGGAATCTGAAGGGCGCCATTAAACACTTAGTAGATGCCAACAAACTTCCTGTCCCTCCAGGTGGCAAGAAGTAATGAAGACAAGGCACACGGCGAGCCCTTTGTGCAAGATTTCATTCTCTTTCGTTTCCCTTTGCCCCATTCATATCTAGCATAGGTTTTTCTTTGTAGACTATGTTGTGTTTGTTCATTCACCATTCCCATCAATAAAATGAGCATTGTCTTTCTTATGCAAAAAAAAAGAAACAAAATATATATATAATAAAAAAAAAGGGAAAAAAAATGACAAAAAATCAATTACCGAACTAAAAAGAAAGTAAACCTATGATTTGAGGCACCTTTGCAACCTTGTCATACCCTGTTACCCGTTCAATCACATTCTATTTCTTCATCAACCACTTTGAGCCTCGTCTAACGTTTGGCCTTTATTTCTTCAATCCACATTCACTTAACCCTGGGATTGGAAGATATGTAATTGTATAACATTCAAAAGGCAAGTAAAAAAATTAATAAATAAAAAGCAGCAAAGCAACAATAAAACAATGTCTAAAGGCAAGTGTTCCAATGTCTTTGATATGAACACGTCTCAAATTACGTCTCTCATCGAGTGCTTGGTACCGTGCCTGAGAAACATCAATGCTAAGTGAGTGATGGACCGCATGATCTGAGATTACCTACATTGATTCAAAATAAAAAAATTTCAAAAAAAAAAAGAAAATAAACTTACAAAATTCAAAATTTTCAAATTCACAATTACACATCTTGGGGATTCTCTCAAGTCTTGAGCCTTGTACCCTTATTCTTCTTTAAACAATAAAATTAACCATATTAAAACCCATGAAAGGCCTCTTTGAGGTGTACATACAATTGTGCAAAGTTCGGCTAGAGCTACGTTCGGCCTAATTCCTAACGGATACGTAGGCAACCTCACATCGAGGTGCGGCCACATTCTTATCCACGTTCATATTCACATTCATATGCTTGATCGAGTCAAAGAATATCCAATTCTTACCCCTACCCATTTAGAGCTAGACTTGGGGGCTTGAACCCACATAATTTAGCCTACTCAGCCTAAAGAGTCATCATCTTTGACTCTTCTCACATATATTTCCATCACCATAACCTTTACAGCCAGCCTTAGTATCATATTCACACACTTCACTCTCACATCCATATCAATCATCCTTCCCTTTAAGAGCCCTTTATAATGAAATCTTGTTTCAACACTATGCATGCTTCATCATCTTTCAAGACAACATTCATTAAAAGAAATATTGTATACTTGCTTAGCTTTCTGACCTGAGAAGTGTTCGTTGTTTCATGCATCGCATAATGTTGTGAGCAACATTTATATATCAATGATTTGTAATCATACAAAGCATATCGTTCTTAGCTCCTTAACCTAAGCAACGTTCATTATGCAATAATCACTTCATCTATATACGTGCTAATCTTCAAGACCCAAGTGATGTTCAAGATCGTTTCTTTACACCATATATGATGCTTATCTCCATGACCTATGTTCAATCGTCTATCGTGTCACATGATGTAATTGTCGAACATGCATCATGCATAAATTATTTTCAAGACAAGCAATTTAACCAAGTGATTCATTTCATCTTGCTCAATGAAGAAGTTCAAAACTTTTTCCCTTTCTCATAACTTTTCTTTTGGGGAAATTAAAAAATGTTTTTACAATTTTCTCATCGAGGGAAGTTCGATAATAAAACTTTTTTTTTACATCTTTTTCGGGAGAGAGTCGGTACCCTCCACTCATCTCATGACAAAAATGATGGAAAATTTTTGCTTTTTCATTTTCGGTTGCTTGTGTTTGCACACGCACACACTATAAACACACACAACCACAAGTTATACACATGTCATGTCATGTCGTGTCAAGTCAAACTTGGTCAAGTTAGTTGGTCAAGGCAATCATAGTCTATACGAGTCCCTTGGCAAATTTTATTTTGTAGGTCTCAATTACAGCCCACGTCCGGGGACAAGCGGACCATCTATAGCCCATGTCCGGGGATAAGCAGACTATATATAGCCCACATCCGGGGAAAAGCGGACCATTTACAGTCCACGTCCGGAGACAAGCGGACTATCTACAGCCCACGTCCGGGGACAAGCGGACCATCTACAACCCACCTTTGGGGACAAGCGAACCATCTACACACCACGTCCGGGGACAAGCGGACCATCTACAGCCCACGTTCGGGGATAAGCGAACCATCTACAGCCCACGTCCGGGGATAAGGGGACCATCTACAACCCACGTTCGGGGATAATTGAACCATCTACAACCCACGTTCGGGGATAATCGAACCATCTACAGCCCACGTTCGGGGATATGTTAACCAATTATATCCCACGTTCGGGGACAAGCAGACCATCTACAACCCATGTTCGGGAACAATCGAACCACTATCATTTCATGGAGAAAGGTTATCGATACACAGAGACTTGCAATCTTATTAGACAAGTTTTTCCTCAAGCATAGAAAATTATTGGTCGTTGTCATCTCTCAAAGCAAAGAAGTAGCGATTACATCATATGTCGACTTTCGTCAAGCATGCAAAGTATTATCCGTTGGATTTCTTCAAGCATAGAAAGCTGCCAAAATCATATGTCAACTTTCCTCAAGCATGGAATGTGTCTTCCGGTGGGTTTCTTCAAGTATAGAAAGCTACCAAGTTCATCTGTCCACTTTCCTCAAGCATGGAAAGTATTTCAACAAACGTCATCAGGTGGATTCCTTCAAGCATAGGAAGATACCAAATTCATTTGTCAAGATACACTAGTGTCAGATAAGGATTCTATCCCTTCACAATTTTATTTGTAGAACTCACATTTTTCTGTAGGTATCGGCGTATATAAAGTGATTTAGGATCGCAGAACGTCTTAAATCATTTTCCGTCCTTATCGACTACTTTGACTATCGTTTTCAAAACTAACGTTTTTACAAACTCTGCCAAAGTGGGGGCTTCTATAGACACCTACAAATGTCTCCCCAAAACCAAACCCGATGATGAACAACCTTCACCGCCATTATTGGTCGGGTTGAGCATTTCATGTTGGAGTGCTTAAATCCATATTTACATTTCATAAAACCAACCCAAATACTATCCCATTTCCCCAAACAATAACTTATTTTCCTCTTTTCGTGCCTTTAAACCAAAAATAATTCATTTTGTGTCCTTTAAAATCATTCATTTCGTGTCCTTTTAAAAAAATACATTTAGTCTAGTTTATTTTTGTCCATTATCTGGGTTCAATGATTGAATAGTTGGATGGTGTTTTAAAATAGCTTTCCAACGATATATTATAAGCCCAAATCCGAGTTATAACGAATAAGTTATAGCCAAAATATTAAATTGAGCCAAAACCAAACTTAAGTCCACCTTACCTATAACCCAGTGATCATGTGGAGGGTCCAAATTATTTAATCCCATCCTAAACAAATTAGGATTAATTAGAATCTTCTATAATTTTCTAAAAGATCTTAATTATCCTTTTTGAAAAGATAAGATTAAAGAATTTGAAATTTAATAAAACTTTTTTTTTTTGAAAGTCTTAATTCTATTCAAATTGAAAGACGTTCAAGATAGACATATATTATTTTCATACCTCATAGTTTTTATCCAATTTTATCTGGTTGGATATCCCTTGAAATTATCTTACCAATGATATATTATAATATCAATTCCGAGCTATAACGGAAAAGATATGAATAAAATATCTAACTCTATCCAATACTGACACCGTCTCACTATTTCGGCCATATCTTTTATTCTAAAAAATATTTTAATATGATTTTAATAGGTGTATAAAGTAGACTTCAATAGCTTTCCAACGATATCTTATTTATTTTATTCCAATTTTTGGATCAAAAGTTATGATAAAAATAAAAACCGCAAAAACTGCAGCCTATCGAGTTTTATTCCGATTTAATTCGGATCTTATCTTTTTTTTCGACCCTTCTTTTTTCTCTATAAATAGAGGTCATATCCCCCCTTTTTTTTAAAATAATTCTCTTATCTCTCTTTAGCCTGAACACTAGCTTCCCTATTCTTTCATTCCTTCCCCTAAGCACTTCAAGGAGTCCATACAATACCTGAAGTTGTATACTTACACCAAGGCGTGAAAGGTATAATTGACTGATGTTTTGGACCAAATAAATTCTAATTTTTATTTCATTGAATTTCCATTTGATTTATATTTTTTATTGAAATTACTAACAGTTTATTCATGATGTAGCAATTCAAGGAAACGGTGAAAGTGAGTAATTAATTTACTTAATTACTCTTATTATTTTATATTGCTAGTATCATGATTAGGTTAATTTTATATTTGATTTGACTAACGTTATTATTGTTAAATTTCTTCCAATATGAATGCTTATTCTATTTTATTTTTTATCACCCTATTTAATGTTAAAGGGAATATGTAATAGAAAATCACGCCTAATAAAATAATTCGGACAACCGGTTTAGGTCCCGTTTTTAATCTTGTTGTTTAATCAAGTGATCACAAATATTTTAGAATTATGTGTTGCATTAATATTAAACCAATTTAGCTTAATAATAGTTTGGAGCAAATTGAATATTTAATTTGTATGCCTTTGAGATCGCATGAATCACTTTTCACTATAAGAATCGAGTAGAGGCTAATACGGGCGAATGTGACTCCATGACTCACTTCGTATGTACCATCATCCCCGATCCTCCTTTCGTGATTCTAAACCATATGGAGTTAGTAATCTCATGGATTATAAATGGGGTGTAACCTTCACGGGTCAATCGTTGTTGCCTTTCGTTATCCCTTATCGTGGTTGTCTTTTGGGATCCGTGAACGGTTTACAAGTTCCTTAAAAACTTATTGGCGGCTCCCTACTTTCCTTGTCCTTAATCGTATTATGTCAATCCTACTTCCTATGAGTGCCAAGCATATTCACCTCAGATTTAACGTAGGAGCACTTCGAGCGACGCCTATATTAGCAGAAATCTGCAATGTGAAAATTAGGATCTTCACCCTTAGCTCCACCAAATTTCTTACTCTCTATCATCGTGATAAATTGGGGTTTGATTTTAAATTGCACTCCATCAAGGGTCGGAGAAGGAGTACGATGTGGAAAATTCGTTAGGGACGGCTACAAACAATTGCTAAGCTTCTTAGGTGTCGTTATCTCTGATTTTGAATGTGAAGAAACTTCTTGATCTAGGGCGAGACTAGGTCGTTGAAAACTAATCTACCCTCGGTCAAAACTCAATTTGTAATCTCTCAACTCACCCCTATACTAAGCATAGAGTAAGTCGAGGGTCAAACCACTAGGAATGGGAGGTGAATGCTAAAGTCAAAGCTAAGCTATTTCAAAACAATGAGGAGAGGTGTGTCTATTCTACCAATCAAACAATCGAAACGAAAATCATATTTATCAAGCACTAGGGTATGGATCCACATAAACTCGTAATTAATTCAACTAGTTGGGATTGGAGATGACTAAGTCAAGTGTTGCGAGGAAAAATCGATTAAGCAATCAAGAGAATATGGTAGGCTAATCTCCTAGAGGTCAAACTAGCGCCAACTACGAGAGACTCTAGCTAGGAAACTTGCAAACCTACTCAATCGAAAAATGTAAGCCACAAATAAATTTTTCGTATCAATGTGAACCTAAAATGCAATCTAGTATGAGAATCTAGGTTGATCACTCCTAAATTAAACACAAACATGCACATAATCAATCAACCAATTTAATCACAACATCAATTCCATCAATTTTCCCCAATTAGCATAAATCCATAACTCATATATGCTTCACCATTTCCCTAGCAAGAAAACAACTCATGGAATTCAATATCAAAACTAAACTAAGGACAAATTCATCATCATCATCACATTAATAAAAAATAAACCAATTCAAAAATCAATCAACTTGAACAAAGAAATTGAGATCAAAACTAAGATTGCATTAAAGTAAAGAAATCCTTACAAACTTGCTTCAATTCAATGGATAAAAACACTTGGAATCATCAATCTTCAATCATAAATCAAGAACTTCTCTTCCTACAACTAGAGTTTCTCCCTCTAGAAATCTAACCTAATTCTATTATAATTTTTGAAAAATTGAACTCTCTCTCTTAAAATAGCAAGATAATTTATACATAGTAAAACTAACTAAGAGAAATTAGTTAGATCGTCCCCAAATAAACCCGTACAGACGCAGCCAACTATAAGAGAGAGCGCGGCTACGCAAATCTTGGTACGGAATAGAGACCCATACAGGCGCGCCCGCGCCCGCGCCCGCGCCCGAGAGAGGCACGCCCGCACCTGGGAATAGGGCAGCCTTCTTCCCTATCATGCCGATGCTCCTCGTGCGTTCCACTTAATGATCTTGATAAACACGGAACCTTGCAATTTCTAAACTCCATGTTTGCGGGTTCAACACTTGAAATGATGCCCCCACGGCTTGAATGCACAGTTCAAGGACTTTAGGAACTTGCACTTCTCCATGCTTGAACTTCAAATGAAGAACACTAGACATCCTAATCAATGCCAAACTTGGAAAGAGGCCTTAGGAAACTTGGATAACGACCTTAACTTGAAAAATAAAGGAAAACAAGCAAATAAAAGAGAAAATAACAAAATAAACCAAGAAATGCATAAAAAAAGAAATCCAACTAAGAAAAAGCAAACCATAAGAAAGAAAGAGTAAAATCAAGGAAAAGCTAAGCAAAAGAGCAATAGAATAACATGAAATTCACCCTAAAAAGAGCCAAATGAGTGCCATAAATGACACTCATCAAATTCCCCCAAGCTAAACTTTTGCTCTTCCTCGAGCAAAACAAAGCAAGAAAGAATAAAGATGAAAGACTTATCCAATAAGAAAAAGAAAAACATAAGATGGGGATATACACAAAGACTCGCTAACGTAGGAAACACGGTTGTTTTTAGCTACAACAAGCCCTTTAAACCCCAAAATCGCCTATGAGGACGAGTGAGGTCTCGTAAAGGTTTCCTAAGAGATTAACCTATAACTCTCCACCAACATATATGAGGCAAACCGCAGAATGAAAGTAAAAGAAAGAAAAACCAAATTGAAACATTTACAAATTAGATTTTAGAAAATGACCACATTTTAAATGAACAAACATCTTTCATAAGCAATAAGGGGTATGCACGTTTCAAGATATCCGATGTTGATTGACACATAGAGTATGCTAAGAATAGAGAACTAGTTATCACAATTCACCTTCATCCCATTCGATCTTACCGCGTTCTTCCTATAATCTCAAATCTCCCTCTAATGAGCATCTCAATAGCTCATCTTGACAAGACATTTTTTCGGCTACACGACATCTTGACTAAACATCCCCTCTCTTTAGGCTTTATCACATAATGCCCTCCCTTTAAATTTGACTCAACCTCTAGGTCGAAAGGTCTTTCCCCATGGTTGTAACGTAAAGGCAAAAGGTCAGGGGTAGGCTAAAATTTTAAAATTTGGTGGTACACCTAGTTGATGAAGCAAAGATTGGCCAAATCTTAAAACCAAAACCGAGAAGTCACCAAACAAAAACAAACTAACACCCCCAAGCTTATTCAAAGCTATATCCAATAGCCTATAAACAAAAAGTGTAAACGCTTCTCCCCCAAGCTAAAAGGAAACATTGTCCTCAATGCTTGAAGGGGAAAGTTACACATCAAAATATTTTTGGAATTTTCTCATTTTAGAATTTTTTTTTTCATTGTTTATTTTAAAAAAATTTCAAAGCAAATGTCCATGCCTCTTTGACTTTGGACGGCTTTTACAAATTTGCATTTATTAAGTCCTTGCCTTTTTTACTTAGGATGGCTTTTTCCATCAATCATTTTCCATTATTCACAAAATATTCACAAAACACAAGCTTTCTTACAAAAGGAACCAATATCCATGCTTATAAACCACAAACTCCAAAAAATGATCATTTGCTTCACAAAAACCAAAAATGGAAAGAAAAAGAAACAAAAGGCTCAAAATTCTAAAGATGTGGATTGAAAATAAGAAAAAAGGCTCGAATGGTTAGCAAGAAGGCAAATGTAAACCAAAAGAACTAAAAGAAGAAAATTAATCCTAGAAAAAAAAAATTACCACCCCGAAAAGATGCCTTTGTCCTCCCTAAATGGTTCGGTCTCGTGTTTGAGAATTATGAGTCAAGTTCAAGATTAGGTCCGCAATAGTCAAGGATCCATGCCACTCATGCAAAATATGTAGAAGGCTTGAAAAAAGATGAACCTCACATGGATGTAGCAAAAACTCACTATAGGTGTCAAATTGACCATAGGAAGCAACTACCAACATGCCACAAACACGTACAACTCGGTTTTATGATCCTCCTAGTTTTAGAACATGCTACCTTAGCATAAACCTATTTCAAAGTCAACCAAGCATATTCTTAAACCGTGCATACCCATACCATTTAGGAATATATTCATTCAAAAGCAAAAATCGGTTGTATATAGTCCAATTCAAAAGAAAAAACAAAAAGATGACAAATAATGTGTAAGGAGGGTGGTCCCATCGTAAGGGGTATTCTCCTTAAATTCCCTTGTCCACAAAAAATCCTAGCACTTTACACTAGTTAGGGTGTAGTAGGATTTGAATTCCTGAATGTTTGGGGGACCTTGAATTAGATTTGATTCTATCATCACGCTTTTTTATAAGAAACAAGTAGGAGTCGCCAATGAGTTTTAGGAAAAAGTCATAAACCTCGTTCATGCCTTTCTTCCATGCGGAATTCATGGATTAATTAGCACAAATCATAAGTTTACCAAGGCCCAAATTAGTCTATAAACCAAAAATGAGTTCGAGAGCAAGGGTACTAAGATAACGTTCCTTTTAGAGGGGAATCGTCATCCTAGCCCTAGTACGGCCTCTACTAGCTCTTCCTTTTAAACAATTTCATCACCAAACAACATGTTAACGGGATACCTAAAACTATGTTAGTTGATTTTATTTACAAACATTAATTTACATAGGAATTACATTGCAAAAGTCGTTATTCTTATTTAATAATATTCGTGAAAGAACAATAAATAAACAAGATTCGCCTTGGCTTAAGTGATCAACCAACAAATATTTAATTCGATTCTAGTCTTTATTTAACGGAAGATACTATGTGGATTTGATTAATTAATTATATTAAAAGTGATCAAACAACACTAATTAATTAATTAAAGTCCTTTTAAACAAGAAAATAAAGGTGATTTAACTAAGTGCTCGAGAATTTACCACTTCTCATTACTAGATCTCCGTTTAAAAATTTATGGACACCTTCTTGTTGGGGAACCTCCACAGTAGTAACAAAGTATCAAAAGGGTGAGTGTTTAGCACAAGAGGGCTAGGTTGCACAAGTGCACAAATTATTTCGCCAGAGTTTTAGGTTAATTTTTGTCTGTTGAAGCCTCGGTTTAAGCTCTTATTTATAGAGAATGATTAGGTTTAAGGTTTTAAGCAATCTGCCGCAGCAGGTGTCGCGTGCAACAGATTAAGTTGTGCGTGGCACCCCAGCACAAGTGATAGAGTTACGCTACTATGTGCAGTGCAACTATTGGTCTTACGAGCGACTTTATTGCAAGATTCGATTTTAAATTTTTCGTATAATTTCTTAATAATTACAAATCTTCTGCAGCGTAACTCTGAAAGACGATTTTTTCTGCAACAGCACTAAGTTGAAACCCCTACATTAATTCTCTACCTATTAGTCCCGAGAGGTAGATCTGGCAAAGCTTGAGCTAAGGGAAATTTTACGCATCACCTACGCCGTACGATTCGCCATTTGCATTTTTACGCTGCATGAAAACGCCTTCCTTTTTGCTTCAAACGTGAAAAAAGAAGAAAACCCGGACATTTGTAACGTCAGTACTAAAATGACAAACCTGTCTATGGGTGCTTTTACGTAAAGCACCACCATGGAACGTCTTAAGGCACTCTTATGAAAAACGTTCAAAACGTATGCTTGGGGAAGGCATAAACCACGGTGTGCATGCAATATGATGTAAAAAACTAACAAAAAAGAAAAAAAAACTACAATATGCAAAGCAATTTAAAAGATTTTGATGATTTGCGCGCCATAACGTCTAATAACGAGCAAAAACCATTCAAAAAATGATCAAACGGATCAAAATCAAAAATCCGGTCTTTCAGTGACCAGTATCCGCCCGCAACTCAGAAGGTCGCGCTGGCCAGGCGCGTGCATCTTTCTGAGTTGCGCTGGTATGTTACGCGCAACATCTGATGTTGCGCACAACATTTATGTCAGTAAAGTGAAAATCGTAGACGTGATTTTTCACTTTACCATTTTTTTCTTTCCTTCGCCATTTTCGACTCTTTCTCTCTCTAAAAAGCTTGGTTTTTCGAAAATTTTGAAGCTAAAGGAAGCTAATCTCGTTCTCAATTCATATTTTCCGTAATCCACTGTAAGTTTTTTGCTAAAATTTGCTCGTTTTTGGCTGAATTCGAACGATTTTCGAATCGTTAAACCCTAAATTTTTAATTTGGGGGTTTTCGGCTCGGCTTATTTTTCTTGAAATTGTTTGCTCTATGTTGTTATGCTATGTTTAAGGAGTGTTTTGCAACAAATTTCATGAAAAATGGTTAAGTATTGAACCTTGTATGAGAATTTCATGTTTCAAGTTTGTTCTTGCTTCTGTTTTTAAATTTTTGCTTGATTTTTTGTTATTTTGTTTGCCCATTTTGGTTATACTAGTTAATTATGCAACAATTGTATTATTAGAACTAGCTTTGCTTCCATAATTAACATTTTGAAAAATTTGAATCTGAAAAAAATGGCGCGAAGTGTATACTTAGCCTATTTTTGCCATATTCAAACTCCAAAATTGTTTGGTAGACGATAATCATGTTAATATTACTGTTATTTGTTTAGAATTAGTTAATTATTTGAGATTTTAGAATATAATTCCTTGAATGCTTAGTTGAAATTGGTATAGGATGGCTTTTGTGGGTGTTAAAAGCCCGTTTTACTGAGTTTAATTGCAGGTATCGTAGCCCCCAAGTATGGGTAGCATTCGATTTTCGTGTTTTTCCCTATCAGTAGCCTTTATGTTGACGAAATGGGCCTAGAATACGTATATTAGTTTAGTTTAGGAAATAAAATAAACTAAATAAAGAAATTTAGGAGGAGGTGGTTTGGGAGGCCCCTCCTAACTAGGACCCCAGGGTCCTTAAGTGGGACCCAGATCACCACGTTTCGATCCGAGGGTGGCGCTGCATCGTGAGTTTTCCGCGCTTTCGTCTCTTTTCATTTTTTTTTGTTTCTTCTCCTTTTTAAATCATAACCGTTTTTTTTATTTTTAAAGTGAGCCTGGCATGCGTTTGTACGGCTCTGGTGACCTGCGAGCCCGTTTTGAGAGTTTTCCCGAGGTGGCAAAGAAGATGGTAGCACTTTCTGGGATTGACTCTCAACTGGCGACTCTTCGGGATTTATCGAGCCAGTCTGCGTCGTCAACTTTCCTCCGTGGATTGCTGAAGTTTTGGTGGGATTCCACCAACACTTTCCACTTTCCATGGGGAGAGATGACGGTTACCCTTTTCGATTTCTCTATGATTACGGGTTTTCCTTTTGGAGGCGAGCTTCTAGTTATAGAGCTCGTTAAGGGGTCAGATAAGAGATTGCGCGGCCTCGTGGGGGACCGTCTTGCGTCGGCCCTTCACGTGTACGAGCAATCTTGTTCTTACTCGGTTCTTGCCGACGAGTTGTCGGCTGACGAGCTTGACCGGCAGTGTACACCTGAGCAGCTGGCTCGGATATACATTTCCCACGTTCTTACCGTCACCGTCTTGAGTGATTGAAGAGAGTGTTTCGCTATTGGGTTACTTATTTGCCTCGGCGATTTGGGGAAAGTAGGTAATCTGAGTTGGGCGGAGGTGTCGTATGCCTGTATGCTTACGGCTATGGGCAAAGCGACCTGGGTCATGGATTCCGCAGCAGCTACAAAGGTGCCTCGGATCTCGCTTACATGGCATGGTCGTATCCTTGAGGTACGTGTTTTAAGCTCCTTTTTTATTATTACTTTTGTTTTTTCCTTTAGGCTTATCTTTTCTCGATTTCAGGCTTGGGGATACTCGTACCTACCTTTCTTAGCCCCCAGGGTGCTTAGGGCTACTCGTTTTCATATCGACCATCGATTGGTCGAGATTAAAAGGAGACGAGCTACTTCTGCAGGCGACTTTCGCCAGAGGATTCTTTCGGGGACTCGTGCGTCGGTGAGTATTCCAACTACATGTTTTCTTTTTCGTTTTTTTTTTTATTTTATTCATGTTCTGACGATTTTTCATGTGGCTGTGTTTTATAGATTGATCTCCGTCCTTGGAGTTTTATCGTCGGAGTCTTTGAGGCTATCCGGTCTGGCATGGTTCGTTGCCGTTTTCGGGCCCTCTATACGGGACTTTCGGTATTCCAGAGAACCGACGCTTGGTTTTTAGGCGAGCGTGTTCTCTGGCAGCTTTTGACGAAGAAGCCTTTGGTTCCTACGGATCCCCTGATCCAGATGCTGCGTCTGGACCTGCCGTCTCCCGAGGATTGAGCTCAAGCGATCCATGGTTATCCAGCGGAGCAGCTGGTGCTGCCGGACGCTTCTTATCCGGCTTTTATAGCATCCCGGCTGACTCCTTTTCCGGCCTTTGTTCCGGTTAGTTTTTCTAACTCTCTTTTTTCGTGTTTCTATTTATTTTTCGGAATTTTGACCCTTTTATCGTTTTTTGTCACATGTATTTTTAGCGGGTCGAGCTAGGTGGTTGGGTGCCTTCTACAACGGAGATCACGTATACCGATGTTGTCGTATTGGTAATTCGTGAGACCCTTTCAGCGGCCGAGGATAATGAGGGGATACCGTTCATACCTGAGACGGTTGAGTCGGTTTGCCTTTTATGTATATGTACTTAAATAATTCTATTTATTTATTTTTTGTTTCATATAAATTTGTTTACTAACTGTCCTTGTATTCTTGAACAGGTTCCGCGAGTGACCGTGAACGGCATGGTGAGGACTTTACGTGCTTTCCGAGCTGCTTATAAGAGAGACCTCGTGACCTTGTCATTCTGTGATCATCGGATGATCGAGGTAAGTTTTATTTCTTCTTTCTTTGCAACGAAGTTATTACATTTCATGTATTAATCCTCATTTTGGATCTTACAGGATGTGCAGCAACCGTCTAGTAGTCGCCGAGCACCCTGATCATCTTGTACACATATATATATATATTGTATTTTTTGTATATTTATTTATTTATTTTTAACACATTTGTATATATTTCATTATTATTATTTTTTTTGTTTCTATGAATACATTAACTGGAAAAATTTTTGAGGGAGGGAAAGGGTTCCCGACTTACCCCCCTCGAAAAAATAATAAACTAAAAAAAAAAGAAGGCAAAAGGAAGGAAAAAGAAAAAGAAAAAATAAATTAAGAAAACAAAAAAAGAAAGTAAAGAAGTAGGAAAAAAAAATAATAAAGTAAATAAAAAGAAAAAGAAAGTAGGAAAACAATGGAAAAAAGAAAATAAAAAGAAAATAAAAAGAGAAAATAAAAAGAAAATAAGAAAGTAGGCAAGAAAAGGGACAAAAAGTGCTATAAGGCAAGCGTATGATTCTTCTTAAGATCTCGTGAAGATTCCGTCATTATATGAGCGAAAATAAGGAAATTAACCCAACTTGCATCCCGCGTCAGGGAAGTCGCGCGCATGTATTTCTGTTGCGCGCAGTGAGTTGCGCGCGCCACCTGTCATTGAACTTTCCTTTAAGCCGAATTTGCCAAAAATTTGCCCCTTTTAGGTCTATCTAAACGTGGTTTTGTGTAGGCTTTTGATCATCTCGTATTCATTCGTTTAGTAACATAAGAAATTAAAAAGAATTAATCTCTCTAAAATCTCTTTCTCTCTGTCTTTTTTTTTTTTGAACAATGGTGAAGACCTATGAACAACATTTGAAGCAATGGGTCACTTCCCTTTCAACCGAGGACAAACTAACTTTCAAAATTTACCACTTAGACCCTTTATTAAATTACATGCAACTAGTGGTTAACTTTGATTTTCTTCACCATTGGGACTCTAACCACCATCTTTTCTTGTTTAGAGGGTACGAAATTGTTCCCCTTCGAGATGAGTTCGAGGCCTTTCTAGGTTTCCCTACAAACACTCTCCCTATGACTTATTCGCCTACCTTGTCGGATCCCAAACCTATATTCCAAAGATTTTTTGGTTTGTCCGGCAATGATATGACCAACATCGGAACTGAAGAAGGCGTGAACTTAATTCAATTTATTGAACACTTTGTCGCCCCTCGTGACAACATGACTAATCAACGCTTCAAAATTCGTGCTTTATGTTATTGTCTTGTTGTGAATTGTTTACTTAGGACAGGCAAAGAATACGGAGATTATTCAATGGTGTCCATAGTAGAGCAAATAAAGGGATGTCATTCACCCACTCCTTTGGTTTTGGCAGAAACCGTTCTTTGCTTGAATCGCCTTAGAGGATATCCTAACAAAAACGATTTCACGGGAAGTCCACTCCTATTACACGTACGTTTGTTTTTAGCGTTTATCAACGCGGAGGGTGCGCGCAACTGATTTAGTTGCTCACGCCACCTGCTTGTGTAATAAATCGCAAAATAATTTTATTTATTATTTTATTTTTTGATTTGGCTCATGGAGTGTTTGCGAATTGTTGATCATCCTCAAAACCTTGAGGCTAATGGAGTAAAGACATTCCCTGGATGTCGATTCCTTTATAAGCATAAGAATGAAGAGGAATGAACGTTGTTTTCTGTCATAGAGTTCCTAACATACAGTTTGTGATTCCTTGGAGGAACATAAATAGTATGATTGGGAATAGTCTCAATTGACCTTACATTAGGATTTTAGGCCTATCTAGTAATACTTATATTTTTGCTTGTAGGGTGATGAGACAATACGAGATGAGGAAATATATTCCTCCGCAAGATTGTGATGCCCCTAAAGATTTGACTTTTAAACCCGAAAGGATTGCTCGTTGGATGGAATATTGGTCAAGTCTTCCTAAATGGGTAATACAAAATCCTCCTACGAGTATTACATTATCTTCCTTTTACAAGGCTTGGATGAATGCGGCGAATAAGGGTGAATTAAACAAGGCTCGATCTCAACTTCAAGCCGCCACCGCTCGCAATCCACCTAAGCCTTTGATGCATTCAACCATTACTACTCCTCCTAGTGGTCAAAACAAAGGAGTGAGAAGAAAGTTAGACTTTTCATCCCCTAAGGCTCATTTGAAGGAAACAAAAAGAAAGGTTCCCTCCAAACCCGCGCAAAAAGGAGTGAAAATTAAAGAACCTTCACCAAATACTCACAAGAAAGCTCCAATAGTCAAAGGGGAAGGAAAACAGGTTGCAAAGGCCCTAATCCCAAAATTGAAAAGCACTGTTTGGGTGAAAAAGAAGAGTGTAAGAGAAAGATCCAAGGTTTCAGAAAATGTTTCGATGGAAACTACTCCTCCATCATCTGCGACAATCGAGAACATAGTAAAACCTTAGAGTGTTACACCATTTTACAATTTTTTTTTTTTTTGAATAAAGTGTAATCACTACTATGTTTTTTTTTTCGTTTACTATCTAATTCAATAATGTCTCTCTTTTGAATTTTGAATGAAATAAAATGAGCTTTGTATTTTTCTATTTTGATATGACTGAATCATAATGATTGCCTACGTATACGCATTACGAAATCAGGTCTTTGCCTAGTTCTAATTTATATATATATATATATATATATATATATATATATATATATATATATTTTTTTTTTTATTTTTCCTTAATCTCTTAGATAGAAATTTTATGAAAAATTAATCAAACCTTGTTTAAAATAATTAAATCAAAGTTTAATTTTATTTTCCGAGTATATGTTATATTTAAGAAACACCCTTATTTTACCTTAAGTGGAAATAGCAACTTCATTCAAACGCAAAAATTTGGGTTCGCAGTTCGTCATCAGGTGGCGCACGCAACTTCTGGAGTTGCGCGAGCCCGTCGCGTGTAACAAAATCAATTGCTCGTGACATCCACGCGCAACTATTCCAATTGCGTGCGACCTTTGCTACGAATGTCTCAAAAAAAATTTCTTTAAAAAAAATCGTATTATTACCCCCCAAGTGTGAAGATTTTTTCATGATGTTCGAAAAAATATGAACACTTAGAACGGTTTATTATTTCTAAATTTTCCCCCAAGGGTTATGTATTTTACCGTGTTATTCGGGAAAATGCATAACACTTAGAATCTTTCAATTGAATGCTTAATTAAAAATGGTTGTATGAGTGAACGAGTTTTATCCGGATTTCATATGTAATATCTTAAGGCGATCAATGTTTATTAATTGGCGAATTTCATCTCCTCCAATGTCCATTTATCTGATGGCTCCTCCTGATAGGATTTCAATTACGCGGTAGGGACCTATCCAATTAGGTTTGAATTTCCTTCTTGGATCGGTTGGTGGACCCTTAACCTCCTTTAGTACAAAGTCACCTTCTTTTATACTTGTACATGATGCAAAGCTCCTAATCGTCGTTCATCGAGGAATAAAAGCTCTTCATACCTCACTCTTACCCATTCAGCTTCCGGTAGCTTACTTTCAAGTACGATGCGTAGGGATGGTATTTTCAATTCGACTGGTTGAACTGCGTCCATTCTGAAAACTAAGGAGTATGGAGTTACTCCTATTGATGTCCGTATAGACGTTCTATAACCCCATAATGCGAAGTTGTAGTTTATTTGGCCAGTCTTAGTAATATTCTGTCATTTTCTTAATGATGACTGTTATATTTTTATTTGCCAACTCCATAGCTCCATTCATTTGAGGTCTGTATGGGTATGAGTAATGATGTTTTACTTTGTAACGAGTTAAGAGGGTCTCGACTTCAGCTTTGAATAAAGATCCCTTATCACTAATTAATTCATGTGGAACTAAATATCTACAAAATATGTTTTGTTCGAGAAACTTTGCGACATTTTTAGAAGTGATATTCATGTGAGAAGCAGCCTCAATCCACTTAGTAAATTAATTAATGGCAACTAATACGTACTCGTGCCCTCCTGATCCTGTTGGAGAGACTTTTCTAATTATGTGAATTCCCGAAGTCGAAAAAGGCCAAGGGGAAGTGAGATTGTATACTTAAGATGGTGGAAGGTGTTGTAAATTAGCGAACATTTGGCACTGTGGAAATTTTTTAACATATTGTATGCAATCATGTTCCATAGTGGACCAATAGTACCCTAGTCGTGAAATTATTTTTGAAAGCATTTTTCCATTCATGTGAGTCCACAAACACCTTTATGAGTATTTTCCATATGGCATGTGGCTTCTGATTGGCCTATACATAGTAGGCTTTGACCATTAGGTCCTTTTTTGCATAACTGACCATTTATTAGACCATATTAGGCCGCAAGTGTTCGTAAGGCTCGTTGGTCTTTCGATGAAGTATTTTTGGGATATGTGCCATGAGTAATATATTGGAGGATATGATCATACCAAGGATTGTCTCCTTCAATGTCATTTATTTCCTCTATCGCGTTGCAATACGCTAGTTCTTCTCTTCTATCAACGCATAATGGCATCATATATAAGTGATCTGGAATGTTGATCATTGAGGCTAATTTTGCTAGCGCATCAGCAAATTGATCGTCATCCCTTAGGAGATATTTAAAATCAATATGTTCAAAATGCTCGATGAGTTACTCTAGGTGTGCTTGGTATAATATCATTGTGGAGTTCTTTATTTTCCATTTTTTTAATATATGATTTATAATCAAACTGGAGTATCCATATACCTCTAATTTTTGCACACCTATGCTAGCTACTGCTTCTAATCCAATAATGCACGCTTCACATTCTGCGGCATTATTAGTAACCTCAAAGTCTAATTTAACAGAGATTGGAGTATGTGCTACCTCTGGACTTATGAGTAACACTTCTACACCACATCCTTTTTGGTTGGATGCACCGTCGAAGTACATTACCCATTTGTCATCTTGTGTCATGAGAATCTCTTCATCCGGAAGATGAGTAGTTTCTGCATGACTTGTTTGAATTGGATGTTGTGCTAGAAAGTCAGTAATTACTTTTCCTTTCATTGATTTTTCAGGAATATATTTTAGTTCAAATCTTGTATTTTGTGCTTTGAAACATAGCAACGTTCAGTATCGTGTCCAACGCCTCTATGATAAGCACAATAAGCACTAACATTCCATTGGGGAAACCTCTTTTCTGGTGGAGTCGGTTGTGTTGGTCCTGTTAGGGCCAGTAAGCCTTTTTCATTTAATTTTTATAGCAATTCTTTATAGCTTTCAGGAAATGGAGTAAATTTTCTCTCTTTTGTCCATCTTTTTCTAGGATCATCATATCGAATTGTGTTATTGTATTGCGTGGAAGTCGCAAATACGTCAATAAAGGATGATGCATTATCATTCCCCTTCTTGTAGTTATTCTTAGGTTGATGATGATAATGAGGTTTGTTTGCTTTTTCTTTAGCAAGATCATCTTCAATCCTAGTAGCCACAGAATAAACCTTTTGAAAAGTGTCTAGACAAAGGTAACATAGATGTTTGTTGTACTTTTCATGAAAGTTGTCAATGAATTTTTGAACTAACTCGAATTCAAGAGGCCTTTGGGCAAGGTGGGCCGACTTTTCTCGCCATCTACCATAGAAAGCAAGGAAACATTCATCGTCGCCTTGCTTAAGCATCTCAAGTTCACGTAAAGTTTACTTGAACTCTACGTTAATCTCGTATTGGCTGATGAAAGCCGAAACTACATCTTCCCATGTTGCTTTAAATTTTGGATCTAGCCCATAGTACAACTCTGTCCCGGTTAGGTCTAGTGATGAAGGGAATGTAAAAGCATAAAGCTTAGGATCAACTCCCTTTAGTGCCATAGTGCCAGTAAAACACATTAAATGATTTTGTGGATTATTGGTCACCTTAAATATTGGCAAGTCTGTAGCTACGAACTTTTTTGGTAAAGCAAGTCCTGGGAGAGGAGCAAACTTTTCTGCGTCAAAGTACTTGTTCCCCATTTTAGAACGAAGAACTAGCTTCTCCGACGACTTTTCTTTGATGGATAGTTGCTCCATCTTTTCTTGTAAGGCTAACGCTTCAACTTTTTTCTTTTCAGCATTTTCCATCTTCTTAATTCTTCTCTCCTCGACCTCTTGAGCCTTTTCCTCTCTCATACTATGAATCTCTTGTTGAAGTTCTTCGACGGTTGTCGTTGTTGGACTAGTATTAGTTGTCGAAGGGAAGTGGTTTGAAAGGGGTTGATCTTTGGGTGGTAAACGTAGAATGCGAGTGCCCGGGGGTCCTCTTTCCCAAGCTTGAAAACCGGCCTTAAAGGAGTACGAAAGGATAAGGTAATCGATACGCTTGCTTTTGAAAGGAAAAAAAAAAGACGCAAAATATACTCAAACGGATAACATCGCCCTTAACAATTCTTCAATGAAGATATTGTTCGGACGAGTCAATTTGTTTTTTGAAAAATCAAAACTGACTCATCCAATGGGCGCGCGCAAGTTACTCAGTTGCGCGCGTCTGTCGCCCGCAACAAAATAACTTGCGCTGCAAGGGGTCACGCACCTTCTTGAGTTGCGTGCACCACCTGCTCGTAATATTTTTTTTTTAAATTCGAGCGTTTTTTTTATTCGATTTTTTTTACTTGACTTTTTTTTCTCTTTTTTTTTATGTTATCCTTTAAATGTGACGCTAAATCACGAAGAAACAAATTCGTAATTGGGAACCTAGACAAAACTAAAAAAAGAAAAAGAAAAAGAAGACTATCCTAACACGTTGCACATAGTCACATAATCACATAAGCATGTCATAAGTTAAGATTCACGCAATGCCATTCTAAGGTCAAAAAGGCTTGGGTGTCCAAAGGTACTATACCTTAAGAAACGAAGTATAAATCAATCACTCAACGTGTTGACCCATGACATCGCCCACCAAACATTTTGTTGGTGATATGGGTGGGATGATTATTATTGATTTTCGGATAGATGCCTAGTGTTGGCGACCTCTAGTCAATGAGCCAATCCCTAATGGTTTATGTGTGCTATGCTTATGCATGATGTAATGTTGCTTGTTTTGTTTTTACTCTTGTACAAAATAAAGATATTATGCGTTCAAGTCTCGCTCTCTAACTAGAGATTATCCAAGTTAATTCTCGTTACAATCCATAGGATATCTAGTGTTGGATACCTTGGACCATAACTACGAATTAATTAATCATGTAACCTCTAAGTCCCCAGCGGAGTCGCCACTTTAAGGAGGGTGGTCCCATCGTAAGAGGTACTTTCCTTAAAAGCCTAGGACTTTACACTTGTTAGGGTGTAGTAGGATTTGAATTTCTGACTGTGTTGGGGGACCTTGAATTAGAATTGATTCTATTATCACGCTTTTTTATAAGAAACAAGTAGGAGTCGCTAATGAGTTTTAGGAATTACTTATAAACCTCATTCATGCCTTTCTTCCAAGTGAATTCATGGAATAATTAGCACAAATCATAAGTTTACCCATGCCCAAATCGGTCTATAAACCAAAAATGAGTTTGGGGGTGAGGGTACTAAGATAACGTTCCTTTTAGAGGGGAATCGTCATCCTAGCCCTAGTAAGGCCTCTATTAGCTCTTCTTTTTTCACAATTTCATCACTAAACAACATATACAACGCGATACCTAAAACTATGTTAGTTGATTTTATTTCCAAACATTAATTCACATAGGAATTACATTGCAAAAGTCGTTATTCTTATTTAATAATATTCGTGAAAGAACAATAAATAAACAAGATTCGCCATGGCTTAAGTGATCAACCAACAATTATTTAATTCAATTCTAGTCTTTATTTAACGCAAGATACTATGTGGAATTGATTAATATTTTAAAAGTGATCAAACAACACTAATTAATTAATTAAAGTCCTTTTAAACAAGAAAATAAAGGTGATTTAACAAATTTCTTGGGAATATACCACTTCTCTTTGCTAGATCTCCGTTTAGAACACTTATGGACACCTTCTTGTTGGAGAACCTCCACCGTAGTAACAAAGTATCGAAAGGGTGAGTGTTTAGGACAAGAGGGCTAGGTTGCACAAGTTCACAAGTTATTTTGCCAGAGTTTTAGGTAATTTTTTTTCTGTTGAAGCCTTTGTGTAAACTCATATTTATAGAGAATGATTAGGTTTAGGGTTTTGAGCAATCTGCCGCAGCAGGTGTCACTCGCAACAGATGAAGTTGCGCGCGGAAACCCATCGCAAGTTATATAGTTGCGCTGTTATGTGCAGCGCAACTATTGGTCTTCCGCGCGGCTTTATGGTAAGGTTCGATTTTATATTTTCCTTATAATTTCCAAATAATTACAAATCTTCTACAACGCAACTCTAAAAGTTGCGCGACTTTGTGAGTTGCGCACGGCTTTTTCTGCGGTAGCAATAAGTTTAAGCACGGGCTTAAGCCTAATTATGACCGGGTTTAGTTAATTATTCCATTAATTTGGCTTTTTTCTTTAATTTGGGCTAGTCTTTTGTGTTTTGTGGCTTAACCAGTTATCCATAAATATTTTTCACTTTGATCCAACACGAAGATGGATTTATTTAACGTCATTGCACTTCCTGTGGGGACAGGAGGCCAAAAGTAGATGTCTACATAAAGCCTCAAAAAATATGAAAAACCAAAAACAAGAAGAAAGAAAAATAAAAGATAAGAAAAGAGAAAAGAAAAACATAGATAAAGGAAAAGAATGAAAATAAAGAATGGAATGAATATGCAAGGAAAACATGTAATTCCTAATCGACAAACAAGTGATCAAGTGACAACATCGCCAATGATCCCAAACACTCAAGGTGTTGAAAGCATCCATCCTCAAACCATTCAACTTTTCCTAGAACTAATCCTAAAATATGCATCCAAGAAAATAAAAGAGAAATAAAGAAAAATAAGAAAGATCTCACCGGGTATTCCAAGCAATGCGAAAGAGTAAGAAAGAAAGCAAACACAAACCGTCAGGATACTCCAAGAGAAATTGCAAGGATAACAAACCAAGAGAGAAAAAAAAATTTATATACAGAAAAAAAAATTGTTAGTGTAGGGAATAATTTCAAACGTTAACCCCTAGCTTGAACCCCAGAGTGATCATACATTAAAGTACAGTGGCGTCCAAAAGGGAAGAAGATAGAGGAAAAGAGTCGCCAACAAGTTTTAGGAACTTGTAAACCGTTCACAGAGTGAAGGTTACACCCCTTAACGATACAAGAGATCGTCAACTCCATAAAGTCTTGAACCAAATAAGGGTTCAGGGATGAAGGTACAAATTCAACCTAAAAGAGATTGAACCTGCCCTGATAATAGGCCACTACTTTATTCTGATCGTATTCATGTGCGCTTTCTGACTAACATACAATCAATAGGATTAACTATGTTGTTTGAATATTAATGCACAAATAAATCTATTATTGGCGATCACTTGAATTATAATCATAATTAACCCTAAACAAGATTATTAAATTATCTTATTAAGCGTGATTACAAGTACAAATTCCCTTTAAACATGCATAAAATGCGTGATCAAGCAATAACAATATATATCAAGCAACATAATATAAATCTTTAATAATTATCATAACAATCATAATTAAAAATAATCATCATAATAATAATTATAACAATTATAATCATAAATCATTAAAAAAATCATAATAATGTTAAAGCATAATAATAGCAAGATCCTAGGCATGATACTAACAAGATTAATAACAAACCCTAGCATGTCACTAAGCAATAAAAATCAAATCTTTATCCCTAACATGATACTAACGATCATAAACATTAGGAAGAACATAGGAAGCATCATACTTTTATTCACACTTGATATTAAAGTTACCCTAAATATGATACTAGGAATATCATAATAACATCAATAAAAACCATTAAAGTACTTACTTCGATGCCTCGTATCTCTTTCTAATAACAAAATACACACGTTAGTAACTTCAAGGAAAATAATAATCAACATTTAAATTAAATAATGGAAATTAGGGACTAAACCATTAGAAATTAAACCTTTCACGTCTAGGGTGAAGGCACCTTTGAATATGGCTAGGTGTTTCTAGATCTAATGAATGCGGAATTTTTATATTTGAGAGAAGCTAGTTTAGAAAAGAGAGAGAAAGAATAATCAAGAGAATCTTGATGAGAATTGGTGAAAGAAAGAATAAGAATTGATGAGAATTGGTTATTGATGAAGACTGGTTATTGAAAACGGAGTTTTTACGACATTATTTATAGAGAAAATCAGCCAAAAAGATAAAATATCAAAATAGAGTCTGGCGCACGTGAAACAGAGTTGGCGCCAACGCTGGCCATTGGCGCCAGGCGCCAAGCGTAGCGCCAGGCGCTACAGCTGGCGTTTGGCACTAATTCAGAAAATCACGCTTTTTCTTAAAATCGGATAAAAATTTTCATATAGGAGGATAAAATCGTATTTTCCTCAAAAATGCTCTTTGATTTTAATTAAAACACTGAAAAGTCAACAAAAATCAATTTATTAATGCTAATTCAATTAGGAATGAAAATAACCTTCTAGAAGAATCTAGAAGACTAAAACCATTCCTAATTGCATTAGGAATGATAAATCTATATTAGGACCTCCCCTAGATCATTGTGCCGCATATAAGGCTCAAAACGGGCCCAGTTTAGTAAATTGGCCATAACTTCCTCAATATTCATCGGAATTGGGCTTATAATATATCGTTGGAAAGCTCTTGTCAAGCCCAATCCAACTACACTACTATTGGACCCATATCATGGACCAATCAAACTGGATTGGCTGTTTTCTTAAAATAAGTTTTCAAAAACAAAGAGAAAAGAAAAGAAATTAAAACTATCCGCAACACTAAACTTTCTACACTTTCACTTCATTCGATTATGATTCGACGTGAAAGGTACTCATCACTGGGTTTGGTTTTGGGGAGACACAAATGGGTGTTTTAATTGACTTTTGTGGACTTTTAAGAGTTTTGTTAACTATTAGCATTGATAAATTAACTTTTGTTGACTTTTCAGAGTTTTAATTAAAATCAAATAGCATTTTCGAGGAAATTATATGATTTTATCCTCCAGTACGACAAAGATATCTTATTTTCGAAAACGCGTTAAAAACAGGCTTGGCGCCTGACTCCAGGCATTGGCACCTGGAACCAAGCCTGGCGCCTTGCGCTAGTGTTGGTGTCTGACGCTAGTTAGCCAGGGTTTGCGCCAGCTTTATTTTTCGTGCGTCAGACTCTGTTTTGTTTATTTTATCTTTTTGGCTGATTTTCTCTATAAATAACGTATTAAAAACTCCGTTTTCATTCACGAGTTATCATCAACAATCAGTTTTAATTACCATTCGCCTACAATCAGTTTTCATTCAATTGATCCTCTCATTCTCTTAATAATCCATATTTCTTTCTTTCTTTCTCTAAACTTTGTTTTCACATACAAAATTCCGCATTCGCAAGATCTAGAAACACCTAGCCATATTCGAAGTTGCCTTCACCCTAGACGTGAAAGGTTTAATTCCTGAGGGTTTGGTCCCAAATCTCTATTTCAATTATTTAATTTAATTGTTTTGATTATTATTTTCCTTGAAGTTACTAACGTGTGTATTTTGTTATTAGAAAGAGGTACGATGCATCAAAGTAAGTACTTTAATTGATTAATTGATATTATGATGTAGAAATCATGTTTAAATTGTTATTATGATATTCCTAGTATCATGTTTAGGGAAAAAGTTATAATATCAAATATGTTTATTATGATTCCTGCGATGCTTCCTATGTTCTTCCTAATATTTTTGATTGTTAGTATCATGTTAGGGCTAAAGATTTGATTTTATTGCTTAGTGACATGCTAGGTTTTGTTATTAATCTTGTTAGTATCATGCCTAGGATCTTGCTATTTTTATTAAGCTTTAACATGATGTATGATTATTTTTATAATTGTTTTGATTATGATTATAATTTTATTATTGCTATAATTATTATTATTATGATTAATATGATTATTATCATGATATTTATTATTATTATGTTTCACGATATTTATTTTTATTGCTTGATCACACCTTTTTATGCATGTTTAAAAGTAATTCGGTACTTGTAATCACGCTTAATATGATAATTAATAATCTTGTTAGAGTTAATGTGATTATAATTCAAGTGATCGCCAATAATAGATTAGTTTGTGCATTAAATTCAACCAACATAGATAAACAGATTTAGGGTTAATCCTACTGCATGTTAGTCAGAAAGCGCACATGAATATGATCAGAATAAAGTAGAGGCCTATTATTAGGGCGAGTTCAATCTCTTTTAGGTTGGATTTGTACCTTCATCCCCGAACCCTTATTTGGTTCTTGACCTTATGGAGTTGACGATCTCTTGGATCGTTAAGGGGTGTAACCTTCACCTCGTGAATGGTTTACAAGTTCCTAAAACTTGTTGGCGACTCTTTTGCTCTATCTTTTTCCTTTTTGGACGCCACCGTACTTTAGTGTATGATCACAGTGGGGTTCAAGCTAGGGGTTTAACGCTTGAAAAATATTCTCTACAGTTTTTGGCGACTCCACTGGGGAAGATTTCTATTTTAATTCCTGAATTTGTTTCGGCAATGATTTGGAATGAGTGGATGAGACTCGAAAAGTTCTAAGTATTTCATGTGCGTAATTTTGATTAACATTATTGTCATATGCATAAAAAAGATTTCATTTGAAAGACCATCCGTAATGAGCTAAAAACATAGGACTTTACACGTAGAAAATTTGAGAAATATCTTTCACAACTAGGACCGAAATAACACCGCGCGAAAATGGAAAATTTTATCGAGCACAGAAAGCTGCTGAGGCATGTGGGAAGTAGCGCCAATGACCAGAGCATTGGCGCCAGGCATTTAACTGTAGCGTCAGACGCCAGCATTGGCGCCAGGTGCTACAGCTATAAACTGGCGCCAGTCTCTTTTTGCTGGCGCCCATTTCCCCCAATACCGAGCTAGAAATATGCGTTCTAATTTTTACCGGTTTTTCGTATTGTTTGCTCGATCCTACTTCCTGATTGAATTTTTTCTCACTTTTCTGAAACCCATATGTGTTCTACATATGGACATAACCCCTGGGAATTCATGCTCCATCTACCTGATTGAACGCTCCGTGCAAAAAAGGGTACATCCGAGAATGTTGAATTCACCAAACCCATGGAAGCGAGTTTCTTCTAAAACTCGCGGTGTCCCATCCACTCACGCCAACCCTTCACGGTTAGGCTTCCGCGCGGTGCATCCGGACAATCAAACATGCACCCTCTATTGACTAAACCATATCC
This sequence comes from Chenopodium album, assembly GCF_948465745.1. NCBI lineage: Eukaryota > Viridiplantae > Streptophyta > Magnoliopsida > Caryophyllales > Amaranthaceae > Chenopodium > Chenopodium album. Next base: position 48,019,345 of record NC_137838.1, read on the forward strand.
CGAACTTTAGAGAACTAGAGCCATGGTTAGGTTGCAAACTCATTGCATCATATTGTGCCTACTTGACTAATTGTGCATTATTTGTTGTGCATACTCTATGTGTTTTTTCTAACCGTTTGTTTGACTTGTGATTAATCCTAAACAAACTAATTAATGACTAAAGGACTTTATTTTATTAATTAATTAATTAATTACAGCTAATAAATATACCTAAAATCGAGTCATAGTTCCTTTAAGTCAACCCGGATTTTTATTCCCGTATACTGCACAAGCGTCAACTTGTTTTGGTCATAGCTGGAGTTCTAGAAAGAACTACGAGTGGTACAACCAATGGATCTGTAGCCCCGAGTTTTATCTTTAATTTGGAGTTGGTGTCATCTAAATCAGAGTCACAGATCAAAGGTTATGACTGAAATACTACAGCCTATTCAGTTTAATGCATATACGTGAGGTCTTAACTTAGTCTTTGCTTGAGTCTAGTCACATAGTCTAGCCACATGGTCATGACACGAGTCTTAACATGTGACCTAAACTCACTAGTCTTAGCACACACTTTGTACATACTCTTCTCACACCATGACCATGTCTTAGGCTCATGCATGAGTCGGTCTTTTCCGTCATTTGAGTTGGGGGGTACATTCTATTCCTAATTCTTCATATCCCTTCATCTAAATCTTCTTTCACATTCTATTCCAATCTTTCTTCACTTCCTCTATCCATTGCATGTTGAATAAAGTTTGAGTCAAATAATTAACAATGAATATCCCCAAATTCCTTTTCCACAGTACTTGGTCGAGGAGAGAAGGGCGATTAATCAAGGACAACCTCTTTATTCAGGTCTTACTTTTTGATAAACCGATTCGTCAAAAGAGGAAGGCTAAAAAGATAATGGCAAGTCAAGAATAAGTCAATGAGCTTAGGAACCAATTGGTTACCGTGACTAAGACACTGAAGTTACTCACACTCAAGATCAATGATCCCGTGAAGCAACAACAAATGAATCTCATACAAGAGAGTCTAAGCAAGCTATCTAGTGACTATAAATTTCAGGGCATGAGTTCACAAGGGGTCTCGCTGGACAAGGAACTTCTTCCACATAAGTTCAACGCCACTGACATCCCTAAATTCAAGGCAATAGATAACCCTTACTTCCATCTAAGAGCTTTTGAAACTATAATGAGCATTAAGGGTATCGATAAGAAGGTTTTCCCCTCTCTGTTCCCACTATCTCTCGAAACCGTTTGTCAACAATGGTTCTTTATTCGGTCGAGAAAGAAAAGACCTCTTCTTGGGAGTCGATAACAAACGCTTTCTGATCCGTGCCATTTATGGCACCTTTAGGCTATGTTTTCTTTATATTTCTATGCTCCTTTGTAGTCGTTTATGTCGTGTTTTTAGAGAATAATGCTCGATTCGCGTGTTTTTGTGTTATTTTAGAGAAATGCATGCTATTAATGGCTTTCTTATCATTTTATTCATTTCTCGGCTATTTCTCTTGCTTCTCCGTTTATTTGTCTTGTTTTGTAGGTACGTCGCGGGCTATATGCATGGGAATTGAAAATAGCACCCACTAGGATCAATATGCACTTTTCGGAATTGAATTTGAGTTTGAAACAAAGGAAAACGAAGGATTGCAAAGTATCAAATAGGACCTTTGTGCATTGTTTTAGTCATATGTCAAGTTCTACAGATCTGATTAGGGAGATTCAAGTTGGGTTGGAAACTAGACTTGAAGAGCTTTCCAATGATAGGTCGCACGCCTTCATACGATTCTTAGATCGGAAGTTACATCCTTCTGAAGTTGGACATGGAAAACTGCCGCGGGCGCGGGCTACAGTACCCGCGGGCGCGTGGTTGCTGCAGCTCCAAAACTGCCGTATTTGGGCAGTAAGCACCCGCGGTTGTCCCGAGGGCTCCCCGAGGGCGCGGGCCTTGGCCCCGCGGGCGCGGCGTTCGGGGTGTCCGTTCCCCTCCGCGGGCGCGGCCGATTTCTTCACGGGCGCGGGTTTCTGGGTCTTTTACGATTTTAAGCTTCTTTTCTCCTTTTGTTTATATAGTTTTTGGTTTCCTTTATTCTTTATTCATGTAATTCTTTAGTTTTAGAATAGTTTTCTCTCTCTTAGGTTGAGAGCTTCTCTCTCTAGATTAGGCTTGATTAGGAGTAGTTTTAGAGAGAGAAAGTGAGGAATTTCAATGGTGATTGATAGATTGAAGATGCAAGTGTGACAATTTTGTTGGAGATCTTCTTAATTATCAATGAGCATTTCTAAACTCTATCTCATTCAGTTGCTTTGTTTAATTTGATATTTGTTTGGTTTGATTTTGATATTTGATGTTTGATTAGAGTAATTGTTCTTGATATTTTGTTGATTCTTGTTCTCTATAGTTGATAGTTGATTTGATAATGTTGTTTGAGTAGTTGTTGGCTAGGAATTGGGTGAAACTTGTATGATTGATTAATTGTGATTAATTTTGGAATTGTGTTGATTAATTGTTGAGATTAAAGTGATTAGTGAAGGGTTGCATGTGTGTAATTCAATTTGGCCTTGAGAATTATGCTAGATTGCATTGTAATTGCTAATGACATGAACAATTGATTTAGGAATTGCAATTATCAATTGGTTTTGATTGTGATTCTCTTAGTTTGTTATTCATAGTTAACCCTAGCTTAACAATTAGGAGATAGTTCTTTGATTCCTATTGATTGCTCTTATCATTTAGTCCTCACAACCTTTGATTGGCAGGCTCTTCCCAAGTTGTTGCAATTGACATGATTACTTGTTGATCCCCGTTCCTAGTGTTTTATTTCCTTGGTTACTTGTTTTGTTAGTTGTTAGTATTCTCTCTTACCTTCGTCTTCGACCTAGCTTAGGCGCATAATTGAAAGTGCTTGAACATTACCGTTCCTTTGGGTTTGACCCTTGACTTTCCTCTATACTCGTATTTAGGTTTGTAAAGTGTTTATAAATTTAGTTTGACCGAGGGAAGATTAGATAATGACCTAGTTTTCCACTCGTCAAAATGGCGCCGTTGCCGGGGAACGGTGTCTTTGTTTGAGTGTTTTTGATTGCTTGAGTCTAGGTCTTTGTGTATATTTTTACTTTTATTTGATTTTTGTTTGTTTTGTGAAAAAAAAAATGGCATGTCTATCATTTCCTCAATATAGCAATGAGCCTTTTTGTGAATATTTCGTTAGACTTGAGGGATTTTTGGACTATAATTGTTGTAATATTTGGGAGGCTTGTGAGATTTGTTATTTTAGTTTGAACGAGCAAACTAGGGATGAAGTTGAATGTATGCATAATGTTGAATTTAGAGCATTGTCAATTGATGATGCTTGGGATTTTTATGTTTGGTTTTCTAGGGATGTTTATGATAGGGGTAATCATGAATCTAATATTGATATGAAATGTCTTGATTCTTCTAATATTAGGATGAATTCCCATGATTTGTCACATGATCCCTTAAGTGAACCTAGAACACATGATTTCAACTTTATTTCTCCTTTTGTTCATGATAATGAAGTGCAAGCTCAAGTTGATGCTAATGGTGTGTTTCAATATTCTTCATTATTTACCATGCCTTCTTGTGATGTGCTTCATTCCCTTAATGATGAATCTCATGTTATAAATTGTGCCCCCACTCCCCAATGTGATGTATATGCTCATGATCTTGATGTTGATTCTTCCAATATTGGTTGTACTTCTTCTTCTCTTGTTGAGCCTCAACCTTCTACATCTTTTGAATCTCTTGTTGATACATTTGAGTCTCAAATTAGGCGCATTTAGCTTGATAATGAGTTTGGGCCTAGTAAGGAGATGATTCTTAATTCTATGAGAGGTCAATTACAGATAATGAAAAAGAATGAGGAGCGTATTGAGGAGGAAAAGAGAAGAGGAGAAGAGTTAGAAAGCCAATTGTCATCCTTGATGCTTGTTTGTGATAAATCCCAATTTAATGTGTGTGTTGAGGATGATGATGATGATTTTGAGCAACTAAGAGAGTGTGAGGAAAGGTCTAAGGCGCGTAGGAACGCTCGCATCCAAAAGAAAGAAATCCCAATGGATCAATATCCTCTAACTTTCAATGGAAAATTCATAAAAGAAGGAGAGGACTATCCGTGCTATGAATTTCCCGAACCTTTTGTTGTAAATGGAATAAGGCAACTAGGATTTGAAATGTTCCTTGATTTCTACTTTCTAGATAGAATCTCAACTCCTATTCATAGGGAGAAAGAACCCCCATGCTTTGACATTAATATCATGGGATTATTAATTGGGCCGAGATACTTAGAGGATAACTCCTCGCTCATCCAAACGGTCCTACAAAGCAAGAACTTTGACCCTTCAAAGCTCATAACTCCAGCGAAATGATTAGTACATGAATGGCGCAAGACGGTCAAGGTGACTACTCCAAGTGGAAGGAAAATCTCCATAACAACAGGGCAAGGACCGATGTTTTGAGAGTCGTCTGAATCAGAGTCACAATAAGAGACTTCTCCACTAGATTCTTCTTAGTCTTTAGCTGTAGCATCCCCTCCTTCTTCATCTATTTCTTCTACTCCTAGGATAGTTAGTAATCAAGTCCTTGGGGACATTTCCCTTTCTGATGTAATGATTTCAGAGTTCAATAATATGTCTTCTTCTGCTTACTCCTCGTATTTTTCATTAACCCAAGATTACTAGCATTGCTTAACTAACGATGAAAATGACAAAGAAATTATTAAAGCAATGGAAACACTTGAAAAGAAAACACCAATAATTGAGGAAAGTGAGACGGTTGATATCTTGAATGATTCAAACATTAAAAGAGAAGTTAAAATCGGGTTAACACTAATGAACAAGAAAGAACCGATTTAATTAATCTACTTAAATAATTTATTGATGTATTTGCTTGGTCATAAGATATGTCTGGCATTAATAGAGAAATAGCTCAACACACTATACCACTACTTCTAGGAATGAAACTTGTAAAACAAAAGTTGCGTCGAATTAAACCCGACGTAGCTCTTAAAATAAAAGAAGATGTTCAAAAACAAATAACTGCATGTTGTATCAAGGTATCCAAATACCTCGAATGGGTAGCCAACGTGGTCCCAGTTCCAAAAAAGGATGGTAGGGTAAGAATGTGTGTCGACTGTCGAGACTTAAACAAGGCAAGTTTAAAGGACGAATTCCCTTTACCACACATCAATATTTTGGTAGATAATACATCAAATCATGCACTTCTCTCGTTTATGGATGGATACGCGGGATACAATCAAATTCTCATGGCAGAAGAAGAGATGGAGAAAACAACATTTATAACACCATGGGGTACTTACTGTTACACGGTAATGCCATTCTGGTTGAAAAACGCGGTGCTACTTACCAACAAGCAGCGACTACCTTACTCCATGATATGATGCACAAAGAGGTTGAAGTATATGTGGACGACATGATTGTGAAGTCAAAAGATCGCCCAGGACATCAAGTATCCTTAAGAAAACTCTTCGAAAGACTAAGAAAATATAGGATGAGGTTGAATCCATCAAAGTGTGCTTTTGGAGTCACCTCAAGCAAGCTCTTGGGATATGTTATAAGCTCTAGAGGATTAGAGATATACCTAACCAAGATCAAGGCAATCATGTCAATGCTACCGCCCAAAACCGAGAAACAAATTCGAGGGTTTATTGGCCGGTTGCAATATATAAGTAGGATCATATCGAAGCTAACAACGATATATGAACCAATATTCAAGAAACTCAAAAAGAATTTACCAATAATATGGGATGATGAGTGTCAAAAAGCCTTTGAAAATATCAAAGCCTATCTCGCAAATCCTCCCATATTTGCACCAGCACTACCAGGGATACCTCGTAGGTTGTACCTAACAGTCACCAAAGCGACAATGGGAGCCATGCTTGCACCAGAAGTAGAAGGTAAATAAAATGCAATCTACTATCTAAGCAAAAAGATACTCGAGTATGAAGTATGCTACACACCGCTTGAGAAATTGTCCCTCGCACTGGTGTGGGCCACAACCAAACTAAGACATTGCATGCTCGTGCATACAGTCTTTGTAGTTTCCCGAATGGATCCACTTAAATATCTATTCGAAAAATCTACACTCAATGAGCGCATATCAAGGTGGATAGTCAATTTAGCCCAGTTCGATGTGAGATTCATGCCTCAAAAGGCTATCAAAGGATCTGTGGTCTCAGATTTCCTAGTGGATTTTTCAATAGAAGATTCAACGCCAATACACGACAATGATTTTCCAGACGAAGACATGATGGTCACAGAAGATGATACATGGACTTTATACTTTGATGGAGCCTCAAACCAAAAGGGATGTGGCGTTGGAGTATTATTAGTATCACCTAAAGAAGAGCACGTTCCAGTCTCCATAAAGTTAGATTTCGACGTTACCAACAACGCTGCTGAATACGAAGCATGCGTGGTAGGCCTTGAAACAGCTTTGGCATTGGGAGTAAATAAATTACGAATATACGGGGACTCATCATTGATCATCAAGCAGATTTCTAAAAGATGGAAAGTAAGGAGCGAAAGACTAGCCCCTTACCAAACTTATCTGGAAACTACCACCAATCAGTTAGAAAAGGTAGAATACACTTATTTACATAGAGAGGAAAATTAATTTGCTGATGCTTTGGCAAGACTAGCCTCAATGGTTAGGATCCCTACAGAAATCGAGCAATTGACTCTAACTATAGAGAAAAGGCACAAACATGATTATATTCAAGCCATAGAAAATGTTGAAGTGATCCAAGAAGAAGAAGAAGAAGAAGAAGAAGAAGAAGAAGAAGAAGAAGAAGAAGAAGAACCGTGGTATACGAATAAATACTTAATTATGTCACCAAAGGAGAATACCCTTCTCATGCTGATAAAAGAGCAAAACGAGCATTAAGACTCTTGGCTTCCCAATACGTACTCATATACAACGAGTTACATAAAAGGGTACCTAAGGGCCGAGCTCTCTTATGTGTAGGGACAAAGGATGCCTAAAGAGCTATGAGGATAGTCCACAAAGGTATTTATGGAACTCATGTTAACGGCAAAATGCTAGTCCAAAAGATAATGCGAGAAGGGTACTATTGGACTACCATGAAAAGGGATTGTCATTAATATGTAAAAAGATGCCCTTAATGCCAAATTTATGCTAATTTACAACATGTTCCTTCATCTCCACTTTACACCTACACTTCACCATGGCCATTCTCTACATGGGAAATTGATATCATTGGTAAACTTACCCCTCCAGGAACAGGAGGTCACGAATACATCCTAGTAGCAATTGATTACTTCACAAAGTGGGTTGAAGCACAATCATATGCAAAACTCACTACAAAACATGAAGCACTATTTATTGAAAGAAATATCATTTGTCAATACGGAGTCCCACATGAGATGATAAGTGTTAATGGAACTTACTTCCAAGCTTAGTGTGAAGAATTGCTACAAAAATATGGCCTTCAACACCATCATTCTTCCCCCTATAGCCGTCAAGCAAATGGAGCAGTTGAGGCAGATAATAAAATCTAAAGACTATCATCGAGAAAATGACAAAAAATTACAAGGACTGGCCTGACAAACTCCATTTCGCACTATAGGGTTATCGCACATCAACAGGATATACGCCATTCTCTTAGTTTATAAAATGGATGTCGTACAACCTGTAGAGCTAGAGATACCCTCTCTACGCATTGCATTAGAAAGTAAACTTGATGAAGTCGAATGAACTAGAGCAAGGTATGAAGAGCTAATTCTACATGATGAAAAGCGACTAGAAGCTCTACATCATACCCAATGCTATCAAAGTAGGAGACTTGGCGTTAAAAGCATTAAGGAAAAATGTTTTGGGTCCAAGACGCAAATTTAGGCCTAATGGGTTCGGACCCTATATTGTCAAAACAATCCTATCAGCAGGTGCAACAAAACTAACTAACATGGATGGCAATGAGTTCTCGAACATGGAAAACCTTGACCATCGTAAAAAGTATTACCCATAATTACTTGAGTAGGATACTCAAGAGAGCTACGTTTGGCCTGATTCCTTACGAAAGGATACGTAGGCAACCCTTTACGGGTGCGGCCACTTTAATTCTCCCAAACCTCGCATCCTAGAATTAAAAAGAAATTTGACAGAAATTCGACAAAACAGTAGCGTCGCAGAAAAAAGTTTGTCGCCGTGAAAGGAATGATGTCCTTCGAACAAGTGTACTATTCCGTTAGTGGGTTCAGAATTATTAGAAAGCAAATATATTCAGTAAGGTCAAGTGATTGGAAGGTCTAGGTGGAGGCCGCTTCCGATCAGTAATATTAATGCATAATTAATATTACAGTTTAATCTTGACTGAACCCTTCAGGTCACACCCTTTACTGTAAACGAACCGACTCGGCGAATTAATTCGGAAGAAATTAATTCGTCACCCGAGTATTAAATATTTAGACGTCGAAAATTCGAGCTTAGGGCATCAAAACCGAGCGTCGGAAGTCGAGTAAAAAATAATAAATGACAACACGCGCAAATAATAATAAATCGCCAATATTTCCCAAAATAGCCCTAGCATCGGAGTGTCACGAGCATCCGAGTGCTAGGGGAAAAAATGTCCTAGCATAGGTGGCTAGCAAGCGCACCAAGCCGAGCCATGCACGACCGGCTGGTGCGTGCTAGCGCACCACATCTAGCAGTGTGCTAGAAGCTGCAAGCATCGCATGCTAGTAGCAGCTAGCAGCCGCAAGCATCGCATGCTAGAAGCAGCTAGCTGCCACAAGTCGTGTGTGCTAGCAAGTGGGCTGTGGCTAGGACATAGGGCCGTGTACTAGGGAAGAAAGTAGGAGAATATGGAAATCAAGTGGGGTGGGGGACATGTGGCACAAGGAGAGCATTGAGTGGGGAGCAAGTATGGTCTTCTACTCTCCATGTGGTCTTCGCCACCCTTTACATATGATAGTGCCACTTGTAGATTTTTTATTAGTTTGCTTCTTTATTTAAATTTAGTTTTAAAATAAATTGTGGAATTTCATGACCCCCACATTGATGGGATAGAAATTCCCACTCTCCCTCTTGCCTATAAATGCCCATCTTGGGTTTTTGGGAAGAGTGCCTAAGTAGTTGTTCAATATAGCATTGCATTAGCAAAAACTCTTAAACTCACATAATACTCAGGTTTTGGTCGGACCTCGCTAACCTCGAGGTAGCGGACCTTAAAGTCGCTAGTAGTTTTTGCAGGTGGACTTTCATTGGAGGCTCTCGTGTGAGCGGGGCTAAAAGCTTTAAGTAAGAGCCCGACTTTGAGGGCGAAGCACGCGTCAAAGGTAAATTCGGATTTTGTCCTTTTATGTTTATTTGTTATGCTTTAAGGTTTTATTAATTTGCGAGTGGTTCTTTGGGTCGGGGTTGTTTCCAAGGTAAGTTGGACTTACCAAACCCCAACAGCGGTATTAGAGCCACGCTCGTTTATTTTTAAAATCATAATAATTTTCAAGGTGATTTTTATGGCTTAATTTTTCTAGTTTAAGTTTCTAGTTAGATTAGTAGCTCCCATTACCTATTTTAACCTCGTATTTAAGCTACCTTCAGCCCCGAACCCAGATTTTAACCTAAAAATAGTGAATTTTTTGTGGAATATGTGTTCTGGAAATGGTTTTAATCTTCTAGATGAAGTTTTTAGCCAAAAAACGACCAGAAATGCTATTTTCGAGGGTTTTTTTGTTTTTACGAAAAATTTTAAGTCTTTCTAACCTTGAAAATTAATTGCATATTTATGTTGGTTATTTAATTGGTTCAATACATGTTTTATATGCATTTTAAACCTCTTTAGGTATGATTACTTTGTAGTAATTTGTGCTTGAAATCTTGGTTTTATTTTTCACATAACAGCAAACTAATTGCATTAATTGTGAAATTATTGTTCTTTGAGGCTTCCAAGTATTAAAGATTCAATCTTTAATCATGTTAAGTGTTTGAAACTTTATATTACTAAATCCCATGAATTTTTGTTAAACTTTGTTGATTTAATCATTTTTAGTTTATAGGAAGCATAAAGTTTGAAACTTTGTGATAGAAAAATTGTTTATCTTCATATTGGAAGATATAATTTTTCAAGGATTCATAAGTATTAAAGTTGGAATCTTTAATGAATTTATGTTCATTTTCCCAACTCCTTCTTATTTTGTCAAAAACTCAAGGTTAATTTAAATTAATTAAATTAATAGTGAGTAATTGCCCTATTATTTTAAATTTTATTTAAGTTAGACTTGTTTAAATTTTTTATTTTTGCTCAAATGAAATAGTTCTAAAATTAATTTAGAATTAATAATTATGTCACACAAAATTGGGATCAAAATCCCGAGGCTATGGCACGCAAAACGAGGCAACAAATCACTTGGCTAGGCGGGCTTCATAGCAGCCCGCATGTGGCTGCCAAGGATGAAGCCCCGAGCTTGCGCGCGTAGCAGTAGTAAGATGTTGTGCGCGCCTGTGGGCGGTGTAACGCTTAGCAACATCGGGCCAACTCCCACGTTTATTGAGCATCAAACGGTTGTGCGAAATGTGAGCAATCCATGTCTTAGTGCTAGGCTCTAAGACATTTTGGACTACGTATTTTTTGCTTAAATTGTCGTTTTAATTATTTTATTAACATAATTTGGTTTTAATTATTTTAATAAATTTAGGAGGCTTGGCCTCGGTTTTGAGCGGCATTGGCAAAATTTATTTTGACAAATTTTGGGAATTACCGACTAAATTAATTGGATTAATTAAGTTGGATGCGGAATTTAGTGGGAGCTTCAAATGTTAATTGCGCTTATTTACATGACCGATTAAAACAACTTTGACTAGATTTAATTAGGAGTGTTAATTGGATTAACCATCTAGATTAGTTACTAGTTCACGCGTGATTATGCATTGTTACTTTTTTATCGTTGTAAAATTCATGGGTCATTCACAAATAGTGAATGGATGAATGGAATGTATATTCTCTCACAGGTTTTATGAAATGGCAACTAGTGAGGCCCGATTAGGATAGAAAATACGGACTGCGATCCGTGATGTATTTTGTAAATCTAAATATGGTCTGCGTACCGTTGAGTATTTTTGTACCTTAATATTTAAATTAGTCCTAATCGTAGATACTAGTAGTTGCATTTAATTACGGTCAAGTCTTGAAGTTGGAGGTTCTTGGAAGACGTAGCCACGAAAGTTGCAATGAAGACCTTTTGAAGATTTCAATATATCAAGGGGTCATGCTAGTTGCCAAATGCATCTATATTTATGTTTTTCGATATATATATGTTTATGTATATGAATTATATGTTAGGTGCATGTTTAGGATTTTTAATGCTGTGGTGATTAATTAAGTTCACTTAAATCAACCAATATAGAAACCATAGGTCCCTAAATATTGAGTAAAACTTTCCATTCCAAAACAACAGTTACCAACCGAACAAGGGTAGTGGTGGGCTATGCCAAAGCGAGGCTTCACTACCTCTCCTAGTAGCGTAAGGCATACCGGGTATGCAAGTTGGTTTTGGTTGTACTCAACGATATGAGTGATGGAGTCCTAACATGTCGTGGCAAAGTGAATAAATTGTTGAGAGAGCATTAGATGCGACGATTTATTCAACCAAGAGTGGCTTGGAGCCATTAGAAAAGCGTTGCTTACCTTAAGAGATTGAGTGTTAAGAGAAGCCAAAGCATGCTTAACCACTCTTTGTTTCTTCGAAACTTGGAATCGACTTATTCTCACCAAATTGGGGACAACTTTAAATGTGTGAATAAGACGTTTTAAATAAGTTTGATTAAAAATGCATGAATTCAATCTTATTTAAATTTCATGAATTGTTTTTCATTTCAAATTCTTTCAATTGTAGAATCATGTCTTCAAATAACTCAAACAACCAATTCTCGTTACGCTCAATTTTCGACAAGGAGAAGTTGAGTGGGCCAAATTTTCTTGATTGGCAAAGGAACTTGCGAATTGTTCTGATGAAAGAGAAAAAGGATTATGTCCTTGATGAGGAAATGCCCGAGGCTCCCAATGAGGAGGTGACTCAGGCTGCCCTAAATCGATGGCAAAGTGCCAATCAAGATGTCAAATGCATCATGTTGGTTACAATGTCTCCAGAGCTTCAAAAGACTTTGTTTGAGAAGGAACCATATTTTGAGATCATTTCTGAACTGGAGAATATGTTTCAAGAGCAGGCCCGAACTCAAAGGTTTGAAACCCACAGGCAGATCCTTGAGAGCAAGCTCAAGAAAAGAGAGCCAGTCAGCCCACATGTACTCAAAATGATAGGATTGTTTGAGAACATGGGAAGGCTTGATGCGGGGTATTCAACCGAGATGGCAATTGACATCATTCTCCACTTGCTTCGTAAAGGCTATGATCAGTTCAAGATGAAATATAACATGCATAGCATTGAGAAAACCCTCACCGAGCTTCATGGTATGTTGAAGCAAGCAGAGCAAATGCTCAAGGATGAGGGGAAGCATGATATGCTCATAATTAAAATGGGCAAGCTGTTCAAATTCTCAGGCAAAAGAAGAAAGGCTTTAAGGGGAAGGGTAACAAGAAAACCTTTCTGCCTAAGTCTAAAGCTACCAAGGATAACAAAGAGAAGAAGGTAGCATCTTCTAAATCTGATTACGAATGCTTCTACTATAAGAAGAAGGGACAATGGAAGAGAGATTGTCTCAAGTTCAAGGAATATAAGAAGAACAAAACTTTTGCTTCTGAATCAGGTATATTTGTTAGAGACTTTAACTTCACTAGCTTAGCATCATGGGTATTGGATACCGGATGTGGCTCACACCTTTGTTCCAATTCTAAGGGACTAAGGAACGCTAGAAGGATAGAGAAGGGAGAAGTTGAACTTCGGATCGGCAATAGAGCTAGAATTAGTGTCGTATCCGTAGGAACTCTTAGTTTTTCTTTGCCCACCGGGATTCTTTTGGAACTAGATAATGTTTATTATGTTCCTAACATTACCAAAAACATCATTTTAATATCAGCGTTGGACGCCAAGGGTTTTGAATTGCGAGTAAAAGACAATGAATGTTCGTTTTATCTCGATAATGTTTTATATGGTATTGCACTTTCTGAAAATGGTATTTATGTGCTTGATCTAGACAAACAAGTTTATAATGTGAATAATACTAAAAAAAAGAGCTAAGACCATGGAGTCAAACCAAACTTACTTGTGGAATTGTATTCTTGGCCACATTAACATCAAACGCAACAAGAGACTTCTACAGGAAGGTGTTCTTTACTCTTTTGATTTAGAATCATTTAAGAACAGCGAGGAATGTTTATTAGGCAAGATGATTAAGCAGCCATTCTCCAAGATGGGACAAAGGGTAGGTGACTTATTAGGTCTTATACACACTGATGTGTGTGGACCAATAAGCTCAACCACAAGAAATGGACACCGATATTTTATCACCTTCACTGATGACTATAGCAGATATGGTTATGTCTACCTAATGTTGCATAAATCTGAATTGTTTGAAAAGTTTAAAGAATTTGAGAGTGAAGTTGAAAATCAGCTTGGCAAGAAAATCAAAGCCCTTCGATCGGATCGAGGTGGTGAATACTTGAGCCAAGAATTCGATGAACATCTGAAAGAAAAGGGTATACTTTCAGAATTGACACCTCAAGAAACTCCGCAATGGAACGGAGAATCCGAAAGGAGAAATCGGACCTTGTTAGACATTGTACGATCAACAATGGGTCTTAGTGATCTTCCTATCTCAATCAGGGGAAACGCACTTCTAACTGATATATAGCTAGAAAAGACTCCATATGAATTATAGACAAAAAAACCTCCTAGGTTGTCTTTTCTAAAGATATGGGGATGCGAAGCATATGTCAAGAAATTGATTTATGACAAACTTCATCCCAAATCTGACAAGGTTTACTTTGTGGGCTACCCAAAAGAAACCAAAGGGTATTACTTCTACAATAAATCAGAGAACAAAGTGTTTGTTGCTCGCGATGGTGTCTTTTTGGAGAAGGAACACCTTTCAAAAATGACAAGTGGGAGGAAAATCAATCTCGACAAAGTTTGTGAGGATAGCAACAAAATCATAATGACAGTCAAAGTACTCAAACATCATCTGTTGACGCAGGTCAAAATGATCAAAATGTGCAAAGTCAAACCGACAATGCAAATGCTCAATCCATTACCCTACGTAGGTCTCAGAGGCCGAGGTCCCAACCTGATAGATATCTTGGTTTAGTATTAACCGAGATCTCAGAGGACATCATTATCATGGATGGAGATGAACTGGCAACCTACAAGCAAGCGATGGAAAGCACCGACTCTGCTAAATGGCATGAGGCTATGAGATCCGAAATGGATTCCATGTTTGAAAATCAAGTCTGGGACTTGATTAACTTACCCGAAGGATATATAGCTATCGGATGTAAGTGGATTTTCAAGGTGAAAACCGACAAAGATGGAAATGTATTCATTTACAAAGCTAGATTGGTGGCAAAAGGTTACAGACAAGTTCGTGGTATTGATTACGATGAAACCTTTTAACCATTCGCAATGCTTAAATCCGTTCGGATCCTCCTAGCGATTGCTACATATTATAACTATGAAATATGGCAGATGGACGTCAAAACTGCCTTCTTTAATGGTATTTTGGGGAAACTATGTGCATGACACAACCTGAAGGTTTTGTCGACCAAAACAATGTTGGGAAGGTTTGTAAGCTTAAGAAGGCCATTTATGGACTAAAGCAAGCTAGTAGAAGTTGGAATCTGCGATTCGATGAAGGCATCAGTAAGTTTGGTTTTATCAAGAATCTAGATGAATCTTGTGTTTACAAGAAGGTAAATGGGAGTGACATCGCCTTCTTAGTCTTATATGTTGATGACATATTGCTCATTGGAAATAGCATTTCGTTGTTAGAGTCTGTAAAGGCCTAGCTTGGAAAATGTTTCTCAATGAAATACTTAGGAGAGGCTCAGTACATATTAGGCATCAAAATCTATAGGGATAGATCAAAAAGGATGATTGGATTGAGTCAAAGTACTTATATTGATAAGGTACATGATCGATTTGGCATGGAAGGGGCAAGAGAGGTCACCTGCCAATGTCACATGGCGTAACCTTGAGCAAGAAGCAGTGTCCATAGACACCTGATGAGCGGGAAAGAATGAATCTGATTCCATACGCTTTGGTTATTGGATCGATCATGTATGCCATGATATGTACTAGCTTAGATGTATCGTATGCCTTGAGTGCTACGAGCCGTTACTAATCAGATCCTGGAGAGGCCCATTGGACTGCGGCCAAGAATATCCTAAAGTACCTGAAAGTAACAAGGATAAATTCCTGGTGTATGGTGGTTTAGAGGAATTAGTTGTCGAAGGTTATACCGACGCAAGCTTCCAGACAGATAGAGACGATTTTGAATCGCAATCTGGATATGTGTTCTATCTAAATGGAGGAGCGTTCAGTTGGAAGAGTGTAAAGCAAAGTTTAACTGCAGATTCTACAACTGAAACCGAGTACTTAGCAGCTGCTGAAGCGGCTAAGGAGGCTGTTTGGATTCGTAAGTTCATTGGTGAACTTGATGTTGTACCCTCCATAAAGGGTTCAATAGCCCTCTATTGTGACAATAATGGAGATATTGCTCAGGCCAGAGAGCCAAGGGAACATCAGAAAGTCAAACATGTCAAACGGAGGTTTCACATTATTCGAGAATAAAAATCAGAAGGTTAAATCAGAATTTGCAAAGTTGGAACGGATGACAATGTAGCCGATCCACTTACTAAACCTTTGCCTCAAGTGAAGCACAAAAAGCACGTTGAGGCAATGGGAATCAGGCATGTAGGAGACTAGCTTTGATTTCCTTGTTTAATGTTTTAGTTAAATTTTGAACATTTAATGTAAGACACTAATAAAAATCATTCAAGTTTTAGAGGAATATAAATTTCATGCAATATTTAATCACTCCGTTTGCTATTGAATTGTGGTTTAGGATTAAATAATGAGTCCATTCGATTCTAGGAATATTCAAAATAGGGTATCAATACCAGTCTTGGTAAGAAAACACCTATTAAGTGAACGTTGAATATTATAATCGAAAATTGTCCCTAATCAAAGTCATTTAAACGATGGACGATTAATGACCAATTGAGATCAGTGTGTAGTCTAATTTATAGCACTGTTTCTTGTGCTACAAGGACATGATTGTTTTAATTCATTTGCACAAGTATCGGTTTAGAACCATACTGGATCGACCTATGAGAATACTTTAAGAGATTAAAAATTGTCATAAGTATACTTCTCATTATGGCTATCAGAACCTATTTCCTTGACCATGAGTATTGTGAGTTCTCTTGTTTGATTACTAGTCCGCTTTGAGGTTGTCAAACGTCTTTCGTAATAGGGGATTATAGCGGCAACACTTGGGCGGTTAGGTCCTCTCAGTAAGAGGAGCTACATTACAAGACTGGGAATGTCCCCTAGTAAAATAGGGAAGATGTCTTTGTTGTATACAAGGCCTCTCATAGAGCGAGACTGTAAAAATGCATGGTCGTGCTCGGATGGATTTTTGAAATCATCTGTTTATTGAGAGTTGAACTCGAAATTTAGAACCACTTCTGGACGTAATAAGGATGAAGAAATAATCTTACCTTATAGTTCATGAAGAGACATTAAGTGACATAGGAAAAATGTTGTACAATAAATGCGCACTTGTCCGGAAGGACAAGTGGAAGATTGAAAAGAATGGTGTCCTTCGAACAAGTGTACTATTCCGTTAGTGGGTTTAGAATTATTAGAAAGCTAATATAATCAGTAATACTATTTCATAATTAATATTACAGCTTAATCTTGACTGAACCCTTCGGGTGAGGGACATGTACTAGGGGAGCAAGTGGGAGTATATGGAAAGAAAATGGGGTGAGGGACATGTGGCACAAGGAGAGCATTGAGTGGGGAGCAAATATGGTCTCCTACTCTCCATGTGGTCTTCACCGCCCTTTACATATGATAGTGCCAGTTGTAGATTTATTATTAGTTTGCTTATTTATTTTAATTTAGTTTTAAAATAAATTGTGGAATTTCATGACTCCCACATTGATGGAATAGAAATTTCCACTCTCCCTCTTGCCTATAAATACCCATCTTGGGTTTTCGGGAAGATTTCTAGGGTAGGAGTTCAATAGAGCATTGCATTAGCAAAAACTCTTAAACTCACATAATACTCGGGTTTTTGTCCGACCTCGCTAACCTGAAGGTAACGGACCTTAAAGTCGCTAGTAGTTTTTGTGGGTAGCCTTTTGTTGGAGGCTCTCGTATGAGCGGGGCTAAAAGCTTTCAAGTAAGAGCCCAACTTTGAGGGCGAAGCACGCATCAAAGGTAAATTCCGATTTTATCCTTTTATGTTTATTTGTTATGCTTTATGGTTTTATTAATTGCGAGTGGCTCTTTAGGTCGGGGTTGTTTCCGCGGTAAGTTGGACTTACCAAACCCCAACACGTCGGCCGACAGACTGCGGCGCAAGGCGACAACGCCTGTCACCAGCTGACAGATGAAAAAGTATGGCGACAGCCGTAGAACGACAGCACCGCTCTTCTGTGAGTACCTGGAAAAATTTCAGTGTTTTTTGGAAAATTTTCGACTTCCGGACTCGAAAAAATTTCTGGAAAATAAAAAATTTATGTTTTCATTGCTTTAATAAATTAAATTTAAAGAAGTTGATGTAATTAAAAGGATAAAATTTCATTAATAAAAATAAAATAAAAATTACATTATTGATGGAATTTAAATAAAATATTAATAAAACAAATTTACTTTAAATTTAAAACTAAGTCTAATAAATTTGAAGTTAAGCAAAGCTTCAATCTTTCTTCTCTTACTTTGCTCTTTTCCAATTTTTATCTGAATTAACTTCATCATCCATGACTTTAGCTAGTAGGCATCCTTTAGAGGACCTACATTCAATTTTAGAATAAATGGTTTCTCCCTTAGCTAGGACTCCATGTTTCTGTTCTACGCAAACCTTCTTCTCTAGAGTGTAAGCTTTTCTTTTCCCATTATCCTTTGTACAGTCTTTCTTCTTAGGCATCATAGGTGTTTTGAATTCAATCTTCTCACCCCAAACGTTCCTTAACAAGAATTACCTTGTCACCTAGACGATTCTTCGTATTAGATTTACTCTGATTTTTCTTCATGTCATTTGAAGGTTTCTTAAGAAGCCACCTCTTTAAATCATTAGGCACATAAGGAGGACGAAGATCTAGCACTCCATTATGCATCAAATTTCTCTACTTCTTGTGGAACAGGGAATTCATAGGGACGATAAAGATCCCCAGAAGGAATTTTTCAAAGTAGGTCGTACTCTCTTTTTACCCTGTAGGGATAATAAAAAGTCATCTTGGTTAAGGTTGGAAGACGACAGAAAGGTTTCTTGTTGACACCAACCATCTTCTCTATTTTCCACCAAGTGATGACCCACTTGATAGCAAAGTTGCAAGAGGCAAAGACTTTATTCCACTCATGGCACCCCATCTTAGAGAAGAATTACTTTCGCCTCACAATGCAATTTGGAGTATATTTTTCAACATTGTCAGGGGGACTTATTAATTATAGTCTCTCCATTAGCCATATCTGTAAAAATTCAATGTAAATAAATTAATATTACTATACAAAAATATATTTTCGATTTCTGTAATTAAAAATATAATTTTTCTACCTGTAATAAAATTGGAGAGCCCCGAAAAGGTGCTTTTGGATTTTTCTTTAATTCATCAAGACTAAGAATAGTCTCTCCAACTATTAATGGCATTGGATTTCTTCCAAATTCAATTTGCTCTAAAACAGCTAATATAATTGCTTGACCCTCATTAGTTCTACCACTAGTGAGAATATATTGATTAAGCATGCAAAAGAGAAAAGCCCTTCTTCTATAAACATGAAAAGATTTAGAATAGGGACTATCAAAGTAATGGCGTGCAAATTCTTTTAAATTAACTACCCTACCATCTACAATGTTTGTTAAATCTTTGTCTCTTAAATTAAAGAAGCGCTCAAAATCGTTATAATAATATTTCTTTATTCTAGGGATTACCGCAAGATCTAACAAAGGGAAGCCTAAGATGGCATCAAACTCTTCCAGTAAAGGGCTAATTTCATCACACCCTAGTCTAAAACAATGAGTATATGTGTCCCAATATTCTAAAGCAGTATGAATTAAATATATATCAAGATCTACCCCCTTAACACCATAAATACCTCCCATGTGATAAAAGTCAAGTTCTTTACTCTCTTTAGCAGTTAAAGACCGACACCATTCACGAGTGAAATTGGTAAAACTCTTAGTAACTAAAGACATGATTATTTGTTGAGAAACTATGATTATTATTTTATCAACGAGCTATACAAACCACGTTTTTCTAGCTATGATTCGAATTCGTACAACGACTTTATGCGTTTACCCTTTTTACAAATACCCTTACATATTAATTTTATATATTTTCCTTCAAGTATTTCTGTTTCGGATTTATTCAGACTTAATTTAATTTTAGGTTTATTTGAAGAACAATTGATTTTTTACTTTTTCTTTTTTGGGGGAGAAAGTCGGATACCCTCCATCAGTAATAAAAATGACGTAAATTTTTGCGCAAAATTAAGTTTATCACAATTCTTTGCACACACAAATATGCAAATTAAAATGAAAAATAAATGCAGTCATAAAAGATAATAATATGTATACACAAATATGTCTAACAAGTGAGTCAATCAGGCAAAGTCTTATACAAGTCAAAATAAATAAAACACAGGTACAACTACGACGCTGGAGGACGCAGATGATAAGGGATGATCATCATATCAAAGAACTGCGCAGAACGAGGAGTATGCACCCCACCATCTCTAGTCTCTCCAGGAGAAGGAAAATTCAGCTCAAGACCCGTCCAACAAAGGTCGTCCTAGGGATGAATCAACAGAGGCTGAGGCTGCAGAGGCTGCTGCGGCGATAAGCCGACCTCGTATGTCCCACCACCCCTTAGAGCTGAAGTCGCCTCTCCCTGGCCTACCGGCCCAGCATGTGCACCCTTAGATGAGATCTCGAGCCCTCCACCGTCTCGGTCCGAGAAGCGTCAGATCAACCACCCCAACCGCCAGAACTAGTGCGACGACGCCTCGAGCTAGACCTAGCCGCCTCTCTCCGAACCTCAGGTCTCGTCCGGGTACGGGAAGGAATAGGCTGTCCCTGCAAGAAGAAAACGAGTCATAAGCAATCAAAATAAAAATATAACAATGCGGAAATAAAGAGAAAAAACTACCTCCTAAATAGCGTCGTCGCGACGACAGGAAGAAACGGTCCTCATCCGCAGGAGCTGGCTCCGGAAAGCGTCTATGCCCCTCGCCATCACCGTAACCACCTCGCGCGAGAACCGTTAGAGAAATAAAATCAGTAATAATACAAGAAAGATATGAACAATTAGTGAGTAAACAACTGACCCGAGTCTTGTGGCGAGGACTGGATCACTTGACAAAGCGCTGATCCTTAGGAGCCGGTGGGATCATCTCCTGGATAGGCTTGTATGTCCCCTGATAATGGATGGACATACAAGGGGGTACAAACTCACTAGGCTAAGTGTGGCAAAAAAAGCAAACCAAAGTGAATAAAATATCACTTATTATTATTTTACTATTTCTTTATTTTCTTATTTTTATTTATTTTCTTATTTTATTTTCTCTTTTTTTCCTTCTTCTTTTTCGAGTTTGTTTATTTTTTCGAGGGGGGTAAGTCGGGAACACTTTTCCTCCCTAGAAAATTTTTTGCATTAATGTACACATGGAAACGAAAAAAAATTAATAATAATAATGACATATATACAAATGTGTCATATATACAAAAAAAAAAAAAAAAATATATATATATACATAAGTTTCCTAAAAAAAATATAATAAATGTGTACAAGAGGAATCAGGGTGCTCGCGCGACTACTAGACGGTTGCTGCACATCCTGCAAAATCCAAAACGAAGATTAATACACGAAATGTAATAACTTCGTTGCAAAGAAAAAAGAAATAAAACTTACCGCGATCATCCGATGTTCACGGCATGACAAACTCACGAGGGCTCTCCGATAAGCAGCTCGGAAAGCACGTAATGTCCTCACCATGCCGTTCACGGTCTCCCGCGGAACCTGTTCCAAGAATAAAATTACAGTTAGTAAACAAATGTATATGAAACAAAAAATAAATAGAAATATGTAAGTGCATATACATAAAAGACATACCGACTCAACCGTCTTAGGTACGAACATTATCCCCTCGTCATCCTCGGCCGCTGGAAGGGTTTCAAGAACTACCGATCTGACAGCATCGGTATACGTGATCTCCGCTGTAGGAGGCACCTAACCAACTAGCTCGACTCGCTAAAAATACACGTGACAAAAAACGATAAAAGTGTCAAAAATATGAAAAATAGAAATACGAAAAAAAGAATTAGAGTACAAACCGGAACAAAAGATGGAAAAGGAGTCAGCCTGGATGCTACAAAAGCCAGATAAGAAGCATCCGACAGCATCAGCTACTCAGCTGGATAAACAAGGATCGCCTGAGCTCGATCCTCGGTTGACAGCAGGTCCGGACGCAGCATCTGGATCGGGTGATTCGCAGGAACCAAAGGCTCCTCGGACGAAAGCTGCCAGAGAACACGCTCGCTTAAAAACCAAGCATCGGTCCTCTGGAACACTAGGAGTCCCGTAGAGAGGGCCCTGAAACGGCAACGAACCATGCCAGACCGGATAGCCTCAGGGACTTCGACGATCAAACCCCAAGGACAGAGTTCAATCTATAAAACACAACCTCATGAAAAATCGTTAGAAAATGAATAAAATCAAAAAACGAAAAGAGAACATGTAGTTGGAATACTCACCGACGCATGAGTCGTCGAAAGAATCCTCTGGCAAAAGCCGCCGGCAGAAGTAGCTCGTCTCCTCTTAATCTCGACCAATCGATGGTCGATGGGAAAATGAGTAGCCCCAAGCACCTTGGGGGGCTAAGAAAGGCAAGTACAAGTATCCTAAGCCTGAAATCGAGAAAAGATAAGCCTAAAGAAAAAATACAAAAGTAATAACCGAAAAAAGCTTAAAACACGTACCTCAAGGATACGACCATGCCATGTTAGCGAGATCCGAGGCACCTCAGTAGCTGCCGCAAAATCCATGACCTGGGTCGCCTAGCCTATAGCCGAAAGTATACGGGCATATGACACCTCCGCCCAACTCAGGTCACCTACTTGCATCAAATCGGTGAGACAAATAAGTAACCTAATGGCGAAACGCTCTCCTCGATCACTCAAGATGGTGACGGAAAGAACGTGGGCAATGTATATCCGAGCCAGCTTCTTAGGTGTACACTGTCGGTCATGTTCGTTAGCTGCCAACTCGTCGGCAAGAACCGAGTACATACAAGATTGTGCGTACAAGTGAAGGGTCGACTCAAGACGGTCCCCCACAAGGTCGCACAATCTCTCGTCTGACACCTTAACAAGCTCTATAACTGCAGGCTCGCCTCCAAAAGGAAAACCCGTAATCATAGAGAACTTGAAAGGCATAACCGTCATCTTCCTTCCCATGAAAGTGGAAAGTGTTGGTGGAATCCTACCAAAACTCCAGCAATCCACGGAGGAAAGCTGACGATGCAGACTGGCTTGATAAATCCCGAAGAACCGCCAGCTGGGAGTCAGTCCCTGTAAGTTCTACAATCTCCTTGGCCACCTCGGGCAAAATCTCGAAATGGGCTCGCAGGTCGCCAGAGCTGTACAAACACATGTCAGGCTCACTCTAAATAAAAAAAAACGATTATGGTTTAAAACGGAGAAGAAACAAAAGAAAAGAGAATGAAGTGAAAGCGCGGGAAACTCACGATGCCGCGCCACCCTCGGATTGTAACGTGGTGGTATGAGTCCCACTTAAGGACCCTAGGGTCCCAGTTGGGAGGAGCCTCCCAAACCACCTCCTCCTAGCGACGTCCATCGGTCGTGACGCGTCGCTCTCGAACCTCCTCTCGAGGACAGGTCACCCTCTTCTGAGGGCGAACCGCCTCGTCCGGACCAACGAGAACCTCCTCGGCATCGACAAACGTAGACGAGTCCATGCTATATAGTTTATTTTATTTCCTAAGCTAAACTAATATACGTATTCTAGACCCATTTCGGCAGCATAACGGCCACTAATAGGGAAAAACACGAAAATCGAACGCCACCCATACTTGGGGGCTACAATACCTACAATTAAACTCAGTAAATTGGGGCTTTTAACACCCACTAAAGTCAACCTATACCAGTTTCAACTAAGCAATCAAGGGATTATATTCCAAAATCTCAAAGAATCAACTAATTCCAGACGAATAACTGTTATGTAAACATAATTATCGTCTACCAAACAAATTTGGAGTTTGAATATGGCAAAAATAGGCTAAGTATACACTTCACGCCATTTTTTTGCATTCAAAATTTTCAAAATGTTAATTATAGAAGCAAAGCTAGTTCCAATACTATAATTGTTGCATAATTAACAAGTGTAACCAAAATGGGCAAACAAAATAACAGAAAATCAAGCCAAATTCGAGTAGAATTGCAAAGAACGAACTTGAACAAAGAAATGCTCATACAATGTTCAATACTTAACCATTTTTCATGAAATTTGTTGCAAAACACTCCTTAAACATAGCATAACAACATGGAGCAAATAATTTCACGAAAAATAAACCGAATTAAAAACCCCTAAATTCAAAATTTGGGGTTTAGCGATTCGAAAATAGTTCGAATTCAGCCGAAAAGAGCAAATGTTAGCAAAAAACTTACATTGGATTACGGAAAATATGAATTGAGGACGAAATTAGTTCCTTCAGCTTCAAAAAAAAAAAAAGAGCTTTCTAGAGAGAGAAAGAGTCAAAAATGGCGAAGGAAGGAGAAAAGGGTGAAGTGAAAATCGCGTCTGCGATTTATCACTTTACTTACATAAATGTCGCGCGCAACTTCGGATGTTGCACGTGACATACCATTGTAACTCAAAAAGATGCGCGCGCCTGGCCAGCGCGACCTTCTGAGTTGCGCGCGGATATTGGTCACTAAAAGATTTGGACTTTGATTTTGATCTGTTTGATAATTTTTTGAACGGATTTTGCTTGTTATTAGACGTAATGGCGCAAATTATCAAAATCATTTTAATAGTTTTGCATATTGTAGTTTACTTTCTTTTTTGTTAGTTTTTTGCATCATATTGCATGCACACCGTGCTTCATGCCTTCCCCAAGCATACGTTTTGAACTGTTTTTGTAAGAGTGCATTAAGACGTTACGTGTTGGTGCTTTACGTAAAAGCACCCATAGACAGGTTTGTCATTTTACTGTACTAACGTTACAAATGTCCGGGTTTTCTTCTTTTTTCACGTCCAAAGCAAAAAGGAAGGCGTTTTCATGGAGCGTAAAAATGCAAATGGCGTATCGTACGACGCAAAATTGTACGGCATAGGCGATGCGTAAAATTTCACTCAGCCTAAGCTTTGCGAGATCTACCTCTCGGGACTAAAAGGTAGAGAACTACTGTAGGCGTTAGTTCAACGAGTCGACAGGCGCGCCGAACCTTCAGGAACAGGCACTTCTTGAATGGATACGGTAGTTAGTGCGCTTACTAATTTACCGGACATTTAGGGTGTCGAATCCACCCCCTGTGTAAAGAAGCGACGAGATAATGTCGCACCCATGTAGTCACATGCCCCCAGTCGTGAGACACGTGTAATCATCTTGTGGACAAAATTGATGAGAGAGCTGTTGACTTTCTTCCCTCTCACTGAATTTGGATATATGCCTCCAGTCTTGAGACATGTATTTCTATCTTGTGGACTTCCGGCTCGAATACAGGACCCGGCTCGAATACCAGACCATTTCGGCTCGAATACCGAAATCCCCATTTTCATCTTTTACTTTTTAAAATTCAGGCTAAATATTAAATGACATATTGAGGGACTTTAGACCAACGATGACACGATTGAGAGGAAATCCTTCCCTTATATCCTTTTAAAACCGATCTCTTCTTATGACCTGACATCACCTAGAATATTTTTACTTGTGAAAGCATTCTACAATTGCAAAGGATCAATCTAGATTCTTTAGGGCGTTAAGACTAGGAAGGACTTTTTCTAGCCTTAATAGCTACTTGTTTCAAACACTTAACGAACCAAGAACTGTTTCGACATTCTTAAACATTACTTAAATATTCTCTATCCTCAGAGAACTTCGCAGAATGAGTCTCGGATTTATTTCCTTGACTACTTTGATCATCGTCTATTCTAGACTCGATCAAAGTGGGGAATAACTGTAGACATCTACTTTTGGCCTCCTTTCCCAACAAGAAATGCAACGACGATAAATAAAACCATCTTCGTGTTGGATCGAAGTGAAAAATGCTTATGGATAACTGGTTAAGCCACAAAATACAAAAGACTAGCCCAAATTAAAGAAAAAGCCCAAACAAAGGTCCAATTACCTAAACCCGATTAAAATTAGGCTTAAGCCCGTGCTTAAACCCTAATATTGAAGGATTTAGGAGCGCCTAGGTTAAAACTTAGTGCTGCCGCAGAAAAAGTCGCGCGCATCTCACAAAGTCGCACTGGGCTGCCGCACGCAACTAATTAGGTAGCGTACAACACCCAACGTAACTTTAAAAGTTGCGCTGTGGAAGATTCAGAATTATTCGGAATTGTACGGAAAATATAAAATCGAATCTTACCATAAAGCTGCGCGCAAGACAAAAAGTTACGCTGCACATTGCAATGCAACTCTATAACTTGTGTTGGGATGCTGTGCGCAAATTCATCTGTTGCACGTGGCACCTTCAGCGGCAGAATGCTCGAAACCCTAAACCTAATCATTCCATATAAATACGAGCTGAAACCTGGCTTCAACAGACAGAAAAAACCTAAAACTTTGGCGAAATAACTTGTGAACTTGTGCAACCTAGCCCTTTGTCCTAAACAATCACACTTTCGATACTTTGTTACTACGGTGGAGGTTCCCCAGCAAGAAGGAGTCCATTAGTGTTCTAAACGGAGATGTAGCAAAGAGAAGTGGTAAATTCCCGAGCACTTAGTTAAATCACCTTTATTTTCTTATTTAAAAGGACTTTAATTAATTAATTAGTGTTGTTTGATCACCTTTAAAATAATTAATTAATCAATTCCACATAGTATTTTGCGTTAAATAATGATTAAAATTAAATTAAAATAATTTTTTGTTGATCACTTAAGCCAAGGCGAATCTTGTTTATTTATTGTTCTTTCACGAATATTATTAAATAAGAATAACTACCTGATGATTTAATTCCTACGTGACTTAATGTTTGTAAATAAAATCAACTAACATAGTTTTAGGAATTACGTTGCATATATTATTTGGTGATGAAATTGTAAAAAAGGAAGAGCTAGTAGAGGCCGTACTAGGGCTAGGATGACGATTCCCCTCTAAAAGGAACGTTATCTTAGTACCCTTGCTCCCGAACTCATTACTGGTCTCCCAAACAGTCAGGAATTCAAATCCCACTACACCCTAACAAGTGTAAAGTCCTAAGCTTTTAAGTGGCTAAGGGCATTTAAGGAGAGTACCCCTTATGATGGGATCACCCTCCATACAGAGTGGGCTAAGAAGTGAAGCCCATTCGAAGTCCAAGCAAAGCCGAGCCCGATCACGCAACATTTGGCTCAATCAAGCGGCTACCCAGAATCAGAAGGCGAAAAAAAGGCGAGCCCGATAGGCGGCCTTTTGCCCGATCGGGTGCGTGTTTCTGATAAGTCATTTTCGGCGATTTACTTAGTTTCTAATTAGGATTTGTTAGGAGCTTTGTATAAGTACGATTTAGTGTTTTTTGTACAAATTACCTCTTCTCTTAGACTTTCTCTCACTACTTAGTTTCATTTCTAAAATGAATGGTGTCCTTCGAACAAGTGTATTATTCTTATAGTGGGTTCATAATTATTAGAAAGCTAATATATTTAGTAAGGTCAAGTGATCAGAATGCCTAGGTGGAGGCCGCTTCAAATCAATAATATTAATGTATAATTAATATTATAACTTAATCTTGACTGTACCCTTCGGGTCACACCCAAGAAATTAACAAACCAACTTGACGAATTAATTCGAAAGAAATTAATGAGTCGCCTGAGTATTAAATATTTAGACATCGAAAATTCGAGCTTAGAGCGTCGGAAGTCGAGTAAAAAATAGTAAATGACGCGACGCGCAAAGTAATAATAAATCGATAATATTCCCAAAATACACCTAGCATCGGAATGCCCCGAGAATCCGAATGCTAGGGGCATAATATGCTAGCACATGTGGCTAGCATGCGCACCATGCCAAGCCAAGGGTGGTTGGCTGGTGCGTGCTAGTGCACCGTGCTAGCAGCCGCAAGCACACCAAGGCAGCAGCTGCTAGCAGCCCGCACATGGTGTGCGCGACATGCTAGCAGCAGCCTGGCAATTGGAGTGCGTGGCTTGCTAGCCACTGCAGCCTGCAACTCCAAGTGCAGGGCTGGGCTTCGGTTGGGCTACAGCTGGGCCTAAGGCACGGGAAGTAGGGCCGAAACGCATGGGAAACAAAAGGGAAGCAAGTGGGTGAGGGACATGTGGCACAAGGAGAGTATGGAGTGGGGAGCAAGTATGGTCCTCTACTCTCCAAGTGGTCCTCACTTTGTTTACATGTAATAGTGACACTTTTAGATTTATTATTAGTTTACTTATTTATTTTAATTTAGCTTTAAAATAAATTGTGGAATTTCATACCCCCACATTTATGGGATAGAAATTCCCACAATCGCTCTTGCCTATAAATACCCATCTTGGGTTTTAGGAAGAGTGCTTGAGTAGGAGTTCAATACAACATTCCATTAGCAAAAACTCTTAAACTTACTTTGGTTGGACCTCGCTATCCTCGAGGTAATGGACCTAAAAGTTGGTAGTTGTTTTTGCGGTTTGATCTCCGTCGGTGGCTCTCGTATTTTCGGGGCTAAGCTTCTCAACTAATAGCCCAATTTGTGGGGCGAAGCACGCGACAAAGGTAAATTTCCTATTTTACCCTTTTGTGTTTATTTATGCATTAGTGATATTATTTATTGCGAGCGTGATCCTTGGCTCGGGTTTTTCCGCGGTGAGTAGGACTCACCAAACCCTAACAGTGGTATTAGAGCCCCGCTCGTTTATTTTTAATTATCATATTTTTTTTCAAGGTATTTTTTATGGCTTAGTTTTTCTGGTTTAAGTTGCTAATTAGATTAGTAGCTCGTGTTATCCATCTTAACCTCGCATTAGAGCTGACTTTAGCTCTCTAACCAAGATTTCGACCCAAAAATAGTGAATTTTGGGTGGAAAAAGTGTTCTGGAAATAGTTTTACCCTTTAAGGGCTCGGTCTTTAGCCAAAAAACGACCAGAAATGCATTTTTCGAGGGGTTTTTCGTATTTACGAAAACTTTTAAGTCTTTCTTACCTTGAAAATTAATTGCATATTTATGGTGGTTATGCAATTGGTTCAATCCATATTTTATATGCAATTTTAAACCTCTTTATGCATGATTACTTGGTGGTAATTTGTGTTTCAAAGCTTGGTTTTAATTTTCACATAATTGCAAATTAATTGAATAAAGTGTGAAATTTTTGGTTTTGAGGCTTCTAAAGTGCTAAAGATTCAATCATTAATTGTGTCAAGTGATTGAAACTTTAAAAGCCACTAAATTCCATGAATTTTATGTTGAACTTTGTTGTTTTAATCATTTTTGGTTGATTGGAAACATAAAGTTTCAAATATCGTGATAGAAATTTGTTTATCTTCATATTGGAAGATATAATTTTTTAAGGATTCACAAATGTTAGTAGTTTAGTTTTTTTTTTCATTTGAACATTAAAGTTCATATTTTTCCAACTCCCTCTTACTTTGTCAAAATCTCAAAATTAATTTAAATTGATTAAATTAATAATGAGAAATTGCCTTATTTATTTTATTTTGTTGCACCAAGTTAAACCAATTTAATTAATGAATGATTCTTGGAAATTATTTTAGTTGAATGCACCTTGTTAAATTTTATTTAACTTAGACTTGTTTAAATTTTCAATTATTAAATTAGTTCTAAAATCAATTTAGAATTAATAACATGTCACGCAAAATTGGGATCAAAATCCCGAAGCTATGGCACGCAAAACGAGGCAAAACCCCCTTTGGCTAGCTGGGCTACATAGCAGCCCGCATGTGGCTGCCAAGAGGGGTGCTCGTGTGTGCAGCCATGTGCGTGGCTAGAGCACCTAGCAGCAGCAGCACATAGCCGTGGGTATGTACGTGCACAGCAGCAGCCGTGGCTATGTGCGTGCGTGCTGTGGTGCGGCAGAGGTGCTCGAGCAATGTATGTGTGTGCTTGGTGTTGCGTCAAGAGAGTGCGTGTGGATGTGCTACGTGCTTGCGGCACGATGCGCACAACCCCACATTTGGCACTTTACCCCGGGTTGTAAGGCATTGAAATTTTGTTGATTTTGCCGTTTTATTTATTTTAATTAACCTTGTTTATTTTAATTAAAATTTTTGAGGCTAGGCCTCGGTTTTGAGCGTCATTGGCAAAATTTATTTTGACAAATTTTGGGTTATACTAGCTTAATTAATTGGATTAATTAAGATGGATGCGGAATTTAGTGGGAGCTTTAATTATTAATTACGTCAATTACATAATCGGTTAAACAATTTTGACTAGTTTTAATTAGGCGTGTTAATCGAAATAACCACCTTGATTAGTTACTAGTGCGCGCGCGTGTTTAATGCATTATTACTTGTTTATTGTTGGTAAATGCATGGGCCATTCACAAATAGTGAATGGATGAATGGAATGAATATTCTCTCACATGTATATAAAAATGGCAACTAGTGGGACCCGATTAGGATAGAAAATATGGACTGCGTGCCGTGATGAATTTTTTTAAATCTATATAAATCTATATAAGATCGCGTACCGTTGAGTATTTTTGTACCTTAATATTTAGATTAGTCTTAATCGTAGTTACTAGTGTTTCATAATTATGGTCAAGTCTTGATGATGGAGGTTCCTGGAAGACAAAGCCATAAAGTTACAAAAGAAGACCTTTTGAAGACTTGAAGAATTCAAGGGGTCATGCTAGTTGCCAATATGCATCAAAATGCTTATGCTTTACATATTCATGATTATTTATATATGAATTATATGTTAGATGCATGTTTAGGATTTCAAATGTTGTGATGATTAATTAAGTTCACTTAAATCAACCAACATAGAAACCTTAGGTCCCTAAATATTGAGAAAAATTGTCATTCCAAAACAACACTTATCGACCTATTGAGAGTAGTGATGGGCTACGCCAAAGCGAGGCATCACTCCTACTCCCTAGACTCATAAGGCATACCGGGTATGCAAGTTGGTTTTGGTTGTACTCAACGATATGAGTGATGGAGTCATAACATGTCGTGGCAAAGTGGATAAATTATTGAATGAGCATTAGATGCGACGATTTATTCAACCAAGAGTGGCTTGGAGCCATTAGCAAAGCGTTGCTTACCTTAGGAGATTGAGTGTTAAGACAAGGCAAAGCATGCTTAACCACTCTTTCTTTCTTTGGATCTTGGAATCGACTTATTCTCGCCAAATGGGGACAGATTTAATGCGTGGATAAGACGTTTAATAAGATTGAAAATTTGCATGAATACCTTCTAATTTTCAAACTTATTATGTTATTTACTTGATAAATGAATATACATTGCACTTATATTTGTAGAATTCCAAATCAAACTATATTGTTTTCCGTGATTGGTAAAGAAAATCTTTGAGAATGGTTCTCAAAGAAAAGAAAAGCATTTCTAAAATACAATTCTCATAAATAACTTTTATAGACGGTTGGACATCATGTATTCAAAATACTAGGTAGTTTTGATAAAACATGAAGTATTGAGTTGCAAACTCAAATTGTCAATATTGATAACCAACATATCTTTTCGCTTAATAAATAGATGAGTAGGACTCATTAATGTAGTAATTCGAGCGAGAATTAAAGGAAAAGGTGGAACTTTGTTTTACGGCGCATTAAATGCTTAATTATGCCTAACAAAGTATAAAAGTCAAAGACTCTTAAAGAAATGGTTCTTAAAGATTAAAAGATAAAGTATGATAAGAAATATAGGAAACGAGGAACAAAGAAAAGGAATGAGATTCCATTTTATTAAAAAAATTCATGTTATTGAAGTTAACTTAGCAACTCATTATCTTCACAAGTATCGGATACTGCTTGAGTGTTCCACTTTGAAAGTGACCTCAAACTATTGAAGATAAGCTAAGTTATCGACTTAAAAGCTTAGAATGAAGCAAGTGGTACTACATCAGTTGTAAGGTTGTATGCTTTGTTTAAAGACCTTTAAGCTAAGGCTAGAATAAATAAATGGTTATTGTGTTCAATAATAAGTAATTGAATTGTTTACACACGGAAAGACTCACATTCAAAGCAATGAGAAATAGTTGCAAATTTATTTAAATGGCATGGTTGTCTAAACCATTAGTCAAGAATGCTTGATTATAGACAAACATTTTATTAACATGATAAACTGGCAAAAGCTCAAAGTCATGGGCATGATTTGCGTCCCGAACATCTTTAGCAATGTCAAATCAACAAGAACGTACTCAAGGCTCTTGATAGTTGATCGTTCTAACACAAGCAATTCTTACTTGTTGAAACCGACAAAGTAAAGAGCTATTGTTCTTGGTATAGACAATTGACTCCGAACGCTAAAGAGGATTCATTTACTTCAACGTTTCACAAAGAATTTGAAAGAATATGGCTATATTCATCAAAAGTGAACAAACTTGACCTTGAATAGTTCAAGATTTTAGTGAGGTACATAATCGACTTGGCAAGATATCAAAACGTCTCGATTAGATTGAGCAATGTTTGCTTGAGCCAAGCGTGACCATCATAAAGTTATGAAATTAATATTTTCATAAATAACTCCGCAAAGAAAATAGTGTGTCTTCATGGAGACCTCGATGCCATTTAAAATGACTCGAACAATGATGGATCACATCCCTTCCTATAAAGTTCTTAAGATTTGCACAAAGCACTAATGTTACACTAAACAAAATGTCGAAGCTAAGAAAGGACACCATATTTAGTTATGGATAGAATTATCTTCTAAACGTCTTTTCAAGTATATGTCTAAAACTCTTAGCCACTATGGGAGTTCACTGGCTCAGTGGGAGCTCACTGGCTTAGCAAGAGCTATTTGGTTGAGTGGCAGCTTAATGGCTCATTAAAAGCTAAGATAGATCAAGTGGGAGCTAACTGTTTGTTTTACAACAAACTTTTACCCAAAGGTAATATACATGTCTCTTTGTAAGCATTCAAGTGAGACAACGGGCATTACCTCCACAACCTAATTGAGAACATAGTGTTTGTTGCTTTGAGTGGTGTCTTTCTGGAAAGTAACACATTTCCAAAATGACAAGTGGGAGGAAAATGAACTTGATGACAATCGAGCTTAGCAACAAACTAGAACTGAGAATCTCGGAAGACCTTTAAAGGGCTTTGTGAGAATACTTGATCAAGAATATTCAAAAGGACTTTACAAGTGCCTTAAAAGAGAATTCATTTCTCACAATACTTTTGAAAAGTTGCAGTAAGATCAAGAAAATCAAAGGGCTTTGGAAGCGCCTTGAAACTCAGTGTTTAATGCAATTGCCCCGTATAGGTATAGAATTTACCAAAGGCTTGGATTAAATCCTATATATTTCTATTAAGTTAGAAATAAACCTAAAACTTACAAGCATATTATTTACTATTAGATAGTAAAGGAATAATGTATTGTAAGATAGCTACGACAAATCCAAATTCCGAATAATGGTTATAGGCCATGAAAATCCGAAACAGACCCCATGTTTGAAAATCATGTTTGAAACTTGATTAATTTGCATTAAGGGTGAAAGACCCATCGATTGCAAATAAGTTTTCAAGGAGAAAACTAACAAATGTGGAAATTTATATGCATACATAGCTAGATTGGATGAAAAGGATATAATAAAATTCACGGAGTTGATTTTAATAAAAACCTATTCACCAATCGGAATGCTTAAGTCTCTTCGTGATTGATCTAGAAAAATTGCACATATGAAATATGGCAAAATAGATACCAAAACCGCCTTCCCAAAATAGGATTTTGGAAGTGACTATGGAATAGCCTAAGGGTTTTGAAAATCTAAATAATGCTAGATTTGAAAACAAGCTCAAGGAATCTGTCATGGGATTAAAGTAAGCATTGCATATAGGAATTGGAACGTGTTTTCTAATAAAGTTAATAAGAGGATTGGCTTATGGAGAACCATAGAAATTCTAATGAATAAGAAGTTCAGTGGGAGTAAAAGTAAAGGTCCACAAGAAGTATACGAACTCTATTGTGAAATAACTATCAAATGCTAAATGCTTAGATTTGAAAGTATTTTCGACAATGGACCAAACAAAAGATGATACTTAGTACGTATTGGGTATTAAGTTCTATTATATAGACTTAATAAAATGTTTGAACGTGTAAAGGAGTTTACCGTGTTAAACATGGCTTGAAGGACTTTGAAAGACTTTCAACCCATGTGTATAAAACTTAGTAAATGTTTGAACTAAGTATGAGCTAGGCTAAATACTAAGTCAAACAAGAAAGACTGGTCTAGTAGAGACTTTCAACCATATCAAATAGCAAATAATTTAGCAAGGCTAAGTGAAACTGAATGAGCTAAAATGTCACATGGATGGAATAAGATTGAGAATTACTCTGTAACTTAATCCATCATGTACGCTATGATATGGAATTGTTGCACGAATTACTTGCTTAGAGCATGTGAAGTATGTATGTAGTACCAATAAACCTCAATCTATGTAATAGATCGTTAGATTGTGGCCAAGAATATCCAAAGTACTTGGATAAGTAACAGGATGAGTTCTTGACTTGTGGAAACAAATACAATTTGAGAATTGATGTTGCAAGCATAAACCTTAACAAGGATTATATCCTTAATAAGGAAGCCATTTATAAGCACGAACTAACAATAAGTCATGGCTTGAGAATGGTAACATGGACGTGCATCCATGTGTAATTGATAAGTGACTTTTATGTCACTTTTATGTCACCCGCAGCTTCTCCACTTCACAAACCGACCCACTCTCAGCCAACTCGCAAACCGTCAGCCGCCAAAACGACCGCTACTCCACTTTCGCACTCAACCCCTACACCAATCTCTGCCAACCCAACAGCTCTAATTGACGCAGCAACCATACTCACCGCGGCTAACACTAGCACCTTGCGGCCCCTACTAATTCCAACTCCTACTCTCACCATTTGCAAACAATCGAACATCAATTAAGGTCCAATTTGATTGAAGGTAATCGCGGCCGCGCAGCCCTGTCTGAAGGCGCACAAATGGAGTCCAAATTCAGATTTGAGGCAGTAGCATTTGCGCGACCTCTGCGCGACGTCTTCGTGGGCGCGCAAATGCGGGTTCAATCACAAGCTTCTCACGTGATTTTAATGAAAATCGGATGGCCACGATTTGATGCTTGATTATAGTTGATGATAATTGAACGGTGAAGATGATGGTTGATGATGCGGTGATGGTGAAGAAGATCAAAGATCAGAGCAGCCACGATATGAGGGGGGTTTATGGGATTTTCGTGGGTCTGATGGGATTTTGGGGGGTTTTTGGGTTTTATTTTCCTTTTATTTTCTTTTTTTATTTTAGTTTTGTTATTTATTTATTTTAGTTAGTTTTCTTTATTTTATTTTCTTTTTTTTTATTTCTCTTTTCTTTTTCTTTTATTTAGCTTAGTATAAATATCCATTTTTGGTGGAATTATTAAAAAAAAAAGAAGATATTATGCTATTTTCTTAATTAGTTTAGGAGAGCTTCTCTCTCTTAGGGTTAGATTAGATAATTTTTAGAGAGAGAAAGTAGATTATTGCTCAATTTTCTTCCAAGTATTCAACTTTGCTCAAGTTTAATTTTCAATTAAGCAAGAATTCAATTTTTCATCTTTCATTAATCCTTTCTTTAGTAATCTCTAATCCTTTACTTTAGCTTTATTTATTTGCATTTATTGTTTCTTATTTTTATTAATCTTATTAGTTCATCTAGTTATTATTGATTTCATTGTTTTTAATCATGTTTTATTTTGAGTTTCTTGAGTTTGTTTCTAGTTTTGTTATTATGTTTAAACTCCCTTCTCTAGGCTAATCTTTTAGCTAGGGGAAGGGGTGGTAAATT
This sequence comes from Chenopodium album, assembly GCF_948465745.1. NCBI lineage: Eukaryota > Viridiplantae > Streptophyta > Magnoliopsida > Caryophyllales > Amaranthaceae > Chenopodium > Chenopodium album. The sequence goes on from NC_137838.1 coordinate 48,054,683, forward strand.
TGAGTTGATATTGGATGAATTTTTATGGTTGGATTGAGCTTATGCCATAAATTGATGAAAGACATGATTTTTAATAGCTTGAGATTATTGTTGCACTCTATTTGATGTTTTCTAGTTTAAATGCATGAAAATGATTTGAACTAGATTTAGATCATCTCTATTTTAATGATTGCATGAGAATGAGTTATTAAAGTGGAGTTTTTATGGATTGTGCTTCTTTATTCTCTTGATTTGATTGTAACTAATAGGTTGCATGAGAATGATTCTTATTAGTGTAGACCTCTTTCAATTCATTTATTTGCCTAGACTATTGCATGAGAATGAATTGTTTAGGTAGAATCTTGTGTTCTTTTACATGTGTTTCATGATAATCATCATTATTCCCCTCTTTCTAATCATATTTGACACCCCCGTATCCCTAGCGTCATTTTCCCTTGATTTTAATCATCATTTTCTTGCTTATTTTTAGTTTTAGTGTTCTTACTCAACAAAACCAACAAAAACAATCTCCTTTTTACTCTTGCATTAGTGATTATTGATGTTGAATTAGTGTTTTTCCCCAGTGGTTCGACCCTTTACTTGCCACTATCTAGTTTATTCTAGGTTTAGGTATTATAAACGATTAATTTGATTAGGGTAGTAGCTTAACGACCTATCTTATCCCTATCAGTAATGTGCAGGAATTTATGAAAAATTTCCGTGATCACAAGTGATTAGGGTATCCAAATCATGTGAACCGTTTGGAATGAAACCCAAACAAAGCATCATCAGGTAGTCTACTAAAATATATATTGAGAATATTGTTGCCTTAATGGCGATAATAAAGAAGATGTTCTATGGAAAGTTCGTTGCTGGACGTTAATGATTGTAGGTTGTCACGTTCATGGTCTCAATCATGAAAATGAGTGGGAGCCATCACTTGGAAAATAAATCCTAAATCACATATAATCCATGACAGTCTCAAATTTTATCATCTTATTATGAAAGCGATCAGTAATGAAGATGCTAAGATTAGCAAAGTAATTATAACTAAACCTATGCAATGAGTGAACGATAACATTCACAATTGCATGAAAGAAATGAAGCATATTAGATATGGGTGTGATTTCTATAGATGTTTTATAAAGAGTGATACTCTTAAAACATTCGAAAAAATCATTTATCATAAGATGAACCATTAAGGTTTTGGAGTAATTTAAAATTTCATGCAATTTTTTATCACTTCGTTTACTATTTAATTGTGGTTTAGAATTAAATAATGAGTTCATTCGATTCTTGGAATATTCAAAATAGGGTATCAAGACTAGTCTTGATAAGGAAACACCTATTAATTGAACGTTTAATATATTTAATCGAAAATTTTCCCTAATCGAGGTCATTTAAATAATGGACGGTTAATGACCAGTTGAGATTAGTGTGTAGTTTGATTTATAGCACCGTTTCATGTGCTACAAGAACATGATTATCATGAATCATTTGCACAGGTATTGGTTTAGAACCATACTGGATCGACCTATGAGAATACTTTAAGAGATTAAAAATCGTCATAAGTATACTTCTCATTATTTCTATCAGAACCTTTTTCCTTGACCTTGAGTATTGTGAGCTTTCTTGTTTGAGTACTAGTCCGCTTTGATGATTGTCAAACGTCTGCCGTAACAGGGGATTATAACGGCATCACTCAGGCGGCTAGGTCCTCTTAGTAAGAGAAGCTACATTGCAAGACTAGGAATGTCCCCCTACTAATAATAGGGAATATGTCTTGTTTTTTACAAGCTAAGGTCTCTCGAAGAGCGAGACTATGAAAATGCATGGCCGTGCTCGGATGGATTTTAGAAATAATCTACTTATTGACAGTCAAACTCGAATTTCGAGAAAAACTTCTGGACGTAACAGGGATGATGAATAAACTTACCTTGTAGTTCATGAAGAGACATTAAGAGACATAGGAAAGGGGTTATACACTAAATGCTCACTTGTCCAGAAGGACAAGTAGGAGATTGAAAGGAATGGTGTCCTTCGAACAAGTGTATTATTCTTTTAGTGGTTTCAGAATTATTAGAAAGCTAATATATTCAGTAAGGTTAAGTGATCGAATTGCCTCGGTAATATTAATGTATAATTATTATTACAATTTAATCTTGACTTAACCCTTTAGGTCACACCTAAGCAATATTAAACCAACTCGACGAATTAATTCGGAAGAAATTAATGAGTCGCCCGAGTATTTAATATTTAGATGTCGGAAATTCGATCTTAGTGCGTCGAAACCGAGCGTCGGAAGTCGAGTCAAAAATAGTAAATGACGAGATGCACAAAATAATAATAAATCGATCATATTCCTAAAATACCCCTAGCATCGGAAATCCCCAAGCATTCGAATGCTAGGGGAATCATATGCTAACACATGTGGCTAACATGCACACCATGCTGAGCCAAGGGTGGCTGGCTGGTGCGTGCTAGCAGCAGCTAGCAACCGCAAGCACACCAATGCAGCAGCTGCTAGCAGCCCGCACATGGTTTGCGCGACATGCTAGCAGCAGCCCGCACTTGGAGTGTGTGGTGTGCTAGCCACAACAGCAGCCTGCAACTGCAAGTGCGGGGCTGGGCTTCGGTTGGGCTACAACTGGGCCTAAGGCACGGGTAGTAGGGTCGAAACTCATGGGAAGCAAATGGGAAGCAAGTGGGTGAGGGACATGTGGCACAAGGAGAGTACGGAGTGGGGAGAAAGTATGCTCCCCTACTCTCCAAGTGGTCCTCACTTCCCTTTACATGTAATAGTGACACTTGTAGATTTATTATTAGTTTTCTTATTTATTTTAAAATAAATTGTGGAATTTCATACTCCCACATTGATGGGATAGAAATTCTCATTCTCCCTCTTGCCTATAAATACCCATCTTGGGTTTTTAGGAAGAGTGCTTGAGTAGGAGTTTAAAAGAGCATTGCATTAACAAATACTCTTAAACTCACATAGTACTCGGGTTTTGGTCGGACCACCCTAACCTCGAGTTAACGGACTTGTTTTTTCGGGTGGATGTCCTTCGGAGGCTATCGTATTTTCGGGGCTAAGATTCTCAAGTAAGAGCCCAATTTGTGGGACGAAGCACGCGACAAAGGTAAATTTCCTATTTTTCCCTATTGTGTTTATTTATGCATTAGTGATATTATTTATTGCGAGCATGATCCTTGTCTCGGGTTTTTTCCGCGGTGAGTGGGACTCACCAAACCCTAACAATTTCCTCTCTTATTTTCTCTCTCTACAACTTTACACTTTGTTCTTGATTCGACTCATTATTTCCGTTAACTTTGGTAACAATTTCTTCTCTATTACTTTCAGTAATTTTTTTTCTTTATTTCATCATGACTTGTTTAATTGCTTTGATCAGTTTAGATTTAATTATGCGTGAGTAGTTTTCTTTCTAGGGTTTGTGGGGATCCATAAATAATAGGAAGGGGTAATTTGTTATTGTTGATTGTCAATGCATGATTAATTTCCTATTTATTGATTTAATGCTATGCAATTAGATTAGGCCTGGTTCAATTGTATGGTTTATGCAATATTGATTTGATATTCGAGAGATGAGAATTGATGTTTAGGCTTGGTTTCAATAGGCGGACTAATTTATAAATGGTTAATTCGAGATTTGAGAGATGAAATTTAATACAGGTAAATTAACTCTGTGATTGTAATATGTAGCGAAAGCCCTTTATGATCTGATTAATTGATACATTAATGATTGATTATTATGTTTTACCCCGGAATATTATTTATTGGTGAACCTATGCCCTAGGTCTTTTATTCATTGATTTCCCCCCTACTATTATTATTCGTAGTATAGTTCTTTTAAATAACAACAAATTGGTGAATTAATGTAGACACCCAAATGTGTCTCCCAAAAACCAAACACAGTAATGAATACCTTTCATGTGATTTGATTATCGAACAAAGCGAAAGTGTGAAAAGTTAAGTGATGAGAATGTTTTTATTAAAATATCTCTTCTCTCTGTTTTTGAAAATATTTCTTTTCTTTCCCTATTTATGAAAAACATGCATTCCAGTTTAGTTTGGTCCATGATATGGGTCCAATAATAGTGTATTTGGATGGGGCTTGAAAAAACCTTTCTAAAGATATATTATAAGCAAAATTCCGATGAATAATGAGGAAGTTATAGCCAGAATACTAAACTAGGCTCAAACCGGATTTTACCTACAGCCCAATGATCATGTGGAAGGTCCAAGGTTTAAATCTACTCTTAAACTAATTAGGATTAATTAGAAACTTCCATAATTTTCCAAAAGATTTTAATTATCCATTTTGAAAAGATAAAATCAAAGAGTTTGAAATTGAATAAAACTTTCCTTTTTAATAAATTTAATTCTATTTGAATTTAAAGATGTTCAATGACAGTCAAATATTATTTTCGTGCCTCATGATCTGTATCAAAATCTTATATGGTTGGCGACAGAATGAGTTTAATTCGGTTCAAATTCTAACTCTTTTCTATTGGTTTCCTGAATATTGTCTCTCTATTCTTTTTCTAAACTTTCCCTTTTACAAAATTCCTCATACGTTAACTTTAGAAACACCTAGCAAAGTTCGAAGTTGCCTTCCCCCTAGACGTTAAAGGTTGATAATTTCTAAGGGTTTGGTCCCAAATCCCTATTTCAATTATTTAATTTAATTGTTTGATTATTATTTTTCCTTGAAGTTACTGATGTGTGTATTTTGTTATTAGAAAGAGGTACGAGGCATCGAAGTAAGTAATTTAATTGTTTTATTGACCTTTTGATATAGAAATCATGTTTAGATCATTATTTTGAATCCTAGTATCATGTTAGGATGTTTTATTGCTTCCTAGTATCATGTTTAGGGTAATAAAGAAGTTTCTTATATGAATTATGATTTCTATGATGCTTCCTATTCTCTTTCCTAATATCATGTTAGGGCTAAAGCTTTAATCTTTAATGTTTAGTGACATGATAGGATTTGTTATAAATCTTGTCAGTATCATGTCTAGGATCTTGCTAACAGTATTATGTTTTAACATGATTTATGATTATGATTGTTATATTTTATGTTCATTGATATATAATTATTGTTATTGCTTGATCACATCTTGTATGAATGTTTAAAGGGAATGTGTATTTTTAATCACGCTTAATAAGATAATTAATAATCTTGTTTAGTGTTAATATGACTATAATTCAAGTGATTGCCAATAATTGATTTAATTGTGCATTAATATTCAACCAACATAGATTAAACAGGTTTAGGGTAAACCTATTGTTTGCATGTTAGTCTGAATGCGCACATGAATACGAATAGAATAAAGTAGAGGCCTATTTTATAGGGCGAGTTTCACTTTTAGATTGGATTTGTACCTTCATCCCCGAACTTCTAGTCTTGCTTCTAGACCTATTGGAGTTAACGATCAAGGTGATCGTTAAGGGTTGTAACCTTCACCCTTTCAACGGTTTATAAGTTCCTAAAACTTGTTGGCGACTCTTTTACTCTAGCTTCCTTACCTTTGGACGCCACCATGCTTAAGTGTATGATCACAGTAGGGCTCAAGTATGGGATGGCTTGAAATATTCCCTACAGTTTTTTGGCGACTCCACTAGGGAGGATTTCTATTTTAATTCCTAAAATTTATTTTGGTAATGATTTAGAATGAGTGGATGAGACTCGAAAAGTTCTAAGTATTTCATGTAAGTAATTTTGATTAAGACATAAGCATAAAAAAGGTTCTCATTGGAAAGACCATCCATAATGAGTCAAAAACATTGGATTTTTACACATAGGAAATTTGAGAAATATCTTTCACAACTAGAATCAAAATAATACTACAAAAAATGGAAAATTCTAAGTACACAAAAAGTTGATGAGGCATGTAGGACCTGGCGTCTAGAAAACAGAGCCTGTCGCCAATGATATGGCTCTGTCGCCTGGCGACAACATTATTGTCTGGCGACTGGGCTATATCCTGGCGACGGACTCCATTGTCAGGCGCCAAGTTCTTCCACTACCGAGCCAGAACTCTGCCTTCTTATTTTGACTGGTTCTAGCAGTTTTGGCTCGATTCCACTTCTTGATTGAGTTTTTCTCTCTTTTCTTAAATCCATATGTGTTCTACATATGGACATAACCCTCTCGAATTTTATGCTCCATCTACCCAATCTAACACTCCTGGCAACGAAAGGTACATTTGAGATTGTTGAATTCACCAAACCATGGAAGAGATTTTAACTCGCGGGTTCCCATCCACACGCGCCAACCCTTCCAAAGGTACGGCTTCCGCGCGGTTCATCCAGACTCATAACCATGGACCCTCTTTGACTAACCCATATCCTGAACTTTAGAGAACTAGAGCCATGGTTAGGTTGTAAACTCATTGCATCATATTGTGACTACTTGACTACTTGTGCATTCTTTGCTTGTGCATACTCTATGTGTGTTTACACTAACTGTTTGTTTAACTTGTGATTGAGTCTAAATAAACTAATTAATGACTAAAAGGACTTTTCCTGGTTAATTAATTAGTTAACTTGAATAATTACAGGCTGATAAATTAATCAAATCGACTTAGTACAACTTTAGGCTTGTCCATTTAGAGAAAAAATATTGAAAACAGTCCTAGATCGATGTTCCAGCAATGGAGAAAAATTTTGCGCTGTGGTGCCAAACGCTGCTGTGCAACGCCGGGCGACAACCCAATAGTCTGGCGCTGCACCTCAATGTGCGGCGACATTTCTGTTATTTTGACGACAGTTCAGTTTATTGCACGAGTCATCACGGCGAGTCTAATTAAACAGTTTACCAAGCACTTAGTTCCATGGTTATATACAAGAGTCAAAGCATGTCACTTGAACTCACTAATAAAGCAGACACTAATATGTATGTACACTTTAACCATGTCTAGAGAATCTTATTTGCACGTATTTTCCTTAATTTTTCTTAGGGGGATAAGACGGATATTAATCCTCCAGTTAAACCACACTTGTTTGAACTCATATACTTGATTTCCAAAAATGAGCACCCAATTTTTGCTTTCCCTATTTTTGCTTTTTTCTATAAACCACTAAAGTCAAAGCCAATTTCAGTTAAGTCATTAAAACATATAAAATGGTTTAATTTACAACGTGTGGTTAAGAAAGGAAGGGCGTTTAATCAAGGACAACACCTTCGTTCAAGTTCAGCTTTTTAACAAACCAGTCAGTCGGAAAAGAAAAGGTAAGAAGATAATGGAAAGTCAAGAAGAAGTCAATGAGCTTAAGAAGCAAATGGCTAGCGTGACTGATGTGTTGATGGATGTAACCCTTCAAATCAATGAGCCTGTGAAGCAACAACAAATGGAGCTCGTGCAAGAAAGTTTGAGCAAAATATCTAATGACTATAGTTTTGAGGGCATTAGCTCGCAAGGGGTCTCGGTGGACAAGGAGCTTCTTCTACAGAAGATTAATGCCAACGACATCCCTCGGTTCAAGGCAACAAACAACCCTTATTTCCACATAAGAGCTTTCGAGACTATAATGAGCATTAAGGGTATTGATAGGAAAGTCTTTCATTCCTTGTTTTCTTTATCTCTTGAAATTGTTTGTCAACAATGGTTCTTTTCCCTTGACAAAGAGAAAACCTCTACTTGGGAATCTATTGTAAACGCTTTTATTAATAGGTATAACCGTAATATTCAAGTTGAAATTGATCATAGGGAACTTGAAATACTTAAGAAAAAAAAGAATGAAGGTTTCACTTCTTTATTTAACAAGTGGAGGGAAACTTTCACTAAGATGATTGAGGTACCTAGTGAAAAGAAATTTGTGAGGATGTTTATTAAGAATCTCCAAGAAAAGTATTGGAAACATCATAAGTATCAAAACTACTTGCATACCTTTAAGGTCATCTATTACATTGGAATTAACATTGAAGACGACCTTGCTAATCAAAATCTGCTAATAATAACTCTAATAGTGGTTGGAAAGGAAAGAAGAACGACAATCCTTCTTCTTCAAAAACCATCCACTCAAACAATGTTAGCACTTTTAATTTGAGTGAATTCCTCGCCATGAACAATCAAGGAAAAAAGAAACCATTTAGGAGGAACTTTACTCCTATTGGTATGAGTTATGATACTGCATTTAACAAATTATATGCAAAAGGTCTTATAACTCCCATTGGACCATTTAGGGATCCACCTGTCGAAAACAGGACGGCTAACTAGAATCCCAACGCACATTGCAAGTACCATCTAGGCAGGGGCCATCTCACTGAGAATTGTTGGAGAACTAAGGAAGCTATCCCATACTTAATTGATAATAATAAAGTCCCATTGCCCCGTGCAAGAAAGAAGCCAAGTATCAATAGTGCGCCACTTTTTGTTGCTTTGGCTATTTCTGATGAGGAAGACCATGGTGACCCCTCATCCATCATCAAACCAATCAAAGAGATTCATACTATCGAAGAAGAGGAGGAAACCTTCTTCGATTCCATGAGTGATTTCCCTCCCATACAAGAACCCGTAACTAGAGAATAAGTATGGATCCTCATACAATCAATGAGGGAAGGAATAGACTTATTACGCGAAACTCTCGAATTCGCAAAGAAACGAGAAAAGATATTCCAAAGCAAACATGTCAACAACAAAGTTCCACCCATGGAGAAGAAGCCATTCTCTCTCTAAGTAATTAACACACCCAAAAAGAGTAATAAGCCTTACACTCCAATTAGGAATTCCTATGCTAACATGTTCAAAATGCTCTCCAAGAGTGGTAACATTAAACCTCTCGAACCGAGATCATTTGAATCATTAAAGAGGACATATAGGTTCTACTTCCCATATCATCAATCAGCGGGACATACCATACAACATTTCTTAAAATTTAAATATTTAATTCTGTTGAGTAATAAGGTTTTGATGATTGTAAACTAATGATGATTATCTATCTAACGTGTTTGTTAAGTTGTGCATAGAAAAAACAATTTATACTTAGAACAGGATACAAGGAAAATGAGCAATGACAAGTATATAAGGAACTTAAGCAATATATGATAAGCAATAGAAGAATAAGAACAATGATGTGTGTTATGGTTGATAAGCATGATGATGGCTAAGGAACTTTGAAGGTAAATATGTAAATAGGTGTTTGCATAAGTTAGCTTCATGAGGTAAGTACACTATGCATACATGAGTCGTATATGTGTAGGAGTATTTGCATAAGCTTTGAGTTTAATTAGTTCTCTTACTTGAAGTTTGTTTATGAAAAACAAACTTCAATCTAATGTTTCTCTTAAGTGTTTATGTGAAGACAGGAACTAACTTAGCTGAAGTCAATGGGTTGGAACATAGAAGACTTCAAGAGGAACAAGAGAGAATGAATGAACCTAAAGCAGGTTCTCCCATGAGAACCAAACCGCGAAGGAGCCTGAAGTTATTCTCTAAAAATATCCAGAAGGAACTTTCGGCAGGATTTCCCACAAAAGTCGTAGCATGTTCCCTAATAGGTACATGAAGAATTCCATGATCCCTAACAGGTGCATGAAGAGTTCCTTAACAGGAACTTAGTTCTCTAACAAGAACTATCTAAGTTCCCTAACGGGAACTTGAAGACAGAAAGTTAAGTTTTAGTTAGGAACTTGGCCTGCGGTTCCTGAAGTGGAATGTTGCCCCGAGAACTAGAATACATCAATACTACAAGATTCCAGAACAAGAGTTTCAAAGAAACAACATGAAGACGGAGAAATCGAAGTATATCGCTCTAGGATTCATGTAAGTATGTTGGACATAAAAGTCAATCTGAAACATGCCTAAAGAACCAAGGTGAACTCATGATAGTCAATGAAATTAGAGTTACTTACTTGTCAGAAACTTAGAGACTGTCAGAGTTCCAGAACCTAATCGGAACTTAGGTTTGCATGTCATTAAAGGTCGCAGGTCGAATTTAATGATATATATATTTACCTAATACGAGCATATCTTTTAGGGATTTGATTTTACAGAATAAAGATATTTATTTTCTAATAAATCCCTTTGGAAAAAGATACGTTTTTTTTTTGGAAAATATTTTTAGCAAAATAAGTTTTAAATAAAATCTAATTTTATGGCAAGTATATCTTTTGTAAAAAGATATGGTAAGTATATCTTTAGTGAAAAGATATGGTAAGTATATATTTTTTAAAAAGATATATTAGTATATTTGGAAAATATAAGATTTAGATAAAATCTGATTTTATGGTAAACATATATTTTTATTATTGATAGAATATATTCTTAACAAGAATGACCTTATCATGTGTCCTTATTATTCTGATTATTTATTATGTAGACACATGATGTTAATTGTTAGTAAAGATAGTGGGTGTAACATTATTTGTTTAATTATGGATTATTGACGTCTATTACTAACATGAAGGTATCCAATATATATAAGGTAACCAAAGCCAAAAGGTGACCGAATTTGCAGGCTATGTGAGTGGAGACAACTTATTAATAACAATGATTTTTGGTTGTTTGTATATATGGAATTATATGCAAGTTTCTCTCACTACAAAGCCTTTAGAAGAGGTTTGTAGTAGGTGAAGCGATAATATGGATAAGTGTGTAAGTCACCTATACATTTCTCTATAAATATTGGTCATGTGCTTTTGGTATGTATTGATCCGTCACAAATTCCTATTAAAATTCAATTCCCCATTTCTATGAAGGTTATTAGTGAATGGATGTACAAGAAAAGTTGTTTTGAAGCTTATAACGTATATCATGACAAACTAACTTTTCTTCTAGTTTTGTGCTGGTTGTTAATGATTGTTTTGTAGGTTTTTCCATTAAGATAAATCGGTGCATAAAAGTTTGTTCTGTTAGGAACTTGGTGCTTAAATAGTTGGAACTTGATGAACTTGAATTGATAAAATAGATTTAGGATGCAGGAATAAGAAAGCTTTTATATCAAGGTGCTATAGGAGTTAGTGTAAAAGTTCCTATTCAGCTTCTTATGCAAGTTCCGGTGAAGTTCCTATTGTTCAAAGTTCTTTGGAACCAAGCATAAATTCCTGTAGCAGACTCTTATGAAGAATGATGAGTTAAGATGATTATCTTTGACTACGTGTTGGAGATCCATAATTTTGTTTATTGAACGACATTTAAAAGGGAGTATTCTTACTGGAACTTTATGTTTCAATACTTTTATGCTTTAGGTTTTATCTATCTCTCTTGACTAACCTACGAACCTTTTTAAAGCACAAAAGAATTCTCTTGGGTTTTGATTTTTTAGGTTATATCTTCAGAATGTATATTTGAGGAACTTTAATTTGACAAGGTGTTGAAGAACTTCAGATTAAACCAACACGTTCCTCTTCCCAAGATACAATGGTCAAAAGGACCAGAAGGGCATGTTCCAACCTGATATCAATGGGAACATGAACAGTTGAAGGTGCATAGTAGGAAGGAACTCATAGTATCTTGACAGCAAGGTTCCAAAGGGATGATGATTGTAAAATCAAGATATTTCCTGCTATAATCCTACAATTGTTTCATAACAGGTGGTTAGTAAGTCAAGTTCCTATACCATTGTGAACATTTTTCTTTTCGAGTTTTTTTATGCACATTTTGGTGTTTAAATGCTTGTTACTCTAGATGTTTTACGAAATAATTCTATGCTTCAAACTGTAAACATGTTAATCTTTTTATGCTTGATAAACCTAGCAGGAACTCGATAATAGGTATATGTATACGTAAGTTCCAAACAGGTGAAGATTAAGAAGCATGAGAATTGAAATATGTTATCTTTTCTTTCAACATCGGGTAGATGGTAAGCAACACTAATCCATTGGATCTTAGTGATATGGATTTGTTTATCATGTGATATTTAGAGACTAATTGAAAGATATGTCTTGTTTATAAGTAATGAACGCAAATGGACACTTGGTTACTTTTCTTAATAGAAGAGATGATGAACTGTTTGTTGAAAGTCTTTTCTATCACAGGGTTTCTGGCTAAATGTTCATCATTTATGAAGTTATGGATCTAACAATGGAATCTAGTTCCACTCATGTTTGATGTTTGTGGTAGGAACACAGGATTGACAACAAGTTTCCAACTATGAATCATGAAAGACATGAAGAGAACAAAGTTATATGCTAATGGTCTTTGCAGGTTCTTTGGAATGGTTTTCAATGTCTCTTACTACATCATCAACACTGAAGCAATAGATCTTTGATTAACAAGACGCCCTATGTTCCACTTAGGGATGTTTGATGATAGAAGTGCCAAGGCGATTTACCCATAAATGCCTTGAATAGTAAAACATAAAGAGGTTACACTATCATGTTTAATGTGCAATGTGTGAACATATTTTGAGACTAACAGGTTTGTTCCCATCAAGCAGGATATAAAAGATGAGCTCACAAGTTATTGTAGAACTAACTGAGTTCCTAGTAAAGAAATATGTCACTAAGGATAACAGCATGGGCTAGCTACACATGTTGAGGAACTTTTAGATGTTAAGTTTCAACTCGTGCAGCAAAGTTCAATGAACTCAATACAAGAAAGCAAGTTTTAACGAAGTTCCAAAGATGCGATAATATTTGTTCCGACCAACAAATTCTCAACAAAAGGAACTATAGTGTCTTTCATGCATATGTAACCAAGGCCGAGCCTCACGACATTATTGAAGCATTTAAGGATGTAGCTTGAAGGTTAGATATGCAACAGGAACTCAATGAGCTTAAAAGGAAGAAGGTGTTTGTTACATCCTGAACCTATTCTAGAGCACCTAAAAAGGGTCCGAGAGTAAAAAGGGTGTTCTGGAAAAAGCTTTTTGAGTAAGGCACGAAAAAGGAACAAGGCCAGGTTGGTTCTTAACGGAAACAACCAATATAAAGGTACGAATTGTTTTTAAGTAACTTGTTGCTCGTGTAGCTAGACTTGTAGATAATTGAATATTATTTGTTCTTGTTGTTTATATGGGATTAGAGTTATTGTTTTTGATATAAATCTGTATATATGTCTATGTGGAACATACTCTAGGATAGACTGCTATCCAAGTTCCTTCTTGAAAATTGATCTTTAAAATTGTCAATTTTAGTTTTCAAGAGGGACTGAGTTATTAAGTGTACTTGTTTACATTGATTATATTTTTGGTACAACTAACGAGCCATTGTGCATTGGTTTTTGAGGATTCTATAATGAGAAAATATATTTGTAAGCATTAACAACTGACAATGGAACTTGAGTTATATGTGAAAGTTCATATTAGATTTGAGATCATCAAGGAACAGAACAAACACTTCAAAAGAACTTCAAGGTAAGCCATCATATCAACCAATGTTTTAAAAGTTTTATTTTTACTGGTAAAGACTACATAAGATATAAGTTCCTTTTCACATTATGTCTATATATGAATTGAATTGATATAATTTTTGTAGAAATAATGTAACATGTGAAGTTGTGAATTGATTATCTTATGGTTCTGTCTTGACTTGTCATATTCTTGTATATTTCTCAATGGAACAAGACTTGATGAAACATAACATGAGTATAAAGTATTTTTCCCTTAAGTTATGTCAAGTTGGGGTTCCTATGCATGTTAAACTTGAAATAAAGTATGTGCGCTTATTGTTAATGTGTCACACTTAGTTCTTGTGTTGTAAAAGACATACTCACTTGCCAAAGAGTATTAGAGGTCTCATAATAGAATGTGGGTGCTGTCAAACACAAAGTTCCTATGTTGCCAAAGGAACAATGGAAGAAACTTTGATGGAACAAGACAGGTAAGTTCCTAGACCGTTTGTATCTCACTTGTTTAAATTTCGGAGGGAACTAACCTATCTTTTAGCCAACTTTCAAGCATCCACACCATATTTCTTCGAATGCAACATTATTCTACAACGTTTAGTTGTGTGTCCGTGTTGCGCTATTCCTATTTCATATTTTCATATATTCGAAGATTCTATCAACCCTATTTCCTTATCTTTTCATATAGCCACACTTCTTATTCTTAGTTCCCATGAGCTCTAAGTTTGTTCACCATCTTTTTATGGATCAATGAAACGTGAAGAATGGTGATTACATGTTGAGGGGGAAGTTGAAGAAAAAGAAAAGAAGTAAGCACTTGAAAAGGAAGAAGAATGGTAAGGAACTTAGGGGGAATAAGGTAGGAACCAAGAAATCAAAATGGTTCAAAGCTGGTTGGGGAACTCAAGTGTATGAGTAAGTATTATCTCCATTGATTTAAAATATGTTATTATAGGAAAGCATGCAAAATCTGTGTAATGACACCCTATGTAAAAAAAATAAATAAATAAATAAAAAAAGAAGAAGAAGAATAAGGGTGATCAAATATTTAATTTCCTAGATATCTAAATATGAAGAATATTGACTATGTTGTTGTCGTGTACTCGTATACTAGGTAAGCTAGCTAGTGAAGGAACAACATTAAACGTTGAAGGATCTTGACTATGAAGCTGAAATCTATTTAACTTCTAGTAAGCAGAATGTTCCTCAAAGAAGTTGGTAGTTGAAGTAAGGGAACTTGGTTATCAATTAGCAAGATGAATATGTGTTGTGTTTAGCAGGAGGTTCAAGAGTATGAAATTAAGATTAAATTCAAGGAATCTCATCTCAAAAGGTCTAAGTAAAGAGCACAAATTCTACTTCATGATCCCTTTACTTATTTTGTTCCATATGCTTCTTTATTTATCCTTTGAGCTTACGCTTTCATTTGCGTATTCATGCAATCCATTTCTTACTTTTTAGCTCCGATCCTTACTTGATTTTTAACTTCTTATTTGTCAAGTTCAATTCAAGGTTTTGAAGTTGGGCCTTTGGATTGTGAGTTGGAAATTAGTGTGAAAATGGTATCCGTGTTTGAAAATTGAGTACCTTGAGGCTTTTAGTAACAACAAGTGTTTAATCATTATATATTTACTTATTATATGGTGGTAGGTGTGACATATGACTTTACGTGTGTGTAATTTATGGTTAACAAACGTGTGGAACAATACCGTTTTTGATAATGACTAAAGGGGGAAGAATATGTATGATGCTTATAATATATAGTAGTCTAAAGTTCTTACATCATGATCATTGAAAGTATATATATATATATATAGGGGGAGGCTCTCGTGAGAATTTTTCTTATGTGAGAATTTTTTTTATGTGAGAACACTCTTTATGTTCTAAATTTTTACTTGTATGTTCTAAATTTTAAATATGATGTTCTAAACTTTTCCTTAGGTGTTCTAAATTAAATCAAATGTTCTAATTTAGTATTCACATGTTCTAAACCATAAATTAGTTAAGTTTAATATCATAAATTTTAAATAACTTGTTACAAAATTTTAACTTATATGTTCTAAATTTTAAAATGTGTGTTCTAAGATTTTTAATTGTATGTTCCAGATTTTAAAGCGTATGTTCTATATTTTTACTCATATGATCTAAATTTTTTACTCACACTTTCTATATTCTATATTTGTTTGTTCTAAATTTTTATTCACATGTTCATAATCTTAAATCAAATGTTCTAAATTTTACTCATATGTTTAAAATTTCATAAAGCAGATTTTATAAATTTTTAATCACTTGTTCTAATTCTTAAATCAAATGTTCTAATCATATTACTCACTTAGATGTTCTAAATTATTACTCAGATGTTCTAAATTTTAATTTCAGACGCATGTTCTAAATTTTTACTCGTATGTTCTAAACTTTTACTCACATGTTCTAAATTTAAAATCAGTTCTCATATAAGTATGAATTCTCACATATGAACCTATTCTCACCGGATCCCTCCCCTATATATATATATATATATATATATATATATATATATATATATATATATATATATATATATATATATATATATATATATATATATATATATTGATAATGATGTGTACTGCAAAGTTTCTAACTTTGTGAAGTTCCTGTGTATGTTCCTAACTTGTTCTAAATGTTATTTCCTTGAAGAACTAAGGGGGAATAAATGTACAACGATTGTCCTTTAATGTGTGATAAGCATCATTAGTTTGTCATCATCAAAAAGGGGGTAATTGTTGAGTAATAAGGTTTTGATGATTGTAAACTAATAATGATTATCTATCTAACGTGTTTGTTAAGTTGTGCATAGAAAGAACAAGTTATACTTGGAACAGGATACAAGGAACCTGAGCGATGACAAGTATATAAGGAACTTAAGTAATATATGATAAGCAATAGAAGAACAAGAACAATGATGAGTGTTATGGTTGATAAGCATGATGATGGCTAAGGAACCATGAAGGTAATTATGTAAATAGGTGTTTGCATAAGTTAGCTTCATGAGGTAAGTACACTATGCATACATGAGTCATATATGTGTAGGAGTATTTACATAAGCTATAAGTTTAATTAGTTCTCTCACTTGAAGTTTGTTTATGACAAAGAAACTTCAATCTAATGTTTCTCTTAAGTGTTTATGTGAAGATAGGAACTAAGTTAGGTGAAGTCAATGGGTTGGAACATAGAAGACTTCAAGAGGAATAAGCGAAAACGAATAAACCTAAAGCAGGTTCTCCCATGAGAACCACACCACGAAGGAACCTGAAGGTATTCTCTAACAATATCCAGAAGGAACTTTCGGCAGGCATTCCCACGAAAGCCGGAGCATGTTCCCTAACAGGTACATAAAGAGTTCCCTAACAGGAACTTAGTTCTCTAACAAGAACTTTCTAAGTTCCCTAACAGGAACTTGAAGACAGCAAGTTAAGTTTCAATTAGAAACTTGGCCTGCAGTTCCAGAAGTGGAACGTTGCCCCGAGAACTAGAATACATCAATAATACAAGATTCTAGAACAAGAGTTTCAAAGAAACAACATGAAGACGGAGAAATCGAAGTATATCGCTCTAGGATTTATGTAAGTATGTTGGACATAAAAGTAAGTCTGGAACAAGTCTAAAGAACCAAGGTGAACTTATGGTAGTCAATGAAATTAAAGTTACTGACTTGTAAGGATCTCAGAGAATGTCAGAGTTCTAGAACCTAATCGGAACTTAGGTCTGCACGTCGTTAAAGGTCGCAGGTCGAATTTAATGATATATATATTTACCTAGTACATGCATATCTTTTAGGGATTTGATTTTACATAATAAAGATATTTATTTTCTAATAAATCCCTTTGAAAGAAGATAAGTTATTTTTGGAAAATATTTTCAGCAAAATAAGTTTTAAATAAAATCTAATTTTATGCCAAGTATATCTTTTTTAAAAATATATGGTAAGTATATCTTTTGTGAAAAGATATGGTAAGTATATATTTTGTAAAAAGATATATTAGTATATTTGGAAAATATAAGATTTAGATAAAATATGATTTTATTGTAAATATATCTTTTTATTATTGATAGAATATATTCTTAACAAAAGATATATTTTTGGAAAACATCTTTTATTTCTATCTTTTAATAAAACTTATCTTTTACAAAAAGAATTTTTGGGTGTACTATAAATATGCTCATATTTATTCATTCAAATTCGAGGCTGATGAAGCTTAGTGGTCGTGCTTAATGGTTTCATCCTTCACCACGAAGCTAAGTCAAACCTCCAGGTCAAAGTTCTAGTCAGGTTTGGTTTCAGTTCGTCCAGTCAGTTCCAGACAGATCTTGAGTGTCTAGCATATTAGTTTTATCTCTTTATTCATTGGTATGTATTTAGAGTTATTCTTTGAGATCTTGTAATTGAGAAGAAGTGTTTTGAGTGTTTTATGTATTGGGGTGTGAGAGTTCGTGAGGATTCTCGTTATAATTGTATTAAGAGTGCAATGTGTGAGCTTCTAGGGTGTTGTCGATTGAGCTTCTAGTGTGAATCCGAGTGGGTAGTGCTTTGGTAGTACGAGTGCATCTAAGTGTGGTACTTAGTTTGAATAAGATAGGGTCCTATCGAGTAGCAAGTGTGGAGCTTGTGAATAAAGGTTTGTGTTAATATGTTGTAACTTGGTGTTTTCCCTATTATAGTGAAGGGGTTTGTGTTCGAAATCCCTAAGGTAGGGTTAAGGTTTTACTTCCAGTTGGGCCCTGGATGGTTTCCTCGTAAAATCCGCTTTGCATTGTCTAAGTTCCTAACAACAATCAGTTTTATATTCCGCAAAAAGTAGGCACTATGAACATACTACAATTCACCCCCCCCCCTCTTGTAGTATATCATCCGAAATAACAAATTTGAAGGCTAATTGATAATAAGAAGCTAGTCTAAATTCCACAAGAACAAGATGCTAGCATCAATGGAGTTTGGGACAACGATGACGAGGATGTGTATCTCAAGGATATGGAAGAACCTCCACTTTCAGTGTTATATCAAGTAAGCGACTGTTTGGATGAAGAAAATTCACCCATAGATGTTCTCACAAGATCTGGGAGAATGTAACCTCCCATCACCGCACAACTTATTCCTATTACTCAACTAGTTCCCATACCAATTATAGAAGACAACAACGTTTTCAAGAAATTTAAAAAGACCAAGGTCGAGATGAACGTATGGAAACTTCTAGGTACATCCCGAGAAAATAGGTTGGTGATAATGAACGCTTTGGACAAAATAGGGATAAAACCAGAAACCACTCCCGAGGGGTTGGTTAACTTTCTCACGAGTGATCTTCCTAGTCCCATCAACTTGATCACCTTTTCTAACAAGGTTCTACCTCTGGAAGGTGACAAACATTACAAGGCTCTAAACCTCACAGTAATCTACAAGAGATTGAATGTCCCAATTACTCTTGTAGATAATGGATCGGCAATCAATGTTTGTCCACTTAGAACTGCGAGAATGTAAGGATAAGGGATGAAGATTTACCCCGTTCAACACAAGGAATAAGAGCCTACGACAATACTCGTTGCAAAACACTTAGAAAAATTACAATGAATGTAATGACGGGAGTGATAGAACATGCCACTACCTTCCAAGTAGTGGATATTAAGGCTTCCTTCAACCTATTGTCGGGATGCTCTAGGCTTCAGGACCTTAAGGTCGTCCCTTCATCCCTTCATCAACAAGTAAAGGCTATAGTTGGAGGGATCCCTATTACAATCGTTGCTTCACCTATGTAAATCAAAGCTGTTGAAGATCCAATTATTTAATGAAGATATGTGGGGCTTTAATGATGAAGATATGTGAGGCATTAATGAAGACGTCTCCTTAATCAAGGAAGATGAAAGAACCCCTCTTTGCTATAACCTCCACTCCAATATGAATATAAATGCTATTTTCAGAAAATAGGGACACTTTCCTGGAATGACTCTTGGAAAGAAAAAAGGAGATAGAAAATCAAATGGAATTACCTAGCCTCCCTAAATTAGATACTTTTAGACTTGATTCGAATCGACTCTAGAAGATCTAAATCGAGCCCGGGAAAAATCTAAGGCGCGTAGGAACGCTCGTACCCAAAAGAAAGCAATCCCAATGAACCAATATCCTCTTACTCTTAATGGACAATTTATAAGAGAAAGAGAGGACTATCCATGCCACAAATTTCCCAAAACCTTTGTTGTAAATGACATAAGGAAACCTGGGTTCGAAATCATTCTGGATTGCTACTTTTTAGATGAGATACCAACTCCTTTCCACAAGGAGAAAGCACCCCCATGATTTGACTTTAATGTCATGGGACTCCTCTTTAGGCGCGAGAAGAATGAGCCAAAATATATAGAGGAAAATTCCTCACTCATTCAAACAGCCCTAAAAATTGAAAACTTCAATCCTTCCAAGCTCATCACTACAACAGAGGGTTTAGTACAAGGATGGTGCAAAAGAGTAAAGGTGACTACTCCGAGTGGAAGAAAGATCTCCATAACAACAGGAAATGACCAATGTTTAAAGAGTCGTCTGAGTCAGAGTCCGAGTCAGAGACTTCCCCTATCGAGTCTTCTAAGTCCTTAGCTATAGCACCGTCTCTCTCAAATTCTTTTATTTTAGCACCTACTCCGAGGATAGTTAGTAGTCAAGTCCTAGAGGACATTTCCTTATTTGATGTAAAGATTTCCGAATTCAATAATATGTCTTCTTCCCCTTACTCCTCGTGTTACTCTCTAACCCAAAATGACGAGCATTGCTTAACCAACAATGAAAGTGACAAAGAAATCATTAAAGCAATGGAAACACTTGAAAATAAAACACTGGTAATTGAGGATATTGAAACGATTGATATCTCAAACGATCCAACCATTAAAAGAGAAGTTAAAATCGGATTAACACTTAATAAAGATGAAATAACCGATTTAATCAGTCTACTTAAAGAATTTATCGATGTATTTGTTTGGTCATATGAAGATATGCCAAGCATTAACAGAGAAATAGCTCAACACTATACCACTAATTCCAGGAATGAAACCTATCAAACAAAAGTTGCGTTGAATGAAACCCGACGTAGCTCTTAAAATAAAAGAAGAAGTTCAAAAGCAAATAACTACAAGTTTTATCAAGGTATCCAAATACCCTAAATGGGTTGCAAACGTGGCCTAAGTTTCAAAGAAGGATGGAAGGGTAAGAAAATGTGTGTCAACTATCGAGACCTAAATAAGGCAAGTCCAAAGGACAACTTCCCTTTACCACAAATCAACATCTAAGTAGATAATACAGCAAATCACGCACTTCTCTCATTTATGGATGGGTCCGTAGGGTACAACCAGATTCTCATGGCGGAAGAAGACATGGAGAAAACAATGTTTATAACACCTTGGGGTACTTATTATTAAATGATAATGACATTCGGGTTGAAAAACACGGGTGCCAGTGACCAAAACCATTAAAACGAGCAGCAACTGCCTTACTCAATGCCATGATGCACAAGGAGGTTGAAGTCTATTGATCGGCCAGGACATCAAGTAGCCTTAAGAAAATTCTTCGAAAGGCTAAACAAATACAACATGAGGTTTAATCCATCCTAGTGCGCTTTTGGAGTCACCTCAGGAAAACTCTTGGGATATATCATAGGCTCTAGAGGAATAAAAATAGATCCAACCAAGATCAAAGCAATTATGTCAATGCCGCCGTCCAAAACCGAGAAACAAATTCGAGTATTTATTGGCCGGTTGCAATACATAAGTAGGTTCATATCCAAGCTAACAACAATATGTGAACCAATATTCAAGAAACTCAAAAAGAATGTACCAGTAATATGGGACGATGAGTGTCAAAAATCCTTTAAAAAGATCAAAGCTTATCTCGCAAATCCTCCCATATTAGCACCAGCTCTTCCAGGGATACCTCTTAGGTTGTACTTTACAGTCACCAAAGAGACAATGGGGGCTATGCTCACACAAGAAGTAGAAGGAAAAGAAAACGCCATCTACTACCTAAGCAAGAAAATGCTCGAGTATGAAGTACGCTATACACAACTTGAGAAATTGTGCCTCGCATTAGTGTGGGACGTAACCAAGTTGAGACATTATATGCTCGTGCATACAGTCTTTGTAGTATCTCCAATGGATCCACTCAAGTACTTTTTTGAAAAATCTACACTTAATGGGCGCATATCAAGATGGATAGTCAACCTAGCTGAATTTGATGTAAGGTTCATTCCTCAAAACGTTATTAAAGGATTCGTAGTCTCAAACTTCTTAGCGGATTTTCCAATAGAAGATTCGACGCCAATACATGACAACGAATTTCCAGATGAAGACTTGATGGTCACAAAAGATGATACTTGGACATTATACATCAACGGGGCCTCAAAGAAAAATGGATGTGGCATTAGAGTGTTATTAGTATCACCTAAAGAAGAACATGTTCCAATCTCCATTAAGTTAGATTTTGACGTTACCAACAACGCTGTAGAATCGAAGCATGTGTGGTAGGCCTTGAAATAGCTTTTACATTGGGAGTAAAGAAACTTCGAACATTCGGATATTCTTCTTTGATCATCAATAATTCTCTAAAATATGGAAAGTAAGGAGTGAAACCCCATACCAAAATTATCTAGAAACTCTCACCAACCAATTGGAAAAGGTAGAATACACATATTTACCTAGAGAGGAAAACCAATTTGTTGATGCCTTGGCAAGACTAGCCTCCATAGTTAGGATTCCTACAGAAATTGAGCAAATGCCTTTAACCATAAAGAAAAGGCATAAGCTGGCCTACATTCAAGTCATAGAAGACGATGAAGTGGTCCAAGATGATGAAGAAGAAAAGGAATAAGAAGAAGAAGAAGAAGAAGAAGAACCATGGTATACAGATATACTCAACTATGTCACCAAAGGAGAATATCCTCCTCATGCTGACAAAAGGGCAAAATGAGCATTAAGACTCTTGGCTTCCCAATATGTACTCATAGACAACGAGTTACACAAAAGGGTACCTAAGGGTCGAGCTCTCTTATGTGTAGGCAAAAAGGAAGCCCAAAGAGCTATGAGGATAGTCCACGAAGGCGTCTGTGAAACTCATGTGAATGGAAAAATGCTAGACCAAAAGATAATACGAGAAGGGTATTATAGGACTACCATGAATAGGGACCGTCATCAATACGTAAAAATATGCCCTAAATGCCAAATATACGCTAACTTGCAACATGTTCCCCCATCTATACTCTACACATATACATCACCATGGCCATTTTAAACATGGGGAATTGATATCATCGGAAAAATTACCCCTCCTGGGATAGGAGGTCACGAATACATTCTAGTAGCAATCGATTACTTCACGAAGTGGGTTAAAGCACAGTCATATGCTAAAATTACCGCAAAACATGTAACACTCTTTATCGAAAGGAACATTATTTGTCGATATGGAGTCCCACATGAGATGATAAATGACAATGGAACTTACTTTCAAGAAGAATGTGAAGAATTGCTACAAAAGTATGGTATTCAACACCATCATTCTTCTCCTTATGGACCTCAAGCAAATGGAGCAGTTGAGGCAACTAACAAGAATTTAAAGACTATTATCGAGAAAATGACAGAAAATTACAAGGATTGGCCTAACAAACTCCATTTTTCACTTTAGGTTATTGCACGTCAATTCGTACATCAAAAGGAAATATTTGATTCTCCTTAGTTTATGGAATGGATGTCGTACAGCCTGTAGAGCTAGAGATACCTTCTCTATGCATTTCATTGGAAAGTAAACTAGATGAAGTCAAATGGACTAGGGCAAGATATGAAGATCTAATTCTACTCGATGAAAAGTGACTAGAAGCTCTACATCATACTCAATGCTATCAAACCCGTATGGCTAGACACTTTAATAAGAAGGTCAAGACAAGAAACATCAAAGTATGAGACTTGGTGTTAAAAGCGCTAAGGAAAAATGTTTTGAATCCAAGAGGCAAATTTAGGCCTAATTAGTCCGGACCATATATCGTCAAAACCATCTTGTCAGGAAGTGCAGCAAAATTAACTAATATAGATGGTAATGAGTTCTCAAACATGACGAACCTTGACCAACTTAAAAAGTACTACCCATAATTACTTGAGTAGGATACTAAAGTGTGCTACGTTTGGCCTGATTCCTTAGGAAAGGATACGTAGGCAACCCTTTATGGGGTGTGGCCACTTTTATTTTGCACAAATATTGCATCCCAGCATCAACAAAAATACGCCCAACATCAATGCAAAGTAAAAAGTCTGTCGCCAAACGATAGACTACAGCGATTGGCGACAAAGTGCAGTGCCTGGCGATGAAAGTAGCATCTGGCGACAGACTTAAAATCACGGCGCCAATTTTCAGCGAATATATGGGGAAATTTCGGTGTTGCTCTTTTCTAATTCTTGTCAGTTTCTTCCATAAAAGGCCTAGCTCTCCAAAAAGTGTCAACCCTCTCTACTTCTTGAGAAACAGGGAATTCATAGGGATGACAAAGATCTCACGAAGGAATCGTTTGAATAATACTGTACTGCCTTTTTACCCTGCAGGGATAATAAAAAGTCATCTAGGTTAAGCTTGGAAGACGGCAAAACGGTTCTTGTTGACACCAACCATCTTCTCAATTTTACATCATGGGATGACCCATTTGATAGCAATATTACGAGAGGCAAATATTTTTGCTCCACTCATGGCGACCATCTTTATAGAGAAACGCTTCTTTCGCCTCACAAAGAAGTTTGAAGTGTATTTTGCAATTTTTATCAAGAGGACTAATTAATTCTAACCTCTCCATTAGCCACATAAGCAACAATTCAATGCAAATAATTAATATTACTATACAAAAATATATGTTATTGATTTTTGTAATTAAAAATATTATTTTTCAACCTGTAATAACATTGGAGAGCCTCAAAAAGGTGCTTTTGGATTTTTCTTTAATTCATTTAGACTAAGCATAGTCTCTAAAACAATTAATGGCATTGGATTCCTTCCAGATTTAATTTGTTCCAAGACAGATATTATAATTGCTTGACCCTCATTATTTCTACCACTAGTGAGAAGATAATGGTTAAGCATGCAAAATAGAAAAGCCCTTCTTCTATAAACATGAAAAGACTAAGAATATTGTCTATCAAAGTAGTGGCGTGCAAATTCTTTTAGATTAACTACGCTACCATCTACAATATTTGTTAGATCTCTGTCTTTTAGATTAAAGAAGCGCTCAAAATCTTTATAATAATACTCACTAACATTAGGAATTACCACAAGATCTAATAAAGGAAAGCCTAGAACGGCACCAAATTCTTCCGATAATGGGCTAATTTCATCATAGTCTAGTCTAAAGCAATGTGTGGCTGGATCCCAATATTTTGAGGCGGTATGAATAAAATCTATGTCAATATCTACCCCCTTAATACTATAAACACCTCCCAAATGGAAAAAGTCAAGTTCTTTTCTCTCCTTAGCGGTCAAAGACCGACACCACTCACGAGTAAAATCACTAAAACTCTTAGTGACTAAAGGCATGATTACTTGTTGAGAGACTAAGGTTATAATTAATGATTAATCTATTGAATTATACAGAAGTCGGCAGATTAGGGGGTTATTTATGCACAAAACTAGTACAGTTCGACTCCTAAAAGGATTCAGAGAAAAAAATTACAGCGCCTGGCGACGAAATGCAGCGCCCAGCGACGAAGAGGCGGTGCAACGCCTGCTCAACGCACTATGCAAACCGCGTTATTCTGACTACGATTCGATTTTTTACATTGACTTTACAATTACGCCCCTTGTTCAATCACCCTATACATAAAATTTAATATATTTTTCCTGTTTTTTTCTTGGATTTAATCGAGTTTAATTAAATTTAGGCTTATTTTAGTCCAAACTAAACTATTTTTAATTCTTTTTTGGGGGGAGAAAGTCGAATACCCTTCATCAATAATCAAAATGGCGGAAATTTTGTGCGCGAAATTTAATCACAAATTTTGACACACGCATATGCACATAAAATGAAAAAAAATGCAAAGATAATGCAGAGACAATATATAATAGTTTGTATATACAATAAGTCTAAAAGGTAAATCATATAATACAAACTGGCAAAGTCCAACAAAGTCAAAATAAATAAAACGCACAGGTACAACTCTGGTGCCGGAGGGCGCATATGAGGAGGAATGTTCATCATATCAAGGAACATTGCAGACCGAGGAGTATGCTCCTCACCAGCTCCAGACTCGCTAGTAGGCGGGAACCTCAAATCAAACCCAGTCCACTTAGGCTCACCCTGATACTGAATCGACAAAGACTCAGGCTGTTGTTGCTGCTGCGACGACGAGCCAAACTCAAACATCCCGCCACACATCGAAGGAGCCGATGTCGCGCCTCCTTGGCCCATTGGCCCAGTCTGTGCGCCCTCAGATGAAGAACCCGAACCCTCCAATGTCTCGGTACGAGTGGCATTTGATCAGCCACCCCAGCTTGCTTGAGGTGACTCCAAAAGTACACTTGGATGGATTCAACCTCATGTTGTATTTTCTTAGCCTTTCAAAAAAAATTTCTCAAGGCTATTTGATGTCCTGGGCGATCTTTTAATTTCACAATCATGTCGTCCACATATACCTCAACTTCTTTGTGCATCATGTCATGGAGTAAGGCAGTCACTACTCTTTGGTAAGTAGCACTCGCGTTTTTCAACCCGAATGGCATTACTGTGTAACAGTAAGTACCCCATTGTGTTATAAATGTTGTTTTCTCCATGTCTTCTTCTTCCATGAGAATTTGATTATACCCCGTGTATCCGTCCATAAACGAGAGAAGTGCATGATTTGCTGTATTATCTACCAAAATATCGATGTGTGGTAAAGGGAAGTCGTCCTTTGGACTTGCCTTATTTAAGTCTCGATAATCGACACACATTCTGACCCTTCCATCTTTCTTTGGAACTGGGACGATGTTGGCTACCCATTTGGGGTATTTGGATAACCTGATAAAACCCGCAGTTATTTTTTTTTTTTAACTTCTTCTTTTATTTTATTAATAGTTACGTCGGGTTTCATTCGACGCAACTTTTGTTGTACGGGTTTCATTCCTTGAATTAGTGGTATAGTGTATTAAGCTATATTTCTAGTAATACCTGGTATATATTCATATGACAAAGCAAATACATCGATAAATTCTTTAAGTAGATTAATTAAATTGGTTCTTTCTTTTTCATTAAGTGTTAATGTGATTTTAACTTCCCTTTTAATGGTTGAATCGTTTGAGATATCAACCGTCTTAGTTTCCTCAATTATCGGTGTTTTCTTTATAAGTGTTTTCATTGCTTTAATAATTTCTGTGTCATTTTCATTGTTAGTTAAGAATTGCTCGTCATCTTGAGTTAATGAAAAACACGAGGAGTAAGCAGAAGAAGACATATTATTAAACTCTGAAATCATTACATCAAAAAGGGAAATATCCTTAGGGACTTGATTACTAACTATCCTAGGAGTAGAAATAGAAGAAGGAGGGGTGCTACAACTAAAGATTTGAATGACTCTACAGGAAAGGACTCTGACTCAGGCGACTCCTCAAACATCGGTCCTTGCCCTATCATTATAGAGATTTTTCTTCCGCTTGGAGTAGTAACCTTGACCGTCTTGCGCCACACTTGTACTGATCCTTCTACTAGAGTGATGAGCTTTGAAGGGTCAAAGTTCTCGCTTTGTTGGACTGTTTGGATGAGCGAGGAGTTATCCTCTATGTATCTCAGCTTATCTTTTTCTCGCCCAAATAGTAATCCCGTGACATTAAAGTCAAAGCATGGGGGTTCTTTCTCCTTGTGAATAGGAGTTGGGATTTCATCTAGAAAGTAGCAATCTAAGAAGATTTTAAATCTCGGTTTCCTTATTCCATTTACAACAAATGGTTTGAGAAATTCATAGCATGTATAGTTCTTTCCTTCTCTTATGAACTTTCCATTGAGAGTAAGAGGATACTGATCCATTGGGATTGCTTTCTTTTGTATGAGAGTTTTCCTACGCACCTTAGACCATTCCTGGGTTTGCTTAAGATCTTCTGGAGTCAGTTTCAAACCAAGTCCAAAAGTATCTAACTTTAGGAGGCCAGGTAATTCCAGTTGTTTTGCTATCTCTTTCTTCTTTCCTACAGTCATTCTAGGAAAGTTCCCTTGTCTCTTTAGGATAGCATTTACTATCATATTTGAGTGGGGTTCATGACAAAGAGGGGTCCTTTCATCTTCCTTGATAAGGATAACTCTTCATTAAAGCCCCACAAGTCTTCGTCATCTTCATCGTGCTCCACATTGATGATCGGATTTTCCACAGCTTTAACCCTCATGGGCGAAACGTCGATTGTGATGAGGATTCCTCCAACTATGGCTTTTACCTGTTGGTGGAGAGATGAAGGGACGACCTTGAGGTCATGAAGCCAAGGGCGTCCCAACAATAAGTTGAATGAAGCTTTAATATCTACCACTTGGAAGGTAGTAGCGTGTTCTATTGCTCCCGTTGTAACATTCATAGTAATCTTACCAAGAGCTTGACGACAAGTATTGTCATAAGCTCTTATTCCTTGTGTTAACGGAGTTAAGTCTTCATCCCTTATGCCAAACATCCTCGCAGTTCTGAGTGGACTTTCATTAATTGCCGATCCATTGTCTATATAAGTCACTAGGACGTTCATTCTCTTGCAAACTACTGTGAGGTTTAGTGCCTTATAATTCTTGTCACCTTCAGGAGGAAAATCTTTATCAAAAAAAGGTGATCACGTTGGTAGGACTAGGGAGATCATTCGTAAGGAAGTTAGCCAACCCCTAAGGAGTGGTGTCGGAATCTATCCCTATCTTATCCAAGGCATTCATTACTGCCAACCTATGCTCTCGAGACGTAGCTAGAATTTTCCATACATTCATCTCGACCTAGGTCTTTTTGAATATTTTGACAATGTCATAATCTTCTATGATAGGTATGGGAACTTGCTGCACATTTGGAATAGGTTGTGTAGAGACGGGAGGTTGCGTTCTCCCTGATCTTGTGAGGACGTCTATAGGTGAATCCTCTTCATCTCAAAATTCACCTACTGAATATGACACTTAAAGTGGAGGTTTTTCCATTTCTTTTAGGTAGACGTCTTCTTCATCGCTGTCCTAAACCCCATTGATGCTTATGTCTTCTTCTTATGGGATTTAAACTAGCTTCTTATCATCAATCATCTTCTGAATTAAATCTTTAAATTTAAAACAGTTTTCAATAGTGTGTCCCCCTGATTGATGGTATTGACAATAGAACTTGTCTTTCCTCTTTAAAGATTCAAATTGTCTCGGTTCGAGAGGTTTGACCTTACCATTCTCGGAGAGAATTTGGAACATTTTAGCATATGTAGTCCCAATTGGAGTATAGAGTTTATTACTCTTCTTGGGTCTGTCAATTACTTGTAAAGGGAATGTTTTATTCTTTGTGGGTAGAATTTTATCATACTTTCTTTGAAGTTCCTCCGCTTGTTTCTTTGCAAATTCAACAGCCTCATGTAGTAAGTCTATTCCCTCCCACATGAACCATATAAGCATTCGCACGTCTTCCTTGCTTGCTGGTTCTTGAAAGTCATCCATGGCATCAAAAAAGATCTCCTCCTCTTCTTCGATAGTGTGAATTTCTTCAATGGGTTTAATGAGAGATGAGGGATCAACCTCATTTTCCTCATCGGAGATGGCCAAGGAAAGCGAGAGGTGCGTTGTCGATGCTTGGCTTCTTACTGGCAGGGGGCAATGGTAGTTTGTTGTTATCAATTAAATCTTGTATAGTTTCTTTAAGCTTCCAACAATTTTCTGTGAGATGGCCCCTACCTTTGTTATATTTGCAGTGTGCATTGGGATTCCAATTAGTTGTCCTCTTTTCAACTGGTTGGTCCCCAAATGGTCCAATAGGAATTATAAGACCTTTTCCAATGTCAGTCGGTCGAATGCGGTGTCATAACTCATACCAATAGGAGTAAAGTTCCTCCTAAATGGTTTCTTTTGTCCTTAGTTGTTCATAGCAAGGACTTCAATCAAATTAAAGGTGCTAACATTGTTTGAGTGGGTGGTTTTGGAAGAAGAAGGATTTTCGTTCTTCTTGCCTTTCCAGCCACTGTTAGAGTTATTATTAGCATCTTTTAGCTTAGCAGGGTCGTCTTCAATGTTAATTCCAATGTCATAGACGGCCTTGAAGGTGTGTATATTGTTTTGATATTTCAGATGCTTGGAGTACTTTTCTTGAAGGTTCTTGATGAACAACCTCAAACATTCTTTCTCGCTTAGTACTTCAATCATCCTAGCAGAGGTTTCTCTCCATTTATTAAAGAAAGAGGTAAAACCTTCATTCTCTTTTTGTTTAAGTATTTCTAGTTCCCTATAATCAGTTTAAACTTTAATATTGCACTTATACCTATCAATGAAAGTGTTTACTATTGACTCCCAAGTAGAGGTTTTATCTTTGTCAAGAAAGAAGAACTATTGTGGGCAAACGATTTCAAGAGATAAGGAAAATATAGAAGGAAATATTTTTTTATCAATACCAATAATCCTCATTATTGTTTTAGAAGCTCTTAAATGGAAATAATGGTTGTCAGTTGCCTTGAATTTTGGGATGTCGATGGCATTGAACTTCTGCGGAAGAAGCTCCTTGTCCACCAGACCCCTTGTGAACTAATGCCCTGAAACTTGCAGTCACTATATAGCTTACTCAAGCTTTCTTGCATGAGGTCCATTTGATGTTGCTTCACAGGATCATTAATTTGAATGGTTAAAGCCTTCAACACTTCAGTTATGTCAGTCAATTGATTCCTAACTTCGTTGACTTCTTCCTGAGTTGCCATTATATTCTTAGATTTCTTTTTTCGAGCGATTGGTTGGTCAAAAATTTGTACTTGAATGAAAAGGTTGTCTTTGATCAAACGCCCTTCCTTTTTTGACCACGCGCTGTGAATTAAACCATTTATTTTAATGACTTGACTTAAATTGACCTTGACTTTATGGGTTTATAAAGAAAAAGAAAAAAAAATAGGGTGTATATTTTTGGGAATCAAGTATAGGGTTCAAACAAGTGGTTTAATTGGAGGATTAGTATCCTACTTACCCCCCTAAAAAAACTGACGGAAGATACGCGCATACAAGACTCTCTTTACATGGTCAAAGTGTACATATATATTAGTGTGTGCTTTATATGTGAGTGCAAGTGAAGTGCTTTGACTCTTATGTTAGACCATGGGACTTAGTGTCTAGACTCAATTAAGGACTTAACAAAGGTACTGTTGTTAACAAAATAATCGAATTGATTAGCAAATGTTTTATTAGACTCATAGTGATGACTCGAGCAAAATACCAAACTGTCGCCAAAGCAACAGGATTGTCGCCGCACTTTGCTGTGCAGCGCCAGACGATAGAGTTGTCTCCAGGCGTTGCACATAAAAGTGTTGCACTGCAGTCCAAATCGTGGCGCCATTGCTGGAACGTTGATCTGGGACTGCTTTAAGCATTTTAACTCTACAGGACATGCCTAATGTCGTACTAAGTCAATTCCGATTAAATTTCTAGATTTTAATTACTCGAATTAATTAATTTATTAGGCAAAGTCCTTTTAGTCATTAATCTGTTTATTTAGGCTTAATCACAAGTCAAACAAACGGTTAGGAAAAACACATAGAGTATGCACAACAAATAATGCACAATTAGTCAAGTAGGCACAATATGATGCAATGAGTTTGCAACCTAACCATGGCTCTAGTTCTCTAATGTTCGGGATATGGGTTAGTCAAAGAGGGTCCATGTTTAATTATCCGGATGCACCGTGCGGAAGCCTTACCTTTTGAAGGGTTGGCGCGAGTGGATGGGACATCGCGAGTTAAAAACTTGCTTCCATGATTTGGTGAATTCAACATTCTCGAATGTACCCTTTGTTACAAAGAGCGTTCAATTAGGTAGATGGAGCATGAATTCCCAAAGGGTTATGTCCATATGTAGAACACATATGGGTTTTATAAAAGTGAGAAAAACTCAATCAGGAAGTAGGATCGAGCAAATAGTGCTAAAAACTAGTCAAAATTAGAACGCATATTTCTGGCTAGGTATTGGAAGAACTTAGTGCTAGAGAACAGAGGTCGTCGCCCCTATTTGGTTATGTCGCCTGGCGATAGAGTCAAATACTTGGCGACAGACTCTATTTTCTGACGCCAGTTCCTACATGCCTCAGCAGCTTTCTGTGCTCGATAAAATTTTCCAATTTCGCGCGACATTATTTCGATCCTAGTTGTGAAAGATATTCCTCAAATTTCCTACACGTAAAAATCCTATGTTTTTAACTCATTATGAATGGTCTTTACAATGAGATCTTTTTTATCCACATGACAATAATGTTAATCAAAATTACGCACATGAAATACTTAGAACTTTTCGAGTCTCATCCACTCATTCTCATTCTAAATCATTGACAAAATAAATTTAAGGAATTAAAATAGAAATCCTCCCCAGTGGAGTTGCCAAAAACTATAGGGAATATTTCAAGCATTACCCCAAACTTGAACCCCACTGTGATCATAGACTATAGTACGGTGGCGTCCAAAAGGAAGGAAGCCAGAGCAAAAGAGTCGCCAACAAGTTTTAGGAACTTGTAAACCGTTCACGAGGTGAAGGTTACACCCCTTAACGATCCAGGAGTTCGTTATCTCCTATAGGTCTGGAACCATGACTGGTAGTTCGGGGATGAAGGTACAAATCCAACCTAAAAGAGATTGAACCCGCCCTAATAATATGCCTCTATTTTATTCTTCTCATATTCATGTGCGCTTTCTGACTAACATGTAATCAATAGGTTTGCCCTAAACCATTTTAATCTATGTTGGTTGAATATTAATGCACAAACAAAACTATTATTTGTGATCACTCGAATTATAATCAAATTAACCCTAAACAAGATTATTAATTATCTTATTAAGCGTGATTACAATTACAAATTCCCTTTAAACATGCATAAAAGGTATGATCAAGCAATAACAATAAATATAATCAAGAAACATAATAATCATAATCTAATAATTATATTCATAATCATAATAAAATAATCATGTGAGAGTGAGGGATAGCTCAAGTGGTCAGAGCTTTCCTCCCAATTCTAAGAGGTTCTAGGATCGATTCTCACCCCCACACTTGTGGCTCTCTAAACACCAAAAAATAATAAAATAATCATGTTAAAGCATAATAATAGCAAGATCCTAGGCATTATACTAACAAGATTAATAACAAACCCTAGCATGTCACTAAGCAATAAAAATCAAAGCTTTAACCCTAACATGATACTAACATGAATATAAGGAAGAGAATAGGAAGCATCGTAGGAATCACAATTGTCATTTTTGATATTAGAAATTATAGTTGTTACCCTAATCATGATACTAGAAAGAACAAAACACCCTAACAGGATACTAGGAATCATAATAACAACCTAGGCATGATTTCTATATCATAATATCAATAAATCAATTAAAGTACTTACTTGGATGCCTCGTACCTCTTTCAAATAACAAAATACACGCGTTAGTAACTTCAAGGAAAATATAAATCCAACAAATTAAATAATTGAAATAGAGATTTGCGACCAAACCCTCAGAAATTAAAACCTTTCACGTCTAGGGCGAAGGCAACTTCGAACTTGGCTAGGTGTGTTTAGATCTTGTGAACGCGTATTTTTTTGTGCAAAAGGCTAGTTTAGAAAAGAGAGAGAGAGAGAGAAATTAAGAGATTCTTGATGAGAATAGGTGAGAGAGAATTAGAGAACATAAGAATTGATGATTGAAAACGGAGGTTTTGGAGGCTATTTATAGATAAAATCAGAGGGAAATGATAAAAACCGAATCAGGGTTTCGAAAAGAATAAAACACGACCGCATCGCCAAACATGCGCCTGTCGCCAAAACGAAAGACCTGTCGTATGGCATTAGAAATAAATTCCCACACATTTTATAATTTTGATGAAATTTAACCGTACGAGATGGAAAAATTGTATTTTCCTTAAAAACACTTCTTTTATTCTGATAAAAATTCTTAAAAGTCAACTAAAGTCAATTTATCAACGCTAATTAAATTTTGATTCAAAAGAATCTTCTAGATTATTCCAGAAGACAATAATCAATCCTAATCACATTAGGAATGATAAATCAATAGTAGGCCCTCCTCTAGATCATTGGGCCGCACATAAAGATCAATCCGGGCCCAGTTTAGTAATTTGACCATAACTTCCTCATTATTCATCGGAATTGGGCTGATAATATATCGTTGGAAAGCTCTTTTCGAACCCGACCTAACTACACCATTATTGGACCCTTGTCATGGAACAAACTAAACTGTATTGGCTGTTTTTTTAAAATAGGTTTTCAAAAACAGAGAGAAAGAAAAGAAATAAAAACTAAACGCAACACTAGACTTTCCACACTTTCACTTCATTCGATTATGATTCGATGCGAAAGGTACTCATCACTGGGTTTGGTTTTGGGCAAACACAAATGGGTGTCTACACTAATGTTCGAGGGATATACTTTTAAGATAAGTTCCAAAACTAAACAAACTATATATGTCAAATCAAATGTAGCAAAGACTCCATATATGATATAGATAAGAAGAGTTCTTATAAAGTCTTTCTTCAAAGCAAGGAATAAAAGTTGTATTAAATCGTTTAATGCAGAGCACGGGGTACTACTACAAAAATAATACTTAGCACAAAATGTTTAATGCTCAAGTAGGTGCCCTTATGGAAATTGTTCCAAAAGGTAAAGTGGTAGTAGTATAAATCTCGAAAGAGCCAAGAAAAGCAACAAACAAACGTGGTTCAAACCATGATTGGTTCACCCTATGCTAAATATGCCTCCTCAAAAGGCAAGTGGGAGTATAAGAATCTTGAAAAGTTTGAGAGCCTTGAAAGAGTTCAAGAAAAGTGATTTCAAAAATCTTGAAGAAAATTGAGCATGTAACCATATGAGCATGTAATGGGAATAATAACCATGTGTCGAAGGTAGTACATTCCAAGTACACATCCTCTGTTGTCGTTTCTCATTAAAACTAAACAAAGTTGTTGTATAAGTTTCAATTGTTGCATAAAAACCCAAAATGATGACTAGCATATGTAAAACTTAGCCAAAGTAATACGATTTCATATTGAAAAAGAGTTCTTAAATATTTATTTTGGAACATGATGATTATGCAAGTTATAAATATGATTTGACAAGTAATAACTCCAAATGGTTTAAAAACCAGGAAATCAAAAATAGATTCCTAGTCTGTAAGCAAGTGTATGACACTTGATTAATTTGCCTAATTAGGTGAGACCCATTATCAGCAAAACAGACAAGAAAGAAAAATGTTTTCTAACTAAGCAAAGGCTTATTAAATGATTCAACTAATTCGTAGTATGACTATGACTACGATGAAACCTTTACAATAGTCATGTTGCAAAGATCTATTAAAGATATTTTAGTGATTTCTACCTTATGAGATTTGGTAGATGGATTTAAAAGCACTTTCTTGAAATGGTTCATGAAAGAAAATTTTTATATGATACGATCAGAATGATTTTGAAAATCCAATAATCCTAAGGATGCATAAAAAAAATATTAAAAAATCCTTTAATGGATTGAAGTTATTATCATGGCGTTAATGTTCTTAATTTTGTGAGTTAATCAAATCGTTTGATGTTCTCATAAAATGACGAAAAGGTCTTGTGTATACAAGATGTTTAGTTGAAGATATAAAGTCTTCTTGGTCTAGTATATAGAGCCATTATTCATTGCTTTAAGAGTTAAGTGGTGGGTAATGCATTTTGTATGAAAACCTGGAAGAGGAAGATGAGTACAGTTGGGATTCAAGATCTATAGAGATAGGTTTTGAAGTATGTTTTATCTTGGTTAAGAAAATTATATTGATAAGATTCTTAAAGTTCAACATTATATTGAAAGGAGTTTCAATCCCATAGAACATGACACATTGATTAAAGATTCAATGCCTTGAGAAAGGTTGACAAAATTAATGTTTTGAGTGATGCTCCTTATACAATTTGCAAAGGATGCATCATACATATCATGGAATATACTCATTTATTTGATTCACGTGTTTTAAATACAAGTGATAATATATAGATTTCCAATCGAAATCCAATGTAACGTTGGAATACAAATTAGAAATTCCTAATTAAGTTCCTTGCGAAAGGACGAAGAAGAATTCTTAGTGTATGGATATGAATATTATTATAAAATTTAGAAGTTGCAAAATTCATGTTTATGATAATGTCTCATGAACTCTACTTACTAAACCCCTTCCATAATCAAGGTATGAGAGTCATATTAAGGTTCTTGGATTGAAGCAAGTTTTGTAATTTAAGTTGTATGTGTTTTGAGCAAGCATATTGCATAAGTAATACATCAACTTGCAGAATTATGTTTATCAATTGAAACAAAGTTTCAATCTTATTTAATTATGGTTATATGATATTAAATAAAATGTCCAAAATAATTATGGATTGATGGGCTCATCAGGTTAATGACCTATGAAACCCCACAGGTGAACAAAATTCATATATTATTTAAGTTCCTAGTTCGGAATCATTAAAGTGGACATAAATAATTTCTTTAAATGAACTAGCATGTAAGATTGATTGGACAGCGCAGTTTCATGGGCTATATGAGCGTAGCGAAGCTTGGTCAATCACATGGATATACATGAATGATGCATGATCGAACTATAGACCTTCTTTGAAGCTCAAGTATAGAGCTTCTGGATGTATTAGTGGATTCCTTTGACATGAGTGGAACATTGATTTCATTCAATGATTGATGTAACTGTGTACATTCAAACGTCTACCTGACACTGGAGATTATAAAGGGTGTTTCCTGGTTACCTCATGATTTGAGTGGGAGCCTTGGTTGCCACAAGATTGGATTGAGTCTACCTATTTAATTAGGAATGTGTCTTGGCCTCTTAAGGAGAGAGAATTTAGATAATGCATGAACGTGCTCAAATGGATTACTTAGTAATCATTTGTTTTGTAATTCTAACTCATTTTCTCAAGAAAAGATTTGTAGATTAATATGATCACAACATGAGATGCAATCATATTATCAAATCGACACACATTAACTTAAGGAATTTGAATATTGTGCATTTGTCTCATACAAGTGGGAGATTGAAGGAGTTATGTCTTCGATAAGTGCAATTAATAGATACATCAAGATCACAATTATGGAGATAATAAGTTCGTTCTTTTGGGTTGTCATTATCTGTTGCTAGACTATGATCAATGATCTTTGAGCAAGTCAAATAGTCCAAAGCCCACTAGAATGGATCCTATGAGGTCACACACAAAGGTATTGGGTTAAGCAAGTTAGAGGACCATTTATGGGCCTCATGAACAAGTAACTAATCATGAATAGGATTGGGCTAGCATAGTTAGATTAGAGTTAGGTTTTGGGATTTGTCATGGACTCTTATTTAGATATGAGAACTATAAATAAGGTCCATGATGAGTGGCATTTATGCCACTCTTTTATTCTTTTTCTCTAAGGATTCTCCCCTCATTTGCACTTGTTTGGCCCTTTTTCTAAGCATTTTTACTTAGTTTTGCTTCCTCTTTTATTTCTCCTTTATCTTCCCTTTTTCTTAGTCTTCTCGCTTTGTTCTTATTGTGATTTTCATGCTTATGATTTGTAGGAACCATCGGGATTTTCAAGAGGAGGAAGCTAAGCTCAAGGGAAGCTGGATGAAGCATGATTCAGAAGAGGTTCGGCCGAACCTCCTGAAATTGTGGCCGAACCAAGGTGTGGCCGAACCTGCTCAGTGGTTCGGCCGAACGTTGAGGCAGGGAAAAGATGAAATTTGGCAGTTTTGCATGAGTCGTCGAACCACAGGGAGAAATTCTTAAGCACTGCATTCATTACCTAGGGTCTAAGCTATCTCGGAACAAGAAGTGTGAATAACTAGAAGGTTAAACTAAGAACGAAATGGATTAAAATTAATATAGCTAGGCACCAAGGGAAATGGGTAGGTGAAGTTGACGCTTGATCATGCAATAACAAAGTATCATATCAATTGTAAACTAAACATGCATGAATACCGAAGTAAAGGGGTCCAATCTAACCGCCTTCCGGGGTTAATTGGTTTCTCCTAACATAGCCTCTATGTTTCCACATTAGAACCATATATTAGAAGGTACAAACAAAGAATTATCGATAGTAATGAATCTCAACTAAGTCAACTTTCGTTACTTGTTAGTAAAGACTCATCTTTGATCAACTAACAATGTGCACTTGCAAGAAAGACCAAAAAATATCAAGCATGCAAAGACTTTAGTCACCATTAACATAACCCCAACATTATAAACATGAACAATTAGCAACTACACCATCCCCACACCCTTGGCTAGGTGACTACTCACAAATCATATTGAAAACAATATCAATCATTAAATCAATAAGCATCAACATGATTAATAAGCAAAGAAGAAAAATCAAAGCAAATAAGCAAAATCAAAAACAAAGGTAAAGAGAAAGAGTAAGAGATTGCTAATTAATTGAAGATGAAGGTCTACAAAGGATTGAACAAAACTCCTTCTTCAAAATCCAAGTTCATTAATGAAGAAAACCATACTTTCTCTCTCTACCAATGAAGACTAATAGTGTTTCTCTCTCTAGATTAAGCTAAAATGTAGAAAAATTAAAACTAATTTAATCTATTCCCTCAAAACGTTCTAAGATGGGACTTATATAGTACGTACAGAGCTTGTAGTTAACCTTCTAGTTATTTACACTTCTTGTTCCGAGATAGCTTAGACCCTAGGTAATGAATGCAGTGCTTAAGAGTTTCTCCCTGTGGTTCGACCCCTCTATTTACCCTATACACGTATTAGGTAAGTAGAGCATTATAAATTCATTTGATTTAGGTGTAGTCGCTCAACGACACAATTATTTCCTTGTCAGTCCATTCCTAGATGATACAACAACACAATTAATAGTTTATTGTGAATCAAGCAACCAGAAATCCCAAAACCCTCACACTCTATCTCTACCCCCACCTTTCTCTCCTCCCCCCTTGGACTCACGGCTGGCCACCCCTAGTGGCGCGTGTGGTGGTTCATGGTGGTTCGTGATTGGTTCGTTGCTCGTTCTTCTCCTTAGAAGGTCAATTGAAGGGTTCAATTGCTACTAACTAGCATTAGCGGAGGTCTTAATCCGTGCATGTGGACCAAGTAGAGGAATCACGTTTGAGGTTCTTTGTCTCCCTTGTTCTTGTTCGATCACACGTGGAATCACTCTTCAAAGGTATTAATTCTAATTCTTTATGTGTTATGCATGATCTTGGGATTAGGTGCTATATGAATATGATTCATGTTTTCCGCATTCGTACTATAAACTCCTACAGTTATTTATAGTATATTCATTAAATAGGTAACAAAGCATTATAGCCTTTTGACAGAGTTAGTTGGCAATGATTCATGGGAAAGGGATGAGTTTTAGAGAAACCTTTATCCTTTTATGCATGATTTAGAGACTCTAGGCTTTGAGGTTTTTGAGAGAGTTGTTGTTCGTCAATGTGATAAAGAGGATGATGAGGTTATTTCTCTTGGAGAGTGTTTGTTTGAGGGAGATGTGAGTCATGAGTGATCTTTTGACGATTCTATGATTGATTTTCATGCCCTCATTGGTGATGTGAGGCTTTATGAGACCATTGTTTCTCCTTCCCTTCCTCATGAACCTTTGTCAAAGAAATTTGACCACATCCCCTACTATCCTATGTTCCTCCCCTCTTTTGTCTTAGAGCCTATTGATTACCCTCTCTTTTTTGATGAGACTCTTTCTTCTCATCCTCCAATTATAGAGGAAATGATGATTGTGCCACCCAAAAAGATTTTGAGGAAGTTTTACCTTTTTATTCTGTTTCTTTTTCTTCTCGCTCCTTCTTCATTTTCTTCTTATTTTCTTGATTTACCTTTTGATTTTTCTTCTTTCTTCAGGCATCTTCCTCCTCACTTACGTGCAATAATCTTGTTGCACGTCCTCCTACCGTCATTTGCCTACCTCTTGCCCTATGAATTATGTGGTAGTGCATTTGACAAGCTCTTGCGTTCGTTGCAATATTATTTATGAAAAATTAGAAATAATAATAATCCCCACTTTCATCAATTTTTGTCGTAGAATAATCCCTATTTTGAATTATATTGAAATAATCTGAACTTTAGGGGGTGTTTGTTTTCTTCAATCCCAAACCAGTCAACAAAAGTCAATAACCTACTATATTAGGTCACTAGAAACGTGGCAAACTCTCATTGGTCCAAAAATTTTAAAAATAATAAAAAAAAACCCCAAAAAATCTGAATACCCAGCCAACCCCCACCGTCCCCTTCCCCCACCACCAAAGCCAGACCGCCACCTCTCCCCTCTCCGGACTGCCGTCTATTCCTCACCCTTGCGTCGTTGTTTCCCCCCTTACTGAAACCCCTTCCTATTCCCCCACGCAACCACCGAAATCTCAAGTTTGTCGCCATCGAAACTCCAAAACGCAACCACCAAAACCCATATAACGTAGCCACCGATACCACAAATCGCAAATTCAAGGGTGTTTTGCGAATTCTGGGATGATTTCGGGATTAAGAGAGTGGTTTTAAGTGAGTTTCGTGACCAGTTTGCCGATCGGCGTTCATGTCTGGGAATGGAGAAGAGAGAGAACATGAAAAGGGGTTAATGTTAGGCCAGATTTCGTGATTGGTTGCCGGATTTCGTGGCTGGTGGCTGAATTTCGTGGATGGTGGTTGGGTTTCTTGGATGGCCGAATTTTATGGCTGGTGGCCGGTGTCCATGGTTGGTGGTCGAATTTAAGGGAATTTTATTTTTTTTTAATTAAATTTTTTTTAACCAATTAATTTGTGACACGTGTCACTTTAACAAAAAAAAATTAACCCATTCAACCGGTAACCGATATTTCGGATTGAAGAAAAAGAACACCCCCTAAAATTCGAATTATTGCTGAATAATTCAAAGTTGGGATAATTCTACCAAAATTGATGAATGTTGGGATTATTATTTCTAATTTTTCCTATTATTTACTAGAATGGTCTCGCTTGGACGTTAAATAAGCCTTTCTCGGGAAGTAACCCGAGTTTTTATTGCTTTCATTTTATTTTCTTTTTAGATTAGATTTCTCTCATGGAAATGTTTGTGTGCCTTTTTGCTAGGTACATGACTTGTATACACTTCTGCAATGGTTTGGATCAAGAATCAAGGAAGTTTTGACTCCTATTTTTGCTAGCACATGGAAACCAATATTCAATTTAAGAAGAAATTGGCTATGAATGGTTGAATTGGTTCATTTTCGGGTATTTACACCCACCTATATCCGTTAATATCTTTACTTTCTCTTACTCTAATGGTTGGTGACTTGGTGGACATATGTTGGTTTGTTGGATTGATTTCTATCTTTCCCCTCCCTTGGACTCTTTGGTTTATGTTTTAGCATATTGTCTCATTCAAGCTTGGGGGAGGGTATTTTATCGCGTTTGGTGGGATGTTGATTCATGTATGTTGTGCACTTGAGTATATGAATTTCCATGTCTTTTCTTATATTTTGAAAAATCCAAAAATATTTTTGTTTACTTTCAAGTTAATTTTGGCAATTTGTGTTTTGTTATTTCTTATTTTTGACATTCTATATTAGGACTTGAATCCTCGAATGTTTTTCTTCCTAAAAGGTAAATGTGTGCACGGTTTGAGAGTGTCATTAGTTGACTCTAGGATACTATATGCTAAGGTAGTCACTTTAAGAACTTTTGGGTTCCATGAATCCTTAGTTCACGGGAATGTTATAAGATGGAGTTGCTCTCTATAGTGGATTTGATGCCATGTAGTTGGTAATTGCTTTATATCCCTTATGAGCTTCATTTTTTCTATCCTTCATCACCTTGTTGAGCAGCTATTAAGGATTCTTAGCTATGCATATCTTAATCCCTGTTTAGACTTCTAGCACCTAAGATCGTGACTTAGCCACTCAAGGGAAGTAAAAGGGCACCTTTTCTCATTTTTCTTTCTCTTATTTTTGTTTGTTACATATTTTGTTTTTATTTTTCATTTTCCTATCTTGCTACCCCTTTAAGCTTATTCCTTTTCTTGATTATAAGCCACATTACAAGCCTAATGACCTTTCGTTTTCCTAATCATTAGTTTTGTGAAGCATTTTGGTTTGAGAGTTTGTTTTGTGTTTGTAGACGCCCATTTGTGTCTCCCCAAAACCAAACCCAGTGATGAGTACCTTTCATGTCATTTGATTATCAAACAAAGCAAAGTGTGAAAACTCTAGTGATGAGGATGTTTTTATTAAAATATCTCATCTTTATGTTTTTGAAAATATTTCTTTTCTTACTCTATTTTTGAAAAACGTGTGTTCCTGTTAAGTTTGGTCCATGATATGGGTCCAATAATAATGTAGTTCGATGGGGCTTGAAAAGGCCTTTCCAACGATGAATAATGAGGAAGTTATG
Source organism: Chenopodium album (assembly GCF_948465745.1). Classification (NCBI taxonomy): domain Eukaryota; kingdom Viridiplantae; phylum Streptophyta; class Magnoliopsida; order Caryophyllales; family Amaranthaceae; genus Chenopodium; species Chenopodium album. Next base: position 48,096,562 of record NC_137838.1, read on the forward strand.
GCCAAAATACTAAACTTGGCCCAAACCAGATTTTACCTATGACCCAATGATCATGTGGAGGGTCCAAAGATTTAATCCTATTCCTAAACTAATTAGGATTAATTAGAAGCTTCTATAATTTTCTAAAAGATCTTAATTATCCTTTTTGAAAAAATAAGATTAAAGAATTAGAGTTAAATAAAAACTTTCCTTTTATAAAAACTTTCTTATTTCTTAAATCCTAGTTCTATTAAAATTTAAAGATATTAAAAGATAGTCATAATTTATTTTTGTGCCTCATAATATTTATCCAAATTTTATATGGTTGGATAGATCTTGAAATTATCTTTCCAATGAAATATTATAATATTAAATCCGAGTTATAACGATAAAGATATGAATGGAATATGAAACTCTATCTAAAACTGACACCGTCCTACTATTTCGGTCATATCTTTTTATCTACAAAATATTTTAATCTGATTATAATTGGAGTGAAAAGTAGACTGCAAGATCTTTCCAACAACATATTATATGCCTTATTTGCAGTTCTGGATCAAAAGATATGATAAAAACAAAATCCGCAAAAACTGTTGTCCATCGAGTTTTATTTCGAATCGAATTCGGATTCTTTTCTTATTCTTCGGCTCACTTTTTTCTCTATAAATAGAAGCCATATCTCCCCTTTTTTAATCATCAACTCTCATTAAGAAATTCTTTATTCTCTCTCTCTTTTCTAAGCCTAGCCTTTTACAAACACAATTCCTCATACATTAGCACTAAACACACCTAGCATAGTTTGAAGTTGCCTTCGCCCTAGACGTGAAAGGTTTTAATTTCTGAGGGTTTGGTCCCAAATCCTTATTTCAATTATTTAATTAAATTCTTTTATTTTATATTTTCCTTGAAGTTACTAACGCGTGTATTTTTTTATTAGAAAGAGGTACGAGGCATCCAAGAAGTGCTTTAATTGTTTGCATTGTTATTATGATATAGAGATCATGACTAGGTTATTATGATTCCTAGTGTCATGTAAGGGTGTTTTGATCTTCCTATTATCATGATTAAGGTAACAAATATAATTTCTAATATCAAATATGACAATTGTTATTCCTACCATGCTTCCTATTCTTTCCTAATATTCATGTTAGTAACATGTTAGGGTTAAAGCTTTAATTTTTAATGTTTTAGTGACATGCTAGGGTTTGTTATTAATCTTGTTAGTATCATGCCTAGGATCTTGCTATTATTATGCTTTAACATGATTATTGATTATTATTATTATGATTATTTGATTATGATCATGTTGCTTGATATTTAATTTATTGTTATTGCTTGATCACACCTTTTATGCTTGTTTAAAGGGAATTTGTACTTGTAATCACGCTTTATAAGATAATTAATAATCTTGTTTAGGGTTAATTTTATTATAATTCAAGTGATCGCCATTAATAGTTTATTTCAACCAACATAGATTAAACAGGTTTGAGGTAAACCTATTGATTGCATGTTAGTCAGAAAGCGCACATGAATACGATCAGAAAAAAGTAGAGGCCTATTATTAGGGCAGGTTCAATCTCTTTTAGGTTGGATTTGTACCTTCATCCCCGAACTACCAATTATGGTTCCATACCTATTGGAGTTGATGATATCCAGGATCATTAAGGGGTGTAACCTTCACCTCGTGAACGGTTTACAAGTACCTAAAACTTGTTGGCGACTCTTTTGCTCTATTTTCTTTCCCTTTGGGCGCCTCCGTATTGTAGTGTATGATCACAGAGGGGTTCGAGCTAGGGTAATGCATGAAATATTCCCTACAGTTTTTTGCGACTCCAACAGGGAGGATTTCTATTTTAATTCCTGAAATTTATTTCGGCAATGATTTAGAATGAGTGGATGAGACTCAAAAAGTTCTAAGTATTTCATGTGCGTAATTTTGATTAAAATTATTGTCATATGCATAAAAAAAGATCTCACTGGAAAGACCATCCGTAATGAGTTAAAACATAGGATTTTTACACGTAGGAAATTTGAGGAATATCCTTCACAACTAGGACCGAAATAATGCTGCGCGAAACAGGAAAATTTTATCGAGCACAGAAAGCTGCTGAGGCATGTAGGAACTAGTGTCAGGAAACAAAGTCAAGCATCACTTATTTGACTTTAGCGCCAGGCGACAGCTTCTGTCGCCAGGTACTAAAGCCAAATTGTGGCGCCGACCTCTGTTTGCTGGCGCCAAGTTCTTCCAATACTGAGCCAGAAATATGCGTTCTAATTTTGACCAGTTTTTAGCACTGTTTGCTCAATCCTACTTCCTGATTGAGTTTTTCTCACTTTTCTGAAACCCATATGTGTTCTACATATGGACATAACCCTCTGGTAATTCATGATCCATCTACCTGATTAAACGCTCTGAGCAACAAAGGGTACATCCGAGAATGTTGAATTCACCAAACCATGGAAGCGAGTTTTTCTAAACTCGCGGTGTCCCATCCACTCGCGCCAACCCTTCACGATTAGGCTTCTGCGCGGTGCATCCAAAAAATTAACCATGGACCCTTTTTTACTAACCCATTTCCCGAACTTTAGAGAACTAGAGCCATAATTAGGTGGCAAACTCATTGCATCATGTTGTGACTACTTGACTACTTGTGCATTCTTCGCTTGTTTATACTCTATGTTTTTCCTAACTGTTCGTTTGACTTGTGGTTAAGCCTAAATAAACTAATCAATGACTAAAGGGATTTTCTTAATTAATTAATTAATTAATTTGAGCTAATAAATGTGTCTAAAATCGAGTCAAAGTCCCTTTAAGTCAACCCGGATTTTTATTCCCGTATATTACACAAGGGTCAACTTGTTTTGGTCATAGCCGTAGTTCTAAGAAGAAAAACGAGTCGTACAACTTATGGATATGTAGCCCCGAGTTGTATCTTTAATTTGGCGTTGGTTTCATTCCAATCAGAGTCACAAATCAAAAGTTATGACTAAAATACCACAGCCTGTACAGTTTGATGCATATACGTGAAGTAATAACTAAATCTTTGCTTGAGTCTAGTCACATAGTCTAGCCACATGGTCATGATACGAGTCTTAACATGTCACCTACACTCACTAGTCTTAGCACACACTTTGAGTATATATCACCATGACCATGTCTTAGGTTCATGCATGAGTCGATTTTTTCCGTAAGTTGAGTTGGGGGTACATTCTATTCCTAATTTTTCACATCTCTCCATCTACATGCTTTCTCCATATCACCACCCTCATTTTTCTACCTTCTTCTATCCATTGCATGTTGAATAGAGTTTGAGTCAAATAATTAACAAGGAATATCCCTAATTTTCCCTTCCACAGTACTTAGTCAAAAAGAGAAGGGCGATTAATCAAGGACAACACCTTTGTTCAGGTCTTACTTTTTTATAAACCGATTCGTCAAAAGAGGAAAGCTAAGAAGATAATGGCAACTCAAGAAAAAGTCAACAAACTTAAGAATCAATTGACTGGCGTGAATGAGGCGTTGAAGGCTTTAACCCTCAAAATCAATGACCCTATGAAGCAACAACAGATGGACCTCATGCAAGGGAGCTTGAGCAAGCTATCTACTGACTACAAATTTTAAGGCATTAGTTCACAAAGGGTCTCGGTGGACAAGGAGCTTCTTCCGCAGAAGTTCAATGCCAACGACATCCCGAAATTCAAGGCAACTGACAACCCTTATTTTCATCTAAGAGCTTTTGAAACAATAATGAGTATTAAGGGTATTGATAAGAAAGTGTTTCCCTCTATATTTTCTCTATCTCTTGAAACCGTTTGCCAACAATGGTTCTTCTCCCTTGACAAAGAGAGAACTTCTACTTGAGAGTCAATAGTAAGCGCTTTCATTGATAGGTACAAGTGCAATATTCAAGTTGAAACCGATTATAGACAACTTGAGATGCTAAGACAAAAAGAGAATGAAGGCTTTACTTCTTTCTTTAATAAGTGGAGGGAAACTAACGCTAAGATGATTGAGGTGCCCTCCGAAAAAAAATATGTGAGGATGTTTATCAAGAATCTCCAAGAGAAGTATTCGAAGCATTTAAAATATCAACATAATTTGAATACTTTCAAAGCCGTTTATGACATCGAAATTGAAATCGAAGATGACCTCGCAAAAGCAAAAAGCTACTAACAATAGTAACCACGGTGGCTGGAAAGGAAAGAAGAACGATAATCCTTCTTCTTCCTAAAACGCCCACTCTAGTAATAATGTTAGTACCTTTTACCATAACGGTGTCTTAGCCATGGACAATCAAGGATATAAAAAGAAATCCAGGAGAGAACTCACACCCATTGGAATGACCTACGATGCTGCTTTCGACCGTCTTTACGATCGAGGATTAATCAAACCTATTGGCCCTACTGAGGATCTAACGCCAGAAAATCGATCTTTGAGATGGAATCCCAACTCCTATTGCAATTACCATCGAGGAAACGGTCATACCACTAAAAAATGCTACAGGTTTCCACTACAAGAAAAATCTCTTTTCGTAGCGATTATTTCGTAGCGATTGTACATTCGCTACAATATGCGAGTATGTTTGTGAAATAATTAAGGATGTTGTATCATTTTTACAATTGCCATGGTTTTCTTATATAAAATCGATACGGAAAACATAATAATACATATCCACACTACTTTTACACATTTATATAATTTTGAGAAATCGTATCATTTACAATCTCAACTGAATCCTAAAAATCGATACGAAAAGCCTTTTCAACACTAGATATATAAATATTGTTTGACAAAGAATACATAAAATATAGCATATCTTATTGGTGAAACATTTAATATAAGAGTTTGAGGTTGCATATTCGAATCTTGTAAAGATCATACGCATGTTTTTTTTTTGAAGAAAATAAGTTAAACATTTATAGCGATTGTAATCGCTACAATAATCACCACGATTGGACGTAGTTTTTCGTATCGATTATTGAGGCCAACCCCAACGATATTAAAAACCACTACTAAAGGCTAAGGTAACGAGGGATATTGTATCGAATGACTATTCGTTGGGTAAGCTTTTTATTGCAATTACAATCGATACAAAAGGTTAAAATAATCGCTACGAAAAGGTTATTTTCTTGTAGTGTTCAAAATCTCATTCAAGATCTAATAGAAGCAAACAAGATCTCATTGCCTCTAGCTAGCGAGAAGACTGGGTGATGATGAAGCAAACAACACAAGAAAAAGGGCGAGCTTCAACGACAAGATTTCATGACCTTTTTTTCCTTTTCTTTTTCTTTAATTTACCCTTTACCCAATAAGTCTAGCATAAGCACCTTTCTTTTCCATTAGATTAATTTTGTAGATTCTTTCTTTCCCCTTTTAATAAAATGACCATTTATTTCTTTGCATATGATCATTTCATTACATTGCATTAAAAAAATAAAAATAAAAATAAAAATAAAATAAAATAAATCATTGTCAAGCTTAGCACAAAGTATACCAATGGTTTGAGGCACCCCTTGAGCCACATCATATTACCTTTCACCTCTCTAATTTACTAACATTTCTAAATAAACAACTTTGAGCCTAATCTAACGATAGATCTGTCATTTTTCAACCTATATCTACCTAACCTTGGGATGGGATAGTGTGCAACTTATGCAGTTTTCAATATCATAAAAAGCTTGGGTGACTTCAAAAGATTAAAATAGCAAAAATAGAAAAATAAATAAATAAAAGTTTACAAAAGGGTAAGTGTTCCAATGTCTTTGATATGAAAATGTCTTTGATAAGAACAAGTCTCAGATTACGTCTCTTATCGAGTGCTCGGTACCGTGCCTGAGAAACATTAATGCCAAGTGAGTGATAGACTGCATGATCGGGATCGCCCACACTTATAAAAATGAAATAAATGCTAAAGCAAAAGAAAGAGCTAAAAAAGAGTAGAAAACCTCAAGCATGAAAATACAAATATTCAATAGTAAAGTTGCACACCTTGGGCTTATCGAGGGTCTTGAGCTTTTATCCCCTTCTTCTATAACCTTTAGCCTAACCACGTTACAACCCTTCAAAGGACCTTTTTGAGGTACACACACTTGTGCGAGGTTCGGCTAGAGCTACGAATGGCCTGATTCCTAACGGATACGTAGGCAACCTCACATCGAGGTGCGGCCATAATAAAAATGCATTCATATTCACATTCACACACTCACACAATGATCATATCAAAGGATCTCCAATGGTCATCCCTATTCATTTAGAGCTAGACTTGGGGGCTTGATCCTTACATCATTAGCTTACCTAGCCTAAAGAGTCACCATCATTTGACTCTTCTTGAAATAATATTTTTTCCCACACACTTAGCCCTTGCGGCCTAACTATAGTATCACTTTCACACACTACACAGATACATGACCAAATATACTTTCCCTTAGGAACCCATTGTCATGAAATCTTAACATAACGCTGAAGCATGCCTTGTCATATCAACATCAATCATCATTGCATCACAAAGTACAAAGTACTTAGCCTCCGCGCCTAAGTTACCTAAATACTTTCATTATCGAGTCAACTAGGATAGTCTAAGATGTTACAATCCTTGTACTATGAGAGACAACGTTAACGGACTAAGCTAATTCAACATGCACCTTCAAACTTCTCTTCTTTCTTTTTCGCGTCTTTCTTTTCGGGAGAAAGTCGGTACCCTCTACAAAAATGACAGAATTTTTTGCTTTTTTGCATTTTTCAAGTCGCACGATCACAATACAATGCACACACGGGTCATGAGTCACACGTGTCATTTCACTTCGAATCGAGTCAACCTCGAGTCAATCACAGCGAGTCAAGTTTATACCTTGAGTCGTGTCAAGTCAATGAGTCAAGCGACATTTAACCTTAGGTCAACCCTAAAATAATTTTAAAAATTAACAATGTCCTATTGTCAAAGATAAATACAGGTGCATCCCAACGGCAGTAAGAGCAGAATAGGGAAGACCCAACTCCAGTGCCAGACGACCATCTAGCGACTGGCAACATATTTCAGCACCCGGAGCTAGATCCTAGGGTCTGGCGACAGAGCCAAATCATGGCGCTAGAGGCATTACAGCGACGACAGAACACTCAACCACTCAGAGCAGTTATTTCAACCTCTTTCAGTATTTTCGGGTTCCTTGGTACGCCAGTTAGCCCATATAAGTAATTTGACTTGATTAAGTAGTCAGCTTGATTACAATCGCAATAAGTGATCGACCTGACGAAAGATCGTCTCACTTAGCTTAAAGCGCTTAGACATTGGCATCGCAAAGACACCGACATACTGGTTTAGAAGCACCGACGTAATGGTTCACAGCACCAATATACTGGTTTACAAGCAGTAGAAGCGCCGACGCTAGGCTAAAGCAAAGGTTAAGAGAGCTTTAAGGATCAACAAGCATTGGTCTTCGGGAGCTTTCTTCGAAATATTGTCGCAACAACCGCGGATGACTTCAAGAGAGGTTATTTTAGACAGCATTCGCTAAGATTGTGGAGGTTGTCACCAAGATTTGAGAAGATAGCACGAGATGGGCGGTCTTCGACATCATTCGCTAAGATTGTGGAGGTTGTCACCAAGATTTGAGAAGATAGCACGAGATAGGCGGTCTTGGACGGCATTCGCTAAGATTATGGAGGTTGTCACCAAGATTTGAGAAGATAGCATGATATGGGAGGTCTTCGGCGGCATTCGCTAAGATTGTGGAGGTTGTCACCGAAATTTGAGAAGGGCGGCTCGTGATGAGGCGGTCTTCGGCGACTTTTGCTATGATTGGGAAGGTTGTCACTATGATTCAAGAAAAAGAAGCTCTGTATTCAGAGACGCGTAAATATATCTAAAAAGGCTCTTTAGAGACGCGTGAACATGTCCAAAAAAGCTCTATTATTCATATACGAGTGAACATCAAAACAGCAAAATGCAACAAATCGATTACCTTCAGAGACGTGTGCTCGACGGTGCAAGATACGCGTTTCTTAACTCTTTTATCTTTTATAACTAACGCTAGTTCGCAGGTATCGGCGTTACAAGAATGATTTAGAATCGCAGAACGTTCTAAATCATTCTCCGTCCCTATTGCTACTTTGACTTTCGTTTTAGAAACTTGCGTTTCTCCATACTCGGTCAAAGTGGGGGCTTCTGTAGACACCCATTTGTGTCTCCCTAAAACCAAACCCAGTGATGAGTACCTTTCATGTCATTTGATTATCGAACAAAGCAAAAGTGTGAAAAGTCTAGTGATGAGGATGTTTTTATTAAAATATCTCTTCTTTCTTTTTTTTTTAAATATTTCTTTTCTAACTCTATTTTTGAAAAACGTGCATTCCAGTTTAATTTAGTCCATGATATGGGTCCAATAATAATGTGGTTAGATGGGGCTTGAAAAGACCTTTCCAACGATATTTTATAAGCCCAATTCCGATGAATAATTAATGAGGAAGTTATGGCCAAAATACTAAACTAGGCCCAAACCAGATTTTACCTACAACCCAATGATCATGTGGAGGGTCCAAAGGTTTAATCCTTAATTAGGATTAATAAAAAGCTTCTATAAGTTTCTAAAAGATCTAAATTATCCTTTTTGAAAAGATAAGATTAAAGAATTTGAGTTAAATAAAAACTTTCCTTTTATAAAAACTTTCCTGTTTCTTAAATCCTAATTCTATTCGAATTTAAAGATATTCGAAGACAGTCATATTTTATTTTCGTGCCTCATAATATTCTTCCAGATTTTATATGATTGGATAGATCTTGAAATTATCTTTCCAATGATATATTATAATATTAAATCCGAGTTATAACGAAAAAGATATGAATGGAATATGAAACTCTATCAAAAACTGACACCGTCCAACTATTTCGGCCATATCTTTTCATCTACAAAATATTTTAATCTGATTCTAATTGGATTGTAAAGTAGACTTCAAGAGCTTTCCAAAAAAATATTATATTTCTTATTTGGACTTCTGGTTCAAAAGATATGATAAAAACAAAATCGGCAAAAACTGATGTCCATCGAGTTTTATTTCGATTCAAATTCGGATTCTTTTCTTATTCTTCGACTCTCTTTTTTCTCTATAAAAAGAGATCATATCTCTCCTTTCTCAGTCATCAACTCTCATCATGAAATTTTTTATTCTCTCTCTCTTTTCTAAGCCTAGCCTTTTACAAACAAAATTCCTCATACATTAGCACTAGACACACCTATCATAGTTCGAAGTAGCCTTCGCCCTAGACGTGAAAGGTTTTAATTTCTGAGGGTTTGGTCCCAAATCCTTATTTCAATTATTTAATTTAATTCTTTGATTTTATATTTTCCTTGAAGTCACTAACGCGTGTATTTTGTTATTAGAAAGAGGTACGAGACATCCAAGTAAGTGCTTTTATTGTTTGCATTGTTATTATGATATAGAGATCATGTCTAGGTTATTATGATTCCTAGTGTCATGTTAGGGTGTTTTAATCTTCCTTGTATCATGTTAGGGTAACAACTATAATTTCAAATATCAAATATGACAATTGTTATTCCTGCCATGCTTCCTATTCTTTCCTAATATTCATGTTAGTATCATGTTAGGGTTAAAGCTTTTATTTTTATTGTTTAGTGACATGCTAGGGTTTGTTATTAATCTTGTTAGTATCATGCCTAGGATCTTGCTATTATTATGCTTTAACATGATTATCGATTATTATTATGATTATTTTGATTATTATCATGATGTTTCTTGATATTTTTTTTGTTGTTATTGCTTGATCACACCTTTTATGCATGTTTAAAGGGAATTTGTACTTGTAATAATGCTTAATAAGATAATTAATAATCTGGTTTAGGGTTAATTTTATTATAATTCAAGTGATCGCCAATATAGTTTATTTGTGCATTAACATTCAACCAACATATATGAAACAGGTTTAGGGTAAACCTATTGATTGCATGTTACTCAGAAAGCGCACATGAATACGATAAGAATAAAGTAGAGGCCTATTATTAGGGCAGGTTCAATCTCGTTTAGGTTGGATTTGTACCTTCATCAAAAACAGAGTTCTGACACAAAAAACCAAATTAGCGCCAAACGCTGACGTTAGCGCCAAACGCTAAGGCTAGCGCTAGGCGCCAAGCGTAGCGTCAGGCGCTACAGCTGGCGTTTGGCGCTGACTTAGAAATTGACCCGTTTTTTTAAAATCAGATAAAAATTGCCGTACAAGAGGATAAAATCGTATTTTCCTTAAAAAACGTTCTTTTATTCTGATAAAAACTCTTAAAAGTCAACAAAAGTCAATTTATCAATGCTAATTGAATTAGAATGAAAAGAACCTTCTAGAAGAATCTAGAAGACTAAAACCATTACTAATTGCATTAGGAATGATAAATCTATATTAGGCCCTCCTCTAGATCATTGGGCCGCATATAAGGCTCAAATTAGGCCCAGTTCAGTAATTTGGCCATAACTTCCTCAATACTCATCAGAATTGGGCTTATAATATATCGTTGGAAAGCTCTTTTCAAGACCTATCCAACTACATTATCATTGAACCCATATCATGGACCAAACAAACTGGATTGGCTGTTTTCTTAAAATAGGTTTTTAAAAAATAGAGAGAAGAGAAAAGAAATTAAAACTTTTCGCAACACTAAACCTTCCACACTTTCACTTTATTCGATTATGATTCGACGTGAAAGGTACTCATCACTAGGTTTGGTTTTGGGGAGACACAAATGGGTGTCTACAGAAGCCCCCACTTTGACTAAGTTTGGAGAAACGCAAGTTTCGAAAACAAAAGTCAAAGTAGTGATAGGGACGGAGAATGATTTAGAATGTTCGGCGATCCTAAATCACTCTTGTAACGCCGATGCCTACAAACTAGTATTAGTTAAACATATAAAAGAGTAAAGAAACGCGTATCTTTTACCGTCGAGCACACGTCTCTGAAGTAACCAATTTGATGCCGCTTTACCGTTGTTTTGATGACCACCTGCCAAGAGAATGCCATCTCGCTTGAAAACCACTATGCTTGTAACTTCTTCCAATATCGAAGATTTCTTCGCTTGAAACGATCCTCTTCCGCTTTGTGACCATCTTCCACGTCTAAGGGAACATGATCGAAGACAACTTCGCTTGAAATCACCTTCAGTTGTTTTTGAGAACTTTCCATAATCTAGGGAACGTTGTCGAAGATATCCTGGCTTGAAGCTATCCTCATTTATTGCGATAATTTTCCAAAGGAAATTACCAAAGATCTCCTCTTGTCGATCTTTAAAAGCTCGCTTGAACTTTGCTTCCGCTATGCCTGTACGTCGGCGCTTTAGCTGCTTTTCAACCTGTATGTCGGTGCCTTTTTGCTGAATGAATGAACCAATATGTCGGTTCCTTTTGCAAATGAACCAGTATGTCGGTGCCTTTTGCGCTGAGCCAATGTTTAGGCGCTTTAAGCTAAGTGAGACGATCCTTCATCAGGTCGATCACTTTATGTAATAAAGTCGATTACTAAAAATTGTGTCAAATTGCTTAGAGGGGCTAACTGGCATACCAAGGAACCCAAAATATATTGCAATAGGTTAGAACAACCGTACTGAGTGGCTGAACATTCTGGCGCCGCAGAAATAACATCAGTGCCACATAACTAGCTGTAGCGCCAGACGTTGGAGCTAGCGCCGGATGCCAAGCCAATCTGCTGACGCCAAGGTCTGGCGCTTGGCGCTAGAGTCGGGTTTTTCCTTAAATACCCTTCTCTTCTTCATTTCCGCTGCTGCTCTTCGCGTTTCTTGCTCGAAAATTTCCAGAACTTCAATTGAGTCGTTCTTGCTTGTTTCTCAACCAAATTCGCTCAAATTTGTTGCAAATCAAAGCTTATTCCATCCATTTTCCCGATCTATGCAAGGTTTCTTCAAACTCACACCGGTTTTAATGAATGTTGCATGTGCTTATTCTCGAAATTCATGAAAATTCGAAACTTAGAATGATTAATTCTCTTTGTTTATCAAATTTTATGCCGTGAAATTGCTTGATTATGTTTATATATTGCTTTGGGAGTAATTTGAGACTTGTTTGACTCAAATTGGTGAAGAAATGAACAAATTTCCATTTTTGAACCTCTTAAGGTCGGGAATACAATGTGGCTCGTTCTTGATGTTTTATCTAGCAATTCTTGTCTACTTTGTAACAATAATTACTATAGTATTGCAAGAAATTGTTTGATTGCTTGAAAAATGTCGTTATGCTCAATTTAAATTTGTGCTCTGTTTTAGTACTACGTACTCTGTTTTTTGCGAACATAGTATCATGCGGCTAGGTGAACCTTAGATACTATAGAACCTTAATTTATGATAATTCTGCACAATGTAGCATGGCTAGACATCGAGGTTTCGGTTCACGGTCCCGAGACGTTCGACGGGAGCCAAGCCCGTAAAGGACGATGCCAAGCCGTCCACTTCGCTTGGTTGGCTCCCTGAGTGGGATGAGCGGACCTTGTACTTTTCCCCCGTCCATCACATTTCTGAGAGGGTGAGACAGGGTATCACTGTTGGGAGGACGCGTTGTCATGGTTCCGGCTGTGACGGCTTGGGCGATCTGTACAAGATGTACATCGCCAGAGATGATCAGACGAGACTTCTATGGGAGTCTTGCGGTCTTACTACGCTGTTCGAGACCTCCGAAGCAATGGTTGCCTCTAGCAGGGGTCACTATGTAGTTCTTGCTCTGGTGGAGTTCTTTTGGGACACCACCAACACTTTCCACTTCCCCTGAGGTAAGAGGATGGTCACTCCTACCGACTTCAGTCTCATCACAGGACTGGAGTTTAGCTCCGTGCCACTGCGGTTCAACAGCGGGATCGACGTCTTTTCCCCTGAGGGCGAGAAGTTGTTAGGTCCGTTTGGTATTCGGGCTCGAGCTGAGGTAGAGTCGACTCAGTTTAGTGCTAGGGGGGTTCGCCTCTCGATTCTAGCAGCGGCTTTCGACGATGGTGCGACTACCCAAGAGCAGCGGGTGCGCATCTTTGCACTTATCTTGCTGTTAGGGACGTTCTCCCCTGACAAGGGTAGTAGGGCGCTGCTTTACTACCTTCCTGCCGTCCGCGATCTACATCGGATCGAGACTTATGACTTGGCCAACTTGGCCTACGCTGACTTCATTCGAGCGCTGAGGGACTCGTGTTTACATCGGTCCTTTGGGTCGAATGTTGCTTTGTCTAGCTTTTAAAGGGTCGTAGAGGTAAACCTTATTCCCTATAAAGTTTAGCTCTACATTTTAGCTAGCATTTACTGATAACCTTAGTTTCTTGTAGATCTGGTTCTACGAGTATTTCCCCTCACCTGCGCCAGCGAGACCGTCGCCACGCAGGTTTCTAGTTAGCGCTTTCTATGGTAGCCGTCGTGTGGGGATGTCCACTGCCTATGTCCGAGATTGGATCATCTCGGTATGATTTTTTTCTTATTTGACATTTTGTGATGCCTTAGATAGATTCTTGCTTGATTGACGGTCTTTGCAGGAGCTTGAGGTGTTGTACTGACCGTGGGTCGACCTGACAGTCCCTGGGTTAGCCGCGCAGTACTCTGTTGAGCGTCGCTATTTCTTAGGGACCTATGGAGCGGCTTCGTACCTTAGAGAGAAGGTTGCTATTCAGCATTCCTCCGATACCTTTGTCGTTCCTGCTCCTCCACCTCGTCATATGTTTAACGCCACGAGGCTATTGAGCATGTTAGAGGGAGCTGGTACCCCTTGGCTATCTTACACAATCCCTAGGAGATGCTATGCGGTGGAGCTACTGCCGTTGTTAGCTCCAGTTCTTGTACCGGCTGAGGATGTGGCAGTACGATTTTTAAGCTTTTACCTTTCGTTTAGTAGCCCCCAAGTGATGCTTCACTGACTTTGTTTTGCCTTGTCAGGAGGATGCTGCTGAGTTCGTGCCACCCCGTATGTCTATCCATTATCAGGGGACATATGGGCCGATTGAGGAGATGATTCCTCCGGCTCCTAAGGAAGAACGCTTTGTGGAGCGGTCCATTCCTCACCACCAGACTCGGGTAAACTTGTTTGCTTGCAACTTTTGTCCATATATATTATGCATGTTTACTGATTTATTTCTTTGACAGTTCTCACGGGAGGTGGTTTCGGCGATGGCACGATGCATAGATGCCTTCCGGAGCCAGCTTGTTCGGATGAGGAACGTGGCAACCTGCCGTCGGGATGACGCCGTTCAGGAGGTAGTCTTCCCATCTCATGTTTTGCATTACCGCTTCTATTTTGCCAGTTTCTGATTTTAATTTCTTTTTGCAAGGTCAGCCCATTCCTTCTCGTACCCGCACGAGACCTGAGGTGCGGAGGGATCCAGCGGGGTCTAGCTCGAGACGTCGCTGTACTACTTCGGGAGGTCGGGGTGGTCGTTTTGAGGCTGCTCGTACCGAGGCGGTAGAGGGCTCAGGTTCTTCCTATGAGGGTGCACATGTTGCGCCGGTAGGCCAGGGAGAGGCTACCTCGGCTCTTAGAGGTGGTGGGATGTACGAGGTTGGCTCGTCATCGCAGAAGCCTCTACATCCTCAGCCTCAGGTTGATCTTGGGTGGACGGATCCTACGTTGAGCTTTCCTCCACCCGTGGGGACTGGAGCTGATGCTGGAGCTGGAGCCGGAGCAGGTGGAGAGGTTACTCCTTGTACATCGGAGTTTTATGCGATGATGGGTTTACGTCCCTCGGCACCGTAGTTTGTTCCTGTGCTTTTTATTTATTTATTTTGACTTTGAATAGAACTTTGCCTTTTAGTTAGACTCATTTTTTAGACATATTTTGTATATACATACTATTATGAGTTTATTTTTATTTATCATGTTTTTATTATTATTATTATTATGTGCATGTTTGTGTGTGCAAGAAAATGTGACAAATAATTTTGCGCAAAAATTCCGTCATTTTATTATTGATGGAGGGTATCCGACTTTCTCCCCCAAAAAAGAAAAAAAATGAAAAAAGGAAAAGTCAAATAAAATATTGGATTTATAAAAACTTGGAAATTAGTCTTAATAAAATCCAAAAAATGATATAATTAATATAGTAGTTATATTAATTAAAAGAGAGGAATAAAATAATATTTAGAAAAAGATAAGGGAACCATAAAGTCATTAGCAGACTCGAATTAAGTCGAAAACGCGGTTTTGCAGAAAGCGCGTACGATGAGCCATGTTGGCGCCAGCTGGCGCCACGCGTTTTGGTGTACCGCCAGGCGCTACACTTAGCGTTTGGAGTCAGGCGCCAAGAGTTGGCGTCTGGCGCTAAAGAGTGCTAACCCCGAATCCTTTCTAGATTAAAACTGCTCTGATTTTGCTCATAAATAGCCCTTTGTCCAGCCGATTCTCTTCATAGTTTCAGCAAATAAATTATTTCTTAGCTTTTAGAAAAATAATATCATGTCTCTAGTCACCAAGACTTTCACTAACTACACCCATGAATGGTGTCGGTCTCTTAATGCCAAAGAAAGAAAAGAATTAGATGTATTTCACTTGGGGGGTATTTATGGTATCAAAGGGGTAGATCTTGACTCAGATTTTATTCATATCGCTCTAGAATATTGGGATGTAGATACTCATTGCTTTATAATAGGGTATGATGAAATTAGCCCTTTGCAGGAAGAATTTGGTGCTATTTTAGGTTTCCCTGCAATAGATCTTGTAGTAATCCCTAGAATAGATGCATATTATTATAAGGATTTTGAACGCTTCTTCAATTTAAAAGACTGAGATTTATAAAAAATTGTAGATGGTAATATAGTTAATCTGAAAGAATTTGCTCGCCATTATTTTGATAAACCTTATCCTGAATCTTTCCATGTTTGTAGAAGAAGAGATTTCTTGTTTTGTATGCTTAATCAATTTTTCCTTACTAGTGGTAAAAATAATGAGGGTCAATCAATTATTACCACTGTTTTAGAATAAATTGAATTAGGGAGAAATCCAATGCCTTTAATAGTTGGAGAGACTATGATTAATCTTGATGAATTAAAGAGGAATCCAAAAGCACCTTTTCGTGGCTCTCCAATTTTATTACAGGTAGAAAAATAATATTTTTAATTACAGAAATCAAAAATATATTTTTGTATAGTAATAATAATTTATTTGCATTGCAATTTTTTTTTTTACCGATGTGGATAATGGAAAGGCTGGAATTAATTAGCCCTCCAGAAAACATTGAGAAGTACACTCCAAATTTCTTCGTGAGAAGGAAGAAACGCTTCTCTAAGATGGGGCGCCATGAATGGAAGAAGGTCTTTGAATCTCGCAATTTTGCCATCAAGTGGGTCATCCCTTTGTGGAAAAAAGAAAAGATGGTTGTGTCAACAAGCAACCATTCTGCCGTCTTCCAAGCTTGTCCCGTATGACTTTTTACTATCCCTGCAGGGTAAAAAGACAATACGGCCTACTTTAGACTATTCCTTCCGGAGATCTTCGTCGTCCCTACGAATTCCCTGTATCCTAGGAAGTAGACAAGTTTGATGCTTATTGGAGCGCTGGACCTTTATGGGAAGTAATTACCCAAAAGGTCCCTCCTTCCTTGCCCAATGATGTGAAAAAGTGGCTTCTGAAGAAACCATCAAAGGACGTGAAGAAAAATCAGAGCAAAACTGATGTGAAGAGTCGTCTAGGTGACAAGGTGGTTCCTGTTAGAGAACGCTTAGGTGAAAGAATTGAGTTCAAAACACCTACAATGCCTAGGAAGAAGAGTAATGCGAAAGATAAAGGAAAAAAGGAAAGCTGACACCACAGAGAAGAAAGCTTGGGTAGAAAAGAAGCATGGAGTCCTAGCTGAGGGGGAAACTATTTACTCCAAGATTAAATGTAGGTCCTCTAAAGGATGCCTACTAGCTAAGGTTATGGATGAGGAGGAGGAAGCAGACAAAAATTGGAAAAGGGCTAAGAAAGAGAAAGAAGATTAAGAGCATTGCTTAATTTCAATTATTAGACTTAGTTTATTTTTTTATTTAAAGTTAATTTATTTAAGCTGTATTTAAATTCCATCAATAATGTAAATTTTTTTATTAATGAAATTCCAGCTTTTAATTAAATTATTTATTTTAAATTTATTTTATTAAAGCAATGAAAACCGAAAAATTAATTTTCCAGAAATTTTTTCGAGTACTGGAGTCGAAAATTTTCCGAAAAACACCAAAAAAATCCCAGAATTTTTACTGTTAATTGGCGCCACCTATCTGCGACTGGCGCCGGTTGCGGCAGTCTTGCGTCAGGCGACAGTTGCCATCGTCTGGCGCTAATGGTCATCGGCTGGCGCTAGAGTTTTTTCTGTGACGCCGATGTTCTGTCGATCTTATGTCGAATTTTTAATTTATTCTGGGATGCGAGATTTTTTTAAAAAAAAATAAAGTGGTCGCACCCGTAAAGGGTTGCCTACGTAAGGAATCAGGCCAAACGTAGCTCTTTTGAGTATCCTACTCAAGTAATTATGGGTAGTGTTTCTTAAGTTGGTCAAGATTTGTCATGTTCGAGAACTCATTGCCATCCATATCAGTTAATTTTGCTGCACCTACTGACAGGATTGTTTTGACAATGTAGGGTCCAGACCAATCAGGTCTAAATTTTCCCCTTAGATCTAAAACATTTTTCCTTAATGCTTTTAACACCAAGTCTCCTACTTTGATGTTTCTTGTCTTGACCTTCTTATTAAAATTCCTAGCCATACGAGTTTGGTAACACCGAGTGTGATGTAGAGCTTCTATTCGTTTTTCATCGAGTAGAATTAACTCTTCATATCTTTCCCTAGTCCATTCAACTTTATCGACTTTTCTCTCTAACGCGATGCGTAGAGACGAAATCTCTAGTTCGACAGGTTGTACGACATCCATTCCATAAACCAAGGAAAATGGTGTATTCCCTGGTTATGTGCGAATTGATGTGCGGTAACCCCACAATGCGAAGTGAAGTTTGTCGGGCCAATCCTTATAATTTTCCGTCATTTTCTAGATGATAGTCTTTAGGTTCTTATTGGCTGCCTCGACTGCTCCATTTGCTTGAGGCCTATAAGGGGAAGAATGATGATGTTGAATGCCATATTTTTGTAGCAATTCTTCACATTGGGCTTGGAAGTGAGTTCTATTGTTACTTATTATTTTATGCGGGACTCTGTATCGACAAATAATATTTCACTCGATAGAGTGCTACATGTTTTGTAGTGAGTTTAGCATATGATTGCGCTTTGACCCACTTTGTGAATTAATCAATTGCCACTAGGATATATTCATGGCCTCCTTTTCCTGGGGGAGTGATATTCCCGATGATGTCAATTCCCCATGTAGAGAATGGCCATGGCGACGTGTAGGTGTAGAGCAAGGATGGAGGAACATGTTGTAAATTGGCATAGACTTGGCACTTAGGGCATCTTTTTACGTATTGATGACAATCCCTATTCATTTTGCCATTTATGTGAGTGCCACAAATTCCTTCGTGTACTATCCTCATTGCTCTTTGGGCATCCTTTTTTCCTACACATAAGAGAGCTCGACCCTTAGGTACCCTTTTATGTAGTTCGTTGTCTATGAGTACATATTGGGAAGCCAAGAGTCTTAAAGATCGTTTCGCTCTCTTGTCAGCATGGGGAGGGTATTCTCCTTTGGTGACATAATTGAGTATATCCGTGTACCACGTTTCTTCTTCTTCTTCTTCTTCTTCTTCTTCTTCTTCTTCTTCTTCTTCTTCTTCTTCTTCTTCTTCTTCTTCTTCTTCTTCTTCTTCTTCTTCTTCTTCTTATTCTTTTTCTTCGTCTTGGACTACTTCGTCATCTTCTATAGCCTGAATGTATGCTGGTTTGTGCCTTTTTTCTATAGTTAGAGGCATTTGCTCGATTTCCGTGGAAATCCTAACCATCGAGGCTAGTCTTGCCAAGGCATCAACAAATTGATTTTCTTCCCTAGGTAGATATGTGTATTCTACCTTCTCTAACTTATTGGTAAGAGTTTCCAGATAGGTTTGGTAAGGGGCTAGACTTTCAATCCTTTCCACCTTTTGGATATTTGATTGATGATTAGTGAAGAGTCTCCGAATATCCGTAACTTTTTTAATCCCAATGTCAAAGCTGTTTCAAGGCTTACCACGCATGATTCGTATTCAGCAGCGTTGTTGGTAACGTCGAAATCAAGCTTTATGGAGATTGGAACATGCTCTTCTTTAGGTGATACTAGTAATACTCCAATGCCACATCCCTTTTTGTTTGAGGCTCCGTCGAAATATAAGGTCCAAGTATCATCTTGAGTGACCATTAAGTCTTCATCTGGAAACTCATTGTCTCGTATTGGCGTCGAGTCTTCTATTGGAAAGTCCTCTAAAAAGTCTGACACCACAGATCCTTTGATAGCTTTTTGCGGCATAAACTTTACATCAAACTGGGCTAAATTGACTATCCATATTGATATGCGTCCATTGAGTGTAGATTTCTCGAATAGATACTTGAGTGGATCTAATCGGGGACTACAAAGACGGTATGCACTAACATGTAATGTCTTAGCTTGGTTGTGGCCCACACCAAGGCGAGGCAAAATTTCTCAAGCGGTGTATAACGTGCTTCATATTCGAGCATTTTCTTGCTTAGATAGTAGATTGTGTTCTCTTTGCCTTCTACTTCTTGTGCTAGCATAGCTCCCATTGTCTCTTTGGTAACTGTTAAGTACAACCTAAGAAGTATTCCGAGAAGTGCTGGTGCTAATACGGGAGGATTTGCAAGATAGGCTTTGATCTTTTCAAAGGATTTTTGACACTCGTCATCCCATATTATTGGTACATTCTTCTTAAGTTTCTTAAAGATTGGTTCACATATCGTCGTCAATTTTGAAATGAACCTACTTATGTATTGCAACCAGCCAATAAATCCTCGAATCTGTTTCTCGGTTTTGAGCGGTGGCATTGACATGATTGCTTTTATATTGGTTGGGTGTATCTCTATTCCTCTAGAGCTTATGACATAACCCAAAAGTTTGCCTAAGGTGACTCCAAAAGCACACTTAGATGGGTTCAACCTCATGTTGTATTTTCTTAGCCTTTCGAAAAATTTCCTTACGGCTACTTGATGGCCTGCGCGGTCTTTTGATTTTACTATCATGTCGTCGACATATACTTTGACTTCTTTATGCATCATGTCATGGAGTAAGGCAGTCGCTGCACGTTGGTAAGTGGCACCCGCGTTTTTCAACCCGAATGGCATTACTGTGTAGCAGTAAGTGCCCCATGGTGTTATGAAAGTTGTTTTCTCCATGTCTTCTTCTGCCATGAGAATCTGATTGTAACCTGCGTATCCGTCCATGAATGAGAGAAGTGCGTGATTTGTCGTGTTATCTACCAGAATATCGATGTGTGGTAAAGGGAAGTCGTCCTTTGGACTTGCCTTATTCAGATCTCGATAGTGGACACACATTCTTACCCTGCCATCTTTATTCGAAACTGGGACGACGTTGGCGACCCATTCATGGTATTTAGATACCTTGATGAAACCTGCAGTTATTTGTTTTTGGACCTCTTCTTTTATTTTAAGAACTACGTCGGGTTTCATTCGACGTACCTTTTGTTTTACAGGTTTCATTCCCGGAATTAGTGGTATAGTGTGTTAAGCTATTTCTCTATTCATGCCTAGCATATCTTCGTATGACCAAGCAAATACATCGATAAATTCTTTAAGTAAGTTAATTAAATCGGTTCTTTCTTGTTCGTTAAGTGTTAGTCCGATTTTAACTTCTCTTTTATTGGTTGAATCATTTGAGATATCAATCGTCTCAGTTTCTTCAATTACCGGTGTTTTCTTTTTGAGTGTTTCCATTGCTTTAATAAGTTCTTTGTCTTTTTCATTGTTAGTTAAGCAATGCTCGTCATCTTGGGTTAGAGAAGAACACAAGAAGTAAGGAGAAGAAGAAATATTATTGTACTCTGAGATCATTACATCAAAGAGTGATATGTCCTTGATCACTAAATATTCTAAGAGAAGAGATAGAAGGGGAAGGTGCTACTACTAAAGACCTAGATGACTCTATAGGGAGAGACTCTGACTCAGACGACTCTTCGAACATCGGTCTTTGCCCTGTCATGATTGATATCTTTCTTCCACTTGGAGTAGTCACCTTGACGGCCTTGCGCCACCCTTGTAGTGATCCTTCCGCTTGAGTAATTAGCTTCGAGGGATCGAAGCTTTCGCTTTTTAAGACTGTTTGAATGAGCGAGGAGTTATCCTCTTTGTAAGTTGGCTCATCCTTTTCTCGCCAAAAAAATAATCCCATGACGTTAAAGTCAAAGCACGGGGGTGCTTTCTCCTTATGGACAGGAGTTGGGATTTCATCTATGAAATAACAATCCAAGAAAATTTTAAATCCCGGTTGCCTTATGGCGTTTACAACAAAGGGCTCGGGAAATTCATGGCATGGATAGTCCTCTCCTTCTTTTATGAATTGACCATTAAGTGTAAGAGGGTACTGATCCATTGGGATTGCCTTCTTTTGGATGCGAGCGTCCCTACGTGCCTTTGATTTTTCCTGGGCTCGCTTAAGATCTTTCCAATTCGGTTCGAAACCAAGTCCGAAAGTATCTAATTTAGGGAGGCCAGGTGACTCTAGCGGTTTTGTTGTTCCTTTCTTCTTTCCTAGGGTCATCCCAAGAAAATGTCCTTGTTTCTTCATAATAGCATTTACTATCATGTTAGAATGGGGGTCGTGGCAAAGAGTGGTCCTGTCATCCTCTTGGATTAAGGATACCTCTTCGTTAAAGCCCCATAAATCTTCATCATCCTCATCGTGCTCCACATTAATTATGGGATTTTTTATAGACTTGATTCTCATAGGTGAAGCATCGATGGTGATAGGAATTCCCCCAACTATGGCTTTACTTGTTGGTGGAGAGATGAGGGGAAGGCCTTTAGGTCATGAAGGCAAGGGCATCCCAACAGCAAATTGAATAAAGCTTTAATGTCTACTACTTGGAAAGTAGTAGCATGTTCTATTGCTCCCGCCGTTACATTCATGGTAATTTTACCGAGAGCTTGACGACGAGTGTTGTCGTAGGCTCTGATTCCTTGTGTTGACGGGGTTAAATCTTCATCCCTTATGCCTAGCATCCTCGCAGTTCTAAGTGGACAGACGTTAATGGCCGATCCATTGTCTACAAGAGTCATAGGGACGTTCATTCTCTTGCAAACTACTGTGAGGTTTAATGCTTTATAGTGTTTGTCACCTTCTGGGGGTAAATCCTTGTCAGAAAAGGTGATCAAATTGATTGGACTAGGAAGATCACTCGTGAGGAAGTTAGCCAACCCCTCAGGAGTGGTGTCAAAATCTATCCCTACTTTGTCCAAGGCATTCATTACAGCTAACCTATGTTCTCGAGATGTCGCTAAAAGTTTCCATACATTCATTTCAACTTTCGTTTTCTTGAACTGTTTGACGATATCATTGTCTTCAATGATAGGTATGGGAACTTGCTATGTGGTTGGCATGGGTTGTGTTGAGACAGGAGGTTGCATTCTCCCGGATCTTGTGAGGACGTCTATCGATGAATCTTCTTCAGGCCAAAAGTCATTCATGGCGTATGACACTGAAGGTGGAAGTCCTATCATGTCTTTTAAGTAGACGTCTTCTTCGTCACTGTCTCAAACTCCATTGATACTTGCATCCTCTTTTTGTGGAACTTGGACAAGATTCTTTTCATTAATCATTTTCTGAATTAAATCTTTAAATTTAAAACAATTTTCGATAGTGTGACCCCTTGATTGATGATACTGACAGTAATATCTATCTTTCCTTTTCAATGATTCGAATGGTCTCGGTTCGAGAGGTTTGATCTCGCCACTCTCAGAGAGCATTTCGAACATTTGTACATTTGGGATCCCAATTGGAGTGTAGGGTCAATTACTCTTCTTAGGTTTTTTAGTGACATGTAAATGAAGACGTTTTGCCTCATAAGTTGTTTCCATGGGTGTGAATTCTCTCTTAGGTTCATCTTTCGGGAGTGGAACCTCGTCATATTTCTTCTGAAGTTCCTTTATATCCTTGAGAGTTTCTCAAAGCAAACACGATCCTTCCATCTTAGACAGTGTGAGCGATTGTATGTCTTCTTTGCTTGCTGGTTTTGGAAGGTTATCCATGGCGTCGAAAAAGATCTCCTCCTCTTCTTCGATGGCATGGATTTCTTTAATAGGTTTGATGAGAGACAAGGGGTCAACCTCGTTTTCCTCATCAGAGATGGCCAGGGGGCAATGGCAGTTTGTTATTGTCGATTAAGTCTTGGATAGCTTCTTTAAGCTTCCAACAGTTCTCGGTAAGATGGCCCCTACCTTGGTGATACTTGCAATGTGCATTGGGGTTCCAGTTAGTCGTCCTGTTCTCGACCGGTGGGTCCCCGAACGGTCCAATAGGAGTTATAAGACCTTTTGCATTTAATCGATCAAATGGGGTGTCATAACTCATGCCAATAGGAGTAAAGTTCCTCCTAAATGGTTTCTTTTGTCCTTGATTATTCATAGCAAGGAATTCACCTAGGTTAAAAGTGCTAACATTGTTTGAGTTGGTGGTTTTGGAAGAAGAAGGATTGTCGTTCTTCTTTCCTTTCCAGCCACTATTGGGGTTATTGTTGGCAGCTTTCAACTTAGCCAGGTCGTCTTCAATATTGATTCCAATGTCGTAGATGGCCTTGAAGGTATGGAGATCATTTTGATACTTGAGATGCTTGGAGTATTTTTCTTGGTGGTTTTTGATGAATAACCTTACTGACTCTTTTTCACTCGGCACCTCAATCATCTTAGCTGAGGTTTCTCTCCATTTGTTAAAGAAGGAGTTGAAGCCTTCGTTCTCCTTGTGCTTGAGGATTTCAAGTTCTCTATGGTCAGTCTCAACTTGAATGTTGCATTTGTATCTATTAACAAAAGCGTTGGCTATGGACTCCCAGGTAGAGGTCTTTTCTTTCTCGAGAGAAAAGAACCATTGTTGGCAAACGGTCTCGAGAGATAGTGAGAACAGAGAGGGGAACACCTTTTTGTCGATACCCTTAATACTCCTTATTATTTCGAAGGCTGTTAAATGAAAATAAGGGTTATCGGTTGCTTTGAATTTCGGGATGTCGTTGGCATTGAACTTCTGCGGAAGAAGATCTTTGTCCACCGAGACCCCTTGTGAACTAATCCCTTGAAATTTGTAGTCGCTAGACAGCTTGCTTAGACTCTCTTGCATGAGGTCCATCTGTTGTTGCTTCACAGGATCATCGATCTTAAGTGTTAGGAGCTTCAGTGCCTCAGTCACGGTAACCAGTTGGTTCCTAAGCTCATTGACTTCTTCTTGTGTTGCCATTACTGTCCTAGCTTTCCTCTTACGAGCAACGGGTTTGTCGAAAAGTTGGACTTGTACGAAAAGGTTGTCTTTGATTAACCGTCCTTGCTTTCTTGACCACGCGCTGTAATTTAAACCATTTTCCGTTTTAATTACTTGACTCAAATCGACCTTGACTTTATGGTTTTGAAGAGGAAAAATTATAAAAATGGGTGCATATTTTTGGCAAAAATAATGTATATATTTTTTAAGAACTAAGTATGGTTTTTAAATTGGAGGATTAATATCCAACTTACCCCCCTAAAAAAATGACGGAAAAAACGAGCATACAAGACTCTCTTAGACATGGTCAAAGTATGTGTATCGGTGTGTGCGTTGAGTGTAAGTGACATGCTTAGACTCTTGTAAAAGACCATGGGACTTAGTGCCTAGACTCAATTAATGACTTGACAAAGTATTATTGACTGTAAAATTTAACCGAATTAATTAGCAAGCTGGTTAATTAGACACAAATTGATGACTCGATCAATAATTCGAACTGTCGTCAAAACAACAGGACTGGCGCCTCTCTTTGCAGTGTAGCGCGAGACGACAGAGCTGTCGCCAGGCGCTACACTCCATAGAGTGGCGCTAAAGTTTAGACTTTGGCGCCATTGCTGGAGCTTCAATCTGAGACTGTTTTCGTGTTATTAATAAACAGGGGTATGCCTAAAGTCGTACTAGGTCAATTCTGGTTTTAAAAAAATAGACTTTATTTACACAAATAAATAAATAAATTAATTAATTAGGCAAAGTTCTTTTAGTCATTAATTTATTTAATCTCAACACAAGTCAAACAAACGGTTAAGAGAACATAATATATATGCACAACAAATAATGCACAATTAGTCAAGTAGGCACAATATGATGCAATGAGTTTGCAACCTAACCATGGCTCTAGTTCTCTAAAGTTCGGGATATGGGTTAGTCAATAGAGGGTCCATGGTTAATTGTCCGGATGCACCGCGCGGAAGCCAAACCGTGAAGGGTTGGCGCGAGTGGATGGGACACCGCGAGTTTTAGAAAAAAACTCGCTTCCATTGTTTGGTGAATTCAACAATCTCGGATGTACCCTTTGTTGCTCAGAGCGTTCAATCAGGTAGATGGAGCATGAAATCCCAGAGGGTTATGTCCATATGTAGAACACATATGGGTTTCAGAAAAGTGAGAAAAACTCAATCAGGAAGTAGGATCAAGCAAACAATGCGAAAAACTGGTCGAAATTAGACACATATTTGTGGCTCGGTATTGGAAGAATTTGGCGCCAGCAAACAGAGATTGGCGCCGGGTTATAGTTGTAACGCTTGGCGACAAAATTGTCGTCTGGCGCTACAGTTAAAATTCCGGCGCTAATATTCTGGTCGCTGACGCTAATTCCTACATGCCTCAGCAGCTTTATGTGCTCGATAAAATTTTCCAGTATCTCGCAGTGTTATTTCGGTCTTAGTTGTGAAAGATATTTCTCAAATTTCCTACGTATAAAATCCTATGATTTAACTTATTACGGATGGTCTTTCCAATGAGACCTTTTTTATGCATATGACAATAATGTTAATCAAAATTACGCACATGAAATACTTAGAACGTTTCGAGTCTCATCCACTCATTCTAAATCATTGTCGAAATAAATTTCAAGATTTAAAATAGAAATCCTCCCCAGTGGAGTCGCCAAAAACTATAGGGAATATTTCAAGAATTACCCCTAACTTGAACCCCACTGTGATCATACACTAAAGTACGGTGGCGTCCAAAGGGAAAGAAGATAGAGCAAAAGAGTCGCCAACAAGTTTTTTTTAGGAACTTGTAAACCGTTCACAAGGTGAAGGTTACACCCCTTAATGATCCAAGAGATCGTTAACTCCATAAGGTCTTGAACCAAATAGGGTTCGGGGAAGAAGGTACAAATCCAACCTAAAATAGATTGAACCTGCCCTAATAATAGGCCTCTACTTTATTCAGATCGTATTCATGTGCGCTTTCTGACTAACATGCAATCAATAGGATTAACCCTAAACCTGTTTATTTATGTTGGTTTAATATTAATGCACAAACAAACTATTATTGGCGATCACTTGAATTATAATCAAATTCACCCTAACAAGGTTATAAATTATCTTATTAAGCATGATTACAAGTACCAATTCCCTTTAAACATGCATAAAAGGTGTGATCAAGCAATAAAAATAATCATCAAGCAACATAATAATAACCATAATCATAACAATCATAAAATTATAATCATAATCAAAACTATCATAAAAGTAATCATGAATCATGTTAAAGCATAATAATAGCAAGATCCTAGGCATGATACTAACAAGATTAATAACAAACCCTAGCATGTCACTAAGCTACAAAAATCAAAGCTTTAACCCTAACATGATATTAACATGAATAAATATTAGAAATAACATAAAAGGCATCATACTTTCAACCATACTTGATATTAAAATTACCCTAGACATGATACTAGGAATATCATAATACCAACCTAAGCATGATTTCTACATAATATCAATGTAAACAATTAAAGCACTTACTTGGATGCTTCGTACCTCTTTCTAATAATAAAATACACGTGTTAGTAACTTCAAGGAAAATAATAAAATCAAACAATTAAATTAAATAATTGAAAAAGAGATTTGGGACCAAACCCTCAGAGATTAAACCTTTCACGTCTAGGGCGAAGGCAACTTCGAATTTGGCTAGGTGTATCTAAATCTAATGAATGCGAAATTTTTATATTTGAGAGAAGGCTAGTTTAGAAAAGAGAGAGAGAGAGAGAGAGAGTAATCAAGATAATCTTGATGAGAGTTGGTGAATGAAAACGGAGTTTTTAGGAAGTTATTTATTGAGAAAATCAGCTAAAAAGATAAAACATCAAAAACAGAGTTCTGACGCAAAAAACCAAATTAGCGCCAAACGCTGACGTTAGTGCCAGACGCTAAGGCTAGCGCTAGGCGCCAAGCGTAGCGTCAGGCGCTACAGCTGGCGTTTGGCGCTAACTTAGAAATTGACCCATTTTCTTAAAATCAGATAGAAATTGCCGTGCCGGAGGATAAAATCATATTTTCATCAAAAAACGTTCTTTTATTCTGATAAAAACTCTAAAAACTCTAAAAAGTCAACAAAAGTCAATTTATCAATGCTAATTGAATTAGGAGTGAAAAGAACCTTCTAGAAGAATCTAGAAGACTAAAACCATTCCTAATTGCATTAGGAATGATAAATCTATATTAGGCTCTCCTCTAGATCATTGGGCCACATATAAGGCTCAAACCAGGCCCAGTTCAGTAATTTGGCCATAACTTCCTCAATACTCATCGGAATTGGGCTTATACTATATCATTGGAAAGCTCTTTTCAAGCCCTATCCAACTACATTATCATTGAACCTATATCATGGACCAACTAAATGGATTGGTTGTTTTCTTATAATAGGTTTTCAAAAAACAAAGAGAAGAGAAATTAAATTAAAACATTCCGCAACACTAAAGTTTCCACACTTTCACTTCATTCGATTATGATTCGTCGTGAAAGGTACTCATCACTAGGTTTGGTTTTGGGGAGACACAAATGGGTGTCTACAGTTCCAGAACTATTGGAGTTGACGATCTCCTGGATCGTTAAGGGGTGTAACCTTCACCTCTTTAACGGTTTACATGTTCCTAAAACTTGTTGGCGACTCTTTTGCTCTATCTTCTTTCCTTTTGGATGCCTCCATACTTTAGTGTATGATCATAGTGGGGTTTGAGCTAGGGTAATGCTTGAAATATTCCCTACAGTGTTTTAATGGTTTGAATGAAAATGAGAAAGCAATATGCTCTTTTAGACCAATCAAGAAAGTAAATTATATATATTGTGTTTAATAAAGCGAATACATTCAAGAAAAAGTCGTCCATAGTTAAAAAAAAAAAGGTAAGGACACCAAATAAAAAGAAAATAAATAAATTAATTAAAGAGAAAAAAGAAAAATCCATAAATGTTAGAAAAGATTCAAAAACATTAAAATATTTTAGTTGGTTTCGTTTTTCTTCCCTTGTTTAAGAATTGAGAACAATTAATCGTTCAAGCTTGGGGGGAGCGTTACTTCATTTTTGTATACATGTTGTACTGGTGTTGAGTAAGCTTGGGGGAGATGGCATTATTGGAATTTTTGTTTGAGGTTTTATGACTTCTTGAGTTTGTTTTTGAGGTATGATCATCCTTTTGCTTTACTTAAGAAATTTCACCAAATTTTCAAATTTTTATGTCGCCTTGACCCCTAGCCTTACCTTACAACCTATAAAGAACCTTAGACCCTTGAGGGTTGAGTCAATATCGATGGAGGGAGATAGTTGTTAAGCCTTTAGAGAGTGTGTGCATGGCTAAGACATCGGGATAACCTTCTCAAAGTTTTTCATTTCTTTATCTTTTTCTGGTTCCTTCGAGGAATCATGAGAAGCTAGCCGAAGGGTTGATTTGAAGCTAGTGGAGAGAACGCGGCTCGATAGGTTGGGGCTAAGGTGAATTGAGTCCTCATTATTAGTTCTATATGTGTAGACACCCATTTGTGTCTCCCCAAAACCAAACCTAGTGATGAGTGCCTTTTGCGTCAAGTCATAATCGAATGAAGTGAAACTGTGGAAAGTCTAGTGTTGCGGTTAGTTTTCAATTCTTTTCTTTCTCTCTGTTTGTGAAAACCAATTTTTTAAGAAAATAGCCAATCCAGTTTGTTTTGGTTCATGTCAAGGGTCCAAAAATAGTATAGTTGGGCCGGGTTCAAAAAGAGCTTTCCAACGATATATTATAAGCCCAATTCCGATTAATAATGAGGAAGTTATAGCCAAATTACTAAACTGCGTCCGGCTTGATCACACCTTTTTATGCATGTTTAAAGGGACTTGGTACTTGTAATCATGCTAAATAATATAATTAATAATCTTGTTTTAAGTTAATTTGATGATAATTCAAGTGATCGCTAATAATAGATTTATTTGTGCATTAATATTCAACAAACATAGATAAACAGGTTTAAGGTTAATCCTATTGATTGCATGTTAGTCAGAAAGCGCACATGAATATGATCAAAATAAAGTAGAGGCCTATTATTAGGGCAGGTTCAATCTCTTTTAGGTTGGATTTTTACCTTCATCCTCGAACTACCAGTCATGGTTCCAGACTTATTGGAGTTAACGATCTCCTGGATCGTTAAGGGGTGTAACGTTCACCTCGTGAATGGCTTACAAGTTCCTAAAACTTGTTGGTGACTCTTTTGCTCTATCTTTTTTCCGTTTGGACGCCACCGTACTTTAGTGTATGATCACATTGGGGTTCAATCTATGGATAACGCTTGAAATATTCCCTACAATATGCTTAACATATTTTATTTTTTAATCAACCATTGACATCTTGGAATGTACATACATTTGTCTATTTAGAAAGCTTTGCATTCATTGGTGCTTGTTCTTATCTCTTGTTCAAATATGAACTCGTGTTTTCTTTCTCTTTTTATGTTTCTGTTTCTTTTCTTTTTATTGTCTTGCCTTGGTTTTTGTATAGAGTTGTGGGTTAAGTTCTGAGGAAACGCTCACGAGAGCACACTCGTCCTCTAGGGCGATCTAGAGGTTTAAAGGGCTTGTCTTTTGTTTCTAAATTTGACCGTGATTCCTACGAAAGTGAGTAAGTGTACATTCTTGTCTCCTTTAGTAGCTTAGCTTTCCTTGAATAATTCACTCCCTTTCTCTCGTGTTTCATGTTAATTTGCTTGAGGACGAGCAAAAGATTAGTTTGGGGGATTTTGATAAGTGACTTTTCTGTCACTTTTAGAGTATTTTTATGCTAATTTTCTAGTTAATTTTCATATAATTTTCATCTTTTTAATCTTTATATCTCTTATTTTTTTGTTTTAGTCTTTTGTCTTTTTATTTTGAGTATTTTAGTAGTTTTTAATAGTTTTTCGCTTATTTTTGTTTTGGGTGTTTTTGTCCCTCGGGAGAGTTACGTCGCAAAGATTGGCCTGGCTGAGTTATACATGCAAAAACAACGGAGACTCCGGGTGGTGGAGCTCCGCCTCGGACAATCAAGTTATTATCTTGAAAGAGAATAAAGAGTACGGAAATTAAGGTGGTGATCTGCTTGGATTCCAAGCTCGGGTGTTTCTCTGATGAGAGAGAAAGTAGTTGTAATAAATGATTCAATCTGTCCCAAAAATGGGGAAATATCTCCCTATTTATAGGGTCATTGGAGAATGTGCCCCTATCTAGGTCACTTAACCTAGATTTTAGTGGGCTGCCGTCGAATTACGACGCTTCTTGGGATTTGGGCCCTTGAAGGCCGCCATTTCAGGAGCTATCTGAAGGGGACACGTGTCAGGAGGCTATTGGACCACTTGGGCCAGCCTAAGTTTGACACGTGGCCTTCTCTCAATGGTCCACATGTCTAGGGTATTTTTACCCTAAACATTTGCCCCTCACAGGGGTCACGTGAATGTCACATGATGCATGTGACACGTGTCCACCTATAAAAGGTGAAGAGTAATAACGAATAGTAAAATTTGAAATTCAAATAGGGATGCCCCCGTTTTCATCTTCTATAAATAGAAGTTTACCCCCCTCTCTCCTCACCTCATTTTCATTTGACTTTCTAGATTTTTAGAGAGAGATTCTCTGCTTCCGTCTGCATCACCCGATTCACCGAATGTAGCTTTTAGGATTCCCGTGCGCTAAGGTTGCAACACCCGATTCAGGATTCCCGTGTGCTAAGGTTGCAACACCCGATTCACCGAATGTAGCTGTTTTTAGATTTTTTTAGAACTAAAGCGAGGTAACCGCCTGTACCATCTTTAGTTTTCCTTTTTTAACTTGTATACATTCTTTTTCCGCCTGTATACATAGCTTAGAAATAAAATGAGTTCTCAATCCACAAACTCAGTACTGCCTAGGACACTCAGCCGGTCTCCCAGAACATTTGAGTCTAGAACAGGGGGTGCCTTTTCTAGACTGTCGGAATTGCTGTTCTCATCTCCGAATTCCTCCCTCTTTGTGTCTGTGCAGGACACAATGGCAAGATTAAAACAGACGGCCAGAAAGTCTAGTAGCCGGCGCACTATGAAAGTGCCGGCCGATGAGATTGTTTCGGATGGAGAACATGAGGATTTGGAGGAAAGCGGCAATTCTGATGAAGAGGCCTCCTCTTCCTCTGGTAGTTCTAACGTACGGGAGGTAGGCGGTGAAGAAGTCGCCTCCGCCAATGGATCCGGCGAGGCCGGCAAAAGGTCGAGGGCCGAAACCTCTGCCTCTCATCAGGATAACTTCGCGGCTGACTATCAGAAGCCGGCGAAAGTCGCTGACAATCCCAACCCTAAAAGGATTAGGATGCTTCCGGGTGACATAGCCCTGTTAAAGAGCGGTTTCAAGGCTTTCAAAGAGAAGCACCCCTTTGGAAAGGGGTGGGATATTATCGTCCCGCCTGCTGACGCAGTAATGGCATGGGACGATGACATTGAGAATGCAGACGAATATTTCGTCTGCTACGAGGAGGTCATAGAAGTCGGCCTCTAGTTCCCCCTCCATACCAGGATTAAGAAAATCTAAAAGGGTATTATATGGGAGTTTGGCAGCTCACTTCCAACTCATGGGTGAACATTTTGAGCTACATCGCCGCCTGCGAGCTTCAAAATCTCGCTCCTAGCTTCTCCGCCTTTGCTCATATGCATTACTTGAGCAAGGCCCCCAGGAGGTAATGGGGCTTGGTACACTCTATCCACCCTGCCTCAATACTTAATGAGTCTGGACAAGGTGTCCAAGTGGACAGGGTGGAAAGACAAGTTTTAATTAATTTCTTTGCAACCTCTGGGACACAACCGGACACTGCGCCGGTACAACTAGGAACCGGCTCTTCTGGGCAGGAAATGCCCCCTCCCGGCGCTATCCTCTAAGGCCCGGGAGCAAATAATGGAGCCGGGTTTCTTTTAAACTACTACTGAGCCCATAGGGGATGGGACTCATATTATTGTTCCAAAAAATTAGATCCCCCACCCGGACTAATTCAAGGATGAGTGCTTCTTGTCCGCCTGTGGGTTAAGTCCCATGTTTCCCAAGGGTAGATCCACTTGCGTCCGAAATGTTTGTAGTTTTATTTTTACACTTCAAACCTTTCATAATTTCTTCTAACTTTTATTTTCTTTATGCAGCCAGCGCCTAGAAGATGGTTGACCCGGCCAAAACCCCGGCTAAGTCAGCGACGCTACTGCGCAAGGAAGCTGCTATTGCAAAGAAAGCAGCCGTTGAAGCCAAAGAGTCCAAGAAAGGAGGGGTAAGGAAGCCTGACTTAGTTTTTTTTTTTTTTTTTACAACGGCAGTTTGCCGGTTGGGTATATTTAACTTCTTAATTTGCAGGACTCTGCAAAACGCGTGCCTCAATCCTTCTCCAAGCTTTTCAAATGGCAAGGAGAGGATCTGGAAATGGTCCCTGCTGCCAAGGCCGCAGGAGGGACCCCCCCGGAAAACTTCTACTGCCAAGACCGATAGTCCCACGACTTGTGGAAATTCCCCTGTTGCAATGAAGATTCTGAGCGAAAGCTCAGAGCGTTCGCAGAAAAATGCGCCGGATGTCTTCACGGCATCGAAGGGTGGCCAGCCACCTAATGTTGCAGCCGGTGCGGCAACAATTGAGGAGGGGATTCCCACACCCCATTCGGATACCCAAGATAAAGGAGAGATTGAAATACCTTGGCCACTTGACTTTATGAGAGTCAAGACTAAGGTAGACCCCTCCGGGGGTTTAGTCAGCAGCCGGCAACGGATGAATGCCAACTATGCTGCTTCCTTCTCACAGAGTACTTCTACTTTTGGTGTAGATCTTACATTCGATGAGCTGGATCTTTTTGGTTTTGCCAAATGGATGGTGAGGACCCTCATCCGGTTAAAGAAGAATTTCATACCTGATCTGCAGGTAGTGGACTTCGACCGGATAATGGGCCAGCTGCCTGAGGTAAAGAATCCCAACCTTAATTCTTATATCTTTCTTCATTTTAACTAAGTATGACATAACCCGGATGCTCTTTTCTCAGGTAATGCTGAGAGTAGACGGGCTCCAAGGCCCCTTCAGGCGGAAGCAAGAAGAGGTAAATGACGCCAAACGGAGGGCCCTTGAAAACCTCAACTCTGCTGAATATGCTAATTGTATGTGTGATTTAGAGATTAAAGCAGTAGAGTTGAAACAGGAGGAGCTGATCCGGAGCTTGACGGCTGCAAATGGTGAAGCCACCAGCCGAGCTAATGACCTTGAGCAAAAACTGAAGGATGCTCAATCTGAACTCAAGGCATTAGAAGATGCTGACAAGGAAAACACCAAACTCTGGGCAGATGTCTCCCGACTGGGGGTCGAGATAATCAATCTGCGGAACAAGCAGTCGGATGAGATCGCCTAGGAGCAAAAACGGCTGATGGAAGAGAATGAGCGGGACAACGCAGCCCGCCTAAAGATCACTTGGAGTATGATTACGCCACTGAGGTGTATGATGCCCAAGTGCGAGGTGAGACTCCTCCGCCTCGCTTCCAAGATTGGGCTGCGGAGCTGGGATATGAAGTCTCGGACAATGAGGAGCCAGCGGAGGAAGAGCAAAATGAAGGTGACCAGCCTCAAGTGGCTGATAGCCAATCTGAAGCCCTCCCAACCGGTCAAGACCAGCCGGAGCAGCAGCCTCCCCCTCAGCCTTGAGTCATCCTCCCCAATTCAGCGGCAGTATGCCAAAACTTTTCTTTGCCGGCTTGTAAGCCGAGTATGTTGTAATTTTACCAACTATAGAGTTGGGTTGAAAATTATTTTCTTTTGTTTCTGCACCGGACGTGACTCCGGTTAACAATTATTCTGGCCTTCGTGCCATTTTCAATATTTATATGAAGTAATCCGACTCAGTCGGTTGTTTATATATATAGTGTTTTAATTTTTTGATTTGAATTTTTTGTGTGTATACTGCAATTGTTTAGTATTTTGCCTAACTTAAAAAAGCATGCAACAATTTGCAATCCGGCTACTCTTGCCCCTGGACGGCTGTGTGGTTGGTTTTATTTAAGATTGATTGATTGGCTTGAAAACACTTGATACTTGGAGAAGTATGAGGTGTTTTAGGCCAATCAATCACAATGGTGATTGCCCCAAACCAAGTACACAGCCGACCATTAGAACGGGTGCTTTGGGCCTCTTACCCAGGCGGTAATATTCCGTCTGGGATTATTTCATAGTGTAGACACCTAAAAATGTCTCCCCAAAACCAAACCCGATGATGAACAACCTTTCACCGCTCCTATTGGTCGGGTTCATTATTTAATCCCGAGAGTGCTTAAAAAATCGTATTTGAATAAATTCATATTTTTGAATAGTTCATGGATTAGCCTTGATGTTTGGTAAAAGCATAGTTTTAATTTCAGCCCAAACTTATTATTTAGTTTTAGCCCAAACCTTTTTTATTTTATTGTTTTATTATTTATTTTTTGCCCAAACCCTTTATTTATTTTTATTTAATTATTTTCTTTTTTAGCCCGAATAATAAAAAGTCATAAAAGGCCCGAAATTATCAATCGGCACTTAAAATGCCGAAGGAAATTAGGGTTAAAAATGTATTTAGACGGAAAAACAGGTTGGAATTTCCCGCGCCATGGCAGGTACCTACCGTGTCACGGGAATCCTTCCCGTCTGACGGTGGGATTTCCCGTGACACGGGAGGTCTGCCGTGACACGGGACATTCCGTGTCTTTTCCGCATAAACCTTTAACGCGTTTTTATCCCGTTTTCTGAAAATTTCCCGCGTCACACCAAAAATGTACCGTGTCACGGGAAAGTGTGTCGTCTGACGGTGGAGCTTCCCGTGTCACGGTACAGTTTGACCGTGTCACGGGATACTTTTTTAGGGTTTTTATCATTTTAGGGTTTCGTGTGCTCCCTCAGCACATTTTCCCTATAAATACCCCCTCATTTTTTATGAACAGGGCACGGAGTAATTCTCTTATTTTTATTTTCTCTCTTCTATGCTTTAACCTAAACACTAGCCTACCCTTTTCACTTCAAAATTCCTTCTTCAAGCACTCAAAGGACTCCATATTTTACTCGTGGTTATGTCCTTAAGCCAAGGCGTGAAAGGTAGAATTGTTTGAGGGTTTGGCCCCAAAATCAACTTCACTTTATTTAATTTAATTTAATTATTGTTTTATTATTTCCTTGAAGTTACTAACTCGTTTATTATTTTGTAGTTGCAAACAAACAGAATCAAAGTAAAAGTCATGCTCCTTTATTTTTATTATTTTTCTAACGATTTTATGTTGTTGGAATTGTGATTAAATTGGTTTTAATATTAATGTTATTCTATTATTTTTATTGATCACCATATTGCATGTTTAAAGGGAATATGTAATTGAAAATCACGCCTAATAAGATAATTTGGACAACCGGCTTAGGATCCTTTTTAATCTTGTTGTTTAATCAAGTGATCACAAATATTTTAGAATTATGTGTGCATTAATATTCAACCAATTTAGTTAAATAATAGTTTGGAGCGAATTGAATTATTGTTTGTATGCCTTTGAGATCACAGGAATGCTTTCAATATAAGAATCGAGTAGAGGCCAATACGGGCGAATGTGACTCCATGACTCACTTTGTACCATCATCCCCGATCCTCCTTTCGTGGTTCCGAACCATATGGAGTTAGTAATCTCATGGATTATGAATGGGGTGTAACCTTCACGGGTCAATCGTTGTTGCCTTCGTTGTTCCTTTATTCGTGGTTGCCTTATAATGATCCGTGAACGGTTTACAAGTTCCTTAAAAACTTGTTGGCGGCTCCCTGTTTTATTTGTCCCTAATCGTATTATGTCAATTCGCACTTCCTATGAGTGCCAAGCATATTCACACATGCTTATTACGTAGGCGCACTTCGAGCGACGCCTAAAATTTGGCGACTCCACTAGGGAGGATTCTTAATTATTTATCGATTTGAGTGATCGGTATTTAATTAAGATGAGTGGATGAGACTTGAAAGATTCTTGAAAAAATATTCCTGTGATTACTTTGGCATTTTTGCATCTGCATAGACGTTTTAATGTCGCATTCAGGTCTGTCCCGTAGGAAAAATTGGATAACTTGGTTGCGCACGAAGAAAAACAGGGCACCAGTCGGATCTTCTGACTACTGTGCCACGGCAGAATCTTCCGTGTCACGGTACAGTGCACCGTCTGACGGTGCACAGTACCGTGACACGGGAATTTTTGCCTTGTCACGGCAGTCCTAAAATCAGTCCGGTGGCTTATTTTCTTTCCTCACATTCGACTTCCTTCGATTTTTCTGAAAAAACGTATATGTTCTACATGCGTCTTAGCCCCGGGGGATTTAAGCTCTATCGACCCAAAAACGCTCATGGCAATAAGGGTTCATCCGAGTTATTTAATCCACCCAAACTATGGAGTCGAGTTCGATTTCATCACGAACTCGAGGAGCCGCCCGTTGGCATACACCCTCAAGGGAGGCTACCTTGCTAACGCGTCCAAACTCTTAACCATAGTACCCTTTTGACACCCAAAGCTTGACCAATAGTTGAACATAGATCTTAACTCTAGGTTGCGAACTTTTTTTAATCATCGTGCCTAAATGCTATGTGGTTGTTTGGTGCTAACCTTCATGTGTTTGCTCTTTTGTTTAACCCATGACCGAGGGTTTTCATTTTCACATAGTAATTAGTACGGACCTAAAATCGGTTAAAATTTGGAAAAATCACAAAAATGACCTAGAACTGCGCACCGTGTCACGGCATGTTCTGCCGCGCCACGGTGAACAATGCCGTGACACGGGGCTGTCTACCGTCTGACGGTAGACTGCACCGTGTCACGACAGACTGCACTGTGACACGGTGCCCAAGAAAGTGTACTGTCAGTCCTTTTTTCGTTTTTTGTGCAAATGTTGTGTCCAGTTTTGTGTCGTGTCTAGCTATACGGTCAAAACACGCGTCTATAACATCACTTAATCACTAACATATCGTGTTCACACACTTTTTTCTTTAAGTCGTGCACCACTTTTTTTTTTACCGTATTTTAGGGAAGTCTTGTTTTTGTGTCGTTTTTTTTCGGAATAAGTCGGATGGTATCCTCCCATATGTTTTTTTTTTTTTTTTAAATAATAAATTTCAAAACTATAGATTTTTTTTAATAAAAAAAATAAATAAATAAAAATTTCCTTTTTTCTTTTTAATCCGGATGGGTTAAGGTTAAGTTTGGTCATTAAAGGTGTGTTTGTTTCGGTGTCACAGCACTTGGTCAAGAAGCAGGGGTAGATTGTTACGGTCTGAGTTCATACCTCAACAACCTCTTATACCAAAGAGGCGTAAAAGGAAACCACATCAATCATCTCCACAAGATCTATCTCCAGTCTACTTTCAACCAATGGCCACTAAAGAAGACATCGAGAACCTCAACAGGACAATTGAAAGATTGTCTGACATGATGCAGACACTCACCACTAAAGTCAGCACTGTAGAACAAGACAATCAAAATAATGTCACTACTGCTGCAATGGACAAGATTAAGGAACAGATGAGCAAGATTTCTGAAGAGTTCATTTATGTGGAACAACCTGTCACCTCTTCGTCCATAAGAGACAAGCTTCCTGAGATGTTTTCCACTGCTGACATTCCCAAATTCAAGCCTACTGATAATTCGCTTTTCCATTTGAAGGCTTTTTCTGCAACTATGGCTCTTAAGGGAGTAGATGTGACACTCTTCCCTACGGTGTTCTCTCTTTCCTTAGAGCAGGCCTGTCAACAGTGGTTCTATTCTTTGAAATCCAAACATGTCGCGACTTGGGAGGATGTTGCTGAAAGCTTCATGAATCGTTACAAGTGTAACATCCAGGCCAAGACTTCTGAACGTGAACTCTCCATTCTCAAACAGAAAGAGAATGAAGGCTTCACCACTTACTTAAGCAGGTTGAGGGAAACAGCTGCACTCCTGGTGGATCCCCCCAAGGAGAAAGAAATGGTTCGCTTGTTCATTGCCAATCTTACTCATAAGTACAAGCAACACTTGAAGTTTCTGCCTCTGAGTACCTTTGAAGCTGTATAAGATATTGGAATCAATATCGAGGATGAGCTAATGAAGTCTGTTGGTAGCAATAATAACAACGGCACTTGGAAAAACAAGAAGAACGACACTCCTTCTTCGTCTTCTAAGCCCAATAATGCTACCAACAATATCAACATCAATGATATGCTGGCCCTCAATGCTCCTCCTCAAAGATTCCAAAGGCAAAGTTGGGTTTACACGCCTTTGGGAAGGACTTATGATGCTGCTTATGACCGTTTTCATGGTCAGGGACTGATTATGCCAATCGGACCATTTCCAGAACCTCGACCTGAGAATAGGACCGCTAGCTATGACCCCAATGCTTATTGCAAGTTTCATCAAGGCAAGGGTCATAACACTGAGAAGTTTTGGAGGCTGAAGGATGCAATCCAAGACTTGATCGATGCTAATCTACTTCCTGTCCCTCCAGGGGGCAAGAAGCCTAACATTCAAACAGGTCCTCTTTCTGATGCTTTGGCTATCATGGGAGATGAAGTCTCCTTTGATCCGTCGATACTCATTCAACCTGTGAATGAACCTCTGCTGGAAGTTGTATTTATCCCAAGTACTGAAGAAGTGAATGGAATTTGGGATAGTGATGATGTAGACGTCTATCTCAAGGATATAGCCTGCTCATCTCTTGGCACCAGTGAAGATGTTTGGGGGGACTTTGAGGTCAAGGTTCTCACCAGAAGTGGACGGTTGTAACAACCTAGTCCACCTCCACCTCCACCTCCACCACAATCACATCCGATAGTTGATCCCATCGACCCTGTGAACAGCGATGTGGTCAAACAACTGCAAAAGACCAAGGTGGAGATGAATGTATGGAAGCTTTTGGCCACTTCCCACGAGCATCGAAAGGCTGTAATGAATGCTTTGGTGAAGATAGGAATTGATGATGACATGACTCCTCAAGGACTGGTCAACTTTCTCACTACTGAATTGCCAAGTACTAGCAATCTGATTTCGTTTTCCGATAAGGATCTGCCCCCGGAAGGGGACCAAAATAATAAGGCCTTACACCTCACTGTGGTGTGTAGGCAAATGAATGTTCCTATGAGCCTAGTTGATAATGGCTCCGCAATCAATGTGTGCCCACTCCGTACTGCAAAGAAATTGGGCATAAAGAATGAAGAATTGACTCCCTCCACTCAAGGGATTCGCGCTTATGATAATACTCGCCGTCAAGCCGTGGGTACTATCATACTGAATATAACTACTGGGGCCACTAAACGTCGCACCAAATTTCAGGTGGTGGACATTAAGGCCTCTTTCAATCTGTTGTTAGGACGCCCTTGGCTTCATGAGCTAAAGGCGATTCCATCATCGCTGCACCAGAAAGTGAAAGCCACAGTTGGAGGGGTTCCGATTACTATTGATGCTTCTCCTATGCGCATTTAAGTTATTGATACTCCTATCGTCCATGTTGAACATGACGAAGAAGATGAAGATCTCTGGGGGTTTTCACTAGATGATGTTCTCGTGATTGAAGAGGAGGAAAAGTGCCATCTCGACTTCGATCCCTACTCAAACACCAATATCAATGCCATTCTGAAGAAGCAAGGGCATTTCCCTGGAATGACCCTTGGGCTCAAGAAGAAACTGGCTGAATCTTGGGGCCATCCTGGTGCACTCAAGAAGGATACTTTTGGCTTGGGATTCAAGCCAACAAAAGAAGATCTTAAACAAGCTTTATTGAAGATGAAGGCTCGCAATAATGCTCGAATCACGAAGACGGAAATGGCCATGGATCCATATCCGTTCACCCTCAATGGCTAGTACATCAAAGAAGGGGAAGACTTCCCATGCTATAAATTCCCTGAGCCATTCGTTCATGATGGGATCCGTGAACCAGGATTCGAGGTGTTTCTCGATTGTGACTTTGTTAATGAAGACGAAGAGCTCTTCACAACCGAGAAGCCAGCTAGCTCGAACTCTGATGATCTAGGAATCAACCTCGTTTTTGGAATGGAGAAGAACGAGTCCAAGCTGGTCCGCAATGATAACTCGGAGCTCGTTCAAGCTGTCATAGAAAACAAGGATTTTGACCCCTCCGACTTGATCGTCCAAGCTCACAACATTTTAAGGGGATGGCGCAAGACATTAAGGACCACTACGCCGAGTGGAGAGAAGTTGAAAATAACCGCTGGCGAAGGTCCTATGTTTGATGAGTCTGAGTCGTCTGGGTCCGAGTCCGAGTCTGAGTCTAAGTCTGTAGATGAGTCCTTAGAGTCTGAGGCCGACCCTCTTTCTGCTATAGAGTTCAACCCTGAGTCTCTTATTGAGTCCTCCCTTTCTAGTCCTAATAATTCCGGTGAGGTCGCAGCCGACCTTGCCTCTCTTGATGTATTAGCCAATGAATTCAATAAAATGAGTACCTTTGCTTACGATGCGTGCCATTCCCCTAGCCCTGATCAATATTGCTTTGCTAATGATAAAAACGACAAAGAAATAATAAAAGCAATGGAAGAACACGAAAATAAAACAGCAGTTATTGAAGATACAGAAACAGTTAACATTTCCAATGATACGACTGTTAAAGAAGTAAAAATTGGATTAACACTAAGTCAAGATGAACGCAAAGAGCTAATTAACTTTCTTATTGAATTTGTTGATGTATTTGCTTGGTCATACCAAGATATGCCA
Organism: Chenopodium album; assembly: GCF_948465745.1. Classification (NCBI taxonomy): domain Eukaryota; kingdom Viridiplantae; phylum Streptophyta; class Magnoliopsida; order Caryophyllales; family Amaranthaceae; genus Chenopodium; species Chenopodium album. Next base: position 48,137,630 of record NC_137838.1, read on the forward strand.
GGAATTGACAGGGATATAGCTCAGCATACGATACCACTCATTCCAGGTATGAAGCCTGTCAAACAAAAGTTGCGCCGCATGAAACCGGATGTGGCTCTCAAAATCAAGGAAGAAATCAGGAAGCAGTTGGCCGCAGGTTTCATCAGAGTATCCAAATATCCAGAATGGATAGCAAATGTGGTTCCAATTCCAAAGAAGGATGGAAGGGTCAGAATGTGTGTTGATTACAGGGATCTCAATAAAGCAAGCCCAAAAGATGGGTTCCCTCTACCTCACATTGACATTCTGGTCGATAATACAGCAAACCATGCACTCCTGTCATTCATGGATAGTTACGCCGGATATAATCAAGTATTGATGGCCGAAGAAGACATGGAGAAAACCACATTCATCACGCAATGGGGTACATATTGCTATACGGTAATGCCATTCAGGTTGAAAAACGCGGGTGCCACCTAACAAAGAGCAGCTACAACATTGTTACACGACATGATGCACAAAGAGGTGGAGGTCTATGTCGATGATATGATCGTTAAGTCTAAAAATCGCCCAGGCCATATTATTGCACTTTGCAAGTTCTTTTAAAGACTTCGTAAGTACAACATGAGATTAAATCCAGCAAAATGTGCATTCGGAGTCACGTCAGGCAAATTACTTGGATACGTGATCAGTTCTCGAGGGATTGAAATAGATCCTACAAAAGTAAAGGCGATCATGGCCATGCCACTACCCAAAAATGAGAAGGAAATTCGAGGTTTCATTGGAAGGTTGCAGTATATAAGTAGGTTCATATCAAAGCTCACAGCGATATGTGAACCTATATTCAAGAAGCTCAAGAAAAATGTCCCAGTCACATGGGATGACGATTGCCAAAAGGCTTTCGACAAAATCAAAGAGTACTTGGCAAACCCACCCGTGCTAGCGCCAACAATACCTGACTTTCCTCTTCGACTCTACCTTATGGTCACAAGAGAAACGATGGGGGCAATGCTAGCACAAGAGACTAAAGCAAGGAGAATGCAATCTATTACTTGAGCAAGAAACTTCAAGGATATGAGACGCGATACACATCACTTGAGAAGTTGTGTCTCGCACTTGTATGGGCCGCACAGAAACTAAGACATAACATGCTCACTCATACAGTGCATGTCGTCTCCAAGATGGATCCTCTCAAATACTTGTTCAAAAAAGCAACACTCAAAGGCATATTATCAAGGTGGATAGTCAATCTTGCTCAGTTTGACTTGAGATTTGTGCCACAAAAAGCCATCAAAGGTTCTGCAGTTTCTGACTTCTTAGCAGACTTTCCGCTAGAAGAAGCTGAAAAACAAGAAGATGAGTACGATTTCCCTGACGAAGATTTACTCATGACCGAAGATGATAGTTGGACGCTCTATTTCAATGGAGCTTCAAACCAAAAGGGATGTGGTTTAGGAGTCTTGCTCGTATCACCCAATGAAGAGCACATCCCAATTTCCATGAATCTCGACTTTGATGTCACCAACAATGCCGCGGAATATGAAGCATGCATTTTGGGGTTAGAAACAGCTGTTGCCTTGGGAATTAAGAAACTCATAATCTATGGTGATTCTTCACTAATCATTAACCAAATCTCCAAGAGATCGAAAGTGAGAAGTGAAAGTCTCGCTACGTATCAAGCTCATTTAGAAACTCTCACGGAGCAACTAGATGAAGTGGAATATACGTATTTGCCAAGAGAAGAAAACCAATTCGCCGACGCACTAGCTAAATTAGCATCAATGGTGCGAATTCCAACCGATACAATCAGAATGCCACTGACCATAGAAAGAAGATATGAGCCGGCTTATGTTCACGCACTGAACGATGAACAAGAACCACAAGAAGATGAAGAGCCATGGTATACAAACATCCTTAATTATGTGACAAGAGGAGAATACCCTCCTAATACTGATAAAAGGGCACGCCGTGCTTTGAGGCTCCTGGCCTCACAGTATGTGCTCATCAGGGGAGAACTCCACAAGAGAACTACAATGGGAAGAAATCTCTTATGCATAGCCAAAAAAGAAGCACATAAAACCATGGAAAACCTTCATGCCGGTATATGTGGAACGCACATGAATGCAAAGATGTTAGTCCAAAAGATTTAACGATAAGGTTACTATTGGACTACTATGGAGAGAGATTGTCACGAATACGTCAAGAAATGTAAGAAGTGTCAAGTCTACGCAAACTTACAGCATGTTCCACCTTCCCTTCTCTACACGTATACTTCTCCATGGCCTTTCTCCACTTGGGGCATTTATATCATTGGAAAAATAACACCACCAGGATAAGGGGGGCATGAATTCATTCTCGTAGCAATCGACTATTTCACCAAATGGGTCGAAGCAGCCTCATATGCTAAGCTGACAGAGAAACATGTAGCTCAATTCATTGAGAAAAATATCATACGCCACTATGGGGTACCACATGAGATGATCAGTGACAATGGAACACATTTCCAAGCCGAATGCACAGAATTATTACAGAAATATCATATCAAGCATCACCGATCATCACCTTACAGACCACAAACAAATGGTGCTGTCGAATCGGGCAACAAAAATGTGAAAACTATCATCGAAAAGATGACAGAAAATTACAAGGATTGGCCAAATAAGCTACATTTCGCCCTTTGGGGTTATCGAACCTCTGTTCGTACATCAACGGGGGCTACTCCTTTCTCTTTGGTCTATGGAGTTGAAGCTGTACAACCAATCGAACTTGAAATCCCTTCTCTTCGAATCGCATTGGAAAGCCAACTAGAAGAAGTCGACTAGATTAGAGCAAGATACGATGAACTGGTCTTACTTGATGAAAAACGCTTGGCAGCTTTGCATCATGTCCAAACCTACCAACAGCGTATGGCGCGACATTTTAATAAAAAAGTCAAGACTAGGAATATCAAAGAGGGTGACCTAGTGCTTAAGGCACTTCGTAAAAATGTGTTAGATCCAAGAGGAAAATTCAGACTGAACTGGTCAGGCCCGTACATTGTTAAAGCCATCCTGTCTGGCGGAGCGGCACAATTGGTAGACATGGACGGTAACGACTTCCATAATTTAACCAACTTGGATCAACTCAAGAAATTCTATGCCTAGTCGCATGGGTTCATGACCCAATAGAGCTACGTTTGGCCTGATTCTTTTTTAGGATACGTAGGCAACCCCTCAAGGGGGCCCGACCACTTTAAAAAAATAAAAATACCCCCTCTGTTGATCAAATATGCGCTTTAGTTCAGCACTGCGTCACGACAAAAAAAAAAAAAAAAAAAAAAGGGGAAATTGTCGCGACACGGGCACGGTACTGTTCACCGTGGCACGGTGGCCCTGAGCAAAAAAAAAACAAAAAAGAGAAATTGCCGTGACGCGGGAATTTGTAACGTGTCACGGGATTTTTCACCGTGACACGGTCGAATTTCAGGTTTTCCGTTTTTTTTAAGTGGCGCATTCGTTGCAAATTCATTGTTCGAGTTTTTTTTTTTTTATTTTCGTTCTTCCATTGCGTCCGACTCCTTGACTCGGATAAATAAATAACAAATAAAAGTCATTGTAATTTTTATTAATTAAGGCTGAAATAAATATGCTATTATTGAAATAAATGCGACTACAATTATTGGCATCATATGCCTTATTTTAAATAAAAATTATAAATCATAAAAAGCAAAGAACTATTGATCTAATCTCTCTTCTCTTTAGGAGCATCCTTTTCTTGGTCAATTAGGTCGGCCTTCACCATTAATGTGTCCTTCGTAGCCTGAACCGTCACACCCCTAGTTGAACTTTCACCCCTTTCACCTTTCTTGAATTTTTTCGGTTGTTTCTCCCTATAGACCATTTTTTCTTTACCCTTCCCTTTCACATAATTCTTCTTTCTTGGCATTATAGGAGTCTTAAACTCAATCCCTTGTGTTCTCGGACCTAGACGATCTTTAGGAGGGGCTTTCTTATTTCCAAGACGTCTCTTCACATCAGACTTGCGTGAACCGAGTCGTTCCCTCCTACTTCTAGGGTTCAACCATGCCTTGTATGCACTAGATAAAGGAGGAGGAGCTTGGTCACTTGCAGAAACGGTCCACAAAGGTCTTCCAATCCAATAAGTCTCGTACTTATGAACGTTACTTTCATGCAACGATACTTCACGAGGACTATCGTTATAGCGTGGAATTACTTGTTCAAGTCCATACTGCCGCATCAGTCGAGAAGGGCAATAAAAGGTCAATTTTGAGATACTAGGAACACGGCAATATGGAGTATCATTCGTGCCAACCATCCTAGTAAGCCTCCACCAAGGCACCACCCAACGAATGGAAAATTCCCTCTTTGCAAAGAAATTTTTCCAATCTTCATATGACATGTTCGCAAAGTAATTCTTTTTCTTGCGGACTAGGTCGTTAGGGCCATATTTTTCAACACTGTCGGGGGCTTCAAATAATTCCAAACGCTCCATCAACCAAATCTGCAAAAAAGAAAAAAATCAGTCGTGAAAAAAAAAAAAAAAAATTTGCAGATTCCCGTGACACGGCAGGTTTCACCGTGTCACGGCAAACACCCACCGTGACACGGTGCCTGTTTTGTGTCACAGGGGCTACTCGGAGCGTATTTTTACCTGCAGCAGTACCAGAGAGCCCTTCCTGATGGCTTTCCGGTCAGCTTTTGCTTCGTCAAGGCCACGAAATGTTTCTCCAAGGCACGTCGGCATAGGAGATCTTCCAGATTCGACATGTTCGAGCACAGACGCTAGACAAGCATGTCCTACCCTAAAGTTTGCAAATAAAATCTTGCTAAACATGCAAAAAATATATGCCCTTCTACGATATACATGATAAGACTCAGAGATAGGGCGATTAAAATATAAATTAGCAAGTTTTTCTAAGTCTACCTCATTACCACAAACAATTCTATTTAAATCTGGATCTGTTAGATTTAGATGGCGCTCAAAATCTTGGTAATAATATTCACGTAGGGTAGGCATGGCAATAAGATTTCTAGCAAGAAATCCAAAGATTGCACCGAATTCCTTCGGCAGGGGACAGATTTCATCATAATCAAATTTAAAACAGTGTGTTTCTGGACTCCAATAATCTAATGCTGCCTTAAGAAAATCATGTTCAATAGCTACATGTCGCAGGGCTAGCAAATCCCTGACATGAAATAATTCTAACTCTCTTTTTTCAGCATTGGTCAAAGAATAAGACCAGTCACGCAATGTATTATCAAAATTCTGAGACATGATTATTGAAATATGAAATTCTAAATTATTTTGTGTTTCGTAATTATGCATATCATGAATAATTTGGTCTTATTTTATAGCAAAAGCGCTCGAAACTGCCCAGAATTTATCTTTTTATACCCGTAAAACACACCGCTGAGTAATACGCGTACCGTGACACGGCAAGCCCTACCGTGTCACGGGAACTTTTGCCGCGACACGACATCCTGCCGTGACACGATGAATAGTGTCGTGTCACGGCACCTCACGCGTTTTCTTTTTTCATCTTTTCCCGTATCTATCCGGATTTTTTTTATAATATTTTTTCTTCTCCGTTTATTTTTCAGTTTTCAGAGAGTTTTATTTCTAATAAAATTCTCAACTTTTTTATCTCTATTTTTTATTTTATTATTATTATTATCTTTATTTTATTTATTTATTCATCACTTTAATATTGTATTTCTTTATCATCTTATATTTGCTTGTCTTTTATTTCTTTTTCTTTTGGGGAAGGTAATTTTATTTATTTTAATTATTTTATCATCTTAATTTTTGGGGAAGGTATATATTTATTTATTCCTCACTTTAATATTTTATTTCCTTATCATTTTATTTATTTTTGCTTGTCTTTTTATTTCCTTTTCTTTTAGGGAAGGTCGGTACCCTCCATTACTCCACTTATATTTTTTGTCACGTCATTATTAAATACACGATCACACACAATGAGTCTCAAGTACACACTAACACACAATAATAATACATAAACTCTGAATAATGTACAAAAGAGTCGTAATAAATAAACATGTCAAGTGTCATCATAGTATGTACAAATAAAAACCCTCGGTCAAAAGTCCCGAGAGCCAGAATCAGTATCATCTCCACCCTGCACATATGGGAACGGTGAGCCGAAGAGTCCCTCCACCATCCGAGTACGGGGAGTAGTGTCCCTACTAGTCCCTGTAACCCCAGCAGTAGTCAAACTCAAGGCAGGACCCGTCCAGCCGGAAAACGGTGTAGACTGGCTCAAAGACACGGGAATCGTCGGTGAAGGCATCGTCCCATACATCGGAACTGAGAACAAGCCCGACACCGGTGGAGGAATTCCGGACAATGGCGCTGAAAATGAACCAGGATCCAAGGGAGTCAAAACAGACCCAAGCTTAGGCTGTGGAGGCTGTGAAAACGACTGTCGCTGCCCCTGACTCTGGCCCGGAAAGCGCTGGGAAGACTGAGGATGCTGCCACTGAGCCTCCTGAAATGGCTGAGTAGTCTGAGGCTCTCGCCGAAGCTTGATGATGCAATACTTCAGGGCGTCCACCAGCTTCATAAGTCTCATCATCTCCGGGCGGTTAGGCTGAGGATAAAACAAAGAAAAGTCAGTAATAAGCGGTGTTAAAAAGATGAACAATGCATCAAAAAAAAAAATTACCGGCTCAAAGACCTCGGGCAGAGACTCTTGCGCCTGTCTGTAACCCTCTGGCGCGTCAGCGATATGGTCCTCGGTGATACCAATCGGCCCTGGATAGCGGACAGACTGAGGAGGAATCTCGATCCTCCCCACAGGGCGAATAGTCATCTGAAAATATGATCGAATAATCAAGTTATTCGACTATTTAAAACAAAGACTAGTAACGAAGATCCTCAAAAGAAATCATACCTCAGGAATACGGGGTGGAGGAGCCAGAGAGGGAAGCAAATCCCGCGCATAGTCACTCTCCATGTGTACAAGCTCCTGCCATGGAAAAGTATAGAGCTCTCCCCTGTTGATCAACTCTCTGATCAAGCGTGAGTCCAACATCGACTCTGGTGGAGATGAGGGCACCACAAAGCGATCGCCGCTATGCTGACGAACGACTCGCTCCCCCCAAATACCAGACAAAGCGTCCGGTACCAACCAAAATGGTGCGGTGCGCGGAAAGACGCAAGGCCTCAGGTAGATCAGTTATCCCGGCCCAAGGACGATACTGGACATCAATGGCAACCTGAAAACCATAAAAAGTTGGCGTGAAACGACGGAAACAACGTCAGAAGGAAAATAACATGCAATAAAACTAGTCCTTACGCCAACAGAAGAGGTGCCTCGGCGTAGTAGCCCACGCAGTGCAGGGACGGACTCCACCCGCGACTCTCCTCGATCACGCCAGCTGGCCCCGACGGGGAAATCATGGACCGCTCCACGACGCCGGCGAGGAGCCAAGCCTGGGAAGTACTCGTAGAACCATAGCTGCGATGAAAAGTAATCTTTAGCACATGAGTCAAACAAGTTAAAGTGAAACAAAAAGGGAAAATATCATCACCTCTACGACTCTCCACAGATCATAGACAGTGATGGGAGACTCGTCATTCAGCTGTCGACAGCCATGACGTAGCGATAAGAGAAGATCGGCGTATCGAAGGCTGGCCCAGCTATAGGATCCTATCTCATGGATCCTGACCAAAGCGGGGAGGTAGCAAAGGAGTACGCGTGAACTCCTATCAGGAGGAAGGGTCATAGAGATCAGGATCAGGATGAAGATCCGCACTCGCTGCTCAGCCGATGTATCCTCCATGTCGAAGCCACGAGCTAAAACTGAAGCCAGCTCCGATCGTCCGCTCCTAGGACCACCTCGAGACACTGGTCGGGTCCTGATGTGCTGAACGATCGGACCTTGTGAATCAGCTGCCTCAGCCGACCCCCAACACAAATCAGACATCTGAGCTACAGCCCGGTCGGTGAAGCGCAACCCGCTAATCATACTGAAGTCTAGAGGGGTCACCGTCATCTCCCCCCAAGTAAAATGAAAAGTGTTGGTAGTATCCCAGAAATACTCCAACAATGCGCGAACGACCGTCGCACCGCAACCCCGGGGGCTGCGAAACCCTACAACCGTCGTATAGAAATCTACTAAACCAGTCGATTCCCATAGGGTGTTCGTAGCAGGATCCCTCGTAATGATCTGTTGAAGTCGAGGGATCAAATCGCCGGCTCCAGAACCGTGGTGGCGAAGCGTGCCATCGACTATGCCGGAGAGTGGGCGATGAGAGACATGGTTTTCACGAAAGAAAACCAACTGGTCTGGAGTCCACGGAGGTGGAACCCACCTACCTCTACTTGTGGATGCCCAAGGCTCGGACTCTAAAGCATCGTCGTCCATGCCCTCAGGAATAGTGGGAGTGTCCTCCCGAAAAGCCCGACGCCGGCCATGGGTAGAAAGATCGCAATCTCGTCGCCTAGGCATGCTATTATAAAAATCTAAATGCTTAGCATCATTTCCTAAGACATTTAATTCAAGTTGCATTTTTATAAAAATAAGGATCTAAATACTTGGCATCATTTCCTAAGTAATTTAGTTATTTATCGAATTGTACGCTAAATTTTTACCTCCAAGCTAAAAATTGGCAAAATTATGGTATTTAGTTTCTCCATGACAAACTAATACTACAGTTCTCCTAGCCGCATGATACTATGTTCTCCATGACAATATAGTACATACGCAAAATATGTTTCGAAGTTGCACAAAAACAATGAATCAACACATCATGAAATATTTCACAAGGTTTACCACCATTTTTCCACCATTTCAAGTACAAAGAAGTAACATGAACATCATTTCACAAAGTAGTACCCAAAAATGGTGATTTGCTCAATTCTCCATCAAATCATGCAATTTTTGTCTCAAATTTCTCACAAACACACATACATACATATACAAGTAAAATCATGGCAAGAATTTCAACATAAACCTCAAAATCAAAAATCCCCAAATTGATTTTTAAGGGTTTTTCATGAAATTAATTATTTGAGGCAAATTTGAGGCACAAGTCAAGAAGAAATTACATAGATCTTTGTAGAGGTTCGAAAATGTGGAATATGGCAAAAATTTGGAGCAAATTCAGTGGAAAATCGAGCAGCAAAAACTAAAAAAAAAACTCCGGCCACCAGCAGACCGCCGCGACACGGTCAACTGAATCCGTGACACGGCGAGGTTGTCCCGTGTCACGGTGAGCTTGACAGGCAACGAAGCTCCGGTGACTCCGACGGCAGCTCCGGCAGTAAACAGCAACAGCAACAGCAACAGCAGTAGGCAGTAGCGATAACAGCAGCAGCAAGTCGCAGAAGAAAATAAAAAAAAAAAAAAAAAGAAGGAGGAAGCAAACCGCCGTGACGCGGTTGTGGACGCCGGACGACGGGAAATGACACCGACCGCCGGTGAGAAGAAGCCGAGACACGAAACAGAATGAGCCAAAGAAAATTATTTCGAGTTTAGGTGAAAATCAAACAAGAAGAAGAATGAGCCAAAATGAGAAAATGTTGATATTTAAAATCAAAAACTCCCGTGCAACGGACCCCGTTCCCATGTAACGGTCAGATTTTTGTGTGGTGCACAAGCTTTGACCGGTCAAAGATGCTTTTTGACCATTTTTCAGCCATTTGATTCCCGTGACACGGGACCCCTTTGCCGTGTCACGGGAAGCAGATCCGCATGACGGGGGCCCCTTGCCGTGTCACGGGAATGTTTTTGTGTGACACGGCGGTTTTTTTTACAGTTATTTGCGAATATTCTGACATTTTGACTAAAGTTGCACGATTTTTAAAAAAATTGGACAGTTATTTTTCGCTGGAATTACGCGGAAAATTGTAACTGATACTTAAAGGGGACTAAAATTACCATTTTACCCCTAGCAAGCATCAAAGTCTATTTTGGCATTTTAAACACTTAATAAGGTTGGATAATCGACTTAAAGGTGTGAATCATCTGCGGCCTACGTTCGGGGATAATCGAACCATCATACACTTACAAATTTCAGCAATCGTCGGCTTTCCTCAAGCATGGAAAGCATTATCGGTGGATTTTTCTTCAAGTATAGAAAACCGCCAAGTCGGCTTTCCTCAGGCATGGAAAGCGTTATCAGTGGATTTTTCTTCAAGTATAGAAAACTGCCAAATTCCTTTGTTGGCTTTCCTCAAGCATGGAAGGCATTATCGGTGGATTTCTTCAAGCATAGAATGACGCCAAATTCAAACGTCGACTTTCCTCAAGCATGGAAAGTATTATCCGGTAGGTTTCTTCAGGCTTAGAAAACTACCAAACTCTTCAGTCGGCTTTCCTCAAGCATGGAAAGCGTTTCAACAAATGTCACTCGGTGGATTCCTTCAAGCTTAGGAAGCTGCCAAATTCGTTCGTCACCAATACACTGGTGCCAGATACGTATTCTATCCCTTTACTCTTTTATCTGTAGAACTAACATTTTTCTGCAGGTATCGGCGTATACAGAGTGATTTAGAATCGCATAACGTCTTAAATCATTCTCCGTCCCTATCGGCTACTTTGACTATCGTTTTCGAAACTGACGTTTCTACAAACTCAGTCAAAGTGAGGGCTTCTGTAGACACCTAAAAATGTCTCCCCAAAACCAAACCCGATGATGAACAACCTTTCACCGCCACTATTGGTCGGGTTCGGTATTTAATCCCGAGAGTTCTTAAAATAATCGTATTTGATTAAATTCATATTTTTGAACAGTTCATGGATTAGCCTTGATGTTTGGTAAAAGCATAGTTTTAATTTCAGTCCAAACTTATTATTTAATTTTCGCCCAAACCTTTTTTATTTTATTGTTTTATTATTTATTTTTGGCCCAAACCCTTTATTTAATTTTATTTAATTATTTTCTTTTTTTAGCCCGAATAATAAAAAGTCAGAAAAGGCCCGAAATTATCAATCGGCACTTAAAATGCCTAAGGAAATTAGGGTTAAAAATGTATTTAGACGGAAAAGCAAGCTGGAATTTCCCGCGCCATGGCAGGTACCTACCGTGTCACGGGAATCCTTCCCGTCTGACGGTGGGATTTCCCGTGACACGGGAGGTCTGCCGTGACACGGGACATTCCGTGTCCTTTCCGTATAAACCCTTAACGCTTTGTTTATCCAGTTTTCTGAAAATTTCCCGCGTCACACCAAAAATGTACCGTGTCACGGGAAAGTGTGCCGTCTGACGGTGGAGCTTCCCGTGTCACGGGATACTTTTTTAGGGTTTTTATCATTTTAGGGTTCCGTGTGCTCCCTCAGCACATGTTCCCTATAAATACCCCCTCATTTCTGATGAACGGGGCATAGAGTAATTTTCTTATTTTTATTTTCTCTCTTCTATGCTTTAGCCTAAACACTAGCCTACCCTTTTCACTTCAAAATTCCTTCTTCAAGCACTCAAAGAGTCCATATTTTACTCGTGGTTCTGTCCTTAAGCCAACGCGTGAAAGGTAGAATTGTTTGAGGGTTTGGCCCCAAAATCAACTTTACTTTATTTAATTTAATTTAATTATTGTTTTATTATTTCCTTGAAGTTACTAACTCGTTTATTATTTTGTAGTTGCAAACAAACAGAATCAAAGTAAGAGTCATGCTCCTTTGTTTTTATTATTTTTCTAACGATTTTATGTTTTTGGAATTGTGATTAAATTGGTTTTAATATTAATGTTATTCTATTATTTTTATTGGTCACCATATTGCATGTTTAAAGGGAATATGTAATTGAAAATCACGCCTAATAAGATAATTTGGACAACCGGCTTAGGATCCTTTTTAATCTTGTTGTTTAATCAAGTGAGCACAAATATTTTAGAATTATGTGTGCATTAATATTCAACCAATTTAGTTAAATAATAGTTTGGAGAGAATTGAATTATTGTTTGTATGCCTTCGAGATCACAGGAATGCTTTTCAATATAAGAATCGAGTAGAGGCCAATACGGGCGAATGTGACTCCATGACTGACTTTGTACCATCATCCCCGATCCTCCTTTCGTGGTTCCGAACCATATGGAGTTAGTAATCTCATGGATTATGAATGGGGTGTAACCTTCACGGGTCAATCGTTGTTGCCTTCGTTGTCCCTTTATTCGTAGTTGCCTTATAATGATCCGTGAACGGTTTACAAGTTCCTTAAAAACTTGTTGGCGGCTCGCTGCTTTATTTGTCCCTAATTGTATTATGTCAATTCCCACTTCCAATGAGTGCCAAGAATATTCACACATGCTTTTTACGTAGGCGCACTTCGAGCGACGCCTACACATAGCCATTACACAAACTGTTTTGTCCCAATTGGGAGAGAGAGTGCAATTTTGGAATAAATAATCCAAGTGAAAACTTCAGTCGGTAACCGACTAATGCCTCAGGGCATCCAGTATTCCAGGACTTAATCGTTCTCATTGATTATTCTGGTCAGATGGCTATGAGTTGACCAGTTTGGTCGTTCAATCTTTGCTATCTGCAAAGGTACGTAGAACTGACAAAGAGTCTGCTCTCTGCGACAATTGCACCTGGAGGAGTGTCGCTGGACGCCATTGTCCATATTGGGACAGGCGGTTTTATAAAATAAGCAACCATCCGGCCATTGGCCTTTGGACTTGTTTTAGACCGGTTGTGTAGCCACTAAGCGTTTTTGTGCCTAGTTTTTATAACACTAAAGTTACACTAAATGTCGAATTTTTAGTTGGTTAAGCAATTAGGTCGTCTGGGTATTACCCTGGCGGACAGGTAATTATAACATTAAATTGCTCTAAGTATCAAACTTAGTTGGTTAAACAAATAGTCCGTCTAAGTATTACCCAGGCGAACAAGTAATTATATCATTGAATCTACACTAAGTTTCAAACATAGATGGTTAAGCATAAGTTCCGTCTGAGCATAACCTAGGCGGATAAGCAATTATAAAGATAACAAAACAATTTTGCAAACAAAGCCTGATTTCTCATTAATGGACTCACTGTTTACAAACATTGTACATTTCTCAGAAGTAGTACTTTTTAAAGTTATCTACATTCCAAGTTCGAGGTAGGCGCCGGCCGTCTGGAGTTTCTAGACGGTAAGTGCCATCCTTGACTTCTTAATAGATCCGGTAGGGGGCTTCCCAATTAAGAGTTAGCTTTCCAGCTTCGTTGGCCCTACCGGTCGCCTCCATTTTTTGTAACACAAAGTTGCCAACTTTCAAAGGGCGCTTGCGTACTTTCTTGTTGTAGCCTCTCGTCATTCTCAGACGGTATATCTCATGGCACAAGGCAGCATTGCCCCTTCGTTCCGGCAGGGAGTCCAATACTAGCCGCATGGCCTCCCAATTCGCCACTTCATCATAAAGCATGACTCTGAGAGTCGGCTCGTAATGTTCAATGGGCAAGACGGCTTCAGCACCGTATACCATAAGAAATGGGGTTTCATTGGTTTCCCCTTTGGCAGTCGTCTGGATGGCCCATAGGACATGAATAAGCTCTTCTTCCCATAAGCCACCGGCTCTTTCAATTTTCTTTTTTATGCCGTCTAAGATGAGCTTGTTGAAGGCTTCAACTTGGCCGCTTGCTTGGGGTCGGCCGACTGATGCAAAACAATGTGAGATACCCTGATCTCCCAACCAAGTCTTAAGGTGAGGCGTTTCGAACTGAGGGCCATTATCAAACACCATAGACATAGGTACCCCAAACCGGGTGATAATGTTCTTCCAAATGAAAAAGATGACATCTTTTGTCTTGATGTTCTTGACTGGCTCAGCCTCTACCCATTTGGTAAAATAATCCACAGCCACCAAAATATAACGTTTTCCGCCTAAAGCAGGCGTATAAGGACCCAAGATATCCATGCCCCTCTTAGCAAACGGGACTGGGGTGTGGATTGCCGTCAGATCAGTTGCCGGGCGGTGAATGAGCTTGCCAAACTCTGGCATTTGTCACACCTCTTTACCAACTCTTTAGCATCTGCTTCAAGAGTAGGCCAAAAGTAATGCCGCCGTGCTCTGACGGCTAGGGACCTGCCGCCTATAAGAGAGGCGCAGTATCCAGCATGCAATTCTTCAAGAACTTCTTTCCCCTTTTCTGGGGTAACGCACTTCAATAGAGGTTTAAGGAAACTTTCCTTGAAGAGCTCTCCATTTCTCAACTCGAAGTTTGCTGCTCGCTTCTTCATGACGGCTGCCTCCTGTGGTGAATCAGGAAGTGTGCCGTCTATTAAATATGTCTGGATGCCATCCATCCAGGTAGAGCTTCGGTCTAGGATTCCAATGGGCTCTTCATATATACTTCTCTTTTCAAGAACTTCACAAAAGACTGACCGAGGCGTATCACAGCAAGCGGAAGATGCCAATTTGGACAACGCATCCGCCTGGTTGTTATCTGACCTAGGCACTTGACTCAGACGGAATTTCTCAAGTGCCCCGGCCTCTTCTTTGACTGCCTGAAGGTATTTAATCATAGCCGGATGAGTTGCCTCATATTTTCCCTCATACTGGCTTACGACCAACTGTGAATTAGAGAAGGCATCAATTTTTGTTGCCCCTGCTGCCCTACACATGCGAATTTCGGCTAGCAGGGCCTCATATTCCACCTCGTTATTTGAGGCTTGAAACTTAAAACGCAGTGCATATTCAAATTTGCCCCCTGAGGGGACTCATATATAATTCCTACACCGCAGCCGTTCTTCGTCGAGCTCCCGTCTACATACACCTTCCAAACCTGATCAATGTTATCCAGTTGAACCGGTCGTGTCATTTCAACAATGAAGTCGGCAAACGCCTGACCTTTCACTGCCTTTTTAGGTTCAAAAGTGATTTTAAACTTTGCATTTCAATAGCCCATTTCAGCATTCTGCCGAATGATTCCAAGGTAGACATTGGCTGCTTGAGGGGCTAATCGGTGTAAATTACCACCGGATGAGCCAGAAAGTACGGCTTCAATTTCTTGAAGGCCATATATAGGGCAAGGCCAAATTTTTCAACCATGGGATACCGAAGTTCAGCATTTTTTAGAACATGGCTAATGAAATATACCGGGAGCTGAATGTCGTCTCTCTCAGCAAGGAGAACAGAACTGAGAGCATGATCTGAGACGGCTAGGTACATATATAACGACTCTTTGGGCAGAGGGATAACAAGCCTTGGCAAAGAGTGCATGTGTTCTTTCAGCTTTTGAAAGGCCACCTCAGCATCATCCTCCCATTCAAATCTGGTCTTCTTCCTGATTGCTTGGATGAAATTAAGGCATTTGTCCCTGACCGGCTGAGGAACCTCCGCAAAGCCGCCAGACAACCGGTTAGTCTTTTAGCTTCCTTGACATTACGGAGTGACTTCATGTCAATTACCGCCTGTATCTTCACGGGGTTAGCCTCTATCCCCCTTTGATCAATCAGGAACCCGAGAAACTTCTCAGACTCAACACCAAAGACGCATTTCTTAGGGTTTAACATAACCTTATGCCGCCTGAGTGTGGTGAAGGTTTATCGGAGATCAGCAAGGTGATCCGCCTGCTGCTTGGATTTGACTATCATGTCATCAATGTACGCCTCCACCTTCCTCCCGATTTGATTAATGAAGACCGTATTAATCATCCGTTGGAATGTAGCCGGCGCATTTTTCAAGCCAAACGGCATCACAGTGTAACAAAATAACCCCTGATCAGTGACAAAGGCCTTCTTCTCTTGTTCTTTTTTCCACAGGGGTATCTGATGGAAGCTGGAGTAGGCATCCATAAAACTCATCAAGGCATGCCCGGCTGTCGAATCGACCAGACTGTTGATCTTTGGAAGTGGGCAACTGTCCTTGAAACATGCCTTGTTGAGGTCTGTGTAATCAACACACATACGCCAGGTACCATTCGGCTTCTTTACAAGCACAACATTCGCCACCCAGTCGGGAAAATTACACGGCTGAATGAACCCAGCGTCTAGCACCTTTTTTTTCTTAGGCAGCTGCCGCATGACTTCTCTCCTTGCCGTGATTTCTTTTCTTTTGCCGGATGGGCTTATTTTTAGGATCCACGGCGAGTTTGTGGACAACAAGATCTGGGCTAACGCCTGGTATCTCTTCCACTTCAAAGTTAAAAATGTCTTTGAATTCTTTCAACAGGATGTGCAGATCTGCACCCAACTTAGCATTAGCAGCCGTCCCAACCTTAACAGTACGCTCTGGGCGGCTGTCGTCTAGAGGTATATCAATATGGTCTCCAGCCGGCTGGGGACGGAGATCTGCTGACCGCTCCCCGGTCAGTGATTGCTAACTTTTCTCTTTTTTCACCTCCATCAGCATGGGATCCTTTCTTTTCTTCCCGGCTACTGGTGGGGCTGGAGCGGCATCCTTGACATTGTCAAGGTCTATTGGTTCCGGGGCTTGCCCTTCTAGGGCTACCGTATCCTTGACGGCTTAGAGGTAACACTCTCGAGCCGTCTTTTGATCCCCATTCAAGGAACCAACAGAGACATCATCCTTCTCATACTTGATGAGCATGAGGGAAGGGACGATTAGAGCCTTGGCTTCGTTGAGGGTTGGCCGGCCTAAGATAATGTTATAGGCGGTCAGCTCCTCAACGACCAACAACTTGACGACCAGATGTCGTCCTTTCCCTTTTTCACCCAGCCGGATTGGTAAATCAATCCTACCGACTGGGTAAACCATCCCACCCCCAAAACCAACCAAAGGGTGGGTAACCGGAGGCATGCTACTGAGGTTGTATTTCAGATTTTGCAAACACCAGAGACTCATGATGTCTGACGAGCTGCCGGTGTCAATAAGGATCCGTCCAACCAGTTGGTCGGCGACCTTACATTCAATGACAACCGGGTCATCATGCGGACGCCAGACAGTGGCACTGTCCTTCTCAGTGATCAAAACGTCTGGGAAGGTGGAACTTCCTGCCTGATCATCATCATCATCGTTGTCCATCTTTCGAAGATGGCTCTTGGTGCCCCGAATGGTAGGGCCACCTGCTATGGTGTAGACCGGCTCCTTATCAGTGTCCGAACTACTAGCAGGATGGGGTGTCTTAGACGACTGCCCCGGGTTCTTCTTATTAGTCCCTTTGGACTTAGAGATATAGGACTTTAACATCCTCTTGTCAGCCAGACAAACCAACGCTCGTTGAAGGCTGAAGCAGTCGTTGGTGTCATGGCCAACTTCCTTATGGTATTGGCAGAATTTATTTTTGTTCCTTGATTGAATGGAACTTTTCATTGGATTCAGCTTCTCTAGAGACAATCGGTCCTTGATCTCCATGAGGATGTAGTTGCAGCCCTTGTTAAACTCGTACCTAGGAACGTACAGTTTATATTCTTTCTTCTTTTTCTGAGACGGCTGATCAGAATCACTAACCGCCCAGACTTCTTTTCTCTTCTTGCTCTCTTCTTTTTTCTTGGCAGGCTGAGCAGGCCGGCTGTCTTTTTGCTTGTCAGACTTCTTAAAGTCCGATTGGTTACCAGGCGAGCAGAGGTCGGTTGCTTGAATATAGTTTTCCGCCTCCCTCATGGCCGGCTGTAAAGTGAAATCCCCTTTCTTGAATAGGTCGAACTTAAAAGTTGACCCGTCTCTCAGACCCTTGAAAAAGTCTGTAAAAGCTACCTCATTAGACAATCCTTGAATCTGAATTCTGATCAAATTGAACCGCCTGACATAGGAGCGCAATCCTTCTCTCTCTCCCTGCTTAATGGTGCTCAAATCAAGACTTGTTTTCTTCGCAGGGATGTTCATCGAGAAGTTGGAAGCAAACAGGAAGGCAAGCTTCCTGAAACTATCGATGAACCCGGATGGCAGGTTGCAAAACCATTGTTGGGAAATGCCCTTCAATATAGCCGGGAAGCATCGACACCAAGTGGCATCATCCAACCCCTGCAATTACATGAGGTTGGTGTAAGCCAAAAGGGTAATCTTCCGGGTTGGAGGTACCGTCGTAGGTGCCTACCAACACATTTTTAACCTTGGCCGGTTGAGCCGCCTCAGTTATCTCCCGGGTGAACGCAGAAGGTTGTTTACCCAGGCAGAGCAGACGAAGTTGCCAGTCAAGTGGCTGGACATTGTTGTATGCCGCTTGACCTCCAAAGAGGGTCGGCTGCATGAAATAGGGAGAATACGGACCGTAGACCTGAGACGGTACGTACGGTGCAGTCCCAATCATCTAAGGACCAGAATGGATGGTATTACCGCCTGTGTGGCTCTCATGCAAGGAAGGTACATTCCCTGCAGATGTGTTCTTGAAGCTGTCTGGAAAGCTCGATGTAGAAGCCGACTCAGACAACTGCTTACTTCTCTTGCGGGTGATGATCTCCCGAGCGTCAAGAGTAGATTTTTTGCTTCCCAGCGGCTGTTGAGTCCGGCGGAGATTGTTGACATTCCTCTTAGGCAGAAGAATCTTGGACCAATCAATGGTCCCAGCTGCCTTCTCCTTTGGATGAGGAGTTGGCTGCCGATCCCTGACCGACTTCCCCTTCACCAGAAGAGTTTTTTTCCGACTGGCCCCTTCTTGGGCCAGCCCGACTCTTCGTGATCAAATCTTTAATTTCAACCTTGAAACTTGTCATGAACTTCATGAGTTCGTCTCGAGTGATGGGAGCTAATCCGCTGGCCGTATGGGTTTCCCCTTCCAGCTGTCCTGGGGGTCATTTCGTACCCGCCTCGTTGGCACCCTACTCTAGAGTGTCTCTTGGCCGAATGCGCTTGGTTATCAGGTAGCCATCCTAGGTTGTATAAGTTTCGACCTGAGGATCTTCATCCTCTTGGTCCGTGAAAACTTCCGGGTCGTCGACCGGACGCTTAGGAGGTGGTACAGACTCTTGAACCATCCTTGAGGTACTCTCCCCACATACGGCGCCAAATGTTTTGGGTGTTTTTGTCCCTCGGGAGAGTTACGTCAAAAAGATTGGCCCGGCTGAGTTGTACCTGCAAAAACAACGGAGACTCCGGGTGGTGGAGCTCCGCCTCCGACGATCAAGTTAGTAACTTGAAAGAGAATAAAGAGTACGGAAATTTAGGTGGGGATCTGCTTGGATTTTAAGCTCAGGTGTTTCTCTGATGAGAGATAAAGTAGGTGTAATAAATGATTCAATCTGTCCCCAAAATGGGGAAATATCTCCCTATTTATAGGGTCATTGGAGAATGTGTCCCTATCTAGGTCACTTGACCTAGATTTTAGTGGGCTGCGCCGAATTACGACGCTTCTTGAGATTTGGGCCCTTGATGGCCGCCATTTCAGGAGCTATCTGAAGGGGACACGTGTCAGGAGGCTATTGGGCCACTTGGGCCAGCCTAAGCTTGACACGTGGCCTTCTCTCATTGGTCCACATGTCTAGGGTATTTTTACCCTAAACAATTTTCGTAATTTATTTTATAATTCTTAATTTTTAATGTGCTTAGTCTATGTTCTTGTTAATATTTTTCTTCTCGATTTCCTACTTTTATTTTCATGTTTGTTTTTTTTATTTTATTTAATTTTATTTGATTTTATTATTTCTTTTAGTTTTAATATTTTATTTTACTTTAATTTTATCCTTATTTTATTTTAGTTTAGCATTTTTATTTTTCTTTGTTTTACTCTATTTTTATTTTTATTTTATATGTCGATCTACTCTCGTGATTTTTTTTGGTTGTAGGTGTGTTCGGGTTGATACTTGGCTTTCATGTTCAAATCAAGTTCGAAATTCCGGATTTGAGTCAAATGTGTCAACATCGCATGTTGCTGCCACCTTATCCATCACCACAACTTTTCCTATCCTACACCACCTCAAGCAACACAGAAACTACTCCCCTGCTTCTCCCCTGCTCCACCACGCACTCCACAACTACAACAATAACAGCAGCAACACAGCTCAAGTAACAGCCACCAATAACCGCAAGCGGCCACCAAACAGCAATTACCGCATCTAAGCTCCATCACCACCCAGCCACCGTCACCAAATTCACCACAAATACCGTACAGCAACCACCTCCTATCTCACCACCATAAACCCCACACCAAGACCACCACCAATAATCATGCAATTCACAGCCACCGCACCACCGAACTCACCCGCAACAAACACAGAAACAGCCCACTTCCCCTGTATCACATCGCACCTATTCACCTCCAATTAGCAGCCACCAAACCATCTCACACATTCCAGCCACGCAAACCCACAATAGACCCACCAAATTATCCGGCACCGCAGCCACCTTCAGCCACCAATCACTACCGTCGCGCTCCACCCTCTGCTTCGCAGCTCAGCAATCGCTGCAACCCGCAAGCTCTAATTAGCCTCAAATTGCAAACCCGAACGGAGTGGGCTCTCTGTCTTACGAAACGGCCTGACATTAGTCGTGACAGGCCGCTCCTCTTTTATTCACTTTCTCCGTTTTGAGGCAAAATGCAAGCGCGGACGCTCCGATAGGTGTGCGCGGACGCTTCTATGGGTCACTAGAAATCACGTGATTTTCTCGTGAATCCTTAATGGCTTGGAGATGCAACGGTTGAGATTGTGATTTGATTGCTGATGATTGCGCTGAACGGTGATGATTCGAAGGTTCTTGGTTAGATGATGATGATCAGAGAGCAAAGCAGCCACGAAATGAAGGAGGATTCGTGGTCTAATGATTTTGGGAGGATGTTT
The DNA here is from genome assembly GCF_948465745.1 of Chenopodium album. Taxonomy (NCBI): domain Eukaryota; kingdom Viridiplantae; phylum Streptophyta; class Magnoliopsida; order Caryophyllales; family Amaranthaceae; genus Chenopodium; species Chenopodium album. The sequence continues at coordinate 48,158,230 of NC_137838.1, forward strand.
TGTTTTATTTTCCTTTTTATTTTATTTTCTTTTTATTTTATTTTATTTCTTTTTCTATTTCCTTTCTTTTCATTACTTTCTTTTATTTTATTTATCTTTCATTATTTTTAAGCTTGTATAATAAATTAGGTTAAGTTCCGTACTATGCACGGTCATAATTAAATTTTATAACAAAATAACTTGAATTTTAATAGTTTATACCAATACTAAATAAGTAAAGGTTATTGAATTGGATTATATAAATAAATAAATAAACATAGTAATAGAAACTATAAGATTTTATATAAGAAAATTAAAATATTAGCTTAGGTTGGTACCCATATACGAATTCATATACATTTGTCACTTTGATCGACATAATATGATATTTTAGTTGAGTTCATTTTACTTTAAGATAATTTGTATTCAATAATCAACCTTTTAAATATATCTTTAGTAATAATCACATAAATGTTTAGAATAATTAAATAATTTTCCAATACATGTTTGTGTACAAAGTATACCATAACAAACTTATTTTGTTCTTTTAAATGTTACGTATAATTTTAAGATTAATACAAATTATGCTACCAAAATGATTTTTCTTTTTTAATTACCAGCCACGCAAACCCACAACAGGCCCACCGAATTCACTGGCACTGCAACCACCTTCAGCCACCAATCACGACCGCCACGCTCCACCCTCTACTTCGCAACTCAGCAATCACAACAATCCGCAAGCTCTAATTAGCCCCAAATTGCAAACCCGAACGGAGCGTGCTCTCTGTATTACGAATCGGCCGCACCTCTTTTATTCACTTTCTCCAATTTGAGGCAAAATGCAAGAGTAGACGCTCCAACGGGTGTGCGTAGACGATCCTATGGGTCACTAGAAATCACGTGATTTTCTCGAGAATCCTTAACGGCTTGGAGACCCAACGGTTGAGATTGTAATTTGATTGCTAATGATCGCGATGAACAGTGATGATTTAAAGGTTCTTGGTTAGATGATGATGATCAGATAGCAGAGCAGCCACGAAATGAAGGAGGATTCAAAATATTTTTTATTTTTATCACTTTTGCCAAAGCTTTTTGAATTTGCTTTGCTTTTCTCATTTTTTTTTTTCATTTTTCACATTATTTCATTGCCCTCGCCTCTTTTAACTATGGACGACCGTTTCAATTAGGCACTTTGCCTTTTATTCACAAGACATTTACAATACAAACTTGCATTCATTATAAGAACCAATAGGCAGGGTGGCGCGCCCGCTCTTTTCTGGGTTTCTTCAATCTTTCTCGCCGCTTCGTGCGCTCGATAATGACCCTGTGAGCTCCGGATGATGCATGATGATAGTGGCAGTTTCTAAGGGACTCCTTTGTGGGTTCAACACCACTTCTTCATGGGAGCACGGCTTGAGAGTGCAAGAGCTAGAACTTGGAGCATCCACTTCCTAGCATCTTGAGCTTTCCCAATGCTATGAACCTACTCCACAAGAATATTCCAACTTAGAAAACCATCAATATCGAGACCTGAACCCTGTACAATACCTATAACCATGCAAAGAAGAGAAATAAAGAAGAAAACACCAGAAAAACCATAGAAACACTAAACAAGAGAGAAAAAAGGAAATAAAGAGAATATACATAAAACTAAGCATTTATTAAGAAAGAAATCTATCAAAAGAAGGTATAAACAACCTAAATACTCGTCAAATGAGTGCCATAAATGGCACTCATCAACAAGTGATTTTGATTGCATTTGCTACCTCCCCTCACATTGTTTGATTGGTTGAATTCTTGCCCAATTAGAATGGTTGTCGTGAATGCATGTGGATCCTAATTCCCTAGCATCCTTAATATTGTTCTTTGTATTAATTTAGTAGAGTTGATTAGTTTGTTTATACCAACCTTTACCTAGACTTCGGGATAGCTTAACTTGAGACTTTAGCTTATACCTCATTCCATTGGGTTTGACCCGAACTTACCCCTATACTTAGGGTTGGGTTTGGTTATAAATTTGGTTTGATCGAGGGATACTTAGAAATCAACGACCTAGGTTTTTCTCCCGTCAAAATTCCCGAGCATATAGAGCCACTACTAAAATATTGGAGCCGGATTGTATTTTATATATATTTGAACCCGAAGATTGAATTGCAGGAATTTGGTTCGATGAGTAAGAGCTTGATTGATGAAGAAGTCCATGGTTTACAAATTAGTATCACGGACCAAGTAATAATCAAATCAAGTCCTAAAGAAGAGATTGGGCTCAAGATTTGAATCAGCTCACTTGCAAGTGAAAACATCCGAACTCGTGGAGCTGCTAGGCGAGAAGTAACGGGCCCGATTAGGCGGCCCAATGCTTGATTTGGGCACAAGACTCTTAATTCATATTTGGGTTGCTGATTATGATTAGTTTAGGAATTAGATTAGGATTGGGTTTTGTTTGCTAAACCCAATTCACGGTTTTTAATGGGGGTAGCTTTTTTATTTCGAATTTTTTTTCTTTTTTTTTTTAAAAAAAAACCTTTTAAAAACTTTTTGGTAAAAAAAAAAAACCACCACGTTCATTTTGTTTGCGAGAGGAAACCTAGTTCCCTAATTACCGTCTAATTAACTTAATTAGACTCTAATTTCTTCTTTTTTTTTCTTCTAATTAACCTCTAACCCACCAGATTACTAAACAATTAGATTTAATTAATATCAATAAAATACTACCACCTCTTCCCCTTCTTCCTTCTTCCTCCTCTCATGGCATCAACCCCCCTCCCCCATTGGACCCGTTGTCCAGATCCCCCACCTTCCGCGATCTCTTCCACCGCCTGACAACCCTCCCTTTCTCCCTAATCACCTCCCGACAACCACCTCCTTGATTTTGAAAACCCTAGAAATTTGATTTTTGGGTTTTTAATGTTGTGCATCTTGCTTGACATTGATGCTTATTTTGGCTTTGATTATGTATGTATGTGATGCTAGGGTGATTTAGAAGCAAATTGCAATCGATTTGGACTTGGTTTGAGCATGTTTGAGTAAATTAAATAAGAGTCAAAAATTTGAAGGGGATGGTGGTCCCCAACGAGGATTAGGGGGAAAGGGAGGATCAACCGGCAATGGAGGTAGGTTGTCGAAGGTGCAAGAATTTAGGCGGCGGTTCCGATGGGTGAGGGGGTTGCTTCCAAGGGAGGGGGAAAGGGAGGAAGAAGGGGAAGGGGTGGTTAGGTGGTGGTGGTTTTTTACTATGTATAAATTAAATCCCTAAATATTAAGTAATTGGGTGGGTTAAAGGTTAATTAGAAGAAATGGGAGGAAATTAGAGTCTAATTAAGTTAATTAAAGGATAATTAAGGAAATTGGTTTCCTCTTACAAAAATGATGAACGTGATGACTTTTTTTTTAACAAAAAAGCTTTTAAAACGTTTTTTTTTCCGCAAAATGATGCTTTTAAAAGATTTTTTTTTTTTTGACAAGTTTTCCTTTTAATTTTAGAGACCTTAGTTTTCAGTTAATTTATGGTTAGTGTAGGGAATATTTCAAGCGTTAATCCCTAGCTCGAACCCCACTGTGATCATAAACTAAAGTACGGTGGCGTCCAAAGGGAAAGAAGATAGAGCAAAAGAGTCGCCAACAAGTTTTTTAGGAACTTGTAAACCGTTCACGAGGTAAAGTACACCCCTTAACGATCCAAGAGATCGTCAACTCCATAAGGTCTTGAACCAAATAGGGTTCGGGGATGAAGGTACAAATCCAACCTAAAAGAGATTGAACCTGCCCTAATAATAGGCCTCTACTTTATTCAGATCGTATTCATGTGCGTTTTCTGACTAACATGCAATCAATAGGTTTACCCTAAACCTGTTTATCTATGTAAGTTGAATATTAATACACAAATAAAACTATTATTGCCCACTTGAATTATAATCAAATTAACCCTAAACAAGATTATTAATTATCTTATTAAGCGTGATTACAAGTACAAATTCCCTTTAAACATGCATAAAAGTGTGATAAAGCAATAATAATAAATATCAATCAACATAATAAATAATCATAAAAATAACAATTATAAAAATAATCATGATAATAAATCATAAAAATCATAATCATGTTAAAGCATAATAATAGTAAGATCCTAGGCATGATACTAAGAAGATTAATAACAAACCCTAGCATGTCACTAAACAATAAAGATCAAATCTAACCCTAACATGATACTAACGATCATAAATATTAGGAAGAACATAAAAAGCATCATAACGATCATACTTAATATTAAATTTACCCTTGACATGATACTAGTATATCATAATAACAACCTAAGCATGAACTCTATATCATAACATCAATAAAAACCATTAAAGTACTTACTTTGATGCCTCGTACCTATTTCTAATAACAAAATACACACGTTAGTAACTTCAAGGAAGATAATAAACAAAACAATTAAATTAAATAATTATTGAAATAAAGATTTGGGACCAAACCCTCAGAAATTAAACCTTTCACGTCTAGGGCGAAGGCAACTTCGAATATGGCTAGGTGTATCTAGATCTAATGAATGCGGAATTTTGTATATGAGAGAAGCTAGTTTAGAAAAAAAAAGAGAGAGAGATTAAGGAAATCTTGATGAGAGTTGATAAATTGTAGATGAATGAAAATTGATTATTGAAAACGGAGTTTTTGTGACGTTATTTATAAAGAAAATCAGCCAAAAAGATAAAATATCAAAATAGAGTTCTGGCGCCGATAAAATCTTATTAGCGCCAACGCCAGCTATTGGCGCCAGACGCCAACATTAGCGCCAGGCGCCAAGCGTAGTGCCACGCGCTACAGTTGGCGTTTGGCGCTAATTCAGAAATTCACGCGTTTTCTTAAAATCAGATAAAAATTGCCGTACAGGAGGATAAAATCGTATTTCCCTAAAAAATGCTCTTTGATTTTAATTAAAACTCTGAAAAGTCAACAAGGTCAATTTATCAATGCTAATTGAATTAGGAATGAAAAGAACTTTCTAGAATAATCTAGAAGACCAAAACCATTCCTAATTGCATTAGGAATGATAAATCATATTAGGCCCTCCCCTAGATCATTGGGCCGCCTATAAGGCTCAAACCTGGCCCAGTTTAGTAAATTGGCCATAACTTCCTCAACATTCATCGGAATTGGGCTTATAATATATCGTTGGAAAGCTCTTGTCAAGCCCCATCCAACTACACTACTATTGGACCCATATCATGGACCAACCAAACTAGATTGGCTGTTTTCTTAAAATAAGTTTTCAAAAACAGAGAGAAGAGAAAAGAAATTAAAATTATCCGCAACACTAGACTTTCCACACGTTCACTTAATTCGATTATGATTCGACGCAAAAGGTACTCATCACTGGGTTTGGTTTTGGGGATACACAAATGGGTGTCTACAGAAGCCCCCACATTGATTGAGTTTGGAAAAACGCAAGTTTCGAAAACAAAAGTCAAAGTAGCGATAGGGACGGAGAATGATTCAGAACGTTCTGCGATAATAAATCACTCTTGTAACGCCGATACCTGCAAAACTAGCGTTAGTTAAACAGATAAAAGATTTAAGAAACGCGTATCTTGCACCGTCGAGCACACGTCTCTGAAAAAACCGATTTGTTGTCGCTTTACTGTTTTGATGACCTCCTGCCAATAGAATGTCATCCCGCTTGAAAACCGCTACGCTTGTAACTGCTTCCAATATTGAAGATTGCTTCGCTCGAAACGATCCTCTTCCACTTTGATAATACTCCACGTCCAAGGGAATACTATCGAAGATTGCTTCACTTGAAACAATCCCCTTACTCTTTGTGACCATCTTCCACGTCTAAGGGAACATGATTGAAGACAACTTCGTTTGAAATTACCTTCAGTTGTTTGTGACAACTTTCCACAATCTAGGGAACGTCATCCTACTGTTTTGATGTTCACTCGTCTCTGAACAAAGAGCTTCTTTTTTTTGATATGTTCACGCGCCTCTGAACAAAGAGCTTCTTTTTTTGGACATGTCCACGCATCTCTAAACAATAGAGCTTGAAATACATGTTCACACGTCTCTGGACAATAGAGCTTTTGATGATATGAACTTCTGAATGATGTGTCCACGCGTCTATGAACAAAGAGCTTGATAATAGGATGCCCACGCGTCTCTTGAGCAAAAGAGCTTGAAAGAAATGTTCACGCACCTCTGAACAATAGAGCTTGAAAGAAATGTCCACGCATCTCTGAAAAAGAGCTTGATAGTAGGTTGCCCACGCTTCTCTAGAGCAAAAGAGCTTTAAAGAAATGTTCACGCATCTCTAAACAAAAGAGCTTTGATAATATGCCCACGCGTCTCTGGAGCAAAGAGCTTTGAAAGAAATGTCCACGCGTCTCTGAACAAAAGAGCTTTGATAATATGCCCACGTGTCTTTGGAGCAAAGAGCTTTGAATGATATGCCCACGCGTCTCTAGAGCAAAGAGCTTAAAAGAAATGTCCACGCGTCTCTGAACAATAGAGCTTTGATAATATGCCCACGTGTCTCTGGAGCAAAGAGCTTTGATGATATGTTCACGCGTCTCTGAACAAAGAGCTTTGAATGCTTGAATATTTGTTGCGATAATATTCCAAAGAAAAATTTCCGAAGACCAACGCTTGCCGATTTAAAGCTTTCTTGAACTTTGCTTCTGCTAAAACCAGTATGTCGGTGTCTCCGTGATGAGCCAATTCTTAGGCGCTTTAAGCTAAGTGAGACGATATTTCATCAGGTCGATCACTTATGGTGGTTGTAATAAAACTGACTACTTAATCATGTCAAATTGCTTATAGGGGCTAACTGGCGTACCAAGGAACCTGAAATTGCTGTATGAGCTCGAAATCACCTTTCTGAGAGGCTTCGAGCTCTGTCGCTACTAAAACATCTCTGGCGCCAAGAATTGACTATGTCGCCAGACGCTAGGGTCTAGCGCCAAGCGCTGAAAACTTTTGCCAGACGCTAGATGTTTTCGTCTGGCGCTGGAGTAGGGTCTTCCCTATTCTGCCGCACCTGTATTTATTTTTGACTATAGAACTTTGCTAATCTCTTTAATTATCTTAGGGTTGACCTAAGGTTTAACGTCGCTTGACTCATTGACTAGACACGGCTCAAGGTATAAACTTGACTCTCTGTGATTGACTCGAGGTTGACTCGACTCGAAGTGAAATGACACGTGTGACTCATGACCCGTGTGTGCATTGTATTGTGATCGTGCGACTCAAAAATGCAAAAAGCAAAAATTTTCTGTCATTTTTGTGGAGGGTACCGACTTTCTCCCGAAAAAGAAAGACATGAAAAAGAAAGAAGCGAAGTTTTGAAGGTGCATGTTGAATGAGCTTAGTCAAATGTCATTGGATACTATCTCTCAAGGATTGTAACATCTTAGACTATCCTAGTTGGCTCAATAATGAAAGTATTTAGGTAACTTAGGCGCGGAGGCTAAGCACTTCATACTTCGATATGCAATGATGTTTATGAGTGATGTTGGGCATTTTGACATGACAAGGCATGCTTCATCGTTATGTTAAGATTTCATGACAAAGGGTTTCTAAGGGAAAGTATATTTGGTCATGTACCTGTGCGATGTGTGAAAGTGACACTAAAGTTAGGCCGCAAGAGCTAAGTGTGTGGAAAGATATTATTTCAAGAAGAGTCAAATGATGTTGACTCTTAGGCCAAGTAAGCTAATGATGTAGGGATCAAGCCCCCAAGTCTAGCTCTAAGTAAATAGGGATGAGCATAGGGAATCCCTTGATATGATCATGGTGTGTGAATGTGAATGTGAATATGAATGCATGTTTATTACGGCCGCACCTCGATGTGAGGTTGCCTACGTATCCGTTAGGAATCAGGCCGAACGTAGCTCTAGCCGAATCTCGCACAAGTGTGTGTATACCTCAAAAAGGTTTTTTTAAGGGTTGTAATGTGGTTAGGCTAAAGTTGAAGAAGAAGGGGATAAAAGGCTCAAGACCCTAGATAATCCCCCAAGGTGTGCAACCTTGCTTTTGAATCTTTGTATTTTTATGCTTGAATTTCTACTCTTTTTTTTAGCTTTTTCTTTTTCTCTAGCATTTATCTTATTTTTATAAGTGTGGGCAATCCTGATCATGCGGTCTATCACTCACTTGGCATTCATGTTTCTCAGGCACGGTACCGAGCACTCGATAAGAGACGCAATCTGAGACGTGTTCATATCGAAGACATGTCCATATCAAAGACATTGGAACACTTGCCCTTTTGTACACTTTTATTTATTTTTTGCTTTTGCTTATTTTTGCTATTTTAATTTTTTGAATCACTCAAGCTTTTTATGAAATTGGATAGGTTACACACCATCCCATCCCAAGGTTAGGTAGATATGGGTTGAAGAATGAAAGGTCTATCGTTAGACGAGGCTCAAAGTGGTTTATCAAAAAAGGATTGCATATTTGAAAGGTGAAAGGAGATATGATGTGGCTACAAGAGGTGCCTCAAATCATTGGTATACCTTGTGCTTAGTTCGACATGGATTTTTTTTTTTTTAACGCAATATAATGAAATGATCATATGTAAGGAAATAAGTGCTCATTTTATTAAAAAGGGGAAAAGAAAGAATCTACAAAATTAATCTAAGGGAAAAGAAAGGTGCCTATGCTAGACTTATTGGGGAAAGGGAAAATACAGAAAAAGAAAAAAAGATGTCATGAAATCTCGTCGTTGAAGCTCGCCTCTTGTCTTGTGTTGTTTGATTTATCATCAGTCGCTCTTCTTGTTAACTGGAGGTGTGGGAAGCTTGTTATTATCATTCAAATGTTGGATAGCCTCCTTTAGCTTCCAACAGCTCTCAGTGGCATGACCCCTACCTTGAGTGTACTTGCAGCGCACATTTGGATTCCAACTAGGCACCCTCTTCTCAAACGGGGGATCTTGAAGAGGTCCAATAGGAGTAATGAGTCCCTTGGCATAGAGTCGATCGAAAGCATCATCGTAGCAAATTCCAATAGGGGTAGGATCCCTTTTTTGTTGCTTTCTAAATCCTAAGATCTCATTAAGGTCGAAAGTACCAACACTGTTGCTAGAGTAGGTGTTTTTGGAAGAAGAAGGATAGTCGTTCTTCTTTCCTTTACAACCACTATTACTATCGTTACTAATCTTAGGCTTCTTGTCGCACGGAGGAATATGAAGGAGATTTGAATTAATGAAATCTTGAACACGATCCTTGAGGGCGAGACACTTTTCAGTAGTGTGACCGCGACCTTTATGGTATCGAAAATAGGAATTTGGATCCCAATTGGGAAAACGTTTTTCATGTGGAAGGTCTTGACTGGGACCAATGTAGTGAATATGACCTTGATCATGAAGACAGCCAAAATCTTCATTGTATGTCATTCCTATTGGTGTGTACTCTTCAATGGTCCGTTTTGCCCGTGGCTTAGGAGCATTAAGTTCTTCATTAAACCCTTGGCGAGAATTTTGTTTGATGACCATCACCCTATTTGCTAATCCTTCTACCACGTTCAAGAGCATGGCAACGACATCTTGCAATTTTTGAACGTCCTCTTTTAGACTTGACGAGTCTTCCCTGGTATTATCTAAGAAAAGACTTTTATCCTCCCCAATCATGGCCACTTCATCGAAAGAGGTCATATAAGCTGTCTCGATCATGGGCTCTCTTACAGGTGTGATAAGAAGTGATGGATCGAAGGATGCTTGATCTTTTTCGATGGCTAGAATTTCAGAAGTTTCATTGTTATCGATCAGATCTTGAATAGCTTCTTTGAGTTTCCAACACTCCTCAGTGTCGTGACCCTTTCCTTGGTGATATTTGCAGTGCTTATTAGGGTCCCACTTGGGTGGCCTAGCTTCGGGAACTGGATCTTTGATAGGCCCTATGGGCATGACTAGTCCTTTGTGGTGTAGCTTCTCGAAAGCCGTTTCATAACTCATGCCAAGTGGGGTGAACAATCTTTTTGACTTTTAGATTCGTGATTTAGAGGCGTTCGTAGCACGTACTTCATTAATGAAAGAGGAAGAAGAAGGATGGTCGTTCTTCTTTCCTCTCGCACTATTATCTTTCAGAAGGTCATCTTCAATGTCAATGCCTATATTATAGACAGCCTTGAAAGTATCCAAGTGGTGTTGGTACTTTAAGTGCCTTAAATACTTCCCTTGGAGATTCTTGATAAACATCCTCACAGATTATTTTTCGGTAGGAGCCTTGACCATATTAGCGGAAGTTTCCCTCCATTTATTGAAGAAAGACGTGAACCCTTCGTTTTCTTTTTGTTTTAACATCTCAAGTTGTCTATGATCCGTTTCGTCTTGGATGTTTCACTTATATCTATCTACGAAAGCGTTTGCTATGGACTCCCAGGTGGAGGTTTTTTCTTTCTCGAGAGAAAAGAACCATTGCTGGCAAACGGTCTCGAGAGATAGTGGGAACAGAGAGGGGAAAACCTTCTTATCGATACCCTTAATGCTCATTATAGTTTCAAAAGCTCTTAGATGAAAGTAAGGGTTATCTGTTGCCTTGAATTTAGGGATGTCAGTGGCGTTGAACTTATGCGGAAGAAGTTCCTTGTCCAGCGATACCCCTTGTGAACTAATGCCCTGAAATTTATAGTCACCAGATGGCTTGCTCAAGCTTTCTTGCATAAGGTTCATTTGTTGTTGCTTCACAGGGTCATCAATTTTGAGGGTTAAAGCCTTTAACACCTTAGTCACGTCATTCAATTGATTCCTAAGTTCATTGACCTCTTCTTGACTTGCCATTATCTTTTTAGCTTTCCACTTTTGATGAATTGATTTATAGAAAAGTGAGACTTGAATAAAGAGGTTGTCCTTGATTAATCGCCCTTCTCTCCTCGACCAAGTACCGTGGAAAAGAAATTTGGGGATATTTATTGTTAATTATTTGATTCAAACTCTATTCAATATGCAATGGATGAAGGAAGTGAAGAAAGATGGAATAGAATGTGAAGAAAAATGATGTAGATGGAAGGATATGGAAAATTAGGAATAGAATGTGCTCCCAACTCAAATGACGGAAAAAACCGACTCATGCATGAACCTAAAACATGGTCATGGTGATATGTGTATTCAAAGTGCGTGCTAAGACTAGTGAGTGTAGGTGACATGTTAAGACTCGTGTCATGACCATGTGACTAGACTCAATTAATGACTTAACAAAGTGTTATTGACAGCGAAATTTAACCGAATTAATTAGTAAACTGGTTAATTAGAAACTAGGTGATGACTCAATCAATAATTCGAACTGTCGTCAAAACAACAGAACTGGCGTCGCACTGTGTAGTGTAGCGCCAGACGACAGAGCTGTCGCCAGGCGCCACACTCCATAGAGTGGCGCTACACTTCAGATTTTGGCGCTAATGCTGAAGCTTCAATCCGAGACTGTTTTCGGTGTTATTAATCAACAGGGGTACGCCTAAAGTCGTACTAGGTGAATTCTGATTAAAATATTAGACTTTATTTACTCAAATTAATTAATCAATTAATTAATTAGGCAAAGTTCTTTAAGTAATTAATTTATTAAATCTCAACACAAGTCAAACAAACGGTTAAGAAATCATATATATGCACAACAAATAATAAACAATTAGTCAAGTAGGCACAATATGATGCAATGAGTTTGCAAACTAACCATGGCTCTAGTTCTCTAAAGTTCGGGATATGGTTTAGTCAATAGAGGGTCCATGGTTAATTGTCTGGATGCACCGCGCGGAAGCCTAACCGTGAAGGGTTGGCGCGAGTGGATGGGACACCGCGAGTTTTAGAAAAAACTCGCTTCCATGGTTTGGTGAATTCAACATTCTCGGATGTACCCTTTGTTGCTCAGAGCGTTCAATCAGGTAGATGGAGCATGAATTCCCAGAGGGTTATGTACATATGTAGAACACATATGGTTTCAGAAAAGTGAGAAAAAAATTCAATCAGGAAGTAGGATCGAGCAAACAATACGAAAAACTGGTCGAAATTAGAACGCATATTTCTGGCTCGGTATAAGAAGAATTTGGCGCCAGCAAACCGAGGTTGGCGCCAGAATTTAGCTGTAGCGCCTAGCGACAGAGCTGTCGTCTGGCGCTACAGTTAAATGTCTGGCGCCAACTTCTGTTCGCTGACGCTAATTCCTACATGCCTCAGCAGCTTTCTGTGCTCGATAAAATTTTCCAGTTTCGCGTAGTGTTATTTAGGTCCTAGTTGTGAAAGATATTTCTCAAATTTCCTACGTGTAAAATCCTATGTTTTTAACTCATTACGGATTATCTTTTCAATGAGATCTTTTTTATGCATATGACAATAATGTTAATCAAAATTATGCAAATGAAATACTTAGAACGTTTCGAGTCTCATCCACTCATTCTAAATCATTGCCGAAACAAATTCAGGAATTAAAATAGAAATCCCCCCAGCGGAGTCGCCAAAAACTGTAGGGAATATTTCAAGCGTTAATCCCCTAGCTCGAATCCCACTGTGATCAAACACTAAAGTACTGTGGCGTCCAAAGGGAAAGAAGATAGAGCAAAAGAGTCGCCAACAAGTTTTTTAGGAACTTGTAAACCGTTCACGAGGTGAAGGTTACACCCCTTAACGATCCAAGAGATCGTCAACTCCATAAGGTCTTGAACCAAATAGGGTTCGGGGATGAAGGTACAAATCCAACCTAAAAAAGATTGAACCTGCCCTAATAATAGGCCTCTACTTTATTCAGATCGTATTCATGTGCGTTTTCTGACTAACATGCAATCAATAGGTTTACCCTAAACTTGTTTATCTATGTTGGTTGAATATTAATGCACAAATAAAACTATTATTGGCGATTACTTGAATTATAATCAAATTAACTCTAAACAAGATTATTAATTATCTTATTAAGCGTGATTACAAGTACAAATTCCCTTTAAACATGCATAAAAGTGTGATCAAGCAATAACAATAAATATCAAGCAACATAATAAATAATCATAAAAATAACAATTATAAAAATAATCACGATAATAAATCATAAAAATCATAGTCATGTTAAAGCATAATAATAGTAAGATCCTAGGCATGATACTAACAAGATTAATAACAAACCCTAGCATGTCACTAAACAATAAAGATCAAATCTTTAACCCTAACATGAAACTAACGATCATAAATATTAGGAAGAACATAAAAGGCATCATAACGATCATACTTAATATTAAATTTACCCTAGACATGATACTAGGAATATCATAAGAACAACCGAAGCATGAACTTTATATCATAACATCAATAAAAACCATTAAAGTACTTACTTTGATGCCTCGTACCTCTTTCTAATAACAAAATACACACGTTAGTAACTTCAAGGAAAATAATAAACAAAATAAGTAAATTAAATAATTATTGAAATAAAGATTTAGGACAAACCCTCAGAAATTAAACCTTTCATGTCTAGGACGAAGGAAACTTCGAATATGGCTAGGTGTATCTAGATCTAATGAATGCGGAATTTTGTATATGAGAGAAGCTAGTTTAGAAAAAAGAGAGAGAGAGATCAAGGAAATCTTGATGAGAGTTGATAGATTGTAGATGAATGAAAATTGATTATTGAAAACGGAGTTTTTACGACGTTATTTATAAAGAAAATTAGCCAAAAAGATAAAATATCAAAACAGAGTTCTGGCGCAGATAAAATCTGATTAGCGCCAACGCCGGCTATTGGCGCCAGATGCCAACATTAGCGTCAGGCGCTACAGTTGGTGTTTGGCGCTGGTTCAGAAATTCACGCGTTTTCTTAAAATCAGATAAAAATTGCCGTACAGGAGGATAAAATCGTATTTCCCTCAAAAATGCTCTTTGATTTTAATTAAAACTCTGAAAAGTCAACAAAAGTCAATTTTTCAATGCTAATTGAATTAGGAATGAAAAGAACTTTCTAGAAGAATCTAGAAAACTAAAACCATTCCTAATGGCATTAGGAATATTAAATCATATTAGGCCCTCCCCTAGATCATTGGGCCGCATATAAGGCTTAAACCGGGCCCAGTTCAATAAATTGGACATAACTTCCTCAATATTCATCGGAATTGGGCATATAATATATCGTTGGAAAGCTCTTGTCAAGCCCCATCCAACTACACTACTACTGGACCCATATCATGGACCAACCAAACTGGATTTTCTGTTTTCTTAAAATAAGTTTTCAAAAACGGAGAGAAGAGAAAAGAAATTAAAATTATCCGCAACACTAGACTTTCCACACTTTCACTTCATTCGATTATGATTCGACCCGAAAGGTACTCATCACTGGGTTTGGTTTTGGGGAGACACAAATGGGTGTCTACAGTTAGTTTTTTTACGCGGCTTTTCTTTCCTTCCTTTAGATTAGCTTTATTTTTTCATTAGTGAGATTCCTTTAGTTTTCATTACTTAAATTATTTAATTTTTATCTGTTATTATTTCACTTTTAGTTTTATTGTTATTATTATTGTCATGTTTTCTTATATGCTTTGTCTATTTTAGATTTAATTATGCACGAGTAGTTTGATTCTAGGGTTCTTGGGATTTCATGATTAATATGAATGGATGATTTGTTATTGTTGATTGTTAGTGTTTTGGGTCAATTAATTTCCTATTGATTATTATAATGATATGCAATTGGATTTGCGCAGGTTAAATTATATGAGTTACGCAATATTGAGTCGATATTCGAGAGATGAGAATTGATGTTTAGGCCTAGTTTCAATGGGTGGAATGAATTTATAAATGGTTAAGTCAAGATTCGAGAGATGCGACTTAATACTGATAGACTAATTTTGTGATTATAATACGTAGCAAAAGCCCTTTATAATCTAGTTAATTTATGCATTGATAATTGATTATTATCTTTCATCTCGGAGTATTGATTATTAGTGAACCTATGCCCTAGGCTTTTATTTCATAGATATTCTCTTAGTCTTATTTGCTTAGTTTATTTTGTTCCCTTAGATTAATTCATTTAAAATCATATTTGTTACTTGATGATTTAGATTACACTAATTTATTAGAAATAAAAGAACATTAATTCCTTGTGGATTCGACCCTACTTCCATCCCTATCTATTTTAATTTGTGGTTTTAGGAATTACTTTTGATTAGGTGATATGACTTTAGCCTGTCAAAATTTGGCATCGCTGTTGATGAAACGGTTTAATTTTTATTTCTGATTATTTTTGTAATCTAGATTATTTTCTTTCATCTCAGAGAATGCAAGTTCTTTGAGACAAATCTCATATTTGTTGTTTAGTTCTTTGTTTATTCCCAGGTGTTCTAGATCAAGTTACATCCTATACGATCATGATATCGACGCTCTTTTCATAAATAAAAGAATCTTTACAAGCAAATATTGGCAGATTTTGGGAGTGACATTCTTAGAAAACCTCCATCTGATTTTAGCGACACATAAATTTTTTCAGAAGCAGTATTAGAGATGGCGCATCCACCACCACCTTCACCTCGCAAGCTTAGCAATTATTCGCAGCCCTCCCTGGGTGATTTTCCACACCTTGATCCTACACAAAATCTCGAGGGAGTTTAATTCAAGATAAACCCCCAATTTATTACTATGATCGAAAGGAAGCAATTTAGCGGAGCTAAGGGTGAAGATTCAAATCTTCATATTTTGGATTTTTGTCTATATTGCAATACTATAAGACAAGTTGGGGTCACACAGGAGCAAATCAGGGAGATTCTTTTTCCTTTTTCTGTATGTGGTAAAGCTAAATTGTAGTATAGCTAAATTGTAAATTGTAGTATAATGGATTGAATAGGATTGCGCTTGGTATTACTAACTAGAATACTCTTGCTTTGATTTTCTATAATAAATATTACCCTGCAAAGAGGATAGCTTTACTACAATGCTCAATCCTTAATTTTTACCAAGATGCAGATAAGTCTTTTTATGAAGCTTGGGAAAGATTTAAGGATTGCAGAGCGAATGCCCCCATCATGGGCTAGCACAGTGGGAGATAATCCAAGCCTTCTATGACGGGCTTATGATTTTGGACTTTGCAGCTAATGGAAGATTTATGAATTTGGATGAGAATATAGCGAGCAATGTTGTCAAAGAGATGGCTATTCATAATTCTTAATATGGGAATCCCAAAGGATTTGCAAATAAAGAAAAACACCAATTTGATTCTATATCCTATTTGCAAGCACAATTGACTTCTATTAGCTAGAAACTAGACAATATTAATAATTCTAATTCATCATCCATTGCTAATGTTTCTATTATTGGTACTAACTCTGCAATATTTTCTGAAAATTGTGGTCTTGTAGGTCATTGGGCGTAGGAATGTAGGAGTTCACTTGAGAAGAATAATGATTTGCAAACCTATTAGCAAATTAGTCCATACTCTAACACCTATAATGCAGAGTTGAAAAATAACCAAAATATGTCGTTCAATAGTACGAATATGCTTAACCCTCCATCACAGGTACAAAAACCACAACTGAGGTACTACCAACCTCCATATCAAAGACCACAACATGTTGTTACTCCTCCTACTGATTCTAGCCTATCATAAATTAAAACTATGTTGGTGTAGAGACCTGATTGTGTCTCTCCAAAAAACAAACCTAGTGATGTGTACTTTTCACGTCATTGAATATCGACTACGTTGAAATGTTGAAGAGTCTTGTGAATAACCCCTTTTCTAAAATGTTTTAACTCAAAATAAATTCATTTCGTATTTCTAAAATCATTCATTTTGTGTCTAATTTATGAAAAATGTCTAGTCAAGTTCATCTTGGTCCATAATTTTTGTCCATTAATTTTGTAGTTGGATGAGGTTCAAAAAGAGCTTTCTAACGATGTATTATAAACCAAATTTCAAGTTATAACGAGGAAGCTAAGTTATGGTCAAAATACTAAACTGGACCCAAATCGAGCTTTATATGCGGACCCGATGATCATGTGGAGGGTCCATTAATTTTCATTATATCTCTAAAACCATTAGGATTTATCTTAATTTTCAAGAATTATCTAGAATATTGTTTTAAGTTCTAAAGGCCTTATGATTGATTATTATCTTCTAGAAGGTTCTAATTTATCTTATTTTGAGAGATAATGACTAAGAATTTTAAGTCGGATAAAACAAGTGTTTTAATAGATTTAAAACTGATTTAATAAGGATAAGTACGGATATTTGGCTAACCCGATTCAATTGGAAGTTGGATTCCGTACAAATTCTTATCTTAAGAAATTTATCGCGCTGCGTCAGATCCATCGCGCAGCGTTGCATTTATCAGGATGCGATAAAGTCGTCGCTTCGCAATGACCTGTTTTCTTCTGATTCAAATTCTTACTCGTTTTCTAATCTTTTCGGTCGTTTTCTCTATAAATAAGGACGATTTTCTCAATTTCTATTCACCAACCATCATCAATCATCTCTTTCTCTCTATAACTTATTCTTTATTTCTCTCTCTTTATTTTACTAAACCTTTTCTTAAACACACACCATACGTCCTTCAACAGACTCGAATACACCTAGCCAAGCTCTAAGTTGCCATATACCTCGACGTGAAAGGTTGATAGTTCTAAGGGTTTGGTCCTAAATTTATACTTTAGTTATTATTTCGATTATTTGATTTAGTATTTTATTGAAGTTACTATCATGTGTATTTTTTTATCAGAAAGAGGTACGAGGCTTTAAAGTGAGTATCAATTTCTCTATTGCTTTAGGAATCATGTTTAGATTATTTCATTAATTCCTGGTATCATGTTAGGATACTTTATTGCTTCCTAGTATCATGTTAGGGCTTAAGCTTTGATTTTTATTACTTAGCGACATGCTAGGATTTGTTATTAATCATGTTAGTATCATGTTTAGGATCTTGCTAATATTATGCCTTGAAAATATTCTTATGATGATGGTGATTTGTTGTGTCAATATTTACATTATTATATTGCCTGATATTATTATTGTTATTGCTTGATCATGCCTTTTTGTAGGTTTAAAGGGAATTTGTACTGAAAATTACACTTAATAAGATAAATAATAATTTGGTTTAGGGTAATATGATTTTATTTCAAGTGATCACCAATAAAAGAATTATTTGTGCATTAATAATCAACCAACATAGATTAAATATGCTTAAGATTAATTTAATGATTGTATGTTGATTAGAAAGCATACATGAATATGAGCAGAATAAAGTACAAGCCTATTTAGGGCGGGTTCAATCTTATTTAGGTTGGATTTGTATCATCGTCCCCGAAAATCCGATCATGGTTCATGACCACTATATATGGAGTTAGTGATCTCAGTGATTATGAATGGGGTGTAATTTTCACCCATGAACAGTTTACAAGTTCTTAAAACTTGTTAGCGACTCTTTTGCTCTAGCTGCCTTCCCTTTGGACGCCACCATACTTAAATGCCGGATTACAATGGGGCTCAAAGTTGATGCTTAAAATATTCCCTACAATTAGCCAATATACAAAAGCAGATGTAGAGTAGGGATGCGCAAATCGATTCGATCCTAGAACATAATAAAATCATAGATAATCAAATTACGTAACTTTCCTCTACTCTGCAAACTCGTGCGAGTAGGAAGCCCTACCATCACAGCCAATACAACCAACAGAATACGCGAATGCAATTACCCTAAGGAGTGGTTCAAACTATGATGGACCTCCTATTCCCAAAGATGATGAGCCTCTGACAATAAAAATTGCTAATCCTGATTATGTTAAACCAAACAATGTTGTAACTAGCCCAGTAAGGCTCAAGGGTAAAACTAACTTTTAGACACCCAAATGTGTCTTCCCAAAACCAAACCCAGTGATGAATACTTTTCATGTCATTTAATTATCGAACGAGGTGAAAGTGTGAAAAGTCTAGTGATGAGAATGTTTTTATTAAAAATCTTTCTTTTTGTTTTTGAAAACCTACTCTATTTTATGAAAATAGCCAATCCAGTTTAGTTTGTTCCATGACAAGGTTCCAATAATAGTGTAGTTGGATAGGTCTTGAAAAAACCTTTCCAACGATATATTATAAGCCCAATTCCGATGAATAATGAGGAAGTTATGGGCAAAATACTAAACTGGGCCCGATTTAGTTCTTACATACGGCCCAATGATCTAGAGGAGGGCCTATTATTAATTATCATTCCTAGATCTATTAGGATTGATTATAGAAGGTTCTTTTGAATCCTAATGGAGTTAGGATTGATAATTATGTTTCAAAGAGTTTGAAATTGAATAAAACTACTCCTTTTAAGAATCCTTGTTTTGTACGAGATGAAATATGTTCAGATATTATTTTCGTGCCTCATAATATTTATCAAAATCATATATGTTTGGAAGGATCTTGAAATTATCTTTCCAATGATATATTAAAATATTAATTCCGAGCTATAACGAAAAAGATATGAATGAGATACGAAACTGTATCCAAAACTGACACCCTTCCACTATTTCGGCTATGTCGTTTTATCTACAAAATATTTTAATTTGATTCTAATTGGGTTGGAAAGTAGACTTCAATAGATTTCCAACGACATGTTATATGACTTATTTGGACTTTTCTATCAAAAGATATGATAAAAATAAAATCCGCAAAAACTGTCTTGCAGCGCCAGATGACAAGTTTGTCCCCTGGCGACTGGTTCTGTTGTTGGCGACAGAGGCGTGTTTTATTCCTTTTCAAACTCTGATTTGTTTTTATCGATTCCAAGCTATTTTATTATAAATAGGGTCCCTGGACCTCCGTTTTCAATCACCAACTCTTAACCAGAATTCTCTAAATCTTCTCTCTCTCTAAGCTAAAGCTTATTCTTTCTCTTTCTTCCTCTTTCTAGCCTAGCCTTTTACAATTCACAATTCTTCATACATTAGCACTAGATACACCTAGCCATGTTCGAAGTTGCCTTCGCCCTATACGTGAAAGGTATGATATTTCTAAGGGTTTGGTCCCAAATCTCTATTACAATTATTTAATTTAATTGTTTTGTTTATATTTTCCTTGAAGTTACTAACGTATGTATTTTGTTATTAGAAAGAGGTACGAGGCAACTACGTAAGTAAATTAATTGTTTAATTGATGTTTTGATATATAAATCATGCTTAGATTGTTATTTTGATTCCTAATATCATGTTAGGATGTTTTTTCTAGTATCATATTAGGATGTTTTAATTTTCTTAGTATGATGTTTAGGGTAAAGAATAAGTTCCGTATCAATTATGGTTTCTGTGATGCTTTCTATTTCCTTTCCTAATAGCATGTTAGTATCACGTTAGGGTTAAGGCTTTGATTTTTAATGTTTAGTGACATGCTAGAGTTTGTTATTAATCTTGTTAGTATCATGCCTAGGGTCTTGCTATTATTATGCTTTAACATGATTATGATGATTTTTATGATTTATGATTAATTGTTATAATTATTGCTATGATGATTATTATTTTAATTATAATTGTGATTATTATGATTATTATTATGTTGCTTGATGTTTATTATTGTTATTGCTTGATCACGTCTTTTATGCATGTTTAAAGGGAATTTGTACTTGTAATCACGCTTAATAAGATGATTAATAATCTTGTTTAGGGTTAATTTGATTATAATTCAAGTGATCGCCAATTATAGATTTATTTGTGCATTAATATTCAACCAACATAGATAAACAGGTTTAGGGTAAATCTAATGATTGCATGTTAGTCAGAAAGCGCATATGAATACGAGAAGAATAAAGTAGAGGCCTATTAAGTAGAGGCCTATTATTAGGGCAGGTTCTTTCTCTTTAAGATTGGATTTGTACCTTCATCCCCGAACTTCCAGTCTTGGTTCCAGACCTATTGGAGTTGATGATTTCATGGATCATTAAGGGGTGTAACCTTCACCTCGTGAACGGTTTACAAGTTCCTAAAACTTTTTGGCGACTCTTTTGCTCTAGCTTCATTCTCTTTGGACGCCACCATGCTTAAGTGTATGATCACAGTGAGGCTCAAGATTGGGGTAGTACTTGAAATATTCCCTATAGTTTTTGGCGACTTCATCGGGGAGGATTTCTATTTTAATTCCTGAGATTTATTTCGGCAATGAATTAGAATGAGTGGATGAGACTCGAAAAGTTCTATGTATTTCATGTGCGTAATTTTGATTAACATTATTGTCACATGCATAAAAAAAGGTTCTCATTGAAAAGACCATCCGTAATGAGTAAAAAACATAGGATTTTTACATGTAGGAAATTTGAGAAATATATTTCACAACTAGAATCCTAAGAACACAGAAAGCTGCTGAGGCATTAGGAACTAGTGTCTAGAAAACAGCGATCGTCGCCTGAAAAATGTCCTTGTATCCTGGCGACAATTTTGTCATCTAGCGACAGAGCCATTTTCTGGCGACGGACTCTGTTTTCTGGTGCCAAGTTCTTCCAATACCGAGCCAGAACTCTGCCTTCTTGTTTTGACTAGTTCTAGCACTGTTGGCTCGATTCTACTTCTTGATTGAGTTTTTCTCTCTTTTTGAGACCCATATGTGTTCCACATATGGACATAACCCTCTGGGAATTCATGCTCCATCTACCCGATTGAACGCTCTGATCAACAAAGGGTACATCCGAGAATGTTGAATTCACCAAACCATGGAAGCGAGTTTAACTCGCGGGGTCCCATCCACACGCGCCAACCCTTCCAAAGGTAAGTCTTCCGCGCGGTGCATCTGGACTCATAACCATGGACCCTCTTTGACTAACCCATATCCTGAACTTTAGAGAACTAGAGCCATGGTTAGGTTGCAAACTCATTGCATCATATCGTGAATACTTGACTACTTCTGCATCTCTTACTTGTGCATACTTATTATGTGACTAAACTAACTGTTTAGTTTGACTTGTGTTTGTAAATAAGTCTTAATAAACTAACCAAGGACTAAAAGACTTTGCTTAATTAATTGATTAATTAATTTGAGCTAATAAATATGTCTAAAATCGAGTCATAGTTCCTTTGAGTCAACCCGGATTTTTATTCCAGTGTACTGCACAAGCGTTAACTTGTTTTAGTTATATTTGTAGTTCTAGAAAGAGTTACGAGTCGTAAAACCTATGGATCTGTAGCCCCGAGTTTTATCTTTAATTTGGCGTTGGTTTCATCCCAATAAGAGTCACATATCAAAAGTTATGACTAAAATACCGCAGCCTGTCCAGTTTAATGCATATACATGAAGTCTTAACTTAGTCTAGTCACATAGTCTAGCCACATGGTCATGATACGAGTGTTAACATCACTTACACTCACTAGTCTTAGCACACACTTCGTATATGTCACCATGATCATGTCTTAGGTTCCTGCATGAGTCGTTTTTCCATCATTTTGAGTTGAGGGTCCATTCCATTTCTATTCTCTTCCTTATCCTCTTTCAATTTATTGCATGTTCAATTGAGCTTTAGCTAAAAATAATAAAAAGCTTATCCCTAATTTCCTTTCCACAGTATTTGGTCAAGGAGAGAAAGGCGATTAGTCAAAGACAACACCTTTATTCAAGTTCAAGTTTTTGATAAACTGATTCGTCAAAAGAAAAAAGTTAAGAAGACAATGGCGAGTCAAGAAGAAGTCAATGAGCTCAAGAAGCAAATGGCAGACGTGACTGAGGTGTTGAAGGCTTTAACCCTTCAAATCAAGACCCTGTAAAACAAAAACAAAAAGAGCTTATGCAAGAAATCTTGAGCAAAATATCCAATGACTATAGATTCAAGGGCATAAGCTCACAAGGGGTCTCGGTGGACAAGTAGCTTCTTCCGCATAAGTTTAATGCCAATGACATCCCTAAGTTTAAGCCGGTTGACAATCCTTACTTTTATTTAAGGTCCTTTGAAACTGTGATGAACATTAAAGGGATTGATAAGAATATTTTTCAGTGTTTATTCTTGCTATCTCCTGAAACCATTTGTCAACATTGGTTCTTCTCCCTTGATAAAGAGAAGACCTCTACTTGGGATGGAATAAAAAATGCTTTCATTGATAGATATAAGTGTAATATTCAAATTGAAACCGACCACAGACAACTTGAGATGCTAAAACAAAAAGGAAACAAAGGGTTCACCTCCTTATTCAACAAGTGGAGGGAAACTTCCGCTAACATGATCGAAGTCCCTACTGAAAAAGAATCCGTGAGGATGTTCATCAAAAATTTACAAGAAAAGTATTCAAAGCACTTAAAATATCAACACAACTTGAATACTTTCAAGTCTGTCTATGACATAGGCATCGAGATCAAAGATGATCTCGCAAAGCAAAAAGCTACTAACAATAGTAACCACAGTGGCTGGAAAGGAAAGAAGAACAATAATCCTTCTTCTTCCGAAAACGCCCACTCTAGTAATAATGTTAGTACATTTGATATTAGTGAAGTTTTAGCCATAGATAACCAAGGATCTAAGAAGCAATTAAGGAAAGACTTCACCCCCATTGGGATGAGCTACAATGCTTCCTTCGACCGACTCCATACTAAGGGACTCATTACTCCCATTGGACCTATTCAAGATCCCGCACTTGAAAAGAGATTGCCTAGTTGGAATCCAGATGCACATTGCAAGTACCATCAAGGTAGGGGTCATACTACTGAGAGCTGTTGGAAGCAAAAAGAGGCTATCCAACATTTGATCGACAATAAAAAGCTTCCCATACCTCCAGCTAGTAAGAAGAGCGATTGATGATAAAGCAAACAACACAAGGCGAGCTTCAACGACAAGATTTCGTGACCTCATTTTTACTATTTCTTTTATTTAAACCTTCCCCAATAAGTCTAGCATAGACAAATTTTTATTCCCCTAAATTTATTTAGTAGGATCATTCTTTCTTTTCCTTTGATAAAAATGAGCATTTATTTTCTTACATATGATCATTTCATTACATAACATAAAAAATAAAAATAAAAAAATCCATGCCGAACTAAGCGCAAGGTATAGCAATGATTTGAGGCACCCCTTATAGCCACATCATATCATCTTTTACCCTTCAAATATGTAATCCTTTCTTGATAAACCACTTTGAGCCTAATCTAACGATTGACTTTTCTTTATTCAACCCACATCTACCTAACCTTGGGATGCGATGGTGTGTAACTTATGCAATTTCAAAAGTTTGATGATATATATATATATATATATATATATATATATATATATATATATATATATATATATATATATATATATATATATATATAATTAAAGTGTACAAAAGGGCAAGTGTTCCAATGTCTTTGATATGAACACGTCTCAGATTGCGTTTCTTATTGAGTGCTCGGTACCGTGCCTGAGAAACATGAATGCCAAGTGAGTGATAGACCGCATGATTGGGATTTCCCATACTTATAAAAATAAAATAAATGCAAAGCAAAAGAGAGAGCAAAATATGAACGAAAAAAAGAAAAGAGAGCTAAAAAAGAGTTGAAAGCCTCAAGCATAAAAATATAAAGATTCAAAAGCAGGGTTGCACACCTTGGGGGCTTATCGAGGGTCTTGAGCCTTTATCCCCTTCTTCTTCAAACCTTTAGCCTAACCACGTTACAACCCTTAAAAGACCTCTTTGAGGTATACATATAATTGTGCGAGGTTTGGCTAGAGCTGCGTTCGGCCTGATTCCTAACGGATACGTAGGCAACCTCACATCGAGGTGCGGCCGTAATAAAAATTCATTCATAATCACATTCACAAACTCACACCATGATCATATCAAGGGATCCCTTATGCTCATCCTTATCCATTTAGAGCTAGACTTGGGGGCTTGATCCTTACATCATTAGCTTACCT
Organism: Chenopodium album; assembly: GCF_948465745.1. Taxonomy (NCBI): domain Eukaryota; kingdom Viridiplantae; phylum Streptophyta; class Magnoliopsida; order Caryophyllales; family Amaranthaceae; genus Chenopodium; species Chenopodium album. The sequence goes on from NC_137838.1 coordinate 48,183,004, forward strand.
AGCCTAAGAGTCACCATTATTTGACTCTTCTAAAAATAATATTTTCCCATACACTTAGTCTTTACAGCCTAACTTTAGAGTCACTTTCACACACTTCAAAGAGACATGACCAAATAATTCTTTCATTAGGAACCCTTTGTCATGAAATCTTAACACAACATTGAAGCATACTTCGTCATAACAAAATCACTCATCACTCATCATTGCATCACAAGGTATGAAGTGCTTAGCCTCCGTGCCTAAGTTACCTAAATATTTTCATCAAAGATAGCCTAGGATGAATTAATCCTTGCACCTTGAGAGATAGTATCAAACAACTTTTGACTAAGCTCATTCAACATGCACCATCTAAAACTTCTTCCTTTTTGTGTCTTTCTTTTTCGGGAGAAAGTCGGTACTGTAGACACCCATTTGTGTCTCCCCAAAACCAAACTCCAGTGATAAATACCTTTCATGTCATTTGATTATCAAACAAAGCGAAAGTGTGAAAAGTCTAGTGATGAGGATGTTTTTATTAAAATATCTCTTCATTCTGTTTTTGAAAATATTTCTTTTCTTATCTTATTTATATAAAACGTGCATTCCAGTTTAGTCTGGTCCATTAGAAGGGCCCAATAATGGTGTAGTTGAATGGGGCTTGAAAATACCTTTCCAACGATATATTATAAGCCCATTTCCGATGAATAATGAGGAAGTTATGGCCAAAATACTAAACTGGGTCCGGTTTGGTTTTTATATACGGCCCAATGATCTAGAGGAGGGCCTATTATTAATTATCTTACCTAAAGATATTAGGATTGATTATAGTCTTCTAGAACACTCTAGAAAATTATTTTAAATCATAATGGAGTTAGGATTGATAATTATGTTTCAAAGAGTTTGAGATTGAATAAAACTACTACTTTTTAGAATCCTTGTTTTGTACGAAGTGGAATATATTCAGATTTCATTTTCGTGCCTCACAATATTTATCCAAATTTTATATGGTTGGATAGATCTTAAAATTATCTTTCCAATGATATATTATAATATTAATTCCGTGCTATAACGAAAAAGATATGAATGAGATATGAAACTCTATCCAAAACTGAAACCGTCCCACTATTTTGGCCTTATCTTTATATCTACAAAAGAATATAATCTGATTTTAATTGGGTTGGAAAGTAGACTTCAATAGCTTTCCAACGACACATTATATAACTTATTTGGACTTTTAGATCAAAAGATATGATAAAAACAAAATCCGCAAAAACTGTTTTGCAGCGCCGGACTCCAAGCCTGGCATCTGACGCTAGACCTGGCGTCTGGCGCTAGTGTCCAGCGTTTGGCACTACGCGCGTGTTTGACGCTGCGGTTGTGTTTTATTCTTTTCAAAACTCTAATTTGTTTTTTTTATCCATCCGGCTGATTTTCTGTATAAATAGCCTCCTAAAACCTCCGTTTTCAATCATCAATTCTCTAATTCTCTCTCTCACCAATTCTCATCAAGAATTTCTTGATTCTCTCTCCCTTTTTCTAGCCTAGTCTTTTACAAACATAATTCCTCATACATTAGCACTAGACATACCTAGCATTGTTCGAATTTGCCTTCGCCTTAGACGTGAAAGGTTTGAATTTCTGAGGGTTTGGTCCAAAATCTCTCCTTCAATTATTTAATTTAATTGTTAATTTATATTTTCCTTGAAGTTACTAACATGTGTATATTGTTATTAGAAAGAGATACGAGACATCCAAGTAAGTGATTTAATTGTTTGCATTGATATTATGATATAGAAATCATGTCTAGGTTGTTATTATGATTCCTAGTATCATGTTAGGATGCTTGATGTTTTGAATGACAACAATGATTCCTAGTATTATGTTTAGGGAAAAGGTTATAATATCAAATATGCTTATTACGATTCCTGCGATGCTTCCTATATTCTTTCCTAATATTCATGTTGGTATCATGTTAGGGCTATATATTTGATCTTTATGTTTAGTGACATGCTAGAGTTTGTTATTAATCTTGTTAGTATCATGCCTAGAATCTTGATATTATTATGCTTTAACATGATTATGCTTATTATTAAGATGATAATTATTTATGATGATTATGATGATTTTTATTGTTATGATTATTATTATGTTGCTTGATATTTATTGTCATTGCTTGATCACGCCTTTTATGCATGTTTAAAGGGAATTAATACTTGTAATCACGCTTAATAAGTGACAAGGCAATAATCGTGTCGTTCAGCGACTACACCTAAATCAAATGAATTTATAACGCTCTACTGACCTAATACGTGTATAGGGTAAATAGAGGGGTCGAACCACAGGGAGAAATGCTTAATCACTGCATTCATTACCTAGGGTCTAAGCTATCTCAGAACAAGAAGTGTGAATAACTAAAAGGTTAAACTAAGAACGAAATGGATTAAAATTAATGTAGCTAGGAACCAAGGGATATGGGTAGGTGAAGTTGACGCTTGATCATGCAATAACAAAGTAGCATATCAATGGTAAACTAAACATGCATGAATACCGAAGTAAAGGGGTCCAATCTAACCGCCTTCCGGGGTTAATTGGCTTCTCCTAACATAGCCTCTATGTTTCCACATTAGAACCATATATTAGAAGGTGTAAACAAAGAATTATCGATAGTAATGAATCTCAACTAAGTCAACTTCCGTTACTTGTTAGCAAAGACTCATCTTTGATCAACTAACAATGTGCACTTACAAGAAGACCAAAGAATATCAAGCATGTAAAGACTTTAATCACCATTAACATAACCCCAACATTATAAGCATGAACAATTAGCAACTACACCATCCCCACACCCTTGGCTAGGTGACTACTCACAAATCATATTGAAAACAATATCAATCATCAAATCAATAAGCATCAACATGATTAATAAGCAAACAAGAAAAATCAAAGCAAATAAGCAAAATAAAAAACAAAGGTAAAGAGAAAGAGTAAGAGATTGCTCATTAATTGAAGATTAAGGTCTACAAAGGATTGAACAAACTCCTTCTTCAAAATCCAAGTTCATCAATGAAGAAAACCACACTTTCTCTCTCTACCAATGAAGACTAATAGTGTTTCTCTCTCTAGATTAAGCTAAAATGTAGAAAAATTAAAACTAAGTTAATCTAATCCCTCAAAACGTTCTAAGATGGGACTTATATAGTCTGTACAGAGCCACCTGATAAAAGGAGAGGTCCGACTGAACAATAGGAAGGTTCGGCCGGACTACAGGGTAGGTTCGGCCGGACTACAGGGTAGGTTCGGCCGGGCCATGGGTAGGTTCGATCGAACCTCCCTGATCCTGGTCTGGTCGAACTCCTGTTGTTCGGCCACTCCTGCAAAACTGCCAAATTTCATCTTGTCCCTGCCTCGACGTTCGGCCGAACCACTGAGCAGGTTCGGCCACACCTTGGTTCGGCCACACCTTCAGGAGGTTCAGCTGAACCTCTTCTGAATCATACTTCCTCCAGCTTCCCTTGAGCTTAGCTTCCTCCTCTTGAAAATCCCGATGGTTCCTACAAACCATAAGCATTAAAATCACAATAAGAACAAAGCGAGAAGACCAAGAAAAGGGAAGATAAAGGAGAAAGAAAAGAGGAAGCAAAACTAAGTAAAAATGCTTAGAAAAAGGGCCAAACAAGTGCAAATGAGGGGAGAATCCTTAGAGAAAAAGGATAAAAGAGTGGCATAAATGCCACTCATCAAAATCCCCCACACTTGCCTTTTGCTTGTCCTCAAGCAAGAAATACTAAAACAAAAAGACAACACACACACAACAATCATAATATGACAAGGGTTAAGAAAATCAATCAAGCTTCACGATGGGAAATGCTCCAAATGGACTCTAACATAGGGACATGAATCAAAGAACGCTTACTTTTCTTAACTCAAAGAGGGGGAACACGTTCTAAGATGCTCATGATTGAAGGAGACAAACCTAAGCTAAGCGTAGAGAACTAATGATTTCATCCTCTGCCCTAGCCCCAACCAAGACGATCCGCGTTCTCTCCACTAGCTTCAAATCATCCCCAAGTTAGCTCCTCATGATTCCTCGAGGGAACCGGAAAAATAAATTTTATGCGGAGTCATAAGGTTATCCCGACATCTCAACTATGCACACTCTCTCCATAGGGTTGAAATCTATCTCCCTCCACCGTTCTTTGACCGCACTCCTCCAAGTCCAAGGGTCTTAACTCGGGTTGTAATGTCATGGCTAGGGGTTAAGGTTGGGAATTAATTTGAAAATTTTGGTGGCAAATCCTAAGTGAAGCAAAAGAGTGGCCATCTCTCAAGAACAACCTACGAATTGAACCTAAATTCAAATTGCAACCTTCAATACAAAATTTCACAACATTACTTCATTTCTCTCATTATTTTCTCTTTCTTTTCTTTATTTCAACTCTTCTTCTTTTTTTCATATTCTTTTTCCCCCTTTTTTATTTATTTATTATTTATTTATTTATTTATTTTTTCTTTTGGTCTTCATACGTTGCATCCTTCCTCGCAAACTTTTTGCAAATATTTTCTTTCATGAACAACTTTCAAAATCTCACTTGAACCAATATTCACAACTTTCTTGCCCTAAAACCAACACTCTCAAATTCGAACCTCAAAAGCCAATGCTTCACTAACTACAAGGGTTGGTAGAACATAGGCCGATAAGTTTGTAATATGGCTAGATCAAGAAAGGGGAATGAGTCCCAAATTGGTTAGCAAGTGGGTAGATGTAAAAATGAAAACCAAATTTGTAACAAAACACAAAGAAAACAAAGAAAAATAAGAAGAAATGCCCTCTTCCTCCTTTAAAGTTGTTTGGTCATGATCTCGGGAGCTAAATACCAACACAAAGATTAAGACATGCATAGTTAAGGATCCAAAGCGCCGCTCACAAGAATGATGAAGGCTAGAACAAATGACGCTCACACGGGATAAAAATAAGCAAATACCAACCGGGCTACCTTAGCTTATAATGTGTCTAGGGGGTTCAAACGTCATCAAAAGTTCCCGTGAACTAGGGGGTTCAAACGTCATCAAAAGTTCTAAACCGGGCTACCTTATCTTATAATGTGTCTAATTCAACCTTAAGCATTCTAAAACCGTGAAAACCCTCACCAACTAGGAAGGTAAGCATTCAATGCCATGTCATCAAAAAGGCACACAAATTCTCGAATCTAAATGAATGAACAAATCCACATCAAAAATATTTCAACTTGCTATAGTCATGCTTGTGACATAAAAGAGAACAAGAAAAACACACAAAAAGGAGGAAGAAATTAAAAAGGTTCATAATCGAGGCATGTAAATCAAATAAATCCCAATCGACATACAAGTGATCGTTGATATCAACATCAACGATCCCAGGTTCCTTGGAACCAAAATCAATCAACCTCAAACCATTCAACTCTTCCTAAACTAGACCTAAACTAAGCACTCAAAGAAAAAGAAAAAGAAAGAGAGGAAAGGTCTCACCAAATGCCGCTTGAAATATAAGACAAGGTAATATATCCAATCTCACCAAGGGAGCTAGTGTTGCTCCTTAACGTCCTACATCTCCGCTTTAAGCTTCAATAAAGATGATCCATACAAAAGAAACTACAACAAAACAAGAAAAGGTTAGAAAACAAAGAAAAAGACTAAAGAAATAAACAAAAAGAAGAAAAAAAATAAATAAAAAGCTATCTACAAAGTTTGGATTAAGGGGATTTGGATTTTCGGGAAATTTGGTTTTTTTTTTCTCGGGAGCATCTCCACCTACAAAAACTCAGGAATCATCAAAGAAAATCATCAGAAATCAGCAAAAATAATCATAAAACATCATCATCATCATCATCACATCACCACATCAATATCATCACAACATCACCATCTCATCACATCACCATCACAACATCAGCAACATCATCACCACCATCACAACGCCACATCAATACCACACGGCCACTATTCTCACTATCCTCCTTATGTGCAAGCAACTACCCTACCACTCTACCTTCCTATGTACACTTCAACCAACCAAAAGGACATCCTCCCCCATACTATTCTTTTGCTCGTCCCGAGCAAAAGTTACAAGCGAGAAGATCGGGGGGAGGGAAAAGAACCCTCATCACTGGTTATCATCTCCTCGCCCCCTAGGTTGAGGGGGGTTATCAGGATCAAACCCAGGAGTGTCCATGAAAGGGTGGAAGGGTTGGTTAAAGTGCTCATAGGGCCACCCTTGGGCACCCCAACCACCAATAAAAGGAGCGGGGGTGGATGTGGATGCCGGGTCATAAGCCGGATCACACCCACCCGAACGATAGGGGTCGTATGGGGGGGGTGCCAACGCGTGGGGTAGGGTCGATGGGACCTTCCCAATAGGCGTAGCAAGGGGGGGTGGGGTGTTGAGGGTCATAGGGTCCCCAATCATTGACCGGACCCTCTTGAGGAGGGTGGTAAGGGTAGTTCACATAGGGTGCTTGAATGCCCGCGTGCACAAGATTGTCATAATTTGCCCTCGCGTAGTACCCCCATTGCTCAATGGAAGCTTGATTGTCTCGACGGATATCATCGAGGGTACTACGAATGGCATTGAAATCAAAAGGAGGAATGGAAGAAGAAGATGCCTCACCTCCCCCGCTAAGGGGGGGAATGATTTGCTCCTGATGGAGGACCGGCGAAGGTTGAGGAACTCCACCCCGGGCTCTAGTTCGCCTCAGCTCATTGGGGATGTTTTGCTGAGGGATCTTCCATTTGAGAGAAGCGGAGTGGTCCACCGTAGTGAGGTCGGGGTCCGGGAGGACACACCATTCGATCTCCATATCGACCAAGAGGATGAATCGGCGCTTGCTAGTAGTGTAGTTGAGGAAGCGGCTGTGACGGAGGGCACTTATGGAAAGAGCATAGGGAGGGAACTCGTCGGTGAGCTCTTCTCGGGTTTGGTGCACGGGTGGGAGCAATTCAATTTGATCTTTGTATGCTCCATTCTTCAAAGAAAGAGCAATGATAGTAATCATGCCACCCATAAAGATCTCATCACCAAGACGGTTATCCCTAGTATCCAAGAGTCGTTGGATGAAGGTGGAGGAGCATTGAAATTTGAGCCGTTAAGGATTATCGGCCAAGAATAGGCAATCAACCTTGTCTTTTACCATGGAGCCGAGGTTGGCTTTGAAGAACACGGCATATTGGAGAAGCCGTACAAAATACCTCAAGGCTATATGAATGAACCTTTGAGGTATTGGTTTGAAACCTATCCTTGTTGGTGATACTCCTCCACCACTCTTGCTCGTTGTAAGGAATGCGATGAGAGGAGGTCATTTCGGGTGGGTGATCAAGGCCGGTGGCATGCCAAAAGAAGATCTCATTTAGATCACTTTCCGTTAAAGAGTGATCCTCGTTGAACATTCTGAAGTGAATCATGAGTTGAGGATCCTCATCGACATCTTCCGGCTCAAAAACTTCCTTGAGAAGAGAGGCAAGGAATTCCAAAGTCTCACGCTCGTAAGTGTGAGCGTGGAGGTGAATGAAGTCACCCCATCCAAAGTTTTGAGCCAACCTTACCACCTCATCCAATATTCCCAGCTTCCTCAAAGTTTGGGGGCAAAAGAATCTTGTAGACCGAATCGGACGCTTGACGAGTGACTCATAGATGGGCCAAAATTGCTCGTCCGAAGCAATAATGCCATGATCATTGATGCCGGGAGGAGGTGGGAATTATGGTCCTGAAGATTCTCCCACTCTCTTCCTCTTTGACTTTCCTTTTCCCTTGCCAAACATTTTGATTCTACAAATTCACCAAGAGCATATCATTAGAAAAAATTGATAAGAAATGACATAAGAAGCCAAGTAGCTAGCCAAGGTAAAAGTGTATGCATGAGAGTATACGATTCAAGGCATGCATGAATACATTTGAACCAAGGTTTGAATAAGAATTCCTATGTCATTCCTATATTAGTCCTAACAAAGTCTAGGTGAAATTTGGCATGATGTCCCCTAATTTTCATGATATCCATTCATCAAACCATCAAAATCAAACCAAAACAATGAATAACAATCTCCAACAACATCAAACTCATGCATTTCTCAATCATAAAATGGTAACATGAACACCCTAGTATGAAATCAACAATCTTAAGCAAAGACATTGAGATTAAAATAAAACCAAGGCAAACATGCATAATCATCATAACAACATGTTCTACTATCAACAACCAATCAATTGCAGCAAGTCAATCCAAAGAACCACATGAATCAAACAAGTTATTACTAACAATTTCAAGAATACCACAATTCATACTTAAATATGTAAAACATGGTAAAACTATGAGAAATTGAAGAAATAAACTTGCAAAAGCTAGGAAAAACATACCACAATTGATTGGAAGCAAGTAAAAACCCAAAAACACCAAAGCACTTAAACCCTTGAAATTGGGGAAAATGAAAAGATGGGTTTTTTTGTGAGGAATTTTTGGTGGAGATTGTAGAAATTGAGTAGAGGATGGAAAATAAGTGAGAAAGGGTGAAGATTAGAGTGATTTTGATGGAGATTTGAGGTGTTAAGGGGAGGTGTAATGGAGGTTTAGAGTGAGAAGCAGGAGAAAGGGGTAGGTGACGAAAATGGGAATGAGGGTCACGAAAATATCCGCAACATAAGAATATGGCAGCAGCAATTTTTTTTTTCAAATCTGAAGAAAGGTTCGGCCGAACCAAGGGTATGTTCGGTCGAACCACAGTGAAAGTTTGGTCGAACTCACCTTTGGTTCGGTCGAACCATGGCCAAAATTCATTTTTTCTAAATCCAGGCTGAAAGTTCCAGCAAACATGCGAAAATAGAGGAGTGACCGAACCTGGAGATCAAGAGAGTTCGGTCGAACTACAGTGCATGTTCGGTCGAATCTCCTAAGGGTTCGGTCGAACCTTTGCTGAAACTTCATTTTTGCAAATTTTAGCAGAATGTTGCTGAAATTTTTCAAAAATTGAGGAGTGACCGAACCCAGGACAGTTCGGCCAAACTACAGTACAAGTTCGGTCGAACCATTCTTAGGTTCGGTCGAACCTTCTGCCAGAATGCAAAATTTTTGTTCTGGGCAGAATGTTGCCATAAATCCTTGAAAATGATGTAGTGGCCAAACATAAAGTGGTTCGGCCAAACTCCCATAAAGAATCGCACAAGTAAAAATAGTCCTTAACACACATCTAAACACCATACAATCATGCTAGATGCAAAGCATATCAAAAACCCAAACACAATCAAAACTCATAAATCCCAACAATCCAAAGTTGTAGATGGAAAAATAGAAGCAACATGAAAAGAAAAAGTAGAAAAGGGTTAGAAACTCGGGTTGCCTCCCAGAAGCGCTTTTGGTTAACGTCGTTAGCTCGACGTTCCTTGAGTTGATCAAGGAGGGTCGAATTGACGATGCCCATCAAGAAGTGTCACAGAAATCGGTTCATCACTTGGGAATCCTTCATAATAGGGCTTGAGACGGTGACCGTTGACTTTGAAAGGAGAGTGGGCGTCTTGGGAGATGTCGTAGGCTCCATATGGAAACACTTCCGTGACAATGTACGGCCCACTCCACCTTGACCTAAGTTTTCCCGGGAAAAGCTTCAAGCGGGAGTTGAATAGGAGGACTTTTTGGCCTTTGACGAATTCCTTCTTGACAATTTGAGCATCGTGCCAAGCCTTAGTCCGCGCCTTATACATGCTTGCGCTATCGTAGGCATTCATCCTCAACTCCTCTAACTCATGTAACTCTAGAAGCCTTTGCTCACCCGCACTATGGAGATCAAAGTTGATTTGCTTGATTGCCCAATGCGTTCGATGCTCCATCTCCACGGGCAAATGACAATTTTTCCCATAGATAAGCTTGTAGGGAGTGGTCCCTATTGGAGTTTTAAAGGAGGTCCTATAAGCCCATAGTGAATCAATGAGTTTGGAGGACCAATCCTTCCTTGTCCTAGCAACCTTCTTCTCCAAAATCACCTTGAGCTCTCTATTGGTGACCTCCGCTTGACCACTTGTTTGAGGGTGGTAAGCAAGCCCTCGCTTGTGAGACACCCCATACTTATCAAGTAGTCGAACGATGGTGTGGTGCTTGAAATGCGATCCCCCATCACTAATTATTGCTCTTGGAACACCAAATCTCGGGAAGATCATTTTCTTGAAAAGATTGACCACCACCTTAGAGTTATTCGTTGGAGAAGCCACGGCCTCCGCCCACTTAGACACATAGTCAACGACGACCAAAATATACTTGTTCCCATGTGAAGAAATGAAAGGGCCCATGATGTCTATAGCCCACACATCAAAAACTTCAAGCTCAAGGATGGGGTTTTGCGGCATTTCATCCCTTCTAGAAATATTCCCCATCCGTTGACATCTATCACAAGTCTTGACAAATATCCAAGCATCCTTAAATAGAGAAGGCCAAAAGAGCATAGATTGAAGGACCTTTGAGGCGGTCTTTTGAGCACTCATATGCCCACCACAAGGAGAAGAGTGGCACCTATGGAAAACACTTTGAACCTCGTCGTTAGGGAAGCATCTCCTCAACAAACCATCGACCCCTCTTTTCAATAAAATAGGATCATCCCAAATGTATCTCTTGGCCTCGTGCTTGAGTTTTCGACGTTGTTGCGAAGTGAAATCCGGCGGTATGGCACTACAAGCTAAGTAATTCACAATATCCGCATACCACAGCTCCGATTTCACTTCAAGGACATATAGCAAATCATATCTTAGAGCTTCCTCTATTAGCAAGCCATCATCTTCAAACCTTGCACCGCCCAACCTTGAGAGGTGATCCGCCACCACATTCTTGGCTCCCTTATTGTCTCTCATCTCATAATCGAAGTCTTGGAGGACTAAAACCCATCTCAACAACCTTGGTTTAGCTTCCTTCTTCCCTATCATATATTTGAGAGCCGAGTGGTCGGTATACACAATTGTCTTAGAACCAATGAGGTAGGTTCTAAACTTCTCGAATGAATGGATAACCGCTAGGAACTCCTTCTCGGTAATTGTGTAGTTTCGTTGGGCATCATTGAGAGTTTTAGAAAAATAATGTATGACATGAAGTTTCCCATCCTTTCGTTGTCCAAGAACCGATCCAATGGCTTCGTCACTTACATCGCACATGAGCTCAAATGGAAGAGACCAATCCGGACCTTGGACAATAGGAGCGGTGCAAAGGGCTTCTTTCAACCTACAAAAGGACTTATGACAAGCATCATCAAACACAAACTCCTTATCTTGTTGCAATAGGGATGTGAGAGGCTTAGTGATCATTGAAAAATCTTTTATAAAGCGCCGATAGAACCCGGCATGGCCAAGAAAAGACCTCACTTCCCTCATGTTGGTGGGGGGAGGAAGTTTTTCGATGACCTCAACCTTGGCTCTATCAACCTCAATACCGGCATGGGAAATTTTGTGCCCAAGAACAATCCCACTTTCCACCATAAAGTGGCACTTTTCCCAATTCAACATGAGGTTAGCCCTCTCACACCTTTCTAAGCAACGAGATAAATTAGATAGACAATCTTCATAGGTGGCTCCTCCAACGGAGGAGTCAGCCATGAAGACTTCTATCTCATACTCAATACTATCACTAAAAATGGACATCATGCAACGTTGGAATGTTGCGGGGGCATTACAAAGCCCGAAAGGCATCCTACGATACGCATAAGTACCGTAGGGGCATGTGAAAGTCGTCTTCTCTTGATCCTTGGGGTCAATCGGGATTTGGAAAAATCCCGAGTAACCATCAAGGAAACAATAGAAGGAATGCTTTGTAAGCCTTTCCAACATTTGATCAATGAACGGTAGTGGAAAATGATCTTTGCATGTACTTGTGTTAAGTTGGCGATAGTCAATACACATGCGCCAACCGGTAACAAGTCTAGTGGGTACTAGTTGATCATGATCATTTTCACTACCGTCATGCCCACTTCCTTCCGCCCAACCTCTTGCATGGAAGGGTTAAGCTTTCTTTGCCTTTGCCTAACGGGTTTGGAATCTCCCTCTAGATCAATTTTGTGCATACATAAAGATGGACTAATACCTTTGATATCATCAATGGTATAACCCAAATCTTTCTTGTGTTTTCTCAAAACATTGATCAAGAGGGAGGTTTGCTCCTCCATTAGGTTAGAATTTACAATAACGGGGAAAGACTCATCGGGACCAAGAAATGCATACCTCAATCCCAAAGAGGTTTCAAGTCTACCTTTGGTGCTCCCTTACCATTGGGGCTCTCTTCTCTTTCTTCAACTTGAAAGAGGTCATGAATGTAAGGAGCCTCTTCTTCCATGCTCGCGCCCTTGCACTCCTTCTTGCTTTCCTCAAGCAAATCCTCATAGAATTGTATGTCTTCTTTGTGAGTACCTATCTTTGATTCATTCAACAACACACTTTCAAGAGGATCATTAGTAGCATACAAGTGGGAGCGAGAAAATTCATTAAGAACGGTATCAAGAACATCTACCCTAAAGCATTCACCACTTGAGGAGGGTTGTTGCATGACATTATTCAAATCAAACTCAATAGAATCATTGTCAATTTTTAAGGATATCTTCCCCTCCTTCACATCGATGATAGATCTAGAAGTAGCTAGAAATGGCCAACCAAAAATTATAGGAATCCTCTCATCCTCATCCATCTCTAGCTCGTAGAAATCCACGGGGAATGTGAACTTTCCTATCCTAAGGGGAATGTCCTCAACTTTGCCCATGGGGAACTTAACGGAACGGTCCGCTAGTTGGAGAGTAATGTTAGTGGGAAAGAGGGTTCCTACACTAAGATTTTGGTAGACGGAATAGGGCATGAGACTCACACTTGCTCCTAAATCACACAAGGCTTTATCAAATTTAATGCCATTGATAGAACAAGGGATGGAAAAGTTACTCGGATCTTTCTATTTGGTAGGTAGTTTGTTGGAAAGAATTGCACTACAATTGGCGGTCAAACTCACCGTCTCACAATCCCTTCTCCCACTCAAAAGGTCTTTCAAAAATTTGGAATAGTGGGGCATTTGCTTCATAGCATCAACAAAAGGGACGGAAATATGCAAATTCTTAATGACTTCCAAAAACTTCCCAAATTGGGCATCAATTTTAGCTCTCACAAATCGTTGTGGAAATGGTAGCTTCTCCTCTCTAGGTTGGCGATTTAGGGGCAAGGGGGTGGCTTCTTTTTCTTTTGGCACCTCAACATGTTTTTCCTTTTCAACACTCAATGGCTCATTGGGTTTTTCACATTCATTCTCTAACTCCACCTCTTCTTGGGGTTCTTCCTCAATTAAAGGGTCACTCCCTACTACCTTTACACTCCTAGTTGTCACAGCATACAAAGGTTTTGGGTTGACTCCTTGACTTGGGATGTGAGAAGAAGAAGAAGAAGAAGAAGAAGAAGAAGAAGAAGAAGAAGAAGAAGAAGAAGAAGAAGAAGAAGGGGAAGAATTAGATGCAAGTTGAGCAATTTGGGTCTCAAGCATTTTCATATGAGCATTGGTTTGTTTTTTGCCCTCTTCATGTTTCTTTTGATCCTCCTCACGCATTTTCAAAAGAGCATCTAATTTAGCCATCACGGGATCAATTGGAGGGGCTTTAAGTTAAAGAGGTTGTTGAGGTGGAGGAAGTTGGGGTTGATGGAAACCCGGAGGCCTATTAGTTTGGGCATAGTTAGAAACAACTTAGCCCCTATTGCCTCCGGTGCCTTGGTTAGGAACATTGCTTTGTTGATTATTTCTCATGTTACCTTGGTCACCAAAATTTTGATTTTGATGGTCATGGTATCGGGAATTAGGTTGTTGGTTTTGATTACCATACCCCCTTTGGTTAGAGTAGCCTCTTCCATTGAAATTGGAAGGGCCTCCCCCACCATGGTATTGGTTATCATAACCACCACCACTTTGGTTCCACCCACGGTTTCCACCTTGATTCCAATTCCCCATTTGATTGGAGTTTGGCCTCAAGTTTCCTACATTTCCCATTCTAGGAGCAAAATTCATATCATTGACATTTTCCATATTACCATCATGTTCATGGGAAGGGGGTTGAACTTCACAAGCATATACACAATGAGAGGTATCATGATCATAGGTTTCACAATTAGAACAAAACATGCATCCTTGGGGCATTGTATTGTAAGAAGAGGGGGAGGAAGTATCCATACCATTGCCTCCCTTGGTTGAAGGGGAGGTATTACCATAAGGGTTGGACCTTTCTTTCATCAATTCATCCATTTGCTTGGTCATTTTGGAGATTTGGGTAGAAAGGTTGTTGATTGCGTTGGCTTGCTCCAATGCATAAACACCCTTGCTAGAAGTAGCATCCCTTTCTCCTTCGTACCAATCATCATAGTGCTTTGCGGCCTCCTCTATAATACACTCCACTTCATGCTCTCCTTTGTTCATGATTGGACCACCGGCCGAGGCGTCTAGGCTTGTTCTTCCTTGAGGTGTGAGACCTCCATAGAAAGTGTGAATGAGTTGATACTTGGGTATCCCATGGTGTGGGCATTGACGTTGAAGCTCTTTGTATCGTTCCCATGCCGCACTTAGAGACTCACCACTCTTTTGGAGAAAACCTTGAATCAAAGACCGAGCCTCGGCGGTCTTCCTATGGTTATAAAACCTCCTTAAGAAAGCCGTAGTCACTTGGTCCCATGTTGTGACAGAATTAGGGGGCACCTCCTTCTCTAGCCATTCTAGACCTCTCCCAATTAGCGAAAATGGAAACATTTTGAGGCGAATATATTCTTGAGTCACTCCATTGGCCTTTATTGTGTCACAATATTTCTCAAACTCTTTTAGGTGCTCTTGAGGACTCTCAAACTTTCCACCCGAGAATTGTTTCCTCTCAATCAAGGCAATCAAATTAGGCTTGATCTCGAAATTTTTGGCTTGAGTAGTAGGAGTTAGGATCCAACTTTGCGCTCTAAAAGCTTCGGGGGCCCCAAGACGACTCAAAGGCGTATTCTCTCCCATTTTAGAACCTTCTTCACTCTCAAACTTATAGGTTGAGAAAGGGTTGATTTCTGAACTCGAAGATGATTTAGGGCTATCTAATCCTTCACTTGAGGGTGAAGAGGGTGGAGTATCTTCTAATTCTCTTACTCCTCTCGTCTGGGTGTGAGAATTTCTACTCCTTGCTCTTGTTTCTCTTCGAAGTAGGGTCAAAGACCTCTCTAGCTCTGGATCGATGGGAATCAAAGATCTTGAGCAGGTTCGTCCTCTATTCATACAACAAAGCTAAGAAAACGTAAGCACTGACGAGTAACAAAAGTAGCAAACACTAACAAATAAAGATGAGATAGTCTCAAACAAGCAATGAAATAGCAATGGAAGCCGTTAAGAAGCAATTAAGGAAAGACTTCACCCCCATTGGGATGAGCTACAATGCTTCCTTCGACCGACTCCATAATAAGGGACTCATTACTCCCATTGGACCTATTCAAGATCCCGCACCTGAAAAGAGATTGCCTAGTTGGAATCTAGATGCACATTGCAAGTACCATCAAGGTAGGGGTCGTACTACTGAGAGCTGTTGGAAGCAAAAAGAGGTTATCCAACATTTGATCGACAATAAAAAGCTTCCCATACCTCCAGCTAGTAAGAAGAGCGATTGATGATAAAAGCAAACAACACAAGGCGAGCTTCAACGACAAGATTTCGTAACCTCATTTTTACTATTTCTTTTATTTAACCCTTCCCCAATAAGTCTAGCATAGGCAACTTTTTATTCCCCTTAGATTTATTTTGTAGGATCATTCTTTCTTTTCCTTTGATAAAAATGAGCATTTATTTTCTTACATATGATCATTTCATTACATAAGATCATTTCATTACATAACATAAAAAATAAAAATAAAAAAATCCATGCCGAACTAAGCGCAAGGTATACCAATGATTTGAGGTACCCCTTATAGCCACATCATATCATCTTTTACCCTTCAAATATGTAATCCTTTCTTGATAACCACTTTGAGCCTAATCTAACGATTGACTTTTCTTTATTCAACCCACATCTACCTAACCTTGGGATGCGATGGTGTGTAACTTATGCAATTTCAAAAGCTTGATGATATATATACATATATATATATATATATATATATATATATATATATATATATATATATATATATATATATATATATATATATATATATATATATATATATATATATATATATATATATATATATATATATATACATACATAATAAAAGTGTACAAAAGGGCAAGTGTTTCAATGTCTTTGATATGAACACGTCTCAGATTGCGTTTCTTATTGAGTGCTCGGTACCGTGCCTGAGAAACATGAATGCCAAGTAAGTGATAGACCGCATGATCGGGATTGCCCATACTTATAAAAATAAAATAAATGCAAAGCAAAAGAGAGATTAAAATATGAACGAAAAAAAGAAAAGAGAGCTAAAAAAGAGTTGAAAGCCTCAAGCATAAAAATATAAAGATTCAAAAGCAGGGTTGCACACCTTGGGGGCTTATCGAGGGTCTTGAGCCTTAATCCCCTTCTTCTTCAAACCTTTAGCCTAACCACGTAACAACCCTTAAAAGACCTCTTTGAGGTATACATATAACTGTGCGAGGTTCGGCTAGAGCTGCGTTTGGCCTGATTCCTAACGGATACGTAGGCAACCTCACATCGAGGTGCGGCCGTAATAAAAATTCATTCATATTCACATTCACAAACTCACACCATGATCATATCAAGGGATCCCTTATGCTCATCCTTATCCATTTAGAGCTAGACTTGGGGGCTTGATCCTTACATCATTAGCTTACCTAGCCTAAGAGTCACCATTATTTGACTCTTCTAAAAATAATATTTTCCCATACACTTAGTCTTTACAGCCTAACTTTAGAGTCACTTTCACACACTTCAAAGAGACATGACCAAATAATCCTTTCCTTAGGAACCCTTTGTCATGAAATCTTAACACAACATTGAAGCATACTTCGTCATAACAAAATCACTCATCACTCATCATTGCATCACAAAGTATGAAGTGCTTAGCCTCCGTGCCTAAGTTACCTAAATATTTTCATCAAAGATAGCCTAGGATGAATTAATCCTTGCGCCTTGAGAGATAGTATCAAACAACTTTTGACTAAGCTCATTCAACATGCACCATCTAAAACTTCTTCCTTTTTGTGTCTTTCTTTTTCGGGAGAAAGTCGGTACTGTAGACACCCATTTGTGTCTCCCCAAAACCAAACCCAGTGATGAATACCTTTCATGTCATTTGATTATCGAACAAAGCGAAAGTGTTAAAAGTCTAGTGATGAGGATGTTTTTATTAAAATATCTCTTCATTCTGTTTTTGAAAATATTTCTTTTATTATCTTATTTATAAAAAACGTGCATTCCATTTTAGTCTGGTCCATTAGAAGGGCCAAATAATGGTGTAGTTGGATGGGGCTTGAAAATACCTTTCCAACCATATATTATAAGCCCATTTCCGATGAATAATGAGGAAGTTATGGCCAAAATACTAAACTGGGTCCGATTTGGTTTTTATATACGGCCCAATGATCTAGAAGAGGGCCTATTATTAATTATCATTCCTAAAGCTATTAGGATTGATTATAGTCTTCTAGGACACTCTAGAAAATTTTTTTAAATCATAATGGAGTTAGGATTGATAATTATGTTTCAAAGAGTTTGAGATTGAATAAAACTACTCCTTTTTAGAATCCTTGTTTTGTACGAAGTGGAATATATTCAGATTTTATTTTCGTGCCTCACAATATTTATCCAAATTTTATATGGTTGGATAGATATTGAAATTATCTTTCCAATGATATATTATAATATTAATTCCGTGCTATAACGAAAAAGATATGAATGAGATATGAAACTCTATCCAAAACTGAAACCGTCCCACTATTTCGGCCATATATTTATATCTACAAAAGAATATAATCTGATTTTAATTGGGTTGGAAAGTAGACTTCAATATATTTCCAACGACACATTATATAACTTATTTTGACTTCTGGATCAAAAGATATGATAAAAACAAAATCCGCAAAAACTGTTTTGCAGCGTCGGACTCCAAGCCTGGCATCTGACGCTAGACCTGGCGTCTGGCGCTAGTGTCCAGCGTTTGGCACTACGCGCGTGTTTGACGCCGCGGTCGTGTTTTATTCTTTTCAAAACTATGATTCGTTTTTTTTATCCATCCGGCTGATTTTCTGTATAAATAGCCTCCTAAAACCTCCGTTTTCAATCATCAATTCTCTAATTCTCTCTCTCACCAATTCTCATCAAGAATTTCTTGATTCTCTTTCCCTCTTTCTAGCCTAGTCTTTTACAAATATAATTCCTCATACATTAGCACTAGACATACCTAGCATTGTTCGAAGTTGCCTTCGCCCTAGACGTGAAAGGTTTGAATTTCTGAGGGTTTGGTCCCAAATCTCTCCTTTAATTATTTAATTTAATTGTTATTTTATATTTTTCTCGAAGTTACTAACGTGTGTATATTGTTATTAGAAAGAGATACGAGGCATTTAAGTAAGTGATTTAATTTTTTGCATTGATATTATGATATAGAAATCATGTCTAGGTTGTTATTATGATTCCTAGTATCATGTTAGGATGCTTGATGTTTTGAATGACAACAATGATTCCTAGTATTATGTTTAGGGAAAAGGTTATAATATCAAATATGCTTATTACGATTCCTGCGACGCTTCCTATATTCTTTCCTAATATTCATGTTGGTATCATGTTAGGGCTATATATTTGATCTTTATGTTTAGTGACATGCTAGAGTTTGTTATTAATCTTGTTAGTATCATGCCTAGGAGCTTGATATTATTATGCTTTAACATGATTATGCTTATTATTATGATGATAATTATTTATGATGATTATGATGATTTTTATTGTTATGATTATTATTATGTTGCTTGATATTTATTGTCATTGCTTGATCACGTCTTTTATGCATGTTTAAAGGGAATTGGTACTTGTAATCACGCTTAATAAGTGACAAGGCAATAATTGTGTCGTTGAGCGACTACACCTAAATCAAATGAATTTATAACGCTCTACTGACCTAATACGTGTATAGGGTAAATAGAGGGGTCGAACCACAAGGAGAAATGCTTAAGCACTGCATTCATTACCTAGGGTCTAAGCTATCTCGGAAAAAGAAGTGTGAATAACTAAAAGGTTAAACTAAGAACGAAATGGATTAAAATTAATGTAGCTAGGCACCAAGGGAAATGGGTAGGTGAATTTGACGCTTGATCATGCAATAACAAAGTAGCATATCAATGGTAAACTAAACATGCATGAATACCGAAGTAAAGGGGTCCAATCTAACCGCCTTCCGGGGTTAATTGGCTTCTCCTAACATAGCCTTTATGTTTCCACATTAGAACCATATATTAGAAGGTGCAAACAAAGAATTATCGATTGTAATGAATCTCAACTAAGTCAACTTCCGTTACTTGTTAGCAAAGAATCATCTTTGATCAACTAACAATGTGCACTTGCAAGAAGACCAAAGAATATCAAGCATGCAAAGACTTTAATCACCATTAACATAACCCCAACATTATAAGTATGAACAATTAGCAACTACACCATCCCCACACCCTTAGCTAGGTGACTACTCACAAATCATATTGAAAACAATATCAATCATCAAATCAATAAGCATCAACATGATTAATAAGCAACGAAGAAAAATCAAAGCAAATAAGCAAAATAAAAAACAAAGGTAAAGAGAAAGAATAAAAGATTGCTCATTAATTGAAGATTAAGGTCTACAAAGGATTGAACAAACTCCTTCTTCAAAATCCAAGTTCATCAATGGAGAAAACCACACTTTCTCTCTCTACCAATGAAGACTAATAGTGTTTCTCTCTCTAGATTAAGCTAAAATGTAGAAAAATTAAAACTAAGTTAATCTAATCCCTCAAAACGTTCTAAGATGGGACTTATATAGTCCGTACAGAGCCACCTGATAAAAGGAGAGGTCCGACCGAACAATGGGAAGGTTCGGCCGGACTACAGGGTAGGTTCGGCCGAACCATGGGTAGGTTCGGTCGAACCTCCCTGATCTTGGTCTGGTCGAAATCCTGTGGTTCGGCCACTCCTGCAAAACTGCCAAATTTCATCTTGTCCCTGCCTTGACGTTCGGCCTAACCACTGAGCAGGTTCGGCCACACCTTCAGGAGGTTCGACCGAACCTCTACTGAATCATACTTCCTCCAGCTTCCCTTGAGCTTAGCTTCCTCCTCTTGAAAATCTCGATGGTTCCTACAAAGCATAAGCATGAAAATCACAATAAGAACAAAGCGAGAAGACTAAGAAAAGGGAAGATAAAGGAGAAAGAAAAGAGGAAGCAAAACTAAGTAAAAATGCTTAGAAAAAGGGCCAAACAAGTGCAAATGAGGGGAGAATCCTTAGAGAAAAAGGATAAAAGAGTGGCATAAATGCCACTCATCAATAATATAATTAATAATCTTGTTTAGGGTTAATATGATTATAATTCAAGTGATCGCCAATAATAGATTTATTTGTGCATTAAATTCAACCAACATAGATAAACAGGTTTAGGGTTAAATCTATTGATTGCATATTAGTCAAAAAGCGCACATGAATACGACCAGAATAAAGTAGAGGCCTATTATTAGGGCAGGTTCAATCTCTTTTAGGTTGGATTTGTACCTACATCCCCGAACTACCAGTCATGGTTTCAGACCTATTAGAGTTGACGATATTCTTGATCGTTAAGGGGTGTAACCTTCACCCTGTGAACAGTTTACAAGTTCCTAAAACTTGTTGGCAACTTTTTTGCTCAATCTTCTTTCCCTTTGGACGCCACCGTACTTTAGTGTATGATCACAATGGGGTTCAAGTTTGGGGTAATGCTTGAAATATTCCCTATATTTACCCTCCACTAAAATGACGGAAATTTTTTGTTTTTTTGCATTTTGAGTCAAGCACATCATAATACAATGCTCACACGAGTCATGAGTCGCACGTGTCAACTCACCTTGGGTCAACTTCAAGTCATTCAGCCACATTGAGCCAACCTCAAGTTAATGAGTCAAGCAACACTAAGACTTAGTTCAACCCTAAAGAAAGATAAGCAAAGTCCTATAGTCCAAAATATAAATGCAGGTGCATCCCAACAAGCAAGAACATTCCTGGATTTTTTCAAAAAATCGCGAATATGACACATGAGATTCTTCCAAGATGAGAGAAGTTATATAGATCAGTGAATTAGAGATGAAGAGCTTTAATTTACAAAAGATTTGAGCGGATTTGCTTGAAAGGAGAATTTAAAGTTCGGAGCGAAATCGAGCAACGAACAGCAGCAACAAGAGCAAAATAAGGAAGACCTGACTCCAGTTTCATTGTTTCGAAAAGAATAAAACACGACTGCAGCATCAAACACGCGCGTGGCACCAAACGCTGGACACTAGTGCCAGACGCTAGGCTTGTCGTCCGGCGCTGCAAGACAATTTTTGCGGATTTTTTTTTATCATATCTTGATCTAGAAGTCAAAATAAGTCATATAATATGTTTTTGGAAAGATCTTGAAGTTTACTTTCCAACCCAATTAGAATAAAATTAAAATATTTTGTAGATAAAATGATATGGCCGAAATAGTGGAAGGGTGTCAGTTTTAGATAGAGTTTCGTATTCCAATCATATCTTTTTTGTTATAGCTCGGAATTAATATTAAAATATAACACTAGAAAGATAATTACAAGATCTATCCAACCATATAAAATTTTGATAAAGATTATGAGGCACGAAAATAAAATTTGAATATATTCCATCTTGTACAAAACAAGGATTCTTAAAAGGAGTAGTTTTATTTAATTTCAAACTCTTTGAAACATAATTATCAATCCTAAATCCATTAGGATTCAAAAGAACCTTCTAGATCATTTTAGAAGACTATAATCAATACTAATATATTTAGGAATGATAATTAATAATAGACCCTCCTCTAGATCATTGGGCCGCATATAAGAACCAAACCGGGCCCAGTTTAGTATTTTGTCCATAACTTCCTCATTATTCATCGGAATTGGGCCTATAATCTATCATTGAAAAGATATTTTCAAGCCCCACCCAACTACACTATTATTGGACCCTTGTCATGAACCAAACTAAACTATATTGACTATTTTCATAAAATAGAGTAGGTTTTCGAAAACAGAAAGAGAGATTTTTTATAAAAATTAATCGCAACATTAGACTTTTTATACCTTCACCTCGTTTGATAATCAAATGAAATAAAAGGTATTCATCATTGGGTTTTTTTTAGGGAGACACAAATGGATGTCTACAGAAGCCCCCACTTTGACTAAGTTTGGAGAAACGCAAGTTTCGAAAACAAAAGTTAAAGTATCGATAGGGACGGAGAATGATTCAAAAAGTTCTGCAATCCTAAATCATTCTTGTAACGCCGATACCTGAAAAATAGCGTTAGTTAAAATAGATAAGTGAATTAAAAAACGCGTATCTTGCACCGTCGAGCACACGTCTCTTGGAGTAACCGATTTGTTGCATTGTTGTTGTGACAACCCTCCACAACCCTGTAATGGAGCTTTTTTGGTATATCCATGCGTCTATGAACAAAGAGCTTTGACGATCTTCCTCAAGCTAGGGGATACCGCCTGAAGACTGTTACGCTTGTAACTGCCTCCATTTTTCGCTGTGATAGTCTTCTCCAAGCCAGAGAATACTATCGAAGATTGCTTTGCCTGAAACGACCTTCTACCGCCTTGTGACCATCTTCCGCAAGCCAGGGAATGTGATCGAAGATTGCTCCGCCTGAACCCATCCTCCGTTGTTGCGATACTTTGGGTGATAACAATCCTCTTTTCTTTGGGAATAGTTGCCAAAACAACTCTTGTATAATGTATGACAATCCGATTTAGGGAAAGTTGTCAATGCTTCGTAACAATCCATCCTTGTAAATGTTGCCACAATGAAGCGACAATCCGTATCTCGGAAAATTTGCCAAAATACAATTTTGGGAAAAGTTGTCAATGCTTCGTAACAATCTGTCTTAAGAAATTTGCTACGATCGACAATATACATCTTGGAATATAACTCTTGAAAGCAATCCACCTTGGAAATTTGCCAAAAAAGAGTCGATCGACAATCCACTTTGGGAAAATTTGCCACTTACTGAAGTGAATAACAATCCATGTTGAGGAACTTTTGCCGAATTTTATGATGAATAGAAACCTAGGACAATCCTTTGGGAAATATTGCCATAGGGAACTGGGTGTATGACAATCCAATCTCAGAAAACTTGCCAGCGATGACAATCCGAACTTGGAAAAAATTGCCAAACAGAGAAGAAGCAAGGCAATCCACGCTTGGAAACTTTGCCAGAGATAACAATCCAATCTTGGAAAAATTGTCGTTTAAAAAGAATGCGCGACAATACATATTTGGAAATATTATCGATTGGGGATGACAATCCAATCTTGGAAAAATTGTCTTATAAGTGCTTGCTTTTGAATCGATGCCTTGGTGCTTGTAATGAGCCAAAGCATAGGCGCTTAAGCTAAGTGAGACGATCGTCATCAGGTCAATGACTTACCGTGATTGTAATTGAGTCGACTACTAATCATGTCAATTTGCTTATAGGGGCTAACTGGCGTACCAAGGAACCCAAAATTGCCGTATGAGGTCCACATAATCCAATATGGGACCACGCATGGCATCTCGTCGCTGCACCAGCGCTCGCCAGAACATATTGTCGCTGCGTTCTCGCTGTATCGCCAAGCGACAGATTTTGTCGCCAGGCGACAGCCTTGTCGTTTGACGCTGGAGTCAGGTTTTCATTCGCGGCTTTTCGAAAAAATCCAGGAATGTTCTTACTCACTAGAATGTACTTGCATTTATATTTTGGACTATAGGACTTTGCTCATATAATTAGGGTTGACTTAAGACTTAGTGTTGCTTGACTCATTGACTTGACACGACTCAAGGTATAAACTTGACTCAATGATGAGTCGTTTCGTGTGACTCGTGTGTGCATAGTGTTGACTCAATGTGATAACACGACATGACTCAATGTGTACATGACTCGTGTGTGCATTGTAATGTGATCGTGCGACTCGAAAAATGCAAAAAAGTAAAAATTTTCCGTCATTTTTGTGGAGAGTACTGACTTTCTTCCGAAATAGAAAGACGTGAAAAGAAGAAAGAGGCGGAGTTTTTAAAGGTGCATGTTGAGTGAGCTTAATCCGTTAACGTTGTCTCTCATAGTACAAGGATTGTAACATCTTAGACTATCCTAGTTGACTCGATATTTATAGTATTTAGGTAACTTAGGCGCGGAGGCTAAGTAATTCATATTTTGTGACGTAATGATGATTGATCTTGATATGACAAGGCATGTTTCAGCGTTGAGTTAAGATTTCATGACAAGGGGTTCCTAAGGGAAGTATATTTGGTCATGTATCTGTGAAAGTGGCACTATGGTTAGGCTGGAAAGGCTAAGTGTATGCAAAGATATTATTTTGAGAAGAGCCAAAAGATGGTGACTACTAGAATTTAAGTAATTAACAACGACCCAACAACGACGACATAAAAATTTCATTGTTAAAAGCATACTTATAACGAGGACTAAAAATGTTTCTCGTGAGTTTTATACTATTGTCTGCACAATGACAAAATAATGTTAAATGTCTATCGTTAATAATCTAGAAATAGAAAATAATAATAAAAAAAAAAAAAAAAAAAAACCAAATCGTCGTTAATAATATATGACGCGGCGGGATTAAAATTTAGAACCGCTAAAATTTCTATTTTTTACTCTTACCTCCCGCTGCATTGAACTCCTAAAAGAAACCCTTGTTTTCCCAATCAAAACCTATTCACTCTAAAATTCCCAATTCGAGGATAATCGGAAGCTGTATTCCTTAATCTTGCTGATCAAGGTCTATTCTTTCGCAAACTTAGAAGCCAACGAAGGATATATTCAATAATCGGTATGTTATTACATCTCTTTTGAATTACAAAATTGCAGTTTGAGTTTTAATTTCAATTTAATATATTGAAGGACTTGTTAATTTGTTAAAATATGAAGTTTTTCCTTTGTTTGATTTTAATTTTAGGCCTGATTTCAATCTGGTTCATCAAATTTCCCCCTTTTCTATTGTAGTTTCATTTGATTTTTAGTCAAAAAGTTTGATGTTTTATTGAATCCTTGAGTTAACAATCTGATTCTTGTTTTCTAATTTGTTTAACTATTTGCATGTATCTCTAAATTATTTCCTTTAATTTGTCTCTTATCCTTTGTTATCTACGCATACATGATGTAAATTTTTTTCAATACTTTTAATTAAATAATTTGTTGGTTGGAATATTAGCAGTGTAAATTAGCATATATAAGTTGCTATAGATAAACTGTGGTTTATGTGAATTAATTTGAGAAAATTTATGATGTTATATATATATATATATATCAATCTCGACATACACATCTAATCTGAAATTATGAAATCCATAGTTGTTCTAATGATATAAGTAGCATAAAAATTTTGCTTTTATCATTATATTTTCGTGGGTTATTGGTCTGATATTAGTTTTAATGGTATGTGGATATTTGTCAGGCCATTTTTGGTGTGTATGTAAGATGATGTTAGTTACATCATCATGTGTGCTAGAGTATATTGGGAGACTACAATAATATATAAATTAGGAATAATTATAGGGAAAAGTGAACCTTAACCTTTTATTAAACAAGATAATGGCTGGGCATTTACTTTAGATTTGATTATTTAAAGGCTGCATGCACTTCCATTAAAGTAATAATAATATTTCTTTCTTTATTTCTTGAAAAATTGGATAT
The DNA here is from genome assembly GCF_948465745.1 of Chenopodium album. Lineage (NCBI taxonomy): Eukaryota > Viridiplantae > Streptophyta > Magnoliopsida > Caryophyllales > Amaranthaceae > Chenopodium > Chenopodium album. The sequence goes on from NC_137838.1 coordinate 48,208,874, forward strand.
ATATGTTGTTTCAATTACACTATGATATTTTGATTGCATAAAAGGATAACAACTGAAACCCATAATCTGAAAATGTAAGACAAAAATTTGATAATATATACTAAATTCATGCCTTTTTGGATTATTTGCGGTTTCCTTTGCAGTTTTTGTTTTTTGTTTTTATTCAATAATTTTATTTTACTTCATGAAAATGGCTCCTAGTACGGATTGGATGGCAATCGAGGATTATGTTAATGACCCAGCATATGAGGAGGGAGTTCACATTTTCTTAGACTATGCTTTTCAAAATGTGAAAACCCATACGATTCGTTGTCCTTGTTATAAATGTATTAATGGAGAATCCGGTGATCGTGAGAAAGTTAAAGAAAATCTACTAGTTTATTGAATAGTAAAAAGGTACACCTTTTGGTAACATCATGGTGAGGGGTTAAATGAGCCCAAGCTCATGTCAACTGGAAATGATGTAGTAGAAAATGAAAACCCTGATGAAGTGCATGATATTTTAAGGGATTTATTTCCCGAGTACAACAATGTCGATGTTAATGACGTTGAGGAGCCTAACGCTAATACTAAAAGATTTTATAAATTAATGAAAGATTCTCGAGATCCTGTATATGAAGGTTGCAAGACTTCTAGAATGTCTGCCCTCTTAAAACTTCTTCATATAAAAACTCTTAGTCGTTGGAGTATTGAGTCATTTACTATGCTTCTAGAATTCTTGAAAAATGAGCTTCTTCCCAAGGGATCAAATTTGCCGGATTCTTATTATGAATTTAATAAGGTAATGAAAGATCTTGGCCTATCATATCAGAAGATTGATGCATGTGTTAATGATTGCATTTTATATTGGAAGGAAAAATGAGAAGCTAGATCTGTGCAATATATGTGGTGCATCAAGATGGAAAAGCAATAAGCATAGTGGGGAAGATAAGTGTAAAGAAAATGGTAAACGAATACCACAAAAGACACTAAGATACTTTCCACTAAAACCAAGGCTACAACGATTATTTATGTGCTCAAAGACCGCATCACTTATGAGATGGCATCATGGTAAGAAGAAAACTGATGGTACAATGAGACACCCTATTGATGGATCTGCTGGGAATCATTCGACAAAGAGTACCCTACTTTTGCGTCTGACCCTCGTAATGTTAGACTTGGGCTTGCTAGTGATGTTTTTCAACCCTTCATAAATTCAAAAAAACTATATAGTATATGGCCAGTGATCCTACTTCCTTATAATTTGCCGCCTAAGCTTTGTATGAAGCAGCATAATATGACTCTTTAATGCTAATTCCAGGTCCCAAAGGTCTTGGTGATGCAATTGACGTGTATTTGCAACCTCTTATTAAGGAGCTGAAGGAGCTATGGGAAATTGGTGTTGAGACTTATGATGCAGCATCACAACATCATTTCGAGCTCCGTGCATGTTTGATGTGGACTATTAATGATTTTCCAGCATACGCAATGCTTTCAGGATGGAAAACTAAAGGGTATTTGGCTTGTCCTTGTTGTTTAAAAGGTACTCAATCAGAGAGGCTATCTTACGGGGGTAAAGAATGCTATATGGGCCATCGATGCTATTTGCCAAAGAATCATAAATGGAGAAAGGATAAAGATTCATTCAATGGAAAAGTTGATCATAGTCTACCTCCAGAACCATATTTAATTGATGATGTTCTTTATCAACTTAAGGACTTGGAGAAAATTATTTTGTCTAATGATCCAAGCATGAAGACAAAAATATCTTATGACCTTAGGGGGGACAATTGGAATAAAAAAAAGTATTTTCTTTGAGCTTCCATATTGGAGGACACATCTATTACGACACAATTTAGATGTGATCCATATTGAGAAGAACATATGTGATAGTATTCTTGGGACAATTATAAATATCAAAGGGAAGACCAAAGACAATTTGAAATCACGTCTTGACTTGGAAGATATGGGTTGAGGTCTACGTTGCACCCAATAAAAGAAGGGGAAAAATGGAAAATTCATCCGGCTCCATATACTTTTTCCCCATCTAAAAAAAAACATTTTTCCAATTTTTTGAAAGAGCCAAGAGTTCCTAATGGTTTTTCATCAAATATTACTTATTGTGTGAATTAAAAGGAATAAAAAATTTAGGGATTAAAGAGTCATGACTGTCATGTAATACTCGAGCATTTGCTTCCTTTAGCAATACGTGGTCTTCTCACACCACTAGTACGTGAAGCACTAACTGGGTTGTCCATGTATTTTACATTATTATGTGCTAAAACACTTAAGGTTGATGAATTAGAGCAACTATAGTCTAAAATTCCTATCACTCTCTATAAATTAGAGAAGGTTTTTCCTCCCTCCTTCTTTGATGTGATGATGCATTTACCAATACATTTAGCCAATGAAGCAAAGAGTGGAGGGCCGGTTCAGTTTAGATGGATGTATCCTATTGAGCAATATATGTATAAGCTAAAGTCTTATATACGCAATAGGGCCCATCAAGAGGCTTCTATCGCAGAAGGTTATTTAGCAGAGGAGTGTATAAATCTTTGTTCAAGGTATATGCATAATGTAGAGTCAAGATTTAATCGTCTTGATCGAAATTATGAAAATGTCCAAGGTCATGTTGATGCTCTGCCTATTTTAAGTCATTATGGTCGAGCGTTCGGAGCTGCTACTGTTAGAGAGCTAGAGAAGAGAGAGCTTGATGAAGCTCACATTTATATTTTGAAGAATTTTGATGAGGTCCAACCTTTTATTCACTAAGAACCTAAGACCTATCTAACTTCATTCTTTTTTCTATATTAACTTATCAATATTAAGAAGTGTATTTGTATGATTATTTTATAGAGAGTATGCTGAAATTCATAAATCAATGGATCATAGAATCACAGAAGAGGAATGGTGTGAAAATTTTAAAATTTGGTTCAAGAATAAAGTAAGAAAATATTCTTTTGTTTAGGTTTTAAGGTATATGATTTGACATTATGTTAAATTATAAAATTTATGTTTTATTTTTTTTCATGGTAGGTTGCCCAATTATATGAGACTAATAAGAGCACAGAAATGGAAAATTTGCTTTCATTTCACGAGGGCCAACACAATATGTTACATCGTTCACTGGTTATATTGTTAATGGATATAGGTTTCACATAGAAAGTCGTGATAAAACCTTGAGAACACAAAATAGTGGGGTGGTTGTGATCGGAAACACAGGGAATGAAGAGGAGAACATTGATTATTATGGAATAGTGACTGCTATAGTAAAGATCCAATATCTTGGGCAAAATCGAGTAGTACTAATTCGTTGTATTTGGTGGGACGTATATGATAATATTAGAGGAGTCAAAACCGATGAATATGGAGTTGTTAGTGTTAATTGCAATAGGCAATTAAAAACTAATGAACCATATATATTAGCTAGTCAAGCTAGACAAGCTTTTAACGCCATTGACAATCTAAATAAAGGTTGGAAGCTTGTGTCAAAGACTCAACCGCGCAACTATGATGAAAGTGATGATAACGAAGAAGGTGATGCATATCAACATGGTGAATTATTCAAACCTACATATGCGGCATATTCCTCAACAATGGCAAGTTCTAAAATTTGTAAGAGCAGGGATGGCATAGATCCAATCTTTATGCCTTAGCTCTTATCCCGAATGAGCTGAAGCTGAAACTTGTTCTATGATATGCTAGAAAGTGAATCTGGCTTTTTTTTTTTTTTTTTTTTTTGAACCTAGCTACACTAGCTAGCAGTGTCTGAACACAAGCCACTTTTTTTCAAAGAGCTCAAGAAACTTTGGAAGACCTCAACAGTTCCTTCAAAAGCAGGAATACTGTTTTCTGAATTAAACACTTTGCTAATAGATTATGAGCCTTACAAAGGCCTTCTGAATCCGGTAAATTATTGTCTCTTTAAGTTGCAAAAAATGCGATAAATCTTGTCCTTGCATCCAAACACTAACATATATCCTAGGAAGTATGATGTAGGAAATTTGACTGATGATTTTCTAGGTAAGCATCATACATCATACACGAAGTCTTGTGAGATTTTAAATCTTTTGTAGTTGTAGTATTGTCGTCTTATATGAACTTATGAGATTTGAACTTATGTTAAAGTGATTTGAAGATAATGAAACTTTGGATTTTTTCAGGTAACATGAAAATTTGGACATTGGTCAGTGCTAAAGTGATTTGGTTGCTGCTGGTCTGCTGCTCTTAATTAGTTGCTGCTGCGCTTAGCTGTTGTTCTTAGCTGCCGTTTTGCTGCTGCTCTTTAGTTGCTGGGCTCTTTGTTGCTACTGATGCTTTTGGGTGCTGCTGCAGTATTGTTGGTGGTGATGTGGTGTTCCCGGTTTATTATTATTTTTTTAATTATTAACATTTTTAATCATACAATGTGATGGGTTTATGAGCACTTCTAGAGATATAATATTGTATTTATTGTACGTGTTATATTTGAATTTATTTTTATTGGAATTAAAACAAATATATATTAAGTGTAAATATAAATTTATCATATTATTTGATATAAGCATGTGAAATCTCTTGTCCAGTATGTGCTAGACATTTTTTATTAATTGGATTAAAACCTATTTGTAAAGGGCAGATGTAATGCCCGTTGCAAATAACAGGGTTATTCGTAACGGGTAGATGTAATGCCTGTTATGAATAATGGGGTTATTCGTAACGGGCAGATGTAATGCCCGTTACAAATAACGGAGTTATTTGAAACGGGCAGATGTAATGCTCGTTATGAATAACGGGGTTATTCGTAACAGGCACTTGTTTTCCCCGTTACGAATAACTGCTTATTCGTAACGGGCAGTACATTGTCTATCCGTAACGGCCGTTAACGTAACGCTTGTTGCCCGTTACGGATAGACTGTTTTTGCCCGTTACGGATAACAACTTTTTCACTAGTGGCACCAAAAGTGGAGAACAAGGACCTTTAAAAAGAGGCGAAGAGAAGAATAAAATAATCTTATTTTTAATTCTGTTTTGTTTTAGTTTTTTTTTTCATGAATTGACTTGAATCATCTTATTTGATTAATTTTTACATTGGAGCTTGCTTATGACTTTTTACATATTGTTTTTTACTTGCCACTGTGCTTTTGTTTCATGGGATGACAGTTGTTTCTACAATAGATTATTTGAAACAGAAAATACGAATGCATGATCTTCAGAGCTCTATTAATATGCAAATGAAAATCTAAAAAGGTGTAGTAAAAATATGGGGTTGGTACACTAATCAATATTATATAGTGCCAGTAGTATTAAGAATTAGAGGCATATATTCTTGCTCTTTGTAAACAAATGATTCAAGAGTTGAATATTTTGTACAGGTATTTCTCACTTAATTTTTAATTTGTTTGGAATATGTTGTTATACCCTTATCTCATATAAATATTTATAACGAGGTATAAATTTTCTTAATTTATTGCATGTAAAATGGTTCGGCTAACAAAGAAAGGAATTCGTCTAAATGTGAAAATTATTTGACCAAGTGCAAAAGTGGCTCATTCAAATGAAGTTGCACATAAACCTTCTTTGGTAGGATCGAAGAGAAATTATGTACCACCCCAATTGCTTGCTAGGGGACATGGACAAAAGTTAGCAGACATGTATTCTGCCAAAAGACAAGTTCTGCCTAACTCTTTCAATGCAACTAGAACACACAATGATATTTCTAAGTCTCTTTAAGGTCAATTGAATCATTCTAGAGGTATTCCTAATAAGTATAAATCTAATGTAATGATAGAACTTCCTTCAATCCATTATCTTCTTCCCCACATCAATGATCAAGAAATGACGTGGAAGATTATAATTCATCATCTGAGTCAATGCATGAGGAAAATGATGAGAATCATATCTACTCCTCCCCTGAAGACGAGGATATGCATATTCCACATGATAATGAGGATTTAAGTGATCATGATTTTGAGGCAAATGAAAATATGATTGATCATCAAAATGATAATGACAATGAGAGAGAGATATCTACTGATGTTCAAGAAAATGCAAATGGTAATATTTTTAGCAATTAACAATATATTTGATTTATCATGTATCTATTATTTTTTTGGTTGCAAATGTATCTATTAATTTGATACTTCTAACTTTTTTTTTTTTAATAGATGGGGGTGCATCTTCTACCACTAAGAAAGCTATGATTGAAAAAAACAGGGGAAGAAACAAATTTAAGGAAATAGCTATGCTTAAGCCTAATGAGAACTTAGAGATTCAAATCTATATTAATAGAGTTGTGGGAACAAATCACAAGGTATTTGCAAGGCATCTTGGGATCATAGTTCAAGACTCAAATATCTGCCCAGTTAGAGTCCGCAAATGGAGTGATATTGGAGATAGAGAAAAAGAACACATGTGGACTGTTGTTACGGTAAGTATTTAGTCTAGTTGCTAAGCTATTGATTCATATACTATTATTTATTACAAGAAGTGGAGTATATCAAATATACTACTTCAATTCCATTTCATAAAATGCAGAATTTAAGATGTATTGTGAAGCTTTTGTGCATTCTCTCATTATTTTGTCAATTGTCCTAATCCTAAAGTCATGAAACTGTTAGCTCAAATTGTAATGCAGATGATAGAGCTGCGCTTCATACTAGTTTTTTACAGGTTAGAAGACATGTATTCTGCTAAAAGACAAAGGTTAGCAGACATGTATTCTGCCAAAATTCTTATTAATGGTCTGAAATCTCTTTACTAGTCTTTCCCTTAGTTTAAGGACAGTTCCTAATTTGATTAGGAACAGAAAACTTACTACTGTCTTATTGAGGTGGTTGTGATCTTAAAGGGACAACTCCTAATTATTTTTAACTTTTTTTTTGTATTGATTAAATTAATGATCATATCTGGTAGTGGTAGAATTAATTATATCTTATTTTCCAACATTAATTGATAATCTATCTTATGTTAGGACGTCTTTACTAATGAAAGCATTGACGCTTACAAGGAGCATGTTCTTAACCATATGATAGAGATATGGACAAATTGGAGGTCTGGTTTATTAAGGTGTAATGTCACCAAGAAGAAAATTACCTTAGCAGCTACATACAAAGGTAAGCCACCAAACGGAGTTGAAGAGAATGATTGGAAGTGGCTAATCAAGGAGGTTTATTTAGACAATGATTTTCAAGTAAATCCACAAAACTAGAATTTATTTTTTACTATTATTTTTATATCATATAATGATACATATTGTTAATAATCTACAGAAAAGAAGCATTAGGAACTCTGAGAATAGAGCTCATTATCTTAAAGAGCTAATGCATTGAACAGGGAGCAAGCCTACTAGACAAGTCATTTCGGGTGAATTGGTATGTTGATAATAATAAAATTTTTCTTTCATGTCTTAAAGTATTGTATGTGATTTAAAATAATTTGACTATAAGTGAATAATTATTGTGTTATGGACGGGAGCAAATAAAGGAAATAAACCAAGTTTAGTTGATGTGTTCCATGCAACTCGTAAGAAAGGCACCGACCTTCCAAATGCAGAGACGAAACAAAAATATGTATGTTCATTGAATTGAATGCTTGATTTAGTTCTAAATTTGATTTTATTATTGTTGTATTTTTTTTTAATTTGGACATGATGATTATATTATTTATGTTGTAGGATGAAATTCGAAAAACAATAGAAAATGAACCATCACTTTCTCATGCACAAGTATATACTTTTTTTTTTGTCATATATTCCATTACAAGAATGTAATGTACTCCCTATATATATTTCATAATTTGTTATATGTAATATTAAGATGTGCAAAAATTAATGTGATTTATATGGGTTATATGTAAAACATGTAGGTTGCACAGATGGTTTTTAAGTCAAAGTCTCGTGATCGGGTTGTATGTTTTGGAGGAGGTATAACACTTAAAGAAATAACAAGACCACAACCTAGTAGAGTGGAACTTCAAAATGAGTTGACAACCGCAAAAAAACACAAAATCAAGATCTAATTAATCGCGTGAACACGGTACAAGCAGAGAATGATGAGCTCAAAGGACGAATGGGTGCATTTGAAGCTGAATTAAAAGCATTCAGGGATTTTATGATGCAACAGCAACAATAAGTGGCTGCTACTTATTGTCAATAATAAGACATATCTTACGTTTTTTAGGCTTAAGGACAGCATTTTATAATTAGTAAACCTATTGTGTTTCAAATCTAAGCAAAAGGCTTAACTCTCACGACAAAGTGTATGTGATTATTGGTTTCATCTATTTTTAAGGTCAAACCTTGTGTGATAGATAAATTTGTCATTGGCTATGTTTTTCTTTAATGTCATTAATTTGATTTGATTTTTTTTGGTGCTAATTAATTTGATTTGATAATGTATGTAGTTACCTTTTCAAATTACGACAGAATAGAAATGCCTCTTATTATTTGCATTTGTAGTTAACAATGAAAATTTTGGTCGTTATAGATTTAAATTCAAATTTTATATAACCATTCAAGAAATATTTTACGAGGAGATAATTGATCGTTATTGTCTAAAAGTTTGTTGTTGAAAGATTAGATATTCACGACAGTTACTTTGTTTGTCGTTAATGTTTAACGACGAAGTAATAAGTTGTCGTTAACAAGTAACGATGAACATCGTCATTAAAACCAATAACAACCGAGCTTGTTACAATGAAACGAAGAGTCGTTAAATGTTTTAACGACGGTTCAAAGGCCATATAACGACGAAAAATTCGTCGTTAAAGACCCTTTTTCTAGTATTCTCTTAGGCTAAGTAGGCTAACAATGTAAGGATCAAGCCCCCAAGTCTAGCTCTAAGTAGATAAGGATGAGCATAGGAGATCCCTTGATATAATCATTTATTAAAGTAGATATGAATGAATGAATTTTTATTATGGTTGCACCTCGATGTGAGGTTGCCTACGTATCCGTTAGGAATCAGACCGAACGTAGCTCTAGCCGAACCTCGCACAAGTCTGTGTATACCTCAAAAAGGTCTTTTGAAGGGTTGTAACGTGGTTAGGCTAAAGGTTTGAAGAAGAAGGGGATAAAGGCTCAACACCCTAGATAAACCCCCAAGGTGTGCAACCTTGCTTTTGAATCTTTATATTTTTATGCTTGAGGGTTTTAACTCTTTTTTAGCTCTCTTTCCTTTTTTTTGTTTTTGCATTTTATTATTTTGAATTTTTTTCATAAGTGTGGGAAATCCAGATCATGCGGTCTATCACTCACTTGGCATTCATGTTTCTCGGGCTCGGTACCGAGCACTCGATAAAATACGCAATGACGTGTTCTTATCAAAGATATTTTCATATTAAAGACATTGGAACACTTGCCCTTTTTCACACTTTAATTATTTTTTTATTGCTTTTTTATTTATTTTGATCTTTTGAAATCACTCAAGTTTTTTAAAATTGTATAAGTTGCACATTGTCCCATCCCAAAGTTAGGTAGATGTGGGTTGAAGAAAGAAAGGTCTATCGTTAGACGAGGCTCAAAGTGGTTTATCAAAAAGGATTTTATATTTGAAAGGTGAAAGGAGATATGATGTGGCTACAAGGGGTGCCTCAAATCATGTTATACCTTGTGTTAAGTTCGACATGTTTTTTTTTTTTTAAGTGATATAATGAAATGATCATATGCAAGAAAATAAATGCTCATTATATTAAAAGGGAAAAAGAAAAAAATCTACAAAGTAAATCTAAGGGAAGAAAAAAAAAGTGCCTATGCTAGACTTATTTGGGAAAGGAAAAAATGAAAAAGAAATAGAAAAAGAGGTAATGAAATCTTGTCGTTGAAGCTCGCCTCTTGTCTTGTGTCGTTTGCTTTATCATCACCCAGTCTTCTTGCTAGCTAGAGGCAATGGGATTTTGTTTGCTCTATGAGATCTTGAATGAGATTTTGAAACCTGTAGCATTCATCCGTGGTATGACCATTTCCTTGATGGTACTTGCAATAAGAGTTGGGATTCCATCTCAAAGATCGATTTTCTGGCGTTGGATCTTCAGTAGGGCAGATAGGTTTGATTAATCCTCGACCATAGAGACGATCGAAAGCAACGACATAGGTTATTCCAATGGGTGTGAGCTCTCATTTGGGTTTCTTTTTAGATCCTTGATTATCCATGGCTAAGACTTCATTGTGATCAAAGGTACTAACATTGTTACTAGAGTGGGCGTTTTCGGAGCAAAAAGGATTGTCGTTCTTCTTTCCTTTCTAGCCACTGTGGTTACTATTGTTAGTAGCTTTTTACTTTGCGAGGTCATCTTCAATTTCAATTCCGATGTCATAGACGGCCTTGAAAGTATTCAAATTATGTTGATATTTTAAATGCTTTGAATACTTCTCTTGGAGATTCTTGATAAACATCCTTAAGGATTCTTTTTCGGTGGGCACCTCAATCATCTTTAGCGGAAGTTTCCCTCCACTTATTAAAAAAAGAAGTAAAGCCTTCATTCTCTTTTTGTCTCAGCATCTCAAATTGTTTATTGTCAGTTTTGATTTGAATATTCCACTTATATCTGTCAATGAAAGCGTTTTTTATTCCATCCCAAGTAGAGGTTTTTTCTTTATCAAGAGAAAAGAACCAATGTTGACAAACGGTTTCTAAAGACATTGAGAGTAAAGAGTGAAAAATATTCTTATCAATTCCCTTAATGTTCATTATAGTTTCAAAGGCCCTTATATGGAAGTAAGGATTATCTGTTGCCTTGAACTTAGGGATGTCATTGGCATTGAAATTCTACGGAAGAAGCTCCTTGTCCACTAAGACCTCTTGTGAGCTAATGCCCTGGAATCTATAGTCATTGGATATTTTGCTCAAGTTTTCTTGCATGAGCTTCATTTGTTGTTGTTTTACAGGATCATTGATTTAAAGGGTTAAAGCCTTCAACCCCTCAGTCACGTCTGTCATTTGCTTCTTAAGCTCATTAACTTCTTCTTGAGTGGCCATTATCTTCTTAGCTTTTCTCTTCCGACTGACTAGTTTATCAAAAAGTTGAACTTGAACGAAGGTGTTGTCCTTGATTAATCGCCCTTCTCTCTTTGACCAAGTGCTGTGGAAAGGGAAATTAGGGATAAGTTTTTTATTATTTTTTTTACTCAAGCTCTATTCAACATGGAAGAGAATGTGGAAGAGAATGGGAACAGATTGGACCCCCCACTCGAATGACGGAAAAAGACTCATGCATGAACCTAAGACATGGTCATGGTGACATATACGAAGTGTGTTCTAAGACTAGTGAGTGTAGGTGACATGTTAAGACTCGTGTCATGACCATGTGGCTAGACTATGTGACTAGACTAAATTAACACTTCATGTATATGCATTAAACTGGACATGTTGTGGTATTTTAGTCATCACTTTTTATCTGTGACTTTGATTGGAATGAAACAAACAAAAAATTAAAGATAAAACTCGGGGCTACAGATACATAGGTTGTACGACTCGTAGTTCTTCCTATAACTCCAGCTATGACCAAAACAAGTTGACGCTTGTGCAGTATACGGGAATGAAAATCCGGGTTGACTTAAAGGAACTATGACTCGATTTTAGACATATTTATTAGCTAAAATTAATTAATTAAGCAAATTCCTTTAGTAATTTATTATTTTATTAAGACTTATTTATAAACACAACTCAAACCAAACGGTTAGTTTAGTCACATAATAAGTATTCACAGGTAAGAGATGCACAAGTAGTCAAGAAGGCACAATTTGATGCAATGAGTTTGCAACCTAACCATGGCTCTAGTTCTCTAAAGTTCGGGATATGGGTTAGTCAAAGAGGGCCCATGGTTATGAGTCCAGATGCACCGCGCGGAAGCCTTACCTTTGGAAGGGTTGGCGCGAGTGGATGAGACCTCGCGAGTTAAATTCGCTTCCATGGTTTGGTGAAGTCAACATTCTCGGATGTGCCCTTTGTTGCTCAGAGCGTTCAATCAGGTAGATGGAGAATGAATTCCTAGAGGGTTATGTCCATATGTAGAACACATATGGGTTTTAGAAAAGAGAGAAAAACTCAATCAGGAAGTATAATCGAGCCAATAGTGCTAGAACTGGTCGAAACAAGTAAGAACACATATTTCTGGCTCGGTATTGGAAGAACGCAGCACCAGCCAACAAGGACTGTCGCCGGGATATGAGCCTATCACCTGGAGATAGAATTGTCGCTCGGCAACAGAACCATTTCTTCGACGACAGGCTCTGTTTTCTAGACGCCAGTTCCTATATGCCTCAGCAGCTGTCTGTTTGAATTTTCTAATTCTTCGCAGCATTATTTCAATTTCTAATTGTGAAAGATATTCCTCCAGTTTCCTACGTGTAAAAATCCTATGTTTTTTACTCATTACAGATGGTCTTTCCAATGAGAACCTTTTTTATTCATATGACAATAATGTTAATCAAAATTATGCACATGAAATCCTTAGAATTTTTCGAGTCTCATCCACCCATTCTAAATAATTGCCAAAATAAATTTTAGGAATTGAAATAGAAATCATCCCCAGTGGATTCGCAAAAAACTGTAGGGAATATTTTAAGCATTACCCCAAACTTGAACCCCACTGTGATCATACAATAAAGTACGGTGGCATCCAAATGGAAGGAAGCTAGAGCAAAAGAGTCGCCAACAAGTTTTAGAAACTTGTAAACCGTTCACAGGATGAAGGTTACACCCCTTAACGATCAAGGAGATCGTTAACTCCAATAGGTCTGAACCAAGACTGGAAGTTCGGGGATGAAGTTACAAATTCAATCTAAAAGAGAAAGAACCTGCCCTAATAATAGGCCTCTATTTTATTCTTCTCGTATTCATGTGCGCTTTCTGACTAACATGCAATCAATAGGTTTACCCTAAACCTATTTAATCTATGTTGATTGAATATTAATGCACAAATAAAACTATTATTGGCGATCACTTGAATTATAATCATATTAATCCTAAACAAGATTATTAATTATCTTATAAAGCGTGATTACAAGTACCAATTCCCTTTAAACATACATAAAAGGTGTGATCAAGCAATAACAATAAATATATCAAGCAACATAATATTAATAATCAAAATAACAATTATAATTAAAATAATCATCATAACAATATTAGTAAGAATCATAATCATGTTAAAAAAAAAGCACAATAATAGCAAGATCCTAGGCATGATACTAACAAGGTTAATAAAAAACCTTGCATGTCACTAAACAATAAAGATCAAAGATTTAGCTCTAATATGATACTAACATGCTATAAAGATAGAAAAATAGGAAGCATCACAGGTGTTGACTCGAATGAACAATACAAGAGGGGGGGTGAATTGTATTGTAGAGGAACTAGGGTAATTTTTGCGAAATTCTTAAAGGAACTTAAACAAAAACTTTAAAGTGCAAGAGAGATTTTACGTGGAAAACTTCTTGGCCCTAATCAAGAAGAAAAACCACGACCACAAGGGATTTTAAACTCAACTCTTAATAATAATAGGGCAACCAACCTATTACAAATTAAGACTCTAAACTCAAGTTCCTCAATGAACTTAAGTTCCCCCTTAATTGATCCCTCAATCAGTTAAGCTCTCGAATCTCTCTCTTTCTCCTTGCTTCACTCAAAGCAATTACACACTCTAGAGTTTACCCAAACTCTACCCCAATACAACTCAAGACAAAACCCCTAAGATGCTAAGTACAAGGACACTCAAGGACTTTGATGAGTGACATTTTATGTCACTCCTAGGATAGTGTTTATGCCTTGTTTTAGCTTGTCTTAGGGTGTTTTGTAGTTGTTTTGCTCAAATAATGCGTGCATACATGTCTCGATGTGATTTTGATGAAATCGCGTATATTGTTGTATGCTTGCCTTCATTGCGAGTTTGCACCATTCCCTATACCTTATTGCTTCCCTTGGTGTTTGTGCTTAGGTATTTGAAGTCTTGGATTGCAAAGAAGAAGCCAAGGAAGCATGAGAGAAGAATCGAAGAAAGCAAGGTGCAAGGGCGCAAATAATGTGCGGGCGCGCAGCCCTGTGAGAACCCGCGCAAAATTGGCAAAATTGCAGAATCAAGGCAGAAAGTTTTGCGCGGCCTGTGCGCGACATGTGCGCGGGCGCACAACGACACTGCGCGGGCGCGCAGCTACAGTGCGCGGGCGCGCAGCCAGCAACGCGGGCGCACACACCAAAGCACAAGCCGCGCAACCCTCAAATGCGCGGGCGCGCAGCTTCCTCGCGCGGGCGCGCAGCGAGTCCTGTTCAGCGTTTTTGCGCGATTCTTTATATATTGCGGGGCTTGTTTTGCACAAGGGACGTCTTCATTCTTTTAGATCTTTTTCCATAGTTTTAGGAGAGCTTCTCTCTCTAGGTTTAGCTTAGGATTAGTGTAGTTTAGAGAGAGAAAGTGAGGGCTTCACCATTGTTGATTGTAGCTTGGATTTTGAAGAAGAAGATTGATCATCTTGTTTGTAGACTTCCATCTTCAATCAATGAGAATCTCTAACTCTCTCTCCTCTATTTTTATTGCTTTATTTTTATTATTGTTTTAGTTGTTGGTATTGCTTATTAATCATGTTGATTCTTGGTTATTTGTTGATTAATCTTGTTTTTATCATGATTAGTGAGTAATTCCCCCATTAAGGGGATGGTTGTGGTGTAGTTGGATCTTGAGCATGTTCTAGGTTTAGAATTGATTTATTTGTGATTAAAGTCTTTATATGCTTGATATTCTTCAATCTCCTTGCAAAATGCATGTTGTTAGTTGATTGGGAGTGACTCTTTGCTAACATGAAACGGAAGTTGACTTAGTTAAGGTTCATTATTATCGATTGTTATTTGATAGTACCTCCTAGTATATGGTTCTAATGTGGAAGCATAGAGGCTATGTTAGGAGAAGCCAATTGACCCCGGAAGGTGGCTAGATTGGACTTTACTTCGATATTCAAGCATGTTTAGTTCATAATTAATCCAACTTCTATGCCTTTGTTTATGTTCAAGTGAATGCTATACCTAAACCATTTCCCTTAATGTTTTATCTCTAGTTTTAGTTTGTTTAGACCTTTAGTTTACCTTCCCTTATTCCGGACTAGCTTAATTGTTGATAACATTTGGTGGTGTTTAACCGTTCTCTGTGGTTCGACCCCTATGCTTGCCTTATACTCGTATTAGGTTTGTTTAGGTTGTATAAATTGTATTTGATCTAGGTGTAGTCGTTTGACGACGCGATTATTCCCTTGTCAAATTGGCGCCGTTGCCGGGGAACGGCTTCCATTACCGTTGTGTTATCTTATTGAGACTAGTCCATTGTATATATTTTCCTTTGATTTATTTTTTGTTCTCTTTGTTTTGTTTTTGTTGATGAAAAATGGCACGTTTTTCTTTTCCTCAATATGATGGTGAGCCTTTTTATGTCTATTTCCATAGACTTGTAGAGTTTTTGAACTATAATGGTTGTAATCCTTGTGAAGCTTGTGAGATTTGTTATTGTGGCATGAATGAACAAACGAGATATGAAGTTGAAAGTAGGTTTAATGGTGAATTTCAAGCATTAACGGTTCATAATGCTTGGAGCTTTTTTGTACGGTTCTCTAAGGATGTGCGCAATAGGGCATGTAATGTTGCTAATTTTGATTCTCAATGTGATAATAGTTTTATTGGTGGCATGAATCCCCATAATTTGTCTTGTGATCCTATATGTGAACCTAGTACAAGTGATTTCAACTCTTTTTCTCCTATTGTTGATAATGAATCTCATTTGCTTGATTATGCCCCCTTTCCCCAATATGATGATGCTCATGTTTATAATGTGAATGATCCTCCCTCCTCATCTTCTTGTTCTTACATGGCTCCAAATGATTTCCCTTATGCTCCTAATGAATCCTTTTATGAGGGTAATTCTATGGAAAATTTGAAGGAAGAGAAGATAATGAAGATAATGGAGATGATGGAGAGGTATAACGAGATGAGGGAAGTTGAGAATAGGGAGAGGGAAGTTGAGAATAGGGAGATGGAAGCTAGAATGAAGATGCTTGAGAGCCAAATTCTCCAATTAGCCAACTCTCAAGAAAATGCCCTTCCTTCTTCTTCTTTTCCCCATATGAGTGAGGATCCCATTAGAGAGCATTCGAGTGATGGTGAAGGAGTAGAGAATGAAGAGAGTGTTGATTTTGAAAATCCTAATTCTCTTTCCCATCTTGATGAGTCTCAAGTGTATGTTTGTGACCCTTTAATCTACGAGTATATAGACTCTTTTGAGGTAATGTCCCACATATTTTTCGAGAGTCATATGAGGACTTATAGATTATTGGATGATTTCATCGAGAACGCCTCTTTGGACTTAGATGAGTTTGAGATGAATCTACCTCCATTCATGCATGATTTTGGGACCTTGGGTTTTGAGATAGTTGAAGGAAAAGTTGTCTATTGTGGTGAAAAGGATGATAAGGTTGATTTCCTTGGAGTTTTTGAGCTTGAGGGAGGTGTAGATCGTGAGTGCCCTTCATTTGAGGACTCTATGATTGATTTTCATGCCCTCATTGGCGATGTGAGGTCTTGTGGTGAGGGAGTAGCTACCCCTTTTCCCGTTTCTCATACCCCTTTTTCTCTAAAGTTTGACCACATCCTTCCTTACCCTATTTCTCTCCCTTCCTATCTCAAAGAGCTTATTGGGGAGCCGCCCTCTACGGATGATTTTCATGTCCCTCCTTCCATCATTGTTGAGGATAAGAGGAATTTTGCCAACCAAAAATTTTGTGATGAGGATTTGCCTTTTACCTTTTCTTTCCATTCTTCTTTTCCTTCTTCTACTTCTTACTTTCTTGAGTTTCCTTTCGATCCTTCTTCTTCTTTCTTTTGGCATCTCCCTCTTCACTTACGTGCAATAATTTTGTTGCACGTTCTTATCCCGTCATTTGCCTATTTACACCCTCATGAAATGTGTAGTAGTGCATTTGACAAGCTCTTGCGTGCGTTGAATTATTATTTCCTAGAGCGGTCTCGCTTGGACGTTAAACAAGCCTTTGCGGGAAGTAACCCGTGTTTTATTGCTTTCATTTTCTTTTGTTTTTAGATTAGATTTTCTCTCATGGACGTGTTTGTGTTCCTTGCTAGGTACACAACTTGATATACTCTTGCGCATTGGTGATGATCAAGAATCAAGGAAATGTGCCTCAACTTACCTATCATGTGGAATTCAAGCCTTATTTGTAGAGATTGTGGCTCATATGAGGTTATTTCGGGTTTTTTGTGTGATTTTGCATTTATCCCATATCCGGTAATATCCTTCTTTTCCCTCTCTCTCTTACTTATTGTGACTTGAAGATCATGTGTTGGTAATGTTGGATTAATTTGTCCTTGTTTTCCCCTCCTTGGTTTCATTGTTTATGAATTGAGAGCTTGGTTTCATTCAAGCTTGGGGGAGGGTATTCTATCATGTTTGGTGGGATGTTGATTCATTTATGTCATGCACTTGAGTATATGCATTTCCATGTTTTTCTTGCTTTTGGAAAATCCAAAAATATTTTTGTTTACTTCAAGGCAAGTTTAGCAAATTGTGTTTTGTTTGTTCTTATTTTGGACATTATATCTTTTGGATTTGTTTACTCTTGAATGCCTTTCTTCCTAAGTGGTTAATGTGTGCACGGTTTGAGAGTGTCATTGGTTGACTCTAGGATATTACATGCTAAGGTAGCCGGGTTAAGAACTTTTAGGGCGCCATGAAGCCTTAGTTCACGGGTATGTGGTAAGATGGTGTTGCTCTCTATAGTGGATTTGGCACCCTTGGTTGGTATTTGCTTAGTTATAATCCCGTGTGAGGTAACATTGTTCTAGCCTTCATCACTTTGTTGTGTGGCACATTTGGATCCTTAGCTATGCATGTCTTGATCCTTGTTTTGACTTATAACTCCCAATATCGTGACCGAAGCACTCTAGGGGAGGAAAAGGGCACTTCTTTCTCATTTTTCTTTATCTTCTTTTTATTTTGTTACAAATTTGATTTTCTACTTTGCATAAACCTACTTGCTAACCAATTTGAGCCTTATGTTTCCCGCTCTTGTTTAAACCACATTACAAACCTAATGGCCTATGTTTACCAACCTTTTAGTTAGTGAAGCATTGGCATGTGAGGTTTGAGTTTTGAGTTGTTGATCATAGACAAGATGCACTTTGAGATTTGGTTAGAGTTGAGCTTGTAAAGAAATATGCAAATTTATGAAAATCAAATGAAGTTTCAAGAAAAAGCCGTCCATGATTTAAAAAAAAAAGGCAAGGACAATGAATAAAGTTTTAAAAAGTGAAAAAAAAAAAAACAAAAACAAAAACACCAAAAATATTTTAGATGGTTTCATTTCCTTCCTTAGTTTAAGCATTGAGGACAATGCTTTGTTCAAGCTTGGGGGGAATATTGTGTTTGTGTTGAATAAGCTTTGGGGAATGGCATTATTGGTATTTTTGTTTGACATTTAGTGAATTCTTGAGTGTTTTTGAGTGTCGGCCGCACTTTTTGCTTCACTTAGGAAATACCACCAAATTTTAAATTTTTACCCCGCCTTAACCCTTAGCCTTACGTTACAACCAATAAAAAGACCCTTAGACTCTAGTGGGTTAGGTCAAAAGAACGGTGGAGGGAGATAGACTTCAAACCTATGGAAAGAGTATGCATAGTTGAGACGTCGGGATTACCTTCTCAAAGTTTTTCATTTCTTTATCTTTTTCCGGTTCCTTCGTGGAATCTTGAGAAGCTAGCTTAAGGGTTGATTTGAAGCTAGTAGAGAGAACGTGGCCCGATTGGTTGGGGCTAGGGTGGATTGAGTCCTAAGTAGTTCTCTATGCTTAGCATGTGTTATGTTTCAATCAACCATTGACATCTTGGAACGTGCATACATTTGTCCATTTAGAAAGGTTTGCATTCATTTGTACTTGTCCCTATCTCTTGTCCATATATGAACTTGTGTTTGCTTTTTCTCTTCGTGTTTCTTTTCCTTTTCCTTTTGTTGCCTTGCCTTGGTTTTTCTCAAGAGTTGTGGGTTAAGCTCTTAGGAAACCCTCACGAGACCTCACTCGTCCTCATAGGCGACTTTGGGGTTTTAAGGGCTTGTTGTAGCTAAAAACAACCGTGATTCCTACGTTAGTGAGTTAGTGTACATTCTTTCTCCTTGTTTCTATTTTGTTTCTTTTGCTTTCAATAATTTCGTCTTGTTCTCTTTTGCTCTAGCTTTGCTCGAGGACGAGCAAAGGTTTAGCTTGGGGGAATTTGATGAGTGACATTTTATGTCACTCCTAGGATAGTGTTTATGCCTTGTTTTAGCTTGTCTTAGGGTGTTTTGTAGTTGTTTTGCTCAAATAATGCGTGCATACATGTCTCGATGTGATTTTGATGAAATCGCGTATATTGTTGTATGCTTGCCTTCATTGCGAGTTTGCACCATTCCCTATACCTTATTGCTTCCCTTGGTGTTTGTGCTTAGGTATTTGAAGTCTTGGATTGCAAAGAAGAAGCCAAGGAAGCATGAGAGAAGAATCGAAGAAAGCAAGGTGCAAGGGCGCAAATAATGTGCGGGCGCGCAGCCCTGTGAGAACCCGCGCAAAATTGGCAAAATTGCAGAATCAAGGCAGAAAGTTTTGCGCGGCCTGTGCGCGACATGTGCGCGGGCGCACAACGACACTGCGCGGGCGCGCAGCTACAGTGCGCGGGCGCGCAGCCAGCAACGCGGGCGCACACACCAAAGCACAAGCCGCGCAACCCTCAAATGCGCGGGCGCGCAGCGAGTCCTGTTCAGCGTTTTTGCGCGATTCTTTATATATTGCGGGGCTTGTTTTGCACAAGGGACGTCTTCATTCTTTTAGATCTTTTTCCATAGTTTTAGGAGAGCTTCTCTCTCTAGGTTTAGCTTAGGATTAGTGTAGTTTAGAGAGAGAAAGTGAGGGCTTCACCATTGTTGATTGTAGCTTGGATTTTGAAGAAGAAGATTGATCATCTTGTTTGTAGACTTCCATCTTCAATCAATGAGAATCTCTAACTCTCTCTCCTCTATTTTTATTGCTTTATTTTTATTATTGTTTTAGTTGTTGGTATTGCTTATTAATCATGTTGATTCTTGGTTATTTGTTGATTAATCTTGTTTTTATCATGATTAGTGAGTAATTCCCCCATTAAGGGGATGGTTGTGGTGTAGTTGGATCTTGAGCATGTTCTAGGTTTAGAATTGATTTATTTGTGATTAAAGTCTTTATATGCTTGATATTCTTCAATCTCCTTGCAAAATGCATGTTGTTAGTTGATTGGGAGTGACTCTTTGCTAACATGAAACGGAAGTTGACTTAGTTAAGGTTCATTATTATCGATTGTTATTTGATAGTACCTCCTAGTATATGGTTCTAATGTGGAAGCATAGAGGCTATGTTAGGAGAAGCCAATTGACCCCGGAAGGTGGCTAGATTGGACTTTACTTCGATATTCAAGCATGTTTAGTTCATAATTAATCCAACTTCTATGCCTTTGTTTATGTTCAAGTGAATGCTATACCTAAACCATTTCCCTTAATGTTTTATCTCTAGTTTTAGTTTGTTTAGACCTTTAGTTTACCTTCCCTTATTCCGGACTAGCTTAATTGTTGATAACATTTGGTGGTGTTTAACCGTTCTCTGTGGTTCGACCCCTATGCTTGCCTTATACTCGTATTAGGTTTGTTTAGGTTGTATAAATTGTATTTGATCTAGGTGTAGTCGTTTGACGACGCGATTATTCCCTTGTCAGACTTAAGTGGATTTTTGACTCTTTTCGAAAAACTAAGAATTGTAATGCTCAAGTGTACTTCTCAAAACAGAAAACTGATCCTACTTATATAAGAGGAAATCAGTTGAAACCTTACGTTTCCCTTAACTCCCACTACACCACAACTTCCATGAAATAAGGAAGTGCAGTTCGTGGATGCTTGGGCAGCAAGCTGAAGCGCACAAAAGGAAGTGGTTCCTTTATTTTCTCAACTTCCTTGACTAAGTAAAAATCCGTTTTTCAAAAAAATAGTTTTACGAAGTCAGATTTTTCAAAAGATTAGGATAAAATAAAAACAGAAAATCTTTTAAATAAATAAGATATTTTTCACTTAAAAAATAGTTTTCAGAAATAAGATTAAATCTTGTTTAAAACAAGGAAAATAAAATCTTTAAAACTTGAAATTAAATCCACTTAAATTCTGTCAATTTGCCACGTACTTAACATATATACAAGAAGTCTAAAATAAATAATAAAGATACAATAGACTCCTTGGAACACAATGAAGCTTCGACTCTGGAGCTTTAGTTCCTCACTAAAGGAACTTGGCTACTGATTGTCTTCTATGCTTGTCCATAGCTCATCCTTTAGACTTGTTCCATGCTCCATTCTAACTCTAGAACTTCGTTGCATATAAAAACCTGTCAAGTACATCAAAGCTAATAGACAAAAGTTAAAGCCCTTATGGTTTTCTTAGGTTCCTTGAGTCATCATCAAAACTTAAGATCAACAATATTCCCCCTTTTTGATGAATGACAAACCTAAGCAAACTCATAAAAAAAATTGAAGAACAATCAAAGAAAAAATCAAAATGAACTAGCTACAATTTAAACAAAGAACTGAATGAAAGTTATACCTTCTAACAAAGAACTGAATGAAAGTAATACCTTCTATTTTTAGATGGATGGAGAGCTTGTCAACAATTGAGTTTTGCCTTCTTTCCCCCTTTTGGCGTTCATCAAAATTAATGCACACAAATACACATATCTAAACACAGCACCATTGTAATGGTTTATGTCCAAAGCATAGAGCAAAGCACATATAGGCAGAAATAGTATGCAAATAGTCACAGAGCAAGCAAGCAACATCCATATAAACAAACTGATGTTCCTCCAGAACAACAAAAACAAAAGAAAATACCTTGTTTTAAGTGTTTACAACCTAAAAGAAGCAAAAAGAAACAAGTTCAAAATAGAGCAAGTTCATAAAGTTTTAGAGCTAGGACAGAAAGAAAACATCAAGCTTTAGGGGCAGAGGACTGGGTCTCTTCTTCAGCATCATTCTCTGGCACCTCCTCAATGACCAAGTCCTCCAATTTCTTCAAAAGATCAGCCTGCCCTTTGGAGAGAGTTGATGTGTTCTGGTGCATTGCTGAGGTGAGCTCTGTGGAAGCTTTCACCAAGTCTGATACTACCTTCTCAAGAGCTTCAATCCTTTGAATCAACCCTGGTTGAGTATCAACTAGTTTTGCACTGTCTCTTTGAGAGCCTTAAGTTCCAAGGTGGAACTAACTGTGCTAAAGCCAGCAAAACCTGAACCTGTAGGAAATGTTTTTTCAACAGAAGCTTGAAGAATGCCCTATTCCCCCTGAGAACCAGTTTTCTCTTCAAGGATCCCTTGATCCCCTGGAGCACTGTATCTCTCTTCACTCAGATCAACCACTGCAGCAGACTCAGCCTTGTCCTTCCCTTTTGACCTTATAGTCAACCTAGTACTCTTTCTCTTCCCATAGCTTTGAGTACCCTTTGGATTTGACATCACAATCACCTCTTTCCTTTCCTGTTCACCTTCTTTCTCACTGTCCTCTTCCTCCAACCATTTATCCAACTCTTCATCCTCCTTTTTCTTCAAACCACTCTCATCCTGTTTAGGTTTAGAAAGGGATTTTGAGAGAAATTGAGTAGTTCCCTCAACAACAGTTAGGTTTCGGGCTTCAAGTGTTTTGGGTTGGACATAATGGTTGGTTTTAAGCTTAAGGGATTCATAGTTAGTCATGGAGATTCCACAACTTTCAAGAAGAGTAATTATCAAATTGGCATACCCAACCTTTAAGTGATTGGCAAGACAATGAGTGAGGTGCTGGATCATCAAAGAAGGAAAATTTATCTGTATTTTGTTTTCAAGGCAATATATAAGCACGGCATCAAGATGGTTTGCCTCATGCCTATGCTGGGTTCTTGGAATGATAGCTAGATGAACAAAAATAAACAGCAGCTTTTGAATAACTGAAAACAGGTTATGATTGGTTCGAACTTTGGATGCTTTACCCCCTATTGATTCAACAATCTTTTCAATAGAAACACCCTCAACACTTAATTCAGTTTCTCCCTTAAAATATTCATCAAATCCCTCATTAGGGGTTCCAAACACAGCAGCTAAATCATCAGCATCAAAACTGATTTTCTTGTTTTTGACTTTACTAACACAAACACCATTCATATTCTTAAATTTCGCACAAAATTCCTTTAAAGGTGCATGTGCAATCACACTGTCATAACATTCACTAAACAGCTTAATCCAATTTTGTGCTTCAAGAATATTAAGAAGTTCAGAGTACTTACTCGATTCGCACCACTTTAGATTTATACAAAACCCAGGAATGAAACGCTCAGAGCTAGCTTCAAGTCTTTTGACAGCAGCGGACTTCGACTTTTCCCCCTGAATTGGTTCACCCAGTTCCTCATAGTCTAATTCCTCAATCTTCCTCTTTTTCGAATCACTGCGAGCCATGGGTTTGTTTTAGGGTTTTTCCGCAACAGTTTTGTTTGAAGTTTCAGTTTCTATTTCAATGGGTGATTCCTTTTGAGGAGAGTTTTGAATTTTGGGTGAGATTTCCATGGGAATTGGAGAGTTGTCACTAAATATGAGTTTGTATTTCACTGAGTGAGGTGGTGAGGAACAGTGGTTAGGGTTTGGCTTCATTATATAGTGGTGGAATTTAGAGGGGTGAGTTTGGTCGGTGGAATGGTGTAGAAGGTTAATTTAATGGGGTAGGTGTCGATTGATGAAGGATGGCACAAAACTTTTCACTTGGTCAGATTTTAATGTGATTTGACATGAAGGGTTTAGATTAATTGAAGATAAATTTTTATCAGGAACTTTGAATTGAATGCAAAAGGTCACGGGTATTTAATCAACAATTTCAAGGAACGATTTTGAATTTTAAGAGATAAGCGATGAAGAATAATTCAAAAGATAAGATTTTAAGTAGATAAAATTAATCAACTGACTAGTTAATTAATTCACAAAAAGATAGAATAAAATCTTATAGATTATTTCGGAGGAACTAGGAACAAATCAACATAGTTTGTAATAACACAGACATGCCTAATGCAATTTGATTTCTTCACATACAGCCACAATCCCATATGCATCGCCACACACTCTAATGCGTAGGACTATGTTTTCATATATACATATTGTGTAAGATACATATAATGCATGCATGACTGACTTATACCTTGGGGGAACTTGAGGTCTTCTTAACTCAATTGTATCATACCAAGTTCCATGCGCATCTTTTCAAATTTTTCCCTGCTCAAAGGCTTAGTAAGAATGTCAGAAATTTGATTTTCTGTTTCGCAAAAATCTAACTTAATTACGCCTTTTTCCACATTATCCTTAAGGAAATGATGCCTTATGTGAATATGTTTCACACGAGAATGATAAACTGGATCTTTTGAAATGCATATGGCACTAGTATTATCACAATAGATAGGAATGCAATTATATTTCATACCATAATCTCTTAGTTGTTGTTTTATCCAAAGTACTTGAGAACAACAGGCTGCAGCTGCCACATATTCAGCTTCAGCAGTTGACAAGGCCACTGTGTTCTGTTTCTTGGATCCCCAAGAAACTAGGCATGGCCCGAGAAACTGAACCATTCCTAAAGTACTCTTCCTATTCACCAAATCTCCTGCATAGTCAGCATATGCAAAACCTTTTAAATCAAAAGTATCACTTCTAGGATAGAAGAGACAAAGATGGTCAGTTCCTTTGAGATATCGTAGGATCCTTTTTACTGCTGTAAGATGTGACTCCTTAGGATTAGATTGAAACCTTGCACATAAGCCAACACTAAATGCAATAGCAGGTCTACTAGCAGTTAAGTATAAAAGGGATCCAATCATACCTCTGTATTTGGTTTGATCTACGCTAGTTCCTTGTAGATCTTCATCTAATCTTGTGCCTGTTCCCATTGGTGTATGGTTGGTCTTAGCTTGGTCAAGGTTATATTTCTTCAGTAGTTCCTTGACATACTTTTGTTGGTGAATTGCAATACCTCTTTCTGTTTGTTTGATTTGTAGTCCAAGAAAGAAGTTGAGTTCCCCCATCATGCTCATCTCAAATTCACCACTCATTAGCTCAGCAAAGTACTTGCACAAGTTTTCGTTAGTTGCTTCAAAAATAATATCATCAACATACATTTGAACAACTAGTAAATCAGTTCCTTCAGATTTTTAAAACAAAGTTTTATCTACTTTACCTCTTTTAAAATCATTTTGAAGAAGGAACTTAGAGAGCCTTTCATACCAAGCTCTAGGTGCTTGTTTCATCCCATAAAGAGCTTTATCAAGCTTAAAGATATAATTAGGAAATTTGGGATTTTCAAAACCTGGAGGTTGTTCCACGAACACCTCCTCTTCAAGAAAGCCATTTAAGAAAGCACACTTAACATCCATTTGATACAGTTTGAAACCCATAAAAGAGGCAAAAGCAATTAACATTCTAATAGCTTCTAATCTAGCAACAGGAGCAAAAGTTTCTTCAAAGTCAATACCTTCTTGCTGATTATAGCCCTTCACAACAAGTCTTGCCTTGTTTCTTACAATTGTTCCATATTCATCCAGCTTGTTCCTGAATACCCACTTGAGCCCTATAACCTTTTTGTGCTTAGGTTTTTCTTCAAGATGCCAGACCTTATTCCTCTCAAACTCATTGAGTTCATCTTGCATGGCAATTATCCAGTCAGTATCCTTTAGAGCTTCTTCATGATTTCTTGGCTCAATAATGGATAGGAAGGCTTGAAAGGCACAAAAGTTCCTCATTTGTGATCTGGTCTGAGTTCCTCTACCAATATCACCTATAATAAGGTCTGTTGGATGAGAGCCTTGGTATTTGAATGGCTTTGGTTGAAACTCTCTAGCAGGAACTCCTATTTGAGGCACTTCTTTTTCAGCTTCTTCTGCATTTTCCTCGTTGCAAGATTCTCCATGATCTTGTTCCTCCCGGGTTTCTTGATTAGGAACTTCAGCATTTTCTTGATGTTCTTGCTCTGGTTCCTCACTTACTTCCTTGGTTTGCTTGGAGGTTTCTTCCTATTCTTCCCTGTCTCTAATCATACCAATTTCATAATCAATATTGTCTTGTTCCTGCACATTCATAAACATATTAGATTCATCAAATATCACATGAATGCTTTCTTCTACGCACAATGTATTTTTATTATAAACTCTGTAAGCTTTGCTATTTGATGCATAGCCAAGGAACACAGCTTCATCACTTCTTTCATCAAATTTTCCTATGTTCCTTTTCCCATTATTATGAACAAAGCACCTGCATCCAAAAGCTCGAAAGTGAGAAATATTGGGTTTTCTGCCCTTAAACAGTTCATAAGGAGTCTTATTGATGATTGGTCTCATCATAACTCTGTTAATGATA
The DNA here is from genome assembly GCF_948465745.1 of Chenopodium album. Lineage (NCBI taxonomy): Eukaryota > Viridiplantae > Streptophyta > Magnoliopsida > Caryophyllales > Amaranthaceae > Chenopodium > Chenopodium album. Next base: position 48,235,274 of record NC_137838.1, read on the forward strand.
TAACATGCAGTATTAATAGCTTCAGCCCAGAAGTTCCTTGGAAGACCACTAGCTATGAGCATAGTTCTTGCCATGTCTTCTAGAGTCCTGTTCTTCCTTTCAACAACTTCGTTCTGTTGAGGAGTTCTTGGGGCTGAAAAGTTATGATCCATGCCATTTTCTCTACAAAAGTCATCGAATCTTAAATTCTCAAACTCTGTTCCATGATCTGATCGAATGTGGATAATTTGATTTCCACTTGTCTTTTGTTTCTTTGTGAAGTCCTTTGTTTCTTGTAAGGCCGTTACCTTGGCTCTCCATCTCTCATCTTGAGGGAGGTTTCTTAGAACTTTTCTGACCTGCTCATCAATAGGGATTTGCTTTCCAAGAGAAACAAGCTCATTAATAATGTTAGTAAATCTAGTTAACATTTCCTGAATTGATTCTTTTGGTTGCATTTCAAACCGTTCATATTTTGACATAAGCAGGTCAATTTTAGAGCGTTTCACTTCGTTAGTTCCTTCATGAGTAACTTGAAGTAAATCCCAAATTTCTTTAGCATTTTAACAACCCATAACGCGATTGTGTTCATGGGGTCCAAGACCACAATGAAGTAATTTAACTGCAAGTGCATTAATTTCCATTTTCTCAAAATCTTCCTTATCAAATTCAGACATGGGTTTAGGTACTACCTCATTTTCACTAGTAGTTTTGGTAATTTCAAAATCACCAACTTCGATCACTCTCCAAACCTGGTAGTTGTCGGCTTTGATAAAAATCTCCATCATGTTCTTCCAATAGGTGTAGAATTTCCCATTGAACATAGGAGGACGCTGTGTAGAGTAACCTTCTTCTAGTTTCTCGTGATTGTTCATCTTGATTCCAGGAACTTGACTCGTCAGGGTTTCCTGATTTCTCCGAGGAACCTGCTCTGATACCAATTGTTGACTCGAATGAACAATACAAGAGGGGGGGGGTGAATTGTATTGTAGAGGAACTAGGGTAATTTTTGCGAAATTCTTAAAGGAACTTAAACAAAAACTTTAAAGTGCAAGAGAGATTTTACGTGGAAAACTTCTTGGCCCTAATCAAGAAGAAAAACCACGACCACAAGGGATTTTAAACTCAACTCTTAATAATAATAGGGCAACCAACCTATTACAAATTAAGACTCTAAACTCAAGTTCCTCAATGAACTTAAGTTCCCCCTTAATTGATCCCTCAATCAGTTAAGCTCTCGAATCTCTCTCTTTCTCCTTGCTTCACTCAAAGCAATTACACACTCTAGAGTTTACCCAAACTCTACCCCAATACAACTCAAGACAAAACCCCTAAGATGCTAAGTACAAGGACACTCAAGGACTTAAGTGGATTTTTGACTCTTTTTGAAAAACTAAGAATTGTAATGCTCAAGTGTACTTCTCAAAACAGAAAACTGATCCTACTTATATAAGAGGAAATCAGTTGAAACCTTACGTTTACCTTAACTCCCACTACACCACAACTTCCATGAAATAAGGAAGTGCAGTTCGTGGATGCTTGGGCAGCAAGCTGAAGCGCACAAAAGGAAGTGGTTCCTTTATTTTCTCAACTTCCTTGACTAAGTAAAAGGCCGTTTTTCAAAAAAATAGTTTTACCAAGTCAGATTTTCCAAAAGATTAGGATAAAATAAAAACAGAAAATCTTTTAAATAAATAAGATATTTTTCACTTAAAAAATAGTTTTCAGAAATAAGATTAAATCTTGTTTAAAACAAGGAAAATAAAATCTTTAAAACTTGAAATTAAATCCACTTAAATTCTATCAATTTTCCACGTACTTAACATATATACAAGAAGTCTAAAATAAATAATAAAGATACAATAGACTCCTTGGAACACAATGAAGCTTCGACTCTGGAGCTTCAGTTCCTCACTAAAGGAACTTGGCTACTGATTGTCTTCTATGCTTGTCCATAGCTCATCCTTTAGACTTGTTCCATGCTCCATTCTAACTCTAGAACTTCGTTGCATATAAAACCTGTCAAGTACATCAAAGCTAATAGACAAAAGTTAAAGCCCTTATGGTTTTCTTAGGTTCCTTGAGTCATAATCAAAACTTAAGATCAACAACAGGAATCATAATTGATATAAGGAACTTATTCTTTACCCTAAACATCATACTAAGAAAATCATCCTAACATGATACTAGGAATCAAAATAACAACCTAAACATGATTTTTATATCAAGATATTAAAAATAATTAAAGTACTTACTTGGATGCCTCCTATATTTTTCTAATAACAAAATACACACTTTAGTAACTTCAAGGAAAATAAAAAATTAAAGAATTAAATTAAATAATTGAAATAAAGATTTGGGACCAAACCCTCAGAAATATCAAACCTTTCACGTTTAGGGTGAAGACAACTTCAAACTTGTCTAGGTGTGTCTAGTGGTAATGTATGAAGAATTTTGTTTGTAAAAGGATAGACTTAGAAAGAGAGAGAGAGAGAGAGAGAATAAGCTTTAGCTTAGAGAGAGAGAGCAGAGAAGAATTAGAGAATTCTGGTTAAGAATTGATGATTATTGATGAAGGTTGTTAGTTGAGACGAACACTACAAGAGGGGGGAGGGGTGAATTGTAGGTGAGTTCCTAGTGACTACTTTTTCAAATATAAAACAGAATAAAATAGGAACTTGCAATGCACACAGGATTTTACGAGGAAACCTTCTAGTGCCCAACTAGAAGTAAAACCTCGACCCTACCTTAGGGATTTCGAACAAAAACAATTTCACTATAATAGGGAAAACACCAAGTTACAACCTATTATAATCAAACCTCTACTCACAAGTTCCTGAACGAACTTGCTACAGAATAGGATTCTATTCTACCCAGTCTAAGTCCCACACTCAGACTTTCTCTCGTACTCCCTAAGCACAGATCTTCTCAACTTCTCAACAGAAGCTCTCTCTCTGTATGCAATGATAACAAAAACACTCTCACCCAAATAACCCGAACCAATTACAAGTAAAGACACCTAGTATATGATCGGCAAGCTATGCATGAAACCCGAAACTAATATGACAAGATGATAAGCTTGGCAAACTTACACAATTAAAGCTCTGTAAATTCTTCACGCATAAAACTCACAAAAAAAACCTAAACTCCTTTTTCTCTACTATTTATACAAGCATTACTATTATAGCAAGTAGGTTTTCTTAAAGATAAATAAGTTAAACTTAACTTATCTTTATACACGGTTTTTATGTAAATCATTTAGAAGAAAATCTTTTCCGAAAAATAAGATAGAAAGATTTAGTTAAAAAGCATAATATCTTTTTAACAAACTGATTTTAAGAAATAAACATTTAAAGAAAATCTTTTTTGAATTCTATCTTTTATCTTTTCCGATTTTAATTTATTTGCCAAGCTAACTTGTCACGCTTCTAATAGACTTCATGCATATCCTGCTTAACATATTTAACAATGAATCTAGAAGATAAAATCTTTAACAAAATCATTGCTGCGCCGCACTCCTATACTGGTAGGTTAACTTGGGCTCCACGCTTACTAAGTTCCTCCAAAGATCTTAACCAGCCATCTTCAAGTTCCTGTAAGGGAACGTTCCTGTTAGGGAACTCAGTTCCTGTGAGGGAACACTTCTTCTGTTTCGAATAACCTTCTTGAATAAAGAAATTCTTCAAGTCTTCTTAGTTTCAGTTACTTCTTTCATCTCCAAGATCAATTTCACCTAAACTAAACAAACACTTGAAAAACCTTTATTAAATGAGTTTGCTGTAGTTTAAGTTCCTCATCATCAAAACCTTTAAACATCAACAATTTCCCCCTTTTTGATGATGACAAACTTAAGCAAACTCTAGAGAAAGTTAAAATAAAATAGAAGGACGTATTTTTGTATTTTTGGTTTATAAACAAAAAGTAAACACACAACTGAATTGAAAACAAAAATTAAAATAAAAAATAGACAGAAATAACTAAGACAGAAAGTAAACTAATCTATCAGCATCATATCAGAAGAACCATCTGATACTTTATCAACTGGAACCCAGAACAACTTCAGCCTCCATGTTTGCTTCTTCTTTTCCCCCTTTTGGCATTATAAAAAATTCCTGCTTTTTCAAGTTTATTAAGCAACTACCCACAGCCCCACAAGCAATTCATCGAGTGTGGGAAACTAAAGGCAGCGCTGCTAACTTCCCTTAGGAAAGTTCTGCTCTCTTGTTTAAGCATTCATAACATACTAAAGCACACATGTATAGACAGTTCCAAAAGCATTCATTGAAATCAAAAGATTTATCATCCTGCTAGATAAAAATTATTACAAACCAAAGAAAAAGTTCAAGCATTTTTTTTTTAAAAAAAAAAACAAAAAAACATAAACTGAAATTGTTCATGACTGCTAAAGGACGTTAAGGTAGGCTAGTTTTAGGAAGATTAAGAGGGAAATGGCTAAGTCTGCAAGAGGTCCAGAATCTGTTTGCTGTCTTCTTTTTGTTGTGCAATAAGAGCTGCCAGCCTTTGCTCAAGACTCTGTAGCTTCTGTTGGAACTCCTCCTTCTGTTCCTTCAGAGCCTTGTCCTGTGCCTGGACAAGTTTCTTCTGATCTTTTAGTGCCTTGCCCTGCTCCTGCACCATTATCTCCAGCTTCTGAAGCTGAACCTTTCCAGGTGATTCCTTGTCTTGAATTTCAACCCTCTCCATTCTATCCGTCAGTTCAGCGACTTGCCCCTCAAATACTTTCTCATCAGTTTCCAGCTCCAAAGGTTTCTCCATGCTGGTCTGAAGCAAAGCATTATCAGATAGCCTCCTGCTTTTTCTTACAGGTTTGTCACTCATTTCCTTCTGTTTTCTCTTTCCTGTAGACCTTTCTGCCTTCTCTTCTTCCTTCTCTAACTTCTGAATCTTTCCTTGAACCACCTCTAAGCTCAGACCAGCCAGAGTATCAGCGTTAATCACATTCTCTGGCTTCTCATCTAAGCCCCCATACTTTCCTTTCAACTGCACTCCAAGACTTTCAAACACAGTGGACAAAATAGCACCATATCCTACTTTTGTTCCACTTGGAACACAATGTGCCAAGTGCTGATACATAAGAGAGGGAAAATTAACTTTAATTCTCCTTGACAGACAGAAAATCACAGCCATGTCCATCAAACATGCTTCACCCTTTTTTGCAGTCCTTGGCAACATGGTTTTCTTAACAAGGTTAAACAATAGCTTATTTAAAGGACTCAGATCATTATGACTCATAGTGTTCTTCCCCCTTTTTCCTCCAAGGGCTTCAACTATGTCATCACTTAAGTAATTCCCAACCTTAACACTTGTCTTACCCTTACTGTAAATCTCATACCCTTCCATAGGGGTTTTCAGAATTTTACCTAGGGTTTCAATATTAAATTCGATTTTTACCCCATTAACTACACTTGAAATTACTCCTAATTTTGCTTGAAAATTTTGGCAAAATTCAGTCATAGCTACCCCGGTACATATAATTTGCTGACACTCTTGACAACAGAAATTCCCAACCTTGAAACTTAATCAAATCAAGAAATTCTAGAAATCTTGCCTTTCTACACCAAACAACATCAATGCGATGACCAACTACATACCTTCCAGCCTGTGACTCAAGTTCCGCTTGATCAGTCACTTCCTCTTCTTCATCTTCCTTTTCAGAATTGTTCTCCTCCTCTTTATCTTCTTCTTCTCCCTCACTCATCTCTTCTTCTACTTTGTTCTCCTCTGTTGTCTCGTCTGAGTTTTTCCCTTGAGAAAACTCGTCAACTTCCTCAATTTGCTCTTCAAGAGACTTTTCACTTTGTTTCTTTTCTTTCCACTCTTTTAGACGTTGAAGAATGCTTGAAACAGAGGAATCCCCTTGATCGCTTAAACTCTCAATTTCTTTTGGTTTCGGAGGAGATTTTCTAGGGTTTTCGAGAGTTTTGTTTGAGGTAGAAGATGATTTGTATTTTACCATGGCTAAGGGAGAAGTTTCTTCTTGAATTGTATTCTCAGAGTGTTGTGATTCTTCTGAGGAAACGAATTCAGCAATGATCACCATTGATGCTTTAGGAAAGGTTTATATAAAAGGTTGAAAGAGTTTTACTAGGACGGGTTTAATTTGATTTGACAGTGAGGTGAAAGAAGTGGGTGAAATCAACTTTTATAATAAATGAAGCGATGTGAGGGAATTTAGGAAGTTTCACTGTTCAGTCATTAATTGAACAAATTTTATTAATTTTTCAAATTTCAAATTACTGGATGATTCTTTAAAAAACTTAATTTTCCAAATTCAATTTATCTTAAACGAAGTTTCTATAAAACACAATTGGAACACGCTTTTTACATATGTGCAATGTACAAATTTAATAACCTATACCGTTGAGCAATTTAATGAACTTACCTTTGGTAGTTAACAACGGTGACACTTTAGCTATGTTTACCACACCAAGGTTGTGGCAGAAGCTCTTTTTGCTTTATTTACATTATTTTTTACTTTGCCATATCTTGGAACTTCAGAGGCTAGTACTTCAGCTTGATCATCCCAAGTTCCAGTCTCAATTTCTCAAATCTTTCTCTGTTCAAGGTCTTGGTTAGAATATCTGCAATTTGATTTTCAGTTTGACAAAATTCTAACTTTATATTCCCTTGCTCCACATTATCTTTTAGAAAGTGATGCCTAATGTGGATGTGTTTTACCTTTGAGTGTTAAACTGGATCCTTAGAAATACATATAGCACTAGTATTATCACAGTAAATAGGTACACATTCAAAAATAATTCCAAAATCTCTGACCTGTTGTTTTATTTATAGAACTTGTGAGCAACATGCTGCTGTTGCCACATATTCAGCTTCTGCAGTAGATAAAGCAACTGTGTTTGGCTTCTTGGAACCCCAAGAAACTAAATAGGGACCTAAAAATTGTACCATATCTGAAGTGCTTTTTCTATTAACCAGATCACCTGCATAGTCAGCATCAGTAAAACTATTCAAATCAAAAGAATCACTTCTGGGATAGAAGAGACTCAAATCATCAGTTCCTTTCAAGTATCTTAGAATTCTTTTTACTGCTGTCAGGTGAGACTCCTTTGGATTTGCTTGGAACCTGGCACACAGACCTACACTAAAAGATATGTCAGGTCTACTAGCTGTTAAGTAGAGTAGTGAGCCTATCATACCTCGATACATAGATTGATCTATGCAAGTTCCAGATGGATCTTCATCTAATCTAGTAGCAATTCCCATAGGAGTATTATTGGTTTTGGCATTTTCCAACTTGTATTTCTTGATCAGTTCCTTAATATATTTTTGCTGATGAATCATGATTCCCTCTTCAGTTTGCTTGATTTGCAAGCCAAGGAAGAAATTTAATTCTCCAGTCATGCTCATTTCAAATTCTCCACTCATCAGGTCAGCAAAATACTTGCATAAAGATTCATTAGTTGCACCAAATAAAATATCATCAATATAAATTTGTACAACTAAGATATCAGTTCCATTTGACTTTAAAAACAAAGTTTTATCAATTTTTCCACGTTTAAAACCATTAGCCAAAAGGAACTTAGATAATCTTTCATACCATGCTCTAGGAGCTTGCTTTAGCCCATAAAGAGCTTTGTCAAGCTTATAGACATGATTTGGGAACTCTGGATTTTCAAACCCAGGAGGCTGTTCCACATAGACTTCCTCATTTAAATATCCATTTAAGAAGGCACATTTAACATCCATCTGGTACAGCCTAAATCTCATATAAGCAGCAAAGGCAATAAGTAAACGAATAGCCTCTAACCTGGCTACTGGAGCAAATGTCTCTTCATAATCTATTCCTTCCTGCTGGTTGAAACCTTGTACAACTAGTCTTGCTTTGTTCCTGACAATAATACCATGTTCATCTAGTTTGTTTCTGAATACCCATTTTAGTCCAATGGACTTCTTATCTTTTGGTCTAGGTTCCAGATGCCAAACTTTATTTCTTTCAAATTCATTTAATTCAGCCTGCATAGCATTAATCCAGTCAGCTTCAGTTAAAGCTTCAACATAATTCTTAGGTTCCATGGAGGAAAGGAATGCACTGAATGCACAGAAGTTCCTAAGCTGAGATCTGGTTTGAGTTCCTTTTGTGATACCACTCATGATTACATCAACTGGATGTGATTTCTGATATTTCCAGGTCCTTGGAGTGAAATCCTTGATTGGATACAATTTTTCTTCATCAATGTCGACTGGTTCTTCTGTAGGAACTTGTTCATGGAACTCAGTTTGAACTTCTTCAGGTGTTTCCACATTCTGGTCTTCATTATGAACATTAGTCTGTTCTTGAAGTGGAGTTCCTGGTGCATTCTCCATCTCAGGTTCAGCGTTTGCTTCAAGATTCGTTACTTCAGCAATTTCAACTTGCTGCTTCTGCTGTGATGCTGGTTCCTCATCTGGATTCTGCTTACGCACAAGTCCAATTTTGAAATCATCATCACAATCCTGTACATCAACCAAATGTTCAGTTTCATCAAATATAATATGTACAGACTCCTCAACACACATAGTTCTTTTATTATAGACTCTGTAAGCTTTACTATTAGAGGCATATCCTAGGAATACTGCCTCATCACTACATTCATCAAATTTACCCAAGTTCCTTTTACCATTATTGTGAACAAAGCATTTACAACCAAAAGATCTAAAGTAGGAAATATTAGGCTTTCTCCCTTTCATAAGTTCATAAGGAGTTTTATTGGTGATGGCCCTAACAGATACTCTGTTAAGTATATAACATGCTATGTTAACTGCTTCAGCCCTGAAGTTCCTAGGCAGCCTGCTTGATATTAGCATTGTCCTGGCCATGTCTTCAAGGCTTCTATTCTTGCGTTCTACCACTCCATTTTGTTGTGGAGTTCTTGGGGCAGAGAAGTTGTGATCCATACCATACTTAGTACAGAATTCATCAAATTTTGAATTCTCGAATTCTGTTCCATGATCTGATCTAAGATGTATCAATTGATTGCCTGTTCTTCTCTGTTCTTTCTTTACAAAAGCAACAAACTCATCAAATGTTTCATCCTTAATTACAAGAAAGAAAACCCAAGTGAACCTTGAAAAATCATCAACAATAACCATTACATATTTCTTACCACTTCTACTTTGGATTCTCATTGGACCACAGAGATCCATATGAATGAGTTCCAAAGGTCTTTTGGTACTTACCATCTTTTTGGACTTGAAGGAAATTCGAGTCTGTTTTCCTCTAGCACAAGCTTCACACACTTTGTCATACAGGAACTTAATGCAAGGAAGTCCTTCCACTAAGTTCTTAGATCTTATTTTATCAAGTAAAGAAAAGCTTGCATGGCCAAACCTTCTGTGCCATAAAAGAGGATCATCCTCAATAACACTAAGACATGTTAAACTGCTGTTAGGAACCTCATTTAGATCCACAATATATGTGTTCCCTTTACGAGTTCCTTCCAAAATAATGTTCCCAGTGTCATTGTGGATGATTCTACACTTATTTGAAGTAAAGCTAACAGAATTACCTTTGTCACAAAACTGTGAAATACTTAACAGATTGTGTTTGAGGCCCTCGACTAAAAATACATTATCAATGGCATGGGAACGTGACCTTCCTATCTTTCCAATAGCAATTATATCACCTTTCATATTATCACCAAAGGTCACTGTTCCACCATAGTAGGCATCCAGTGAGAGAAATCTAGATTTATCTCCAGTCATGTGCTTAGAACAACCACTGTCGAGGTACCAAGTGTTGTTCCCCCTCACTGGAACCTGCAAGAAGAATTAAACGTTAGAGTCAAGAACCCAGGTTTCCTTGGGTTCCTGTGTAACAGGAGTTGGTTCATTTTTCTTGACCCAGATTTGTTCTACATGTTTGACATTCTTCTGAGTGCTTTGTTCTTTCTTGGGACACTTAACCTGCTTATGTCCTGTATTGCCACAGAAATAACAAACAATGCTACTAGGCAAGTTGACATACTTCTTTTCTTTCTGGAACTTCTTTTTAAAACCTAAACCTTCAATTTTCTTGGTTTGAGCCTTAGTAATCCAATCAGGAACTCTATACTCTATTGGTTGCTTACCTTTCCTAGCTCTCTCAAGTTCCCCCTCAAGACGTGCCTTATCCGTTTTTAAATCTTCCAAATCATGTTTTAATTTTTCGAAATTCGGATAATCAGTAGGTGGAGGAACTTCTGAGTTAGGAGTATCGACACTAAGTTTTAACAAAGACAATTCCACATTCAGGAGTATGTTATCTTGTTTCAGATTCTCTAAAATCTCTTTTAAATTTTTATTATCATAAACAGACTAAAGAACTTGTATTGAATGTCAAACTTCATGTTATCAACCCTTTCACTGTTCTCTTTGTAAGTAACTAAAGCTTTATCACTTTGCTGTTTGGATCTATGTAATTCCTTTAAATCTTCTTGAATTTCCAAAACAGTATTTTTAGATTTTCTTTAGACAGATGTTTTAATTGGTTGTAAGAGAACCATACCTCAGACTCAAGCTCCTTTAATTTGGCAGCTTCATCAGTTTTTGCCATTAAACATAAATGAGCAGTTTCTTCTAATGGTTGGTCCTCCTCTTCTTCTGAATCTGTATCTCCCCAAGCAGCTAGCATGGCTTTCTTCACATTGTCCTTGGTGAAGCAAGGCTTATAGACTTTTGACTCTTTGGATTGTTCTTTGCCTTTTGTCTTTCCTTTCTCTCCATCCTGTACAGGGCAATCCTTAATGAAGTGATCTTTTGACCCACACCTGAAGCACGTTGTGTTTCTGGAACTTGTTTACTTCTTGTTCCTGTCGAACTTCTTATTATTCATCATCTTTTTAAATTTCCTCACTAGCATAGCCATCTCTTCCTCATCAACTTCCGATTCTTCTGAATCTTGAGCCTTAAGTGCAAGGCTTTTACTTCTGGAACTTTTAGTATTGGAACTCAGATGAAGTTCATGTGTCATCAATGATCCAGCTAGTTGTTCCATATTAAACTTGGTGAAATCCTTAGCTTCCTGCATAGCAGTAACCTTGGATCTCCAATGTTCATCTTGTGGTATACTTCTTAGGATCTTTCTTGCCTGTTCATCAATAGGAATATGCCTGCCAAGGGAGTTCAGTTCATTAATAATATTATTGAATCTGGTAAACATCTCTTCTATGGTTTCTTTAGATTGCATTTAAAACCTTTCATATCTAGACATCAATAAATCTATTTTAGAACGTTTAACCTCGTCAGTACCTTCATGAGTTACCTGTAGCAAATCCCAAATCTGTTTGGCAGACTTGCATCCCATAATACGGTTATGTTCATGGGGTCCAAGTCCACAGTGTAAATACTTTATTGCTAAAGCATTCAGTTCAAGTTTCTGATAATCTTCTTTGTCATAATCATAAATAGATTTAGAAACTACCTCATGTTTGTCATTGGTTGCAGTTATTTCAAAATCACCAGTTTCAATAACACGCCAAACCTGGTAATTTTCCGCCTTGATGAAGATCTCCATCTTGTTCTTCCAGTAGGCATAGAACTTACCATTGAACATAGGTGGACGTTGGGTTGAGTACCCTTCTTCAAGTTTCTCCTTGTTATTCATCTCTCCAGGAACTTACTCAGTAAAGTTATCTGCTTGCAAGTGAGAACCTTGCTCTGATACCAATTGTTAGTTGAGACGAACACTACAAGAGGGGGGGTGAATTGTAGGTGAGTTCCTAGTGACTACTTTTTCAAATATAAAACAGAATAAAATAGGAACTTGCAATGCACACAGGATTTTACGAGGAAACCTTCATAGTGCCCAACTAGAAGTAAAACCTCGACCCTACCTTAGGGATTTCGAACACAAACAATTTCACTATAATAGGGCAAACACCAAGTTACAACCTATTATAATTAAACCTCTACTCACAAGTTCCTGAACGAACTTGCTACAGAATAGGATTCTATTCTACCCAGTCTAAGTCCCACACTCAGACTTTCTCTCGTACTCCCTAAGCACAGATCTTCTCAACTTCTCAACAGAAGCTCTCTCTCTGTATGCAATGATAACAAAAACACTCTCACCCAAATAACCCGAACCAATTACAAGTAAAGACACCTAGTATATGATCGGCAAGCTATGCATGAAACGCGAAACTAATATGACAAGATGATAAGCTTGGCAAACTTACACAATTAAAGCTCTGTAAATTCTTCACGCATAAAACTCACAAAAAAAACCTAAAATCCTTTTTCTCTACTATTTATACAAGCATTACTATTATAGCAAGTAGGTTTTCTTAAAGATAAATAAGTTAAACTTAACTTATCTTTATACACGGTTTTTATGTAAATCATTTAGAAGAAAATCTTTTCCGAAAAATAAGATAGAAAGATTTAGTTAAAAAGCATGATATCTTTTTAACAAACTGATTTTAAGAAATAAACATTTAAATAAAAATCTTTTTCGAATTCTATCTTTTATCTTTTCCGATTTTAATTTATTTGCCAAGCTAACTTGTCACGCTTTTAATAGACTTCATGCATATCCTGCTTAACATATTTAACAATGAATCTAGAAGATAAAATCTTTAACTAAATCATTGCTGCGCCTCACTCCTGTACTGGTAGGTTTACTTGGGCTCCACGCTTACTAAGTTCCTCCAAAGATCTTAGCCAGCCATCTTCAAGTTCCTGTAAGGGAACGTTCCTGTTAAGGAACTCAGTTCCTGTGAGGGAACACTTCTTCTGTTTCGAATAACCTTCCTGAATAAAGAACTTTTTCAAGTCTTCTTAGTTTCAGTTACTTCTTTCATCTCCAAGATCAATTTCACCTAAACTAAACAAACACTTGAAAAACCTTTATTAAATGAGTTTACTGTAGTTTAAGTTCCTCATCATCAAAACCTTTAAACATCAACAAAGGTCTAAGGACGCTATTTATAATGAAAACAGTCCGGATTTGATAAAAAAGAATCAGAGTTCTAAGAGGAATAAAACACGCCGCTGTCGCCAGAACAGCCCCTGTCGCCGCGCGACAGGCTTGTCTTCCGGCGCTGCAAGACAGTTTTTACAGATTTTGTTTTTATCATATCTTTTGATCCAGAAGTCCAAATAAGGCATATAATATGTCGTTGGAAAGCTCTTGAAGTCTAATTTCTAACTCAATTAGAATGAAATTAAAATCTTTTGTATATAAAAAGATATGGCCGAAATAGTGGAAGGGTTTTAGTTTGGATAGAATTTCATATTACATTCATATCTTTTTCGGTATAGCTATCCAACCATATAAAATTTGGATAAAGATTATGAGGCACGAAAATAAAATTTGAATATATTCCATCTTGTACAAAACAAGGATTCTTAAACGGAGTAGTTTTATTCAATTTCAAACTCTTTGAAACATAATTATCAATCCTAACTCCATTAGGATTCAAAAGAACCTTCTAGAGTTCTCTAGAAGAATATAATCAATCCTAATAGATTTAGGAATGATAATTAATAATAGGCCCTCCTATAGATCATTGGGTCGCATATAAGAACCAAACCGGGCCCAATTTAGTATTTTGGCCATAACTTCCTCATTATTCATCGGAATTAGGCTTATAATATATTGTTGGAAAGGTCTTTTCAAGCCCCACCCAACTACACTAATATTGGACCCTTTTCATGGATTAAACTAAACTGGATTGGCTGTTTTCATAAAATAGAGTAGGTTTTCGAAAATAGAAAGAGATATTTTTTATAAAAACTAACCGCAACATTAGACTTTTCACACCTTAACCTTGTTTGATAATCAAATGACATGAAAGGTATTTATCACTGGATTTGATTTTCGGGAGACACAAATGAATGTCTACAGAAGCCCCCACTTTGACTGAGTTTGAAGAAACGTAATTTTTGAAAACAAAAGACAAAGTATCGATAGGGATGGAGAATGATTCAGAACGTTCTGCAATCCTAAATCATCCTTGTAATGCCGATACCTACAAACTAGTGTTAGTTATAACCGATAAGAGAATTGAGAAACAAGTATCTTGCACCGTCGAGCACACGTCTCTAGGAGTAACTGATTCGTTGCATTGTTGTTATGACAACCTTCCACAAGCTAGGGAACGCCATCTTGCTATTTTGATGTTCACTCATCTCTAAGCAATGAAGCTTTTTTGGTATGTCCACGCGTCTTTGAACAAAGAGCTTTGACGATCTTCCTCAAGCTAGGGGATACTTCCTGAAGACTGCTACGCCTGTAATGTCCTCCAATTTCCGCTATGATAGTCTTATGCAAGCCAGAGAATACAATCGAAGATTGCTTCGCCTGAAACGACCTTCTACCACCTTGTGACCATCTTTCGCAAGCTAGGGAATATGATTGAAGATTGCTCCGCCTGAAGCCATCCTTAGTTGTTGCGATACTTTGGGTGATGACAATCCTCTTTTCTTTAGGAATAGTTGCCAACACAGCTCTTGTATAATGTATGACAATTTAATTCAGGTAAATTTGTCAATGCTTCGTAAAAATCCATCCTTGGAAATGTTTCCACGATGAAACGACAATCCGTATCTTGGAAAATTTGCCAAAATCCAATTTTGGGAAAAGTTGCCAATGCTTCGTAACAATCAATCATAAGAACTTTGCTACGATCGACAATCTACATCTTGGAATATAACTCTTGAAAGCAATTCACCTTGGAAATTTGCCAAAAAATATTTGATCAACAATCCACTTTGGGAGAATTTGCCACTTAACGAAATGAATGACAATCCACGTTGAGGAACTTTTGCCGAATTTTATGATGAATAGAGACCTACGACAATCCTTTTGGAAATTTTTCCATAGGGAACTTGGTGTATGACAATCCAATCTTAAAAAACATGCCAGCGATGACAATTAGAACTTGGAAAAAATTGCCAAACAGAGAAGGAGCACGACAATCCACTCTTGGAAACTTTGCTAGAGATGACAATCTAATATTGGAAAAAATTTTATTTAAGAAGAATGCGCGACAATCCATATTTGGAAATATTGTCGGTTGGGGATGACAATCCAATCTTGGAAAAATTGTCGTATAAGTGCTTGCTTTTGAACCGATGTGTTAGTGCTTGTAATGAGAAAAAGCTTAGGCGCTTAAGCTAGTGAGACGATCGCCGTCAGGTCAATGACTTACCGCGATTATAATTAAGCCGACTACTAACCATGTCAATTTTCTTATAGGGGCTAACTAGCGTACCAAGGAACCCGAAATCGTCGTATTAGGTCCGCATAATCCAATATTGGACCACGCATCTCGTCGCTGCACCGGCGCTTGCCAGAACATATTGTCGCCGCGTTCTCGCTCTATCGCCAAGCGACAGATTTTGTCGCCAGGCGACAGCCTTGTCGTTTGACGCTTGAGTCAGGTTTTCATTCGCGGTTTTTCGAAAAAATTCGGGAATGTTCTTGCTCACTGGATGTACCTGCATTTATATTTTGGACTATAGGACTTTGCTCATGTAATTAGGGTTAACCTAAGACTTAGTGTTGCTTAACTCATTGACTTGACACGACTCAAGGTATAAACTTGACTTAATGATGAGTCACTTCGTGTGACTCGTGTGTGCATAGTGTTGACTCAATGTGTATATGACGCGTGTGTGCATTGTAATGTGATCCTATGACTTGAAATTTGCAAAAAAGAAAAAAATTTCCATCATTTTTGTGGAGGGTACCGACTTTCTTCCAAAAAAGAAAGACGCGAAAAATGAAAGAATCGAAGTTTTTGAAGGTGCATGTTGAATGAGCTTAATCCATTAACGTTGTCTCTCACTATACAAGGATTGTAAAATCTTAGACTATCCTAGTTGACTCGATAATGAAAGTATTTAGGTAACCTAGGCGCGGAGGGTAAGTTCTTCATGTTTTGTGATGTAATGATGACTGATCTTGATATGACAAGGCATGCTTCAGCTTTGTGTTAAGATTTCATGAAAAAGGGTTCCTAAGGGAAGTATATTTGGTCATGTATCCGTGCAGTGTGTGAAAGTGACACTGTGGTTAGGCCGCAAAGAATAAGTGTATGGAAAGATATTATTTTGAGAAGTGCCAAAAGATGGTGACTCTTAGGCTAGGTAGGCTAACAATGTAGGGATCAAGCCCCAAAGTCTAGCTCTAAGTAGATAGGGATGAGCATAGGGGATCCCTTGATATGATCATTTATGAAAGTAGATATGAATGAAAGAATTTTTATTACGGCCGCACCTCGATGTGAGGTTACCTACGTATTCGTTAGGAATCAGGCCGAACGTAGCTCTAGCCGAACCTCGCACAAGTGTGTGTATACCTCAAAAAAGGACTTTTGAAGGGTTAAAAGGTGGTTAGGCTAAAGGTGTGAAGAAGAAGGGGATAAAGGCTCAACACCCTAGATAATCCCCATAGGTGTGCAACCTTGCTTTTAAATCTTTATATTTTTATGCATGAGGGTTTTAACTCTTTTTTTCTACTATTTCCTTTTTTTACATTTGCATTTTTTTTATTTTGAACCTTTTTCATAAGTGTGGGCAATCCATATCATGCGGTCTATCACTCACTTGGCAATCCAGATCACGCGGTCTATGAATGAGATACGAAACTCTATCCAAAACTGACACCCTTCCACTATTTCCGACATATTGTTTTATCTACAAAAGATTTTATTCTGATTCTAATTGGGATGGAAAGTAGACTTCAAGAGATTTCCAACGACATATTATATGACCTATTTGGACTTCTAGATCAAAAGATATGATAAAAATAAAATCCGCAAAAACTGTCTTGCAGCGCCGGACGACAGGGTTGTCGCCTGGCGACAAACCCTGTCGCCTGGCAACAGGTTCTGTTATTGGCGATAGAGGCGTGTTTTATTCCTTTTTAAACTCTGATTTGTTTTTATCGTTTCCGGACTATTTTATTATAAATAGGGTCCCTGGACCCCCGTTTTCAATCATCAACTCTTAAACATAATTCTCTAATTCTTCTCTTTCTCTCTAAGCTAAAGCTTATTCTTTCTCTCTCTTTCTCTTTCTAGCCTAGCCTATTACAAAACACAATTCCTCATACATTAGCACTAGACACACCTAGCCAAGTTTGAAGTTGCCTTCGCCCTAGACGTGAAAGGTTTGATATTTCTAAGGGTTTGGTCCCAAATCTCTATTTTAATTATTTAATTGTTTTGTTTTGTTTATATTTTCCTTGAAGTTACTAACGTGTGTATTTTGTTATTAGAAAGAGGTATGAGGCATTTAATTAAGTAATCTAATTGTTTAATTGATATTTTGATATAGAAATCATGCTTAGGTTGTTATTTGATTCCTAATATCATGTTAGGATGTTTTTCCTAGTATCATGTTAGGATGTTTTAATTTTCTTATTATGATGTTTAGGGTAAAGAATAAGTTCCTTATATCAATTATGATTTCTGTGATGATTTCTATTTCCTTTCCTAATAGCATGTTAGTATCATGTTAGGGTTAAAGCTTTGATTTTAATGTTTAGTGACATGCTAGAGTTTGTTATTAATCTTGTTAGTATGATGCCTAAGGTTTTTCTATTATTATGCTTTAACATGATTATGATTAATTTTATGATTTATGATTAATTGTTATAAATATTGTTATGATGATTATTATTTTTATTATGATTGTGATTATTATGATTATTATTATGTTGCTTGATGTTCATTATTGTTATTGCTTGATCATGTTTTTTATGCATGTTTAAAGGGAATTTGTAATTGAAATCACGCTTAATAAGATGATTTATAATCTTGTTTAGGGTTAATTTGATTATAATTTAAGTGATCGCCAATAATAGATTTATTTGTGCATTCATATTCAACCAACATAGATAAACAGGTTTAGGGTTAATCAAATGATTGCATGTTAGTCAGAAAGCGCACATGAATACGAGAAGAATAAAGTAGACGCCTATTATTAGGGCAGGTTCTTTCTCTTTTAGATTGGATTTGTACCTTCATCCCCAAACTTCCAGTCTTGGTTCCAGACTTATTGGAGTTGACGATCTCATGGATCGTTAAGGGGTGTAACATTCACCTCATGAACGGTTTACAAGTTCCTAAAACTTGTTGGCGACTCTTTTGCTCTAGCTTTGTTCCCTTTGGACGCAATTATGCTTAAGTGTATGATCATAATGGGGTTCAAGTTGTGGGTAATGCTTGAAATATTCCCTACATAACTCATCTGATAATTTTTTGCAAGGTAAACCCCAGGATAAGAGGGGAGATAACAACTAAATTACTACTCATACAATGAACATCATCATATCATAATAACGTATTTGACAAAAAAGAAATAATAGAAAAAAATATCCAGGAAAAGACTAATGCAATAAAACTATTCTTTTCATTCCTTGAACTCCTCATCAACTCCAGCCTCATTTCAAACCCTTCTTCATTCTTCATGTCTTAGATTTCTTCCTCCAAAAAATCTATCTTCAATTGCAACTTCTTCATCTCTTTAACTCTGATTTTTTGTTCAAACTCCATTTCTAGAATAATAGTACACTACGTGAAAAAATGAATTTGGCACCGGTTCAAACCCGGCCTAAGGCACCGGTTTGAACCGGTGCCTATGTGGGGGGTGTCAAAAAGGGGTTTAAAAAGGCATCGGTTCAAACCGGTGCCAAAAATCAAAATTGGCACCGGTTAACCGGTGCCAAAAAGGCCCACAGAAAATTATTTCAAAGTTTTTGGCACCGGTTAACCGGTGCCAAAAAACCCCCAAAAATCATTTTTTTTTTTTGTTGTCATTTTTCAGTTAAAAATAAAATTGACTAAAATAAATAAGAACAACAACATATTAATCGAATATCATTGAATATAACCGAAATTTACAGTATATAATCAAGAAAAAATTACAATATACAAATTATAAAATTAAACAATTACAACATATAAATAAATAAAAAAGAACTACAATATAAATAAAAAAATGTATTACAACATCACAATAAAAAAAAAACCCAAACATCTAAATCAATATTCTTGATTCTTGATTCTTCAATTATGTGCAATATTTTGGGCGTGCAAAGCAAATAGTATACCTGCGCCAATTAGTTCATCCAACAAAATCAATTAAAATGTATTAGATGCGAAATTAGTTAAAAACCCAGAAATTAAAAATAATCGAAAAAATTAAAATCGAAAAAAAAATCAAAACCCAGAAAATCGAAAAAATTAAAATCGAAAATTAGTTAAAACCCAGAAAATACAGAAAATGAAGAAAAAATTAAATTAAAACCCAGAAAATCGAAAAAAAATTAAAACCCAGAAAATTAAAAAAAATCAAAAAAAATTAAAATCGAAAAAATTAAAATCAAAAAAAAAAATTTAAAACCCAGAAAATAAAAAAATAGTTAAAACCCAGAAAATCCAGAAAATGAAGAAAAAATAAATTAAAACCCAGAAAATCGAAAAAAATTAAAACCTAGAAAATTAAAAAAAATAAAAAAAAACTTAAAATCGAAAATAAGTTAAAAACCCAGAAAATTAAAAAAAAACGAAAAAATACCCAGAAATCGAAAAACAAATAATAATCGAAAAATGAATCAAAATCGAAAAACAATAATAATACCCAGAAATGAAATCGAAAAAAAAACCCAAAAATGAAATCGAAAAACAATTACCCAGAAATGAAATCGAAAAACAAATACCCAAAAATGAAATCGAAAAACAAATACCCATAATTCGAAGAAAAATAAATCAAAATCGAAAAAAAAACCTATTAAAATCGAATAAAAATGAACAGAAATAAAAAATAATAATAAAAATAAAATAAAAATCTATCAAAGTTGAAATCGAATAAAAAACCCCCAGAAATCGTAAAAAAAAAAAAAGAAATCGAAATAAAATACCAAGAAATCGATTGAAAGAAGTGAGGACGGTGTTGCATGTTGGAAGGAGATGAGGGAGAAGGAGATGAGGGAAGAGAAATAGAAGGAGGACGGAGAAGGAGATCGAGAAAGAGGAAGAGAGGAGAGAGAAAGAGGGAGAGAGGAAGAGAGGAGGAGAGAGAAAGAGAAACGGCTGATTGAGTTAATAAGTTAGGGTTGGGGGGCTTTTATATGGGCCGTTTTTTTCAAAATTTTTAATATTTCATGGCACCGGTTCACTTCAAACCGGTGCCCTTTTTTGTTTTTGCCACCGGTTTGAAGTGAACCGGTGCCATATATCCTGGTTCAACTTCCCACCAAATTTTAAGGCCATTTTTGGCATGGGTTTGGACTGAACTGGTGCCAATTAGGGGGTGCCTTTTTGATTTTTTCTACTAGTGTTACCTTTTCCAAATTCTTCAATTGATGGTCCTCCATATCACTGTGTTCATTCACCCACTTAACACATGTCACAGTTTGTGTCTTGCACGAAAATTACATGCATTATAACTCAATTATTACATAAAATACCAGCACAACATATTATTACAACACTTACTGGCCACAGTCGACGCCCATAGAACTTTATGCCTAAATTCGGCCTATTCCTCAACGTCATAATTACAACTTCCTTCCAACAATTACAAAGAATCCTCCCTTGCCCATGCGTTTTTGTGTTAAAAGAAGAACCTGATGTGGCTGAATTTTTCTTTCTTAAAGACATTGTCCCACAAATTACTAAAAAAATCAAGAAAAAAGTGCAAAAGAAAAAGGAAAAACAAAGAAAGATGAAGAAGAAAGGGTCAGAAAGCCAAAAAATATGGGGAAGTTCTTTTAAAAAGGGTCAAATGACCTAACGATCACTTGCAATGTCAGCAATTTACATGCACAAACCGGTCACATTTTTTTTTTGGAAGAAGTGCATCAAAGTTCATGTTATTTTGGAATAAATCAAAGGTTGTTTTATTTTTGGAAGATGGATGAATAGTCATGTTATTCTTGGCAGTTTTTCCTTATTTTAATGGAATTTAAAATAAAGATGAGAGCCTGATGATGGGATGGACTAGGTCATTGGAATAACTAATCCTCCTGTAGCCAAACTAAATTTGTAATCACTTAACAAACCTAAATACAAGTATCGAGGCAAGTCAAGGGTCGAACCCAAAGGAATGGAGGTAAGTATTATAGTCTTAAGTCAAGCTATCTCGAAGATTACGTAATTAGTTTGGATAAGCAAAACTAATCAACACAACAATTCAAATTTGGAAATCAATATAAAAAAACACTAAGGAATTAGGATCCACATGCATTCACGATAAACATGCTGATTGGATAGGAGATTGATCAATCGAATAATGCGAGGGAAAATAGTAATTGCAATTAAAAGCACTCGAAAAGCTAGTTCCTAGGCGTCAAACTAGTGGTCTCTACGAATGACTATCATAGGCACATCACAAGTCAAGTTCAATTGATAAGTATAGCTTCTAAATCAATGTGTTGTATCAATGAAAACTACAATGCAATCTAGCTTGAGAATCAAGGTTGATCACTATTCCTCAACAAATCAAACACATGCATAATTTCTATAAACCCATTTAATCACAATATTAAATCAATCAAAACCCCCAATTAGCTATGATACATCATTCATACATGCTTCACCACATCCCTATCAAGGAATCAACTCACTACACATTGTAGAATTGAAGAGCAAAACTAAACAAGTCATAAAAATCATCATCAACATTGCAATCAAATTATCAACAATCAATCAATTAGAAATTCAACAAAATATCAAAATCAAACACTAAATTGGATTGAAAAGAAGGAAATTCTTAGAAAACTTTGATCATTATCAAAGAAAATGGAGATCAAGTTTAGTAGTCATCAAATCATCAAGTTTCTCTCTCTAAAATCTAAGAGCTAAAGTTTTCCCAAAATTGAACTTCTCTCTCAAAAAATCTAATTATTTTCAATTCTAATACAATTCTCTGTTTAAAAAGTTTTAAAAGGAAGAAAAACCATATATAGTAAAACTAACTAAGGAGAAATTAGTTAGACGTCTAAGAACAACCCATACAGGCATGCCCTCGCTCCGGATAGCGCGACCATGAGGAAAAGGGTACGGAACGGGGAACAGGGAATGTGCTCCCAGACCCCTGTCATGCGTGCCCGCGTCATGGGAGCAGGGAACCTTCCTCGTGCGCTTGTTGAAGCAACCCGTGCGCCCGGGGGTGGCAGTCTCTAAACGTTCCCAAGGTGTGCGATCTTAAAGACTTAGAGCTTGAGCACCTTGTCTTTAGAGCTATGAAAGGAGTGAAATTCTTGCATTTTAGGATTCATAGAACTCGAGAAAAATCCATGGAGAGCCTTGGACACCACCGATCCCCTGTAAAACGAAAAGCAATCAAATAAAAGAGAAAAGGCAAAATAAACTAAGAAAATGCAAGAAAACGAGAAAACCACTACGAATGCACAAACTAGGGAAATTAAGGTTAAAACTAGAGAAAAAAGAGATAAAATGAGCTATAAAAGTAACTATCTCGATCAAAATCATCCCAAAAAAGGCTAAATGAGTGCCATAAATGACACTCATCAGAACAATAGAAATTATATGTCGAAACTTTACGTCTAAGCCTTTTAGAAAATGTGGAAATGAAATATAGTTGTTGGGATGTGGAATTCACCTCCAGAAAATCAGAAAAAATTGGGAGGAATTTAAAGGCTTAAAATCGAGTGAAGATAGAATTTAAAGAAAATATAGAATTTAGAAAATGCGTCGAGCGGGTCAGTAGTTTTATGGTTTTAATTTTATCATAACTTTTGATCCAGATTTCAGAATAACATAAATAATATATGGTTGGAAAGCTCTCAAAGTTTACTTTCTAACCCAATAGAAATTAGATTAATCTATTTTTTAGAAATTGAGATATGATTGAAATAGTGGGAGTGTTGGATGGTGTTAGTTTTTTTAATAGAGTTTAGTATTTTGATCATATCTTTTTCATTTCGAATCGGAATTGGGCTGATGATATGTTATAGAAAATCTTATTTCAAGGTCTATCCAATAGTTTAGGAATTGGATAAAATTTATACGGCACAAAATTCATATTTATGTGGTTTTAGGCTGTAATTATGAAAAAAAAGGAAATTATTGGATAAGGATTTATGGACTTTGGTCTAAAATAGGGTTTAAATTATTGAAATGGCTAAAATGGATTAAAAAATAATAGTGGGATGTAACAAAAGTTTTATTCAAGTTATTCTTTGACCCATCACGCGAACCAGAACAAATTAAGCAATTAAGGTTCTTTCGTCATCATACTTAATGCGGGGAGACATTTTTAGGTGTCTACAACAGTGATTTTGAATCGCGACACTCATAGAGGTGGTTTTCCATTACCCCCTTTAAATGGACAGTTCAATCTACTTCCCATTTGTTGAGAATGGGCATGGGTTCAACGCCTAAACCGCTGCCCTTTATGCCTAAAAAATGTTATTTCTCATTTTTTTTCACTTAAATTGATGCACAAACACTAAACATACATATACATCGATATTTTCATTAATAAATTTATGTAACTTTACATTATAATAAAAAAAAATTATACAATCAATAAATTGCTTCTATACAGCTTCCCATTATCCTCCACCACTCTTATCCCTTAACATGTACCACATTGTCCTCTGCGTCTCTACACACCTTCCAACACATGTAAGCCAATATAGACACCAAAAAATATCTCCCCAGAACCAAACCCGATGATGAACAACCTTCACCGCCATTATTGATCGGTTGAGTATTTAATCTTTGGAGTGATCAAATCCATATTTCCATTTCATAAAACAACCCAATTCCTATCCCATTTCCCCAAACCATAACTTACTTTCCTCTTTTGGTGCCTTTAAACCCATAAT
The DNA here is from genome assembly GCF_948465745.1 of Chenopodium album. Classification (NCBI taxonomy): domain Eukaryota; kingdom Viridiplantae; phylum Streptophyta; class Magnoliopsida; order Caryophyllales; family Amaranthaceae; genus Chenopodium; species Chenopodium album. Next base: position 48,259,059 of record NC_137838.1, read on the forward strand.
AATTCATTTTGTGTCCTTTTTATAAAAACGTTTAGTCCATTTTATTTTGGTCCATAATATGGGTCCAATGATTACATAATTGGATGGGGATTAAAAAGATCTTTTTAACGATATATTATAATCCCAAATCCGAGTTATAACGAATAAGTTATGGCCAAAATATTAAACTGAGTCCAAACCGAACCTAAGCCCACCTTACCTTCGACCCAATGATCATGTGGATGGTCCAAAAGCTATAATCCAAATTCTAAACAAATTAGGATTAATTAGAAGCTTCTATAAGTTTCTAAAAGGTCTTAATTATCATTTTTGAAAAGATAAGATTAAAGAGTTTGAAATTGAATAAAACTCCTTTTTTGAAAGTCTTAATTCTATTTAAATTGAAAGACATTCAAAGTTAGTCAGATATTATTTTATTGAATCATATTTTTATCAAAATATTATATGGTTGGATATCCCTTGAAATTATCTTTCCAATGATATATTATAATATCAATTCCGAGCTATAACGAAAAAGATATGAATGAAATATCAAACTCTATCCAAAACTGACACCGTCTCACTATTTCGGCCACATCTTTTGTTCTACAAAATATTTTAATCTTATTCTAATTGGGTTAGAAATTAGACTTCAAGAGATTTCCAACAAAATATATTTTATCTTATTACGGTTTCTGGATCAAAAGATATGACAAAAACAAAAATAGTAAAAACTGCTATCTATCGCAAGAGTTTTATGCCGATTCGAATTCTTATCTTTTCTTTATTCTTTGACCCTCTTTTTCCTTATAGATAGAGGTCATATCTTCCCTTTTTCAATCAGCAAAAATATTGATAATCAAATCATTCTCTTCTCCCTCTTTAGCCTAAACACTAGCCTCCCTATTCTTCCATAATACTTCCCCTAAGCACTCCAATGAGTTCATACAATACTCGAAGTTCTATAATTAACTGAGGGTTTGGACCAAATCAACTCACTTTTATTTAATTTAGTTTAAATTTGATTTATTTTTATTGAAGTTACTAACAGTTTATTCATGATGTAGCAATTCAAGGAAACGCGGAAAGTGAGTAATTAATTCACTTAATTACTCTTATGATTTTATATTGCTAGTATCATGATTAGGTTTTTTTTATTACTTGATTTGACTAACATTATTATTGTTAAATTTCTTCCAATATTGATGTTTATTCAATTATTATTATTATGATCACCATATTGAATATTTAAAGGGAATATGTAATTGAAAATAACGCCTAATAAGATAATTTGGACAATCGGTTTAGGTTCCGTTTTAATCTTTTTATTAAATCAAGTGATCACAATATTTAAGAATTATGTGTTGCATTAATATTCAACCAATTTAGCATAATTATAGTTTGGAGCAAATTGAATCTTTGTTTGCATGCCTTTGAGATCGCAGGAATTACTTTTCTATAAGAATCGAGTAGAGGCTAATACGAGCGAATGTGACTCCATGACTCTCTTTGTATTATCATCCCCGATCCATATGGAGTTAGTAATCTCATGGATTATGAATGGGGTGTGACCTTCACGGGTCAATCGTTGTTGCCTTTCGTTGTCCATTTATCGTGATTGTCTTTTTATGATCCGTGAACGGTTTACAAAGTTCCTTAAAAACTTATTGGCAATTCCCTACTTTCCTCGTCCCTAATCGTATTATTTCAATTCCCACTTCCTATGAGTACCAATCATATTCACAACATGCTTAACGTAGGCGCACTTTGAACGACGCCTACAACAAATAAGCAACATCTTTGTTGCAGCTACGTGCTCTCATTCTCCTAGCAACACCAACAATCGGCATGAAACCACCACTCACACCCTCAGCTTCCAACCACCAACAATCGGCAGCCACAACCACCGATTCCACCACACACCAAGTAATTAATTAAAATCTGAAATGTTAGATGTTCGTGGTGGGGATTCCGGTAGGTAAGAGATGGGTTTTTTTTTAATCTTGGTGGTGGTTTTGTAGGTTGTAATTACGGCGGTTTTGTAAGTTGGTAAGGTGATTTCGGCGGTTTATATGGTGGTTGGTATGGTTGTTTCGGTGGTTTAGTGGTTTCGGTGGTTGGTGGTTGATGCTTGTGGTTGTTGTAGGTGGTGCAGTGGATGGTAATAATGGTTGGGTGGAGCTTTTTAATCATTTCATAATCACTACATGCCCTTACTTTTGCTAAGTAATGTCTTCATTTTTTTTTCTTAGGAAGTGTGCAATGCTCTTTGTTGCACTTAACATGTAATTAATAGTATTAAAAAGTTTTATTCGTGTTCATAAATTTCAAAATATTATTTGTAACCTTATATGTATATATTTCAACAAAATTGTAATTTGTTAGTAGTATTATTTAAACCCATTCATTAAGATTAAACTTTAGATATCGTTCCAATGACATAATTTATGACAAAAAGCTCATATTAAAAAAGATTTTTCTGGTTTACAAATTTTAAAATTTATATTGTCAACTTATATGTACATGTTTAAACAACAATATGATTACAAAATCAATATCATCTCTTTCATTTATTCATTCATAATTTTTAGATAAAGGTTAGTTGTATATATTAAAAATGTATTTTAAAAAAAGGAAATTCGTAAATAATAATCCCAACTTTGCTCCATTTTCTTTTAATAATCCCAACTTTGGATTATTCTAGAATAATCCCAACTTTGGGGGTTGTTTACTTTCTTCAATCCCTTTAATCGGGTACCGGTTGAAGAGGTTATTTTCTTTTTATTCTTTATATTACCACGTGTTGAGATCTAATTAGCTAAACAAAATAAAATAAAAAATAGAAATCCCATCCCCTTCCCTTCCCTGACCACCCTAGCCCCCACCGCCCACCGGAACCCTAGCAGCCCCAATCCCTTCCCACGCTGGAAAACCACACCGTACCCCTCCTCCCGCCGCCTCCTTGCCACCACTCCTCCTGTCCCGTCGTCCCCCCCCCCCCCCTTCCTTCCCCTTGAATCACATCCCCGTAAACCCCTTCTATCTCCTCGATGCAAGCATCTAAAACCTCCCCCGCCGCTCCAAAAGCCCACGAAACCCCTCCCCCAACCCTCGAATTTCCTGAGACAAGTGTTTCGTGGGTGGGGGAAAGGGTTTTGTGGGCTTTTGAACTATTTGAAGCCGGGAGGAAGGTTTTTATTAGTTGTTTCGAGGAGAGAGAGAGAATGAACGGGAAGGCAGGTGGTGGCAGCTGGTCGACGGGAGGGTTGGGTTGGGTTCGCCGGTGGGGTAAAGGGGGTTGGGTAAGTTTTTTGGTGGGTAAAGGTGGATAAGGGCGGCTAGGATTTGAAAAACTGGTGGGCGGTGGTTGAGGGGCTAGGTGGGGGTTTCATTTTTTAAAAAAACAAAAATTCTTTTTTTTTTTTAATTTTTTTCTTTTTTGAACCAATCACAATGTGACACGTGTCACGTAACTTGTGATAGCAGGTCATTGACTTTTGTTGACCGGTTTGGGATTGAAGAAAATAAATAACCCCCAAATTTAGGATTATTCTAGAATAATCCAAAGTTGGGATTAATAAAAGAAAATGGAGCAAAGTTGGGATTATTATTTACAAATTTTCCAAAAAAAAAAAGCAATTTTAAAGGTTTTTTCTATTAACCACAAAATACATTTAATAAATTTTGTTTTATAATAGCTGTAAAGACAAACAATTTATATTTTTTTAATAAAACATTGACCTATAATTTCACCCGAGCTAAAAACTAGTTGCAAATCTATACTTATATGTGAAAATCGAACCTAAAACAGAATATGTTCTACGTGTCATCTTTTAATTTGTGTCTTATTATACTTCTACCTCCGTTTCATAAAATCTGCAACAATTTCCTAAAAAGGAAGCTACACATTATGTGCAACAAAGTAGAAACTTTCCAAATGTAGTAACTTTTTTTGTGTCAAATTACATTTATACCGTCAATTTTTTTAATCTATACTTACAATTTTTAATCTCTAACCAAAATTAAATCAACTCCCAACTACTCTCATTTATTTTTTCCACCCACACTTAAATTAACAACTAGATTCAACATCATTCAACGCTTTTAAGAACCCTAACCCTTGTTCTTCCCCAATTTACGCCTCTCTTTCTCTCTCTTCACTCAATCTCCTTCATCAACTCCTCTTCTTCACAACTTCGTTGTTTTCTCCTTCAGGTCTACCATAATTTCCTTTATTTTTCCTAGATCTACAAGTTTTGACCATGGAAAATCAGCAAAAAAATCGTTGATTCGAGTCCCTCAGAGAAGGTTTTCTATGCAACCACTGATGACAAGGAGGCTAGTGTTCTGTCTGATCTAATAATTTCCCTTGAGACGGATTCTGAGTAGCCTCGCCATTTTTTCGAATCTGGTGAAGCAAGAAATTTTCTGTCTGAAAGTGGGTAGCTAGCTCTGGGAAAGGTTTTGAATTCGATTGAGGAAGCAAAGGGGGGTAAACTTGCTCGCTTTATCGGAGGTAAACCCAAGCCTTGTTAAACCGAAACGCCCTGCATACATACCACATAAAATTGGTAGATGTGAAGTTAGGAGGAAGATTGGTGGGAGGGGGGTTAAGATTATTGAACAAATTGAGGACGAGGAAAAGAAGAAGGTGGTTGAAGCTGAAAAAAAAAACGGCGAGGGAAAAGGGAAGGACAAGGCGGAAGGAAAAGCTGAGCAGGAACAGGAATGGTGGGGTTATACCATGTCTAATCCTACACCCAAGATGTATATCGCCTCTAAAGATGCAAAGGTTGAGAACAAAAGGGTGTGATCTGGCATTGAGGTTGATGAGGAGAATATTGAACCATTTGTTCTTGATTTCCTTAAGTTTTTGGATAAAAAATTCCACCCATCTGGGTGATTCAGAAGCGTAACATTCTCTAACCCTTAACTTTCTTAGCATTTCTTATTTTTATTATGTCCTTATTGTTGCATTATCCCTTGAAATTGTTTCGAATTTTCTAGTTTGATGAGTGCCATTTATGGCACTCTTGTGGTGAGTATTTATATTGTTTTTAGCTTATTTTCATATCTTTCTTTCATAATAAATGCTTAGTTTTATGCTTTTTCTCTTTATTTCCCTTTTTTCTCTTGTTTTGTGTTTTTATGGTTTTTTTGTGTTTTCTCTTTTATTTCTTCTCTTTTCGTGGTTGTAGGTATTGTACAAAGTTCGGGTCTCGATATTGATAGTTTTCTAAGTTGGGAGATGCTTGTGGAGTAGGCTCATAGCATTGGAAAAGCTAAATATGCAAGAAAGTGGATGCTCCAAGTTCGAGCTCTTGCACTCTCAAGCCGTGCTACCATGAAGAAGTGGTGTTGAACCCACCGAGGAGTCCCTTAGAAACTGCCACTATCATCATGCATCATCCAGAGCTCACGGAGTCATTATCAAGAGCACGTAGCGGCGAGAAAGACGGGAGAAACCCAGAAAAGCGCGGGCGCGCAGCCCCTGTGCGCGGGCGCACATGGCTCGTGCGCGGGTGTATGTCCTTGCCCGCACAGGAGCTCCTCTCTGTTTTCCGACTTTGTTCGATCCCTTTTCCGCGCCTTTATAAATACCTTTCTAAACCTAATTTTGTAAGAAGTTCTAGACCTAATTTTGATAATAATTTTAGCTTAGTTGAGAGCTTCTCTCTCTTGATTTAGGGTTAGTTTTATGAGTAGATTTAGAGAGAGGGAAAGTAAGGAATTTCATTGGGGATTTGAGAGATTGAAAATTCAAGGTGACAATTGTATTGAAGATCTTCATAATCAATCAATGAGGATTTCTAATCTATCTTATTTTATTGCTTTGTTTAATTTCATATTTGTTTGGCTTGATTTTGATGTTTGATTCTTGATTAGTGTAATTGTTCTTGATATTTTGTTGATTCTTGATTGCTCTAGTTGTTTGTTGATAGATGATGATTCTTAAGTAGTTGATTGGCTAGGAATTGGGTGAAACTTGTATGATTGATTAATTGTGATTAATTTAGGAATTGCGTTGATTGATTATTGAGATTAAAGTGATTACTGTTTTGGGTGTTTTTGTCCCTTGGGAGAGTTACGTCACAAAGATTGGTCCGGCTTGAGCTGCACCTGCAAAACAACAGAGACTCCGGTTGTAGGAGCACCGCCTCCGACGATCAAGTTAGTAACTTGAAAGAGAATAAAGAGTGCAAAAATTTAGGTGGGTATCTGCTTGGATTCCAAGCTCAGGTGTTTCTCTGATGTGAGAGAAAGTAGGTGTAATAAATGATTGGTTGTGTCCCCAAAATGGGGAAATATCTCCCTATATATAGGGTCGTTGGAAGGTGTGCCCCTATCTAGGTCATTTTACCTAGATTTTAGTGGGCTACTCCGTTTTACGGCGCTTCTTGTGATTTGGGTCCTTGAAGGCCGCAATTTCAGAAGATATCTGAAGGGGACTTGTGTTAGATGGATATTGGGCCAGTTGGACCAGCCTGGGCTTGACACGTGGCCTTCTCTCATTGGTCCACATATCTAGGGTATTTTTACCCTAAACATTTGCCCCTCACAGGGGTCACGTGGCTTCCACGTGGCGCCTGTGACACGTGTCCACCTATGAGAGGTGAACAGTAAAAATGGCTAGTAAAATATAGGGTGTGACGGGGATGCCCCCGTTTTACCCCTCTATAAATAGGAGTTTACCCCCTCTCCCTTCTCTTACTATTTCCTTTTGTTTGACTTTCTAGAGATAGAAGGAGAGATTCTTAGAGAGAGATTCTCTGATCCCGTCTGCGTCAGATTCTCAAGATTTTTGTGTGCTCACTTTGCAACACCCGGTCACCCGTCTATAGCAGTTTTCAGAGATAAAGTAAGGTAATCGCCTGTACCATTTTTTAGTTTTTCCTTCATTTTAAGTTGTATACATTCTTTTTCCGTCTGTATACATAGTCTTTAAAAATAAAATGAGCTCTCAATCCACACACTTGGCACTGCCTAGGACATTCATCCGGTCTTCAAGAACAACTGAATTTAGAACAGGGGTGCCTTTTCTAGACTGTCGGAACTGCTATGCTCATCCCCGAATTCCTCCCTCTCTGTGTCTGTGTAGGACACAAAGGCTAGAGTTAAACAGACGACTACTAAGCATAAAAGTCGGCGCGTTATGGAAGTGCCCGCCGACAAGGTTGTTCCGGATGGGGAACAAGAGGATTCGGAGAAGAGAAGTGGTTCTAATAATGAGGCTCCCTCATCCTCCAGAAGCTCAAGCGTAAGAGAGGTAGACGGTGAAGAGGCCGCCTCCTCTAACGGATCAGAGGAAGAGACAGGCGGCAATGATGCCGCCGAAAGATCGGGAGTCGAGGCATCTGGCTCCGATCAAGATAATTTTACGGCTGACTATCAGCAGCAGGCTAAAGCTTCAGCCAACCCTGACCCAAAGAAGATAAGAATGCTTCCGGGTGACATAGCCCTGCTGAAGAGCGGCTTCAGGGATTTCAAAGAGAAACACCCCTTTAGAAAGGGGTGGGATATTATAGTTCCGCCTGGGGAAGCGGTTATGGCCTTGGAGGATAATATTGAAAATGCAGACAACTACTTTGTCTGCTATGAGGCGGTAATAGAACTCGGCCTCCGGTTCCCCCACCATACTAGGATTAAGAAAATCCTGAAGGGGTATGACCTAAGTGTCTGGCAGCTTGCCCCAAACTCATGGGTGAATATTCCGAGTTACATTGCCTCTTGCGAGCTCCAGAATATTGCCCCCAGCTTTACACCCTTCGCTCATATGCACTATCTTAGCAAGGCCCCAGGCGGTCATGGGGCGTGGTATAATTTCACCACTTTACCCTAATATCTGATGACTTTGGACAAGGTGTCCAAATGGTCCAGGTGGAAGGAGAAGTTTTATTTAGTCTTCTCCCCCACTCTGAGACACAACAGGACGTTGCGCCAGTACAATAAGGAACCGGCCCTCTTGGGCAGGAAATGTCCTATCCCGGCACTCTCTTCTAGAGCACGGGAGAAAATAATGGACCCGAGTTTCTTTGAAACCACAACTGAGCCCTTGGGGGATGGGAATCATATCATTGTGCCTAATAACTTGATCCCCCATCCGGACTTCTTCAAGGATGAAAGATTCCTTTTCGCCTGCGGGTTAAGCACCATGTTTCCCAAGGGTAGATCCACTTTGCATCCGGCAATTCTGTTGTTTTTTGTTTTTGTACTTCAACCTTTTTTTTTATTATTTTCACTAACTCCTTATTTGCTTCTTGCAGCCGACGCCTTGAAGATGGTGGATCCGGAGAAGACCCCGGCTAATTGCGCTACACAACTGCGCAAAGAAAGCGCGCTCTCTAAAGGATCAGCCGTCGAGGCCAAAGAGGCCAAGAAAGGCGGGGTAAGACCACATGACCTGCCTTGTTTCCTTTAAATTTCTTCCAAGTGTTTTTGCTGACTAGTAACTTTTAGTTCTTTATTTGCAGGATGCTAGCAAACGCTTTCCACGCTCCATCTCCAAGCTTTTCAAAAGACAAGGAGAGGAGTTGGACAAATCTCCGGCTACCAAGGCCGCAAGGAAGAATCCTTCCCAGTCAACTTCCACTGCCAATCTGGATCGTCCTACGACCGGTGGAAAATCACCTTCTGTCATGAAGGTTCTGAGTGAAAGCTCAGAATGTTCTGGGAAGAAAGCGTCGGATGCCTCTACGGCATCAAAGGGTGGCCAGCCACCCAATGTTGCAGCCGGTGCGACAACGACTGGGGAGGAGGATGCCTCAAAGCCCCATCCTCAAGCCCAAAGTAAGAAGAAGATTGAACTTCCTTGGCTGCTTGACTTTATGAGAGTCATGACTAAGGTTGACCCTTCGGGGGGTTCAGTTAGCAGCCGACAACGAATAAATGCCAACTACGCTGCATCCCTCTCACCAAGTACTTCTTTTGGTGCAAATCTTACATCCGACGAGCCGGATCTTCCTGGGTTTGCAAAACGGATGGTAAGGACCCTCATCCGGTCTGAGAAGAACTCCATACCTGATCTGCAGGTAGTGGAATTTGACCGGATAATGGGCAAACTGGCTGAGGTAAACTATTCTCCAACTTGATTCTGATATTTTTCTTCTATTTTTACCAAGTATTTCATATTCCGGCTGCCCTTTTTTAGGTTATGCTGAGGGTGGATGGGCTCCGGGGCCGCTTCAGGCCGAAACAAGAAGAGTTAAATGATGCCAAACGGAGGGCCACTGAAAACCTCAAATCTGCTGAATATGCTAATAATATGTGTGAATTAAAGATTAAAGCAGTAGAGTTGAAACAGGAGGAGCTGATCCAGAGCCTGATGGCTGCTAACGATGAAGCCAACAGTCAGGCTAATGACCTTGAGCAAAAACTGGCAGATGCTAAAGCTGATCTCAAGGCATTAGAGGACGCTGATACGGAGAACACAAAGCTCCAGGCAGACGTTGCCCGATTGGGGATGAAGATTGTCAACCAGCAGGCGAATAAGATTGCCAAGGAGCAGACTCGGCTGATGGAGGAGAATGAGCGGGACAATGCAGCCCACCTGAAGATAGCATGGGGGCTCCTCTATCCGGATGTTGACTTTGAAGTCTACAAGCTTAGGTATGGTTACGCCACTGCGGTGTATGATGCCCAAGTTTTGGGAGATGCAGCTCCGCCTCGTTTTAAAGACTAGGCTGCTGAGTTGGGATATGAAGTCTTAGACAATGAAGGGGAGCCGGAGAAGGACGAGAAAAACCAAGACAGCCAGCCTCAGGCGGCTAATAATCAATCAGAATCCCTCCCTACCGGTCAAAACTAGCCGGGTCAGCAGCCTCCTCCTCAGCCTTGAACCAGCCTCCCCAAATTCTGCGGCAGTATGCCATTTATTTTCTTTTCTGTCTTGTAAGCCGAGTATGTTGTAATTTTACCAACTATGGAGTTGGGTTGACAATTAGTTTCTTTTGCTTCTGCACCGGATATGATTCCGGTTAACAATCATTCTGGCCTTTGTGCCAATTTTAATTTTATGAAGTATTCCGACTCAGTCGGTTTTTTATACATGTTTGCGTTTGTGTTTGAAATTTAATTTTTTGAATTGAATTTTGCGTATATACTTCAAGTCTTTGATATTTTGCATAACTTATAAAAAGCATGCGACAAGTTGTAATCCGGCTATTCTTGCCCTTGGACGGCTGTGTGATTGGTTTCATTTTAAATTGATTGATTTCCTTGAAAACATTTGATACTTTGAGAAGTATGAGATGTGAGATGTTTTTAGGCCAATCAATCACAATGGTGATTTCCCTAAACCAAGTGCACAGCCGGCCATTAAAACGGGTGCTCCCAGCCACCTACCTAGGCGGTAAATTTCCGTCTAGGATTCTTGCGTAGTGTAGACACCTAAAAATGTCTCCCCTAAACCAAACCCGAAGATGAACAATCTTTCACCGCCTTTATAGGCCGGGTTTATTATTTAATCCCGAGAGTGCTTAATAAATCGTGTTTAATTTAATTCAGTTTTTGAATAGTCCATCGATCAGTCTTGATGTTTAGTTACAGATAATTTATTTTTAATTTCAGCCCAAACCTTTTTATTTTATTTTATTATTTTGGCCCAAACCTTTTATTTATTTTATTTTATTTTTATTATTATTTTGGCCCAATTAATAAGAATAAATCAGAAATGGCTCGAAATTATCAATCGACACTTAAAAATGCTGAACGAAATTAGGGTAAAAATGAATTTAGACGGAAAAATGGACTACAGGTTCCCGCATCACGGCAGTAAGCACCGTGTCACGGGATCCAGTACCGTGCCACGGTGGGATTCCCCGTGACACGGTGCCTATGATGTGACACGGGGCAATTCCGTGTCCTTTCCGCGTAAACCCTTCACGTGTTTTATTCCTCATACCCTAAATATTTCTCGCGTCACACACCTATTCACCGTGTCACGGGAATTTGCCCCGTCTGACGGTGCCAGGCACCGTGTCACTGTGTTCTCTACTGTGTCGCGGTGGTATTTTTTAGGGTTTTTATCTTTTTAGAGTTCCGTGTGTTCCCCCTGCTCATTTTTTTCTATAAATACCCCCTCATTTCTGATGTACGGGGCATTAATTAATTCTCTCTTTTTCTCTCTTCTATGCTCTAGCCTAAACACTAGCCTACCTTTTCTCTTTCAAAATTCCCTCTTCAAGCACTCCAAGGAGTCCATACTTTACTCGGGTTCTGTTCTTAAGCCAAGGCGTGAAAGGTAGAACTGTTTGAGGGTTTGGCCCCAAATCAATTCTATTTAATTTAATTTACTTTAATTGTTGTTTTATTATCTTTCATTGAAGTTACTAACTCGTTTATTATTTTATAGTTTCAAGCAAACAGATTCAAAGTAAGGATTATGCTCCTTTTGTTTCTATTATTTTTCTAACAATTTTATATTGTTGGATTTATTGTTAAATTGCTTCCAATATTAATGCTTATTTTATGATCACCATATTGCATGTTCAAAATAATTGAAAATCACGCCTAATAAGATAATTTGGACAACCGGTTTAGGATCCTTTTTAATCTTGTTATTAAATCAAGTGATCACAATATTTTAGAATAATATGTTGCATTAATATTAAACCAATTTAGCTTAATAATAGTTTGAAGCAAATTGAATATTTTGTTTGTATGCCTTTGAGATCGCAGGAATTATTTTTCACAATAAGAATCGAGTAGAGGCCAATACGGTCGAATGTGACTCCATAACTTACTTCGTACCATCATCCCCGATCCTCCTTTTGTGGTTCCGAACCATATGGAGTTAGTAATCTAATGGATTATGAATGGGGTGTTACCTTCACGGATCAATCGTTGTTGCCTTCGTTGTCCCTTATTCGTGGTTGCCTTTTATGATCCGTGAACAGTTTACAAGTTCCTTAAAAACTTGTTGGCGGCTCCCTACTTTCCTTTTCCCTAATCGTATACGTCAATTCCTACTTCCTAAGAGTGCCAAGCTTATTCACACATGCTTTAATGTAGGCGCACTTCGAACAACGCCTACAATTTGGCGACTCCACCAGCGAGGATTCTTGGTTATTTATCGATTTGAGTGATCGGTATTTAATTAAGATGAGTGGATGACACTTGAAAGATTCTTGAAAAATATTCATGTGATTAATTTGGCATTTTTGCTTAAGCATAGACGTTTTAACGTTGCATTTAGGTCTGTCTCGTAGGAAAAATTGAATAACTTGATTGCGTACGAAGGAAAACAGGGCACCACTCAATTTTCTGAATGTCGCGCCACGACATATTCTGCCGTGTCACGGTACAGTACACCGTCTAACGGTGTGTAGCATTGTGACACGGTGCTCTCTACCGTGTCACGGCAGGCCTTAAATCAGTCTGGTGGCTTATTTTCTCTCTTAAAGTCAACTTCCTTCAATTTTTCTGAAAAAAACGTGTGTGTTTTACATATGTCTTAGCCCCGGGGGATTTAAGCTCTATCAACCCGAAAACGCTTATGGCAATAAGGGTTCATCCAAGTTATTAAATCCACCCAAACCATGGAGTCGAGTTCGATTTCATCACGAACTCGCGGAGCCGCTCGTTGGCATACACCCTCAAGGGAGGCTGCCTTGCTAACGCGTCCAAACTCTTAACCATGGTACCCTTTTTGACACCCAAAGCTTGACCAATAGTTGAATATAGATATTGACCTTAGATTGCGATCTCTTTTTACATCATCGTGACTAAATGCTACGTTGTTTATTTGGTGTTAACCCTCATGTGTTTGCAACTTTTATTTAACGTATGATCGAGGGTTTTTATTTCCACATAGTAAATATTACTGACTTAAAATTGATTAAAACTTGGAAATTACGCAAATTTAGGCCTGGAATTGCGCACCGTGTCACGGCAGGTCTGCCGCGCCATGGTGTGCAATGCCGTGACACAGTGCTTTGTCCCTACTAACGGTGCACTTTACTGTGTCACGACAGTCAGCACCGTGACACGGTGCCCAGGAGGATTGTCTAGTCAGTCTATTTTAGTCTTTGTGCATGCTTATGTGGTTCGTATGTCTGGTTTGGTGTCCTGTGTATCTGTACGGTCATAACACGTGTCCATAACCTTCACTTAATCACTCACATGTCATGTTTACACACTTTTCCGTTAGTCGTGCACCATTTCATGACCGTACTTTAAGTTGGTCTTGTGTCATCTTTTTGTGTTTAGTTATTTTTCTGGAGTAATTCGGATGGTATCCTCCCATACTTTTTTTAAAAATAATAAAGCAAATTTCAAACAAAAAAAAAAATAGATAAAAAATAAAATTATTTTTTTCCGGATGGGTCAAGGTTAAGTTTGGTCATCAAAGGTGTGTTTGATTTGATGTCGCGGCACTTGGTCAAGAAGCAGGGGTAGATTGTTACGGTTCGAGTCAATACCTCAACAACCTCTTATACCAAAGAGGCGTACAAGGAAACCACCGCAATCATCTCCACAAAAGTCTGTCTCCGGTCTACTTTCAACCAATGGCTACTAAGGAGGATATCGAGAACATCAAGACCATTGAGATGTTGTCTAACATGATGCAAACACTCACCACTAGAGTCAACATGATAGAGCAAGACAATCAAAACAATGTCACTGCCACTGCAATGGACAAGATCAAAGAACAGATGAGTAAGATCTCTGAAGAGTTCACTTATGTGGAGCAACCTGTCACCTCTTCGTCCATAAGGGACAAGCTTCCTGAGAAGTTTTCCACTGCTGAAATTCCCAAGTTCAAGCCTACTGTTAATCCGTTTTTCCACTTGAAGGCTTTTTCTGCGACTATGGCTCTTAAGGGATTAGATGTGACACTCTTCCCTACCGTGTTCCCTCTTTCCTTGGAGCATGCCTGTCAACAGTGGTTCTACTCTCTGGAATCAAAACATGTTGCGACCTGGGAGGACGTTACTGAAAGATTGATGAACCGTTACAAGTGTAACATCCAAGCCAAGACTTTTGAACGTGAAATCTCCATTCTCAAACAAAAGGAGAATGAAGGCTTCACTACTTATCTAAGTAGGTGGAGAGAAACAGCTGCGCTCTTGGTGGATCCTCCCAAGGAGAAAGAGATGGTTCGCCTATTTATTGTAAATTTGACTCATAATTACAAGCAACACTTGAAGTTTCTGCCTTTGAATAACTTCAAAGCTGTGTACGATATTGGAATCAATATCGAAGATGAATTGATGAAGACTGCTGGTAGCAACAATAATAACAACAATACTTGGAAAAATAAGAAGGACGACACTCCTTCTTCTTCGTCTTTTAAGCCCAATAATGCTACCAACAATGTCTATATCAATGATGTGCTAGCTCTTAATGCTCCCCCTCAGAGATTCCAAAGGCAAAAGAGGGTTTACACGCCTTTGGGAATGACCTACGATACTGCTTTTGATCGCTTGCATGGTCAAGGACTGATTATACCAATTGCACCTTTTCAAGAACCTCGACCAGAGAACAGAACTTCTAGATATGACCCTAATGCTCATTGTAAGTTTCATCAAGGAAAGGGCCATACTACTGAGAATTTTTGGAGGTTGAAGGATGCGATCCAAGACCTGATTGATGCTAATCAACTTCTTGTCCATCAAGGGGGCAAGAAGCCTAATATTCAAACATATCCTCTTTCTGATGCTTTGGCTATCATGGGAGATGAAGTCTCCTTTGATCTGTCAATACTCATTCAACCTATGAATGAACCTCTGCCGAAAATTGTATTTGTTTCAAACTATGAAGAAGTAAGGGGAATTTGGGATGGTGACGATGACGACGTCTATCTCAAAGATATAGCCTATTCGTCTCTTAGCACAAGTGAAGAAATTTGGAGATACCTTGAGGTCAAGGTTCTCACCAGAAATGGACGGTTGCAACAGCCTAGTCCACCTCCACCGTAATTACAACTAATAGTTGATCCCATCGACCCTATGAACAACGATGTGGTCAAACAATTACAAAAGACTAAGGTGAAAATGAATGTATGGAAGCTTTTGGCCACCTCTCACGAACATTGAAAGGATGTGATGAATGCTCTGGTAAAAATAGGAGTTGATAATGATATGACTCCTCAAGGACTGGTCAACTTTCTCACTACTAAATTACCAAGTACCAGCAATCTGATTTCTTGCTTTGACAAGGATCTGCCCCCGAAAGGGGACCAACATAATAAGGCCTTACACCTCACTGTGGTGTGTAGGCAAATGAATGTCCCTATGAGCCTGGTTGATAATGGCTCTACAATCAATGTATGCCAACTCCGCACTACAAAGAAGTTGGGCATAAAAAATGAAGAATTGACTCCCTCTACTTAAGGGATTCGTGCTTACGATAATACTCGTCGTCAAGCCCTAGGTACTATCATGCTAAACATAACTACTGGAGCCATTGAATGTCGCACCAAGTTTCAGTTGGTGGACATTAAGGCTTCTTTCAATCTGCTGTTAGGTCGTCTTTGGCTTCATGAGCTAAAGGCGATCCCATCGTCGTTGCACCAAAAGGTTCAATCTATAGTTGGAGGGATTCCAATTACAATTGATGCCTCCCCCATGCGCATTCAAGTTATCGATACTCCCATTATCCATGTCGAACATGATGAGGAAGATAAAGATCTCTGGGGGTTTTCGTTGGACTATGTTCTCATGATCGAATAAGAGGAGAAATGTAACCTTGACTTTGATCCTTATTCAAATACCAATGTTAATGCCATTATGAAGAAGCAAGGGCATTTCCCTGGAATGACCCTCGGACTCATAAAGAAAATGGCTGAACTTTGGGGCCATCTTGGTGCACTTAAGAAGGATACCTTTGGCTTGGGATTCAAGCCAACAAAAGAAGATGTGAAACAAGCTCTCATGAAAATGAAGGCTCATAATAATTCTCGAATCATGAAGATAGAAATGGCCATAGACCCATATCCATTTACTCTCAATGGTCAATATATCAAAGAAGGGGAAAACTTCCCATGCTATGAATTCCATAGCCTTTCGTCCACGATGGGAAGCGTGAGGCAGGGTTTGAGATGTTCCTTAATTGTGACTTCGTCGATGAAGGCGATGAGCTCTTCACAACTAAGAAACAAGCTAGTCCAAGATTTGATGATATGAACATTAATGTTCTTTTTGGACTAGAAAAGAGTGAACCCAAGCATGTCTGCAATGATGATTCCAAGATCATTCAAGCTGTCATATCAAGCAAGGATTTTGACCCCTCTGAATTTATTGTCCCGGCTGATAATGTGTCAAAAGGATGGTGCAAGATGGTGAAGATCACTACGCCAAGTGGAGAGAAGTTGGAAGTGACCGCTGGCAAAGGTCCTATGTTTGATGAATGTGAGTCATTAGGGTCCGAGTCCGAGTCTCAGTCTAAGTATGTAGGCGAGTCTTTAGGATCTGAGGCTAACCCCCTTTCTGCTATGGTGTCTAATGTAGTTCCCCTTAATGCTAAGTCTCTTGTTGAGTCTCCTCTTTCTATCCCAAATAATTCCGGCGAGGTCGCAGCTGACCTTGCCCTCCTTGATGTAATGACCAATTAATTCAATGAAATGAGTACCTTTGCTTACGATGTGTGTCATTCCCCTGACCCTGATAAATATTGCTTTGCTAATGATAGAAATTACAAAGAAATAATAAAATCAATGGAAGAACACGAAAATAAAACAGCAATCATTGAAGATACAAAAACAGTTAATAATTGTAATGATACAACTACCAAAGAAGTAAAAATTGGATTAACACTAAGTCAAGATGAACGCAAAGTACTAATTAACTTGCTTAGTGAATTTGTTGATGTATTTGCTTGGTCATACCAAGATATGCTAGGAATTGACAGGGATATAGCTCAGCATACAATACCTCTCATTCCAAGTATGAAGCCTGTCAAAGAAAAGTTGTGCCGTATGAAACCGGATGTGGCTCTCAAAGTCAAGGAAGAAATCAGAAAGCAATTGGTTGCAGGTTTCATCAAAGTATCCAAGTATTCATAATGGATAGCAAATGTGGTTCCAGTTCCGAAGAAGGATGGAAGGGTAAGAATGTGTGTTGAATACAGGGACCTCAATAAGCCAAGCCCGAAAGATGGGTTCCCTCTACCTCACATTGACATTCTGGTCGATAACACAGCAAACCATGCACTCCTATAATTCATGGACGGCTACACCGGATATAATCAAGTATTAATGGCCGTGGAAGACATGGAAAAAACAACATTCATCACACAATGGGGTACATATTGCTATACGGTAATGCCATTCGGGTTGAAAAACATGGGTGCCACCTACCAAAGAGCAGCCACAACATTGTTACATGATATGATGCACAAGGAGGTGGAGGTTTACGTTGATGATATGATCGTTAAGTCAAAAGATCGCCCAGGCCACATGATTGCACTTCGCAAGTTCTTTGACAGACTCCGCAAGTACAACATGAGATTAAATCTAGAAAAGTGTGCATTCGGAGTTACGTCAGGCAAACTACTTGGATATGTAATCAGTTCTCGAGGGATTGAAATAGATCCCACAAAAGTCAAAGCAATCATGGCCATGCCACCACCCAAGACTGAGAAAGAAATTCAAGGCTTCATTGGAAGGATGCAATATATAAGTAGGTTCATATCAAAACTCACGGCGATATGTGAACCTATATTCATGAAACTCGAGAAAAATGTTCCAGTCACATGGGATGATGATGCCAAAAAGCTTTTGACAAAATCAAAGAGTACCTGGTGTAAGAAGGGTGATCCCATTCGTAAGGGGATCCTTTCTTAGATGCACATGGCCATTTAAAAGCCTAGAACTTTACACTTGTTAGGGTGTAGTAGGATTTGAATTCCTGACTGTTTGGGAGACCTTGAATCAGAAATGATACTCTCATCACGCCTTTTTGTAAGAAACAAGTAGGAGTCGCCAATGAGTTTTAGGAAAACTCATAAACCTCGTTCATGCCTTTCTTCCATGTGGAGTTCATGGAATAATTAGCGCAAATCATAAGTTTAACCATGCCTAAATTGGTCTAAATAAACCAGAAATGAGTTCGGGAGCAAGGGTACTAAAATAACGTTCCTTTTAGGGAGGAATCGCTATTCTAGCCCTAGTACGGCCTCTACTAGCTCTTCCTTTTTCACAATTCCATTACCAAACAATATACGCAACGTGATACCTAAAACTATGTTAGTTGATTTTATTTAAAAGAATTAATCACATAGGAATTACATTGCAAAAAGTCGTTATTCTTATTTAATAATATTCGTGAAAGAACAATTAATAAACAAGATTCGCCTTGTCTTAAGTGAATTAATTAAAACAACAATTAATTATTAAAATTATAGTCTTGATTAACGAAAGAGTACTATGTGAATTAATTAATTAATTAATTAATAGTATGTTTAAAGTGATCAAACAAAACTAATTAATCAATTAAATTTATTTAAACAATAAAAGAAAAGTGATTTATCTAAGTGCAAAGGAAACTAACCGTTCTTCTTTTATGTAAAATCTCCGTTTTAATGTGTTTATGGACTTTCTTTCTTCTTCGTACCTTCAAGGACTTCAATAGAATCAATTAGTAGTTGAAAGTATTTGGGAAAGAGAATAAAAAGTAGTATGATAGTAAGAGAAGTTGAGAGATTAGGGTTTTGAGAATACTAGGGTTTTAATTCTGAATTTTTCCGCTCACCGTAATGCTGAACGAAGACCCCTATTTATAGGCCTAGGGATCTAGGTTTAGGGTTTTAGAGCCGCGCTGTCAGGTGGCACACGCATCTCTCTAAGTCGCGCTGGGTACCGCGCGCATCTCAATGAGTCGCGCGTGCAAGGCGCGCGCCACTGATTGAGTTGCACTGGTTTGCGGTTTGCCTTATACGAAAATGTGATTTTAAAACTTCCAAAACTTTTGATTGCAGAGTCGAATTAAGGCCTGTGAGATATCAATGGAAATATATGAATGTCTACTTTCCAATTCTATTAGAATTAGGTTAAAATATGTTATGGATCAAAAGTTATGGCGGTTGGAGTGCAAGGGTGTCGGTTTTAGGGCCCGGTTTAGTGTTTTGATCATAACTTCTTCGTTTTTGGTCGGAATTGGGCTTGTAATGTACCGTTGGAAATTTCTTTTAAAGGGCTATCCAACATTACAGGATTTTCATGGGAATTTGAGTTTTGGTTTATCTATTTGGCTCGGTTTTCAACAATGTTGGTTTCATTGGATCCAATCATTGCATTCAACGCATTTGGGTCCGTTATTAATCAAGTTTAAACATGTATGAATATTTTTTAGGCCTAATTAGTAATTTTACAAGGCTATAAGATAACTTGGTCTCAAATATGGGTTTCAACTTACTTCATAATTCTTTTCATAGTCCATAAACATTTCAACTTTGATCTAACATGAAAAACGGATTTTTATAACATCATCGCATTTCGTTTCGGTACAAGAGGTCAAAAGTAGGTGTCTACAGTTAGCCCCCACTTTGATCGAGTATAGAATAGACGATGATCAAAGTAGTCAGGGAAATAAATCCGAGGCTCATTCTGTGAAGTTCCCTAAAAATAGAGAATCTTTCAGAAATATTAAGGATGTCGAAACGATCCTTGGTTCGCTAAGTGTTTGAAACAAGTAGCTATTAAGGCTAGAAAAAGTTTTTCCTAGTCTTAACGCGCTAAAGAATCTAGATTGATCCTTTGCAATTATAGAACACTTTTACAGGTGAAGGTGTTCTAGGTGATATCAAGTCATTAGAAGATATCGGTTTTAAAAGGATAAAAGGGGACGATTTCCTCTCAATCGTGTCATCGTTGGTCTAAAGTCCCTCGATATGTCATTGACACTTTAGCCTAACTTTAACAAAGTAAAAAGATGAAAAAGTGTTTTCGGTATTCGAGCCGAAATGGTCCGGTATTCAAGCCGGGTCCGGTATTCGAACCGGATGTTCACAAGATAGAAATACATGTCTCAGGACTGGAGGCATATATCCAAATCCGGTAAGAGAGAAGAAAGTCAGCAACTCTCTCAGCAGTTTTGTCCACAAGATGAGTACACGTGTCTCAGGACTGGGGGCACGTGACTACATAGGCGCAACATCGTCTCGTCGCATCTTTATACAGGTAAGTTAGTAAGCGCACTAACTATCGTATTCGCTTCTATTCAAGAAGTGCCTATTCCTGATGGTTCGGCGTGCCTGTCGACTCTTTAGCTAACACCTACAATAATTCTCTACCTTTAAGTTCCGAGAGGTAGATCTCGCAAAGCTTGGGCTGAAGTGAAATTTTACACAACACCTACGCAGTACAATTTTGCGTCGTACAATACGCCATTTGCATTTTTACGCTGCATGAAAACGCCTTCCTTTTTGCTTCGGACGTGAAAAAAGAAGAAAACCCGGAAATTTGTAATGTCATTACAGTAAAATGACAAACCTGTCTATGGGTGTTGTTACGTAAAACACCACCACGGAACGTCTTAAGGCACCCTTACAAAAAACATTCAAAACGTATGCTTGGGGAAGGCATAAAGCACGGTGTGCATGCAATGTGATGAAAAAAACTAACAAACAAGAAAACAAAGTACAAAATGCAAAGCAATTCAAAAGATTTTGATAATTTGTGCGCCATTACGTCTAATAACGAGCAAAAACCATTGAAAAAATGATCAAACGGATCAAAATCTGGATATCGGTCATTTTAGTGACCAGTGTCCACGCGCAACTCAGTAGGTCGCGATGTCCAGACGCGCGCATCGTTCTGAGTTGCGTTGGTCTGTCACGCGCAACTAATTCAGTGTGACTTTTCATTTCGTTCTGAGAATGTCGACGAACCTCAAGAGATCGTCTGCCGCGACTAGGCTCCCCCCCGTCCGAGCCTCTATGCCTCGAGCGCGAGAGAGACCTCCGTTGTTCCTGAAAAACACAAAATGAAAAGATGTCAATGGTGCAAGATAGAATAAATGGTAAATATGGGGAAAAGAGTGAACATACCTCGAGAACATCGCCAGAACCACCCCGATAACTTGCGCCACGTCAAAGCTTGATGGTGCAGTACTTTAAAGCGTCAACCAGCTTCATGAATCCCATCATGGTCGAGTGCGTAGGCTGAGAACAAAGCAAAGAAAAATCAGTAACAAGCGGTATTAAAAAGGATGAATAGTATGTTAAAAAACTTACCAGCTCAAACACATCAGGCAAAGACTCTTGTGCCTGTTTGAAACCCTCTGGCGCGTCAACAATATGATCCTCATAAATACCAATCGGCCCCGGGTAACGGACATATTGAGGCGGGACCTCAATCTTCCGCATACGGCGAACAGTCGTCTAAAAATACGATCGAATAATCAGGTTATTCGACGGATTAAACAGAATCTAGCGACAAAACTCTCAAAAGAAATCATACCTTGGGAAGACGGGGTGGAGGAGCCAAAGAAGGAAGCAAGTCCTGCGAATAATCGCCCTTCATGTGCACAAGCTCCTGCCAAGGAAAAGTGTAGCGCTCTCCCCTGTTTGACAGCTCCCTAAGCAAACGTGAGTCCAGCATCGACTCCGGCGGAGGAAGAGGCACCACAAAGCGATCAGCGCTGTGCTGACCAACAACGCGCTCCCCAAGATACCAAGCAAAGCGTCTAGTACCAACAAAAATAGTACGATACGCCGAAAGCCGCAAGGCCTCGGGAAAATCAGTCATCCCAGCCCAATACAAGGACGATACTGGATCTCAACAGCGACCTGAAAACCATAAAAAGTTGCAATGAACGCCGAAAATAACATCAAGGTAGAGAAAAACATGCTGCGAATTCAATTCTTACACCAATAGAAGAGGTGCCTCGGCACAGCAGCCTGCGCAGCGTAGGGACAGACTCCACTTGTGACTCGCCTCGGTCACGCTAGCTGGCTCTAACAGGGAAGTCATGGACCGCTCCACGACGCCATCGAGGGGCCAACCCCAGAAATTACTTATAGAACCACAACTGCAATGAAAAGTAGTCTCTAAGCACAAGAGTTAAACAGGTTAAAACAAAACAAAAAGAAGAAAGATCGTCACCTCTACGACTCTCCATAAACCGTAGATGATGACAGGGGCCTGGTCATTCAGCTGCCTAAAGCCATGACGTAGCAACGAGAGAAGATCGGCATATCCAAGGCTGGCCCAACTATAGGATCATATCTCGCCGATCCTGAACAGAACAAGTGCACGTGAACTCCTTTTAGGAGAAAGAGTCACGGAAATGAGAATCAAAATGAAGATCCGCACTCGCTGCTCAGGTGATGTCTCATCCATGTCAAAGCCACGGGCAAGAACAAAAGCCAACTCTGATCGCCCGCTCTTAGGACCACCTCGAGGCACCGGCTGAGTCTTGATATGCTAAACGACCGGATCTAACAAATCTGCTACCCCGGCCGCCCCCTAAGTGAGGTCAGGAATCTGCGCTACGACCCGCTCGGTGAAGCTTAAGCCGCTGATCATGCTAAAATCTAGGGGGTTCACTATCATCTCCCCCCAAGCGAAGTGAATAGTGTTAGTAGTATCCCTATAATACTCTAACAACGCAGGAACAATTGTCGGGCCACAACCCCGGGGGCTGCAAAACCCTACGACGGCCAAATAAAAATCTACTGAACCAGCATATTCCCACAAGGCGTTCATAATGGGATCCCTCATTATAATCCCATATAGCCAGGTAACTAAATCTCTAGCTCCGGATCCATGATGGCGAAGCATGTCATCGACTATGCCGGCAAGTGGACGGTGAGAAACATGGTTCTCATGGTAGAAAACCAACTCGTCTGGTGTCCACGGAGGTGGAATCCACCTACCCCTACTCGAAGAAGGGCGAGGCTCGGTCTCTAGGGAATCGTCGTCCATTTCCTCAGGAAATGTAGGAGTGTCCTCCCGAAAAGCCTGACGCCGACCATGAGTAGAAAGATCGCGATCCTGTTGTCTAGGCATGCTATTACAAAAATAAAAATCTAAATACTTAGCATCATTTCCTTAGTTAATTAGTTATTTATTAAAAAACGGCTTAACAGTTATCTCAAAATGCATTTTCTATTATATGCAAAATTTTTACCTCAAGGCTAAAACTTAGCAAAATAATGGAATTATTTCTAGTATTTAGTCTCTCCATGACGAACTAATAATATGTTTTCCTAATTGCATGATACTATGTTCTCCACGACAACATACACAAAACAGAGCATGTTTCAAAATTGCACAAGAACGATAAATCGGCACATCATGGCATGTTTTACAAGATCTACAACCAATATATCACCATTTCAAGTGCAAAAGAATAACATGAACAACAAGAACACCATTTCACACAAGTAGTACCAAAAAATTGTGATTTGCTCAATTTCTCACCAAAACACACAAACATGGTCTCAAATTGCTCACAAACACACATACATTCATATACAAGTCCATTCATAGCAAGAATGTTGACACGGAAGCTCAAAATTAAAAACCCCCAATTTGATTAGCATTTATGGAATTTACAAAAAAAATTGAGACAAAAGCAAAGGAAACTTACATAGATCCTTGTGAGAAATCAAAATTGAGGAAATTAGCAAAAAATTGGAGAAAAATTTGGTGGAGATTTGAGCTCCTAAAGCTCGAAAAATCGCAAAAATGCTGCATTACGACAACCGCAACCACCGCGGCACGGGAATATGTCGCCGTGTCACTGTGAATGCTGGATAGTGGCGGAGATCAGGCGGCAGCAGAAGAGCTCAAGCAACAGCATCGACAATATACAGAGGAAAAAAGGCAAAAAAAAATGGTCGTGCGTAGGTCGAACGTCGTATCACGGTGGATTCTCCCGCTCGCCAGTGCCTTTTGCCGTGGCACGGTGGCCGGATAAATATAAAAGAAAAAAAAAAGGAAGAAGGAAAGAGAACAGTAGGAAATCGAGATTTGAAATGGTGAAGGAAAAGTGGCAAAAATGGGAAGCAGCAACTGATATTTAAAGCCAAAAATAACGTTACGCTCTTCCGTTCCCAAGCCACGAATCCAGTTACCACGCAACGGTAAAACAACGCGTGACACAGTGACAAATTCAAAAAAAAAAGGTCCCGCGTCATGGGGATTTCCAACGTCTGATAGGCCTGCCCACCGTGTCGCGGGATCATTTATCGTGGTGCGGTACCTTGCTTGTGTCCTGCATGCTCCTTAAACTTCTCGACAAATATTCGGGCATCTTTGACCAAGTTGGAACGATTTTCCGCAATTTTTGGACAGTTATTTTCTCACCGGAATTGCGCAGAAAATTTTAATTGGTATTCAAAGGGTACCAAAATTACCGATTTACCCCTAACAAGCACTTTAAGCACCTAATATAGTCGGATAGTCGACTTGAAGGTAAATCATCAGCGACCCACGTTCGGGGATAATCGAACCATCATGCACTTGCAAATTTCAGCGATTATATTGAAAGGAATGGTGTCCTTCGAACAAGTGTATTATTCTGATAGCAGGTTTAGAATTATTAGAAAGCTAATATATTCAGTAAGGTCAAGTGATCGAAATGTCTAGGTGGAGGCCGCTTTCGATCAGTAATATTAATGTATAATTAATATTACATCTTAATCTTGACTGAACCCTTTGGGTCACACCCAAGCAAATATACGAACCGACACGACGAATTAATTCAAAAGAAATTAATTCGTCGCCCAAGTGTCAAATATTTAGACGTCAGAAATTCGAGCTTAGAGCGTCGGAAGTCGAGTCAAAAATAGTAAAAGACGAGACGACAAAATTAGTAATAAATCAACAATTACATGCTGGGTGGATTGCTAAAAGTCGAGTTAAGCCACGCAATGCTAAAAGTCGAGTCAAGCCACGCAATGCTATTTTCGAGGGTTTTTTCGTTTTTACGAAAACTTTTAAGTCTTTCTAACCTTGAAAATTAATTGCATATTTATGGTGGTTATGTAATTGGTTCAATACATATTTTATATGCAATTTTAAACGTCTTTAGGCATGATTACTTGGTAGTAATTTGTGCTTGAATGCTTGGTTTTATTTTTTCACATAATTGCAAACTAATTGCATTAAGTGTGAAATTGTTGTTCTTTGAGGCCTCCAAGTATTAAAGATTCAATCTTTAATTATGTTAAGTTATTGAAACTTTATATTACTAAATTCCATGAATTTTTGTTAAACTTTGTTGATTTAATCATTTTTTAGTTGATTGGAATCATAAAGTTTGAAACTTTATGATAAAAAAAAATTGTTTATCTTCATATCGGAAGATATAATTTTTCAAGGATTCACAAGTATTAAAGTTGGAATCTTTATTGAATTTATGTTCATTTTTCCAACTCCCTCTTATTTTGTCAAAAACTCAAGGTTAATTTAAATTAATTAAATTAATAGTGAGTAATTGCCCTATTATTATAAGTTAAACCAATTTAATTAAAGAATGGTTCTTGGGAATTATTTTGGTTACATGCACTTTAAAAAATTTATTTAAGTTGACTTGTTTAAATTTTTTAATTTTGCTCAAATGAATTAGTTCTAAAATTAATTTAGAATTAATAATTATGTCACGCAAAATTGGGATCAAATCCCGAGGCTGTGGCACACAAAACGAGGCAACACATCACTTGGCTAGCCATAGCAGCCCGCATGTGGCTGCCAAGGATGCAGCTCCGAGCTTGCGCGCGAGCCGTTGCGTTGCTGCTGCTTGCTGCCAGCAGCATGGCACGCCAGCAAGCACCAAGCAGCCGCACAGCGCAGCAGCAACAAGGTGATGTGCACGCCTGTGCGTGCTGCCTTGCGTGGCTGACCGCAGCTGGTGCAAGCACGAGCACATCGTGCATCGCTTGGGACTTGGTGCATGCGTCGTGTAATTAGGGGTATGCGTAGACGTTGCTTGCAAAGAAATGTAGTGCAATGAATTCGTTCAACATGGCCATCAAGGGCCACGTTATTGATGTGTGAAAGTTCGCTGATGTGGGCGGTGTAACGCTTAGCGACATCGGGCCCACTCCCACGTTCATTAGCATCAAACGGTTGTGCGAAATGTGAGCACTCCATGTCTTAGTGCTAGGCACTTAGACACTTTGGACTACTTATTTTGCTTAAAAATTGTCGTTTTAATTATTTTTATTAATCTAATTTGTTTTAATTATTTTAATAAATTTTGGAGGCTAGGCCTCGGTTTTGAGCAGCATTGTCAAAATTTATTTTGACAAATTTTGGGAATTACCGGCTTTATTAATTGGATTAATTAGGTTGGATGCGAAATTTAGTGGGAGCTTCAAATATTAATTGCGCTTATTTACATAACCGGTTAAAACAACTTTGACTAGTTTTATTTAGGCTTGTTAATTGGATTAACCACCTAGATTAGTTACTAGTTCACACGTGTTTATGCATTGTTACTTGTTTATCGTTGTAAAATGCATGGGCCATTCACAAATAGTGAATGGATGAATGTAATGTATATTCTCTCACAGGTTTTATGAAATGGCAACTAGTGGGGCCCGATAAGGATAGAAAATACGGATTGCGATACGTGATGAATTTTTGTAAATCTAAATACGGTCTGCGTACCGTTGAGTATTTTTGTACCTTAATATTTAGATGTGTACTAATCGTAGATACTATTAGTTACATTTAATTATGGTCAAGTCTTGAAGATGGAGGTTCTTGGAAGAAGTAGCCATGAAAGTTGCAATGAAAACCTTTTGAAGATTTGAAGATCTCAAGGGGTCATACTAGTTGCCAAATGCATCTATATTTATTTTTTCTATATATATATGTTTATGTATTTGAATTATATGTTAGATGCATGTTTAGGATTTCACTTAAATCAATGAACATAGAAACCCTAGGTCCCTAAATATTAAATAAAAACTTGCCATTCCAAAACAACACTTACCAAACAAACGAGGGTAGTGGTGGGCTACGCCAAAGCGAGGAATCACTACCTCTCCTAGGAGCGTAAGGCATACCGGGTATGCAAGTTGGTTTTGGTTGTACTCAACGATATGAGTGATGGAGTTCTAACATGTCGTGGAAAAGTGAATAAATTGTTGAGAGAGCATTAGATGCGATGATTTATTCAACCAAGAGTGGCTTGGAGCCATTAGCAAAGCGTTGCTTACCTTAGGAGATTGAGTGTTAAGACAAGTCAGAGCATGCTTAACCACTCTTTGTTTCTTCGAATCTTGGAATCGACTTATTCTCACCAAATTGGGGACAACTTTAAATGTGTGAATAAGACGTTTTTTAATAAGTTTGATTAAAATGCATGAATTCAATCTTATTTAAATTTCATGAATGGTTTTTCATTTCAAAATTCTTTCAAATGTAGAATTATGTCTTCAACTATCGACAACAATCTTATGTTCCCTGAAATTCCCGAGAAGTTATCATTTAGCTTATATTTGGTAAACTTCAAGGAATGGGAAGAGGAACTCCATTTGACCCTCCGCAATTGCTACCTAGAGAATTTCTTAGATACGCCCATCGCGAGTTTCTACTCAAAAGGGATTATGAGCAATATGGCTCATGAGGAGTGGAGTTATGATTTCAAGAGAGTCTCTCGACTCATGGCAAACTCCATTCCGGAACAGTGGAAGAAGAAATTCTCCAACTACCTTCCGGATGTATTTCTCAAGGCTCTAGAAGATGTGGTCAATTTGAGGGTAACAAAGAGCGATAAGGGAAATTATGATGGACTCGTGGAAAAAGTGACTAGGTCATTGTCTAACATGAGGATCAAGCCACCGCAAGATGGATGTCTTAGCAAAGAAAGGCAAGAAGTATGGGCTAGGGTCTATAGTGCAAGACTTAGACCCGGGATGCCACTTCAAGCCCATGTGCAAAAGATGACAAGGTTATTTAACCATCTGGAACAGATTGGTAAACCGGTGGAGGATGAGCAAGCGGCTCATATGCTTTTAATCTCACTCCACTCGGGATATGTTGTAATTAAGATGCGACTTACAAACAATCGGAACAAACTGTCCTACAAGGAAGTTTTCCAAGAGCTCCAGAAAAAAGAGCTCCAGAAAATCTATTCTTGCAAGGCAGCTACGTTTGCTCTAAGGCTCAAGAAAAAGGAGTTCAAAAACAAGGCAAACATGCACTGCTTCTATTGTAGTAAGCAAGGCCACTACAAAAGAGAATGTAGCGAGTATCTGGAAGATGAAGCAAGAGGAAAGATAGCCTCAATCTCAGGTATCATCCACACACTTGAAAATAAGCAATTTATAAGGTATTAGATACCGGAAAATTGACTCATTTTTGCTCTTATTTCAGGAACGAAATGAGCGGTGTTTTTCAAGTGGTCATGAGTACACAAGTGGAAGATGAAGAAAATCTATCCAAAGAAATCTTGTAATCTCATGTATTTTGTCTAAATTCTAAAACTTGTTAAGTTTTATCTACCATACTTTGATCTTGCGACGTTGGACGTCATTTTAAACCTTGATCACAAGACCTTTTGTTTAAATGTCTTGTTTATATTTATGGAAATTACAACTTTTGTGTTTTTAGACAAAATTGTTTATGATAATACTAAAAGAGCTAAGACCATGGAGTCAAACCAAACTTACTTGTGGCATTGTCGTCTTGGCCACATTAACATCAAACGCATCAAGAGACTTCTACAAGAAGGTGTTCTTGACTCTTTCGATTTAGAATCGTTTGAGAACTGCGAGGGATGTTTATTTGGCAAGATGATTAAGCAGCTATTCTGCAAGCTAGGAGAAAGGGCAGGAGACTTATTAGGTCTAATACACACTGATGTATGTGGACCAATGAGCTCAACCACAAGAAATGGACACCGATATTTTATCACCTTCGCAGATGACTATAGTAGATATAGTTATGTCTACCTAATGTCGCATAAATCTGAATCGTTTGAAAAGTTCAAAGAATTTCATAGTGAAGTTGAAAATCAGCTTGGCAAGAAAATCAAATCCCTTCGATCGGATCGAGGTGGTGAATACTTGAGCCAAGAATTCGATGACCATCTGAAAGAAAAAGGTATACTTTCAAAATTGACACCTTCAGGAACTCCACAATGGAACGGAGTATCCGAAAGGAGAAATCGGACCTTGTTAGACATGGTACAATCAACAATGGGTCTTAGTGATCTTCCTATCTCTTTTTGGGGACATGCACTTCTAACTGCGGCACTAACACTGAATCGTGCACCATCAAAAGCTATAGAAAAGACTTCATATGAATTATGGACAAAGAAACCTCCTAGGTTGTGTAGGGAATATTTCAAGCATTACCCCTAGCTTGAACCCCACTGTGATCATACACTTAAGCATGGTGGCGTCCAAAGGGAAAGAAGATAGAGCAAAAGAGTCGCCAACAAGTTTTAGGAACTTGTAAACCGTTCACAGGGTGAAGGTTACACCCCTTAACGATCCAAGAGATCGTTAACTCCAATAGGTCTAGAACCATGACTGGTAGTTCGGGGATGAAGGTACAAATCCAACCTAAAAGAAATTGAACCTGCCCTAATAATAGGCCTCTACTTTATTCTGATCATATTCATGTGCGCTTTCTTACTAACATGCAATCATTAGGTTAACCCTAAACCTGTTTATCTATGTTGGTTGAATATTAATGCACAAATAAAACTATTATTGGCGATCACTTGAATTATAATCAAATTAACCCTAAACAAGATTATTAATTATCTTATTAAGCGTGATTACAAGTACAAATTCCCTTTAAACATGCATAAAAGGCATGATCAAGCAATAACAATAAATATAATCAAGCAACATAATAATAATAAATACAATAATAATAATAATAATAATAATCATAATCATGAATCATAAAAATAATCATAATCATGTTAAAGCATAATAATAACAAGATCCTAGGCATGATACTAACAAGATTATTAACAAACCCTAGCATGTCACTCAGCAATAAAAATCAAAGCTTTAGCCCTAACATGATACTAACAATCATAAATATTAGGAAATAATATAAAAGGCATCATACTTGATATTAGGATTTTTTAGTTGTTACCCTAAACATGATACTAGGAAGATCAAAACACCCTAACATGAGGCTAGGAATTATAATAACAACCTAAACATGATTTCTACATCATAATATCAATAAAAACCATTAAAGCACTTACTTGGATGCCTCGTACCTCTTTCTAATAACAAAATACACGCTTTAGTAACTTCAAAGAAAATAATAAATAATTAAATTAAATAATTAAAAAAAGGAATTAAAAAAAAATTTAAACTAGATTTGGGATTAAACCCTCAGAAATTAAACCTTTAAACTTCGAACAATGCTAGGTGTTTCTTGGTCTTGTGTATGCGGAATTTTGTATGTAAAAAGGTTGGTTTAGAAAAGTGAGAGAGAAAGAACAAGCTTTAGCTTCGAGAGAGAAGAGAATTAGAGAATAGAGAATATTTATGAGAATTGAATATGAAAACGGAGATTTTAGGAGACTATTTATAGAGAAAATCAACCAAACGGATGAAAAAACAAATCAAAATTTCGACGAGGAAAAAAGAAGTTAGCGCCAGACGCTGACCATTAGCGCCAGGCGCCAGGCATTAGCGCCAGGCGCTAATGTCTGTCGTCAGGCGCTAATTAATTTTTTCACGTGTTTTCTAAATTCAGATACTCCCTTTGTCCCCGATTGATAGTCACTTTTGCCATTTTTTGTGACTCAAAATGTTAGTCACATTTGTTTTTTTCAAGTACCATTAATATTATTTTTTTACCAAAATTCTCTAACATTTGCAAAAATATTTGTGCGAATTTAACTTTACCACGTAAATTTTACTTTTCCATGTACTTTAAATACTTTCTCTCTCTACTTTTTTGCATATCCAATGTAAATTTACTTTTTCAATGTACTTTCTTTAATTCTCCTTAATTTCCATGATTTTTCTTCAAAAGTGACTATCAATCGGGGACGGAGGGAGTAAAATTTAGTCGTACAGAAGGGCAAAATCGTATTTTCCTTAAAAAACTCTTTTATTCTGATTAAAACACTAAAAAGTCAACAAAAGTTAATTTATCAATGCTAATTGAATTAGGAATGAAAAGAACCTTTTAGAAGAATCTAGATGACTAAAACCAATCCTAATTGCATTAGGAATGATAAATCAATATTAGGCCCTCCTCTAGATCATTGGGCCGCATATAAGGCTCAAACCGGGCCCAGTTTAGTAATTTGGCCATTACTTCCTCATTATTCATCGGAATTGGGCTTATAATATATCGTTGGAAAGTTCTCTTCAAGCCCCATCCAACTACACCACGATTGGACCCATACTATGGACCAACCAAACTGGATTGGCTGTTTTCTTAAAAATAGGTTTTCAAAAACAGAGAGAAAAGAAAAGAAATTAAAGTTATCCGCAACACTAGACTTTCCACACTTTCACTTCATTCGATTATGATTCGGCGTGAAAGGTAATCATCACCGAGTTTGTTTTTGGGGAGACACAAATGGGTGTCTACAGAAGCCCCCACTTTGACTGAGTTTGGAGAAACGCAAGTTTCGAAAACAAAAGTCAAAGTATCGATAGGGACATAGAACGATTTAGAACGTTCTGCGATCCTAAATCACTCTTATAACGCCGATACCTGAAAACTAGCATTAGTTAAACAGATAAAAGAGTTAAGAAACGCGTATCTTGCATCGTCGAGCACACGTCTCTAAAGGTAACCGATTTGCTGCTGCATTGCTGTATTTGTATACTTTTGACGACCTCCTACAAGCTAGAGAATGCCGCCTGAAGACTGCTACGCTTGTAACTGCCTCCAATTCCGCCATGATTGACTTCTGCAAGCTAGAAAACCCGATCGAAGATTGCTTCGCTTGAAACCACCTTCTAGCACTTTGTGATCATCTTCCTCAAGCCAGGGAACACGATCGAAGACAACTTCGCTTGAAATCACCTTCTGTTGTTTATGACAACTCTCCGCAAGCTAGGGAACGCTGCCGAAGATATCCTCGCCTGAAGCTATCCTCATTTGTTGCGATAATATTCCAAGGAAAATTACCAAAGACCCACGCTTCTCGATCTTTAAAAACACGCTTAAACTTTGCTTCCGCGATGCCTGTACGTCGGCGCTTTTGCTGCTTTTTCTGCTTCTGATCCTGTATGTCTGTAATCCCCCGTATTTTTAAATATGTTATAAATGAAATTTAATTTTATTTATAATATTGTTTTGTATTTTTCCGTAATTTAATTTCAAAATATTCAAATTATTAATTTGGGTCAAAAATTATTTTGGTACAAATTATTTTATGAACCTTCATTTTATAATTTATTTCAATACAAACAAAGCCTAGTCCATTTTATTTACCTAATTGGCCCATTAATTTTATGAGGCCCAATCTTCTTACTTACCCTACAACATTCTCTCCTATAAATACCCCATTAATCCCCAAAAATTTCCCACACAAAAAGGTTAGTCTTATTTTCTCTCTCCTTTGTTTTATTAATTTGTACAATTATAATTATTGATTTATGGATTTTTATTTTATTGTTTGAAAGTAATTTAATTAGTATCAAGTTGTATTTTGATGATTAAACTTTATAATTTCAGATTTTATAATGTCATAATTTTCAGATTTTGTAAATTTTACAACTTAGGGTTTTTAATTATTGAAAATCATGATTTTAGGGTTTTTATGAACAATTGATTTAGGGCTTTTATAGTAATGATGTTTTTAAATTTTGGTGATTATAACTACTGATTAGTTTAACTTAATTCCAGATTATTTTAAACACTTAAATTCGTGTTTTAATTTTAAGATTTCCGTTCATTAATATTAATCCCGATTAGGTTCTGAACTCATCCGAATTTGATGAAAAAATAGTGTTTTTCATGTGGAAACAACGTTTTAAGAAAGCTTCACCACCTTTGGTGGCACCACCCTTTCGTCGCCAAATTCAGCCTCTAAATATGATTTTCGGGCAGTTTTTTATTTTAACGAAGTTTTTTTATACTTAAAATATTATCCTTGAGTTTGATTAATAAAATTAATTATGTTTAAAGTTAATTAAGTATAAATATATGTTTTTATTGAATTTTTAAGTGTTGGAAATAGTTTCTAAGTACTACTTTTGATGTTTTATAAAGAGGGTTTAATCACCCATTAAAAAGGGAGATTATTAGGGGTTTTTAAATAATTTTCAGATTTTTATTAAACTTTAAACTTGCTGTAATTTAATGTATAAGAGTGTATTTTAAGGTTTTTATGAAGAAAATTTAAAGAACTATATATAAACCTTTAATTTTAACTTAAGGGAAGGTTTTAAAGTGTTGTTTGATTTGGATTTTGAAGGTTTTAAAGTAAGTTAGTATTGTTGTAAATTTGATTGATTGGGTATTGATTGAGATGTTATTGTTTGGTTTAGGAGAGGAGTTTATTGAAGGTGATTTTTAGATAGTAAAGTGGCATACCAATTCGTTTATTATTCAAGGTACGTACAAGTTACGAAACCTTGCTTGTAGGTGCATGTTTAAGGACGGATCGAGAACTTAGTATCATGTATAGGATTGAGTGAGTTAAATTGTTTGGTTATACATTGTGAATTTCAAATGATGTGCACTATTTTATATTGCAATTATTATTTGTGCTCTAATTATGCAAGGTGCTCTTAGAGGCAAAGGTATGTGATTGGTGTAAAGATTAATTTATTACTCATTCATGATTATGCAAACAGGATGAGTAAAGGAAGAATTCAAGTCTTATAAGACGAGGTTAAGGTTTTGGGGTGCCTTATGCACTCAAGGTGTTTATACACCGAGGTAGTAAAGGGATAAATAATAAGTGTTGTTTGTCACTAATAAATCAAGAATTGAAATTGGAAACTTGTCTTGTTTGATTGAATTGTGTTTAGAATGTTTGCATTCTTATGCATATGAGTCATCACCAAGTCTAAACCTGTAAATCACGTAAAGTGCAAGATGGATGAGCAATAAAACTCTGGATTGGTGCACTTCTGGAGTAATGACAATCAGGGGTTGGGGTACATAGGGTATTAGCTGTGTACTTTTATCGAGGCCGTCTGATCTACGAGTCTCCTATTTCAAATATTATTTTTCTAAAACTAGAAGTTAGGTGAGATCTCATACTAACTACGGTCACGGAGTCGCTCCCGTGGTCGTTGGATGTTTGTTGATGTTTTCGAAAGGAGGCATGGGGTTTTTCTTTTATTGATGTTCCAAATGGGACATGGGTTGGACAACCTTGTCTATTGCTAAATCCAATGAAATAAATAAATAAGTTAGTTAATATTAACTAGTGAAGTCTTAATAAATTTGATGGTTGAGTCATGTGTTGAGTCTATAATTTAATGATGCTTATGATTGATTATTAGTAGCTTGTTAGGGATTTCTTATTTTATTTCGCAGCTTGTATGTACTCAGCTTTGCTGATTGCATGCTTTGTGTGTCTTTCTTTGGTCTTGGCCTTCGCCTTTCAATGACCCTGTGACGATCCAATTTTACACTTGTAATATTGGGGAGCAGATTAACCACAGGTTCTTACATATGCAACATTCGCATCATGGTTGTGGGATTTTGAGTGGAGAGTTGGTTATTATTCGCAGTTTATTTCTTTTTATAAGTTTGAATTTATTTAAACTCTGGTTTTATTTATTTACT
Source organism: Chenopodium album (assembly GCF_948465745.1). NCBI lineage: Eukaryota > Viridiplantae > Streptophyta > Magnoliopsida > Caryophyllales > Amaranthaceae > Chenopodium > Chenopodium album. The sequence goes on from NC_137838.1 coordinate 48,293,674, forward strand.
ACTTTTGTGGGGTTTTGAATAAGGGCCGTAATGTTTCCAAGTTGTATGATTTCATTTGGTTTTGGTTATTGGTTTTGAAACTTATTTATAACTGAGTTAGTTTTTCCGCTGCTATTTTCTGATAAAGCCTTAACGTTTGAACACGTGGCGGTAGCACGCCAGTAATTCTCTTGAATATTGTTCAGGGTCCTCAAAGGTTTAAAGAGAGAATTATTAGGGTGTTACAATGTCAGTGCCTTCTGCTGAATTTTTATGAACCAATATGTCGGTGCCTTCTGCTATACGAACCATTATGTCAGTGCCTTGCGATGAGCCACTGCTTCGGCGCTTTAAGCTAAGTGAGACGATTATTCATCAGGTCAATCACTTTATGCAATCGTAATCGAGCCAATTACTAAATCATGTTAAATTACTTAGAGGGGCTAACTAGCGTACCAAGGAACCCAAAATATATTGCAAGAGGTCAAAATAACCGCACTGACTGGCTGAACATTCTGTCGCCACTGAAATATTGCGGGCGCCGCATGTATGGCTCTAACGCCAGACGCTGGAACTAGCGCCAGGCGCTAAGACTTATCGTCTGGCGCCAAGGACTGTCGCTTGGCGCTAGAGTCGGGTTTTCAATATATACCCATTTCTTCTTCATTTTCGCTACTGCTACTCATTTTTGCTCGAGAAATCGCTCGGAACTTCAATTCACTCGTTCTTGCTCTTTTCTCAACCAAATTCTCTCAAATTTGTTGCAAACAAAGCTTATTCCATCCATTTTCCAGGTCTATATAAGTTTTCCCCAAACTTACTCCGATTTTAATGAATTTTGCGCATGTTTGTTCACAAATTTCTTGAAAATTCGAAACTTGATTTGCTTAATTCACATTGTTTGTCAAATTTTATGCCATGAAATTGCTTGATTATGTTTATATATTGCCTTGGGAGTAATTTGAGACTTGTTTGACTCAATTTGGCGAAGAAACGAACAAATCACCATTGTTGGACCTCAAGGTCGAGAAGACAATGTGGCTCGTTCTTGATGTTTTTGCTAGCAATTCTTGTCCAATTTGTCACAATAATTACCATAGTTTTGCAAGAAATAGTTTGGATGCTTGAAAAATGTCGTATATGCTCAATTTGAATTTGTGCTCTATTTTAGTACTACGTACTCTGTTTTTCGAACATAGTATCATGCGGCTAGGCGAATCTTAGATACTATAGAACCTTAATTTATGATGATTTTGCACAATGTATCATGGCTAGACAGCAAGGTTCGGGTTCACGGTCCCGAGACGTGCGACGGGAGCATGAGCCCGTAGAGGACGACGCCGACCCGTCCACTTCTCTTGGTCCTCTCCCTGAGTGGGATGAGCGGACTCTGTACTTCTCTCCCGTCCACCATATTTCTAAGAGGCTGCGACGTGGGATCACGGTTAGTAGGACACGCTGACACGGTTCAGGCTGCAACACCTTGGGCGACCTGTACAAGATGTACATCAGCATTGACAGAGAAGTGAGACTTCTCTGGGAGTCGTGCGGGTTGACTGTACTGTTTGAGACCTCGGAGGCCATGATTGCCTCTAGCAGAGGTCATCACATGGCCCGTGCCCTGGTGGAGTTCTTTTGGGACACCACCAACACTCACCCCAACCGACTTCAGTCTTATTACGGGACTGGAGTTTAGTTCTGTTGCGCTGCCGTTCGACAACGAGATCAACGTCTTTTCTCCCAAGGTCGAGGAGCTGTTGGGTCCGATTGCTGTTCGGGCTCGTGCTGAGGTAGAGTCGACTCAGTTTAGCGCGAAGGGGATTCGCCGTTCGACTCTAGCGGCGACTTTCGAGGATGATGCGACCACCCGAGAGCAACGGGTGCGCATCTTTGTGCTTATCTTGCTGTCAGGGACGTTCTCCCCTAACAAGGGTAGTAGAGTGCTGCTTTACTAACTACCTACGGTCCATGATCAACATTTGATTGGGACTTATGACTGGGCCAGCTTGGCCTATGCTTACTTTGTTCGAGCGTTACGAGACTCGTGTCGACACCGGTCCTTCACAGGAAACGTCGCTCTATCCGGATTTTGGAGAGTCGTAGAGGTATACTTTATCTCCCATAAAGTTTAGCTCTAATCTTTGATTAGCACTTGTTGATGCTTTTTTCCTTTTGTAGATCTGGTTCCACGAGTATTTTCCCTCGGTTGCGCTTGCGAGACCGTCACCACTCAGGTTTCCAGTGAGTGCCTCTTGGGGAAGCCACCGCGCTGGGTTGTCTACTGCTTATGTTCGAGATCAGATCATCTCCGTATGGTTCTTTATATATTTGAACACTTTCGCATTACCTTTGATAAATTCTTAACTAATAGGCGTTCTTTGTAGGAGCCTAACGTGTAGTACTGGCCGTGGATCGGCTTGGATGTCCCTGGGTTAGCCGCACAATATACTGTTGAGCGTTGCTATTTCTTAGGGACATATGGAGCAGTCGCATATCTTGGAGAGAGGGTTGCTATTCAGCATTCCTCGGACACTTTTGTCGTTCCTGCTCCTCCACCACGTCACATGTTCAACGCCGCGAGGTTAGTGAGCATGTCAGAGAGAGTTGGTACCCCTTGGCGATCTTATACGATCTCTGGGCGGTTCTATGAGGAGGAGCTACTACCGTTGTTAGCTCCAGTCCCTGTACTGGCTGAGGAGGTGGCGGTATGATTTTCATCTTTTACCTTCCGTTAAGTAGCCCCCAAGTAATGTTTTACTGACTTTAATTTGCTTTTGTCAGGCTAGACCTACTGAGTTCGTGCCACCTCGTATGTCCATCCATTATCAGGGGACATACGGGTCGATCAAGGAGATGATTCCTCCGGCTCCTGAGGGTGAGCGCTTCGTGGAGCGGTCGATCCCTCGTCACAAAACTCGGGTAAGCTTATTGATTTGCAATTTTTTTCCATATATGTTATGCATTATTACTGACTTCATTTCCTTGATAGTTCTCGCGCGAGATGGTCACGGCGATGGCACGGTGTATAGATGCCTTCCGGAGCCAGCTCGTTCGGATGAGGAATGTGTCTACGTGTCGTCGCGACGACGTCGTTCTGGAGGTAGTTTTCTTTCTTATTTTTGCGTTACTGCTTTTATTTTGATTGTTTCTGACTTAGTTTCTACTTGCATGGTCAGCCCATTCCTTCTTGTACCCGTACGAGACCTGAGGTTCAGAGAGAGCCGGCGAGGTTTAGCTCGAGACGTCGCCGTACCGGTTCCGGCGGTAGGGGTGGTCGTTTTAAGGCTACCCGAACCGAGGCGGTGGAGGGCTCCGGCTCTTCGTCTAAGGGTGCACACGCTGCGCCAGTAGGCCAAGGAGAGGCTACCTCGGCTCTTAGAGGTGGTGGGATGTACGAGGTCGGCTCGTCATCGCAGCAGCCTCCGCAGCCTTAGCCTCAGGTTGATCTTGAGTGGACGGGTCCTATGCTGAGTTTTCCACCTCCCGAGGAGACCGGAGCTGGAGTTTAAGTTGGTAAAGAGGTCACTCCTTATACTGCGCAGTTTTATGACATGATGGGTGTACGTCCTCCGGCGCCATAGTTTATTCCTGTGCCTTTTTTATTTTGACTTTGTATAGAACTTTGCCTTTATTAAACTCATTATTAGACATATTTGTATATATATACCACTATTTATTTATTATTATTTTCTTTTTTTTATATGCATGTTTGTGTGCGCAAAGAATTGTGATAATTAATAATTTTGCGCAGAAATTCCGTCATTTTTATTATTGATGGAGTGTATATGGAGGGTATCCGACTTTCTCCCCCAAATAGAAAAAATGAAAAAATAAAAATATTGAATTTAAAAAAACTTAAAAGTTGAGTTTAAATAGAATCCGAAAATAATATAATTAATATAATTGACATATTAATTAAGAAGAAGGAAAAATATAATTAGAAAAAAGGTAAGAAAGAATTAAAAAACCGTAAAGTCATTGGTCAGACTCGAATCAGGCAAAAAATGCAGTTTTGAAAAGCTCATATGATAAGACACGTTAGCGCCATCTGGCGCCACGCGTTTTGAGTTAGCGTCAGGCGCTAACTCTTAGCGTTTGGCGCCAGGCTCTAGCGTTAGGCGCCAATGTATGGCGTCTGGCGCTGATGAGCGCTTACTCCGAATCCTTTCCGGATTGAAACTGTGCCGATTTTGTGCATAAATAGCCCCCTGCCCAGCCGATTTTCTTCATGATTTCAGCAGATTAAATATAACCTTAGCTTTTAAAAAAAAACATAATCATGTCTTTAGTCTCTAAAAGTTTTACCAACTTCACTCATGAATGGTGTCGGTCTCTAACTGCCAAGGAGAGAAAAGAGTTAGATGTTTTTCATATGGGGGGTATTTATTGTGTCAAGGGGCTAGATCTTGATGTAGACTTTATTCATACCGCCTTAGAATATTGGGATGTGGATACTGATTGTTTTAGACTAGGGTATAATGAAATTGGCCCTTTGCCGAAAGAATTCGATGCTATCTTAGGCTTCCCTACATTAGATCTTGTAGTAATCCCTAGAATAAATGAATATTATTATAAGGATTTTGAGCGCTTTTTTAATTTAAAAGATAAAGATCTAACAAATATAGTAGATGGTAGCATAGTTAATTTGAAAGAATTTGCTCGCCATTATTTTGATAAACCTTATTCTTAGTCTTTTCATGTTTATATAAGAAGGGCTTTCCTTTTTTGTATGCTTAACCAATATCTTCTCACTAGCGATAGAGCTAATGAGGGTCAAGCAATCATATCAACTATCTTGGAGAACATTGAATCTGGGAGAAATCCAATGTCATTAATTGTTGGAGAGACTATTCTTAGTCTTGATGAATTAAAGAAGAATCCAAAAGCGCCTTTTCGAGGCTCTCCAATTTTATTACAGGTAGAAAAATAATATTTTTAATTACAGAAATCAAAAACATATTTTTGTATAGTAATATTAATTTATTTTCATTGAATTTTTTTACAGATGGTCCTAATGGAAAGACTATAATTAATTAGTCCTCTAGACAACATTAAAAAGTACACTCCAAACTGCTTTGTGAGAAGGAAGAAACGCTTCTCTAAGATGGGGCGCCATGAATGGAAGAAGGTCTTCGGCTCTTGCAATTTTACCATCAAGTGGGTCGTCCCTTGGTGGAAAATAGAAAAGATGATTGGTGTCAACAAGCAACCTTTCTGTCGTCTTCCAAGCTTGTCCAGAATGAATTTTTATTATCCCTGCAGGGTAAAAAGACAGTACGGCCTACTTCAAACAATTTTTTCCGGGGATCTTCGTCGTCCTTATGAATTTCCTGTCTCTCAAGAAGTGGACAAATTTGATGCTTATTGGAGCACTAGACCTTTTATGGGAGGTGATCACCCAAAAGGTTCCTCTTTCCTTGCTCAATGATGTGAAGAAGTGACTTCTGAAGAAACCTTCAAAGGACATGAAGAAAAATCAGAGTAAAACTGATGTGAAGAGTCGTCTAGGTGACAAAGTGATTCCCGTTAAGGAACGCTTGGGTGAAAGAGTTGAGTTCAAAACACCTACAATGCCTAAGAAGAAAAGCTCTACAAAGGATAAAGGAAAGAGAAAAGCTGACACTATAGAGAAGAAGGCTTGGGTAGAGAAGAAACATGGGATCCTAGCTAAGGGAGAGACTATTTACTCCAAAATTGAATGTAGGTCCTCTAAAGGATGCCTACTAGCTAAAGTTATGGATGAATAAGAGGATGCAGATAAAAATTGGAAAAGAGCAAAGAAAGAGAAAAAAGATTAAAGCATTGCTTAACTTTCAATTATTAGACTTAGTATTAAATTTAAAGTTAATTTATTAAAGCTTTATTTAAATTCCATCAATAATGTAATTGTTAATTTTTTTTATTAATGAAATTGCAGCTTTTTTAATTAAATTATCTCCTTTAAATTTAATTTATTAAAGCAATGAAAACTGAAAATTTAATTTTCCAGAAATTTTTTCGAGTACGAAAGTCGAAAATTTTCCAAAAAACACCGAAATATTCCCAAGTACTTTCTTGAAAACTGTCGTCGCACTTTTACGACTGGCGCCAGCTGCGGGAGTCTGGCGTCAGGCGACAGAAGTTGTCGTCAGGCGCTAATGTTAAGCGGCTGGCGACAGAACTTTTTATGTGACGCCGATGTTTCGTCGATTTTCTGTCGAATTTTTTATTAAGTCTGGGATGCGAGGTTTGAAAAAAATAAAGTGGCCGCACCCGTAAAGGGTTGCCTACGTATCCTTTTTTCAGGAATCAGGCCAAATGTAGCTCTCTTGAGTGTCCTACTCAAGTAATTATGGGTAGTAATTTTTAAGTTGGTCAAGATTTAATTTGTCATGTTCGAGAACACATTGCATATCAGTTAATTTTGCTGCACGTCTTGATAGGATTGTTTTGACAATATAGGGTCCAGACCAATTAGGCCTAAATTTGCCTCTTGGATCCAAAACATTTTTCCTTAGAGCTTTTAACACCAAGTCTCCTACTTTGATGTTTCTTGTCTTGACCTTCTTATTAAAGTGCCTAGCCATACGGGGTTGATAGCATTGGGTATGATGTAGAGCTTCTAGTTGCTTTTCATCGAGTAGAATTAGCTCTTCATATCTTGCTCTAGTCCATTCAACTTCATCGAGTTTGCTTTCTAATGCAATGCATAGAGATGGTATCTCTAGCTCTACAGGTTGTACGACATCCATTCCATAAACAAAGGAAAATGGCGTATTTCCTGTTGATGTGCGAATTGACGTGCGATAACCTCACAATGCGAAGAGAAGTTTGTCAGGCCAATCCTTGTAATTTTCTGTCATTTTCTCGATGATAGTCTTTAAATTTTTATTAGCTGCTTCGATTGCTCCGTTTGTCTGAGGTCTATAAGGAGAAGAATGATGATGTTGAATGCCATATTTTTGTAGCAATTCTTCACACTCGGCTTGAAAGTGAGTTCCATCGACAAATAATATTTCTTTCGATAAAAAGCTTGTTTTGTAGTGAGTTTAGCGTATGATTGCACTTCAACCCACTTCGTGAAGTAATCAGTTGCTACTAAGATATATTCGTGACCTCATGTTCTTGGGGAAGTGATTTTACCAATAATGTCAATTCCCCATGTAGAGAATGGCCATAGCGAAGTGTAGGTGTAGAGTAGAGATGGAGGAAAGTGTTGTAAATTGGCGTAAATTTGGCACTTAGGGCATCTTTTTACGTATTGATGACAATCCCTATTCATGGTAGTCCAATAGTATCCTTCTCGTATTATCTTTTGGACTAGCATTTTTCCATTTACGTGAGTATCGTAAATTCCTTCGTGGACTATCCTCATTGCTCTTTGAGCATCTTTTTTTCCAACACATAAGAGAGCCCGACCCTTAGGTACCCTTATGTGTAACTCGTTGTCTATAAGTACGTATTGGGAAGCCAAGAGTTTTAATGCTCGTTTTGCTCTTTTGTCAGCATGGGGAAGGTATTCTCCTTTAGTGACATAGTTAAGTATATCCGTATACCACGGTTCTTCTTCTTCTTCTTCTTGGATCACTCTATCATCTTCTATAGCTTGAATATAAGCCGGTTTATGCCTTTTTTCTATAGTTAGAGTCATTTGCTCGATTTCCGTAGGAATCCTAACCATTGAGGCTAGTCTTGCTAAGGCATCGGCAAATTGATTTTCATCTCTAGGTAGATACGTGTATTCCACCTTCTCTAACTTATTAGTAAGTGTTTCAAGATAAATTTGGTAAGGGGCTAAACTTTTGCTCCTTACTTTCCATCTTTTAGAGATTTGATTGATGATAAGTGAAGAGTCTCCGAATATTCGTAATTTTTTCACTCCCAATGCCAAAGTTGTTTCAAGGCCTACCACGCATGCTTGGTATTCAGCAGCGTTGTTGGTAACGTCAAAATCAAGCTTTATGGATATTGGAACATGCTCTTCTTTAGGTGATACTAGTAATACTCCAACTCCACATCCTTTTTGGTTTGAGGCTCCATCGAAGTATAAGGTCCAAGTATCGTCCTCGGTGACCATCAAGTCTTTGTTTGGAAATTCATTGTCATGTATTGGCGTCGAATCTTCTATTGGAAAGTCTGCTAGAAAATCCGAAACCACATATCCTTTGATAGCTTTTTTTGGCATGAACCTTACATCGAACTGGGCTAAGTTGACTATCCATCTTGATATCGCCCATTGAGTGTAGATTTCTCGAATAAATTCTTGAGTGGATCCAATCGGGAAACTACAAAGACTGTATGCACGAGCATGTAATGTCTTAACTTGGTTGTGGCCCACACCAATGCGAGGCACAATTTCTCAAGTGGTGTATAGCGTACTTCATACTCGAGCATCTTTTTGCTTAGATAGTAGATCGCATTTTCTTTGCCTTCTTCTTCTTGTGCTAGCATGGTTCCCATTGTTTCTTTGGTGACTGTTAAGTACAACCTAAGAGGTATTCCCGGAAGTGTTGGTGCCAATACGGGAGGATTTGCGAGATAGGCTTTGATCTTTTCAAAGGCTTTTTGACACTCGTCATCCCATATTATTGGTACATTCTTTTTAAGCTTTTTTAAGATTGGTTCACATATTGTTGTCAATTTTGATATGAACCTGCTTATGTATTGCAACCGGCCAATAAATCCTCGAATTTGCTTCTCGGTTTTGGGCGGTGGCATTGACATGATTGCTTTGATCTTGGTTAGGTCTATCTCTATTCCTCTAGAGCTTATGACATAACCCAAAAGCTTTCCTGAGGTGACTCCAAAAGCACACACTTTGATGGATTCAACCTCATGTTGTATTTTCTTAGCCTTTCGAAGAATTTTCTCAAGGCTATTTGATGGACTGGGCGATCTTTTGATTTCACAATCATATCGTCCACATGTACCTCAACTTCTTTGTGCATCATGTCATGGAGCAAGGCAGTCGCTGCTCGTTGGTAAGTAGCACCCGCGTTTTTTAATCGGAATGGCATTACCGTGTAGCAGTAAGTACCCCATGGTGTTATGAAAGTTGTTTTCTTCATGTCTTCTTCCGCCATGATAATTTGATTGTACCCCGCGTATCCATCCATGAATGAGAGAAGTGCATGATTTGCTGTGTTATCTACCAGAATATCGATGTGTGGTAAAGGGAAGTCGTCCTTTGGACTTGCCTTATTTAGATCTCGATAGTCGACACACATTCTTACCCTTCCATCCTTTTTCGTAACTGGGACGACGTTGGCGACCCATTCAGGGTATTTGGATACCTTGATAAAACCTGCAGTTATTTGTTTTTGAACTTCTTCTTTTATTTTAAGAGCTACGTCGAGTTTCATTCGACGCAACTTTTGTTTTACAGGTTTCATTCCTGGAATTAGCAGTATGGTGTGTTAAGCTATTTCTCTATTAATGCCTGGCATATCTTCATATGACCAAGCGAATACATCGATGAATTCTTTAAGAAAATTGATTAAATCAGTTCTTTCTTGTTCATTAAGTGTTAATCTGATTTTAACTTCTCTTTTATTGGTTGAATCATTTGAGATATCAACCGTCTCAGTTTCCTCAATTATCGGTGTTTTCTTTTCAAGTGTTTCCGTTGCTTTAATAAGTTCTTTGTCATTTTCATTGTTAGTTAAGCAATGCTCGTCATCTTGGGTTAAAGAAAGACACGAGGAGTAAGAGGAAGAAGACATATTATTAAATTCGAAAATCATTACATCGAAGAGAGATATGTCCTCAGGGACTTGATCGCTAACTATCCTAGGGAAAGAGATGGAAGAAGAGGGGGCTACGACTAAAGACTTAGATGACTCTATAGGAAGAGACTCTAACTCTGACTCTGACTCAGACGACTTTTCGAACATCGGTCCTTGCCCCATTGTAATGGAGATTTTCCTTCCGCTTGGAGTAGTCACCTTGACGGTCTTGCGCCACCCTTGTAGTGATCCTTCCGCTGGAGTGATGAGCTTTGAGGGATCAAAGCTTTCGCTTTGTAGGGTCGTTTGGATGAGCGAGGAGTTATCCTCTATGTACGTCGGCTCATCTTTTTCTCGCCCAAATAGTAATCCTATGACATTAAAGTCAAAGCATGGGGGTGCTTTCTCCTTATGAATAGGAGTTGGGATTTCATCTATGAAATAGCAATCTAGGAAAATTTCAAATCTCGGTTGCCTTATGCAATTTACGACAAAAGGTTCGGGAAATTCGTAGCATGGATAGTCCTCTCCTTCTTTTATGAATTGTCCATTGAGGGTAAGAGGATACTGATCCATTGGGATTGCTTTCTTTTGGATGCGAGCATTCCTACGCGCTTTTGACTTTTCCTGGGCTTGCTTGAGATCTTCCCGAGTCAGTTCGAAACCAAGTCGGAAAGTGTCTAATTTAGGGAGGCCAGGTGATTCCAGCGATTTTGCTATTCCTTTCTTCTTTCCTAGGGTCATTCCAAGAAAATGTCCTTGTTTCTTCGGAATAGCGTTCACTATAATATTGGAGTGGGGGTCATGGAAGAGAGGGGTCCTTTCATACTCCTCGATTAAGGAGACCTCTTCATTAAAGTCCCACAAAGCTTCATCATCTTCATCGTGCTCCACATTAATTATTGGATTTTCTATAGAGTTAATCCTCATAGGTGAAGCATCGATCGTAATGGGGATTCCTCCAACTATGGCATGTACCTGTTGGTGGAGAGATGAAGGGACGGCCTTTAGGTCATGAAGCCAAGGGCGTCCCAACAATAAATTGAATGAAGCCTTAATATCTACTACTTGGAATGTAGTAGCGTGTTCTATAGCTCCCGCCGTTATATTCATAGTAATCTTACCAAGAGCTTGACGATGAGTGTTGTCGCAAGCTCTTATTCCTTATGTTGACAGGGTTAGGTCTTCATCCCTTATGCCTAACATCCTCGCAGTTCTGAGTGGACAGAAATTAATGGCCGATCCATTGTCTACAAGAGTCATAGGGACGTTCATTCTCTTGCAGACTACTGTGAGGTTTAATGCCTTATAATGCTTGCCACCTTATGGAGGTAAATCCTTGTTGGAAAAGGTGATCAAGTTGATAGGACTAGGGTGTCAGAATCTATCCCTATCTTATCCAAGGCATTCATCACTGCCAACCTATGTTCTCGAGATGTTGCTAGAAGCTTCCATACATTCATTTCAACCTTTGTTTTCTTGAACTGTTTAACAATATCATTGTCTTCTATGATAGGTATGGGAACTTGTTGCGTAGTTGGTATAGGTTGTGTCGAAATAGGAGGTTGCATTCTCCCAGATCTTGAGAGGACGTCTATTGATGAATCTTCTTCAACCTAGAAGTCATACATGGCATATGACACCGAAGGTGGAGGTCCTACCATGTCTTTTAAGTAAACGTCTTCTTCATCACAGTCCCAAACTCCATTAATACTTATGTCTTCTTCTTGTGGAATTTGGACTAGCCTTTTGTCATCAATCATTTTCTGTATTAAATCTTTAAATTTAAAGCAGTTTTCAATAGTGTGACCCCCTGATTGATGGTATTGACAGTAAAATCTATCTGTCCTTTTTAATGATTCAAATGGTCTTGGTTCGAGAGGTTTGACCTCACCACACTCGGAGAGCATGTTGAACATTTGAGCATATGGAATCCCAATCGGAGTATAGAGTCTGTTACTCTTCTTGGGTTTATCAATTACTTGCAGAGAAAAGGGTTTCTTCTTTGTGGATGGAATCTTGTTACCCTTTTCCTGAAGCTCTTCTAATTGTTTCTTCGCAACTTCGAGAGCTTCACGCAGCAAGTTTGATCCCTCCAACATGGACAGTGTAAGCAACCGTACATCCTCTTCACTTGCTGATTCTGGAAAGTCATCCATGGCATCGAAAAAGATCTCCTCCTCTTCTTTGATAGCATAGATTTCTTCGATAGGCTTGATGAGAGATGAGGGATCAACCTCATTTTCCTCATCAGAGATGGCTAAGGAGTGAGCGAGAGGTGCACTATCGATGTTCGGCTTCTTACTGGTAGGAGCCAATGGTAGTTTGTTGTTGTCAATTAAATTTTGGATAGCTTCCTTAAGCTTCCAACAATTTTCAGTAAGATGGCCCCTACCTTGGTGATAATTGCAATGTGCATTGGGGTTCCAATTAGCCGTCCTCTTCTCAACCGGTGGGTCCCCAAATGGGCCAATAGGAGTTATAAGACCTTTTGCATTTAATCGGTCAAATGCGGTGTCATAACTCATACCTATAGGAGTAAAGTTCCTCCTAAATGGTTTCTTTTGTCCTTGATTATTCATAGCAAGGACTTCACTTAAGTAAAAGGTACTAACATTGTTTGAGTGGGTGGTTTTGGAAGAAGAAGAATTGTCATTCTTCTTGCCTTTCCAACCACTGTTGTAGTTACTGTTAGCGGCTTTCAGCTTAGCCAGGTCGTCTTCAATATTGATTCCAATGTCATAGACGGCCTTGAAGGTATGGAGATTATTCTGGTATTTGAGATGCTTGGAGTACTTATCTTGAAGCTTCTTGATGAATAACCTTTCAGATTCTTTTTCACTTGGTACCTCAATCATCTTAGCAGAGGTTTCTCTCCATTTGTTGAAGAAAGAGGTAAAACCTTCATTCTCCTTCTACTTGAGGATTTCAAGTTCCCTATAGTAAGTCTCAACTTGAATATTGCACTTGTATCTATCAATGAAAGCGTTTACTATAGACTCCCAAGTAGAGGTTCTTTCTTTCCTAATAGAAAAGAACCATTGTTGGCAAACGGTTTCGAGAGATAAAGAGAACAAAGAGGGAAACACCTTCTTGTCAATACCCTTAATACTCATTATTGTTTCGAAGGCTCTTAAATGAAAGTAAGGGTTGTCAGTCGCTTTGAATTTCGGGATGTCGTTGGCATTGAACTTCTGCGGAAGAAGATTTGTATCCACTGAGACCCCTTGTGAGCTAATTCTTTAAAACTTATAGTCACTAGACAGTTTGCTCAGACTCTCTTGCATGAGGTCCATCTGTTGTTGTTTCACAAGATCATCGACTTTGAGGGTTAAAACCTTTAACGCCTCAGTCACAGTAATCAATTGGTTCCTGAGCTCATTAACTTCCTCTTGAGTTGTCATTATTGTCTTAGCTTTCGTTTTATGAGCGATCGGTTTGTCGAAAAGTTGGACTTGAATAAAAAGGTTGTCTTTGATCAAACGCCCTTCTTTTCTTGACCACGCGTTGTAAATTAAACCATTTTTGTTTTAATGACTTGACTCAAATTGACTTTGACTTTACGATTTGGAAAAAAAAAAAAGCAAAATTAGGGTGCATATTTTTAGCAAAAATAAGGTATACGTTTTGGTTTAATTAGAGGATTAATATCCGACTTACCCCCCTAAAAAATGACGGAAAATACGCGCATACAAGACTCCCTTAGACATGGTCAAAGTGTACATTAGTGTGTGCTTTATGTGGTGAGTGTAAATGACATGCTTTGATTCTTGTGTAAGACCATGGGACTTAGTGCTTAGACTCAATTAATGACTTGACAAGGTAAAAATTAACTGAATCGACTAGAAAACTGCTCAATTAGACATAAGGTGATTACTCGAGCAACAAACCGAACTGTCGCCAAAACGACAGGACTGGCGCCTCTCTTTGCAGTGTAGTGCCAGACGACAAGACTGTCTCCAGACACTACGCTCCACAGAGTGGCACTACAGTTTAAATCTTGGCGCCATTGCTGGAACGTCGATCTGGAACTGCTTTCGATATTTTTACTCTACAGGGTATGCCTAAAGTCGTACTAAGTCAACTCTGATCAAATTATAGACTTTAATTACTCTAATTAATTAATAAATTAATTAGGCAAAGTTCTTTTAGTCATAAATCACTTTATTTAATCTTAACACAAGTCAAACAAAAGGTTAGGAAAAAACACATCGAGGATGCACAACCAATAACGTACAATTAGTCAAGTAGGCACAACATGATGCAATGAGTTTGCAACCTAACCATGGCTCTAGTTCTCATAAGTTCGGGATATGGGTTAGTCAATAGAGGGTCCATGGTTAACTGTCCGAATGCACCGCGCGGAAGCCTAACCGTGAAGGGTTGGCGCGAGTGGATGGGACACCGCGAGTTTAGAACAACTCGCTTCCATGGTTTTGTGAATTCAACATTCTCGGATGTACCCTTTGTTGCTCAGAGCGTTCAATCAGGTAGATGGAGCATGAATTCCCGTAGGGTTATGTCCATATGTAGAACACATATGGGTTTCAGAAAAGTGAGAAAAACTCAATCAGGAAGTAGGATCGAGCAAACAGTGCTAAAAACTGGTCAAAATTAGAACGCATATTTCTGGCTCGGTATTGGAAGAACTTGGCGCCAGCAAACAGAAGCCAGCGCCACTATTTGGCTTTAGCGCCTGGCGAAAGAAGTTGTCGCCTGGCGCTAACGTCAAATTGTTGGCGCTAGACTTTGTTCCCAGACACTAGTTCCTACATGCCTCAGCCACTAGTAGAAAATATCAAAAAGGCACCCCTAATTGGCACCGGCTCAGTCCAAACCGGTGCCAAAAATGGGCTACAAAATTGGTGCGGAAGCTAAACCAGAATAAAAGGCACCGGTTCACCTCAAACCGGTGGCAAAAACATAAAGGCCACCGGTTTGAACCGGTACCTTTGTGAACCGGCCTTTTAAGTATTAAAAAAAAAAAAAAAGCGGTTGTTGTTCGATCTATTTCTTCTCAACCCTAAACCTAATTCATTCCTCTTTCTCTCTCCTCTCCTCTCCTCCTCTTTCTCTTTCTATCTCCTCTCCTCTCCTCTCCTCCTCCTTCCTTCATCTTCTCCTTTTCAGCCGCTATTTCACTGCCACAACAACCACCGTCACAACGACCACCTCCGGCCCAGCCCAGCACACAGAAATGTCGATCAAAGGGCCCAAATCGACGGTAGAATCGAGTCAGCCGCCCCCTTTCTCATTCTTTCTCGATCTCCTTCTCTTTCTTTCTCAATCTCTTTCTCCCTGAGGCACCAATCAACAACCTGGTAATTTTCAACTTGCACCACCACCAAGACCACCACATGCAACACCAATTCGAGGTTATTCAGTTTTCTTTTTTTTCTGGGTTTTTGTTTTAATCGGTTTTTTAATCGATTTTTTTTTATGTTAATCATTTGAATTTGGTTTTTTTATTTTTATTTTTTATTTTCTGGGATTGTTTTTTTTTTTAATCCAAGGTTTTATTTTCTGGGTTCGTTTTTTTTTTTAAATTTCGGTTGTTAATCCTGGGTTCGTATTTTTTTTGGGTTGTTAATCCTGGGTTGTTAATTCTGGGTTCGTTTTATTCTCGATTTTTATTTTCGGTTTTTTTAATTTTTGGGTTGTTAATTCTGGGTTCATTTTATTTTCAGTTGTTAATCCAAGGTTTAATTTTCTGGGTTAGGTTTTTTTTTTCGGTTGTTAATTTGTTTTTTTTTTTTAATTTTCTGGGTTTTTTTTAATCGATTTTTTTTTAATTTAAGCGATTTTATATTGTTTTTGATTTTTATTTTCTGAGTTTTTTTTTATCGATTTTTATTTTTTATTTTCTGGGTTTTAATCGGTTTTTGATTTTTATTTTAATCGGTTTTTTTTTTTCTGGGTTTATTCGATTTCAATGTTTTTCGTTTTCTGGGTTTATTCGAATACTGGGTTTGAATTTTTGGGATTAAATTTCTGGGTTTTTTTTTTTAAGCTTGATTATATTAATCATTTTTTTTTTGTTCTAATTGGTGCAGGTATATTATTTAGATATGAAATTTAAGAAACAAGATACAAGAATATCGATTTAGATGTGAATTTTTGGGATTAAATTGTAAATTTTTTTAATTTGTATTGTAATTTTTTTTCGTACTTATATATTGTAATCGAACTATTTTATAGATGTATATTGTAATTTTTTTTTATTATATATTGTAAATATTCGATGATATTGATTGATATTAGATTTATGTTTTGATGTGGTTATTAATTTAGTTTATTTAATTTTTAAGTGGATAAAACAAATATATATATATATATATATATATATATATATATATATATATATATATATATATATATATATTTATATATATATATATATATATATATATATATATATATATATTAGGCACTTTTGGCACCGGTTAACCGGTGCAAAAAACAAGAAATTAATTTTTTTTTGCCATTTTTGGCACCGGTTAACCGGTGCCAATTCTGAGTTTTGGCACCGATTTGAACCGGTGACTTTTTAAACCACTTATTGGCACCCCCCACATTGGCACCAACTCAAACCGGTGCCTTAAGCCGGGTTTGAACCGGTGCCAAATTTTCTATGCTCGATAAAATTTTCCAGTTTCGCGCAGCTTTCTATGCTCGATAAAATTTTCCAGTTTCGCGCAGCATTATTTCAGTCCTAGTTGTGAAAGATATTCCTCAAATTTCCTACGTGTAAAAATCCTAAGTATTAACTCGTTACGGATGGTCTTTCCAATGAGATCTTTTTTATGCATATGACAATAATGTTAATCAAAACGCACATGAAATAATTAGAACTTTTCGAGTCTCATCCACTCATTCTAAATCATTGCCAAAATAAATTTCAGGAATTAAAATAGAAATCTTCCCCAGTGGAGTCGCCAAAAACTGTAGGGAATATTTCAAGCATTGCCCCTAGCTTGAACCCCACTGTGATCATACACTTAAGCATGGTGGCGTCCAAAGGGAAAGAAGATAGAGCAAAAGAGTCGCCAATAAGTTATAGGAACTTGTAAACCGTTCACAGGGTGAAGGTTACACCCCTTAACGATCCAAGAGATCGTTAACTCCAATAGGTCTAGAACCATGACTGATAGTTCGTGGATGAAGGTACAAATCCAACCTAAAAGAGATTGAACCTGCCCTAATAATAGGCCTCTACTTTATTCTGATCATATTCATGTGCGCTTTCTTACTAACATGCAATCATTAGGTTAACCTTAAACCTGTTTATCTATGTTGGTTGAACATTAATGCACAAATAAAACTATTATTGGCGATCACTTGAATTATAATCAAATTAACCCTAAACAAGATTATTAATTATCTTATTAAGCGTGATTACAAGTACAAATTCCCTTTAAACATGAATAAAAGGCGTGATAAAGAAATAACAATAAATATAATCAAGCAACATAATAATAATAAATACAGTTATAATAATAATAATAATCATGAATCATAAAAATAATCATAATCATGCTAAAGCATAATAATAACAAGATCCTAGGCATGAGACTAACAAGATTAATAACAAACCCTAGCATGTCACCAAGCAATAAAAATCAAAGCTTTAGCCCTAACATGATACTAACAATCATAAATATTAGGAAAGAATATAAAAGGCATCATACTTGATATTAGGATTTTTTAGTTGTTACCCTAAACATGATACTAGGAAGATCAAAACACCCTAACATGACGCTAGGAATCATGATAACAACCTAAACATGATTTCTACATCATAATATCAATAAAAACCATTAAAGCACTTACTTGGATTCCTCGTACCTCTTTCTAATAAGAAAATACACGCGTTAGTAACTTCAAGGAAAATAATAAACAATTAAATTAAATAATTCAAATAAGGAATTAAAGAAAGTTTAAACTAGATTTGGGACCAAACCCTCATAAATTAAACCTTTCATATCTAGGGCGAAGGCAACTTCGAACAATGCTAGGTGTTTCTTGGTCTTGTGAATGCGGAATTTTGTATGTAAAAAGGTTGGTTTAGAAAAGAGAGAGAGAAAGAACAAGCTTTAGCTTCGAGAGAGAAGATAATTAGAGAGTTGAGAATATTTAAGAGAATTGATTATGAAAAACGGATTCTTTTAGGAGGCTATTTATAAAGAAAATCAGCCAAACGGATAGAAAAACAAATCAGAATTTTGATGAGGAAAAAAGAAGTTAGGGTCAGACGCTGACCATAGCGCCAGGCGCTAATGCCTGCCGTCAAGCGCTAATTAATTTTTTCACACGTTTTCTAAATTCAGATAAAATTTAGCCGTATAGAAGGGCAAAATCGTATTTTCCTTAAAAACACTCTTTTATTCTGATTAAAACTCTAAAAAGTCAACAAAAGTCAATTTATCAATGCTAATTGAATTAGTAATGAGAAGAACCTTCTAAAAGAATCTAGAAGACTAAAATCAATCCTAATTGCATTAAGAATGATAAATAATTATTAGGCCCTCCTCTAGATCATTGGGCCGCATATAAGGCTCAAACCGGGCCCAGTTTAGTAATTTGGCCATTACTTCCTCATTATTCATCGGAATTGGGCTTATAATATATCGTTGAAAAGCTCTCTTCAAGCCCCATCAAACTACACCATTATTGGACCCATACTATGGACCAACCAAACTGGATTGGCTGTTTTCTTAAAATAGGTTTTCAAAAACATAGAGAAAAGAAAAGAAATTAAAACTATCCGCAACACTAGACTTTCCACACTTTCACTTCATTCGATTATGATTCGATGTGAAAGGTTCTCATCACCGGGTTTTGTTTTGGGGAGAAACGAATGGGTGTCTACAGGTTGTCTTTTCTAAAGATATGAGGATGCATAGCATATGTCAAGAAATTGATTTCTGATAAACTTCATCCCAAATCTGACAAGGTTTACTTTGTGGGATACCCAAAAGAAACCAAAGGGTATTATTTCTACAATAAATCGGAGAACAAAGTGTTTGTTGCTCGCGATGGTGTCTTTTTGGAGAAGGAACACCTTTCCAAAATGACAACTGGGAGGAAAATCGAACTCGACGAAGTTCGTTAGGATGAGAAATAAAATCAGAATGACAGTCAAAGTGCTCAAACAACATTTGTTGACGCAGGTCAAAATGATCAAAATGTGCAAAGTCAAACCGACAATGCAAATACTCAATCCATTACCCTACGTAGGTCTTAGAGGCCGAGATCTCAACCTGATAGATATCTTGGTTTAGTATTAACCGAGATCTCAGAGGACATCCTGATTATGGATGGAGATGAACTGGCAACCTACAAGCAAGCGATGGCAAGCACCAACTCTGCTAAATGGCATGAGTCCATGAGATCTGAAATGGATTCCATGTTTGAAAATCAAGTCTGGGACTTGGTTGTCTTACCCAAAGGTTATACACCTATCGGATGAAAGTGGATTTTCAAGATGAAAATCAACAAAGATGGAAATGTATTCATTTGCAAAGCTAGATTAGTGGCAAAAGGTTATAGACAAGTTCATGGTATTGATTACGATGAAACCTTTTCACCAGTCGTAATGCTTAAATCCGTTCGGATCCTCCTAGCGATTGCTGCATATTATAACTATGAAATATGGCAGATGGACGTCAAAACCGCCTTCTTAAATGGTATTTTGGAAGAAACTGTGTACATGACACAACCTGAAGATTTTGTCGACCAACACAATGCTGGGAAGGTTTGTAAGCTTAAGAAGTCCATTTATGGACTAAAGCAAGCTAGCAGAAGTTGAAATCTGCGATTCGATGAAGCCATCGGTAAGTTTGGTTTTATCGAAAATCTAGATGAATCTTGTGTTTACACGAAGGTCAGTGGGAGTGGCATCGCCTTCTTAGTCTTATATGTCGATGACATATTGCTCATTAGAAACATCATTTCGTTGTTAGAGTCTGTAAAGGCCTGGCTTGGAAAATGTTTCTCAATGAAAGACTTAGGAGAGGCTCAGTACATACTAGGCATCAAGATCTATAGGGATAGATCAAAAAGGATGATTGGATTGAGTCAAAGTACTTATATTGATAAGGTACTTGCTCGATTTAGCATGGAGGGGGCCAAGAGAGGTCACCTGCCAATGTCACATGGCATAACCCTGAGCAAGAAGCAGTGTCCACAGACACCTGATGAGTGGGAAAGAATGAATCTGATTCCATATGCTTCGCTTATTAGATCGATCATGTATGTCATGATATGTACTAGGCCAGATGTATCGTATGCCTTGAGTGCTACGAGCTGTTACCAATCAGATCCAGGAGAGGCCCATTGGACTACGGCTAAAAATATCCTAAAGTACCTGAAAAGGAACAAGGATAAATTCTTGGTGTATGGTGGTTCGGAGGAATTAGTTGTTAAAGGTTATACCGACGCGAGCTTCTAGACAGACAGAGACGATCTCAAAACGCAATCTGGATATGTGTTTTGTCTATATGGAGGAGCGTTTAGTTGGAAGAGTGCCAAGCAGAGTACAACTGCAGATTCTACAACTGAAGTCGAATACTTAGTAGCTGCTGAAGCGGCTAAGGAGGTTGTTTGGATTCGCAAGTTCATTGGTGAACTTGATGTTGTACCCTCCATAAAGGGTCCAATAGCCTTCTATTATGACAACAGTGGAGCTATTTCTCAGGCCAGAGAGCCAAGGGAACATCATAAAGTCCAACATGTCAAACGGCGGTTTCACATGATTCGAGAATGGAAATCAGAAGGTGAAATCAGAATTTGCAAAGTTGGAACGGATGACAATGTAGTCGATCCACTTACAAAACCTTTGCCTCAAGTGAAGCACAACAAGCACGTTGAGGCAATAGGAATCAGGCATGTAGGAGACTAGCTTCGATTTCCTAGTTTAGTGTTTTAGTTAAATTTTGAACATTTAATGTCAGACACTAAGAAAAATCATTCAAGTTTTGGAGTAATATAAATTTCATGCAATATTTTATTACTCCATTTGCTATTTAATTGTGGTTTAGGATTAAATAATGAGTCCATTCGATTCTTGGAATATTCAAAATTGGGTATCAAGACCAGTCTTGGTAAGGAAACACATATTAAGTGAACATTGAATATTATAATCGAAAATTATCCCTAATCGAGGTCATTTAAACGATGGACAATTAATGACCAATTGAGATTAGTATGTAGTTTTATTTATAGCACTGTTTCTTGTGCTACAAGGACATGATTGTCATAAATCATTTTCACAGGTATTGGTTTAGAACCATACTGGATCGACCTATGAGAATACTTTAAGAGATTAAAAATCGTCATAAGTATACTTCTCATTATGGCTATCGGAACCTATTTCCTTGACCATGAGTATTGTGAGTAATCTTGTTTGAGTACTAGTCCGCTTTGATGTTGTCAAACGTCTACCGTAATAGGGAATTATAACGGTAACACTCAGGAGGCTAGGTCCTCTCAGTAAGAGGAGCTACATTACAAGACTAGGAATGTCCCCATACTATAATAGGGAAAATGTCTTTGTTGTATACAAGGCCTCTCGTAGAGCGAGACTGTAAAAATGCATGGCTGTGCTCGGATGAATTTTAGAAATTATCTGTTTATTGACAGTCGGACTCGGAATCGAGAAACACTTCTGGACGTAATAAGGATGACAAAATAATCTTACCTTATAATTCATGAAGAGACATGAAGAGACATAGGAAAGGGACTATACACTAAATGCTCACAAGTGGGAGATTGAATCAGAATTATTAGAAAGCTAATATATTCAGTAAGGTCAAGTGATCGGAATGTCTGGGTGGAGGCCGCTTCCGATCAGTAATATTAATGTATAATTAATATTACAGCTTAATCTTGATTGAACCCTTTGGGTCACACCCAAGCAAATATACGAACCTACTCGACGAATTAATTCGGAAGAAATTAATTCGTCGCCCGAGTGATAAATATTTAGACGTCGAAAATTCAAGCTCAGAGCGTCGAAATCGAGCGTTGGAAGTCGAGTCAAAAATAGTAAAAGACAAGACGGAAAAATTAGTAATAAATCAACAATGACTAAAATACCCCTAGCATCGGAATCCCGAGTGCTAGGGGATTAGGCGAGCTAGCAGCCCGCACCATGTGAGAGGCTTGATAGCAAGCTACGGCCAGCAGCCCGCAAGCATTGCGTGGCTTGCTGGCTCGCGCTGCTGCTAGCAGCCCGCACATGTGTGTGGCTTGCTAGCAGCGCCTATCGGCAGCAGCAGCCCGCACATATGTGCGTGGGCGTGCTGGGCCGAAAAGGCAGCAGCTAGCAGCCCGCATGTGCGGGGCTAGGCTGGGCTGGGTGCTAGGGCCGAGTCATTGGGGAAGCATGTGAAGGGAGTGTGTTTGTTTGAGGACAAGTGGCACATGGAGAGGAAGGAGTGGGGAGCAAGTATGGTCCCCTCCTCTCCAAGTGGTCCTCACTTCTCTTTACATACAACAAAGACACTTGTTGATTTATTAGTTGCTTGCCTATTTAATTTATTTTAGCTTTAAATTAAATTGTGGAACTTCATGATCCCACATTGATGGGATTGAAATTCTCACTCCCACTTTTCTCTATAAATACCCATGTTGGGATTTGGTGAAAAGTGCTTGAGTGGGAGTTAGAAAGAGCATTGCATTTTGGCAAAAACTCTTAAACTCCAGTAACACTTGGGTTTTGGTCGGACCTTGCTAACTCCAAGGTAGCGGACCTAAAAAGTCGGTGTTCGTCCTTTGTGGGTATATACCGTTGGAGGCTCGGTATTTTCGGAGCTAAATCTTTCAAGTAAGAGCCCGACTTTGAGGGCGAAGCACGCGTCAAAGGTAAATTCCGATTTTATCCTTTTATGTTTATTTTTTATGCTTTATGGTTTTATTAATTGCGAGTGGTTCTTTGGGTCGAGGTTGTTTCCGCGGTAAGTTGGACTTACCAAACCCCAACATATATCAATTTTCGGTTTTCCTCAACCATGGAAAAAATTATTGGTGGAATTTTCTTAGAGTATAGAAAACTGCCAAGTCGATTTTCCTCAAGCATGGAAAACATTATCGATGGATTTTTCTTCAAGTATAGAAAACCGCCAAGTCGGATTTCCTCAAGCATGGAAAGCGTTATCGGCGGATTTTTCTTCATGTATAGAAAACCGCCAAGTCGGCTTTTCTCAAGCATGGAAAGCGTTATCGGTGGATTTCTTCAAGCATAGAAAAACACCAAAATCATATGTTGACTTTCCTCAGGCATGGAAAGTATCATCCGGTAAGTTTCTTCAGGCTTAGAAAACTACCAAATTCATCAGTCAGCTTTCCTTAGGCATGGAAAGCATTTCAACGAAACATCATCCAGTGGATTCCTTCAAACATATGAAGCTGCCAAACTCATTTGTCACCGATACACTGGTGTCAGATATGTATTCTATCCCTTTACTCTTTTATCTGTGGAACTAACATTTTTCTGCGGGTATCGGCGTATACAGAGTGATTTAGGATCGCAGAACGTCTTAAATCATTCTCCGTCTCTATCGACTACTTTGACTATCGTTTTCGAAACTGACGTTTCTACAAACTCAGTCAAAGTGGGGGCTTCTATAGACACCTAAAAATGTCTCCCCAAAACCAAACCCGATGATGAACAATCTTTCATCGCCATTATTGGTCGGGTTCAGTATTTAATCCCGAGAGTGCTTAAAAAATCGTTTTTAATTAAATTTAGTTTTTGAATAGTCCATGGATCAGTCTTCATGTTTAGTTAAAGCATAATTCATTTTTAATTTCAGCCCAAACCTTTTTATTTTATTTTATTATTTTGGCCCAAACCTTTTATTTATTTTATTTTATTTTTATTATTTATTTTGACCCAATTAATAATAATAAATCATAATTGGCCCGAAATTATCAATCGACACATAAAAATGCTGAACGAAATTAGGGTAAAAATGAATTTAGACGGAAAATGGACTACAAGTTCCCGCGCCACGGCAGTAAGCACCGTGTTACGGGTAGGGATGTTCAAAAATACCCGACCCGGCTGACCCGTCCCACTGTCCCGATGACCCGGCTTGATTTAGTCGGGTATTTTTTTGAAATTTTTTTGAAATTTTTAGGTCGAGTACCCGACCCAAGAAAATAGCAAATTTTTGGGTCGGGTCATGGGTCGGCTTATGAGAAAAAAGGGTACCCGCTGACCCGAACACCCCTAGTCACGGGATCCAGTGCCGCGCCACGGTGGGATTCCCCGTGACACGGTGCTTGTGCTGTGACACGGGGCAACTCCGTGTCCTTTCCGCGTAAACCCTTTACGCGTTTTATTCCCCGTACCCTAAATATTTCCCACGTCACACACCTGTTCACCGTATCACAGGAATTTACCCCGTCTGACGGTGCCAGGCACCGTGTCACGGTACTCTCTGCCGTGTCGCGGTGGTATTTTTTAGGGTTTTATCTTTTTAGGGTTTCGTGTGTTCCCCATGCTCATTTTTTCTATAAATACCCCTTCATTTCTGATGTACGGGGCATCAATTAATTCTCTCTTTTTCTCTCTTCTATGCTCTAGCCTAAACACTAGCCTACCTTTTCTCTTTCAAAATTCCCACTTCATGCACTCCAAGGAGTCCATACTTTACTCGTGGTTATGTCCTTAAGCCAAGGCATGAAAGGTAGAACTGTTTGAGGGTTTAGCCCCAAATCAATTCTATTTAATTTAATTTAATTTAATTGTTGTTTTATTATCTTTCATTGAAGTTACGAACTCGTTTATTATTTTATAGTTGCAAGCAAACAGAATCAAAGTAAGAATTATGCTCCTTTTGTTTCTATTTTTTTTCTAACGATTTTATATTTTTGGATTTATTGTTAAATTGCTTTCAATATTAATGCTTATTTTATGATCACCATATTGCATGTTTAAAGGGAATATGTAATTGAAAATCACGCTTAATAAGATAATTTGGACAACCGGTTTAGGATCCTTTTTAATATTATTGTTTAATCAAGTGATTACAAATATTTTAGAATTATATGTTGCATTAATATTCAACCAATTTATCCTAATAGTAGTTTGGAGCAAATTGAATATTTTGTTTGTATGCCTTTAAGATCGCAGGAATCACTTTTCACTATAAGAATCGAGTAGAGGCCAATACGAGTGAATGTGACTCCATGACTCACTTCGTACCATTATCCCCGATCCTTCTTTCATGGTTCCGAACCATATGGAGTTAGTAATCTCATGGAATATGAATGGGGTGTAACCTTCACGGGTCAATCATTGTTGCCTTCGTTGTCCCTTATTCGTGGTTGCCTTATATGATCCGTGAACGGTTTACAAGTTCCTTAAAAACTTATTGGCAGCTCCCTACTTTCCTTGTCCCTAATCGTATTATGTCAATTCCCACTTCCTATGAGTGTCAAGCTATTCACACATGCTTTTAAAGTAGGCGCACTTCAAACGACGCCTACACGTAGCCATTACACAAAACTCTTTTGCCCCAATTGGGAGAGTCTGTGCAATTTTGGAATAAATAATCTAAGTAAGAACTTTGGTCGAGAACTGACTGATGCCTTAAGACATCCGGTATTTCAAAAACTTAATCGTTCTGTAGACTATTCTGGTCAGACGGCTATGAGTCGACCAATTTGGTCATTCAATCTTTGTCGTCTGCATAGATACGTAGAGCTGACAAATAGTATGCTCTCTGCGACGATTGCACCCGGAGGGGTGTCGCCAGAGGCCGTTGTCCATATTGGGACAGGCGATTTTGTAAAATAAGCAACCATCCGGCCATTGGCCTTTGGTCTTGTACGAGACCGGTTGTATAGCTACTAAGCGTTTTTATGCCTAGTTTGTTAATATGGCCATTGGTCGCATATTATTTGGACGTTAAGTTAGCCACTAAGTTTTGAACTTAGTTGGTTAAGCAAATAATCCGTCTGAGCATTGCCCAGATGGAATAGTAATTATAAAAATAACACAATTGAAAACAAAGCCTAACTTCTCAATAATAGATTTTTTGTTTACAAAAAATTTACAATTCTCAGAAGTAGTACTTTTTTAAGTTATCTACATTCCAAGTTCTAGGTAGGCGTCTTCCGTCTGGGGTTTCCAGGCGGTAGGTGCCATCCCTAACTTCTTTATAGATCCGGTAGGGGCCTTCCCAATTGGGGGTTAGCTTTCCAAGCTCATTTTCCCTACCGGTTGCCTCGTAACACAAAGTCACCAACTTTCAAAGGGCGCTTGTGTACTTTCTTATTGTAGTCTCTCGTCATTCTCATACGGTATATCTCATGACGCAGGGAAACTTTGCCCCTTCTTTCCGGGAGGGAGTCCAATGCCAGCCGCATGGCCTCCTGTAGGGAATAAATTCAAGCCTTTAAATCCCGCTAGCTTGAACCCCACTGTGATCATACACTAAAGTACGGTGGCGTCCAAAAGGGAAGAAGATAGAGCAAAAGAGTCGCCAACAAGTTTTTTAGGAACTTGTAAACCGTTCACAGGGTGAAGGTTACACCCCTTAACGATCCAAGAGATCGTCAACTCCATAAGGTCATGAACCAAAGAAGGGTTCGGGGATGAAGGTACAAATCCAACCTAAAAGAGATTGAATCTGCCCTAATAATAGGCCTCTACTTTATTCTGATCGTATTCATGTGCGCTTTCTGATTAACATGCAATCAATAGGATTAACCCTATACCTGTATAATAATCTATGTTGGTTGAATATTAATGCACAAATAAACTATTATTGGCGATCACTTGAATTATAATCACAATTAACCCTAACAAGATTATTAATTATCTTATTAAGCATGATTGCAAGTACCAATTCCCTTTAAACATGCAATAAAGGTGATCAAGCAATAAATATAAATAATCAAGAAACATAATAAATAATAATAATAATAATAATAATAATAATAATAATAATAATAATAATAATAATAATAATAATAATAATAATAATAATAATAATAATAAATAATTATAATCATGACAATAAAATTATAATCATCAAAATAATAATAATAATATTCATAATCATCATAAATTATAATCATAATCATGTTCATATTAATATTGAGGCACAAAGAACATAGCAAGATCCTAGGCATGATACTAACAAGATTAATAACAAACCCTAGCATGTCACTAAGAAATAAAAATCAAACCTTTAAACCTAACATGATACTAACAATCATAAATATTAGGAAGAGCATAGGAAGCATCATCATATTTAATATTAAAAATACCCTAGACATGATACTAGGAATATCATAATAACAATGTAAACATGATATCTAAATCAATTAATCAATTGAAGTACTTACTTTGATGCCTCGTACCTCTTTCTAATAACAAAATACACACGTTAGTAACTTTAAGGAAAATAATAATCAAACAATCAAATTAAATAATTGAAATAGAGATTTGGGACCAAACCCTCAGAAATTAAACCTTTCACGCCTAGGGCGAAGGCAACTTCGAATATGGCTAGGTGTTTCTAAATCTTGTGAATGCGGAATTTTGTATGAGAACACAAAGTTTTGGGAAAGATGAAAGAGATGAACGATCAAGAGATTTAAAGAATGTTAATGCATGAATGATTTAACTTGCGAATGAAAACTGATTGATGATTTTTTCAAAACGGGGTTTTTGATACGATATTTATAGAGAAAATCAGCCAAAAAAGATAATTTAACAAAACAGAGTCTGACGCTCAGGGAACAGAGCTGGCTCTAACCCTGGCTAGCTGGCGCCAGTCACCATTGGCTAGCGCCAGGCGCCAAGGCCTGGGGTTGGACGCCAAGCTTGATTTCGACGCGTTTTCGAAAATCTGATAAATTTACCGTACTGGAGGATAAAATAATATAATTTCTTCGAAAATGCTATTTGATTTTGATTAAAACTCTGAAAAGTCAACAAAGTCAACTTATTAATGCTAATTGAATTAGGAATGAAAAGAACCTTCTAGAAGAATCTAGAAGACTAAAACCATTCCTAATTGCATTAGGAATGATAAATCATATTAGGCCCTCCCCTAGATCATTGGGCCGTACATAAAGCTCAAACCGGGCCCAGTTTGGTAATTTGGCCATAACTTCTCAATATTCATCGGAATTGGGCTTATAATATATCGTTGGAAAGGTCTTTGCAAGCCCCATCCAACTACACTACTATTGGACCTATATCATGGACCAACCAAACTGGATTGGCTGTTTTCTTAAAATAAAGTTTTCAAAAACAGAGAGAAGAGAAAATAAATAAAACTTTCCGCAACACTAGACTTTCCACACTTTCGTTTCATTCGATTATGATTCGACATGAAAGGTACTCATCACTGGGTTTGGTTTTGGGGAGACACAAATGGGTGTCTACAGAAGCCCCCACTTTGACTGAGTTTGGAGAAACGCAAGTTTCGAAAACAAAAGTCAAAGTAGCGATAGGACGGAGAATGATTCATAACGTTCTGCGATCCTAAATCAACCTTGCAACGCCAATACCTGCAAAACTAGCATTAGTTAAACAGATAAAAGAGTTAAGAAACGCGTATCTTGCACCGTCGAGCACACGTCTCTGAAAGTAACCGATTGTCGCTGGTTTACTGTTTTGATGACCCCCTGCAAGCTAGAGAATGTCATCCCGCTTGAAAACCGCTACGCCCGTAACCGCTTCCAAATTAGAAGTTGCTTCGCCTGAAACTATCCTCCTCCGCAATGATAATATTCCACATCCTAGGGAATACTATCGAAGATTGCTTCTCTTGAAACAATCTCCATCCGCATTGATAATATTTCGCGTCCAAGGGAATACTATCGAAGATTGCTTCTCTTGAAACAATCCTCAGTTGTTTGTGACAACTCTCCATAATCCAGGGAACCCCACCTTGCTGTTTCAATGTTCACTCGTCTCTGAACAAAGAGCTTCCTTTTGATATGTTCACGCGCCTCTGAACAACGAGCTTCTTTTTGTTATGATCTTCTGAATGATGTGTCCACGCGTCTCTGAACGAAGAGTTTAATAATAGGATTCCCACGCGTCTCTGAGCAAAAGAGCTTGAAAATAGGAAATGTCCACGCGTCTCTGAACAAAAGAGCTTGAAAAATAGGGAATGTCCACGCGTCTCTGAACAAAAGAGCTTGAAAAGGATTGTCCACGCGTCTCTGAACAAAAGAGCTCGATTGATATGCCCACGCGTCTCTGAGCAAAAGAGCTTGAATGAAATGTCCACGCGTCTCTGAACAAAAGAGCTTTGATGATATGCCCACGCGTCTCTGGAGCAAAAGAGCTTTTGATGGAAATGTTCACGCGTCTCTGAACAATAGAGCTTCTGTGCTTGAATGTTTGTTGCGATAATGTTCTGAAGAAAAATTTCCGAAGACCAACGTTTGTCGATCTCTAAAGCTTGCCTGAACTTTGCTTTCGCTAAAACCAGTATGCCGGTGTTTCCGTGATGAGCCAATTCTTAGGCGCTTCAAGCTAAGTGAGACGATCTTTCATCAGGTCGACCACTTATTGTGATTGTAATCAAACTGACTACTTAATCATGTCAAATTGCTTATAGGGGCTAACTGGCGTACGAAGGAACCCAAAATTGTTGTATGAGGTCGAAATCATCTTTCTGAGAGGCTTCGAGCTCTGTCGCTGCTGAAATATCTCTGGCGCCAAGAATTGGAGTAGGGTCCTCCCTATTCTGCTGCACCTGTATTTATTTTTTACTATAGAACTTTGCCAATCTCTTTAGCCATCTTAGGGTTGACCTAAGGCTTAATGTTGCTTGACTCATAGACTTGACACGACTCAAGGTATAAACTTGACTCGATATGTTTGACTGACTCGAGGTTGACTCGACTCGAAGTGTAATGACACATGTGTTAGACTCAAATCAAAGTGATATGGCACGACATGACTCAATGTGTACATGACTCGTGTGTGCATTGTAATGTGATCGTGCGACTCGAAAAATACAAAAAACAAAAATTTTCCGTCAATTTTGTGGAGGGTACCGACTTTCTCCCGAAAAAGAAAGACGTGAAAAAGAAAATCAAAAGTTTGAAGATGCATGTTGAATGAGCTTAGTCAAATGTTGTTTGATACTATCTCTCAAGGTTCAAGGATTAATTCATCCTAGGCTATCTCAACTGTTGACTTCATGATGAAAGTATTTGGGTAACTTAGGCACGGAGGCTAAGCACTTCATACTTCGTGATGCAACGACAATTATGAGTGATTTTGACGAAGCATGCTTCAGCATTAAGATTTCATGACAAAGGGTTCCGAAGGGAAATATATTTGGTCATCTATGCGTGATGTGTGTGATAGTGACACTAAAGTTAGGCCGCAAGAGCTAAGTGTGTGGAAAAATATATTATTGAAAAGAGTCAAATGGTGGTGACTCTTAGGCTAGGTAAGCTAATGATGTAGGGATCAAGCTCCCAAGTCTAGCTCTAAATGAATAGGGATGAGCACAGGGGATCCCTTGATGTGATCATGGTGAAAGTGTGTGAATGTGAATATGAATGCATGTTTATTAAGGTCGTACCTCAATGTGAGGTTGCCTACGTATCCGTTAGGAATCAGGCCGAACGTAGCTCTAGCCGAACCTCGCACAAGTGTGTATACCTCAAAAAAGGTCTTTTAAGGGTTGTAACGTGGTTAGGCTAAAGGTTTGAAGAAGAAGGGGATAAAGGCTCAAGACCCTAGATAAGCCCCCAAGGTGTGCAACCTTGCTTTTGAATCTTTGTATTTTTATACTTGAGTTTCTACTCTTTTTTTAGCTCTTTTTTATCTTTTTCTTTAGCATTTATTTTATTTTTGCAAGTGTGGGCAATCCCGATCATGCGGTCTATCACTCACTTGGCATTCATGTTTCTCAGGCACGGTACCGAGCACTCGATAAGAGACGCAATCTGAGACGTGCTCATATCAAAGATATTTTCATATCAAAGACATTGAAACACTTGCCCTTTTGTACACTTTTATTTATTATTTTTTTTTTGCTTATTTTTGCTATTTTGATTTTCTGAAATCACTCAAGCTTTGTTCTTTGAAAATTGCATAAGTTGCACACCATCCCATCCCAAGGTTAGATAGATGTAGGTTGAAAAAAGAAAGGTCTATCGTTAGACGAGGCTCAAAGTGGTTTATGAAGAAAAGATTGTAAATTTGAAAGGTGAAAGGAGATATGATGTGGCTACAAGGGGTGCCTCAAATCATTGGTATACCTTGTGCTTAATTCGACATGGATTTTTTTTGCAATGCAAAATAATGAAATGATCATATATAAGGAAATAAATGCTCATTTTTATTAAAGAAAAAGGAAAAAAGACTACAAAAATAATCTAAAGGAAAAGAAAAGGTGCCTATGCTAGACTTATTGAGGAAAGGGTAGATAAAAAAGAAATAGAAAAAAGAGGTCACAATATCTTGTCGTTGAAGCTCGCCTCTTTTCTTGTGTTGTTTCCTTTATCATCACTCGTTCTTCTTGTTAACTGGAGGTATGGGAAGCTTGTTGTTATCAATCAAATGTTGGATAGCCTCCTTTAGCTTCCAACAGCTCTCAGTAGTATGACCCCTACCTTGATGGTACTTGTAGTGTTCGTTTGGATTCCAACTAGGCAATCTTTTCTTAAGTGGGGAATCTTTAATAGGTCCAATGGGAGTAATGATTCCCTTGGCATGGAGTCGATTGAAAGCATCATCGTAGCTAATTCCAATAGGGGTAAATTCCCTTTTCGGTTGCTTTCGATTACCCATGGCTAGGATCTCACTAAGGTCGAAAGTACCAACACTATTACTAGAGTAGGTGTTTCGGAAGAAGAAGGATAGTCGTTCTTCTTCCCTTTACAGCCACTGATACTATTGTTACTAATCTTCGCCTTCTTGTCGCGCGGAGGAACATGAAGGAGATTTGAATCAATGAGATCTTGAACACGATCTTTGAGGGCGAGACATACTTCGGTGGTGTGACCACGACTTCTATGGTATCGACAATAAGAATTTGGATCCCAATTGGGAAACCGTTTTTCAGGTGGAGGGTCTTGACGGGGACCAATGGGGTGGATAAGATCTTGATTGTGAAGACAGTCGAAAGCTTCATTGTAAGTCATTCTTATTGGTGTGTTTTCTTCAATGGTCCGTTTTGCTTGTGGCTTAGGAGCATTGAGTTCTTCATTAAACCCTTGGCGAGAATTTTGTTCAATGGCCATCACCCGATTTGCTAATCCTTCTACCACATTCAAGAGCATGGCAATGACATCTTGCAGTTTTCGAATGTCCTCTTTTAGACTTGACGAGTCTTCCTTGGTATTATCTAAGAAAAGACTTTCATCCTCCTCAATTATAGCCACTTCATCGAGAGAGGTCATATAAGCTGTCTCGATCATAGGCTCTCCTACAGGGGTGATAAGAAGTGATGGATCAAAGGATGCTTGGTCATCTTCGATGGCTAGAATCTCGGAAGTTTCATTGTTATCGATCAGATCTTGAATAGCTTCTTTGAGTTTCCAACACTCTTCAGTGTCGTGACCCTTTCCTTGATGATATTTGCAGTGCTTATTAGGGTCCCACTTAAGTGGCCTAGCTTCTGGAACTGGATCTTTGATGGGCCCTATGGGCATGACTAGTCCTTTGTGATGTAGCTTCTCGAAAGCCGTTTCATAACTCATACCAAGTGGAGTGAACACTCTTTTTGATCTCTGGATTCGTGGTTTAGAGGCGTTTGTGGCATGTACTTCATTAATGGGAGAGGAAGAAGAAGGATGGTCGATCTTCTTTCCTCTCGCACCATTATCTTTCAGAAGGTCATCTTCAATGTCAATGCCTATATTATAGACAGCTTTGGAAGTATTCAAGTTGTGTTGGTACTTTAAGTGCTTTGAATACTTCCCTTGGAGATTCTTGATAAACATCCTCACATATTCTTTTTCGGTAGGAGCCTTGACCATATTAGCAGAAGTTTCCCTCCATT
This sequence comes from Chenopodium album, assembly GCF_948465745.1. Taxonomy (NCBI): domain Eukaryota; kingdom Viridiplantae; phylum Streptophyta; class Magnoliopsida; order Caryophyllales; family Amaranthaceae; genus Chenopodium; species Chenopodium album. Next base: position 48,326,357 of record NC_137838.1, read on the forward strand.
TATTGAAGAAAGAAGTGAACCCTTCGTTTTCCTTTTGTTTTAACATCTCAAGTTGTCTGTAGTCTGTTTCGTCTTGGATGTTGCACTTATATCTATCTATGAAAGCGTTTGTTATCGACTCCCAAGATGAGGTTTTTTCTTTCTCGAGAGAAAAGAACCATTGTTGACAAACGGTTTTGAGAGATAGTGGGAACAGAGAGGGGAAAACCTTCTTATCGATACCCTTAATGCTCATTATAGTTTCAAAAGCTCTTAGATGGAAGTAAGGGTTATCTGTTGCCTTGAATTTAGGGATGTCAGTGGCGTTGAACTTATGCGGAAGAAGTTCTTTGTCCAGCGAGACCCCTTGTGAACTCATGCCCTGAAATTTATAGTCACTAGATAGCTTGCTTAGACTCTCTTGCATGAGGTTTATCTGTTGTTGCTTCACGGGGTCATCGACCCTAAGTGCGAGAAGTTTCAGTGTCTCAGTCACAGTAGCCAGTTGGTTCTTAAGATCATTGACTTCTTCTTGAGTTGCCATTATCTTCTTAGCCTTCCTCTTTTAACGAATCGGTTTATCAAAAAGCGAGACTTGAATAAAGAGGTTGTCCTTGATTAATCGCCCTTCTCTCCTCGACCAAGTACTGTGGGAAAGGAATTTGGGGATACTTATTGTTAATTATTTGACTCAAACTTTATTCAACATGCGATTGATGGAGGAAGTGAAGAAAAATTGGAATAGAATGTGAAAGAAGATTTAGATGGAGGGATATGAAGAATTAGGAATAGAATGTACCCCCCAACTCAAATGACGGAAAAGACCGACTCATGCATGAACCTAAGACATGGTCAAGGTGACATATACTCAAAGTGTGTGCTAAGATTAGTGAGTGTATGTGACATGTTAAGACTCGTGTCATGACCATGTGGCTAGACTATGTGACCAAGACTCGATTAATGACTTGACAAGGTGTTATTGACAGTGAGAATTAACCGAATTAATTAGCAAACTGGTTAATTAGACCCTAGGTGATGACTCGACCAATAATCCGAACTGTCGGCCAAGCGACAGGATTAGCGTCACATTGTGGAGCTTGGCGCCAGACAACATATTTGTCGTCAGGCGCTACACACCATAGTGTGGCGCTACAGCTCAGACTTTGGCGCCAATAGTGGAGCTTCGGTCTGGGACTGTTTTCGATATTATTAGTCAACTGGGGTTAGCCTAAAGTCGTACTAGGTCAATTCTGATTGAAAAATTAGATTTTATTGACTCAAATTAAATAATTAATTAATTAATTAGGCAAAGTTCTTAAAGTCATTAATTTATTTAATCTCAACACAAGTCAACAAACGGTTAAGAGAAACATATAATATATATGCACAACAAATAATGCACAATTAGTCAAGTAGGCACAATATGATGCAATGCGTTCGCAACCTAACCATGGCTCTAGTTCTCTAAAGTTCGGGATATGGTTTAGTCAAAAAGGGTCCATGGTTAATTGTCCGGATGCACCGCGCGGAAGCCTAACCGTGAAGGATTGGCGCGAGTGGATGGGACACCGCAAGCTTTAGAAAAAACTCGCTTCCATGGTTTGGTGAATTCAACATCTCGGATGTACCCTTTGTTGCACGGAGCGTTCAATCGGGTAGATGGAGCATGAATTCCCAGAGGGTTATGTCCATATGTAGAATACATATGGGTTTCAAAAAAGTGAGAAAAAATTCAATCAGGAAGTAGAATCGAGCAAACAATACGAAAAACCGGTCGAAATTAGAACGCATATTTCTGGCTCGGTATTGGGGGAAATTGGCGCCAACAAACAGAGACTGGCGCCAGATTTTAACTATAGCGCCTGGCGCCAATGCTGGCGTCTGGCGCTACGGCTAAAAGTATGGCGCCAAGCTCTGGCCCCTGACGCTACTTCCCACATGTCTCAGCAGCTTTCTGTGCTCGATAAAATTTTCCAGTTTCGCGCGGTGTTATTTCAATCCTAGTTGTGAAAGACATTCCTCAAATTTACTACGTGTATAATCCTATGTTTTTTACTCATTACGGATGATCTTTCCAATGAGATCCTTTTTATGCATATGAAAATAATGTTAATCAAAATTACGCACATGAAATACTTAGAACTTTTCGAGTCTCATCCACTCATTCTAAATCATTGCCGAAACAAATTCAGGAATTAAAATAGAAATCTTCCCCAGTGGAGTCGCCAAAAACTGTAGGGAATAAATTCAAGCCTTTAAATCCCACTAGCTTGAACCCCACTGTGATCATACACTAAAGTACGGTGGCGTCCAAAAGGGAAGAAGATAGAGCAAAAGAGTCGCCAACAAGTTTTTTAGGAACTTGTAAACCGTTCACAGGGTGAAGGTTACACCCCTTAACGATCCAAGAGATCGTCAACTCCATAAGGTCATGAACCAAATAAGGGTTCGGGGATGAAGGTACAAATCCAACCAAATAGAGATTGAATCTGCTCTAATAATAGGCCTCTACTTTATTCTGATCGTATTCATGTGCGCTTTCTGATTAACATGCAATCAATATAATTTACCGTACTGGGGTTGGACGCCAAGCTTGATTTCGACGCGTTTTCAAAAATCTGATAAATTTACCGTACTGGAGGATAAAATAATATAATTTCTTCGAAAATGCTATTTGATTTTGATTAAAACTCTGAAAAGTCAACAAAGTCAACTTATTAATGCTAATTGAATTAGGAATGAAAAGAACCTTCTAGAAGAATCTAGAAGACTAAAACCATTCCTAATTGCATTAGGAATGATAAATCATATTAGGCCCTCCCCTAGATCATTGGGCCGTACATAAAGCTCAAACCGGGCCCAGTTTGGTAATTTGGCCATAACTTCCTCAATATTCATCGGAATTGGGCTTATAATATATCGTTGGAAAGGTCTTTGCAAGCCTCATCCAACTACACTACTATTGGACCCATATCATGGACCAAACAAACTGGATTGGCTGTTTTCTTAAAATAAAGTTTTCAAAAACAGAGAGAAGAGAAAAGAAATAAAACTTTCCGCAACACTAGACTTTCCACACTTTCGTTTCATTCGATTATGATTCGACGTGAAAGGTACTCATCACTGGGTTTGGTTTAGGGGAGACACAAATGGGTGTCTACACCTCCCAATTTGCCTCTTCATCGCAAAGCATGACTCTGAGAGTCGGCTCGTAACGTTCGATGGGCAAGACGGCTTCAGCACCGTATACCATGAGAAATGGGGTTTCACCGATTGCCCCTTTGGCGGTTGTCCGGATGGCCCATAGGACATGAATTAATTCTTCTTCCCATAAGCCACCGGCTCTTTTAATTTTCTTTTTGATGCCGTCTGAGATGAGTTTGTTGAAGGCTTCAACTTGGCCGTTTGCTTGGGGTTGGCCGACTGATGCAAAACAATGTGAGATCCCTTTATCTCCCAACCAAGTCTTATGGTGAGGCATTTCAAACTAGAGGCCATTATCAAACACCATAGACATAGGTACCCCAAACCGAGTGATGATGTTCTTCCAAATGAAAGAGATGGCATCCTTTGTCTTTATGTTCTTGACCGCCTCCGCCTCCACCCACTTGGTGAAGTAATCCACAACCACCAAGATATAACGCTTTCCGCCTGGTGCAGGCGCATAAGGACCCAAGATGTACATGCCCCACTTAGTAACGGGACTGGGCTGTGGATTGCCGTTAGATCAGTAGCTGGGCGGTCAATAAGCTTACCAAACCTCTGGCATTTGTCACATTTCTTCACCAACTCTTTGGCATTTTCCACAAGAGTAGGCCAAAAATAATGACGCCTGGCTCTGACGACTAGAGACCTGCCGCCTATATAGGAGGCGCAGTATCCCACATGCAATTCTTCGAGAACTTCTTTCCCCTTTTCTGGGGTAACACACTTCAATAAAGGTTTAAGGAAACCCGCCTTGAAGAGCTCTCCATTTCTCATCTCAAAGTTTGCTGCTCGTTTCTTCATGACGGCTGCATCCTGTGGTGAATCAGGGAGCGTGTCGTCTGTTAAATATGCCCGGATGCCATCCATCCAGGTAGAGCTTCGGTCTAGGATTCCAATGGGTTCTTCATATATACTTTTTTTTTTCCAGAACTTCCCAAAAGACTGACCGAGGCGTATCACAACAGGCGGAAGATGCCAGTTTGGACAATGCATCCGCCTGGTTGTTATCTGACTTGGGCACTTGACTCAAACGGAATTCTTCAAGTGCCCTAGCCTCCTCTTTTACTACCTGAAGATATTTTATCATAGTCGGGTGAGTTGCCTCATATTTTCCTCATAATGGCTTACGACCAACTGCGAATCAGAATAGGCGTCAATTTTTGTTGCCCCTACCGCCTTACACATGCGGATTCCGATTAGAAGGGCTTCGTATTCCGCCTCGTTATTCGAGGCCTGAAACTTAAACCGCAATGCATATTCAAATTTGTCCCCCTCAGGAGACTCATATATAATTCCTGCACCATAGTCGTTCTTTGTCGAGCTCCCATCTACATACACTTTCCATACCTGATCAATGTTATCCGGGACAACCGGTCGTGTCATTTCAACAATGAAGTCGGCAAACGCCTGACCTTTCACTACCTTTCTGGGTTCAAAAGTGATTTCAAGACTTTGCATTTCAATAGCCCATTTCAACATTCTGCCGGAAGACTCCAAGGTAGACATTGGCCGCTTGAGGGGCTGACCGGTGTAAATTACAACCAAATGTGCCAGAAAATAAGGCTTCAGCTTCTTGAATGCCATATATAAAGCAAGGCTAAATTTTTCTACCATGGGGTACCGGAGTTCAGCATTATTTAGCACATGGCTAATGAAATAGACCGGGAATTGGATGTCGTCTCTCTCAGCAAGGAGAACAGCACTGAGGGCATGGTCTGAGACGGCTAGGTACATGTATAACGTCTTTTTGGGCAGAGGGCTAACAAGCCTTGGCAAAGAGTGCAAGTGTTCTTTCAGCTTTTGAAACGCCGCCTCAGCATCATCCCCCCATTCAAATATAGTCTTCTTCCTGATTGCTTGGAAGAAGTAAAGGAATTTGTCACCTGACCGACTGAGGAACCTCCCCAATGCCTCTAGGCAACCAGTTAGTCTCTATACTTCCTTAACAGTGCGGGGTGACTTCATATCAATGACCGCCCCTAAAGGTTAGCCTCTATCCCCTTTTAATCAATCAGGAATCCGAGAAACTTCCCAGACTCAACACCAAAGACGTATTTCTTGGGATTTAACATAACCTTATGTTGCCTGAGGGTGGTGAAGGTTTCTCGGAGATCAACAAGATGATCCGTCTGTTGCTTGGATTTGACTATCAGGTCATCAATGTACACCTCCACATTCCTCCCAATTTGATTAATGAAGATTGTATTAATCATCCGTTGGAATGTAGTCAGCGCATTCTTTAAGCCAAACGGCATCACAGTATAACATAATAACTCCTTATCAGTGACGAAGGCCGTATTCTCTTGATCTTTTTTCCACAGGGGTATCTGATGGAAGCTAGAATAGGCATCCATAAAACTCATCAAGGCATGCTCAGCTGTAGAGTCGACCAGACTGTCGATCTTTTGGGAGCGGATAGCTGTAATTTGGACATGCCTTGTTGAGGTGTGTGTAATCAACACACAATCCAGGTACCATTCGACTTCTTAACAAGCACAACATTTGCTACCTAGTCAGGGAAATTACAAGGCTGAATGAACCCAGCAACAAGCAGCTTTTTACTTTGGCAGCTACCGCCTGACTTCTTTCCTCGCCGTGATTTCTTTTCTTTTATCGGATGGGCTTCTTTTTTAGATCCACAGCAAGTTTGTGGACAGCGAGATCCGGGCTGATGCCTGGCATCTCTTCCACTTCAAAGGCAAAAATGTCTTTGAATTCTTTCAGCAATAGGTGCATATCTGCACCCAGCTTAGCATAAGCAGCCATCCCAACCTTAACAGTACGTGCTGGACGGCTGTCATCCAGAGGTATATCAATATGTTCACCATCCGGATGGGGACGGAGCTCATTTGACCGTTCATCGGTCAGTGATTGCTATTTTTTCTCTTTCTTCACCTCCACCAGCTGATGCGCCTTTCTTTTCTTTCCGGCTGCTGGTGGGGCTGGGCTGGCATCCTTTACATTGTCAAGGTTTATTGACTCCTGCACTTGGCCGTCTGGGGCCACAGTGTCTTTGACGGGTAAGAGATAGCACTCCCGGGCCGTCTTATGGTCCTCGTTCAGGGAACCAACAGAGCCATCATCCCTCTCATACTTGATGAGAATGAGAGAAGGGATGATTACTATAGCCTTGGCTTCGTTGAGGGTTGGACGGCCTAAGATGATGTTATAGGCGGTCAGTTCCTCAACGACCAAGAATTTGACGACTAGGTGTCGCCCTTTTCCTTTTTCTCCCAGGCGGATAAGTAAGTCGATCCTATCGACTGGGTAAACCATCCTGCCCCCAAAACCATCCAAGGGGTGGGTAACTAAATGCATGCTGCTGAGTTTGTATTTCAGCCTTTGCAGGCACCGGAGACTGATGATGTCCGACGAGTTGCCGCTGTCAATAAGGATTCGCCCAACAAACTAGTTGGCGACCTTACATTCAATGACGACCGGGTCGTCATGCGGACGGTGCCCCTGTCCTTCTAAGTGATCAGAACGTTTGGGAAGGAGGAGCTAGCTGACGCCTGCTCATCATCATCCTTGTCCATCTTTAAAAGATGGCTCTTGGTGCCTGGATGGTAGGGCTACCGCATGAGAACCCGCCTGCTATAGTGTAGACCGGCTCTTTATTAGTTCCCAAGCTACTAGCAGGCTGGGGTGCCTTAGAGGACTGCCCCGGGTTCTTCTTATTAGTCCCTTTGGACTTAGATATGTAGGACTTTAATATCCATTTGTCAACCAGACGGTCCAACGCCCGCTGAAGGCTGAAGCAGTCGTTGGTGTCATGGCCAACTTCCTCATAGTATTGGCAAAATTTATTTTTGTTCCTTAATTGAATGGAACTTTTCATTAGATTCGACTTCTCTAGAAACAGCAGGTCCTTGATCTTCATGAGGATGGAGTTGCAGTCCTTGTTAAACTCGTACTTAGGTACGTACGGTTTAAATTCTTTCTTTTTCTTCTAGGACGGCTAATCAGAATCACAAACCGCCCAGACTTCTTTTCTCTTCTTGCTCTCATCTTTTTTCTTCGCCGGCTGAGCAGGTCGGCTGTCTTTTTGTCTGTCAGACTTCTTAGAGTCCGAATGACTACCAGGCGAGCAGAGGTCGGGTGCTTGAATATAGCTTTTCGCCTCCCTCAAGGCCGCCTGTAGGGTAAATGCCCCTTTTCTGACAAGGTTGAACTTAAAGGTCGACCCGTCTCTCAAACCCTTAAAGAAGTTTGTAAAGGTTACTTCGTTAGACATTCCCTGAATCTGAATTCTGGTCAGATTGAACCGCCTGACGTAAGAGCGTAGTCCTTCTCTCTCTCCCTGCTCAATGGTGCTCAAGTCAAGACTTGTTTTCTTCGCAGAGATGTTCATTGAGAAGTTGGAAGCAAACAAGAAGGTAAGCTTCTTGAAACTATCGATGGAACCGACTGGTAGGTTGCCAAACCATTGTTGGGCAATGCCCTTCAATGTAGCCGGAAAACATCGACACCAAGTGGCATCGTCCAACTGATGAGTGACATTTATGTCACTCTTAGGGAGTAATTTTAGAGTCATTTTTGTGTTTATTTTATCTTATTTTTCCCTTTCTTTCTCTTGTTTTCTCTTTAATAAAGTTTCTTGTTTATTTGGTAATTTTGGAGCGTTTTAGTTTATTTTCTTTATTTTATTAGCTTTAGTTTATTTTTGTATTTTATTTTACTTTATTTGCTTGTATAGTTTTTGTCTTTATTAGTTTTAGTTTTATTTCTCTTATTTCTATTTTACTTTTATTTATTTTAATTAGTTTGGAGTGTTTTTCACATTTTATTTGTTTGTGTTTTATTTAATTTTGTTAGTTTTAGTTTTAATTCTCTCATTTCCTATTTTAGTTTATTTAGTTTTATTTTATTTATTTCATTCCTTTTTGTCTTGATTTTTCCTCGGTTTTGTGTGTAGGGGTTCGGGTTTTATGTCAAATGAGTTCGGGTTCCAAGTTGAGTCAAACACAAACCGCAACCTGCTGCCCCTTATCCATCACCGCACCCTTCATTATCCTACACCACACCATCAGCAACAACAACAATTCCCCTGCTCCTCTTTCCCATCCAATCAGCCAACAACAATTACCACCAGCCCATTTACCATCACCAACAGCCACCACGTACTTCACCCCGCATCACCAGCCACCACCAAACCACCTGACCACACCACAACCAACACACACAAGCCGTAGCAGCACCAACACAAACAAACCGCAACCCAGCCTGCAACTCCGCAAACACCAACAACCCACTGCAACAGCCACCGGTCGCCAATCCCCAACCAATCCGCAATTGCCCAAACCGCCCACAATCAACCACCAATTACCACCAGCCGCGCCACCGTTCTCAACCACCAACCAACTGCAACCCCGCAATTACCAACACCACCAACACCAACGCAATCAGCCGCACCTAAACCAGCAACATCAATCCACCAATTCACACAAGCATTTCGGCCCCTCAATTAAGCAAAAATCAGATTAAATTTTGATTTTAATCAAGTTCGAGCATACCGTTTGTGGTTCGGTCGAAGTTCGAGTCAGAGACTTTGTGGGTTTCGTTAATCGAAGAGGAGTGGTTGAACATACCCATGGTTCGACCGAACCAACCCCGTAGTTCGACCGAACCAACCCATGGTTCGACCGAACCACTTCACGAGCTATGCACGCGAGTTTTAATGAAAATTGGACGGCCACGATCTTGGATGCTTGATGAAGATGATGATAATAAGCGGTGATGATTGATTATTTTGATGCGTGGTGATGGTGATCAATGGAGATAGAGCAGCCAATGTGTAGGAGAAGAAGAAGGAAATCGTGGCTGATTGTTTTGGGTGGGGAATTGATGGGTTTTGGTTTTCTTTTTCTTTTTCTTTTATTTTTATTTTCTTTTCCTTTTCCTTTTCTTATTTCTTTTCTCTTTTGTTTTCTTTTCTATTTATTTTCTTTTTATTTTCCTTTTCTTTCTTTATTTTATTTCCTTCTTTTATTTTTTTTCCTAGTTTTATTAGCTTAGTATAAATACCCAATTTTGGGGTAATTAGAAAGGGAATTCAAGAACTATCTATTCCTCTCTCTAATTAGTTTTTAGTTTTAGGTTAGGTTAGGGTTAGTCTTCATTGGTAGAGAGAGAAAGTGAGGTTTTCTTCATTAATGAACTTGGATTTTGAAGAAGGAGCTTGTTAAATCCTTTGTAGACCTTCATCTTCAATTAATGAGCAATTTCTTACTCTTTCTCTTTACCTTTGTTCTTGATTTTGTTTATTTGCTTTTATTTTTCTTCCTTGCTTATTAATCATGTTGATGCTTATTGATTTGATGATTGATATTGTTTTCAACATGATTTGTGAGTAGTCATCTAGCCAAGGGTGTGGGGATGGTGTAGTTGCTAATTGTTCATGCTTTTAATGTTGGGGTTATGTTAATGGTGATTAAAGTCTTTGCATGCTTGATATTCTTTGGTCTTTCTTGCAAGTGCACATTGTTAGTTGATCAAAGATGAGTCTTTACTAACAAGTAACGGAAGTTGACTTAGTTGAGATTCATTACTATCGATTGTTATTTAATAGTACCTCCTAGTATATGGTTCTAATATGGAAACATAGAGGCTATGTTAGGAGAAGCCAATTGACCCCGGAAGGCGGTAGATTGGACCCTTTACTTCGATATTCATGTATGTTTAGTTTACCATTGATATGCTACTTTGTTATTGTATGGTCAAGCGTCAACTTCACCTACCCATTTCCCTTGGTGCCTTAATGTTTTATTTCTTGTTTTAGCATCTTTAGACTTTAGTTTATTTATCTCCTATTCCGGACTAGCTTAATTGTCGATAACATTTGGTGGTGTTTACCGTTCTCTGTGGTTCGACCCCTATGCTTACCTTATACTCGTATTAGGTTTGTTTAGGTTGTATAAATTGTATTTTATCTAGGGATAGACAATTGACGACGCGTTTATTCCCTTGTCACCAACCCCTGTAAATACTTGAGGTTGGTATAAGCCATGAGGTGATCTTCCGAGTTGGAGGTACCATCATAAGTACCTACCTACAAATTTTTAATCTTGGTCGGCTGTGTCGCCTTGGTTATTTCCCAAGTGAACGCAGAAGGTTGTTTACTCAGGCGGAGCAGACGAAGCTACCAGTCTAGTGGCTGGACGTTGCTGTATGCCGCCTGACCTCCGAAGAGGGTCGGATGCATGAAATAAGGAGAATACGGGTCGTAGACCATAGGCGGTACGTACGGTGCATTCCCAATCATCTGAGGGCCAGAATGGACGGTATTACAGCATGTATGGCTCTCATGCAAGGATTGTACATTCCCTGCAGATGTATTCTTAAAGCTGTCTGAAAGCTTGAAGTGGAAGCTGACTCAGACAATTGTTGATTCCTCTGGCGGGTGATGATCTCCCGGGCATCAAGAGTTGATTTTTGTTTTCCACCGGCTGTTCACTCCTGCGGGTATTGTTGATATTCCTCTTAGGCAGAAGAATCTTGGACAAGTTAAGGGTCCCGAGTGCCTTCTCCTTTGGATGCGGAGTCTGCTGCCTATCTCTGACTGGCTTCCTCTTCTATAGAGGAGTTTTCCTTGCCGACTGACCCTTACTTGGGCCAGCCCGGCTCTAGGTGATCAGATCCTTGATTTCACCCTTGAAATTAGTCATGAATTTCATGAGTTCGTCTCGAGTGACTGGAGCAGATCCACCGGCCGTATGGGTTTCCCCTTCCGGCTGACCAGGAGGTCGACTTGTACCCGCCTGGCTTGCACCCGGCTCTAGAGTGTCCCTGGGCCGGACGCGCTTGGTTATCAGAGAGCCATCAATGGCTATATAGGTTTCGACTTGAGGATCATCGTCCTCTTGGTCAGTAAAGGCCTTCAGCTTGTCTACCAGACACTCAGGAGGTGGTACAGACTCTTGAACCATCCTTGAGGTACCCTCCCCACAGACGGCGCCAAATGTTTTGGGTGTTTTTGTCCCTCGGGAGAGTTATGACACAAAGATTGGTCCGGCTTGAGCTGCACCTGCAAAACAACGGAGAATCTGGTTGTAGGAGCTCCGCCTGCGACAATCAAGTTAGTAACTTGAAAGAGAATAAAGAGTGCGGAAATTTATGTGGGTATCTGCTTGGATTCCAAGCTCAGGTGTTTCTCTGGTGTGAGAGAAAGTAGGTGTAAGAAATGATTGATTGTGTCCCCAAAATGGGGAAATATCTCCCTATTTATAGGGTCGTTGGAAGGTGTGCCCCTATCTAGATCACTTGACCTAAATTTTAGTGGGCTACGCCGTTTTACGGCGCTTCTTGGGATTTGGGCCCTTGAAGGCCGCAATTTCAGAAGATATCTTAAGGGGACACGTGTCAGATGGCTATTGGGCCGGTTGGACCAGCCTGGGATTGACACGTGGCCTTCTCTCATTGGTCCACATATCTAGGGTATTTTTACCCTAAACAATTAGATTAAGTTTGCATGTGTGTAATTCAATTAGGCCTTAAGAATTATGCTAGATTGCATTGCAATTGTTAATGACATGAACAATTGATTTAGGAATTGCAATTATCAATTGGTTTGGATTGTGATTCTCTTAGTTTGTTATCCGTAGATGTTTCAGGGGTTTTTTTCCCTTGGGAGAGTTACAACACTGAGACTGGATTCAGCAAAGGACGCCTGTACCAGCAAAGCAAACGGACCGCCGGATGGTCGGTGGTCCGCCTCCAAAGATTAAGTTAGTAAGCGTTCGGTAATAAAACGTGCGGAAGTAAAGTTATCTGCTCGGATTCCAAGCTCAGGTAAAGTGTTGTCTGTTCTTTGAAAATGACAACTCTATAGTAAGTGACGTGTTGTCTCGTAATGCGTGTATTCTGTCTTTTCATAAATGTAAGAATGTCCCTATTTATAGGGTCCTTTTGGAAAGTGTGCCCTCCCTAGGATCTGGTGACCTAGGAATTAGGTCACGCCGCAAAACGGCGCCTCAGGATTTGGGCCCTTGAAGGCCGCCATTCCAGAGGCAAAGCCTGAGTGACACGTGTCACTGAGCCTAAAAGGCCTTTGGGCATCTTTTTGGATGACACGTGTCTCCGTCTGAATGGTCCATGCTGGATCATCAGTCTGTTTAGGACAGAAGAATGTCTGCCCTCCACGTGTCATTATCTCATAGGTCCAAATGGCACCTTTACTACGGACACGTGGCGTTTTCTGATTGGGCCACCTGGCCGGGTAAAAATACCCAAATCATTTGCACGTGGCGCTTGTGACAGATGTCATCATATGACTGGGTGGATTTTCAAATTGTTTTTTTGGGGGGAAAAATTAGGGTTTCCCCTTTCTATAAATAGGAAGGTTTGACTTCATTTTTGCTTTCACACCTTTGCGAATCTTAGAGAATCTCTGGACTTTTGACTCTCAAAGACTCTTAAAGACCCTGACTTTTGTCAAGCATCCGACACTCGGCCTTTCTTACCGACTGCTTCAGCCAACCAGGCGTCTCAAATACCTTCTTCTAAGGTAACCGCATGCTCTTTTCTTTTATTTTTTCTTGTGTTTTTCGTTTATTCAAATGGTTTCCCAAACGTACACGGCACGGCCTAGGTTAGCGATCAGCCGGTCACCGGGGACGGCTGAATCTAGAACTAGGAGTGTCGAATGCTCGTTCGAGAACTTTCCTTTAGGTACATCTCCAAACCCGACAGTGTCTGTGCATCTGCAGGACACGATGGCTCGAACAAAGCAGACAACAAGGAGATATAGACCGGATGGTTCCTTTTACCATTCGGACAGTGAGACTCCAAATTCAGACGGCTCCATTAGGGTGCCAGCTAGTGAGATTTCAGACCCCAAACCCCTCTTCTGACCTTCCCCAAACTCCAATTTACTAATCTCCCTCTTCTTCAAGCGGCACCCCCAGTGATACTATACTGCGGGAAGCCAACAGTCAGTACCAGGCCGAGCCTTCAGAACAGGCGCCTGAGGAGAGTCTAGGGGAGGACCCTGCTGGCCCTAGCCGGCAGTCCCTTAGCTCTGGGGAAAGTTTTGGTGACGATTCGCCTCGTCATCTTCTGATAGCGCCTCTGCTAAGTTAGAGGAGGTCCGAGCAAAAATAGATACTGCAAGAAAGTCCTTATCAGTAGAAAAGGGGGAAGGTTGGGCGGAGCTGAGTGCTTCCAGGCGATTGGAGCGCGCCCCCTAATATCACCATGTCCCGCAAAGCAAGCGGACCTCCATGACATTCGGTCTTGCCAATTACAGGCGCAAGATCGTAATGGGGCATGGCTTCTCCTTGTCCGTCCCCAACAAGGAGGATACTGTAACCTGGCCCTCCCTGGCCAGTTATAAGGACAAAGCCTTCGGCTGCTACGAGGCAGTCCTTCAGGCTGGTTTACGCTTCCCTCTCCATCCGGCCATGGAGAGGATACTAGATGGATACCAACTGGGTATCTGGCAACTTGTCCCGAATTCATGGATAAATATCATCGGGTACGTTGCCGCCTGTGAAATGCTGGAGGTGGATCCTAGCTTTGAGGCATTCGCTCATATGCACTATCTCAGCCGAGCGCCTGCAAAGGGCGGCGAAGGCTGGTACACCTTGTCCACCTGCAAGGGGTACAAGATGGCAGTCGGTAAAGAGAACAAATGGAAGGACTGGAGAACAAAATTCTACATTGTCCATTCCTCTGAAAGCCGACTGAACCAAAAATACAATCGGTGGAACAAGGATCCGCCCCTCCTGGCTGGCAAAAGTACCTTTCCCCCTCTCCCTAGGCGGGCCCAGGAGGAAATTTTTGACCGGGGTCTGTTTAAAGTGCCCATTCGGACAAACAAGCATGGGGAGAAAATAGTCGTCCCCCAAAGCTACATTCCCCTTTACAAGTGGCTAGAAGATGGGGTGTTCTTGGTCGCTTGTAGTCTAAGTTCTGAGATGCCGAGAGGTAGTCGGCCGTCTGACTTTAAGTAAACTTAAAATTATTTTCAGTGTATGCTTATAACTCCCTCTTTTTGGTGCAGACAAAGCAATGGAAAAGCTCTCGGCAACAAAGAAGCCGGCTGCCGTCTCTGCAGCTAAATACCGCACCAACGTCCTTAACAGGGCGAGTGATGAGCAAAAAGCAGCCGGTACCCCCAAGGTAGTGGTTTTATGGTACTTGGTATATTTTTTCAATAGAGGTTAAATTTTTCCCGCCTGCTTTTCTGACGCCTTTCCTTTTACTCATGCAGAGCGTTTCCACCAGGCCTTCTCCCTCCAAGCAACCCCAACCCAAAATTCAAAATACAGGGGCGGGTGATGTGAGTGCATCCGGCAAGAACCGGAAGCACGTCGCTCACAAGCCCAAGAGAGGGGACGGCTCTACTCTCGAAGCTCACAGGGAGGTCAGCAAACCGGATGCCACTCAGGCATCAAAGGGTGGCTTTAAGCAACCCAGCACTGCTGTCGGCTCAGCAGGAGAGAGGAGGCGTCAGGGGAAGGAGAAAGAGGAGGAGGCTCAGCCGGACGGTATGGGCCGCATCTTTATTGAATTCCAATGCTTAATGTTGCTTCTTGGAACTTGACTAACTTATAATTTTGCAGCCCCCCCACAAAGGCCGACCGTCGTCCAGATGGCCATGGAGATGCTACGGGCGCTTGATCCAGAGGACAAGGCGTCCGTAAGAGGAGTCGGCACCCTTAACTTGGATGCCATCTTGGGGAACCTCTGCGAGGTAAAAGAGTTGGCTAAATTTTTCTTAACATTTAGCACATATCCGACTGGTTTTGACCATCCGGCTTTTTCTTATTTCCAGGCCATGCTGCACGTCCAAGGGCTAAGACGGCCAATCCAGGAAAAATCAAAAGAGGTAACAGCCGCTAAAGCTCGAGCCGAGTCCGCCTTAGACCGAGCTCAATTTGAAATTGCTCAGAATGAGCTTCTGACCCTTGATATGATGTATTCCCAGGCACACGCCAACCTGCAGGTGAAGAAGGACCTGGATTCGGCCCGCTCCAAAATCAATGATCTTAAGGCCGAAGTTAAAGGCCTTAAGGAAAAGCTTGAGCCTCTTCAAGAGGCCAAGAAAGAGGCCGAGAGGGCCAAGGAGCGGGTTAGCCGCCTGGAGGGGCGTCTGGCGAACCAGCAAGAGTTGCTAAAGGCCAAGTTCCAGTCTCGGGCTGAGGAGGAGAGGCAGGCCATTGTCAA
The DNA here is from genome assembly GCF_948465745.1 of Chenopodium album. NCBI lineage: Eukaryota > Viridiplantae > Streptophyta > Magnoliopsida > Caryophyllales > Amaranthaceae > Chenopodium > Chenopodium album. Next base: position 48,341,708 of record NC_137838.1, read on the forward strand.
ACAAATGATGGAAGACTATGAATCCATCATGCGGGCGACATGGGAGGCAGTACAGCCGGGTGCTGATTTTGGCATCTAGAAATCTAAGTTTGATCAGGCAAACGAGGATTACAATGCTGAACTCCTTCGCCAGGCTAAGGAGGAGGATGTTGATGGTGAAGAGGCCGACTCCTCTTCAAACTCCTCCGGGGATGAAGACGGGGAAGAGGAAGGTGATGAAAATGAAGAGCAGCCAGCAACTGATGATGCGGCTGCCAATGCTGACAATCCCTCTGCCCCTTAAAGCTTTTTATTAGTTATTTCTACGGCCGAATGGCCATCCATTTCATCTTCCGGCCTGCGTGCCGTGTATCCATGTATCTTTACCGACCGAGGGGTCGGGTAATTTGACAATTCCTCTGGCTTTGCCAGCAAACAATCTTACCCAATCGTCTGATGGCGATTGGGCCTTTTAATTTAAAATCATTCGGCCATTTGGCTGAAGTTATTCATATTGTTCTTTAAATTTTTTCATTGCATTTTTTTTGGCTAAGTATTATAACCTGTATAGCATGCGAATGTTCTTGCCCCTGGACGGATGTCGAGTGGTTTCGGTTGAGTGGATTGATTAACTTAGAAATTATTGATACTTAGAAGAGTATACATGGTTTCTAAGTCAATCAATCACTATGGTTATTGCCCCAAACCACGCGACAGACGGCCATCCGGAGCGAATGAATAATTATTTTCATTAGGTCATTGGCTCAAACGAAATACAAGATTTTTTACTCAGCAAATTTGCTAAAATGGAATCCCTTGCCTGTTTTGTTCCAGGAACTAAAAGCAGGCGCAACCCGCCTAAGGCCTTGACGAGATAAGATGCTTAGTTTTAACTTAGTCTTAATTTTACTTTAGAATAGTCCGCCTGTCTTGCACTAGAGCAAAAACAGGCGCATCCGGCCTAATGCCTCAATAGCCTCTACTTATGAATCAGTGACCCTTCTCCGACTGTGCTATAACAGTTAGAAAATTCTGGCCTTTAAGATTTCACTTTCGATTAAACCAAACGACTGCGAATGCTGCCTTAGCATTCGGTAGGGCCGCTTGGTGTATTTGTAGAGCAATGTGCCACCCAAATGGGAGATTCTACTCCTCGACGAATTCGCCCGAATGGACGTCGTCGGTTATCTAACTCATGTTGGAGCAGACGGTCATACTCATGGTGGAGTAGACTGTGACCATTCGGCCTCTATTTGACTATTGTTTTTCCTAATATCCGGCCATTGGCCTCAAAATGATCTTATCTGGCCTTAAGCCTTTTAAAGAGTTAAGCAAATATTCATTAAGTGTTGGCGTAAATTTAAAGAATTTCGTAGAAACAACTGCTTTAAAGCAGTCGGCTTCTTCAGAGGGATTGGGACGTCTGCTGTTGGGACAGACGCTATCCAAATGCATTGGCCGTCTGTATTTTGTACAGGCGCCACTAATAATAAGAAAAGACAAGCTGGAAATGAAGGCATATTCTCATTAAACAAATTTTTAAATGACAAAATTTGAGGTATTTACATTCGTACTTAGAAATAATACTTTTTCAAGTTGTCTACATTCCAAGTCCTAGGAAGCTTCCTGCCGTTTGGTTCTTCCAGGCGGTAGGTGCCGTCTCTTACTTCCTTATATATTCGGTAAGGGCCTTCCCAATTTGGGGTTAACTTTCCCTGCTCATTCGCCCTACCGACTGCCTCCATTTTCCGTAGCACAAAGTCCCCCGCTTTGAGAGGACACTTGTGTACTCTCTTGTTGTAAGCTCGTGTCATTCTCAGACGGTAAATCTCATGGCGCAAGGCGGCATTGCCCCTGCGCTCTGGAAGTGAGTCCAATGCCAGCCGCATGGCCTCCCAATTAGCTTCTTCGTCATATAACATGACTCGAAGAGTCGGCTCATAGTGTTCAATGGGCAGGACAGCTTCTGCACCATACGCCATGAGGAACTGGGTTTCTCCAGTTGCCCCTTTAGCAGTCGTTCTGATGGATCAGAGGACGTGTGGTAATTCATCCGCCCAAAGACCACCAGCCCGTTCAATTTTCTTTTTAATCCCGTCTGAGATTAACTTGTTGAAGGCTTCAACCTGGCCGTTTGCTTGGGGTCGGCCGACTGATGCAAAGAGGCTTGAGACCCCTTGTTCTCCCAGCCAAGTCTTGAGTTGAGGCGTCTCAAATTGAGGATCATTGTCAAAAACCATAGACATGGGCACCCCGAAGCGAGTGATAATATTCCTCCAGATGAAGGAAATAACGTCTTTTGTCTTGATGTTTTTGACCGCCTCCGCCTCTACCCACTTGGTAAAGTAATCCACAGCTACCAATATGTAGCGCTTGCCGCCTGGGGCCGCGATGTAAGGCCCAAGTATGTCCATGCCCCATTTGGCAAAGGGAATTGGGCTGTGGATGGCCGCCAGGTATGTGGCCGGACGATGGATGAGCTTGCCAAACTTTTGACACTTGTCACATTTTTTTACCATTTCCATAGCATCCGACTCCAGAGTTGGCAAGAAATAGAGCCGCCTGGCCTTGGCAGCTAAAGACCTGTCGCCTATGTGGGAGGCGCAGAAACCCGCATGCAAATCTTCGAGGACCTCTCTACCCTTTTCTGGGGTAACACACTTCAATAAGGGTTTCAAGAAACCAGCTTTGAAGAGTTCTCCTTGTCTCAGCTCGAAGTTTGCCGCTTTCTTTTTTAGAGCAGCCGCCTCCTGAGGTGAATCGGGGAGCGTGCCGTCTACAAGATAAGCCCGGATGTTGTCCATCCAGGTAGAGCTTCGGTCAAGAATTCCAATGGGGTCTTCGTTAGATATACTTCTCTTTTCCATGACCTCCCAGAAGACCGACCGAGGCGTTTCACAAGAGGCGGATGATGCTAGTTTTGACAGAGCATCCGCCTGATTATTTGAAGACCTGGAAACCTGAGTTAATTGAAACTCCTCAAGTGTACCAACTTCACTTTTGACCACCTGCAGATATTTTATCATGGCCGGATGAGTGGCCTCGTACGTTCCATTGACCTGGAGTACGACCAGTTGAGAATCAGAGCAGGCGGCTATCTTCTTTGCCCCTGCCGCCTTGCAGTACCGAATGCCGGCGAGCAGGGCCTCATACTAGGCCTCATTGTTAGAGACCTGGAACTTGAACCGTAGTGCGTATTCGTACTTATCTCCCTCAGGATATTGACAGATAATCCCTGCACCACAGCCGTTCACAGTGGAGCTCCCATCCACATACACTTTCCAAACCTGGTCTGTATTGTCCAGTACAACCGGCCTTGTCAATTCGACAATAAAGTCGGCGAATGCTTACCCCTTTATTGCCTTCCTTGGTTCGTAAGTGATTTCTAATCCTTGCATTTCAATAGCCCATTTAAGCATTCGTCTAGAAGACTCCAAGGTTGTGAGTGGCCGTTTGATCGGTTGGTCAGTATAGACTTCTACCGCATGTGCCAAGAAGTAGGTTTTTAGCTTCTTGATGGCCATGTAAAGGGCAAGGCCGAATTTATCAACCATGGGGTACCGAAGCTCCGCGTTTCTCAGAACATGGCTAATGAAATACACCGGGAGCTGGATGCTGTCTCTTTCAGCTAAGAGAACGGCACTGAGGGCATGATCAGAGACGGCTAAGTACATGAAGAGCTTCTCTTTGGGCAAAGGGCTGACAAGCCTTGGCAAAGAGTGCAAATGAGTTTTCAGCTTTTGAAAGGCCGCCTCTGATTCATCCCCCCATTCAAAGTTGGTCTTCTTTTTTATTGCCTGGAAGAAGTAGAGACACTTGTCGCCTGACCGACTGAGGAATCTCCCCAAGGCCGCCAGACAACCTGTTATTTTTTGCACTTCCTTCACAGTACGGGGCAACTGCATGTCGATTACCGCCTGTATTTTCTCATGGTTGGCCTCTATTCCCCTTTGGTCAATCAAAAATCCGAGAAACTTCCCAGACTCAACACCAAAGACACACTTTTTTGGGTTTAGCATGACCTTGTGCCGCCTGAGTGTGGCGAACGTTTCTCGGAGATCAGCAAGATGATCCGCCTGCTGTTTGGATTTGACTATCATGTCATCAATGTACGCCTCTACATTCCTTCCGATTTGATTAATGAAGACCGTATTAATCATTCGTTGGAAAGTAGCAGGCGCATTCTTCAAACCAAACGGCATCACCGTATAACAGAACAACCCCTGATCAGTGACGAATGCCGTCTTTTCTTGATCTTTTTTCCACAGGGGGATGTGATGGAAACCTGAATAGGCGTCCATAAAACTCATCAAGGCATGTCCAGCTGTTGAGTCGACCAGATTGTCGATCTTATGCAATGGATAACTATCCTTTGGACATGCCTTGTTGAGGTCTGTGTAGTCAACACACATCCACCAAGTTCCATTCGGCTTTTTTACTAACACAACGTTAGCTACCCACTCAGGGAAATTGCACGGCCGAATGAACTTGGCATCCAGCAGCTTTTTTACTTCGGCAGCTACTGCCTGACTTCTTTCTTCGCCGTGGTTTCTTTTCTTTTGCCGGATGGGCTTCTTTTTGGGATCCACGGCGAGTTTGTGGACAGCAAGATCCGGGCTGATGCCTGGCATCTCTTCCACTTCAAAGGCAAAGATGTCTTTGAATTCTCTGAGCAGCTGGTGCAGGCTTTCACCTAGCTTTGCAAATGCAACCGTCCCCACCTTAACAGTCCGCTCTGGACGGCTGTCTTCCAGAGGGATATCAATGTATTAACCAGCAGGCTGGGGACGGAGATCATCTGACCGTTCCCCGGTCAGTGATTGCTATTGTTTTTCTTTTTTGACCACCACCAGCTGATCAGTCTTTCTTTTCTTTCCGGCTGGTGGGGCCGACTGTTCTTCGTCGACATCGTCGAGGTCGATTGTTTGCTTGCCCCGACCGGTTGCTAGGTCCGAAAGGTAACACTCTCGGGCTGTCTTTTGGTCCCCATTAAGGGAACCGACTATTCCATCATCCTTCTCATACTTGAGTAGCATGAGTGCAGGGATGATGACGGCCTTACACTCATTAAGAGTGGGACGGCCAAAGATGAGGTTGTAAGCTGTGAGCTCTTCAACCACTAGGAAATGGATGGTCATGTGCCGACCGTCTCCCCTACTTCCCAAGCGGACAGGTAAGTCAATGCGTCCGACTGGGTGCACAAGTCCTCCCCCAAACCCAACAAGGGTGTGGGAGACCTCCATCATGCTATCCGGTTTGTACTTGAGATTGGATAAGCATTTGAGGCTGATGAGGTCAGAGGAGCTTCCTGTGTCAATCAGAATTCGACCAACTAGTTGGTTGGCGACCTTGCATTCAATGACAACAGGGTCATCATGCGGCCGACGGACTTTGCCTCTGTCCTGCTCGGTGATGACAACTTTAGGGAAGGCGGATGTGCCTGCCACATCCCCTTCCTCAACAGAGTTGACCATCTTCTTTAGATGGTCCTTGGTGCCCCGAATGGTCGGGCCATCACCGGCAAAGCCGCCTGCTATGGTGTATATCGGTTCTTCATCAGTTTCGGCACTCACAGCAGGCTGGGGAGTCTTTTTCTTGGACTTCCCTTGATTTGTCTTTGAAGTCACTTTGGACTTCATATAGGACTTCAGCTGTCCTTTGTCGGCCAGACGGTCGAGCTCCCGCTTGAGACTGAAGCAGTCGTTCGTGTCATGGCCAACATCCTCATGGAAATGGCAATGCTTGTTCTTGTTCCGATTTTCAGCGGAACCTTTCATAGGAGTCGGCTTCTCAAGAGTCAGCCGATCCTTAATTTCCAAGAGGATGGAGCAGCAGTACTTGTGGAATTCGTACCTTGGAACGTACGGTTTCCACTCTTTTTTCTTCTTCTGGGCCGGTTGATCAGAGTTATCAATGGCCCAGACTTGCTTTTTCTTTTTGCTCTCTTCTGGCTTTGGAGCCGGCTGAGCAGGCCGACTCTCTTTCTGCCGGTCGGACTTCTTATGGTCCGACTGCTTATTGGAGGAGCAGAGTTCGGTCGCCTGTATATAGGCTTCCGCCTCTCGCAAGGCTCCTTGCAGAGTAAAGATTTGTTTGCGGACGAGTTCGTACTTAAAAGTAGACCCGTCCTTCAGACCCTTAAAGAAGTCTATGAAAGCGACCTCATCAGACAGCCCATGAATCTGGATTCGGACCAGATTGAACTGCCTGACATAGGAACGCAAGCCTTCTCTATCTCCCTACTGTACATTGCCCAAATCAAGACTTGTCTTTTTGGCAGGGATGTTCATAGAGAAGTTTGAAGCAAACAAGAACGCAAGCGTCTTGAAGCTATTTATGCAACCAGCTGGCAGATTGCCAAACCACTGCTGGGCTATGCCCTTCAGGGTGGCTGAAAAGCAACGACACCATGCGGCATCATCCAACCCTTGTAGATACATGAGGTGGGTGTATGCTAACAGGTGGTCTTCCGGGTTGGAGGTCCCATCATAGGCTCCAACCAGAACGTTTTTAAATTTAGCCGGCTGTACGGCTTCAGTTATTTCTCTAGAGAAAGCAGAGGGTTGATCTCCAAGGTGTTGCAGCCTAAGCTGCCAGTCCATCGGCTGATAGCCGTATGCCGCCTGTCCTCTAAAGAGGGCAGGCTGCATGTAAGGTAAAACCGGCGCCTGGTACAATGGTTGTGCCATGTACTAGGCCGATTGGATCATATGAGGACCAGACTGAACCCGTGGGCTGCTTGCTGGAGTCTCGTGTACAGACTGGGAACACCTCACAGAGGTATTCCGAAAGCTATCATGATAAGTTGACGTTGAAGCCGACTCTGATAGTTGGGTCCTCTTCTGCTCAATGTATTGCCGAGCATTAGAGAATGTTTTCTTGCTACCATCCGGCTGTATGTGCCGGATGGCTTTTCTTGTGCCCGTTTCTGGGAAACGAAGCCGGGTAAGGTCAAATTTGGGTCGGGCCTTCTCCGTAGGGGCAGGATGAGGAGTCGGTTGACGGTCCCTGACCGACTTCTGTTTTCCAGCTTGGGCTGGCTTCTTGGCCGACTGCTCCTTTCTAGGAGTAGGCGACTTCTTTGAGGCGAGTTGTTTGATTTCACCCCTGAGGCTGCTCAGGAGTGTCATTAGTTCATCTCGAGTGACGGGAGTTGATCCTTCCCCCTAGGAAGGATCACTCGGCCGCCCCGGGGTCTTCTTTGGCTGACCAACAATTTTGCTTGGCCCTGCCTGGTCATGGTGACGCTCCCGCTTCTCCTTACTGCGGATGCGTTTAGAGATGAGGGATCCATTTGGATCCACATAGGTTTCGATGTCAGCGTCGTCACCTGAGTCATGGTCCGTTTGGACCACTATGTCTTCTGGAGGCCGATTGGCCTCTGGGTTCGGTACAGGTACTTGTGAAGCCATTTCAGAGGTACTTTCCCCACAGACGGTGCCAAATGTTTCGGGGGTTTTTGTCCCTTGGGAGAGTTACAACACTGAGACTGGATTCAGCAAAGGACGCCTGAACCTGCAAAGCAAACGGACCGCCGGATGGTCGGTGGTCCGCCTCCGAAGATTAAGTTAGTAAGCGTTCGGTAATAAAACGTGCGGAAGTAAATTTATCTGCTCGGATTCCAAGCTCAGGTAAAGTGTTGTCTGTTCTTTGAAAATGACAACTCTGTAGTAAGTGACGTATTGTCTCGTGATGCGTGTATTCTGTCTTGTCATAAATGTAAGAATGTCCCTATTTATAGGGTCCTTTTGGAAAGTGTGCCCTCCCTAGGATCTGGTGACCTAGGAATTAGGTCACGCCGCAAAACGACGCCTCGGGATTTGGGCCCTTGAAGGCCGCCATTCCAGAGGCAAAGCCTGAGTGACACGTGTCACTGAGCCCAAAAGGCCTTTGGGCATCTTTTTGGATGACACGTGTCGCCGTCTGAATGGTCCATGCTGGATCATCAGTCTGTTTAGGACAGAAGAATGTCTGCCCTCCACGTGTCATCATCTCATAGGTCCAAATGGCACCTTTACTGCGGACACGTGGCGTTTTCTGATTGGGCCACCTGGCCGGGTAAAAATACCCAAATCAGTAGAGACATCTAGCTTAACGATTAGGAGATAGCTCTTTGATTCCAATTTATTGCTCTTATCATTAGTCTTCACAACCATTGATTGGCATGTTTGTCCCAAGTTGTTGCAATTGTCATGATTACTTGTTGATCCCCATTCCTAGTGTTTATTTGTTTGGTTGTTTGTTTGTTAGTTGTTAGTGTTCCCTCTTTATCTTTGGCTTTGACCTAGATTAGGCGCATAATTGAGAGCGCTTGAACATTACCGTTCCTCTGGGTTCGACCCTTGACTTACCTCCATACTTGTATTTTTATTTTTTAAGTGTTTATAAATTTATTTTAACTTAGGGAGGATTAGTCAACAACCTAGTCTTTCCCCTCGTCATTTATGCATATGTTCCAAGTCCCATTTGTTGCCTATTATGATCTTGCTCTGTTGGCTATGTTGTTGTTCCTCAGTTTGCTTTGTTCTTGTTCATGTTTGCATTTAGCTGTTGGCTTTGTTCATATGTTGGCTTTATACTTGTTCTTAAGTTGGCTTTGTTGATCTGCTGCCTTTATGCTTTGTTGATCTGCTGGCTTTGTTGGATATACTGTCCTGTTCGATATATTGTTGGATATTGTCCTGTTGGATACATTCTTGGATATTATTTTGTTGGATACATTATTACTTAGGAGGATATATTGTTGGATATTGTTTTATTGGATACATTGTTACTTAGGAGGGTATTGTTCTTTTGGATATGATGTTAGATATGCTGACGGATCATGCTGTTCGATATTGTTCTTGTTCTGTTGGATATTCTGTTGCATATGGTGTGATATTGTTCTTGTTTTATTGGATATGGTGTTGGATATTGCTCTTGTTATGTTGGATATTCTATTGCATATGGTGTTGGATATTGTTCTTCTTCTGTTGGATATAGTGTTCTATTGGATATTCTTGTTCTTATGTTGGCTTTCTTGTTGTTATGTTGTTGGGTATGTTGTTGGTTGATGAGGATGCTAATTTATGGATGATGATAGGTCTTTAAACTTTGTTTTTGTTGTTTTATTACCAAATCGAGTCCCTCTTGATCTCAATGACCAATGTGAAGAGATCATTTCTTGCTGTTAGTTAAAGTCCTAAATTGAGTCTCAAATTTATCCTAATGACCTATGGAGAGAGATCATCAACCACCCTAAATTCCATATGATAAAGAGACTTTGTTGATAAACAAAATATTGTTTGATTTGTTGCACTATTTGATTTATCCATTTTAGAATCAAGTAGTGTTGAGGTAACAAACAAGAGTATTTTGTTATGATGAGAAAAAATAAAAATAAAAAAAGGTGTTTTCACCATCTACCCCTGAGTTTTTTGTTTATTCACCATATACCATGAAAATTTTCAAATTCACCATATACCCTTGAGTTCTTACAAAAATTCACCATATACCCCTAATGAAAACAAGATGAGTGGAATTTTATTAATAATGCACCAAAACCACCTTAGATCTCTCTTTTTATCCCTGAAACCACTCCTCTTCTTTGTCCAATTCTTGAAACCACTCTAAATTTCCGTAACCATATCTGTATGATTGATTTTGAGGATAAGAAAAGAATTTTTGGGCTGGTTTTAGGGGTGGAAAAAAGAAACGTGGCTGATTTCGAAGGTAATGGAATGTACTTAGGGTGGTTTGGGGTCATAATTAACCCTAATGATTGATAAAGGGTTAAAAATTAATAGTCATCAAGGGTATATGGTGCATTTTTGTAAAAATTCGGGGTATATAATGGATTTTAAAAAGTTCATGAGTATATGGTGAATAAACAAAAAACTGAGAGGTATATGGTGAAAAATCCGAAAATAAAAAACTTTTGATGGAATTATTTTTACATTTGAGAACCTAAAAGAAGTTATGCATATTTTTTTGGTTGAAGTACTTAATAGAAAATTAATACCACTAAAATAATCATAAATTCCATTTCATGATTAACAAAAGCATGCCTTAACATGCATACATACTAGAGAGAGTCCCACAAAAGCATGTCATAACATACATACATGCTACAGATAGAGTCTCACAAAAGTTACACATAACCACAAATTTTGAGTCCCATACATCATAATATGGTTATGAGTAGAAATCCACCCTTATATGCAGGTCCTAAGGATTGCCCAAACACTATCTTACACCCACAAGGCCAAAAAAAACATTGAACTGAAATTTGAGTCCCTACCTTGCACAAAATAATTATGCTTTGTTCTTCTCAATTAGCATCTACTTCCATTTCAGCATCTTCTTCTGCTTGTGCCTGGTTAACTGGTCTGAACTTGTCATTAAGGTGGTTTACAGCTTGTGCCACCAACATGGGGCTGACAGTGAGCCTCTCTGGCAGAATCCTAGCTCTTTAATCTTCTCTTTTTCATATGGGTGGAGTAAAGTTGTTGCCTCTCATCCTTTTAATAATTTCAGTCATACAAGACTGTAATGTGATCCATGTGAATTTGTTTGATAATTGATCAAATGTGTTGTATGCCTCTTCCACAGCTTTAACTAACTCCTTAAGATTTTTGGGGAATGACTGATGTTGAATTAATTGCATAACTGTGAACAACCCAAGTCTAGCACATTTAGGTTTAGAGATTGTGGGGGTTGGTACACCATTTTGATGTTGAATCCATTTTGTGTACAAGCTGCCACAAACTATAGACTTGTTGGAATTTTATGGGGTGTTGCATTATCCCATTGAAGGAAAACATCCTTAGACAAGT